>NC_141143.1:8946219-11346219 GCF_053477565.2 Lygodium microphyllum
ATGGATTGTTGAGCGAAGCGCATGGCAACTTTGCTTGTCGCTCGAAGTAGCCTAGCATTCTGTGTGCACGAAGCGCGTGCGGAACGCTAGTTGGTATTAGCTAGACTTGTAGAAAGAATGACATTACCCCAAGGATTTTTTGTTCTCTTCTCCTTATAGTTTGCGCCAAGCCACATGGTAAAGTTCATGTAATGGTCCTCTTTTCAAGACTCCTTAATTTGCTCATTGAAGTGCCATAATCTAAGTTCATAGACATGTGCCTCAACCATGAGTCAATTCCATTTATTACCAACACTCTCATACTATTTATTTATGTGTGGAGGGACTCTTAGTATCTCTAGAAAAGGTTTTTGAAGATAGACATCTTTATTACCGAACAATTTACATACTTTTATGCAAATTGAAAGAGAATGAATCAATGTGGAACCCTTCTCTCGACATTAGTTAATGCAATAAGATCATATAGAATGGTAGAAGTCACACAAATAAGTGTTGTCATATGTTAAGTTATTCATCCATGTAATAAAATGTATCAAACACCCAAGAATTGGACCAAGCATGTAGAGAAAGTAAAGAAATGGTGAAACAACCTTCAAAGCTTATTTCTTTCAAATAAACAATCTTCTAAATATTGTTTTAGCAACTAAGCAAGCAAATTGCCACACGTTTCTTGTTGTTTATTTTTTCCATTCAAACCAAGAATGTCATACTGTGCTGCCATGAATACGATGTAAGGAGGAGAGGTCATTTTTCAATGTTAAAGTTGACATTAATGTCTTGCATCATTCATGGAGTATTAGGACAATTATGAGCAGAAAAGGTTAAATGAATCAAAAGTTGTAGGTTTAGAAGTTAACTCATGCGACATTTCAAGAGCATTGTGATAAGGACTTTCTAATAAAGCTTGCACAATGAGAATGCTAATGTAATGAAGGTTTTAAAGATATTAAGAACAATCGTGTGTCGATAGTAAAGCCATAGTCTAGTAGCTTTAATGTCCCACCTGTATATGAGTTGGTGAAATTCAAAGTTGTCAAATCACGTGGTTTGCTTCACTCGCATGATAGAAAAGACAATTCTTAATTGCCCATATAAGCTTGGTTGGTTAGAATGGGAGATTGAGAATCCATATATATGGGCTTACTTGGAAGATATTTTGTACCTTAGAAAGACTTCACCAAAGAGAACACCATGAAATATTTTGTGAATCAAGTAAAGATGGCTAGTCCCTTTCTTGCATATGTGTGATGCACAATGTAGAACATTTTAACATAGTTTTATCAAGTCATGGAAATTTGCTACCACTTGAAAACTCCACTTGCTACACATTTTAGAATATCAAACGTGAAAGACCTGATGGTGTTGTGCATGTGCATAAAGATAATGCTACTTTAAAAGATGTACGTAATTGGCTATTTGCCATGCTAAAAATATAGAATGTGGTTGATATTTTAAGCATGAATTTTGGAATGGGCATTTCTTGGTGAGAAATTAATTAGAAAAAGTAGCCCCCCTCATGTTGCATGAGCATAGCATTGGAGCGATTTTTTGTGAGCCCATGCTATACCCATAAAGAGGTGTAATTGAGTTATTGCTTTTCAAAGAGGAAGACATGTAAAGAGGATGGTGGGTGAGTGTTTGTACAGAGTCACCTACCAAAAGCTATTTGGCCAACAAACCGAGTCCGAGTAGATCTTAATTCTATCATAGCAAAAGTATTCAAGCTTACACACTAACTAGAACAAAAGAGTCAACACTTCATGATCCATTATTACAAAGTTTCAATGCAATTGATCAAAGGTGGATGATTTGTCATATGAGAGGCCTGAGTGCATTCTCCTCTCCCTCTCCCTCTCCTTCTCCCTGTCTATGTCTTTGTTTCCTTCTCTCTCTCTCTCTCTCTCTCTCTCTCTCTCTCTCTCTTTCTTGTGGTGTATACCTGTATGAGCAATTGAAGCACCAACATGCTACATAGAAATATCTGTCTACAAGGTGGCGGTGAGAAACGTATGGATGCATGGCTAAGGCCTAATGTAAGCACTAGAAGGGGTATAATGTATGTATATGTGCAAATGAAGAACAACATTTCAACATCAACTGCCCCCGCCCCCTCCTTCATGCACGTTAGGGCCTAATGTAGGCACTAACGTGTTAGTACTTATATTGCCCTGTAGATTTACAACACACATATTCTCCCTAGAAGGTGGTACGGTTGTAAGTTAAGCCCTAATTTAGGCACTAAAGGGGTATTACTTATATATGCAACTGAAGCACCACATACAATTCAACTTTATGTGCAATTGGAGCACAAGTTCCAACATTCTCTACATAGGATCTCTCTCTCTCTCTCTCTCTCTCTCTCTCTCTTTCTCACTGCAGTCGCGCACGCAGTCGCCCTGCCTCCTTCCCGGCAATTCGCCCTTTCGAGACCATGCATGAGGTAATTGCAGAGCTCTGATACAAAAAAGGCTCCCATGAGCCTTCGGACCGACTTGCGCTGTATTGGCCTTGTCAGCGTCCAACATACTCTGATCCCAGTACTCACGCTTGACCCTCTTTTTCGACAAAGGCGGGAGGGCGATGGGGGTTTGCATGTCTGTGAATAGCAACGCCCTGGCGATGGAGGAGGAGGAGGAGCAGCAGCAGCTCGATGAGATTCTAGGGAAGCTCGTGCGTGAGAATGGCGTGAGCAGGAGCTGCTGCGCCTTCACGAAGCAAGGCAGGAAAGGGGTCAATCAGGACTGCATGCTCGTGTGGGAGGTAAAATAGAAATAAATCAGGTCTTTCTTTGCAGTTTAGAAGCAGAAGCAGAAGCAAAAAAAGGAGGAGGAAAACTAAAGAAAAACAGCACTTCTATATTTTCAAATTTCATTTCTTGCAAATGCACATAAATTTTCTCTGCTTTCAATGCACGGAAATCAAGTAGAAAGAATTATTTCCTCCGTTGATCTACATACTGGTGGGAGCCAATCTAGTGCTGCAAAGCAGAAAATTTTATCCTTTTTTGTTTGGGGTGGCAGGAATTTGCAGCACAAGAGAACACGGTGCTGTGTGCAGTCTTCGATGGGCACGGTCCCAATGGGCACCATGTGGCCAGAAAGGTCCGGGACTGCCTGCCATCCTTGTTCCTCAGAGATGACTTAACCGTCAAATCCCGCATGACTGCCATGCCCACAGCAGAGCAGGCTTCAGAACATACTCGAAATGAATCAGAAGGCACAGATCAGGAAGAGGAAGCAGGATCAGAGTTACAGACAGAAGAATCTTTGTCCACAAAGCAAAGAGGGCCACAAAATCATACAGAAAGCGATCCAGTTTTCCACGTTTGGAAGGAGAAGCTTCTGACAGGTTTTGAGAAGATGGACCAGACCCTAAAGATGCATCCAAAGCTCAACAGTGTTTGTAGTGGCACAACTGCAGTCACTTTGCTAGTCCAGGTACAGAGCTCTTGGTATCATCAAGTAGCACCTCAATGCTTAGAGAGCTCAAATGCTTGGAAGGCTCCATAATGTTTTGACACACAGAAAACAGATACAACGCAAGGATTAATTGGTTTCCCTTTGCTGTGGTGGATACATTGTTGTGCTTTTCTGCAGAACAAGGAGATGATAGTTGCGAATGTGGGCGATTCTCGTGCCATTCTTGTGAGGAGAAAAGCCCAAGATGGCTCACTTGTTGTTGAACAACTCACAGTAGACTTGAAGCCTGATGTGCCAGGTGCTCTAAAGACAAAAGTGTCATGGACCTTCTAAGATCTCACCATTGTTGCATCTAGAGAAGCCAACCACTGTTTGCCACCTCACTTATACCTTCTGCCAAGGCATGAAAAGGATCACAGTTTCTAAAAGCGATATGGGCAGAATATTGTGTTATTCAAATACTTTGTACTTGTCTTATTAGATTTCACAAACAAGGATTGCACATTACTCTATTAGACGTTGGATTAGCACAGGAGTTTCAGGTTCATCCTTTGTTCTCTGAGAAGAGTTTGTATGTAGGCTAGGCTATGTCCTTCTTGGTTCTGTTAGAAGAGTTTGCATGTAGTGTATATATATCTTAGGTGGTACTAATTTTCTGCTCATTGGGGGTGGGTACAGAAGAGCTTGAAAGGATAAAGAAATGCAGAGGTCGCGTTTTTGCACTGGAGGATGAGCCTCATGTAGCAAGGATTTGGTTACCCAATGCGCACATGCCTGGCCTAGCTATGGCACGGGCATTGGGAGACTTTTGCCTTAAGGACTATGGGCTAAGTGCGGTTCCACAGATCTTGCACAGAAGGCTGTGTGAGGAAGATGAATTTGTAGTTCTTGCCACAGATGGGGTGAGTTCAGCAGTCATTTAACCCTAAGTTACTACTTGCAATAATTCGGCTTTGTATAGATGCATTCTCTGAATCTGTAATGCAACAAGTAAGAAGTCAACATTATGAGTAACATGGACTCAAGGATGCGACAACTTTCAGGACTGAAAACCTCATATAGGTCTTTGATTCTATGAGAGGTTTGATGCATTAGCATTGGCATCTTATTAGATTGCACCTTGATTTGATTTTATACCAATGATGGAAATTGTCTCTGTGTGTAGTTCTGAAATTTCCTTATTGCTTATCAGGTGTGGGATGTCTTGACCAACAGTGAAGTTGCAGCCATTGTGTCCAAATCTTCTCCTAAAGAAGAGGCTGCCAAGTCAGTTGTGGATGCTGCTGTCAAGAGATGGAAACGGAGGCAAGCATATGCACGAATCGATGACTGTGCTGTTGTTTGCCATTTTCTAAAACATAGGCTCACACCTCCCTCCCCTTCCCCAGCAAAGACTCATTCCAAAGGAAAGCTACAACATATTTTTAAGGAGCAAATTGGCTCAACATTGCATCAAGGGCATAAGAGAGGAGAGACATTAGAATCTTATGAAGCCATTTTTTCATCCATAAACAATCCTGAGTCACATCTAGTTGAGCAACTTGATAGGGGCTAATACACCATTCATCAAAGCTTGATTCTTAGTGGTAGTCTTTAAATAATGGAATGGAAGAACAAGCATTTTACAATCCTTTGATTAAGTATAGGAAAGTTAAAGGGATCATAAATGTGCTTTTAATTTGCTTAAAAAGGCAGGTTACCCTTCATGCATGGCACAGATACAGCCATGCTACCCTTCAAGAGTGGGACAACTCTCGATAGCAAAAGTCTTCTCCATTCAATGGAAACCCTATATTTTTCTCTAGTAAAATGATTGAGGGCATCCGTCATCATGCTAATATAATGTTGCCTTGCATGTAACCAAAAAAAAAAAAAAACAGCTTATTGAGATTATCATATTTGCCATTTTACAAGTGCCAGTTCTTCAAACATGTGGCCATTTTAAGGTTGATTGCTTTGTTATTAACGTATGTGGTGTGTGTGCGCACACACTTTGTTTAAGTTTCTTTTCAGTCCTAATGTATTAAATGACTCTTATAGCTTTAGTAGTTGGTTTACTTTTTGTGCTACTGGCACCTTGATGTGGATTTCTTTTTGTGGTACCAGTGGCACCCCAAGGTGGATTGTAACTAGAACCTTGATGTTTGTCTTTTTGATCTATTTGAGGCACTTGAAATGTTGATAGTACAACACACTCTCTCATGAGGATGTGAGTTTACCGTAATTAGATTTCATGCATAGGTCCATGCAAGCTACTCCACTACTTGAGATTGTTAACATCTTTATGTAGGAATAGACTTTAGTAGTTGCTTTCTTAAGAGGGATTTTGATGCACTTTGATAGTTAATATGTTGTTTGTCTAATAAGCTAAGAGAGGGAACAAGCAAGACTTGTAATTACCAAGGGTGGTTTTAATATAACACAAGCTAAGAGAGTTTCCTTAGATAATGATTGCCATACATGTAAAGTATATATAGAGATATAAACATGGCAATACATACTTAGGTTAGGAAAATGGAATGTGATTTGCATCATAATGTGGCAAGAGCATTGTGATGTATAAATGTTCATTTACATTGTGGAAAGCGATACACATACTTGTTTGTGAGATAATGTGAATTGATGAGGTGTACACACACACATTTGCCCACACATGTATAGATTAACTTGTTTTATAATGAAGTGATAGTTCCACACTAGTAAGTTACACTTATATTGTAAAAACAAGCATCTACCTATTGCTCTTGCTAAGAAACCTAGGTATCTTTCCAATAAGATTGCAAGCTGTAGTTATAAATAGGTCAAGATCACTATTCCAAAACCATGCTAATCCATAAATAAGTTGGAGATACATTTGGATTAGAACATAAAAAATACATAGAAATAGAGGGCATTATAAATCATGTAATTGATAGGTTAGTGCATGAGAACACAAGTAGATGCTTATGTTACTTGAGTTGGTAGGCATTTCAATCATAAGAAAAGAAAAATCCTTAAACTTGCTAGAGTGCATTAAGAAATAAAACCCTTATTTTCCTTGCTTAGAATTCTAAAAGTAAAAAGATAAATATATCTTTAGCATATGAATATTTGAATATTTTTCTTTGTACATGTTAGATATGCTCAATATTTTTCCCTCATAAGGTGTCACCAATGATCCATGGTGCTCTAGGTTGTAAGGTCCCCATTATGAGGAGAAGCTATGTGTAAGCATCGGGTCTTGACTTGTATATTAGGTATGGTTTAAGTGACCAATTGGCAAAAAGGTAACCTTTGTGGATCTAGCCTTTGGGTTAGATATAATAGTTATGTTGGTAGCAACATCCAAGCATAATGCATTGAGTCATAAAAGTAAGACTCCTCCCAAGCCATTATTAAATTTTCACATAGTTAGAGTTATTCTAGCTAGCTCGAAGCTCTCTGTCTATCATCTGTTTGGATCATCGTTTGAGCTTCATAGTGAAAGTACATGGGTGGACAAAGCTATCTTTGTATTGGTTGTTTGGAATTAAAAAAGTTTATATTTTTCTCATATTTGATGTGTATTCTCTACTTCTTACTTAGATTTTATTTACTATCCCGTGTAAGTTTTACATGGTAAGCCCAAGGGACTATAATGAATAAAGAGTATACGAGAGGCAAGGGCTTGAACACTGAAGAGGAGAAATGTCATTTGGTGCATCAGCTGGTGGTCTTGGTGTATTAGGGAGTGGTGCTTTTATATCGACAATCCAAACATTGAGGATTTGTCTATCAATCTTTAGTGGAAGCAAGTTCGATGGTACAAACTACACTTGTAGAAGTTTAAAATTACAACTATTCTTGATTCTTATGAGCTTTTAGAGATGGTGTTGGAGACTGATCCATAACTATGGCCCACCCTTGACTCATCAAATTCGAGTGTTATGATTTCTTCAAACTTAGATATTCTACGGGCTTGGAAACGAAGGAATGTAGATGCGTTGTGTACCAAAAAAGGATTTGGAACTTAGAGAATCAATGAGTAGCAGAGAAGTTTGTTAAAGGAGAAATAGTTGAAGCATTTTTCACTTGGATCAAGAAATTGCGTGATTAGATGGTTGGCGTTGGGATACAAAAGACTACTGAGGAGCTAGCTCAGAGGTTTCTTCGAATTTGTCCCAAAGTTTGATGGACTGGTAACTTCCCTAAACACTTAGGCAAGACTCCAAGCTTTAATGTTTGGGGAATTTTGTGTACTATTAATGGAAGTGTTACGGCTTAAAGCTTGAGAAGGTAGTAGTAGTGGAGATTTTGCATTCTTTGCCGATGCGAAAGGCAAAGGTGGTTCCTCTACCAATGGTGACAAAAAGGGGAAGGGTGCTAATAAAAAGTTTTAAGGAGAGTACTTTTATTATAAGAAGAAAGGAAATGCAATCATATATTGGTATGTCAAGAAGTCAAATGAAAAGAATGGCACCTTGAAAACTAAAAGGAAGGAGATAGACAATATGCTAGAAGTAGAGTTGGAGTTATTCATGGTGACCATTGAAGAAGTGTGTTCATTGGTGTAAAAAGTATTGACCAATGACTCATGGGTATTGGATAGTGGTGCCTCCCGTCACATGATCAACAATAAATGTATATATAGTTCTATCTAGCCTCTACAAGAATCCATCACTGTGATGGTTGGGAACGATGTAAAATGCCATATTGGAGTTATTTATGGTGACTATTGAAGAAGTGTGTTCATTGGTGTAAAAAGTGTTGACCAATGACTCATGGGTATTGGATAGTGGTGCCTCTCGTCACATGATCAACAAGAAATGTATATATAGTTCTATCTAGCCTCTATAGAATCTATCACTGTGATGGTTGGGAACGATGCAAAATGCCATGTTGAGGACACATATACTATTTTCTTTGTTATTGCAAATGGTGAACTAAAAAATCTTTCAAATGTGTTGTATATTTCAGAGATTAAGAGAAATCTGTTATTAGTTATTTTCATAATTGATCTTGGCCATGAGGCGAGGTTCACCAAGGTAGGTGTAAAAATTCTTGACAATAATGGCAAAGTTGGTGGAAAAGGAGAAAGAAGGAATAACATGTATGAGCGAATTGCTCTTACAACTATCGTTGGTGTGGGCACAAGTAAACTCTTGCATGAAAGATTTGGTCACATTGGATTTGTAGTGTTAAAGGAGATGTATAAGCAAGGTATGGTTGCTCACCTATCTACATTAATTGAAATAAAGGAATCATATGAAGCTTGTATGATGTGTAAGCAACAATGAAACACATTTCCACAAGAAATCAAGATAGAGCGAATACTCCTCTAGAGTTGGTGTTGGTGCATAGATCGGATGCCATAAGCGCGCGTAGTGAGCATCAGAAGGTCCCCAAGAACAAAAGAACTCTACTTTTTGCACACAAATCAATGTAGAAGACTTGCACGACATGAACAAGAGACCAATTGGGTGCAATCTCTCTCCATGCCTTGTGTGAGTGCTCCACAAAGCATGTATTTTTATGTATTAATCATCTTCAAGCTCAAATAATAGCCCAAATTACAAAATAGCACGCTTTTGGCTTTTTGAGTTTGCTTTTGTGCCAAATAGAAATAAAGCTAATGGGCGGGTGCCCAAGAAGTCAGGCATACCCAATACAATGTCCAAATACAAATATCTAAATTGTGCGCCCATGCGCATACAAAAATAATAAATAAATATCAAACACCTTGATAAATAG
This sequence comes from Lygodium microphyllum, assembly GCF_053477565.2. Classification (NCBI taxonomy): domain Eukaryota; kingdom Viridiplantae; phylum Streptophyta; class Polypodiopsida; order Schizaeales; family Lygodiaceae; genus Lygodium; species Lygodium microphyllum. The sequence goes on from NC_141143.1 coordinate 8,955,348, forward strand.
GCGCGATAAAATATAGGCGCTATGCCTAAGGTATGCGCCCATCAAAATATAGATGATAACTCGAATACACGCTATCCTCCAATGCTTTCCACCGCCACTGCTACTATCTCTACACATCAACTGAAGCATTCACAATCGTTAGTAAAATAATACAATTAAACCGACAAAAGTGAATACCTAGCAGTCTTCAGCTACATAAATAAATCACTTGGTTGGAAATCAATCCTAACCTTAATTTATCACGAGTGCGCACTCTAAACTTATAAACGTTTATTAATTTAAATATGTATTTTGTGGAATCACCCATGTACACACTAAATTAACAAAACGCCCGAAAAGGATAGGCGTCCCCATCGACTTCTCGCACAAAGAATCCACTTTGTGTATGAGCCCCGGTAATAAAAGTTTGCGGAATCCATCGTAAAACTTCACGGAATCCACCATGTAATATGCCTCCTGGCATCATACCCCGGGGTGGGATAGCAATTGTTCTCGATTGCTATTAGCTCAATGTGGAGCTAATAAAGTGGGGAAAGCATTTAAGTCTCTAGCATGCATCCATTAGGCCTCTTCAACAGGATGGTTTTTAAACTTGATCAAATATCTAGAATATCTGCGGCCAGTTTTAGTGGTCATAAAGTCTGTATCTATAATAGCTTCAGGTTCAATAATTTCAATCTCTTCATCTAGCAAAGGTGGGTTTTCATAGATAGGGTGTACGGGTAATTGGCCTCTAAAGGGTCGTAATAAACTGATATGGAAGGTGTTGTGGATTTTTCAATGTGGTGGTGGTTCTAGTTTAAATGCATTGTCATTGGTTTTGTGAATGATCTTGAATGATCCATAGAATCTAGGTGCTAATTTCACAACTGGGTGTTTATCTACACTTTGTAATCTACATTTTTCTATTTTTAACCAAACATAGTCATCAACTTTGAAATTCATAGCCTGTCTTTTTTTATTTGCTTGCTTTGTATATGATTGCTGGGCTTTGGCAATCATATCTTTAACTTCATAAAAAATAGTAGTGTGCATATTAGCAATATCATCAGCAGTTTGAATTTTATTTGATAATGAAGCAACAGGTGTAGACAATCTATATCCATAAATAACTTCAAATGGTGCTTTCTTTGTAGCTGTGTGTGGTGTATTATTATATGCAAACTGAAGCAAATGTAGATGTGTATCCCATGTGTGTGGTTTTGAAATAGTGTAAGCACGTAAAAGATCTAAGATAGTACTGTTAGTAGCTTCTGTTTGACCATTTGTTTCAGGATGAAATGCAGATGAAAAATCAATCTTTGTTTCTAAGTTAGCAAACAAAGTAATTCAAAAATTATTACAAAATCTAGAATCACGATCAGAAATAATAACTTTTAGTAAACCATGATTAGTAAAAACAGTTTTCAAAAACAATTGAGCTGCTTGAGATGCAGTTAAAGTTTTCTTGCATGGAATGAAACATGATTGTTTGCTAAACCTGTCTACAACAGTTCAAATCATATCATGGTTAGCTTTAGTGTTAGGTAAACCAGTAATAAAATCCATAGAAATCTGTTCCCATGGTCGTGACGAAATAGATAAAGGCATTAGTAAACCATACTGTTTACCATGATGTCTTTTAACTCTTTGACAAACTAAACATTCAGAAATAAAGTTAGATACATTAGTGTCCATATGTGGCCAATAAAAATCTTCAATCAATGTATGCAAAGTAGATATAATACCTCTATGACCTTGATATGAAGGACAATGAATCTCATTCAAAACAAATGATCTAAATGGAACTATAACACATAATCTCTTTTCATAAAACATGAATCCATTATTGTAGGACAGTGAATCAATAGGAATCCAATTATTTACGACTAATTTATTCCAATCAGATTGAAAAGTAAGATCCTGATGATAAGTATCTTTCATAGGGATAAGGGAATCAAATGATATCACAGAGATATTATGAATTGTCGGTCTTCTACTTAAAGCGTTGGCTACTACATTCTCTTTTCCTGGTTGATATTGGATAAGGGGATGAAAACTTTGAATGAAAGCTGCCCATTTGATATGTCGGTTAGATATTTGGGGTTGACTAAGGAGATGTCTAATGCTTTGTTGGTCAGTCTTAATCATAAATTCAGAACCCATTAAGTAATGTTTCCATTGTCGTAAGGCTTGTACTACAGCTAGCAATTCTTTATCATATGTAGAGTATTTAAGTTCAGATGGTTTCAGTTTACAATTAGAATAGGCTATGGGATGATTATCTTACATAAGCACAACTTCTATTCCAGATCCACTAGCATCAGTAAAACTACTAAAAAGAATGGTCTATTGAAATCAGGTAGTTGTAATACAGGAGCATGGGTTAATGCATGTTTCAATAAATCAAAATATTTTTGTTGATTGTCAGTCTAGTTATAAACAATACCTTTCTTTAAAAGTTTAGTCAAAGGTAATGCAATTAATGAAAAATTTCACACTAACTTTATGTAAAAACTAGCAAGACCTAGAAAAGAACGTAATTCATGCACATTTTTGGTATGGGCCAATTTAAAATTGCTTTTATCTTTTTAGGGTCAACCTTAATACCTTCTGATGAAACAATAGATATTCAATTTCTTTTTGAAAGAATTCACTCTTTTCTGGATTAACATACAATTGATTATCTTTTAACAACTTGAAAACTAAAGACAGATGTTCATAATGCTCACTCTCATTTTTATTGAATACCAATATATCATCAAAGAATACTGTAACACAATGCTGATATTTCAAAAATATGCGATTAATCATTCGACTAAATGTAGCAGGTGCATTAGTTAATTCAAAAGGCATCACTAGAAATTCATGATGTCCAAATTATGTTCTAAATGCAGTTTTGAATATATCAGATGTATCCAATTTCACTTGATGATAACCAGATTTAAGATCTATCTTACTGAATATGGCAGAACCTTGTAGTTTATCCATAAGATCATCTACCCTAGGAATCGGATATCTATTCTTAATAGTAATTTTATTCAGGGCACGATAATCTATGCACATGCGATAAGTATTATTCTTATTCTTTACCAATAAAACATGTGCGCCAAATGGAGAACTACTAGGTCTAATTAATCCTCTGTTTAATAATTCCTCTACTTGATTTTGAATTTCTTTCTGTTCAATTTGATTATGCCTATATGGTGCTTTACATGGTGGTTGTGTATCATGAATTAAATCTATTTTGTGATATTTAAGACGTGAAGGTGGTAGTCCAGGTGGTAAATCATCAGCAAAAAAATCTTTAAATTAAGCAAGAAATTGTTTATGCCTAGGATGCATATGTTTTTCTTTAGCTTGAAGTTCATTCACCCAAATTAAATAAGATTTGCTACTTTTACGTAATGCACGTTTAGCTTGAGTATGAGTAAGCAGTGGAAAATTATTAGAAGCGTGCATACCATGCAATGTAATTTTTTTTCCTTGAGAATAAATTTTAATTGAATGTATGGAATAATCTATGTCAGGGTTATACTGATGACGCCAAGGCATACCTAGGATAATATCACTAGACTGCAAAGGTACAACTAGGAAATTCCTTCGTTCAGTGTATTCACCAATTTTAGTTTCTAAGTTATGCACCTCTTGTGTTCCATTATATCTTGTGCCTAAGAATGCTGCTTTAATACGCTAATGCGTAGAAATAGTTTGTAATTTTAATTCTTTCACTAACTTTGCAGAGATAAAATCATGTGTGCTACCATCATCATGCAAAATAATCTTTTCTTTACCATGCACTAAACATTTCATTGTTAACAAAGAATGTGGAGTTGCCATACCTGGCAAAGTATCTGAAGTAGTGGAAATGTCGTCATCATCTTCCGTAAAATCATCTATTTCCTCATGTTCTTCATCTTCCATTGCTCCAAGATAATTGATATGGACAGGTGGCTTTTTTGATTGACAATTGGCTGCTAGATGTTCAAGTTGATGGCATTTATAACAAACTATAGATTTGGCTTTAGATACATTGTTGGCAATGGCAGGAAGTCTAGGAATATTGGGATTTGGCTGTGGGGATGGCTTAGGGTTTGGATTGGTATTTGATGGCAAAGCAGGTGGTCGTGTCCAAGACTTACGGAATGATGATGGAAGAAAACGACTTTGATTGAATCTTCTAAAATTTGAATTGAATTGCTTGGAATCATAGTTACCATTTGCTTGAAATTGTTATGGATGCTTGTCTCTTCCTCGAATCTTGTCTTCAGTGTCATGAGCCAAATAAATTGCATCTTCAAGGGTTGTTGGCTTGAACATATTGACTTCAGCATAGTAATGTCCAAGTAAGCCAGACATAAACTTGCGTTTGTGAGTCGCTTCAGGTACATCTTCGAGCATGCATAGTTGCAGTAGGGCATTCCAAAAACGTTCAGTGTATTGGGAAATAGGTTCACGTTCTCTTTGCTGTAGAAGATCCCATTGCTTTATGACTTTTTCATGGAATTGAGGAGGAAGAAAATTCTGCAAAAACTTCTTTTGGAAACTCTCCCAGGTAGTGGGACAATCAATGCTCTTGCGAATCATAGTCCACCATAGAGATGCTCGATCGACTAAATGATTAGTAACACATTTAATTTTGTCTTTCTCAACATATGTCTCTTCATGAAAGTAATCATCAAATTGATTGATAAATGCAAGTACAATCTTTCCATTCGAGATCCATTAAAAGTATGAAATTTGAAGTTTCTTTTACTTATCTTTGTTTCTTTGCGGATGGATTGAGCTTCGAGTGTCGCATCGATGGTACATCGGATAAGATCTTCGGGTTGCGGTCCATCTTTGTCGGTAGTAGATCGCTGTAGATTGGCCAATTGAACTTGCAAAGCTTGTCGGGCTCTTAGTTCTTCATCGAGTTGCATCATAATCAAATCCGATTTTTGTTCCATTGTTGGTTCGGGAAGATCACCTTTAGCCATAAAATCGTCCATATTTTGTTCAGTCATCCTGTAAAAATTCAAAAGACCTCACACTCTCAAAATTTGATTAGCGGGATGAGCGTAGCTCAAAGTCGGGTATACAAGGCTTGTTGAGATGACAAGCTCAACACATACAGACATTGATGATGGACCGCTTGGTTAAATGGGTCCACACGTCTACACTTAGCATGTCGATGGTCATTATGACTCACACATGGCCACTGACTCATTACTTATTATATTCAGGTTGTTACACCTATTTACAGTAGCTGGCATAGTTATAGCGCTAGTCGACTGGCTTATCCGCAGTTATTTTGGGCATCTAAGGCCGTTTCAGGCCCCGTTTTAGAGCTGCAAGGTTGCGGACAATAGTTTCAGGCTACACTGTGACTTCAACTGTATTGACCAAAAGTGGGTGCCCAGGTTACAGATTTCAGATCTGTAAGTTCAAATGTGTTTATCAGCGAGTAGACACAAGGTTTATCTGCAAACTGGTTGCAGATTGCATGTATTGTTGAGTAGACAATGAAAAAGGCTGTCTGGTGTATTGCTGTGCACTACATGTCAAGGGTTGCAGAAGATTTGCTTGCTGTTTGGTATTAATTTTGTGATAATGGCAGAGAACAGTGGAAGCCCCATCATTGAGAATCTCGACAAGAACAACTATCCTTCATGGAAGTTCTGTGTCACGAACTTTCTTATTGGAAAATGCCTCTACGAGTTTGTTTCAAGTGAAGAAAAGGAGCCGGAGGTGAGTGATCCTCCAACTGCAGAAGAGACAAAGGCACGAAAGGAATGGAAAGCAAAAGATAAAAAGGTCATATATTGGTTGTCTGCAGTAATTGACAATAATATGCTGGGACACATTAGAAATGCAGAGAATTCATATGCAGCTTGGACTATACTTGAAAGTATGTTTTTTGTAAATACAAAGGCATGAAAGATTCAACTCAAGCAAGAGTTGAATACATTGAAGAAAGGGAAGTTGTCTATCAATGAGTATGCACTGAAGGTAAGGAGCATTGCAGATGCCTTGGCAGCGATTGATGCAATGCCAGATGATGATGATTTGGTGTCATTTACCTTGGGTGGACTTAACAATGAAAAGGCTTGGAAGTCTTTTGTAACTTTCATATATGTTAGAAAGCCATTTTCAGATTTCGATGAGTTGGTCTCCCTTATGATCACTGAAGAGATCAACATGTAAAGTGAGACATCTGAAAAAAGTGGTGAATAGGTCCAAGCTTTCTACTCCAGTTCAGGAAGGGGACATGGCAGGTTCTCTTCAAGAGGCCGTGATACAGGACGTGGTAGTGACAACTAGCAAAACAGATTGAATCAGGAATTTGGCGATATGCATGTTTCAAGAGGTCGTGGTAACTTTAGAGGCAGGGGGAGCGTTAGAGGAAGAGGTGGACTAAATTAATATATAGAAGGCCAAAATAATGCTTTTTTGGAAAAAAATTGATACTTTGACATTGACTTTTCATTGTTGACTTTTGAGGTTAATATTACCCCCTCCTAGTAATATGGTTCATTGGAGGAGAAAATATTATTTTTGAAATGAAGTTGATACTCTTATAGGTGGTGATCAAGGTTACTGTACTAATTTTCTTATAGGTAGTGATCAAGGTTGTGGTTGGTGACAATGCTTGTAGAGGGTTGTGATATTGATGTCAATATAGTTGACTGATGGTCCTTCTATGTTGGAGAAAACTTTATGGTCATGTGGAAGGGGTAGGAGGTTGTAGAATATTGGAGATTCAGGGTTGAAGTAGAGGTGATGGCTTATTATTGAGGGTTGAAATGATTGATTTTTTGGCTAGTTTTGTTGTTTTTGTTGACTGAATGATTTATTTTTTATGGATTTTGAATTATCTTTACTTTTTTTGGATTTTTTTTGGACGAGGTTGATCAAGTTTGAGAAGATCATGATGTTTTATAGTGGAGATGTGATGTTCTAACATGTTCTGTTAATGTCATGTTAGTGTCTGATTGTGTATGTTTGAGTTTGTTGACCTTTTGTTTTGCTCTATTTTCCTTTTATATGATGGGTTAGAGTAAGGATTGATAGAGATTGAGAGTGTTTGGAAGCTTGTTGATTGATTTTTGATGGTTTGGAATGAATTAAGTGAGCTAAAGACTTTCTGATGCCTTCTGTTAACCCTCTATTGAGTGTTTGTAGAATCTTTGTTTCTGTTTTGTTCTGTTTTGTATGCCTATGTAAGTATGATGATGGATGAAACTTTAGCTTAGGAAAGTTTTCCAATCTTGGGAAGGAATGAATACTGTTGAAATACGCGGGATCTAGAGCATGGTAGATGCAGAATGTTGAGATTGAGAGAGGCAATGACATAGTGAGGAGCAAGCATGCTCTCTTCTTCTTCCATTGATTCATTCTCTCACATTGCTGCACACATAGAATAAGTGTATACAATAGTACTAAGGTCCGTAGGACCATTCACACTGGGTCTAAGACCACCGACTTATTTAATGTCCCACACTTGCTGATACAACTGGACAAGACTAATATCGGTCATACATACTAACAGGAGAATAGTATGAGCTTGATATTCTAACACCCCTCAAGCTCAAATCATCTGATAAACTTCAAGTAGCTATCTAAAAATACTAAACTTATCTTTACCCAAAGACTTGGTAAAGATATCTGCAACCTGTTCATCAGTCTTCACATGCATAAGATCTACTCTCACTGCAAGAACCATCTCTCTGATAAAAAGGTAGTGTACCTCTATGTGTTTTGTCGTGGCATGGTATACTGGATTCGTTGCCAGGAGTACACTACTGAGATTGTCACATAATAAGGTCACTGGAGCATCCACTTGGATATCCAAATCAGCCATAAGCTTGAGCAGCCCCCATGAAATCTTGCATGCTGCCAATGCAGCACCCCTATACTCTGCCTCAGTACTAGACAATGCAACCGTTGGTTGCTTCTTGCTGCTCCAGCTGATCATGCCACTTCCAAAGCCAAAAGCATAACCACTCGTAGATCTGCGATCATATGAGCATCTTGCCCAATCCACATCTGCGTATCCAACTAGTTTCAAGAGCTTATCTCTCATATAGAACAACCCATAATCTACAGTGGACTTAACATATCTCATAATCCGCCTAATAGCATCCAAATGTGGCTTCCTGGGCTTCTGCATAAACTGACTTATGAGCCCAACTACATAACTCAAATCTGGCCTAGTGATGGTCAAATAGATCAGACTTCCAACCATTTGCCTGTACATAGTCACATCCTGAATTTCAACTCCAATGCTAATGTCCAACTTGGCATTCTCATCAAGGGGTGTATCCAATGGTTTGCATTCAGCCATGCAATACTTCTTCAACATTTCCATGGCATAATGTTTCTGCATTAGCCATAAACCATTTTCAGCCTTGATTACCTCAATACCCAAAAAGTACTTCAACTCATCGAGATCTTTCATGTCAAATTCAGATTTCAGCATCTTCATTACATGCTGTATGCCCAAGTCATCATTACCAGTGATTATCAAATCATCAACATATATGACCAGCACTACCAAGTCGATCTTCTTTGTAAATAGGCTGTGATCAGCCCTACCAACAGTAAATCCCAACCTTTGCAAGTAGTTATTGATCCTAGCATGCCAAGCTCTCGGAGCCTGCTTCAGCCCATACAATGCCTTTTTCAGCTTGCATACATAATGCTGAAAATTCGGGTGAACATACCCTTCTAGCTGAACCATATAGACATCCTCTGCTAAGTCACCATTAAGAAAGACATTCTTCACATCCATCTGCTGTAATTTCCAGCCTCTAGCAGCAGCCAAAGCAATCACAGCGCGTATGGTTTCCATCTTGGCAACAGGGCTGAATGTTTCCTCATAATCAAGTCCATACTATTGGGCATACCCCTTAGCAACCAATCTGGCTTTGTACCTTTCCACACTGCCATCTGACTTGCATTTGATTTTGTAGACCCATTTGCAACCAATGGTCTTTTTTCCTTCAGGCAGTGGCACAAGATCCCATGTCTTATTTTCAGCCAAGGCATTCATTTCTTCATCCATGGCTGCACACCAGTTCTCATTTTCCACTGCTTCAACATATGTACCTAGTTCTTTGATCTCCATCACTTTTGTCATGTAAGCATAATGCTTTGCAGTGTAGCCACTATATGTCAACTTGTCAACAGGGTATCTGACCCTCTGTGAGCGTCTAGGCTGTGGTGCACTGCTCGATTCCCCTCTCTCATGAGGCAGAATGTACCTACTTTGCCTTGCGCTAGGCGTACAAACAGTCGGAATACCAAGTTTGTTGAGAATCAGCAATCACACTCACTAAACAGCCTCTTTGTATGGAGCTTCAGGGTCAAGGACATGCAGGCTAACTTATCCCATATGCATAATGGTGCCTACTGCAGTTTCCTACTTTCCTATAAAGCATTGTACTTGCTTCCTTTTCTTAATGCAATGATAGTACTCTTTTCATTTCAGTGAAGTGTCAATGTCATTGTCCACATACACAAGATTGTGTTTATGAGTCCAAGTCTCAATCTTGGAACCTAATTCACTTGTGTAACAAACAATGTCTTTATCTTCTTCATCATGAGTCCACACTTCTTCTTTCATCCACCATAACTCGCTGCCATGCTCTAGATCCCGTATTTCTCACAAAGTTCACTGTCTAAAGTGTCAGTAGACTCATATCCAGAAGTCATTCTACTAGGTGTCATCATCCCAGATACATCCTCAATAACTTTCTCTTTTCCTTTGGTGTCCACGACATCATATCTCTCCCTCACTGACATATTGGTGTCAGTGGACGGTGAGCTCCTTAATCTCCCTGTCCATGGGGATACTTTCTGACTACTAGGTCCTGTCATAGCAGTGCTTTGCTGCATATCAGCTGTGGATACATGAGTAGAAGGTGTTGAGAATCTGCCAATCACACCCTATGTATGCCCCTTTGTATGGAACAACTAGGCTAGGAAGATGCAGTTCATTCTAGGAAGAGAGACAGATCCCATAGGCACAGTGATGAAATGTGCTACCAAGCAATCCTATATAATGATGTACTTGACTATCACTTACATATGATGATAATGCAATAGTACTTGTCTCTTTCTATCAAGTCTCTATGTCATTGTCAGTCCTACACAAGATTGTGTTTATGAGTTCAAGTCTCAATCTTGAAACCTAATTCACTTGTGTAACAGTTGTCTTCTTTATCAATGTCAACATGAGTAGTATCTTCATCTTCCATCCTCCATAGCTTTCGCCTTTGCCATACTCTAGATCCCACATTTATCAGAGAAGGCATATTTGATGGCATTGTAGTCGGTGATACATACCAAGAACCTATCTCATAAAAAATAACATCCCTGCTCACCAAGGTCTCCCTGGTAGAGGGATCATAGCATTTGTATGCCTTCTTCTCCTGCGAATATCCAATGAAAACACACTTATGCGCTTTTGGATCTAGCTTCTTCATTTTTTCATCTAGAATATGCACATAAGCAAGACAGCCAAAGACTTTCATGTGACTTACATCCAGCTTATAGCCATACAGCTTCTCAAACGGTGTCATCTCATGAATACTTGTAGTGGGAGTTCGATTCAAGATATACATGGCTGTCATAATAGCCTCAGCCCAATAATAGAGCGGCATCTTCTTCTCATTCATCATGGCACGATCAGCTTCCATCAAGACCCTATTCTTTCTTTCAGCTACCCCATTCTGCTGAGGAGTGTAGCTGTAGTAAGCTGCCTGCGTATGCCATTTTGAGCCAAAAAGTTGTCAAACTCATTTGATACATACTCCCCACCGGTATCTGATCTCAAGCAAGAAATATAACAGCCAAATTTCTTTTCAACCTGCTTTTTAAACTACTGAAAAATAGCAAACACCTCATCCTTTGTCTTCAAAATGTAAACCCAAGTATAGCGACTGCAATCATCAATGAATGTCACATAGTACTTTGAGCCTCCCATGGATGCATTATGGGCTAGCCCCCAAACATTAGAGTGCACTAGCTACAGCGGACATGTACTCTGCCTTACATGCCTGACAAATGGCAACCTTGACTGCTTACCAAACTGGCAAGCATCACATACATGACCAATATCTGAATATTGGAACTTGGGTAAATCTGTAACAAGTTGTTTTTTCTGCATAATTTGTAGCCTTTGCAAATTCACATGCCCTACTCTCTTGTGCCAAATTTCCAAGTCTTTGATAGTGCCAGAACCATGGGCAAACATGGCTGAATTCAGCTTTGGCAAGGTAGCATTAAGAGTAAACATTCTGCCACTCCTATGGCCACGAGCTATCAACTTGAATCCATTACCAAACTCTTCAACAAAGCAACCATGCTTGTTGAATCTAACCTGCAAATTCTGACCAACAGACAGTAGGTTCTTCGTAATCGAAGGAACATGCAATACATCATGCAAATTTTTATTTTTGTCATCATGAACCACAATAGGCACTTTGCCTTTATGCTCAATGCTATGCTGCATGTCATCACTTGTACAGACATAGCCATTTTTTCCAGCCACCATATCAGTGAACCAATCACCGTGAGGAGTCATGTGGTTTGATGCCCTTGAATCAATATACCAAACTGCATCATCAGTGCATTTTTCAGCAACTCTGTCTTTTACATACTACATGGCAAACAATCTATCTCCTGAAGTATCATTTGCCTGACTAGATGTAGCAAAATGTCCATGTTGTTTGCATTTCTAATTGCCCTGCTTCTTCCAGTAGTCCTTAGCAATATGCCCATACTTTCCGCAATAATGACAATCCTTATCCTTGTTCGGATTGTCAGATGGACGCTACTGTTTCTAGGAGCCTCTACCTCTAGGGCTAGATCTCCCCCTGCCTCTAAAGTTTCCACCATCTCTTGCATTTGATACCTGCTAGTTACTATTGCCATATGATGCATTTTGCTGGCTTTCTCTGCCAGATCCATAGCCTCTACCACGGTTTCCACGGCCTCGTTGATTGGAAAAGAAAACTGCATCCTTGTTTTTAGAGCTGCTAGATCCTGTAGCCAAGCCAAGCTTAACCTCTTCATGGATAAGCAATGCAACCACCTCATTGAAATCAGGCATTTCAGCCCGCACAGACACAGAAGTATCAAAAGACTTATACTTAGGCCCCAAGCCATTCAAAATCATAGCAACCATGTCTTCATCTTCAACTTGTGAACCAACAGAGATGCCAATTGATCCGCAATGGTCTTAACCTCCGTGACATAATCCTGTATAGATGTGCTCTTCCTCTCCATGTTGTTGAACTTCTGCTTCAACTGTCTTCCTGGCACTTGTGGTTGTGCCATAATACTTGACCAAAATGTCCCATGCATCCTTAGGAGAGCTGCAGTTCATTATCTGCATTACCATGGCATCTGAGATATATAAAGAGAGCCAGTGCAAGACTCTACGAGCTCTTTCCGTCCAAGCTCAGTGTAATCATCTCTGATCAACCATAGGTCGATCTAGGAGCTCAGGTTCAGCTTCCGGTCCAGTCATACCAACTCCCAATAGCCTTTTCCTATTAAGAAGTTCTCCATGCCGAACTTCCATATGGTATAATTGTTACTGTCAAGCTTTTCCCCCACTATCTGGGTTATGTTGTCAGTCTTCTCTACATTAGCAATGTTGTACCAGACACTATTTAGTCACTGCCTGACTTCCTGCAAGCCAACAAGTACGACTGACCAAGTTCAATCCTCAACCGTTTATGACAGTTTTCTATAATTAATTGTAGTAAAAAACTAAGGTATTTCAACTCAATGACAGCTCAAAATAGTCCACAACCAGCGGTCTAACTCATAAGTATAACTGTCAATACATATGCTTTGAAGTTGCTTCAGCTTAAACTCTTGCAACCTCACTGCTAGGGTAAATACATACAGTCTGAAAACTGTAAACTGTTGACCGGCAGCTTATTCAAAGCCAAAACTGAGTCATATACATGTCATACATGTCCCAAACCTTCATAGACAGCTGCTAGTACATGTAGCAGTCCAAACATAACTATACGGGCACAAAACAGTGCATAGATAGCAAGTAGAAGTGTCAAACTTTCTCCTCATAGATTTCATTCAGCAAATGCTCAGTAAAACCTTGTCTATCCAGCTCGAAAATAGCCTCAAATCATGTCATATATTCACTTTGAAGTGTTAGGTTCAATACATGAGCATTCAGGTAACCATAGACATCCTGTCTTCACAAATCCAAGTCATAGATTGCATTTATAGTTAGCAACCAGCCAAGATAGTGTCACTGCAGCAATTTCCAGGTCCAGATTTCTGTTTTTAAGAGCCTTCAATGCTTATTTTAATGCCCAACACATTCAACATCCATATCCCATACCATACATCTTCCTGAAGCTAATAGAAGGCATGTATTTATTCAATGCCAATGAGTATATATTGATGATAGTTTATGACAGTTTTCAACCTGTCATAAACTCACAGATCTCAAATAATTCCAACTCCAATGCATGACATCAAGTTTAAATGTCTTCTTGGCATATACATGTGCTTCAATGATGCTTCTGAGCATGTTTGAATGCTCCTGTCTCATGTTAGATATGCATACCTGCTGTATGTTACTTGTATACAATAGTCCATTATTTATTCCAGATCTGTGATCAGTCCTTCAAGCTCATTAATGAGTCCATGATCAAGTACTGACATATCCAGAACTTCAATGACCTTCCAAAGAGCATAGACAAGATGTGTGTCAGTCTATGGATGATGGAGATGATGATTTGCAGACCATGAAGTTATCAACACAAACATGCGCAATCATGCTATTTTCAGATCTTGGAGTAGCAGCTAATGTTGATGATAATGATGATGATGAGAACTCAAATGTGCTCAAGGATGCTCCCAAAGAGTCCTAGAAAAGTCTTCACCTCTGCCATGAAGCACAGAATCTCACATGAACAAATGCATACCTTGGAGAAACAATGGCAACCTGTTTGGTCTTGAGAAGTCCTGATCTTCAACTCGTACAAGTCTTCTTGACTTCCTCCTGCTCTAGAGAGCCCGCCTAGCATGGCTCTGATACCATGTTGAGATTGAGAGAGGCAGAGACATAGTGAGGAGCAAACATGCTCTCTTCTTCTTCCATTCATTCATTCTCTCACATTGCCGCACACATAGAATAAGTGTATACAATAGTACTAAGGTCTGTAGGACCATTCACACTGGGTCTAAGATCATCGACTTATTTAATGTCCCACACTTGCTGATACAGCTAGACAAGACTAATGTCGTCATACATACTAACAGGAGAATAGTATGAGCTTGATATTCTAACACAGAAGCTATGGAGGTTGAAAGAGAAAAATAAAACTCATGAAGACATTGACCCTGATAAGGACAAATTGTTACACAAGTGAATTAGGTTCCAAGATTGAGACTTGGACTCATAAACACAATCTTGTGTATTTACAGTGACATGACACTTTACTAGAAACAAAGAGTACTATCATTGCATTAGAAAAAGAGTGCAAGTATCATGCTTTATAGGATTTGAGTGGTGATACTTTCTCCTACTATGCATATGGGATACTTGTCCCAAGCCCTCACTATTCCTCACAAAGGGACTAAAGTAGGTGTGATTGCAAATATTTCAACACCCCTCCTCAATCACAACTAGAAGTATAAAGCATATAGAGGACTTAGTGAAAGCAACACCTGGAAAGTATGGGCACACCATAAACATGGCAAAACACCAGAGGCTATCACGGAAAAAGGCTAAGTGTGGGTACCAGAAACATGATGGACATCCAGAGGCTATAGTAAGGGCCTCACAAAGTGTACAGAGATTGTAGCACACGGCTAATTGAGGAGTTTACAAGTTTATGTTTGAGGCATTAGGGCTAGGAAATACAAAACTAAAAAAGTTTATTTGAATAGAAGGACTGATGAGGTTTGTCCTTCTCCTGGTGTTCTTCTTCTTCCTTTGCTCCGTTTTCTTCTTTTTCTTTGACTGCAACTAGATAGGCCTTTTGGGACCTCTTTCTGGTGTGGCAAAACTTCCCGATGTGTTCAGTCCTTTTCTAAAAGTCACAGAAGAGCTGATCCTTCTTGCCTTCTAGAGTATTCTCTTGTGTATTTGTGGTTTCATCAAGGGGAACATTTCCATTCAAATTGGTGACATATTCTCATGTGTATTTGTGGTTTCTTGATGAATTCTATTTAGAATATGAAGAGCATAATCAATTTGTTCAAGTTGAAGCTGTGGGAGAATTATTTCTATGAAGCTAAGTGAATATTTCATATTCTTGGTGTTCTTTTCCTTGTTGTGGCCATACCGAATATGAAAAATATGTTTTTAAATGATACAAGATAGATTTTCTTGTAGTATATTCCCCATTTTCGTGGTGTTCTTCTTGGGACTCCATGCTTTTTGTGTGCAGCCTGGGAAAATTGCCATCAACAAGCATCAAAAGAGGCTGAAAATGAAGGAAATGGCATTGCCAAGAGGAGAAGAATTCAATGTATGCTTGCAAAGTTCCTTCTACCACTAAAGAATTGGAGATTCTTATTGCTAAAGCCACTTTCTATAAGAAGTTCATCCCACAATGGCGGAAATATATAACCATCATGATGCAGGATTTATGTGGTGGACTATTTCCTCTCCTTGTTGAAGCAACAAAGACATGTATCTTAGCGGCAAACTCTTTGGGAACAAACTGAAGTGTAGAAATAGAGAGAATGACCATCTATGGAAGATTTAGCATTCATTGAGAAGTTTCTAGACATCATCAAGTGGGAGATCGTGAAGAAGCTTTAGGAGTCATGGTAAATGGAAGCTCACGAAAACAAGAAAGAAAATAGTTGAAATTTGTTCGTGGATACTCAACCAATAGGACACGTGGAACACATGGTGCACTGACAATCTCCTGTTTGTCCAATTAGAAACCTATTTGAAGCTAGTAAATAGAGTATTTTTCACAATATACACTATTGAAACCATCATAAGCTAGCATTACTATGATGATGACACCACAATGATCCTCAGAAGAACAAGTTTTGACACTTTCAGAATGGAATATCTTCCCCTCTGTAGCAGTTTGAAAGTTAAATTCAAAGATATCGAAAAGAAGGAAGTAGAATAAATTTTGGCAAGAGAGTCCTCTAGAGACTGAAGCCCCCTTCAATTTTGTTATGTTGAGCACATACAAATTGGGTGGAGGTAACTCCCTAATGAATGAAGCAATTAAGAGGCAAGCAATAGAATGAGTCCAAAGGTACATGAGAAGACAAAATGTAAAAATCAAAGCTAAGAATGAGCTAGTAGCATAAGCCTCTTTTGACGCCCTAGCAGCACTCTTTACAAAAGTCCCCATGATGACTCAAGGTTCCCTTCCTAGTCAAATCCATCTTGGAAATATTGATAATAGGCCAATAAATGTAGTCATGTCGCCCATCTTTAAGGGAGAGTACAATGAAGGCCATGATCTTCATGTAGCAGTGTTCAAAAAAAAGTGAGGGATCTGTATTAGGAATCGACTGGTAGCGTGTGTGGCTAATAATGTCAAAACCCCTGAGCATTGATTAGCAATATTCCTCACCACTTTCAAAGGCATGCCACTTTGGTGGTATGAGAGACAAGCAGTAAGAAATTTTGGCACATGGGACGACTTGAAGTTGGCGTTCCTCACTAAATTTAGGCGTGGAGGTTTTGAAGAGCAGATGCGAGAGGAGTTCATAAACCTAAGTCGGTCCTCTAGTGAATGAGTAGAAGCCTATGCCTCGCGAATGGAATCCATACTGAAGAGATGGACCAACCAACATTTGGATAAAGGTATCTAGAAGGGAGTTTTCCTTAGAGGCCTACAACCAGAAGTTTATAAGTTTGTGGAATTGAGAATACTAGTCAATTTGCAAGCTGCAGTGGAAGGTGCAAGACTATATGATGAAGTTGAAGCAAGGCTGCCAATGACATTAGGAAGAGGAATCCTACCTCCTCCCATGCCAAGAATATTATACCCACCAAATGTAGTTCTAGGGATAGTTCCCTATCTGTACCCCCAAATGCAAATAGTGTAGTAGTACAGTGCACCAAATCCATAGTGGCCACAAATGACAATGCCTCAAATGATGGTTCAACCATAAGAACAATGGCCTCACACAGTTTTCCTAATGGCAACCTAATGATAGTTGAGTCCTACTAATTGGAACCAACAACCCCTAGTCTCAACAAGAGCTCTAAATCAAAACTAGAACAGAGAACTCTCTGGATCAACCCAACCATTATATGAAGTGATAATAGAAGCTTCCCAAAACCTACTACAAGTACTCCAAGAGGTGAAAACTTGAAGGAATATCTATCCAATTTAGTTGCAAGCATTAAGAAGGAGTTGATGGATGTGATCACAGAACAACTACAGACGCTGACAATGAATACCACCAATATATCCACTCCTGCAGGAAGTGGGAGAGATGTGATATGTTCTAATACATGGTATCGAAAGTGCCATCAAGTAGGACATTTAGCCACTGAATGTACCCAAAAACCAACCATTCTTCAAGCCTTTTATTCATACTATTTAAGGAAGAACCATACAGAGGATATTTGCTCTCTGAAGGAGATGCACAAAAGAAGGAAGAAAAACGAAGAAGTAAGATTCAACTTGCTGGAGTTTAAAATGATAACGCAAGACATCAAACCAAAGCCTAAGGAGTTCGGTCCTAATTTTGGTCCAATGAGGTTTTCCTATCAAAGTTATAGAGGATGATATTTCGGGGGCGATGGCCAGAGATTAGAGATGGAGTGTTACATATATGGAGAAAAGGGGCATATCTCACTAAACTATCCAAACCCTAGAATGTCCATGGACTACAAGCCCTTATGCAGTTGATGCAAAGGAGAAGGCCACACTGCAAAAGACTGTCCAAGTCTAGCCCTTGTTGTGAAAGCCACTCCTGGTACTCAACAAAAGACCCAAGAATTTGCTTCCAATTTGGTGGAATTGGAGGTGGCTGCAATAACATGTGCTACGAAAGGAGAACATGTAGCTCCAAAGGAGAACATTCCCTTTTTTAAGATAGTGAAGTTCAACCTTTCGAGGGAGAAATAGAATAGTGCAATACAAAACAATGTAGTATAGAGTACTACACAGTCAGAAAGATCTACAAAGATAATTGCAAAGACAGAACCAGAGGTCCAAGAAATAGAGGATATCTAAATACCTCTTGAAAGGGGAGAAGAGGTGCAGATGTGGCCATTCTTCAAAGAAAAAGGGAATATAAAAGTGTGTGTTGCTCCATTCCCTAACCAATTGGAAAAGCTTGTAGATCCTATCAAGGAATATGACTTGGTCAAAGACCTAGACATCTTTAAATCTAACCTGACATTCTAATAGTTTTTTATGTTGTCTCCTAGCTTTCAAAAGCATATTGACAAGAAGAAGAGGACTAAGGATTGCTCCCTCAACAACAACCAAGCCTAACAAATCCCCATAGCCTATGAAGGAATTGTATGTGGCTAATGCTGTCAAGAATCGCGTGGTGGGGGGACTTGCTCAACATGATGCGCCAAACACACACAGAATGCACAAGGAGAAGCTCACTCAAGAGACAAGAAGAGAGATGGAGATCAAAACGTTTTCTTGCTGGTTTTTTCTTCTTCTTCCACACACTTTTTACAATGTACAAAGTATAGATAAGATACAACATAAAGGAAAGTGGCCTACTAAGTCAAACAATGCATAATCGACTACACTAGTCGATTGGCGCTATAACTATGCCAGCTATAAATAGGTGTAACAACTTGAATATAATAAGTAATGAGTCAGTGGCCATGTGAGAGTCATAATGACCACCGACGTGCTAAGTGTAGACATGTGGACCCATCTAACCAGGCAGTCCATCATCAATGTCCGCATGTGTTGAGCTTGTCATCTCAACACTCCCCCTTAAGCTCAACTGCATCTCTGCAACTCCAAGTAAGCTTCGAAACATTTGAAGCTTCTTTGTACCCAATGCCTTCGTGAAGATGCCAGCTATTTGATCCTGTGTGCTGACATACACCAAGTTAATCTCATGTGCTAGTACCTTCTCTCTCATAAAGTGGTCGTGTACCTCAATATGTTTTGTCCTGGCATGGAACACAGGGTTCCTAGCCAACTGTATACTGCTCATGTTGTCACAATAAATGACAACTGGACCTTCCACCTACACATCCAAATCATCCATTAACTTTTGTACCCATACTACCTCACATGCTGCAACAACAACACCTCTATACTCAGCCTCTGTACTCAACAAAGCAATTGTAGATTGCTTTTTGCTGCTCCAAGCAACTGCTTCACTACCGAGAGAGAACATGTATCCGCTGGTAGATCTTCTATCAGACATACTACCAGCCCAATCTGCATCTGTGTATCCAAACACCTGTACATCTGTACCTGCCTCATAGAAAAGTCCATAATGTAATGTGGACTTCACATATCTCAATATGCATCTGACTGCATCCAAATGTGGCTTTCTAGGTACTTGCATAAACTTACTCACAAGACCAACATCGTAGCTCAAGTATGGCCTTGTAATGGTCATGTAGATCAAACTCCCCACTATCCTCCTAAACATAGTAGGGTCTTCTATCTCATCCCCAACATCAACACTCAACTTTACATTCTGCTCCAACGGGACTAAAAGTGTTTTGCATGCTGTCATACCATACTTGGACAACATATCCAAGCCATATTGTCTTTGGGACAGCCATATACCATCATCACATCTGATCACCTCAATGCCAAGGAAGTACCTTAGCTCACCTAAATCCTTCATCTCAAACTTCTTCTTCAAAAAATCCTTGACTTCAGCAATCCCACTATCACTACCACGTGTAATAATTAAGTCATCCACATAGATGACTATGATGACCAAACCTGCATCTTCCTTTCTCACATAAAGTGAGTGATCAACATTAGAAACATAAAAGCCAATATTGACAAGATACTCTTTGATCTTGTCAGACCATACTCTAGGTGCTTGCTTGAGCCCATAGAGCGCCTTCTTCAACCTGCACACATAAGTGGGATGCTCTAAATCTTCATAACCTGCTGGTTGATCCATATACACTTCTTCCTGCAAATCACCATGCAAGAATGCATTCTTCACATCCATTTGCTGCAATCTCTAACCTTTGGCTGCTGCCAAAGCAATCACACATCTGACAGTTGCCACCCTAGCAACTGGATTGAAGGTTTCTTCATAATTTATGCCATATGTTTGGGCATAGACTTTTGCAACCAGCCTAGCTTTGTACCTACTAATAGAACCATCTGCATTGTGCTTAATCTTATAAACCCACTTACATCCAATAGCTTTCTTGCCCTTTGGCAATGATACTAGATCCCAAGTCTTATTGGCTTCTAATGCAGCCATCTCCTCATCCATTGCTGCATCCCAATGAGTATGACCAACAACATTCTCAAAGCAAGTGGGCTCAACATCCTCAACTAGTTTCACCATATAAGCATAATGGTGAGCTGCATAACCTTCAAAACCAAATCTTTTAACAGGGTATCTGACCCTGCTAGATTTGCGTACCATCGGATCACTCAATGGAGCCTTTACATTACTATGAGCTCTCTGTACACCTGGTGTCCTGATAGAAGGAATGCCAAGCTCATCATCCAAGCTCTCTGACCCACTGGAGTCTCCATCAAGAACTGCATCAATGCCATCTAACACTTTATTCTTTTCTTTGTCTTTACCTGTAGTGCTACTAGATGCACCTGAAGATGTAGAGGTACTTCTTAGTCTCCCAGACCAAGGACTACCAGATGATGTCTCTAGTCCACTAAGAGTGCGTGATTCTTGCTTTTCAGCCTATACATGAGTGTCATGATCATCATCAACATCCAATGCATCACCACTAGATGCATACCAACTACTCATTTCATCAAAGATGACATCCCTGCTCACTTTGAACTTACATGCGACAGGGTTATAATAGCGATACCCTTTTTGCTCTAAAGAGTATCCAATAAAAACACATTTTTCTGCCTTTGGATCAAGCTTCTTCAGTAGCTCATCTGACACATGAACATATGCAACACAGCCAAATACCTTCAAGTGCGATACATCAAGCTTCTTGCCAGTAAAGCATTCTTCAAGAGTCATCCCATGAACTGCAGCTGTGGAAGTTCTGTTCATAATATAAATAGCAGTATGAATAGCCTTAGACAAAAAATGCTTAGGCATATTCTTTTCAGCCATCAAGGCACGTACAACTTTTGCAATATGCATGTTTTTCCTTTCTACAACCCCATTTTGTTGTGGGGTATATCTGCATGTGAACTGTCTTTTTATTCCATGAGACCTCAGAAAATCACTGAACTCATTCGAGAGGTACTCTCCCCCTCCATCTGACCTCAAGCACTTTACTTTCAAGCCTGTTTCTCTTTCAACTACAGCCTTGAAAGTTCTAAAGTGCTCAAACGCTTCACTCTTTTCCTTCATAAAATATACCTACAGCTTTCTAGAACAATCATCAATGAATGTGACAAAGTATGAACTGCCTCCTAGAGATACATTTTGTGTAGGCCCCCAAATGTCTGTATGCACAACATCAAGGATATTTTTGCTTACATCTCTGTCATGTGAAAAGGATTGTCTTGTCTACATAGCAAACTAACATGCTTCGCATACCTTATGAAATTTTGCAACTCTAAATGTAGGCAAACCTGTAACCAACCCTTTAGACTGCATTAATTTCAGCCTTTGTACATTTGTATGCCCAATGTGTTTGTGCCAAATTTTAATATCTGCAACAACACATTTTCCTTTAGCATACATAGCAACATTCATAGTAGGAATTCCAGCATCCAGAGTAAACATACGCCCAACTCTACTTCCCTTTGCTACCAACCTATACTTGTCATTGAAGTCTTCTACAAAGCAACCCTTTGCATTAAATCTAACTTGGAGCCCTTACTCTACCATTTGACTGACTGAAATCAAGTTCTTTGTAATAGATGGCACATGTAATACATCTAAAAGACTCTTTGTCTTACGATCATGCAAGGACAAGGGAGCTTTTCCAATATGTGAAATTGGGTGGCATGAATCATCACCCGTTTGCACATAGCCTGCATTTTGCAAATCCTGCATCTCTCCAAACCATTCTACATGGCTGGTTATATGATTGGATGTACCTGAATCAACATACCAAACATCATCATGCGTTCCCTTTCCAGTAACAGCATTCAGCATATGCTGCATAACAAACAGACGTTCATTTTTGTCTTCATTCTGTCATGAAGACGATGCATAGTTTTCTTGCTGCAACTTACCACTGCGAATATAATCTTTCTTAGTATAACATTGGGTTGCAATATGACCTGTTTTGCCATAGTAGTGACACACAATACCAGAGTTGTTAGAACCTCTGTTCTACCATCCACCTCTTCCTCTAAAGCTCCCTCTGCCTCTAAAATTACCACGACCTCCTGAAACCTGCATATTGCCAAATTGCTGATTCAATCTGTTTTGCTACCACGACCTCTTGAAGAGAACTTGCCACGTCCCCTTCCTGAACTGGAGTAGAAAGCTTGGACCTGTTCACCACTTCTTTTAGATGTCTCACTCTGTATGTTGATCTCTTCAGTGATCATAAGGGAGACCAACTCATCGAAATTTGAAAATGGCTTTTTGACATATACGGAAGTTACAAAAGACTTCCAAGCCTTTTCATTGTTAAGTCCACCCAAGGTAGATTTCACCAAATCATCATCATCGGGCATTGCATCAATCGTTGCCAATGCATCTGCAATGCTCCTTACCTTTAGTGCATACTCATTGATAGACATCTTCCCTTTCTTCAACGTATTCAACTCTTGCTTGAGTTGAATCTTTCGTGCCTTCGTATTTACGGAAAACATACTTTCAAGTATGGTCCAAGCTGCATATAAATTCTCTACATTTCTAATATGTCCCAGCATATTATTGTCAATTACTGTAGACAACCAATACATGACCTTCTTGTCTTTTGCATTCCATTCCTTGCGTGTCTTTGTCTCTTCTGCAGTTGGAGGATCACTCACCTCTGGCTCCTTTTCTTCACCTGAAATAAACTTGTAGAGGCATTTTCCAATAAGGAAGTTCGTGATACAAAACTTCCATGAAGGGTAGTTGTTCTTGTTAAGCTTCTCAATCATGGGGCTTCCACTGTTCTCTTCCATTATCACAAAACTAATACCAAACAGCAAGCAAATCTTCTGCAACCCTCGACTTGTAGTGCACAGTAATACACCAGACAGCCTTTTTCACTATCTGCTCAATAATACATGTAATCTGCAACCTGTTTGCAGCTAAGCCTTATGTTTGCTTCTTGCAAACACCTCAAGAATTACAGATTCGCAATCTTTAACCTCTGTACCCACTTTCGGTCAAAATAGCCGAAATCACAGTGTATCCTGAAACTGCTGTCCGCAACCTTGCCACTCTAAAATGGGGCATGAAATGGCCTCAGATGCCCAAAATAAGTGGGGGCAAGCCCTAAAGAGTTTGTCTGCAAAATACACAGTGCTCTTCGTGCACACCAAATCTCACTGAAACCTGAGATTTTTGCTCTACCCTGCTTCCGGTGCCTCCACAGGCACTATCCAAGAGAAAGAGTGGAAGGATGGGAAAGTTTCTTACCCGTGGCTTGCTTGCTCGAACCTTGCTTCTTCTCCTTCACTTCAGCCTTCGAAATCAGCCTCTCTCAGTGGCGCGGCTCTAATACCATGTCAAGAATTGCATGGTGGGGGGACTTACTCAAGATGCTGCGCCGAACACACATAGAATGCACAAGGAGAGGCTCACTCAAGAGACAATAAGAGAGATGGAGGCCAAAACGTTTTCTTGCTGGTTTTTTCTTCTTCTTCCATAGACTTTTTACAATGTACAAAGCATAGATAAGATACAACATAAAGGAAAGTGGCCTACTAAGTCAAACAATGCATAACCGACTATACTAGTCGACTGGCGCTATAATTATGCCAGCTATAAATAGATGTAACAATCTGAATATAATAAGTAATAAGTTAGTGGCCATGTGAGAGTCATAATGACCACCGACGTGCTAAGTGTAGGCATGTGGACCCATCTAACCAGGCGGTCCATCATCAATGTCCGCATGTGTTGAGCTTGTCATCTCAACAAATGCCTTCTTGGATCCTTGAACCCTAGAGATTGATGTGTGGATTGAAGGATGCTTTATAGGAAATGCTTTGATTGATGGAGGCTCATCAGTGAACATAATGACAGATGTGACAATGAAAGATCTAGGCTTGCAAGGAATGCAGCCTATGTAATGGCTTATTAAATTGAATGACCAAAGAAAAATTAAGAGTTTGGACATTTGACTATATGTGAAAATAACCCTTGCAAAAAGAGATTATTGGCTGACATATTTGGTGATCGAACCAAATTCATATGGGACCTTCTACCCTCTCCTACTAGGAAGATTGTGGCTTTTTGAAGCAAGGGCACAGATGCATTGGTTCAAAGGAACCCTAACCCTAGGCAGAGGACCTAACAAAGTGGTGTTGAAGTTGTATGGATCGCAAAAAGGCAATGGATCCACTTCCATCAAAGTTGTCACAGACTCCTCCAATGAAGTAATAGATGGCACATCAGGAGATGAAGAAGCTGTCAGGCATATATTTCCTAGGAAAATAGAGGCACAGTCCCTAACAATGGGCACTATAAGCCAACTACCGAAAGAAGCCAAGTCTTTGTAAATAGGCAAATAGCTCCTGTCTGAATCTAAATTGACTTCTAAAATCATCTCTCATAGAGATAGAAGCATGGATGTATTGTTCTCCCTGTTACATGGCTGTAGGAGAGCTAGAGATAGACACAAAGGCAAAGAAAGAGACAAAAGCAAAGGTAGATGAAAAAGTAGAGGACATAAGAAAGAGTCTATTCTTCTCTTACGGAGCTCCCACGAGGTAGAAACAGAGTTTGAAGAGGATGAAGATGACAGTGAAGAAAAAGACTATGAAAGTGAGCTAGAAGAGTCTATCCTACTCATAGAAGGCATAAATGAGGAAGAAGTTCCAGAAGCCTTAGAAGTAGAAAATCTCGTGTTGTTCAATAGAATAGCTATGATACCCTTTGGACTAGCTAATGAGTCATGTCATATGAAAAACCTTTCTCTATAAGAAATGGATTAAGCAAAATAAGCCTTCCTTCAATAGTGGCTCTTACCACCCTAATCTACTCTTCTTAAGAAAATATGATGATGACTCACTGTGCCAATAACCACCAGCTCAGCAACTCAAATAGAACGCAAAAGGCTCCTGTTATATGAAATTTTTGGATGCATTCTCAGAAGAAGAGTCCTCAAGCCAAGAAGTAACTCATTCTCAAACCAAACCTGAAACAGTAATGATACCCTTTTAGCTTCCCAAGGAGCAAGCTAAGTCTCCAATAAAAGAGGAAGTTGGTTTCAGTGGATCATCAGAAGAGGAGACCGCTCCCTTGAAGGAATCATATCTATACCTAGAAGGAGTCTGCAGGACTTTCATCCGTGAAGTGGAAGGAGAGAAAAAATTAACATTTGTGGATGTTGATGGTACCAGACGTCACCTGAAGGTGGGTATCAATCTTCCAGAAGAAGAACTATCGATCTTGCATGATCTACTAAAGGAGAAATTGGACATATTTGCATGGTTATACAAAGATCTGAAGGGGATTGATCCCACCGTATGCCAACACCACATCAACCTAGAGCCTGATGCCAAACCAGTGAGGCAAAGACAAAGGCACATGAATTCAAATTACTATGCCACCCTAGTGAATGTTAAAAGTCAGAGAGAGATGTTGGAGCTAACACACAGTGAGAAGCCATTTGCTCTCTCATGTATCTTTCATTATATATTTCTTCCATAACTCAAATGATTGTTTACAACATAAGGTCTCAAGGACCATTCACACCAAACAACTAAGTCCTAAGCACCGACTTATTTAATGTCTGCATCATGTAGTATAGCTCAACAACTCAAGTGTCGCATACAGCCATACCAAAGATAGAAGAATGAACTTGAATTTTAACACTCCCCCTCAAGCTCAAGACATCATCTGTACACCAAGCAGCTGTCTGAAAACACTGAACTTATCTTTAACCAGAGACTTGGTAAAGATATTCGCAGCCTATTCATCAATCTTCACATGCATGAGATCAACTCTTCTTGCAAGAATCATCTCTCTAATGAAGTGGTAGTGTACCTCAATGTGTTTTGTCCTAGCATGGTATACTCGATTCATGGCCAGGAGTACACTACTAAGATTGTCACATAGCATAGTCACTGGAGCATTTACATGTATATCCAAATCAGCCATAAGCTTGAGCAGCCATGCAATCTCACATGCTACCAATGTAGCGCCCCTATACTTTGTCTCAGTTCTCAATAAAGCAACCGTAGGTTGCTTCTTCCTGCTCCAACTGATCATTCCACTTCCAAACCCGAAAGCATAGCCACTCGTAGATCTACGGTCATATGAGCATCTTGCCCAATCTACATCCATGTATCCAACTAGTTTCAAGGCTTATCTCTCACATAGAACAGCCCATAATCTACAATGGACTTAACATATCTCATAATGCGTCTAACTGCATCCAAGTGCACCTTTTGGGTTATCTGCATGAATTGGCTTATGATCCCTACAACATAGCTCTAGTCAGGTCTAGTGATGATCAAGTAAATCAGACTGCCAACCATCTGCCTGTACATAGTCACATCCTCAACTTTAATCCTAGTACTTGTGTCTAGCTTTACACTCTGATCAAGAGGTGTATCTAGTGGTTTGCATTCAACCATGCCATACTTCTTCAGCATTTCCATGGCATAGTGCTTCTGTATCAACCATAAACCATTTTCAGCTGTAACCACCTTAATGCCCAAGAAATACTTCAAATCACCTAAGTCTTTCATGTCAAATTCAATTTTCAGCATCTTCATTACATGTTGTATGCCCAAGTCATCATCACTAGTGATTATCAAATCATCAACATATATGACCAGCCCTCCAAGCCATTGTAGTCTTTTTTGTAAATAGACTGTGATCAGCCCTACCAACAGCAAATCCCAAGCTCTGCAAGTAGTTACTGATCCTTGCATGCCAGGCTCTTGGAGTCTACTTCAGCCCATACAATACTTTTTTTAGTCTACATACATAGTGCTGAAAATCAAGATCTATATATCCTTTCAGCTGATCTATATAGACATCCTCTACCAAGTCACCATTGAGGAATGCATTCTTCACATCCATCTGCTACAATTTCTAGCCTCTAGCAGTAGCCAAAGCAATCACAGTGCGTATGGTTGCCATCTTGGCAACATGGATAAATGTTTCCTCATAATCAAGTCCATACTATTGGGCATACCCCTTAGCAACCAGCCTGGCTTCGTACCTTTCCACATTGCCATCCGACTTGCATTTGATTTTGTAGACCCATTTGCAGCCAATGGTCTTTTTCCCTTCACGCAGTGGCACAAGATATGGAGCCCCAAGAGGAACACCAAGGAAAAGGGAATTCTCTTGCAAGAAAATCTATCTTGTAACATCAAGAAGCTTGTTTATTATGTTTTATATGATCACAATGAAGAAAAGAACACCAGGCACAACAAATCTTCATACAGCATCATGTAGATCTCCCACGGATTTGATAGAATCAACCATATTCTTCAATATCTTCACAAAATCCATCAATATAACAAAGAAAGCAAAGGAATACACCATCTTTGAATGGAAATACATCACATAGTATTCATCTTCAATGTCTTCAATGTCTTCTCTCTCAATCTCTCATATACAATCACTCTGTTTTTGTAGAATTGGCTATCTCTGACTCTCTCTCTCTCTCTCCATCAATAATACATCATATCCTCAGTACAATCTCTCATAATCACTCTCAATAATCATTCTTAGGTCGTGGATACCCCTCCCAAGAGGTATGCATGATATGAAGGGTCACCAGAGCCACTACAGTGTCTTTTCATAGCTCACTACTGTCACTTCACTCCAGTCTTTACTTGAGTCTTCAGCAACTACTTCTTTCACTTCTTTTAGCTCTTTTGCACTTGTATTCACCTCTTTCCAAGGCTAGAAAACTTTCCCAAGCTACACTCTTATCCATCAGAACACATACAGAAGCATACAGAACAATCTACACAACAATACCAGAACAGCTACAGTACAGAATATAACAGAATAGAGATAGAAGCTCTACAAAAGACCTACAGAAAGTTACAGAAGGTCAACAAAACCACATAACTCATACTCAAACCATTCCAAACTCTCAAAAACCATTCAATAAGCTTCCACAAGATCTCAATCTTCATCAATCATCAATTCATCCCTCCTTACAGAAGACAATCAGAACAAAATAGAACAAAACAGAAGCTATACAGAACCAATCAGAACCTATCAGAACATCACAGAACCTCATATCTCCACTAATAAACATCATGAACTTCCAAAACACAATCAATATCATCCAAAACACTCTCAAACCACTTCCAAAACAATCAATCATCTCATAAAATCAACCATTCAGCTCTCAAAAACAACAAAAATCAGCCAAAAAACAAGTCATTTCAACACTCAACAGGGTTGTGATTCCCTTCTACTTCCACCGAAACACTCAAAAAATGTCTGCAGGAAGGGATGGCACATGGTTGTGATTCCACTGTGTCATTAGCAGTCTGTAAGGCGGAAAGTTTGACATCTAAAAGAGTTTGGAACTCCTACGCTTCTCTGGACATCCTCTCCTTCTCCTCTGAAAGGCTAGTAACCTCTGATTGAGCCTCTAGTAACTGGATCTTCAAAGAAGATATCTCATCTCTTTGGGTTGCAACCAGTTGGGTTTGTTATTCCATCTGCTTAAACAAGTCTGCTAGGGTATCCTTAGCAGAGGCTAACTCGGATGTTGCCTTATGCAACTGATCCTTAGACTGCATCAGCTCTTCATAAAAGGAAGCGTACAGTTGTTGAACACAGGCTGTCACTGACAATTCAATGGAACTCTGAATGTCTTTACAGAGGAAAGAAATTGCATCTCCCGAGACTAGACTGTTCAGTGAGGGAACTGATATATCCAACGAACCTTCTCGATGCGCTCTGAACAGGTTATTACAAGTGAGATACCCAGGGAGATCACTGCTAAAGGTAGCAGGAATGGGCACTGAAGGAAGAGCTGAAGGAGCTTTATCCACTACCCGCTTCAAGCGTTTGCGCTGTATGACCAGGGGAGGCGGAGAATCATCATCCTCTATATCAATGGGTTCTGACTCATCGAAAGGTGGAGGAGGAGGTACTGGATCTGATGGAGGAGGTGCAGGCACACTCTTCTGTAAACCTGAATAGGTCAAGAAGGCAGACAAATATGATCCATATGTGACATTGGTAACATTACCCCTGGTGACTTTGACGAAATGTTGATCCATTTTAGTGAGGAGGTAAGTGCTCCAATCAATAGCGACTCCTTTCAACACCATCCTTGAAGCTGTGAAAAGCTCTTTGGACAAGTATTGGGATGGCATTTTGGTAGGCATAAACCTGTCCTGGAGAAACTGATAGACCATCTTCCACACGGGATCAGTGATCATGGAAAAGGAAACTCCTGAAGAGTTGATCACCTTCTTAACATCCAGCATTTCCCTTGTTTGTTTTTGTAACAGCTTCAAAATCTCTTCATTAGAGAAAAGCTGACGAGTGGTAACAAAAGGTTCACCTTTGAAAGGAAGAGACAGAGCCTTCCCTAGGCCTTGAGGTGTCAAAGTCATAGAAATACCCTGGACCAGTCCCGACTTCTTGCCGTAGGAGGCCAAAAACTCATCCACAACGATGGATCCTCTGGAAGCAATGGAAAGGAGGTAGCCACAAAAGCAGCAAGTCCCGCCTTTGTGAGAGGCTCAAAAGTGAGTAGGGAAGAGTAATCCCTACTAACTAGTGGGAAGTACTGGATAGGAGGAGGAGCGTGAGAAGGCGCCATTCAGATAGTTACACACACACCACAAACACAGACAATCAAGGAGAATGTCTGCAAAGCAACAGATAAAAAACCAAGGATAAAAGAACAACCAAAATGATAAAACGTGACTCGACCAACTATCCCCAAGCAAACCACAACCTAGAAAAAATTCGACATGACCTCTACACATATGCGACCGAAAGCTTCATGCTATGCAACATACAAACACCCAAATCCCCGTATCAGGCAATAAAAGAAAAAAAACTACACACCGTACCCTTAACCGTAACAAAGACACTAAACCAAAACATCACCACTACCTACACACATCAAGACTACAACTTTGATAAACCAGTGTTTGACCAGGGAAATAACTCCAAAGACTGCGCATACCCATCCCACGAAACGGGTTCATTAAAAAGGGAAATTAAGTGTAGTGAGGGGGAATTAATTTAATGAAAGGTTCATTTTAATAAATTATTAAGAAATGGGTGAAGTTTTATTAAGTGATAAACCTTAGTAAGAAAACGGTGGTTCCTTCTTAAAAATTTAATTACCAATTATTAGGTTAAAGCGGTGCGTTAATTCGAATCCCGGACTTCGATACCCAGACTGTGTCTCTAAATGCAAGTTCATTTATTACAAATTAAGGTGATATGGAGCGTTTTTTTGCCAGCGCGTGCTTTTGTGACGGCTGGTTCATTTTAATTAAAAATGTTAAAGTGTCTCTTTAGTTCACTTAGCGCGTGCTAAGTGAACGACGAGTTTATTTTTATTAAAAAATATGGTGTGTTTAGCGCGAATGCGCGTGCCATGGTGGTGTGTAGGATTCTTTTTTTTGAGTATTTGTTTGTTTGTGTTTGTTTGTTTTTTTTTCCTTGTTTGTTTTTTATTTTTATATTAACTGTGGGTTTTGGGGTAGCTGAAAAAAAATAACAAATAAAAAGGAAAATACCTGGTAGTGGGTGTATGTAAATGCAAAGAATGCGCTCTCCTCAATCCAAAAATATCTGGATTTTTTTCTAGATGTTTAGTGGGTGTTTGGATGAAAAAGTTTATTATTATTATTATTATTTATTTTCAAGGAATTTAGGTGTGAAATGAAATAGTGTGACAGCTTAGAAAAATATACCAAAAATAAGGAAAAATGTTAATGGAAGTGTTATGAAAATTTCAGAAATTAATTTGGATTTTTTAAGCATTTTTAATGAAAAGTTTCAAATTTTTTTGGGTATTTTTAAAAGATTTTGGAATTTTAAAATATTTCAATTTTTTTTTCTTGAAATTTACAGGTTTAAAAAAAGGCAATTGGTTTCAAAAATAGTAGGAAATTTTCTAGAATTTTCTGGAATTTTTTCAAAATTTTAAGTATTTTTAATGATTTTTTTAATTTTTCAACGTTTAAAAAAAAAATAAATTAAAAGGGTTTGCGGGTTTGTGAATTAAAAATCTGGGAAAATACCCAGAAATAGGCTGTGTGGCAGCTGCGTGTCAACAACGGACGAATAAAGTCCCGCACCTGCGCACGATCAATCACGAGCAATCACACGCGCACGAACAGCCACGTGCGTACACACCTACATGCGTGTCGAAGGACGGAAAATGGTATCTGCGGGTTCTGCGTGGGACTCCAAGTTGTCGGCAGATGAAAGGGGGGCGTAAAGAGGGTTTTCTGCGGTTCAGCGGGTCTGCGGGTTTCTGGGGTGGGAAAGGGGGGGTTGTGTGGAGGTAGGGTGGGTTGGTGGTGGGACTGGGGGGTGTGAACAGGGGGCTAGGTTCGGGGTGGGGGGAAAGTGTGTGTTTGTGGGGGGTGAATGGGGGCTAGGTAGGAGGTGGGGGGAAAGTGTGTGGTTGTGGGGGGTGAATGGGGGCCTGGTAGGAGGTGGGGGGAAAGTGTGTGGTTGTGGCACGTGGTGTGCAGGGGGAGGGCGGGAGGAGGACAACGTGGTCGTCCGCTGTGGTGGGGAGAGACTGAAGGCGTCAAGAGCGGCCGCAGGCGTCGTCGTTAGGCGGGGGCGCAGGGAGGTAGCGAGGCAGGCGCTGTGCAGCGGGTGGCACGGGTGGAGGAAGGTGCGTGAGGCAGCAGGTGCGTCACGGTTGGAGGGCGGCGAGGGCGCTGGAGGGCGGCGTCGTCAGACGAAGGGCGCGGACGACCAGTGGGAGGCAGGAGAGGAGAGGGCGAGGGGCGCTGCAGACGCGGGCGGGCTGGAGGCATTGGAGGGCGGCGCGTCACGGTTGGAGGGCGGCAAGGGCACTGGAGCACAGGCGTCCAAGAGGGTAGCGAGGGGAAGAGGGAGGGGAAGGAGAATGGCGGGGAGGAGGGAGGCGGGGAAAGAAGGGAAGGAAGGAGAGAGGAAGAAGAGGAGTAGGAGGGGAAGGAGGGCGTCGTGAGGGAGGAGAGAAGGGTGAGATGGAGAGGGAGATGGAGGAAGGGGAGCACACAGGCAGAGGGAAGGGAGAGAGGGAGGGAGGCAGTTGGGGTGGGGAGGTTCGGGGAGAGAGAAGGTTGGGAGGGTGAGGGGATAGGGAAGGGTGGGAATGAAAGGGTGGGGTGCCCGGGGGATGGGTGGTGGGAGGGGCCCAAAGGGGTGCCTCGGGGAAGGGGTAGGGGGTCATGGGGTGGGATGCCCAGAGGAAAGAATGTAAAAAAATTTGCCATGACGGGATTGAAGGAGCGTCGGAACGTCGGGACGGGGCACATGGATGTGACCGGGCGCGTTAAGACGCGTAAAATCGAAAACGGGCGTGTTCACGCGCAGGACGGGCGCGTAAAAACACATAAAAATAAAGAAAAATTAATAACTCCCAATCTGGACATCAAACTGAAATGTCGTAAAAACAAAAAGTGGGCAGGACGGTAGGGGGAAGACAGGAAAAATGTGCAACGGAAGTTCCGGGGGGGTAAAGGGCGGTCACGTGCAAAAAACGCAAAAAACGGACCAAAAAACACAATTAAAAATTAATATCGGAAGATCCGTACATCGGAACGAGGTGCAGGAAAAAGGAAAAATGTGTAGAAAGACGTGCCCAACAATCCTATCATGTCAAAACATAGTTCCCACTAAGATAAGATGCGTTCACGTGGGAAAAACCCAAAAACAGACCCGAAAATGGGATCAGAAATTAATATTGGACGAACCGTTCACCGAAAGGACATGCAGTAAGAAGGAAAAATATCCGCAGGAAGGGATGGCACAGGGTTTTTATGTTAAAGCGTAGTTTCGGTGGAAGTAGGAGGGGTTCCGAAGCAAGCAAAGCGCGTTCATATGGGAAACCAACTAATTTGCGCAAAATGCTTCAGAAATTAATAACTCAAAAACCGTGCATCGGAATGAGGGTTGGTAAAAAGGAAAAATGGTCAGTTCAGAGGGAGGAACAGGGCTATAAGGTTGGATTTGGACTTCTGGGAACGTAGGGTGCATTCACATGGCAGGATCTCAAAATCAGGGAATGAAGGAGAACGGCAAGGGAACAGCCCCAAGAGTGGATGAAAAATGAATGAGTAGGTGGGAAGGGACCCCATCAAGGTAAAAGCAAGGCATGGCATAGAGGCATTAGTAGGTTGAGGCATATGCAGAAGGGTATGCAATGTAGACGCGCAGGGACGCGTCCCCACACTTAAGACCTTAACGGATAGGGTTAATCGAGCAACAGGGACCTAGGACCATGCCACAGACCATCCGCTAACGTCCCCATACTTAAGACGTGAACATCACTGAGAAACAGTATGTAGGGTTAAAAGAACTTGGCCCATGTTGTCGGGAATCAAGGTTGATTGTCAATGGCACTTCCACTATCTTTGTCGACTACTGGAGGTACCAAGGCATCTTCTCGGCACACGTCCTTCATGGCAGGGACCACGCGACAGCACTCAGGGAGGTAGCTGATTGAAGAAATCACAGGAAATTTGTCAATGTGACGAGGATATTGCACTCAACGCACAATCACTCAAATGGAATGAAAGAACTGTCACTCGCCCCATGACTAATATCACTCGAGGAATAAGGATTGAAACCCATATCTCATACCCGGTTTAGGAAGCAACAGGGGATAGTGCAGAAGGAGTATGCCAGGGTGCACAATTGATGGTGCATTAGTGCGTCCAACCCATCTGGCATAAGTGCAAAGAGGAAGGCAAGGGAGCCTTACAGTGCAATGTACAGAACAGGGTGATGTGTCCTGTGATGATGGCAGAGACCCATTCCGTGGGTGCATAGGGAAGCGGAAACATACTTGATACCAAATGTCGTAATGTCCCTCAATCTCACCTCTCGGTAATAATTGATTGAAGAAACTCCAGTCACACTCAGCCCACCCTCTCTCTCACGCTCTGTTGATAGATACAGGAGGGCAGTCTTTTCCACCCATTGATGTAATCCTCACGGTCACTTGTGCAAAGGTTGTGTGCCTTGTGCGCATTTGATGGTGCAACTGTGCATCCCGCCCTGTGCCGGCATACGGTGCGAGAAGGAAGGCCAGGGAGCCTTATAGTGTAGTGCACAGAAACAAATTGTGCTTTGTGCATTGAGAGGCCCGTCCCGTGCGTGCAACACTTCATTCACACTTCTCACCTCTCATTTGATTTGAAGGCAAAAGACTGGTCACTCGCCCCACCCTCTGTCTCACACTCTGATGATAGTTACAGAGGGCAGCCCTTACTCACTTTTCCCATCCGGTTAGGATGAAAGCTCGCATCACTCAATTATTTGTCGATGAAGATCGCGTCGTCAGTTGTTGAAGAGGTGTACCCAGGGAGGTAGCCATCAAATCGAACATTGTGTTGGATAGGACATGTCATCTGCTAGAGGACAGTTAGACGCTCTTGCAGAAAGACCTAGGACACAGCGTACCAAGGGAGGCAGCTTCGGAATTGGTTCCTGGAAAATTCAATTGATGAATCCACTTTCTAGACTGCTGGGTGTTGCCACCTTTTCCACAGCCAGCTTCCCGCCCAAGGGTGTGTGCCATCTTGTCTTGGAACGAGGCCTGCTATGATAGGGAATTGCTTCCTTTTCTCCCATAACAATTTTTTTTTTTTTCTTCTTTTCTTTTTGTTTTTCTTGTTTTCCCCTATTCCCGAGGGTGTTTCTACATTTTCTCGAAGAATAGGTCGGCATGACAGGGACCTAAGTCCTTTTCTCCCATGACCGATATGTATATTTTTTTCTTTTCTTTTTCTTCTTTTTTTTGTTTCTCTTCGAATTAAGCAAGGGAATGGTAGAAAGACCATGTATCAGAACCAACCTCGCCACTGTCGCTGATGGAAAGTAGAGGATAAGAGATCAAGGCTGGAAGATAGGGTGAAGGGGACAGAGGGTTGTGTCCACCTCATCAGGAGTGGCCGAATAACGGCTATCAGAAGTAGCATCATAAGAAGTACAGTGCCACGCCAACGAGGGAAAGGATCAGGTGACCATAATTGTCAAGATCCCCAAGGAGGAAAGTACTTCTTTAGGTGATATCCATTGATCAGAAAGGGATCATCAGAGGCATCAACAGTCTGCACTTGGACAGAGCCATTAGGGTTGACAGCAAGTACCTTATAGGGGTCCATCCACCGCTGTTGGAGCTTGCCAAGAAACTTGCCAAATCGTGAATCATAGGCTAGGACCAAATCACCTTCTTTGAACTCCTTGTGCTTGATGAAGCTGTCATGGTAAGCCTTGCGTCGAGCTTGCATGGCTTCCATGCACTGTAGAGCCATCCTGCGAGTTTTGCCCAAACATTCCAGGTGCAAGAGATGGCATTGCAATGAATCATCGTCCCCCAAACGCTCTTTGATAGCCACTCTCAAAGAGGGTAATTCCAGTTCAACAGGGAAAACACCTTCTGTACCATACACCAGCTGGAAGGGTGTCTGTCCCGTTGCTGCTTTATGGGAGGTTCTGTACGCCCAGAGGGCCTCTGTAAGTCGATCGTCCCAATCACGACGATGTGCAGCAATCGTTCTTATCAGAATCGAGCAGAGGATGCGATTCGTGACTTCGGCTTGGCCGTTGGCTCTGGGATAATAAGGAGTGGACTTGCGATGGCGGATCTTATACAACTCTATCAACTCTTCCATGACTTTGTTAAGGAAATGAGTGCCTCTGTCACTTATCAGCTCTAAGGGATTGCCAAGACGGGTGATGATATTCTCGTACATGAACAGAGCCACGCTGTTACCATCGTCCCGCTTTAGGGCTTTAGCTTCACACCACTTTGTGACATAATCTGTACATACGAGGATGCATCGGTTCTGCTTCCTTCTGGTGGGAGGATCGATTGGGCCAACGAAGTCGATACCCCACTTCTCGAAAGGCTTCAGGGGAAGGATAGGTTGTAGTGGCATGGCACTTGTCTTGGTAGTTTTCCCCATTCTCTGACAAGCATCACATCTTTTACAGTAATCATAGGCATCCTTATGAATGGTAGGCCACCAGTAACCTGCTAGCAGAGCCTTCCTAGCTGTGGCTTCTCCTGCAACGTGGCCTCCAATGGCTCGTCATGGCAAGCCTTCAAAACAATTCCAATCTCGTCTCCTGCAACACATCTTCTGAGCACTTCATCTTTGCCTTTCTTGTATAGTGCACCGCCTAGCAGGGTGCAGGGGGCTGATTTTAACATAAGCTTCTTCCTCTCTCGACTAGAAATACCAGGAGGATACTGTTGGGTTGCCAGTAGATTGGCAATGTCTACATACCAGGGAGTTACAGTTTCTACCAAGAATAGGAAAGCATCAGGGAGGTCTGGATCATCCTACTCCTCGTCGGCAGTTTGTGGGATACGCGACAGATGATCAGCCAGAACATGGAAACGACCTGGCTTAGTAATCACCTCAAAGTCGAACTCCTGGAATAGAAGGATCCATCTCATCATTTGTCCTTTCACATCTACTTTCTTCATCAGGAAGGACAAGGCCTCATGATCCACATAAAATTTAAAGTGGGTGGACAGGAGATAGTGGCGGAACTTTTCTAGGGCAAAAACCATTGCCAAGCACTCTAGCTCTGTCACTGTGTAGTTCCGTTCTCGATCAGTGACTTTTCGGATTGCATAATAGATGGGTTGATCCAGCTTAGAGGAACCCTTCTGGCAGAGAATTGCACCTAAGCCTTCAATAGATGCATCAGTGTGTACATGGAACTCCTTCGTCCAATCAGGAGGTTGCAGAATGGGTGCCTCAATCAGACACTGCTTCAGAGTGGTGAAGGCTTTGTCACATTCTTCTGACCAAACAAACTCTGCATCTTTCCTCAGAAGCTTGTGCAAGGAGGTTGCCTTTGTTGCAAAATGGGCTATGAACCTTCTGTAGTAACCCACATGGCCTAGAAATCCCCTCAACTGTTTGAGGTTGGTGGATGTTGTCAAAGCTGCGATCTTTTCGATCTTTGCAGGGTCTGTTGATATCCCTTGTGCAGAGAAAATGTGGCCCAATAGAACTCCAGAAGAGACCCCAAAGATGCATTTGTCGGGGTTGAGGGAAATCCCATACTCCCATTGTTCCAGGTGTCCCCAGTGTTCACGGATCAAACTATAGACATAGAAGTCATCCAAATACACCTCAATAAGGTCGTGCATATGATTTTGAAATGCGGCCATCACGACTCGTTGAAAAGTAGCAGGGGCATTGCAGAGCCCAAACGGCATCACTCGGTAAGCGTAGGTCCCCCATTTTGTGGTGAAGGTTGTTTTGGATTGGTCTTCTTCTGCGATTTGGACTTGGTTGTATCCATTGAATCCATCCAGAAGGGAATAAAGCTCATGTCCTGCCACTGTGTCCAGCAGTTGGTCTGTGAAAGGGATCGGAAAGTGATCCTTCTTCGTCTTGGAATTGAGCTTGCGGAAATCCACACATATTCGCAATTTGCCATTCTTCTTGGGTACAACCACGATGGGTGAAACCCATTCACTATTTGCCAATGGATAGATGAACTCGGCTTCCAGAAGCTTCAGCAGCTCTGCTTTTACCAATGTGGAATAATTCAGGTTCATTCGCCTCTGTCGTTGCCGTACTGGCTTGGCATCGGGCTCCAAGTCAATACGATGTTGACATATTGTGGGATCAATCCCCTTTAGGTCTTTGTAGGACCATGCAAACACGTCCAAATTCTCTTTCAACAAGTTGTACAAGGTTGACAACTCCTCTTCTGGTAGGCTGCTACCCACCTTCAAGTGGCGTTCAATGCCTTCTGCATCCACAAAGGTTAACTGCCTTTCACCTTCTACTTCACGGATAAAGGTCCCATGGACTGCTTCTGGATACAGATCCGACTCCTTCAAGGGAGTGGTGTCCTCTTCTGATGTCCCACTAAAACCAACTTCTTCTTTTGATAGAGACTTAATTTGCTCCTTGAGATGTTGGAATGGGGTTAGAGCTGTTTCGGGTTTGGTTTCACAATTAGTTACCTCTTGACTTGAAGACTCATCTTATGATGACACATCCAGGAACATCACATAACAGGGACTCTCTGATTTCTGTTGGGTTTGTGAGACTGGTACTTGTTGGCACGGTGCATCATCATCATCTTTTCTTGGAAAAGGTGGTTGAGGACGGCGTGAGCCACTGCTGAAAGATGGCTTATTCTTCGTAACCCATTTCTTATAAAGATTTTGCATGTGAGAAGATCCATTTACCAGACCAAATGGTACCATCGCCATTTTGTCCCACAGCATGAGATTCTTCTGGCTCACTTGCATAACCTTCTTCGTCCATATCATATTCATCCTCTTCTGTCTCTGTCTCTGCCTCTGTCTCTGCTTCTGTCTCTTTCTCTGCTTCTGTCTCTGTCTCTGTCTCTGCTTCTGTCTCTGTCTCTGTCTCTGCTTCTGTCTCTGTGGGAGCTCTGTAAGAGAAGAACAGGTTCTCTGTTTCATCTTTTGCCTCTGTCTCTGGCTCTGCTTTGGCCATGTAACAGGGAGAGCAGTACATCCATGCTTCTATCTCACTGTCAGAAGTGATTTCGGAAATTGTTCCTGGTTCAGGCAAGAAGTATTCTCCCATTGACAGGGACTTTGCATCTTTCGGGAGTCGGCTTACAGTATCCACTGTTAAGAAACGTGCCACTGTTTTCTT
Organism: Lygodium microphyllum; assembly: GCF_053477565.2. Lineage (NCBI taxonomy): Eukaryota > Viridiplantae > Streptophyta > Polypodiopsida > Schizaeales > Lygodiaceae > Lygodium > Lygodium microphyllum. Next base: position 8,994,365 of record NC_141143.1, read on the forward strand.
GGGAAGGATATGTTTGACAGCATCTTCATCTGCTGATGTTCCATCTCTAACCTCATTAGGGGAGTTAGAAGATAATTCCAAGGAGGTGGATCCATGTCCTTTTTGAGAACCATATAGCTTCAGCACCACTTTATTGGTTCCTCTTCCCAAGGTCAAGGTTCCTTTGAACCAATCCGTCCTTGCTCTGGCTTCAAAAAGCCATGGTCTGCCTAGTAGTAGGGGGTAGGATGTACCATAAGAGTTTGGCTTCACCACTAGATAGGTTAGCCAATAATCTTTTCCAGCCATTGTAGTCTTCACATATGGGAGAATGCCCAAAGGCTTGCAGGCCTAGATCCTTCATTGTTACATCCGTCATAATGTTCACTGATGAACCTCCATCAATCAGTGCATTTGCAATGAAACAGCCTTCTATCCACACACCAGTCTCTGGAGTACCCGGATCTAGGAAGGCGTTAGCCACATCCACTTCTTTTACAGGCTCTGGAGCTTTATTGGATTTTATTGCTGTTGAGGAAGCAATCCTTAATCCACGTCTTCTTGTCAATATACTTTTGAACCGTTTTCGGCAACTGGGAGACAACATCAATAATTGTCGGAATGTGAGGTTTGGTTTAAAGGTATCTATATCTCTGACCAGATCGTATTCCTTAATAGGATCCATTGGCTTCTCTAACCGGTTAGGGAATGGGGCAACACCCATTTTCATTTTCCCTCTTTCTTCCAACAGAGGCATCATGGGAACTTCTTTTGCCACTTGTGGCACTTCCTCCTCTTCTATCTCTTGGACCTCTGGTCGTGTCTCTGGAACTATCTCTGTAACTCTCTGTGGCACTATAGTGCTCTGTATGGCACTGTCAGGCTCTGTTTTGTTCGGTTCTTCTGTTGGAAGATCAAACTTCACTGTTCTGGCAGGAGGATTGTTTTCTTTCTGGATAGGTGGTTCGTTCTTCTTTGCACATGTGATGGCAGCAACTTCCAATTCCACTAAATTGAAGGTAGGCTCTTGGGCCTTGGCTGGACTATCAATTGCACTGTTTTTCACTGGGGCTGGGCTTGGACAGTCTTTTGCAGTGTGGCCTTCTCCTTTGCAACGACTGCATAAGGGCTTGTAATCCACTGACCTTCTAGGATTTGGACAATTTGGGAAAATGTGTCCCTTTTCTCCGCATCTGTAACACTCCACTTCTGATCTCTGACCACTGCCAGACTGTCTTCCTCTGTAACTTTGAGAAGGAAATCTTCTGGGTTTGAAATTAGGACCAAACTCCCTAGGCTTGGGTCCAATATCCTGTGTTATCATTTTGGATTCCAGCAAGTTGAATCTTGCATCTTCTTCCTTCCTTCTCCTATCATGCATCTCCTTCAGAGAGCAAATGTCCTTTGTATGGTTCTTCTGCAAACAGTAGGAACAGAAGGCTCCAGGAATGGTTGGTTTTCATGTACATTCAGTGGCTAAATGGCCTGCTTGATGACACTTACCACACCAAGTATTTGACCGCATCACATCTCTTCTTGCTCCTGCAACGTTGGATATGCTAGCGGTATTCACTTTCAGCGTCTGTAGCTGCTCTGTAATCACATCCATCAACTCCTTTTTAATATTTGCAACTGAGTTGGATAGGTAATTCTTTAAGATTTCTCCTCGTGATGTACTGGCAGTAGGGTTTTGAGGAGTCTCTGTAATCACTACATAAACAGGTTGGGCTGGTGCAGAAGGGTCTCTGTTCTGATTCTGATTCAGAGCTCCTGTTTGAACTGTTGGCTGTTGGCTCCAATTGGTAGGGTTCCACTGTTGCTGATTTGGCATTGGGAAAATTGGTTGGGACCATTGTTGTTGTGGTTGAACCATCATTTGAGGCATTGATTGTAGCCACTGTGGATTTGCTGTACTGTACTGTGATACTGGAGACATTTGTTGGTAGGGGTAGGGAACAGTCCCTGGGATTGCATTTGGTGGATACATCATTCCTGGCATTAGAGGAGGTAGAACTCCTCTTCCTGGATTCATTGCCAATCTAGCTTCCACTTCATTGTACAGTCTTGCACCTTCTGTTGCAGCTTGCAGTGTGGCTGGTCTTTGCAGCTCCACAAACTTACGGACTTCTGGTTGTAATCCTCTGAGAAACACCCCCTTCTGAATGCCATCATCTAGATTATGGTTAGTCCATCTCTTTAGGATGGATTCCATTCGTAAGACATAAGCTTCTACTCTTTCTCCAGAGGACTGACTTAGGTTCATAAATTCCTCTCACATCCGCTCTTCAAAACCTTCACGCCTGAATTTAGTGAGGAAGGCCAACTTCAGGTCATCCCATGTGCCAAAAGTTCCTACTGCTTGTCTCTCATACCATTGAAACGCCGCACCCTTGAAAGTGGCGGGAAATATTGCTAACCAATGCTTAGGGGTTCTAGCATTGTTAGCCACACATGCTACCATAAACTTTGCTACATGAAGATCAGGGTCTTCATTGTACTCCCCCTTAAAAAATGGCAATGGAACTACATTCGCTGGCCTATCATCAATATTTCCAGGACGGATCTGGCTTGGAAGTGGACCTCCAGTAGGAGGAGGAAGGGCTTGATGTGCCATTGGGACTTCTGTAAAGAGTTCCACAAGGGCGTCAAAGGCGGCTTCTGCAGCAAGCTCGTTCTCGGCTCTGATTTTTGCTTTCTCTCTTCTCACGTACCTCTAAACTCGTTCTAACGCTTGCCTCTTTATTGCATCATTCATCAGGGGGTTGGCTCCACTATGTTGTTAGTGCTCCACAGAGGGTTAACAGAAGGCTTCAGTCTCTGGAGGACTGTCTTGCCAACATTTCTTCTACTTCTTCCTTTTCAACGTCTTTGAATTCTGCTTTCATGCCACTGCACAGAGGAAGGTATTCGGTTCTGAAGGTGTCAAAATGCATCCGTCTAAGCATTGTGGTGGTGCCATCATCATAGTAACGCTAGCTTCTGATGGTTTCAACAGTGTATGTTGTAAAGAACACTCTGTCTACCAACTTCCAGTGGGTTGCCAATTGAACAAACAGAAGATTATTAGTACACCAAGCATCCCACGTATCTTGCTGTTGAGCATCCACGAACAAATTCCAACTCTTTTCCTTCTTGTCTTTGTGAACATCCACAGACCAAGACTCCTGAAGCTTCTTCACAATCTCCCACTTGATGATGTCTGGAAACTTCTCAATGAATGCCAAATCTTCCATGGATGGTCATTCTCTCTGTTTCTGCTCTTCAGTTTGTCCCCAAACAGTTTGCCACCAAGATGCAAGTTTCTGCTGCTTCAACAGGAAGAGGAAACTGTCCACCCCATAGAGCATGCATCATGATGGTGATGTATTTTCGCCATTGTGGGATGAACTTCTTGTGGAAAGTGGCTCTGATTATGAGAAATTCCAACTCTTCAGTGGAAGAAGGAACTTTACAAACATCCATTGAATTCTTCTCTTCTTAGCAATGTCGTTTCCTTCATTTTCAGCCTCTTCTAGTGCTTGTTGATGGCAAGTTTCCCCGACTGCGCACCAAAAACATGGAGCCCCAAGAAGAACACCAAGGAAAAGGGAATTCTCTTGCAAGAAAATCTATCTTGTAACATCAACAAGCTTGTTTATTATGTTTTATATGATCACAATGAAGAAAAAAACACCAGGCACAACAAATCTTCATGCAACAGCATGTAGATCTCCCACGAATTTGATAGAATCAACCATATTCTTCAATATCTTCACAAAATCCATCAATATAACAAAGAAAGCAAAGGAATACACAATCTTTGAATGGAGATACATCGCATAGTATTCATCTTCAATATCTTCATAGTCTTCTCTCTCAATCTCTCATATACAATCACTCTGTTTTTGTAGAATTGGCTATCTCTGACTCTCTCTCTCTCTCTCTCCATCAATAATACATCATATCCTCACTACAATCTCTCATAATCATTCTCAATAATCCTTCTTAGATCGTGGATACCCCTCCCAAGAGGTATGTCTGATATGAAGGGTCACCAGAGCCACTACACTGTCTTTTCATAGCTCACTACTGTCACTTCACTCCAGTCTTTACTTGAGTCTTCAGCAGCTACTTCTTTCAGCTCTTTTGCACTTGTATTCACCTCTTTCCAAGGCTAGAAAACTTTTGCAAGCTACACTCTCATCCATCAGAACACATACAGAAGCATACAGAACAGTACCAGAACAGCTACAGTACAGAACATAACAGAATAGAGACAGAAGCTCTACAAAAGACCTACAGAAAGTTACAGAAGGTCATCAAAACCACATAACTCATACTCAAACCATTCCAAACTCTCAAAAACCATTCAATAAGCTTCCATAAGATCTCAATCTTCATCAATCATCAATTCATTCCTCCTTACAGAAGACAATCAGAACAAAACAGAACAAAACAGAAGCTATACAGAAGGTATACAGAACCAATCAGAACCTATCAGAACATCACAGAACCTTATATCTCCACTAATAAACATCATGAACTTCCAAAACACAATCAATATCATCCAAAACACTCTCAAACCACTTCAAAACCAATCAATCATCTCATAAAATCAACCATTCAGCTCTCAAAAACAACAAAAATCAGCCAAAAAACAAGTCATTTCAACACTCAACAAGATCCCATGTTTTATTTTCAGCCAAGGCATTCATTTCTTCATCCATAGCTGCACACCAGTTCTCATCTTTTATTGCTTCAACATATGTACTTGGTTCTTTGATTTCCATCACTTTGTCATGTAAGCATAGTGCTTTGCGGAGTAGCAACTGTACGTCAACCTACCAATAGGTGCACTACTCGATTCCCCTCTCTCATGAGGTGGAATGTACCTATTCTGCCTCTAGTACTAGGCATATACACAGTCAGAATACCAAGTTCACTATCTAGACTGTCAGTTGAGTCATAGTCTGAAGTCATCACACTAGATATATCATCAATGACTTTCTTTTCCTTTGCTATCCACTACATCATATCTCCCCCTCACTAACATAGTGGTGTCAGTGGACGGTAAGCCAGAGCTATGGAGATACCATCTGACCACTAGGACATGTCATAGCAGTACTCTACTGCAAATCACCTGTAGATACATAAGTAGAAGACGTATCTGATGGCATTGCAGCCGGTGATACATACCAAGAGGCCATCTCATCAAAGATGACATCTCTGCTTACCAAAGTCTCCCTGATAGAGGGATCATAGCATTTGTATGCCTTCTTCTCCTGCAAATATCCAATGAAAACACACTTATGCAAGTTTTGGATCCAACTTCTTCCTTTTCTCATTTGGGATGTGCACATAAGCAAGACAGCCAAAGACTTTCGTGTGACTTACATCTGGCTTATAGCCATACAGCTTCTCAAACAATGTCATCTCATGAATACCTGGATTGGGAGTTTGATTCAAGATATACATGGCTGTCATAACAGCCTCAGCCCAATAATAGACCAGCATCTTCTTCTTGTTCATCATGGCATGAGCAGCTTCCATCAGTACCCTATTCTTATGCTTAGTCACTCCATTTTGTTGTGGAATATAGCTGCAACTAAGCTGCCTACGTATGCCATTTTCAGCCAAAAAATTGTCAAACTCATTTGACACATACTCGCCACTGCTATCTGATCTCAAGCAAGAGATATAGCAGTCAAATTCCTTTTCAACCTGCTTTTTAAATTGCTAAAAAATAGCAACTACCTCATCCTTTATCTGTAGAATATACACCCAAGTATAGTGACTATAATCATCAATAAATGTCACATAGTACTTCAAGCCTCCCATAGATGCATTATGGGCTTGCCCCCAAACATCAGAGTGCACTAACTACAACGGACATGTACTCTACCTTACATGCCTGACAAATCTTCAACTTCTACATGGATCATGAGACCCTGTCCTTCCTAATGAATAAGGATGATATGAAGGGAAGAATGATGAGATGGCTCCTTCTGTTCCATGATTTTGACTTTGAGGTAGTTACTAGACCCGGTTAATCCCATGTCTTGGATGATCATCTATCATGAATCCCTCAGAGTGATAAAGAAGAGCAGGATGATCCAGACCTTCCTGGTGCTTCCCTTTTTCTAGTCAAAACTATTACCCCATGGTATGTAGACATAGCCAAGGGTTGTACCTGGAGCAGGGATGGGGGCTTGACTAATTCCTTCCTTCTTTTTGGTTTGGCCCTTTTGACCGAAAAGGTTAAGCATGGCAATTGATCATTTTATTTGAAATCAATAGAAACTAAGGTGTCTTTGGATTTTGGGCAATGACAGATTCGAACCACGTAAATGAGGCATGGCAACCCAACAGTATCCCCTTGGTATCTTGAGCCGTGAGAAGAAAAAGCTTCTATTGGAATCAACACCCTACACCCTATTAGGTGGTTCTCTGTACAAGAAAGGCAAAGACGAAGTATTGTGCAAATGTGTTGTAGGAGAAGAGATTGGAATAATGTTGAAAACATGCCACAATGAGCCTTATGGCAGACAGTTTGTAGGAGAAGCGACAACTAGAAATGCCTTGCTTATAGGATATTAGTGGTGGCTGACCCTCCATAACGATACCTATGACTACTAGAAACGTTGTGATGCTTGTCAACAAATGGAAAAGCTTACCAAATCTAGTGCCATGCCACTGCAACCCATCCTTCCCCAAAAGCCATTTGAGAAATGGAGAATTGACTTCATGGGCCCTATTGATCCACCAACCAAAAGGAAACAGAACATAATGTATTGGTCTGTATGGACTACGTGACAAAGTGGTGTGAAGCCAAAGCTCTAAAGTGAGATGATGGAAACAACATGGCCCTATTTGTGCATGAGAACATCATCACCCGTTTTGGTAGTCCCCTCAAGCTCCTAAGTGATAGAGATACTCACTTCCTTAATAAGATTATGGAAGAATCGACAGAGCTGTACAAGATACACCATCATAAGTCCACACCCTATTACCCCAGAGCCAATGACTAAGTCAAAGTTACCAATCATATCCTCTATTCAATTATGACAAGAATGCTTGTTGTAAATTGTCGTGATTGGGATGGTCGACTTATAGAGGCCCTCTCTAGGTGTAGAGAACCTCCCATAATGCTACTACCACTTTCTAATTGGTGTATGGTACCGAAGTCGCCTTCCCTGTTGAACTCGAGCTATCCTCTCTACCGGTGGCTATCGAAGAACACTTGGGAGATAATGAGTCCCTGCAACACTATCTCTTGCATCTAGAATGTCTAGATAAGACTCGCAAGATGGCTCTATAGTGTATAGAAGCTTTTCTTTTTCTTTTCTTTTTCCCCAGTGATGAGGCACATGAATCCAAATTACTCTATGCCCTAGTGAAGGCTGAATTACTAAAACTCCTTGAATCTGAGGTTATCTATCCAGTGGGGGCTAATAGTGAATGGGTTTTGACCATTGTGGTAGTATCCAAGCAGAATGGAAAGCTATGAATATGTGTGGACTTTTAGAAATTGAACTCCAAGACCAAGAAGGATCATTTTCCTATCCCTTTCATAGACCAATTGTTGGATTCAGTGGCACGCCATGAACTTCATTTCCTCTTGGATGGATTTAGTGGATATAATCAAGTCTAGATTGCAAAAGAAGATCAACCCAAAACAACCTTCACAGCAGAATGGGGAACATATGCTCACGAAGTGATGGCTTTTGCGCTCTCTAACGCCCCTACTACTTTTCAAAGAGTAATGATGGCTGCATTCCAAAACCATCTACATGACTTCATTGAGGTGTACCTAGATGACCTCTATGTCTATAACCTAATCCATGAGTATTGAGGACACCTAGAGTAAGGTTTTGATAGATGTTGAGAGTATGGGATCTCTCTCAACCCCAAAAAGCGCATGTTTGGAGTCTCATCAAGAGTTTTTTTGGGCCACATTTTCTCTTAGAAGGGATAGCAACAAACCCTGCCAAGATTGAGAAAATCATAGCCTTAACAATGCCAACCAACCTCAAACAGTTGAGGGGATTCCTTGTCCATGTGGGCTATTACGGAAGATTCATTGCACACTTTTCAACAAAGAAAGCCCCCTTGCATGAGCTCCTGAGAAAAGATGCAAAGTTTACCTAGACCATTGACTCTAACGAGGCATTCAATACCATGAAGTAGTGTCTGATTGAAGTACCCATCCTCTAGCCTCTTGATTGGACGAAAGAGTTTCGGGTGCACAACGATGCATTGATCGAAGGGCTAGGTGCACTTTTATACCAAAAGGGCCCCTCAATGTTAGATCAACCTATCTATTCTGGAAGCTAGAAAGTAACCGACAGAGAATGAAACTACACAATGATGGACCTTGAGTGCTTGGCAATGGTGTTTGCCTTGGAGAAGTTCCGACATTACCTATTGTCAATGCACTTCAAATTCTACATGGATCATGAGGCCCTGCCCTTCTTGATGAATAAGGCCAATGTGAAGGGAAGAATGATGAGATGGATCCTTCTATTCCACGATTTTGAAACTACACAGTGTTGGAGCTTGAGTGCTTGGCAATGGTGTTTGCCTTGGAGAAGTTTGGACACTACCTATTGTTGACACACTTCAAATTCTACATGGATCATGGGGCCCTATCCTTCCTGATGAATAAGGATGATGTGAAGGAAAGAATGATGAGATGGCTCCTTCTGCTCCATGATTTTTACTTTGAGGTAGTTACTAGACCCGGTCGTTCCCATGTCCTGGATGATCATCTATCACAAATCCCTCAGAGCGATAAAGAAGAGCAAGATGATCCAGACCTTCCTGATGCTTCCCTTTTTCTAGTCAAAACTATTACCCCATGGTATACAGGCATAGCCAACCTCTTGGAAACCCAATAGTATCTTCTTCTTATCTTGAGCCGTGAGAAGAAGAAACTTCTATTGGAATCAATACCCTACACCCTATTAGGTGGCGCTCTATACAAGAAAGGCAAAGATAAAGTATTGTGCAAATCTGTTGAAGGAGAAGAGATTGTAATCATATTGAAAGCATGCCACAATGAGCCCTATGGCGGACACTTTGTTGGAGAAGCGACAGCTAGAAAGGTCTTGCTTATAGGATATTGGTGGCCGACCCTCCATAAGGATGCATATGACCACGAGAAACGTTGTGATGCTTGTCAACAAATGGAAAAGCTTACCAAATCTAGCACCATGCCACTGCAACCCATCCTTCCCCTAAAGCCATTCGAGAAATGGAGAATTGACTTTGTAAGTCCTATTGATCCGCCAACCAGAAGGAAACAGAACATATACATTTTGGTCTGTATGGACTATGTGAAAAAGTGGTGTGAAGCCATAGCTCTAAAGTGAGATGATGGCAACAACGTGGCCCTATTCGTGCATGAGAACATCATCACCCATTTTGGTAGTCCCCTCGAGCTCCTAAGTGATAGAGTTACTCACTTCCTTAATAAGATTATGGAACAATTGATAGAGTTGTACAAGATACACCATCGTAAGTCCACACCCTATTACCCCAGAGACAACGGCTAAGTCAAAGTTACCAATTGTATCCTCTATTCAATTATGACAAGAACGCTTGCTGCACATTGTCATGATTGGGATGGTCGACTTATAGAGGCCCTCTCTAGACATATAGAACCTCCCATAAGGCTGCTACCACTTTCTAATTGGTGTATGTTATCAAAATCGTCTTCCCTATTGAACTCGATCTACCCTCTCTATGGGTGGCTATCAAAGAGCACTTGGGAGATAACGAGTCCTTGCAGCACCATCTCTTGCATCTAGAATGTCTAGATGAGACTTGCAAGATGGCCCTATAGTGTATAGAAGCCATGTAAGCTCGCAGAAAGGCCTATCATGATAGCTTCATCAAGCAGAAAGAGTTCAAGGAAGGTGACTTGGTCTTAGCCTATGATTCCCGATTTGATAAGTTTCCAGGAAAGCTTCAACAACGATGGATGGGCCCCTATAATGTACTTGCTGTCAACCCTAATGGCTCTGTCCAATGCTTTTGATAATTCCTTCCTGATTAATGGCTATCACCTCAAGAAGTATTACCCTCCATGGGGATCCTTACAATTACCACTGATATTCCTTTCATTCCTTGTGCTTCGGTCGATAAGGCTTTACCTACTGCTCCTAATAGCCCTCCTGCTTATCCTGATGAGGTGGCCTTGCTCTTCTAACCCCTCACAACCATCTTCCATCATCCTAACGTGGCTTCCTTTCCATTTGATCCAACAAAGGTGGTGAGGATGGTTCTGATACATGGTATTCCTACCATTCTCCTCTTTCAAAAGGATATATATATATATATGTATGCATGTATGGATGTATGTATATATCTCAGTTATGGGAAAAAGAAATTTGGTCATTGTCATGCCGACCTATTCTTCGAGAAGAGGTGGAAACAGCCTTGGGATTAGGGCAAAAGAAAAGAAAACAAAAATTAAAATTAAAATTATTATGGGAGAAAATAACGATATTCCTTGTCATAACAGGCCTCGTTCCAAGAAAAGGTGACAAAAACCCTTGAACATGAAGCTAGCAATGGAAAAGGTGGTAACACCCCGTAATCTAGGACAATTGAATTATTAGCAACAACTTAACCAATCTCTCAATCAGATCGAGTGATGGATACCTCGCCAATCCACCAACAACTTAACCAACGCTCCATCAACAACTTAACCAACAACTTAACCAATGCTCCGTCAACAAAGCTACCTCCTTGGTTGTTGCATGAGTGTGATGTGGCGCACCCCGGTACCTCTTGCTGGCGAATGACTACGATCATTCATGTGACAATGACGGTTTCCCTTGACTAATGGTAAATCGGGCCAAGTTTTTCTAACCCTATCTCTTTTGATTTCACAAGTTATTCATGTTTCAAGTGTGGGATATATGTGTATGGGTTATGATCAAGTGTAGGCCCCTATTGCATCCATTAATCCGATCTATTAAGGTCTTAAGTGTGGGAATAACAAAAAAACAAAACAATCACCTAATTTCTTAATTAATATTTAACAAATTAAAAAAAACAAACAAACTTGCAAAAAAAAAAACTACAAACCAACAAACCCCATCCCACCTCCTGCCCGTAACGACCCCTTTTCCCTCCTCTCTCACTTTCTTTCTCTCTCCTCGTGACCTCCTTCCTTCTTCCCCCTCCCTTCTTCTTCTCATTCCTCCTCCTTCCCCTTCCCTCTCTCCCTCTCCCTCCTCTCCTCCATGTCTACTCCCTACGCCACCACCAGTAGCGTCATCGCAGGCATTGCAACAACGTCATTTACATCGCAGCAGTCCACGCAGTCCATCACCACTATCAACATTGCAATCGGCCACCCTATCCGCTGCCTCTCTCTCCTGTGGCGTCACCTCCCGCTCCTCCACCTCACCTCCTCTGTCGTCAGTCACCCTACCCACTGGCCTCATTCTCCCCACCTTGCTACCCTACCCAGCCCCTACCCCACCACCCTACCGAGCCCCCTACCCGCCCACCCACCATTTCCCCCCACCCACACTGTCCCACCCTACAACCCGCTTGCCCCAAACTACCCCTCGCCCACAATTTCCCCCACCCACCATTTCCCCCCGCCCACATTGCCCCACCCTATAACCCACCCACCCACCGAGATCCCCCACACCCACCCAAACCCCCCTCCAATGGTAACCCCCCTGCCCCTTAATATTTTCTTTTACTTACATTTAAACTAAACTTAAATTTAAAAAAAAACAGCAAACAAGCAGAAAAACACACCTCCATATAAGTCTACACACACACACATTCTTAACAACATTATTATCAAAAAAACCACCTACTAATAATACACACAACAAAATTTCCTATTCCCCCCCTCTTGCTTTACAACCCCACCGCATATCATTTCTTCTTCTGCGTGCCTAACCACCCCCTTCCCCCCCCCCCCCCCCCGGGCCCGGTCTCATGCATGTGTGTCCCCTTCCTTAGGTTTGTTTGTTGTATGGGATTTTGGACCTCTTTACGCATGTTCGGGATCATGGTCGTTCATGCGTGAGGTCCCGCATACGGTTTTGTTCATGTGTGGCAACAAACTTGCAGTTGTTCACGCACAATCCGCATCATCGATGATTGGATACCATATTTCCTAATTTTTTTATTTTCGAGAAAAAACCATAAAAACATTTAAAAATTTGTCTAGAATCCATAGAAATTCAAAGAAAATGCAAAAAAGTACAAAAAAACATAGAAAAAAATGGAAATTTTTGAAAATTTTTGGACTACTTCACATTCATGGAAAATACCAATAATAAGTTTTTAAAAATATTATAATATTTAAAAGGGCAAAAAATCACAAAACTTCAATATGCCAAAAAAATGTCTAAAAATTTTAAAGTTTACCAAAAAAAAATAAATATATATATATATAGAAAATTACAACTAAATTTACATTATGATTATGATCCAACAAAAATACATAAGAATTAACAAACATATTGGAAATGATTTATTGTAAAAATTTCAAAACATGGTTGTTTTCATGCCTTACAACATTCTAGCCAAATCCTTTTTATATTTCTAATATTTGTTGTCATGTAGGTACTCACATTCTTTTATCCCTTTATTTATTTATTCACAAAAAAAATAAACATCAAAATTGAAATTTAAAAAAAAACCAAAAACATAAACAAAATCAAACACAACTTCAAACACGTATACACAAATCTATGAACAAACAACACATTTTATTAAAAAAACAAAACAAAACACAAATCCTAATCTATGAACAAACAACAAATTTTATAAAAAAAACAAAACAAAACAAAAATCCTAACACATAATTATCCAAGTGCCAAAGCCTCTTTTGTCCTTGTTCTTTTTATATTAGTATTTGGTTTTTCATAACTTCTTGGAGCCCTTGGTCGCCTTGTTGGTAGCGTACAAGGTTTTTTCTATTTCTTTTGGATTATTTACAAGTGGGATTTTGCACGACAAACCTTGCAGGTATCCACACTCTACCAAGTTTTTCTCTTTTCCTCCATCACATACATCGTCACACATAAGTAATTGTAATAAAAATCAATCGGCCATTGCACCCACAAAATTAATAGAATGCACATCCTACATTTGTAATTAAAAAGAATCGACTGTTAAGTTATAAAAGGAACCCTGCCATTGCAGGAGCACAATTGCACCGTAACTTATATAATTTGGTAACTTAAAATTCCTTCACATGTATATGCGCACACGTGCTATACACACAATTAATTTGTAATTAATAATGAATCCCCCAAAGTCATGCATGCATGTGCTTTGCGCCAAAGATCATATAATTTCCTAAAAATGAATTGCATTTGTAGAGACCCCCAATCCAATCATGTCACTATAAGTTGTGGTTGGGCTACCCAAACAACTCACCTTGCATTAACAGATTGATTTAATAATGAATTGAGCTTAATTGATCATCTAATCAAATGAATCGTGTAGTTTTCATTCATCCACTTCACCGCACCCTAGGTATACACCTTATGTTTACGGGGATTGGGATTTTTCTTGGTCAAAGATAAGATCTTGTCTGTCTATATTTATTGATGGTTGGATTCTATGGTGACTTATGAAAGTGAGAAGGATCGAAGCTTGCAGGCGAGCTATGGCGGGAGAGCAAGAGCAAGAAAGAGAGAGACAAGAAATGGGAACTCCAACAGTCACAATGTGTGACCGGTCCTTCCTTTATTTACTAATCACTAAAATGAATGTAAAGAATAAAGTGACGTGACGGGCGTCCGCCACCTGCAGTGTGCAGTGGCGGGTACTGTCAGTGTAATAATATACGGGGCGGCATGGCAGAGGTGCCTTTACCCCAACAACCTCCCACTTAAAGGTGAATTTGCCCCAGTGAGAGAGAAAAGAAAAGAAAAAGACAATACAACTGTACATAGGTACAAGGGATGAGGAAAGACAACATCTCATCCAATGCCCATTAATCTTGTAAGGAAGGCAAAGCACTCAGTAGGGAGGCTTTTTGTGAGCAGATCCGTAGGATTCTCGTCAGTGGAGATCTTGACAAGGTCAACAGACTTGTCCTCCACGACACCACGTATGAAGTGATACCTCAGCTCAATGTGTTTCGTCTTCGCATGGAAGACGGAATTCTTAGCCAACTGAATGGCACTCATAGAATCTGAATGCAGTGTAGGTATAGCATCAATCCCAAGGTCAGCAACTAGACGGCCTAGCCATATGGCCTTCTTGCAAGCCTCAGTGGCTGCAACATACTTGGCCTCAGTGGTAGACAAAGCCGTACACTTCTGAACCCGGGACATCCAAGAGACAACAACTCCAGCATAGGTGAATACATAGCCAGAAGTGGACTTCCTACTATCTGCATGTCCTGCATAATCGGAGTCATTGTACCCCACGACCCTTGTATCCTGGTTGCCATAGCAAATACACATATCTGTTGTGCCCTTAAGGTACCTCATGATATTATTCACGGCATCCCAATGATTCCTGCCAGGTGTAGCCATATAGCATGCCACAACACCAACTGCAAAGGCAATATCTGGACGAGTGGCTATCATGGCATACATCAAATTGCCCACGGCTGAAGCATAAGGGATCTGGGCCATCTTCGCCCTCTACTCATCTGTCTACAGACAATTGGCCTGTGATACCTTCACATAAGAAGGCAATGGACAACTAATAGGCTTTACGTCCTGCATGCGGAAGCACTCAAGGACTTTATGAATATACTCCCTCTGTGACAAGTAGAGGAGTCCCTGATGCCTATTGCGTCTAATGCGCATACCAAGTATGTGAGAGGCCTATCCCAAATCCTTCATCTCAAAGCTCTTCTTTAGCTGAGATTTAAGAGCATCTAGCTCATCATGAGCTTTCCCTGCTATCAGCATATCATCCACATAGAGTACCAAAATAAGTAATGAACCATCACGGGCTTTCTTCGTGTAAAGGCACAGATCCATAGCACTCCTGATGTAGCCCTGTGACTACATAAAGGCATCAAACTTATGATACCATTCCCTAGGTGCCTGCTTCAAGCCATAAAGACTTTTCTTCAACTTGCACACTAGGTGCTCCCTGCCAAGTTCTACAAAGCCCTTCGGCTACTCCATATAGATCTCATCATGCAAGTCCCCATGTAAGAAAGCCGTCTTGACATCCATCTGATATAGATCTAAGTCAAGCTCAGCAACCAAAGCCAAGACCAAGCACAGGTGGTCATCTTAACCACAGGAGAAAATACCTCATCAAAGTCTACACCATGCTCCTGCTTAAAACCCTTTGCTACCAATCTAGCCTTGTATGCCGGCTTGGGGTGTCCAGGGGTACTTTTCTGCTTGTACACCCACTTGCATGGCAAAGCCTTCTTGCCCTTAGGCAAGGCAACCAAATCCCAAGTCTCATTTTTATGCAAGGAGTCAATCTCAGATTGCATAGCCCTCTCCCAGGAGTGATTGTCACCCCTACGCATAGCCTCATCATAAGTGAAAGTCTCTCCAGCATTTGTAACCAAAACATAATGCATAGAGGGCTGAAATATATCAAGTGGACGTCTGTCTCTAGCAGACCATCTCACTGCAGGCTTTGCTGCCTGCCTAGTTACCTTTCCAACACCCTGACCATGAGCATCTGCTGCAGCTGTAGGCTATCCAACTGGCTGTGTAGGAGCTCTAGGCTCCTCCTGAAAGATCACTCTGTGGATCTCAACCACCTTCTCAGGCTTCCTGTGCATCTTGTCTTCATGGAAGACTACATCATGGCTGCGTACAATTTTCTGCGCCTGCGGATCCCATAGGCGATAGCCCATCTCTCCTGAATCACCATAACCAAGAAAGATGCATTTAATGCTCTTTCGATCCAACTTACTCCTCTTGTCCTTGGGCACATGGCAGAATGCCTCACATCCAAAGACACGGAGATGCACATAAGAGGGTGGCTTACCAGCCCAAACTTCTACAACCTGGAAATCCAATCCACTAGAAGGCGATCAGTTTATGACATGCACAGCCGTACTAACTGCCTCAGCCCAAAAGCTCTGTGGTAGGCCTGCAGGGCTAAGCATAGAGCAGACACGCTCCTGAATAGTCCTGTTCATGCGCTCAGCCAAACCATTCTGGGCGGAGGTGTAAGGGGCGGTCAACTGACGCTTAATACCCCTGTCATCACAAAACTGCTCAAAAGCACGTGAGACATATTCTCCCCCATTGTCAGTCCTAAGGCATTTCAGCCTATACCTAGTCTGGTTCTCAACAAGAGCAAGCCAACGCTGAAAGACTGCCAAGACATTGGACTTTTGCTTTATGGGATAAGCCCACACTTTCCTAGAAAAATCATCAATGAAGGTAACAAAGTACTTCGCGCCACCCATAGACATACATGGCATGGGCCCACAAACATCTGAATGCACCAAAGCCAAGGGCTCACTCATGCATGGCCTACCCGATTTCTTATGCATAGACCTATTATGCTTACCATAAAGATAATGATCACACGAGTCAAAATGTGCATAGTCCAAAGGCGGAAGATATTGCAAACCAGATAACATTTCCATTTCCTTCAAAGACATATGTCCCAAACGGGCATGCCAAAGTGATACATGTGGGATAGAGCCCACTGCCAAAACATGATCTACAGAAGACCCAAATACAACAAGAGGATAGAGGCTGCCAACCTTGGCGCCTCTAGCAAGCACAAGTCTACCTCTGGTAATCTTCTAGGCAAAATCCCCAAAATAGACATGAAACCTTACATCATCCAACTGTCCTGCAGACATAAGACTGCACGTAAGCGCAGGTACATGATGTACATCCTTGAGCAAAAAGGAACTGCCAGTGGAAAACTGCAACTGAATATCTCCATAGCCCACAATATCAAGAGACCTGTCATCTCCAAGTCTGACTGATCCAGATACAGTACGGTAAGAGTGAAACCACTCATGGTAAGGCGTCACATGGAAGGACACCCCTGAATCCAATAACCAGCACTGTGCATACATACTAGGTGTCTCAGTCAAGTGTGAGGCATCAAAAGAACTAGCTGCAAGTATGAACTCATCACTACCATCGGAATCCTCGGTCTGTGTGACATTAATTTCTTCAATCTTGACGCTGGACTTCGCAGGTACTATGCTGCGATCAGAGGACTTCTCTTGCACTTTCTCTTTCCCCTTATCCTTGCACTTCTCATTGCGCAACTCATGACGCTTGGTCTGATATGGCCCTTTTTCCCACAATGATGACAAGTGACATTAGCATTGCGCCCACGCGACTTACTACGCAAGTTTCCACGAGATTTAGACCAACCCTTCTGCGAGTCACGGCCACATCCATGACCATGATCATTTTTTTCATTCCTGCCTCTAACTGTCAAAGCATGTGAACACGAGAGGCATCCAAGTTTTTGCGATTAACCTCTTCGTGCAGAAGAGCACTCTCAACATCATTCAGTTTCAGAGTAGCACTAGAGGCACATAGGGCAGTGCGGAATACATCCCATGACTCATTCAGAGTCCCAAGCAAGAAAAGAGGAGTTACTTCCTCTCTTAAGGTGATATCCTGCGAAGTCAAGTTCTTCAGTATAGCATGGAACTGGCTCAAGTGAGCAGACATAGTCGCATTATCCTTCTTGCGCAGATCCATAAGTTGCTTCAACCAGTACATCTGACTCGCCGGACTTTTCTTATCATAAAGATTCTTGATCTTATTCCATAGATCCCATGCACTCTATGCTTCCTCAAGAACATTATAATGTACCTGTTCAGTGAGAGACAATACAATCGTGGACTTGGATAACTCATCAAGTTCAAGCCAGTGGTCATTGTCCATAGGTTCAGGCTGCTCGCCGCTTAACCGAAGTGGCTTAATCTAATATTTCTGCACCATGACCTGCC
This sequence comes from Lygodium microphyllum, assembly GCF_053477565.2. Lineage (NCBI taxonomy): Eukaryota > Viridiplantae > Streptophyta > Polypodiopsida > Schizaeales > Lygodiaceae > Lygodium > Lygodium microphyllum. Next base: position 9,012,234 of record NC_141143.1, read on the forward strand.
AAATTTGACTCTTCCAATAAGAGTAGTTGGTACCATCCAACTTGGTGATGTTAAATATGGCATTATCAGTCGAAGAGAATGCCATAATGCAGGCTGGAAATGCACAGACAATGTAAAACTGCTGGCTGTTTTACTGCAGAAAATGCTCAAAGTCCACTGAAATGAGCTTCAAATGGCGAGAAAAGTGTGCCAAAAGATGCTGCCCACTTAGTACTAGATGCAGTACACCAAATCAGGATATTTCAGCATAAAAAATACTACTCAGTCCACCATTAAATGCTTGTTGTAATAAATTTCAGAATTGCAATAATGAGAGCAAACAGTCCCAAAACTGGATCTAATGTCAACTAAACAATGCTAGGTCCAAAGCCAGCATGAAGAGGACAAGGCAAAGCCAAATGACAGTGAAAATACATGAGCATAACACCAAGAGATGTCAAATAGCATCTGCCACAAGTAAGAGGCACATCCCTAGACAATCCAAGCAAAAAGTACCTGCAACTGCCAAAACCTGACACAAATAGGTATCTGCTCAAAGGAAAGCGGTTCCAAAACTGAGACTCAGCTCATAAGCATCCTGTGAACCAAGACATATATTCAATGCAACATCCAATTGTTGGAGTATAATCCCAAAGTCTCAATACATATGTAACTGCTCAATGACATAGACAGCTCCAATACATGTAACTGCTCCAATAGCATGTAATTGCTCCAATAGCATGTAATCCTTGCTCAAGGTCAAGTAAGCATGCAAGATGATCCCACTGGCACAAAAGGCATACAAACGAGCTCAAGGGCTCAAGCAACCCAAGACAAAGTACCAGTGACAAGTGACCAAGTCAATGCGTCATACGCATCCCAAGAGTATGACATACATGAAGCAACTGATGGAAGCAACCAAGTAAATGATCAAACTGAGTCAGAAATGCTCAAATACATCCAAGGCAAAGCTCCCAATGTCGGTAAAGCATAGACGAACCAAGCGGATGCCATAATGCAGGCTGGAAATGCACTTACAATGTAAAACTGCTGGCTGTTTTATTGCAGAAAATGCTCAAAATCCACTGAAATGAGCTTCAAATGGCGAGAAAAGTGTGCCAAAAGATGCTTCCCACTTAGTACTAGATGCGGTACACCAAATCAGGATATTTCAGCATAAAAAATACTACTCAGTCCACCATTAAATGCTTGCTGTAATAAATTTTAGAATTGCAATAATGAGAGCATACTGTCCCAAAACTGGATCTAATGTCAACTAAACAATGCTAGGTCCAAAGCCGCCATGAAGAGGACAAAGCAAAGCCAAATGACAGTGAAAATACATGAGCATAACACCAAGAGATGTCAAATAGCATGTGCCAGTAAGAGGCACATCCCTAGACAATCCAAGCAAAAAGTACCTGCAACTGCCAAAACCTGACACAAATAGGTATCTGCTCAAAGGAAAGCGGTTCCAAAACTGAGACTCAGCTCATAAGCATCCTGTGAACCAAGACATATATTCAATGCAACATCCAATTGTCGGAGTATAATCCCAAAGTCTCAATACATATGTAACTGCTCAATGACATAGACAGCTCCAATACATGTAACTGCTCCAATAGCATGTAATTGCTCCAATAGCATGTAATCCTTGCTCAAGGTCAAGTAAGCATGCAAGATGCTCCCACTGGCACAAAAGGCATACAAACGAGCTCAAGGGCTCAAGCAACCCAAGACAAAGTACTAGTGACAAGTGACCAAGTCAATGCGTCATACGCATCCCAAGAGCATGACATACATGAAGCAACTGATGGAAGCAACCAAGTAAATGATCAAACTGAGTCAGAAATGCTCAAATACATCCAAGGCAAAGCTCCCAATGTCGGTAAAGCATAGACGAACCAAGCGGCATATATCATGAACCAAAGCATGTAATGTATGAAGCCTAACTGTCAAGCATAGACATGAGACGTAAGCGGTCCAAGAGCATGCCAAGTCGGTCCAAATGCCAGTGAATACCAACCAAGATAGAGCTTATACATAGCTCAAATACATTCCATAGATTCAAATGTGAGCTCAAAGTCGTCCCCAAATGTCAGATACATGATGGCAAATCCCAAAGCATACATCCAGTACCAATAGGTAAGTGACAAAGCATCCAAAGTACCTTCAGCCCACTGTTATTACAGCCAAGTTTGACTGTCAAAACTGAGAAATTTCAGCCAATATTTCAGGCCAAAATCATGGCATAATCATGTGCATACATTCCCAAGGCACTAGGCATCATGTAGGCCGCATACGGGCATCAAATAGCACAACCGGAATGGAGTGTAAGCAACAAATGCTAATGCCAATGTTGCTGCCCTATTTTCAGCTTATTATGACAGTTTATGACAGTCCCAAATCTGAAGAAATCAGCCCTGAATGATCAAGACCAATGCCCACAGCTTGAATGACATCAAACATGAAGTCTAATAGCCCTCTTAATCAAGGTAGAGAGCAACAAGCAATGGCCAAGTGTGGAGCTGAAGTAGATGAGTGCTATCAGCCTGGAAAAATGGTGCAATCTGTCCTGCTATGCTGAACTTGCTGTTGCTCCACGTGGGCTGAAAGGGGGTAATGGGGGGCTCAAGAAGGGCCTATCAAAGGCCTATGACAAGCCTCTTTGAGCCTTGATAGGTGTAAGGCACAATATGAGGGGAATAAGCTTCAAAGGTTTGAAGCCATGGTTGCCCTTGCTATTTGCAACCTGTAGACTGAAATAAAACCCTGAAAGAATGATCAAATACCTCAGTACCAATGCCTTGAAGGTGCCTTAATAGGCCGGGAAGGTGCTCGGGAAGTCGGGGAGTGACGGGAGCTCGAGGAGATCGGATATGGCTGTCGGGATGGAGATCCAATGCATGAAGGGAGTCAATGCGAAGCTAAGCAGGCACCGAGTCGAGCTCGAGCAAGAGGAAGCCAAGCTCTGATACTAGTTGAAAGGTGAGAAGGATCGAAGCTTGCACGCGAGCTATGGTGGGAGAGCAAGAGCAAGAAAGAGAGAGACAAGAAATGGGAACTCCAACAATCACAATGTGTGACCAGCGGGCCTTCCTTTATTTACTAGTCACTAAAATGAATACAAAGAATAAAGTGATGTGACGGGCGCCCGCCACCTGTAGTGTGCAGTGGTGGGTACTGTCAGTGTAGTAATACACGGGGCGGCACGGCGGAGGCGCCTTTACCCCAACAATTTAGTCTTGATTTCTCTATGGTGTCTAGGATAATACAGAATGCGTGGAATTTTATTTCCTTTTGAGTGCCTGATATGGGGTTTATGGGTGCTTGAACGTATGCATGGCATGAAGCTTTCGGTTGCCTATGTGCATAGGTCATGTCGAAATTTTCATAGGATGTGAAATTCTTAGGGAGGTCTAGTCGAGTCCGATCTGTGAGAAATGCGGGATCTAGAGCATGGCAAAACCGGAAGCTATGGAGGATGAAATGAGAAGTGTGGACTCATGATGGAGAAGACAAAGACACTGTTTGTTACACAAGTGAATTAGGTTCCAACATTGAGACTTGGACTCATAAACACAATCTTGTGTATGTGGACAATGACATTGACACTTCACTGAAAAGAAAAGAGTACTATAATTGCATTAAGAAAGGAAGCAAGTACAATCCTTTATAGGAAAGTAGGGAACTGCAGTAGGCACCATTGTGCATATGGGATAAGTTAGCCTGCATATCCTTGACCGTGAAGCTCCATACAAAGAGGCTGTTTAGTGAGTGTGATTGATGATTCTCAACACCCCTCCTCAATCACAACTAGAAAGGCACAAAGTGTATAGAGGCTGTAATGAGAACCACCTGCAAAGTGTGGGCATACCACAAACATGGCAAAACACCAGAGGCTGTCGCAGAAAAGGCTAAATGTGGGTACCATAAACATGGTGGACATCCAGAGGCTGTAACAGGGGCCTCACAAAGTGTACAGGGACTGTAATGCCAAGTTACATAAGGAGTTTACAAATCTTATGGCAGGAAGCATTAGGGCAAGGAAGTACAAGGCTTTTAAAACAGTCTATCAGAATTATGAGAGTACAAGGACTGATGAGTCTTGTCCTTCCAATCCTGGTGGTCTTCATCTTCATCTTCTTCTTCCTTTGCTCCATTTTCTTCTTCTTCTTTGACTGCGACTAGATAGGCCTTTTGGGATCTCTTTCTTGCATGGCAGAACTTCTCGGTGTGTCCGGTCCTTTTGCAGAAGTCACAGAAGAGCTAATCCTTCTTGCCTTTGTACCTGTTGCCAACATATAATGCATGCTCATCTCTAGAGGTACTTGGTTCTTCCTTAGTTTTTAGCTTCTTTTCTTCTTCTAACAGTGATGCCTGTATATCAACAAGTTCAGGATTTGGCATGTTGATTAAAGTTGTTGATACATTATTATATTTAGGAGGCAAACTCTTAAGTAGAACACCGATGCAAACATCTTCATCCATTTTAGTGTTGATTCCTGCAAGTTGGGTTAGGAGTCCTTCCATGTAATTGAGATGTGTGGCAAGTGATGTGCTGGACTTCATTTCAAGCATGAAGAACTCAATCAGGAGACCATACTTTGATGATTTAGATTGTGCACCGAACAGGGTGTCAAGTCTTTTCCATGTATCCTGTGAGGTCTCACAGTTATCCACATGGTGGACATAACTGTCGTCTAGCTCCAGTTTGATAATGGCCTGGGCTCTGTCATCATTCTTTTGCCACATAGTTGCAAGGTCCACGTCCCAAGGTTTCTTCTCTTTGCCATTTGTAATGGCCCAGAGACCCTTTTTCATCAAGATGAGCTTGATGCGGGTTTGCCAGGTGTGGAACCCGACTCCTTTGAATCGAGGATTTGGAGAGTCTTTGCCCATGTTAGACTTATGGGAACAGTAGCAAATCAACTTCATACTTATTAGATTTGAGCAACAGAAGAGTTGGTTGAGAGACACAAGTGCTAAAAAAACACTAACTGAGTGTCAATGAATACCAAATCTGCAAAGTCCTTTACTCTTTTTAAATCCAAGCGTAATCTTCCCCTTCTTGATTTGATGCTGATACCTTCAAATTTGAGTGACAGTACTTTAATGAACTTTAGAGAGTATTGCTCAGTGATTAAAATCACTGTTGATAACTTCAGTGAGAGAAACAGTGAAAAATGTCAGAATTTTGAAGCTTTGGCTATGACTTTTGCATTAGGGTTTTTGGGGGCAGCCTGGTTTTTTGCTGATTGCAGGAGCTACAGTGGATCATTTTCAAAACTTTTTTTTATCAAAATGAAGCTTGAATGATGGGCTATCAATGCCCTATCATGGTCGTCAACATTGCGACCTGTAGCGATGGCGGCAGCAGCTCGAACGTTAGCAGGCGCAATTCTGACAGATTTCCGCGATTTCCACAATGCTGGGGTCAGGGCGCAGTAATGTAGTCGATTTTCGTGCCAAGATGAAGCGTCTTGAGTAGAGGAACAACTCCCTAGAAGAAATCGTGGGCTAAGATGGCCTGTAGAGTAAGATATAGAAGCTCCAAGTGCTATATGTCCTGTCTGGCTGTGGCAGACACAGAGCAGAGATTGACAGTTTAAGCAATGTTGAGCTACAGATGGTCAAATGTCCTGGATTGATGTGATACAGGGAAGCTTTTGAGTTGGGGAATACTTTTCCAGAAGGAAGCTCCAAGAGATTTGACCTGTGGAGTGAGATATAAGCAGCTCAATCTGATAGGGTGCTGCTGGCTATGGCTGCCATGGAAGCTTCACTGAGAGTAGAGTTGGGAGATGAAGTCATGAGCTGACATTGAGCTAGACTGAGGTTGAGAGGAATAAAGAGAGGCTAGAGAAGCAATGCCATGCCCAACTGGGCTCTGATACCATGTGAGAAATGTGGGATCTAGAGCATGGCAAAACCGGAAGCTATGGAGGATGAAATGAGAAGTGTGGACTCATGATGGAGAAGACAAAGACACTTTGTTACACAAGTGAATTAGGTTCCAAGATTGAGACTTGGACTCATAAACACAATCTTGTGTATGTGGACAATGACATTAACACTTCATTGAAAAGAAAAGAGTACTATAATTGCATTAAGAAAGGAAGCAAGTACAATGCTTTATAGGAAAGTAGGAAACTGCAGTAGGCACCATTGTGCATATGGGATAAGTTAGCCTGCATATCCTTGACCCTGAAGCTCCATACAAAGAGGCTGTTTAGTGAGTGTGATTGCTGATTCTCAACACGATCAATGTGTTGTTATTGCTATTTTTGTTTCCTCTATTATTTATCTTAGTGGTGTTATGTGTGGGTTTTGCAAGAATCCTTCCTCTTTTCCTGGGTTTGTGTATGTGTGGATACTCTAGTGTGGTCTAAATGGTATCTTCTTCCACTCCTCCACTTATTATCTAGCATGTACAGTTACGAGTTCATGACTACTCTCTTCTCTTAGTAGATGTTGAATGTATCTGTAAGGCTAGCCTTCATCTTTTTGTGGCCTTGAAGTTCCCTCGAGTGGATGCAAAGCTCTGTCATTCTTTCCTAGAGACTTACAAGAAGCAATCAAGCTTGCTTTATGGCCATCAATTTTTCCTATCCCCTGTTACTGTCAATGAGGTCTTGTTCTTGCCTTTTGCAGCTTATCCACTATAGAGATCCTTGCCTTGTTGCAAAAGAAAACCTTTGCTCCTTTGGTAGCACATAAAGTTATCACTAGTTTAGGAGTATCCATGGCACATATTACCTCTTCTTTATGGAAGAAATTATGCCAATTGCTTTGGGACAAGATTCATGTCAGGCAAGCTTGCTTCAAAGTGCTTGTCCATAGAACTCTTCACGCCCTCTGTCAGGATCCTGGAAGGGGTTAAACTTAGTTGGACAACCTATCTGTTGGCCAAGATGGATCAACATTTTTGGTGAGTCATGAAAGGTCAACTTAGTAATGTGTCCTATGGAGTTTTTCTACAAAAAATCATTTAGTTGGCACCTTGCTTGGGTGGCATTCCAGTGCTTGATCATGTTCCCCTTCCACAACACTCTCCTCCACATGTTCCTTCTTCTCCTACAGAAGTCAATTTTGATTTAGTGGATGAACCCCCTACTACCAGATTCATTTGAAAGAAGCAGTGCACATAGGTTCCTTTTGATCCTCTACCTATTCCAACCCCTATGGTACAAATTTCAATCCTTGAGATGTTTGGTAGCTCCCTTCCCTCATTCTTATCTTGTATAAATCTTTTTACAACACAAAGGGAAAGCCAACTGGATCCACAAAATCCTTCTTCTTTACAAACAATACTGTCTAGATCTATGTTATCACAACTAGTTTCGAGTGTTCAGAATGCTTTGGAAACTTCTATGATTTCATGTCTTCGAATCATTTATATGGGAGTGTATACTTCATTGCAATACAAGGTAGATTATTTGACTAGTCAGCTTAGAAAAGCTCTTGTAGATTTAGCTTTGGAAAAGACTACTTTGAGTGATATCCATACCCAAATGACTGCAGCTATGGCTTTGATGGATTCACATCAAGTCATGATTAAAGAGTTTGAAGCTAAGGTTGCTACCTTAGAGGAATTGAATGTGTCCTTAACCAAAGAGAAGGATGCCACCCTTGAGAAAATGATTGAATTAGCTTGCAATCTTGGTGTTTGTGAAGGCCAATTGAAGCATTCTCAAGAGATTGTAGAGTCGCAAAAGAAGTTTATTGATAAACTTTATCAGAAATTTGCCACTCTTTCCATTCCTCCTTCAACTCCCATGATGTCTTCTTTCTTGTCTAAGGAAGAACTAGATAATTTGCACCAAAAAACTAAATTGTAGAAATTTTTGATTTAACCATCACACAATTTAGCCTGTTGTGTGATGGATTTTCTAAATTGTGTGAGGCTAATATCTCCCTTACCTACTTCTATTGAACCTACTTGTGTTGTTCAACCTATTCCTTCTATTTTTTTAGCAGAATCCCTTCATAAATTTCTACTTTCTTTCCCTTTTTTCCACCTTCATTATCCCTTCAGATATCTTCATTATATGATTTATCTTACCCCCCTTGTCACTGTTCTCCTATTATCCCTTTACCATCTCCATCTAATTATATTAATTTTCCTCCCCACTTAGTGATGGATACTCCTAGGCATAACAATGATATTCTTCGTCGACAGCAATGGACGTCACATGATTCTTTAATAGGACCAATGTGTTTAATTGGCCTATCATTCTTACTTCTTGGGATGCTTCAGCATAATGTTCCACTTCTTATTTGCAGTTTGCTAAAGCACGTGCTTCTTTTTTTAAGGATACTTCGGTACAATTGGCATCTCATTTTTGTTGGTATCTTGCTTTTATGCATCAGCAATCTCACCTAAATACTAGAAAGAGTATTCCAAACTTGATGATTAATCCAAACGAGGATGTGATTGTTGCTCAGATGGATATTTTATATTATTTTTCACAAGATTTTCCTACTAGGTTCATTATCATGTTGGAAAGGATGTGTTGCCTACAATTTCTTCAGAATGTGACTTTACATTTTGTGGATGAGAATAAGAGTTTAGAATGTCTCAAGTTGAGTATGAAGTTCAAAAAAAAAATCTTCATCCTACATAGCCTATGGATACTCTCTTGGATGTATTGATCCTTTTTAATGAAATCCTTTCTCCTTGATCTTCGATTTCTGGGAGCATGTGCTATTTAGACTACATTGCCTTGTGTCCATGTGAGTTTTGTATATGTTTTATGGTATATATATGGTATTTTATCCCTCTTGAGTGGGGTTGAAGATGAAGATGAAGCTAATTGAGAAGATGACTAATGGTGCTTCAACATTTTATCTATGGGATGGATGATTCTGGCGGAACATAACAAACCTCTTATATCCTTAACAAGTTTGTCATGCTTTTGTCTTTCCAAGTTGTGATAGTGGATAAAGGTGTTTTCCTTTCGTTGCAATTCTTTATTAGATACAAGTTATGAGTTGGGGTTGTGGTTGGATGGTGTTTATTGAAGTTGCTAAAGAAGATTTAGATGAGCTATATTTTGAACTTATATTCTCTTTTTCCTAGGCCACGAGGACACTCCCTAATTAAGTGTGGGATATATGTTGAGGGTTAAAATGATTGATTTTTTGGCTAATTTTTATTATTTTTGTGGGTTGAATGATTGATTTTTGATGGATTTTGAATGATGTTTAGTTATTTTGGAAGTTTTTGGAAGTTTTTTGGATTATGTTGATTAGGTTTGAGAAGATCACGATGTGTAATAGTGGAGATGTGATATTCTAACATGTTCTGTTGATGTCCTATTAGTATGTGATTATGTCTGTTTGAGTTTGTTGACCTTCTATTTTGCTCTGTTTTCCTTCTGTATGAGGGGTTAAAGTAAGGATTGACGGATTTTGAGAGTTTTTGGAAGCTTATTGATTTATTTGTTATGGTTTGGAATGAATTAAGTGAGCTAAATACTTTCTGATGCCTTCTGTTAACCCTCTATTGAGCGTCTGTGGAGCCTCTGTTTCTATTCTGTTCTATGTGCCTCTCTAAGTGCAAGATGATGGATGAATGTGTAGCTTAGGAAATATTTCCAATCTTGGAAAGGATGAATACAAGTTCAAATTAGCTCAAAGAAGTGGAAGAAGTATCTATTGAAGACTTGAAGTAAAGACTGAAGTGACAATGATAGTATTGAGCTCTCAAGGGACACGTAGTATTCTTGGTGACCTTTCATACTAGACATACCTCTTGGGAGGGGTATCCACGACCTAATAGGGGTTATTAATTATTATTCTTGATTATCTCATTGTACAATTGAGAGAGAGTATGTATGAGAGAGAGAGAGAGAGAGAGAGAGAGAGAGAGAGAGAGAGAGAGAGAGAGAGAGAGAGAGAGAGAGAGAGAGAGAGAGAGAGAGAGAGAGAGAGAGAGAGAGAACCAATTCTATGAAAAACAATGTATTTATGAGTGGGAGATTGTGAGAAAAAGCAATGGAGATTTTGAAGAAGAATATTATGTGATGATTTCCATTGAAAGTGGTGTTTTCTCTTGTTTCTTTGTGGTTTCTTGATGAAATCTACGAAGAATATGAAGAGCATAGTCAATTTTGTTCAAGTTAAAGCCGTGGGAGAATTGTTTCTATGAATCTGCGTGAAGATTTCTTATTCTTTGTATTCTTTTCCTTGTTGTGGATATACCAAATATGAAAAAGATGTTTGTTGATGATACAAGATAGATTTTCTTTCAGTAGATTTCCCATTTTTTTGGTGTTCCTCTTATGGCTCCACTTATGATTCTTAAACTTCTATATCTACAAAGAAAACCTTGCATGCTTTCACTTTTTAAAGGAATTGCTAGTCTCCTGTTCTCATGCACAAGACATATCTAGTTGGATTGGGAGATGGACCAAAATCTAAGAAATCTTGGACTATTGTCTAGCACTTGAGGACCCAAACCGTGTATAGATTATGGTGGAATTACCATGTCCATACTTGTTTTCACATAGGCTAGTACATAGTTGAAAGACATTGTCATTTCAGTTCTTCTTTTAAAATGGTAGTCGATGAAGAAGGGAAATTGGTTGTTGAGGATGGGAAAATTTCTCCACAATGAGGAAAATGTATTATTAAATAAAATTATAGGGAGATAACCATAGCCAAATGGAAAAAATTTGGAGTCAAATGCAAGTAGCTTCTAAAGGGCAAGTAACTGGGTTAATGACCACTAGTATTTGAAGTAATTCTTCTCTTTATTCTTTTTAGGACCTTTTCCACCTTTCTTTGATGATCAATATGCTATCACTAGGTTGAAAAGATGAAAAGGAGAAGAGTGCAAGCAAGTTGGGAAGAATTAGGAGTGTAAGAGACTATAAGGTTGACAATGGATTGTAAAATTTGTCTCCCAAGATTGGTTTGTGTACCAAAGCTTGTGGGATATTGAATATTGAGGTGAAGAAAATAGAGGTGCAAGCATCAATATTGATGGAGATGTTGTTGAAGAAGAACCAAATTTATTGGTGAAGTCTTGAGTTACAGATGAAGCAAGTTGCAACTCTTCTTAAGGAAATCAATTGTTATTGAAGTAGAAGGTGCACCTTGCTTGAAGAAGCTAGGACCTTGATGTTGACAATTCTTGCATTGCTTTAAAGATCATTGAGGCTCCAAGGAATTCTTGTATCTTTGATGCTCCTACCTTTTGGGATGCTTGAGAGGACCTTATTTGTTGATGCCTTCTTTAGCTCAATCTCACATTACTTATCACCTATTCTTAACCTACCTTCACTTAATCAGAGAAATATATATTTGCATAAAAATTCAAATATGAAATTCATTTGAATTTTTAATCACTCTATCTTGCACCATTGCTCATACCTTGTATCTTCCCCACATAATAAATGTAGTAATGCTTTTGAGCATTGAAGGGGCTAGACTCTTGCGGTGTACATGGGTTGTTTCCTTTTTTGAAAATTATTTAAACATAATTACATGGTGTTTTTATTTTGTGTTGAGGTTTACAATCACACCCATTGTGGCCTCTTTGTATGAGGCAATTCTAGGCTTAGGACATGCAAGCAGACTAAATCCCATATGCACAGAAAAGGAAACTTCTACCCATCCAACAACTATAAAGCATTGTACTTGACTACCACTGTTTAATGTATATGACGAATGCAATATCATGATGCTTTACCATTTCAGTTAGTATCCTGGTCATTGTCAGTCTTATACACAAGATTGTGTTTATGAGTCTAAGTCTCAATCTTGAAACCTAATTCACTTGTGTAACAAGTCAAGTCTTGTCTATGTCATCATGACCTTAATCTTCATCTTCGATCCACCATAGCCACTGCCATGCTCTAGATCTCTAGTCTTTTCACATTTTTAACACATGTTGGACTATTATACATCATCACACAACTTTGGAACAACCATTCATTTGAATGATGATGGGACCTAAAATTGGCCGGCACTGGCTATGGCACTAGCTGGACCTCATGCATACGACAAACAACCCCACCACACGACCTCACGGGCCAGGAGCGTCTAAAACTCACTTTGCACTAAATGCTTATTATGATTTTGTGTTTGTATCCAATATGTAGTCCAACATTCATCTTCCCTTCTCCTCAGAGGGAGATCCCATAACATATAGACATAATGCCTTGTAATATACACATAGGAAAGCACCTCACGGCTGATTGCCGCGGTTCCACTGCGACTCTTCTACACCTCGAGGATTAGCCCCAAGATGCATCGCTAACACATATAACATTCACACAAACTCCACTCTTTCATAATTTAGTGTTCCAAGAGATTTCAATTTTCCTCACAAAACTTTCCCCAACGAAAGCACCCGTCTAAACCTATAGCTTAGATTTCTTGTCCTCTCAACGTTGGTCAAAGTTTATCAAACAAGTGCAATGCATTCCAGGAGATACCACGTGGAATGCTTGATGAAAGGTGTATGCCAATTGTGCACAACCATTTTATGATTAAAAAACCAGCCATGTGAGGTGCAGAAAACAATCCTTTCATGAATTTTAACTAAGCGTTACGTGTTGCGCTGCTTTAGGGACTAGCACCGGAACTTCCGTGCTACTAGTCACCTATATTTGATTATGGAACGATCCCTAAATGCTATGCACAAAGAGGGAAATCAGAATTTGTATCTTTTCAACAATTAGATTGTCGCACAAACTTCACTCCCCCCTCACTGTTTAGGTGTTGCTGCATTGCATAGGTGTAAATGGTTGTTTTGTATCATTTTTGTATGTAAAAAGCAATAAACACGTACTATAACACAAAAGACAAGGCCAAACTAAGGCTTAACCTCATGCTTTGACCTGACCAAACATTCACGCACATAAATCTTATTTTTCATAAAATTTTAGCGAGAAAAATCTAATTTTATCTATTTTTTGCTATTTATTATTCATGGAAAATAGGCATTTTTTGATTTATTTGTATAGGCTTATTATTTTGACTGAAAATTAACATTTTCTCTGAGGTTATCCCATTTCCACCCCTTTTTTCCAACTCAAAATCGAAAAAACCACTCATTTCCATTTAAAAATGACATTTTGCGGGTTTTAAAGAATTAACAACGCCTCTAAATCATTACGAGTTCTACATTTTTGTAGTTATAGCCCTTAAAAATGATGCAAAAAAGATTCAAACAAAAATTCATTGAATATGAATAACATTTAGACCATGAAACAACAAAAACAAGCAAATTTCTTCATAAAATTGGAGCATACCGTGTCACGTGTCTTGCATGTTGTGGGTTTTTTAATCATTATTCTAGGCAGCCCATAGACCAACCAGCAACCATTCTTCAGTGTTGAATCTCTTTCCTCAGCCTCCTCTTCATCTTGAAGCAATCCGGACAAGCATTCTTCAGCCCCTCTTCTTCTTGATTTCTTGCACAAGAATTATCTCTATGCAGGAGAGAGAGGGAGAAGAGACAAAGACTAAAAATTAAAAATTCATTCCCTTCATCATATTGCACGTGGTTACCATCAAAATCTTGCTCTCTCTGCATGGATCAGGGATATTCCCTTCTTTCCCTACATGATTGAGTATCCAAGAGGTACATATATCCCCAAAAAATGGGATGTCAATCAAAAAACGCCCCTCCCTACATCACGACATGTTTTTGTATGTTTTCTTCAATCACAGTTTCATTTTATTTCATTTATAAAATGTCAACTTTAAAAAAAACCACTTTCGCACTACTATGGAAGGGTTTTCAGCCTGTTTGGGGTACAAACGGACTCCGATTCGCGATCCGATTGGACGGCTGACTCTGTGGCATCGAAATCTACAAAGCTGGGCTCCGTCATGCTCTTCTTGACTTCCAGATCCAGTAGCCGCTTCACAATCCCAAACCTTGCGAGGATCAAACGACCTCGAAATTGAGATCTGAGACTTGCGTTGGATTCCTGACATCGTTTTGCATCTAGAAAAACTCCAGCTTGGCCATCCACCATCATTTGATTTTCTATGAAAATTATCACTAGTGCTTTAGGAACTTGCCGCTTAAAATCATCTTGATTGCCACCGCCGCCTTCGACGAAGTCTATTTTTTCCCTGATATTTGTCATTTTCGGCTATTTTTAAGCACTTCTCGACATCAAAATTCATCTGTCATTGCCGACCACGGGATAGGGTGACTCAGCCCATCTAATCCCACAAATAGATCTACACATAAACAACAAAAAAGAGCATCAAGCTGATACAAAATAGATACATAACAAAACACATCACAACTCATATCCTACCCCCTGACAAAACCAATGCATGAAATCCACGAGGAGTAGGCCTAGCATAATCTGATACAAGGCCCGAAGCCAGTCACTAACTGACTTCTCCAACACGACCGAACTAAAAGAACTATCAAAGAGGTCACCCTAAGTGGTGGTCTGAACTACCTACCTAACTAAGGACAATCCAACCAAGAGCTCCTCACACGCGAGGACTCCTATAGCCTGATCAAGAAATATTTTCTTTTAGCACATTTCTTCTTTTAAGCTTTTATTTTTCCATACTCGAGTATGTAAAAAGGAGGGAGCTGAGCGTAGTGACCTAAGGAGAACAGGGCATCGGCCTCAGGTCCTGTATCGGTACCCAAGAACCTACCAAGCCCTCGCAAGGCGACACTTAATCATTTCCTAACGCTCACTTTTATTTTTGCTCCAACCTTATTTTATTTTCATTATTTTATGGCAAGATGACACCCCAAGGAAAACAAGGCATCGGCCCCGAACCTTGTCTCATCCCCAGGAACCTACCAGGCCTTCACAAGGCAATAAACAACCCCTCAAGGATTTTTCTTTCTTTCATTTTTTATTTTGATAGGGGTAAAACCCCTTTTTACACACCTCCGTATATTCATATATCGTCTTTCATATATTTAAGGTTTTGTCTCTTTCCATTATTATTTTAGTAGGCTTCTCTAACTGCCTCACAACTAACAGGAACTCCTAGAACAACTACCTAGCAGGTCAGTAGAACAGGCTCACTAGAACTCCCATCTAAAATAGGTCTTTCAATGCCTGACAATGCCTTTCAAGAGGCGAGGACTACTCGGACCTCCCTCAGCCATACCTAACCTAAACTTGGGACTTCATGCCTTGATTCCCAATCCCCAACAAACAAAAGAAAGTAACCCTCACCCACACATATATCATTAATTGCTTAAGGGAAAAAACTCGAAAAGGGGATGAAACCACCTAAAATGGCCACAAGAAGCTCCTTTGCAACAACGCCTCCCTCCAGCGACTTCGTCAACCTATATGGTGCAATCATTAAAACAACAAAGCATTACACGTACCTGCGCCAAATAGAGATAGTTGGCCTAAAGAAATAGCACATTTCACTGCAATCTAACTGACCCTCTTGGCCTAAAATGGATAGTTCATTCTAATCCATGCAATATATGATCTCCTTGGCATATACATCATATCCTATCAAACTAATCAGGGTACCAAGGATAGCATAAAATAGGAGGACTAGCCTCATGCTACTCATGTGAGTCAGCTAAAAGCTTGATCTACGCTCTTTGTAGGTCCACTAGCCCAAGCCTTTCTATTGATATCTCAGTAATAGTGGCCATCTCTTCTTGGGTACTATGAGCTGAATGAATGACATCATTAGGTTGATATATCTCATCCCCTTAGTCGTCATTCAAACGGATCACTTGTCCCAACTTTCCAGTAACTCCTCCTACAAGGAGAATCATAGATTTATGATTATTCAACTCTTTTCTAATTGGACCATTACATATGTCAATGATACGACCCAAATTAGACAGAGCTTCAAGCCTAGACCCATCATATAGATGCATCTCAGGGCGGCAGTCCCTATTGTCAGATGTCGCATTATGGCCTTTAGTCCCATCCTCTTGGGAATCCATCAAAGCATGTCCACATGCAATTCTTGGCCCTTCATCTGACACACCAACAGTATTTTTAGGGATTTTGGGCCTCCAAACCCATCTCATATTCCTTTTCATATTCTTAGACTACCTCATCTACCCACATTGGTCCAATGGACTCACAATGGATTTATCACCATTACCAAATGGCCTCACAGCCTTATGGCTTCTATTTAGTACATGTGGACCTTGGGCATGCTGCATCTTCTTCATATGAGATGTCTTCCCTTTCCTTTGTCCACTCTGTCAACTGCTTAGCCATAGGAACCATGCTTTTACTAAAAGGAATAGCATCTACTTGAAAGTATGATTCATCTATAAATTGGAAAGGTCTCTCAAGAGCCTTACTAGGAGCACAACTAGAACCACTCAGAGAACGCTCATTTAAGCTTGTAGACCTAATGGTTCTATTAATTCCATCGTCACAACTACCTCTCATGGAAGTGTTGCAAGTCTTGATGGGACTTATTGGGCTTGGAATCTTTTTATCCCTAGGGGGTATATTATCCCTACTATTTCCATTTTCTACTTGGAGATTTTGGCTACCAAGGTCCCTCTCATAGGCTGCCTTGGTATCAAAAAGTGAGCTATCTCCTTGTAGAAATGGTTGGAAGCTAGGATGCACTTGTACTGAGTGGGAAAAACTCCAAAAGTTTTCCCAACATCTCTGAATATGTCCCTCTTAATCAATGGCATGCATCTTTGCTTCCCTTAACGACTTAGGATTTAGCAGTCCCACTTGGATTTGCATGTTAATCACTAAGCCACTCAAAAAGAGCTCACATAGCACATCACCTCGCAATGCAGTAGCTCTTCTTGGCCAAAGCCTCAGAATATCATCAAAGGCTCTAGTGTATTCTTTAACAGAAGGATAGTACTCTTGCCTAATCTGCATCAGCTGCCCTAAAACTTGGGTCATAGGTACCTTCTTCTCATATTCATCTAAAAATCGATCACTCAACTCCTCAAAGGATTCAATAGACCCCCTTGGGAGGCTCCAGTACCATTTTCTAGCCTCTCCCTTTAGGGTACTTGAGAATACGAGCATCCGATGAATTTCATTGAACCCACTTGCAAAGCAAGTTAGGCCATATTCCCGTAAATGCACCATTGGTTCCTCACTAACCAACCCATGAAACACTGAGAGATCCCTATAAGGAGGAGGGCATATGGTCCTTTCCTTCGGGATCAGCGTTGGGCTAGTAAAATCCTCATATTCATGGCCTAACCCTAGTATCTTAGGATCTCCAACCTCTTCCATTTCCACCTTACTGGTGTAGGGAGATTAATACTATCTTTAATGTCCCTTTTTGCCAACTCATAAAGTGGTCTAGGGAGACCTATAGCTCTTAGCATGTCAATCTGATCCTTTCTTAGAGGATCTTCCATATCTTTCCCTTCCTAGGTAGTTCCATGATGGCTTTATCTAGGAGCTTCTGCCCCTCATCAAAAGCAAACTTATCCTTAGTACTTAGGACCTGGGAACCGTGTCTTTTAAGCAGCGGTTTTCCTTTTACATCTAGGGCTTCTAACATCCTTGTGATACTTAAAATTTTGGCATGATGCTCCACTACATGGGATGTTTCAACCATAACTATGAAAGGTGAGAAGGATCGAAGCTTGCACGCGAGCTATGGTGGGAGAGCAAGAGCAAGAAAGAGAGAGACAAGAAATGGAAACTCCAACAGTCACAATGTGTGACCGGCGGGCCTTCCTTTATTTACTAGTCACTAAAATGAATGTAAAGAATAAAGTGACGTGACGGGCGCCCGCCACCTGCAGTGTGCAGCGGCGGGTACTGTCAGTGTAGTAATACATGGGGCGGCACGGCGGAGGTGCCTTTACCCCAACAACCTCCCACTTAAAGGCAAATCTGCCCCCAGTGAGAGAGAAAAGAAAAAAAAAAGACAGTACAACTGTACATAGGTACAAGGGATGAGGAAAGGCAACATCTCATCCAATGCCCATCAATCTCCCGAGGAAGGCAAAGCACTCAGTAGTGAGGCTTTTCGTGAGCAGATCTGCAGGATTCTCGTCAATGGAGATCTTGAAAAGGTCAACAGACTTGTCCTCCATGACACCACGTATGAAGTGATACCTCACCTCAATGTGTTTCGTCTTCGCATGGAAGACCGAATTCTTAGCCAACTGGATGGCACTCATAGAATCCGAATGCAGTATAGTTATAGCATCAATCCCAAGGTCAGCAACTAGACGGCCTAGCCATATGGCCTCCTTGCAAGCCTTAGTGGCTGCAACATACTTGGTCTCAATGGTAGACAAAGCCGTACACTTCTGAACCCTGGACATCCAAGAGACAGCACCTCCAGCATAGGTGAATACATAGCCAGAAGTGGACTTCCTACTATCTGCATGTCCTGCATAATCAGAGTCAGTGTACCCCACGACCCTTGTATCCTGACTGCCATAGCAAATACACATATCTGTTGTGCCCTTCAGGTACCTCATGATACCCTTCACGGCATCCCAATGATTCTTGCCAGGTGTAGCCATATAGTGTGCCACAACACCAACTGCAAAGGCAATATCTGGATGAGTGGCTATCATGGCATACATCAAACTATCCACGGCTGAAGCATAAGGGATATGGGCCATCTCCGCCCTCTGCTCATCTGTCTGCGGACAATCGGCCTGTAATACCTTCACATAAGAAGGCAATGGATAGCCAATAGGCTTTACGTCCTGCATGCAGAAGCGCTCAAGGACTTTATTAATATACTCCCTCTGTGACAAGTAGAGAAGTCCTTGATGCCTGTCGCGTCTAATGCGCATACCAAATATGTGAGAGGCCTATCCCAAATCCTTCATCTCAAAGCTCTTCTTTAGTTGAGATTTAAGAGCATCTAGCTCATCATGAGCTTTCCCTGCTATCAGCATATCATCCACATAGAGTACCAAAATAAGCAATGAACCATCACCCGCTTTCTTCTTGTAAAGACACGGATCCATAGCACTCTTGCTGTAGCCCTGTGACTACATAAAGGCATCAAACTTATGATACCATTCCCTAGGTGCCTGCTTCAATCCATAAAGACTTTTCTTCAACTTGAACACTAGGTGCTCCTTGCCAGGTTCTACAAAGCCCTTAGGCTACTCCATATAGATCTCATCATGCAAGTCCCCATGTAAGGAAGCCGTCTTGACATCCATCTGATATAGATCTAAGTCAAGCTGAGTAACCAAAGCCAAGACCAAGCGCAGGGTGGTCATCTTAAGCACAGGAGAAAAGACCTCATCAAAGTCTACACCATGCTCCTACTTAAAACCCTTTTCTACCAATCTAGCCTTGTATGCCGGCTTGGGGTGTCCAGGGGTACTTTTCAGCTTGTACACCCACTTGCATGGCAAAGCCTTCTTGCCCTTAGGCAAGGCAACCAAATCCCAAGTCTCATTTTTATGCAAGGAGTCAATCTTAGACTGCATAGCCCTCTCCCAGGAGTGATTGTCACCCCTGCGCATAGCCTCATCATAAGTGAAAGGCTCTCCTGCATCTGTAACCAAAACATAATGCATAGAGGGTTGAAATCTATCAGGTGGACGTCTATCTCTAGCAGACCGTCTCACTACAGGCTCTGCTACCTGCCCAGTTGCCTATCAACCACCTTGACCATGAGCATCTGCTGCAGCTGTAGGCTGTCCAACTGGTTGTGCAGGAGCTCTAGGCTCCTCCTGAAAGATCACTCTGCGGATCTCAACCACCTTCTCAGGCTGCCTGTGCATCTTATCTTCATGGAAGACTACATCATGGCTGCGTACTATTTTCTGCACCTGCGGATCCCATAGGCGATAGCCCATCTCTCCTGAATCACCATAACCAAGAAAGATGCATTTAATGCTCTTTCGATCCAACTTACTCCTCTTGTCCTTGGGCACATGGCAGAATGCCTCACATCCAAAGACACGGACATGCGCATAAGAGGGTGGCTTACTAGCCCAAACTTCCTCTGCAACCTGGAAATCCAATCCACTAGAAGGCGATCGGTTTATGACATGCATAGCCGTACTAACTGCCTCAGCCCAAAAGCTCTGTGGTAGGCCTGCATGGCTAAGCATAGAGCAGACATGCTCCTGAATAGTCCTATTCATGCGCTCATTCAAACCATTCTGGGCGGGAGTGTAAGGGGCGGTCAACTGATGCTTAATACCCCTGTCATCACAAAACTGCTCAAAAGCACGTGAGACATATTCTCCCCCATTGTCAGTCCTAAGGCATTTCAGCCTATACCCAGTCTGGTTCTCAACAAGAGCAAGCCAACGCTGAAAGACTGCCAAGACATCGGACTTTTGCTTTATGGGATAAGCCCATACTTTCCTAGAAAAATCATCAATGAAGGTAACAAAGTACTTCGCGCCACCCATAGACATACACGGCATGGGCCCACAAACATCTGAATGCACCAAAGCCAAGGGCTCACTCATGCATGGCCTACCCGATTTCTTATGTGTAGACCTATTCTACTTACCATAAAGACAATGATCACACAAGTCAAAACATGCATAGTCCAAAGGCGGAAGATATACTGCAAACCAGATAACATTTTCATTCCCTTCAAAGACATATGCCCCAAACGGGCATGCCAAAGTGATACATGTGGGATATAGCCCACTGCCAAAACATGGTCTACAGAAGACCCAGATACAACAAGAGGATAGAGGCTGCCAGGCTTGGCGCCTCTAGCAAGCACAAGTCTGCCTCTGGTAATCTTCTAGGCAGAATCCCCAAAATAGACATGAAACCCTGCATCATCCAACTGCCCTGTAGACATAAGACTGTGCATAAGCGTAGGTACATGACGTACATCCTTGAGCAAAAAGGAACTGCCAGTGGAAAACTACAACTGAATATCTCCACAGCCCACAATATCAAGAGACCTGTCATCTCCAAGTCTGACTGATCCAGATACTGTACGGTAAGAGTGAAACCACTGACGGTAAGGCGTCACATGGAAGGACGCACCTCAATCCAATAACCAGCACTGTGCATACATACTAGGTGTCTCAGTCAAGTGTGAGGCATAAGAAAAACTAGCTGCAAGTATGAACTCATCACCACCATCGGAATCCTCAGTTTGCGTGACATTAATTTCCTCAATCTTGACACTGGACTTCGCAGGTACTATGCTCCAATCAGAGAACTTCTCCTGCACTTTCTCTTTCCCCTTATCCTTATGCTTCTCATTGTGCAACTCATGACATTGTGGTCTGATATGGCCCTTTTTCCCACAATGATGACAAGTGACATTAGCGTTGCGCCTACGCGACTTACTACGCGACTTTCCATGAGATTTAGACCGACCCTTTTGCGAGTCACGGCCACGGCCATGACCACAATCATTCCTGTCATTCCTGCCTCTAACTGTCAAAGCATGTGAAACACGAGAGGCATCCAAGTTTTTGCGATTAACCTCTTCCTGCTGAAGAGCACTCTCAACATCATTCAGTTTCAGAGTAGCACTAGAGGCACATAGGGCAGTGCGGAATACATCCCATGACTCATTCAGAGTCCCAAACAAGAAAAGAGGAGTTACTTCCTCTCCAAAGGTGATATCCTGCGAAGCCAGGTTCTTCAGTATAGCATGGAACTGGCTCAAGTGAGCATATATAGTCACATTTTCCTTCATGTGCAGATCCATAAGCTACTTCAACTAGTACATCTGACTCGCCGGACTTTTCTTATCATAAAGATTCTTGATCTTATTCCATAGATCCCATGCACTCTATGCTTCCTCAAATACATTATAATGTACTTGTTCAGTGAGAGACAATACAATCGTGGGTTCGCATATCTCATCAAGTTCAAGCTAGTCGTCATTGCCCATAGTTTCAGGTTGCTCCCCGCTCAATCGAAGTGGCTTAATTTGAGATTTCTGCACCAAGACCTGCCAAATTTGACTCTTCCAATAAGAGTAATTGGTACCATCCAACTTGGTGATGTTAAATATGGCATTATCAGTTGAAGAGGATGCCATAATGCAGGCTGAAAATGCACAGACAATGTAAAACTGCTAGCTGTTTTACTGCAGAAAATGCTCAAAATCGTTGAAATGAGCTCCAAATGGCGAGAAAAGTGTGTCAAAAGATACTGCCCACTTAGTACTAGGTGCGGTACACCAAATTAGGATATTTCAGCCAATATTTCAGGCCAAAATCATGGCATAATCATGTGCATACATTCCCAAGGCATTCGGGCATCAAGTAGACCGCATATGGGCATCAAATAGCACAACCGGAATGGAGTGTAAGCAACAAATGCTAATGCCAATGGTGCTGTCCTATTTTTAGCCTGTAATGACAGTTTATGATAGTCCCAAATCTAAAGAAATCAGCCCCGAATGATCAAGACCAATGCCCAAAGCTTGAATGACATCAAACATGAAGTCTAATAGCCCTCTTGATCAAGGTAGAGAGCAAGAAGCAATGGCCAAGTGTGGAGCTGCAGTAGACGAGTGCTACCAGCCTGGAAAAAATGGCGCAATCTGTCCTCTTGGTGATGAACTTGCTGCTGCTCCACATGGGCTGAAAGGGGGTAATGGGGGGCTCAAGAAGGGCCTATCAAAGGCCTATGACAAGCCTCTTTGAGCCTTGATAAGTGTAAGGCACAATATGAGGGGAATAAGCTTCAAGGGTTTGAAGCCATGGTTGCCCTTGATGTTTGCAACCTGTAGACTAAAATAAAACCCTGAAAGAATGATCAAATACCTCAGTACCAATGCCTTGAAGGTGCCTCAATAGGCCGGGAAGGTGCTCGGGAAGCCGGGGAGTGACGGGAGCTCGGGGAGATCGGATATGGCTGCCGGGATGGAGATCCAATGCAAGAAGGGAGTCAATGCGAAGCTAAGCAAGCACCGAGTCGAGATCGAGCAAGAGGAAGCCAAGCTCTGATACTAGTTGAAAGGTGAGAAGGATCAAAGCTTGCACGCGAGCTATGGCGGGAGAGCAAGAGCAAGAAAGAGAGAGACAAGAAATGGGAACTCCAACAGTCACAATGTGTGACCAGTGGGCCTTCCTTTATTTACTAGTCACTAAAATGAATGTAAAGAATAAAGTGATGTGATGAGCGCCCGCCACCTGTAGTGTGCAGTGGCGGGTACTGTCAGTGTAGTAATACACGGGGCGGCACGGCGGAGGCACCTTTATCCCAACAAACTACACTCCACTGTGTGTCGAATTTTTCCCATGGCACTACGCCTTTAGCATAATCACTTGTTGATGCCATGACCGCCATAGCTTCCAACATACTTATTCCATGCCCTCTAGGTTAATGGATGGTTATACATGATTTATCTTGGGTAGAGACCACACCAAGGCAAACCTCGGCCCATGCCATCGCATTAGAGGATGGGGTAACCACTAACTGGTTACTCTTCTCATCACTTAAGGACTCATGCTCTACATAACTAACTAAGTCCATTAGTAAGTTTTCTATAGGGAAATCCAAGGTTTTCCATCCTTGAACAAACCCCCTTTTATGGTTAGCTTAGCATACTCCTAAATGGAAATTATAAATTTAGGTCTCTTTACAACCTAGATTTGGAGACCACCACTTATAGGCAGCTCCCGGCAGACGCACCACTGATGGGATCTAAAATGAGACGGCACTGGCTATGGCATTAGCCAGACCTCATGCATATGATAGACAACCCCACGACACGGCCTCGCGGGTAAGAAGCATCTAAAACTCACTTTGCATTAAATGCTTATGACAATTTTACGTTTACATCCAATATGTAGTCCAACATTCATCTTCCCTTCTCCTCAGAGGGAGATCTCATAACATATAGGCATAATGCCTCCTAATACACACATAGGGAAGCACCTCTCGGCTGATTGCCGCGGCTCCACTGTGACTCTCCTACACCTTAAGGATTGGCCCCAAGATGCGTCGCTAACACATATAACATTCGTACAAACTCCACTCTTTCATAATTCAACATTCTAGGAGATTTTGATTTGCCTCACAAAACTTTTCCCAACGGAAGCACCCATCTAAACCTATAGCTTAGGTTTCCTGTCCTCTCAGCATTGGTCAAAGTTTATCAAACAAGTGCAATGCATTCCAGGAGATACCACGTGGCATGCTTGATGCAAGGTGTATGACGATTGTACACAACCATTTTATGATTAAAAAACCAGCCATGCGAGGTGCGAAAAATAACCCTTTCATGAATTTTAACTAAGCATTGTGTGTTGCGCTGCTTTAGGGACTAGCACCGGAACTTTCGTGCTACTAGTCACCTATATTTAATTATGGAACGATCCCTAAATGCTATGCACAAAGAGGAAAATCAGAATTTGTATCTTTTCAGCATTTAGATCGTCGCACAAAGTTCACTTCCCCCTCACTGTTTAGGTGTTGCTGCATTGCATAGGTGTAAATGGTTGTTTTGTATCATTTTTGTATGTAAAAAGCAATAAACACGTACTATAACACAAAAGACAAGGCCAAACTGAGGCTTGACCTCATGCTTTAACCTCACCAAACATTCATGTACATAAATCTTATTTTTCCATAATTTTTAAGCGCGAAAAATCTAAATTTTCCTATTTTTTGCTATTTTTTCTATTTATTATTCATAAAAAATAGGTATTTTCTTATTTATTTGTAATGACTTATTATTTTTACTGAAACTTAACATTTTCTCTGGGTTTATCCCATTTCCACCCCTTTTTCCCAACTCAAAATCGAAAAAACCACTCATTTGCATTGAAAAATGACATTTTGCCAGTTTTAAAGAAATAATAATGCCTCTAAATCATTACGGGTTCTACGTTTTTGTAGTTACGCCCTTAAACATGATGCAAACAAGATTCAAACAAAAATTCATTGCATATGAACAACATTTGGACCATGAAACAACAAAAACAAGCAAATTTCTTCATTAAATTGGAGCATATCCGGCGCATGTCTTGCGTTTGCGGGTTTTTTAATCATTATTCTGGGCAGCCCACAGACAACTAGCAACCATTCTTCAGTGCTGAACCTCCTTCCTCAGCCTCCTCTTCATCTTGAAGCAATCCGATCACAGCCGGACAAGCATTCTTCAACCTCTCTTCTTCTTGATTTCTTGCACATGAATTGCTTCTATGCAGGAGAGAGAGGGAAGAGAGAGAAAGACTAAAAATCAAAATTTTATTCTCTTCATCATATTGCACGTGGTTACCATCAGAATCTTACCCTCTCTGCATTGATCATGGATCTTCCCTTCTCTCTCTACATGATTGGGTATCCAAGAGGCACATACATCCCCAAAAAATGGGACGTCAATCAAAAAACGCCCCTCCCTGCATCACGACATGCTTTTGTATGTTTTCTTCATTCATATTTTCATTTTTTTCATTTATAAAATGTCCACTTCAAAAAAAACCACTTTCACACTACTATGGAAGGGTTTTCAGCCTGTTTGGGGTACAAACGGACTCCAATTCGCGATCCGATTGGACGGCTGACTCTGTGGCATCGAAATCTACGAAGCTGGGCTCCGTCACGCTCTTCTTGACTTCCAGATCTAGTAGCCGCTTCACAACCTCGAACCTTGTGGGGATCAAACAAACTCGGAATTGAGATTTGAGACTTGCGTTGGCTTCTTAGCCATCCACCATCATTTGATTTTCCATGAAAATTAGCACTAGCACTTTAGGGACTTGCCACTTAAAGTCGTTCTAATTGCCACCGCCACCTTCGACAAAGTCTATGTTTCCCCTGATATTCGTAATTTTTGGCTATTTTTAAACACTTCTCGACATCAAAAATCATGTGTCAAATGATATTGAAATGTGGCATAGGCATCGTAATTTCTAACATTATATCTAGAAATGTTACATACAAAATAACATCTAATATTATTTCTTAGTCTATTCTTGTTGCAACATGTAGCTCCTCCTCTATGCCGATTTTGCCAAGTAGAAGGTAGTGTAGGAGTTGTGTGGATAGCTTGAGCCATCCATGAGTACTTGTAAGGAAGTAGAAGTTGCATACATTGGATCATTCACAGAATTCTATATAGCTCACCTTTGTTTTGTTGTAGTCTCATTAGTCAGTTTTCAAACTTGACTATTGAAGCTTGAATGTTATACCATTCCATATTGAATAAAGTTCGTTTTTTTGCTTTCATTTCTAGTCTTTGCACCTCCTCCATGTTCTTATATTAGTTCTCAATTTGGAATGAGGGAATCAAGTAGAGCTTCTTAGGGACATCTTTGAGAAAACACTCCACAAATTCACCTACAATCATTGGGTAATGTGTGTAGATGTGGTATTGTTGTTCCCATGTCACTAGCTATTCTAAAATATTTTTTGCTTGTTAACTAGAATTTTGATGTTGCTTGAGCATATACTTGAGAAAGTGATCTCAACATTTTGTCAAGTTCTTTAAATTACTTAGTTACCGATCCATTTTCATTTTGAGTTGGACAGCATATGTTTTTAGAAATCCTTTTGATTGTGCTTTTAAATTTGGAATTCTCTTCTATGCTAATTGTGGTACTAAGGTCTTGTTTGTTGCCTAAGGTGACACATTTAGTTTTTATTGGGGGTTGTGAAAATTATGGTTTCACTTTTGATTTGGAAGTAGCAACTAGTATACACTCAATGGATTTGGTGGTGTTGGTAGTTAAGGATGACTTGTTACTACCTAGATCCTTGGAGTGATTGGAAAAAATCTTAGGCTTATCGTGCTCTGAGGTCTTAGATGTGATCATGACAATGCTTTCACATGGTAAGTGGCAATCCTTTGGTGTTTTCTCTTCTTTTCCATTTGGATGCATTTTATTGACTTAGGCAGCAACACTATATTGTTGCTATTGTGTTTCATTTCTTTTTTTGGTGATGAAGTTCCTTCAAGTTTGGGAGATTTTAAAATGTTGGGGGATGAAGTAACAACTACCTTAGACACTTTCTTATCTGTATTGGATGGTTCTATTGCTTCCATTTTTGGATTTTCTCCTTTGGATTGAGTGGCATCTAGGGATGCCACTATTTTGGTCCATTAATGGTTTATTAGATCCCTTTGTTTCTCTTGTGAAGTAGCAAGCACCTTAGTATTTCACATTGATAATCCTAGGCACTATCTTCCTCTAGTAGGCAAGTACTAGCTTTTTGGCAATTAATTTATCTATTTTTGACTCCTCAATTAGATTGGCTTATAGCTTGGATTTGCACTAGGTTTAGCTCTCATGCTTCTCATCTTGGATGAAGTGTTAGGGATGGTTAGTGGAGATGCTTATACAGTTGATTTAGAAAAACAAATCCTTTAGTTTCTTGCATAATCGCCTTGAGCATCTATTATCGGTTTGAAAAGCCATTGTGGCTTCAAGTTAACTCTTCATTTTGGTACCCTCATTAGTAAGCTCTTGGTCCCTCAATTCTTCTTGAAGAGACCATATGTTGGTTGGTTTTGACACCCTTGGAGACTATTGTTGTGCTCTTAGTAGCCCAAGTTTTCTCTTTGTCACCACGTGGAGGAAACCTACTGAGTGGGTTTTGTTTTTACTCTTGAGATTTTAGTGACTCTTTAAGTACTTTCTTTCCATCCTCACTAGCATATATGATTGATTCTATGATTGGTTTCTTGTCCTTCCCTTAAGAATAACAATATATCATTTTTTAAAGGTTGTGATTGTTGTAAGCTCAAGTATATCCCTTATGCTTCATAATCAACCCTTCTACTTCATAATCAACATTACACTTGGACAAACAATTAAAAGTCCTTTTAAGAAGGAATATATTTGCAATTTAAGAGCATGTAAAACATTATCAAAACGCTTTCAATTTCTACCATCGTGAGAATCTTCCACTTTCCTAGTATAAGGATCCTTAGTAAGGATTGATAGTTGTGCTAGTTGTTACAAGATTAGGTTGTCCAACCTTGGTCCCTATGCCATGAGTCAAGATATTGAAATCCAAATCTTTGTTGATGAGAGCATCTATGATGTGCTCTCTTTGTGCTAGCAACTTGACTGTAAGAAATGCTAGTGGTATTAAGTATTAGCTCTTGATTTTTTGGGTCAATATTTGTGTCCTTGTTCTTTAAAATTGAAATCTTAGGTCTTCTAGAGAAAAATGAGGTGTTATTGAATGGCTAGACTCTAGTATACACTTGATCCATATGAGTAATGATGCACACATTTCATCTTAGGTCTTCTCGGTGAGGTTCCTATTTCTTTGGATAGTTTTTGGACATATGTAAATGTTGATTATAATTCTAGCACTCAAATGTTTCTAATGGTTGCCTCATGCCTCTTCCCTTAATGCATCCTAATGTCATCATGATTGGAGTTTGTGTGGTAAACCATGGAAACTACACTACCATAAATTATATATTAGACATAAGGATTTTTATACTCTTCATTGTATGGTTATTCAATGACAAGGGGTATTGATAGGAGGGTATGTTATGATAGGGCCTAGTGATTTTGGTATTACTAAAGGAATGGTAGGTCCTTGATTAGGTGGGGTTGGCAAGACCAATTGTGGGCTTCTTGGGTAGGAAGAGACTCTATTGGGTTATTCAAATCCAACATCTGCCTGTGGAGTAGGATGTAGGAGCCGTTTAGGGGCTTGACAATAGGGAGGAACATGGGCAAAGTGGCTGCAATTGGAGCACACTCAAGTGAGTTTAGGACACCTTGAAGGAAAATGGTCTCCATTGTAGTGTATGCAATGTATGTTTAGTTTTTAAGCTCTTAGTTGCTTCACATATTCCATGAGTTTTGTGAGCTCAAGCTGTTACTCCTTGAAAGCAACAATGAGTTCTTATGTTGGATTGAGCTCACTATTTCTTTAGTTCAATTGATGTTGTTGAGGATTCTCCTTCTATTTCTACTCCTTTAGTATATACTTCTTCCTCATTGAGCTCCTCAACTTCATTGACATGAAAAAGAAGCTTCACCTCATGTTGTCCCTACCCTCCAACAAATTTTTATTGCTTTTCTAGGTATAAAGCAAGTACTTTCTAAATGTCACTAGTTTTCTCGTGCACATGGATCTAGCTTTAGTAAGAAAATTAATTCTCTCAATCTCTATAGAACTTTGAATTTGGATAAACCAAAGAATATACTTGTGATGGACTTCAATGGCTACCATTCCACGCTTGTTGATGGAAACACATCTACACAAAGTTCTCAAAAGTAGTCTACAAGCTCACTGGAACAATAAAAACTAAAGCCAAAATGTTCATTTAATGTTAAAACCCATTGAAATATAAATTCTATTGTCTTCTAGTGTGATGAAAAGTGCTATTCATAGAAGATACCAAGTGAAGATCCTTTGTATAAAATACATATGGTGAATATTTGCATATCATTTTTAATCTTGTAACTTAAATCCTAGAATTTGTCTTTTCAGTGAGAACTCACATTTTCTCTTTTTTGTTTGTTGATTTTGTGAGGACCTTTACAAGAGGAAAGCATTATTATCCAATCATGGAGTTTGTAGGTTGTTGAATACCTTATATCATCCTCACTTGTATTGTGGCACGGATATGCCTGTGTAGAGTTAGATGGTCACCTAGAAGAAGCCATGGAAGAAACTTGAGGGGTTCACTATATATATATCCTCTATATAACGTGTGTTCATGGCCTATTTATAAATATCATAATCCGTGATTTTTTCTTGAATAAAACACAACCCTTTTTTATTCAATTTGTAAGTAACCCCTTTACATGACACCCTTTTGTATGTAAAATAAAAGTATTAAAATGGTGTTTTAAAAACCCCTTATTTTGAACTCACATTATATATACATATATTCATGAGTGACCCGCCTCCCCCCCCCCCCCGGAGGGAAGAAATATAGGATATTGACAAGAAATGAGATTGAAATAGAGTGAAGATAATGAAAAAATACAAAAAAAAATTGAAATATATCTTAGATTGAGATAAAAGTTTTTTAGTTTCCTTATTTTGAGGTGACATAAAAGAATCCTACTTTTAATAATTCACATTAAGATATTGAAAGTAAGGAAAAGAAAGCCAAAAAATGTCATTATCAAAGATGGACCTTTTGGCTAGAATTGTCTTATGAGGATCAATTTAGATATCCCTTTTTATCTTTTTACTAGAGATAAATGAAGTTTGACCAAATCAGTACAAAATCAAATGTTACATTGGACCACACATGGTAGTGTCCTATTTGCCTATTCACTAATTGTGTCACTAGTAAATGCTAATTAAAAGGCCCTCTTTTCCTCAAATTTGGTCTTAATAATAGGGAGATCATCGTGTGGGAGCAATGGGAGACCCAAGAAATTCAATGGATTTCACTTTCATTTTTCCACGTGGGCTTAGGAAGGTATTATGACTCAATACAATGCAAAAGGTGATTCAAGTGTTCTCATGATTACAAAATAGATGGTTTGAGCAAAGAACTCAAGTCCTTAGATTGTGGCAGCAAAAGCCAATAGACTACTAGAAGGACAAGGTATTTGAAGTGCCAAGGACAATGAGGGGTTATGAATCTCAATTAGGGTAAAGAAGGAACACATTGAATGATAATATGAAAGCATGGGTCACATCCTACAATGCTTTACCTTCTAAAAGGGGGAATCCTAATTAGATGCCTTATACCAAAAGACAAGAGATTGATTATGATCCTAAAAAGCATGGTAGGTATAACTTCCCTCTTATCTTTAGTATTAACACTTATAGGCCAGAAGACAACCTTAAGTTTTGTGAAAAGGACTTAGTGACCTCTTTCAAGCAATTTGTGAGCTACTTTTTAGCTTGCCTTGGTCTTGCTTTCATTACTATCTGCAAGTACTTACAATTACTCCTCTAACTACTTAATCAAAAGAAGAGGGCTTACATCCACTCCTCTTTGACATAAATGCAGAAATCGATAGATATACCATGGTAAGATTGCTTCTTTGGGTTACCATACTATCAACATACTATTTTAAGCTACTAGAATACATGAATGCCTTTAGGTTCACAAGTTGTAGCCACCCTTTCCTCCTCATTATACCCCTGGTTGTAAGAGCAGTGTCGAAAACTATCAACATACTATTTTAAGCTACTAGAATACATGAATGCCTTTAGGTTCACAAGTTGTAGCCACCCTTTCCTCCTCACTATACCCGTGGTTGTAAGAGCAGTGCCGAAAACTTACATAATGAGCATGTCATGCCTTGAAAGATCATTACAACAACTTCCTTGGGCCAATGCAAAGGAAAAAAAATAAACCACAATAAAATACCCATTCAAATTAAAATAAAATAGTAATAGAAAGAAAAAGCTCCACTATAGAATGTGTACATCCACATCCATAATCACATCACCTATGGGCCCTCAAGTTGAGTACCTCTTGTGGCATCCACTTAATGAACTCCATTTCCAACCCCCTAGCCCTTCTTCACTTTAGAGACTCAGGGCACATCAAGGGCAAAGACATCTCAAGACCATTAACAAACCTATCACCCTAACCTTTGCACCACACCTCCCCTTGCATCAATTGGGTCCTCAACTGTGGGACAACACTCCAAGATTCCTCCCATCTCCCAATTGCACTCTCACAACTTAAGGATCTACTCGACCAACCCAACAACATTGGTGGCCCTTCCCATTCTTCTTTTTTCCCTTTTCTTTGATTGCAAGCTAACTCTTGAATACCTAATCAAGAAGCTTAGCCCATTTACTCTAACAATGATCCAAAATTGCAACATCTCTATCAATAATCCCCTTCATGATCCACCAACACTGGACACACTTAGATTCGAGAGTGCCATGGGATTGTAGGAGGGGGGTAATGTTAACCATTTCTAGCAAGGCAAGACGAAAGCAAGATGTGCAAGAAGAAATGCAAAATTTTAGAACAAAAAGAGAAGCAGAAATGAGAGCGTCTCCTCTCGAGCACTTGTAATCCCAACCAAGTTGTAAAATGATTTGAGTGATACATGAGCATTAAAGTTGAAAAAGATTTGTAAATCTAAAGAGTTACAAAATAGGAGAAGACCAATTGTTTGGGCCAAAGAGATCGAAGGGTGCTCAAAAAATCAAGGCTATGTATAAGAGCTAAGCAAGGAAAGAATAAGCTCATTCTTATGGTGTACAATCTTATGGAGTTCTCTTCTTACTTATAGCTTGTGTGTTATTAGAAAGCATTAACATAGGATTATAGATTCAAGCCATTGTTTTAATTGATCTAGCATGGAGAATCCAAAAAAAGAGGGGGAAAGAAATTTTTTTTTTGGGGGGGAGGGGGGGGGGGTGGGGGGGGGGCGGGGGTTTTGACGACATTATTGATACAATAGAACTTTTCATGCACCACTTAATAAACTCAACAATACCATAGGAGAGATTTCTTAAAAAGAATTATTATTCTTCCAAAAAAAGGAAAAACTAAAAATTAGGGAAATGACATCATTGATACAATAGAACTTTCAATATACCATTTAATAATCTCAAAAAAATAATTGAAGGAAAACATCAAGCAAGTATAAAAACATAAGAACACTAGAGAAATAGTGCTTATAAACACAAGTAGAGTTTTTGAAAGAATACTAAATGCAATGGGGGGATGTTGTATCATGATGATCCACAAAAGGGCGGTGTGATTTCAACAATGTTACAGCGATTGGTTTCAACGATTAAGTCGAAGGGAGGGATGGGACCACTTCTCTGTGTGTGTGTGTGCATGTGCGTGTGTGTGCGTGCATGTGTGCGTGCGTGCGTGCGTGCGTGCGTGTGTGTGTGTGTGTGTGTGTGTGTGTGTGTGTGTGTGTGGCGGTATTGTAAAGTATTGGTAAAGGGGTTTAGCCAACGCTAATCATACAAACCATTATGCATATATCTTTGTAGGCAAAGTGATTGAGAGTAAGTATGAAAATTTTGGAGTTCTCATTTAATAAAGGATTTAGTTTTTTTTTTTTTTTTTGGTTAAGAATTGAGCCCAAGGTATTAAGAGTATAAGTGGGCAAATTAGATTTCTTTAATAACAGCTAACTAGTGTGTTATATGGCAGGGAAAAATAAAAAATGTGTGTAGGGAATTGACAATGAGTTTTCATTTAACTCATAAAAGGTATAAGCATTTCAATTTTAAGAATTGTGTATCAAGTATCAGTGTAAGCAAGGACTTATAATGTATGTACATGTGTGTGTGTAGATAGCTACATAGGTATATATGCTTGTACGTATATCCTAGGGAAATTATTTGTATTAGATGTATTATTTTACAAAGTTAAATAAGGACACTAGTGGTGTCTCACACAAAGACCAACCAATAAAGAGGTGCATGCTTTTACAAGGGGATCTCAAACTAATCTCAAAAAATGTATAACAAGGATGCTTACATAGGGGTTTGAAAGCACTTGAGACATGTACTTACTTAAATAAATGCCATGTTTATGGTATCTCACATCATATCTACATATCTATAGACAACTCTACATACATGTGGACTAACAAAGGCACATGCACCATTATGCATATATACCCAAGTTTATGCATGCATGTGCAAATATGTGAATGATTACGTATGTGTGTGTATGTTAAGGAAAATGTGTTAAACAAATAAGAACCAAAAACAGAAGAGGCTATTTTAATTGTAAGTGTGGATGTATAAGATTAATGTGTGTGTGTGTGTGTGTGTGTGTGTGTGATTCTATAACATAAAACTAGGTTAATAGCTTTAGAATAATAAATTACTATAAGTTTTAGTTTTTTTATAGACATCATTGTTAGTGGCTATCATATCGGATTGTAAAGGATTAAAATTTGTGTTAGTCATTTTTTCTATTAAAATTAATAACAAGCAATCTTATATAAGATTAAAGAAAAGATGGGAGGAAATAGACTTTATGTGTGAATACAATCTTTTAATCATGCTAGCATTATAAGAGCTTAGACAAACCTTGAAGAAGATAACAAGCTTGGTTCACAATTTCATAAGTGTATCTCCAAAAAGGTCCAAACCATAGCTCACATATAATCCACTCATGGAAAAGAGTGAGCGAGGGAGGGAGAGTGTGAGGTAGAGTGAGGGACTAGTGTGGGCAAAGCTCTTGCTTTCTCTTTTTCTTCTTTTGCTTCTTCTTCTATACAAAATATGTGGTGATTGAGGCTATGGAGGTAGAGCTTGCTTGAGGCACATTGCTTGAGTTGTGGAGCCATCAATAAACCTTTGCAGATAGACAACAATGAGAAAGTAAATATGTGAGTTTGCTATGTTTTGTTAAAGTGCGCAATGGTTATATGAGAGGTAGCCATAGACATGTTGCTTGAAACACTTGAAACAATAAGTGTTTCATCAAGTGCTATAAGTAGCTTGCGAGAGTGATGATAGCTCCAAAAAGTAGAATAGTGTTAGCCTCTTATCTACAAAGGTTGAATACAAGGCCTTAACTACAATAGCTTGTGAAGCTATATGGCTTAAAAGATGCTTGCAAGAACTTGGGTTCTATGGATTCTCTAGCTCCACTAATATCCTTTGTCATGATATCTCAATTGAATCCTTAGCTAAGAATCCCATCATGAATCAAAGGACCAAGCATATTGAAGGAAAAAGCATATAATGGTGTATAGTGTTACATCATTGCAATACTAAGGTGAATGTGTTTGACATCTTTACTAAAGCTCCTAGGAAAAGAGCTCTTCTACAAACATAGAGTAGGGCTTGGCACAATGGAGTTTCCCTTAAGGAGGAGTAAGAAAAGGCTCATTATGAAAGGCTTTAAATTCTCTCAATCATTACTTATCTCTTTAGAGTACTTTCATCACTTTCACATTCTAATATTATATTCAGAGATGAGAGAAGGTGTTAAATTATCCATGTTCACACCATGTCTTCACTAAGGTATGAACAATGCTTTTGGGATAAGAAAGGTCAAGGATGATATTACAATAGTAACATCACGTAAAAGCATGTGCCTATGGTCATTAAATTGACCTATAAATGCAAATTTTCAATGGTACCAACATATAGGCATGAACAATGGAAAAGTCTCCTTCAATCAAAGAGAAAATCATGCTTACCACCTTTGTAGGGAGGAATTTCGTACAATTAATATCTCTTAATCCAATCGTCAACTTTTGGAGGTGTAAAAAGATGAAATGTTCTTTTTAAAAAGTACTAGGACTTTATCAAATGAGTTTTTCAAATTTGATTCTTACATTATTTTATACAATCACAAATTTGGCTACTCACCTAACTACTAAAATTCAAGATTACAATTATCTACCTACTTGGGGAGTTAAATGTAAGGAGTTACAACCATGATCTCATATTGGACTACAAAGAAGATTTGTTTCCTACTTTATAAAGCATCCACCTACCAAAGTAAAGCTTGAGATTCACTCACAGAAGGAATGTATATAAGATGTTTTGAGCAACCAAACCTCAATCCTAGTACAATCCCAACACATTCTTACTCTGTGTACATAATAGACACCACAGTGTACTTTTGAGTAAACTTGAGTGTTAGAGGCATAACCTTAGGGATTATTTATCACTTTAGTTTGAGCCTTAGGGAGTAAGGGATATGTAAGGGTGTCAGTTGTACCTTTTTGAATGAAGAGTCATAAACCTTTTTTGTATGTAACTATTCGTGGAAGGAAGAGAGAAGGGAAATGCGCTGTTGTAGAAGACAGTTATGCTTTCTTGACAATGAAAGAATGTTACTTGATTCTGCCTGTGTATATTTAATTCTCTGTACTGTATTCCGAATAATCTGATTCCATTGATAAGGTTAATGATGATGAATAGTGAATATTGAATAGTGTGTCGTGATCAGAATGTGTATCTGAGAAGTTAGATTATCAAAGTATAGAACCAGATTCTGATTATCTGCTATGGAAGTTCTGTATCTGCTTGGTATATTAAGGGTGGAAATTGGCCCTTAACATTGAGTGTATCCCATACTCTCTACATTGTGCCTTCATTCTATCTGATTTGATTGAGCTCTTCTAGTTTTGGATTTCGAAATCAGCCCATCAGAATAGTGTTAAAGCACTATAAAAGTAATTAAAAAGGACTCAAAAGATACTATAATAGAGCTCACTATTTTGTTTTTCCTCAAGGGAGAAGGGTAAGGGGAACCTACATCCTATCTCTTCGAGAGATTCAATTCTAGAATATATTATTGAATGTTGATTATATATCCATGCCCTAGAGATATTACTCTATGTGCTCTATTATGATGATGATAGAATACGTTTATGGATGTACAACATATTATCAACCATTGCAACCTCAATCAAGCATTGTTATTACTATTAATTATTAATTGCTCTAAGGTCATCTTGCATCCATAGCTAATTTCCTTCATCATGACATCCAACTTGGAACACACAAGTATCCACCCTTTCAACCTCTCCTCTATCTTGTTAACCATGCTCTTAGGTGACATAGCCATTCACATGTGACTTAATTCCATGCATGGAGAGGAAGGAAAAAATCTTCTTGGCAAGTCATCCTCCTCAATCTTTGCCAAACAAGAACATAAAATGGATAAGCCCTAAAGGGATAGTGTAATATTAGAATGGCAAAATAGAGACAAGCGACGACAAGCAAAGTGGATTCTCATGTTTTTTTTTTGTAGTATTAGTGTAACATGATGTATAAAAAGGGTGTAAGGGGATACAAGTAAGAGAGTCCTCATTTCAAAAGGTGTTGAAGACAACCAATAAACTTATGAAGTTAGCCCATCGTACATGAGCTTGGAGACTTGATAAGGTTGCTTGACCATACATGGAAAAATATTACTTTTTGTTACACTTTAATGTAACATTTAATTTATACTTCAAGGCCTTTTGCAAATATACAACTTGATTTAGAAGCTATATTGTTCAAATATTCTCAAGCTTGAATTGGTCGACTGAGCAAGAGCATGAGAAAGAGGAAATGAGTGAAAAATCATGCATGTATGTTTGCACTCCAAAACACCCATTCTCATTTGGACCCAACAATGTGCGTCATGGAAAACTTATATAATATTTAAGCAAACATATATTTGTTAATTGAGATACCTTGAGAAAAGACATATATGCTTGTTATACTGTTTAAAAATGACAAGCATCCTACCTTCTTGTGAAGCATGCACATATTTATCAGATGCTTGATAATATGCACATTAGAGGGGAACTTGAAAATAGTATATGAGAAAGGATCTTAAAAGCTAACAATAAACTATATATATCCTCACTCATCATAAGAGTATTATTACCTAAACCTATACTTTAATTTAAGATCCATTGATTTTTTATCACTAAAGAAACATAAACTTGAAACCTTCAAATACATAATCATTGATTTCCACCAAGAATGAGGGTTCCCTAAAAAAGAAGAGTATAAGATGAAACTCATCATTAAAATGTAGGACTTTGTATGAATGACTTCCATGATATGCTAGTAGGTGTGCTTTTCATATTTATGCACTAAAGAATCACCTTGATTGGGCCAAAATATCAAAACTACATATATATAATTTGTAATCGCTTTGTTTGGAAAGCCTTTCGCATTCAGTTGTTAACAAATATGTCTTACCAAATTAATAATTTACAACGTTAAAATGAAATATATTTAACCACAGAGTCAAATAAGTATGCCTCACAATTATAATACATGTGAATATTATGAGAAGGAATTACATTGTGTACTCTAGATAATAGCAAAAGATATGAGATCCAATTGTCCATCAATCAAGTTTTGTCAACACTCATCTGCATTCACCAACATATTAGTTCATTAACTCATCATTAGCATGCAAATTAGTCCTTAGTCTAATTTATTTTAACTTGCCTAATAATTACACAACATGGCTGCAATCATTGCTTTGCTCCTTGGAAATGCTTTGCTAGAAAGGGATCTATTTAGTGTGCCAACACCTCACATCATGTTCAAGGGGTTGATAAATTGGAGCACGCCGCATCAAATGGCAATGCATGTACTCTCATTAGTACTTTATGTAGTGGGCATAAAAAACTTATTGTTAGTTCTTGGAATTATCAAAGATAGTTTTAGAGTTACGTTTGTCGATGACAAATATAAGATTCATTATTGCAATAGCAATGAGTTAAGTTTGTTGATGGTGGTAGATATAAGCAACAACAATGACATTATTGTTGCTCCATCAACCTTATAACATGAACTTTAGAATGTGGAGCTCATGAGAGGATTGCACATAGTAATGCATGCGTATGTTTTATATATAAGGTCTACTATTCAATGATCTTAGAGGGCTTTCCCATGGTGAATTTGGGAGGCCAAAACTATAAATTTTCTTGAAACTCTCCCTTTCTCATGGTGAGTTTGACAAAGAATTCCATGAAAATAAGAAACTCTATTTCTTTTGTGAAAATTTTGCTAAAGTTATGAAATAAGCATAATAGGTTCACCCTCATCACTTACAACAGGAGGTTATAAACTTTTTAAGCATCCCCCTCTCACTCCTACCACACACAAACCACTAGTTGCACTGGTCATCCTAGTCACAGAGCAGTGTGGTTGTGCTATGTGTTTAAAACTGTCGTGCCCTTTTCATTTCCCTTTTCAAACTCATAGTGGAAAGCCTCTCTTACACTAGAGTAAAATTCATAGAACTATATCTTTGGCTCATTAGCTCTTAATAAATTGGTAGCATTGCAAGCAGGAATTGGCTCTTGACAAATTGGATATTAGAAGCTCTTCCTCTCTCTCTCATCATGGGCACATGTGCTGCTTCATTTCTCATCCAATAGAAAAGCTTCTTGTTTGAGCAAATCAAATTTAGGGGCACATATATGGCTTAATTATGCCGAACCCTTCCAACAAGGTATCGGAGAGAGGGGCATATGCCACATAAAGTTTTATTAGGCTAAAAAAAGACGACTTGGAAGAAAACCATTGGCTGTTGGACTTTACTTATCAATTGCTTGATTGTACATGGGAGCATGCTTTGTTAGATGGGGATTATGAGTCAGTGCAACCACATCAATAGCAAGCAGACGGAACAATGTCACACTATAGTCATGTGCTCTCTCTCTCTCTCTCTCTCTCTCTCTCTCTCTCTCTCTCTCTCTCTCTCTCTCTCTCTCTCTCTCTCTCTCTCTCTCTCTCAGCCACATCAGTAGCAAGCAAACGAAACATCTCACACCCTACTCATATGCCAAGCTCTCTCTCTCTCTCTCTCTCTCTCTCTCTCTCTCTCTCTCTCTCTCTCTCTCTCTCTCAACCACATTAGTAGCAAGCAAACGGAACATCTCACATCCTACTCATATGCCCAAGCACGCACACACACACACACACACACACACACACAGGGAGTACTAATTGATCAAGCCATTCAACTTAGCTCATCCGAGTGGCCTAGGCCTCGACACAAACACCTATGGCATCTTCATAGGTGAATACACATTATTATCGCTCTAGGCTCTCCACATCCACATGATATTGTACCATCTAGAGCTCATTGTTACTAGATAGAGTTCTATGGTTTATACAGCCTTAGTTTCCTTCTTATTTGCTTTGTGCTACATGTTTTGCTCACATAGTTGTCCCATCATACTCATGATTGTGACTCATTGTCTCATAGGTCATTTTGGCCTCTTGTTGTTGCAAATAATATACCATTTCATTTCATTTCTCTCTCTGCCTCGCCCCATCCACCATCACAATTTGTAGCTATGTTTGCTTGTAGCGTCCACCTAGCTTCTCTTCCCTTGAAACCTTATCCCTAAATTTTCATCCCTTATTTTCCAATCATTTCCATCACCTTCACATACAATGGAAGCACGACATCTAATAGAGAGGGTCCACTTACTATAGAGGGTTAGACCTGAGCTCTTTCCCTAACAATAGGATATATCCAAAAACTTTCTCAAATGATCCTAATAGCATTGCCCACGCTCCAAGAGCAAGCCCATAGCAAGAATATCTACATCAGTGAGTTCACAACATAGAAGCACCAAATATGGTCTTGAAGGACCCACGTACCAAAGTGCACACATGCGTGACAAAGCTAGAGAAAAAGTTAGTGCGAGAGGAACACGATGTAAAGTGAGTGTAGTGGATAGAGGCAAGACAATCGACACTTGTGAACCTTTTCTTTAGTGTGTTGATGAAGTTGAAAACATGGACCAAGAAAATGCAAGTAGGAGTCTATAAACAAATAAAAAGTGAAAACGATTGCACAGAAGATGAAAATGTCACTATTCAGACAGACTTTTTTAAGCCTTGTATATACTTGCATTAATGCTCCAATCATAAGCCTTGTAACCCTCATGTAACATGTGCACTATAATCTCTGTACACTTAATGAGGCCTTGTGATAGCCTCTACCTTTATATGATTGGTTTTTCCATGTCTACACTTAGCAAGGTTCTACTCATGACAGCCTATGTATAATCGATGTTTTTTTAATGGTTGTAATTGAGGAGGGGTGTTGAGAAACATTCAATCACACTCCTATGATAGCCTCTTTGTATGAGGAAAAGTGGTACCATCTTGCAACTATAAAAGAGTGTACTTGACAATCATTATCATCCACCAAAGGCGGCAGCCACCACGGCTACTTTGAGTTGGATACCTTATTTTCTAAATTATAGCATTTGATTTGATGAGAGACTTTTGGATGACATATATCCCATACCAAAATAGCACTCCCATCCCTTTTTGTTGTGCACCCTAGATATTCATAGGCATCACTTCTATTTTTATTTTTTGTTGCAATTATGTATCACTTGATGAATACATTGACCATAAACATGTATGTAATGTTTTGGGGATCTTTCTTTCTTTGTTTCTAGAGGAATTTATTTAAAAAATTAAAGGGACAATTAGGCTATATACGAGAGTCTTTACCTATCTTGGATGCAAGTGATGAGAGAGGAGGCCATAGTCCTCGTGGAAGGGCTAGTCAGAGCCTAATGACGGGAGCTCCGTCTGCAGAGCCTCTTTGAGGTTGAGCACCACCTCGCTCATGCTAGGCCTCCGCGAGCTCTCAAACTGAGTGCACTGCATGGCCGCCTCCAGCACGCGCCATACTGACGATGCCTCATAGCTGCTCCCCACCTTCTCATCCACAACATCCTCAATCATGCCTCGCTCGATCAAGGGCCGCGCCTGTCCATTGACACCCCCAACTCTCAGATCAGATCGGCCACAGTAGACTGTTCTAGATAATTTGGTTCATTGATACATAAAGTTAATGCACTGCACGTGAATTGATTAACTCTTTGAGGAGATTAATGTGTTACCCATTCTGCTATGTGCACTTGTTTTTCTTTATCTCCTGCATTGAGGATCACATTCTGTCCACTTGTCACTTCATACAAGAGCACCCCAAAGCTATAAACATCGACTTTTTCTGTCAGTTTTGTGCTGGATATGTACCTGCATAAAAGGAAGGATTTCCCACATGACACAGCTTTATTACATGGATGATCAAAAGTGACATTTCACTAGGATTTGTGCACAGCTATATGTACATACTCTGGATCCATGTAGCCTATGCTCCCCATCATGTTAGTTGTAGGAACATCTTCTGCACTACTCAGACAATTCCTTCAGATGCCAAAATCAGCAATCTTGGCTTCCAAGTTATCATTTAATAGAATGTTTCTGCTTTTGACATCCCTATGAATGATTTGTGGTTTGCATCCATGATGTAAATAATCAAGTCCTGCATTTGTCATTGCCACTTCATAATAAACCAGACCATCATATAATAGAAGAGATGCTTAACTTGAAAAGCCCTCAATCAGCCCCTGAAAGAGTACAAACACTTACTACCTTGCGCAGCATCAACCAATATCATCAATCTTTGTCTCCAAGACAACGGTGTAACTTTTGATATTGGACCTTCATTAGCAATCAAGAGAACTTAATGTACCTTTGACAAAATGGACCAATCAAATGATTTTTTGTAATTGATATTCTTATACCATGGAGGTAGTTGAACAAAGATCCTTTAGGCATTAACTCACAGACAAGCACTAATAGCCCTTGTCTTTCGATACAATACCCCAAGAGTCCTACAAGGTTCTTATGATGCACTCTGGATAGCAGCCCAACCTGAGAAGCAAACACTTGTGATGATTAATCACGAGGTATGCAGAAATAATTCTCATCACGCAGGTGCTCTTGTGGGTCTCACAGAAGAGTGATTCGGTTGAATATGACTTTCAGTTTGAATTACAATCTAATATGAGTACAGAACAAAGACCATACAGGCTCTTTCAAAACTCTTTGCATCATATTCAGTTGAATATTACTTTCGGCTTGAATTTCCACCAATATGCATTAGAACAAAGACCATACACACCTCGTTCAAAAACTCTTTGATTCCTTGACTAGAATTCTTGGAAGCTACTTTGACAGCAACACTGCAACCACTAGGAAGCTGTCCTTCATAAACAGGTCCAAAACCACCACGCCCCAGCTCCACTCTGAAATTTTGTGTGGCAGTTACAATGTCCTGCTAGGTGAAGGATTCAGCTAAGCTGGAAGCTTTCCTTATTTCAGTGTGTCCCACCACTGCATTAGTATATACAAAGCATTCATGAGAGGACATCATAACTTGAACAGAGCACAAATTACTAAAAGACATGTTGATTGCGGCAACCCTCAGAGCTTCTTTCCATCAGCATTTGTAAATCCTTATTCAGCATGCATTGAAAGCATTAAGGTAATCAGTTGATGTAATTACCAAGCTCTCAATAATTTTACCCACCATAGGTAGGGCTTGTCTGCTGTTGATGCTCTTTCTTGATGAGCTTTCGTCTCTTGGCGAAGATGATCAATCCAATTCCACCAATGGCAAGCAATGCAGCCGCAACCACTCCAATTATCACACCAACATGATTATTCTTGGCCTTTGTGCTAGAATTTGGAAAATAACTATTTGATGGAGATGGGGGAGAATGGCATGGTAAGTTATTATCACGGCAGAGTAATGGATTTCCAGAAAAGCTGCAAGGTAAATAGAGGTTTCTGAGTCAAGCCTTGCTTATCAAATTGCCCCTTTCACACAATTAATAAACAAGCACATACACTAAATGATATACAGAATTTGGGCAACAACTAGTACTGAAGGCAACTTATACACACCCTTATACAGCGGTAAATTCTGGTTCTCAGCCAATTTAGTCATTTGCAGTCCTTGAAGATACATTCCAGCTACTATCAATTTTCATCAGTTGAAGAGGAGTTTGATATATGATGTCACTAGTCTGACTGCATATAGATCTGCTTTGTGCAGTAAAGGTACATTACATGGACCTACTTTGGGTTATGTACTTCCATTTTAGTGTGTTAAAAAGACAATGGACTGATAGCCTATCATTGCTATCTTGCTGCAACCTCTCTTTTTTTTTGTGAAGGATTTTCAATTAAAGAATAGCAAATTAAAATATACACAAAGGGCCTTCTAGGCAACCAGGCAATATAAAAGATAGGGGACAACACCACAAGTAGCCACAAGGCTATTGAGTCACTAAAATTAAAGGACTGCATTAACACAAACTAACTACATTTA
The DNA here is from genome assembly GCF_053477565.2 of Lygodium microphyllum. NCBI lineage: Eukaryota > Viridiplantae > Streptophyta > Polypodiopsida > Schizaeales > Lygodiaceae > Lygodium > Lygodium microphyllum. The sequence goes on from NC_141143.1 coordinate 9,055,620, forward strand.
GTCCTAATTTAGCTCCACAGAAATAGCCCTGAAAATATTCATTACATTAGAAAGGCATTTTATTTGGCAGTAGGATAAATGCCGAAAAATCCCCTATATAAGGACATGTTGTGGGCATTCATCCTGATCCCTATTCATCCGTTATCACATCCACACTATGGCAAGCTCTACATCATCATTCCTAATAATTTGGAGGTTCTGCCCCTGCTGCCATTGCTGCCACCCATCACCCAATGCTGCCGCCAGCCTGTCAATGTTGCTGCCATGTGGCAGTAGATGGTGTGGACTGTACGATAAAGGCTGGAAACAAGTGCCCAATGGATGTAGACAATGTTGGGAAGCCTCGGCTAAGATGTCCTCCACGAATAGGGTGTGGGCAGCGAAGCTAGAGGGCCTGAAACCTGCAAAAACGAGATTGGGCTGAATGGAGGGCAACTTGCCTATTTATGAAAGTTTTCGGACCTCAAACCTCTCCTCGTTTTAACTCTCTTGAACTACTTCCCATTTTATGGTTTTTCATTACTTAAACATTTTAGGGGCTGTCCAAGAGGCTATATCAGCATGTAATGCTTAGTTTAGCTCAACAACCACCTCTTGTAATTGTAAAGCTCAAATATGCATGATCCGCTGCTAAACCAATAGGTCTTCTTGAAGAGGTAAAGTCAATTCAATGATATCTGGCAACAAAGAGGGTGACCCTATCAAACAGTCTACAGTACTCAATTCCCCCTTGGGGATCCAACATGTAAGCCCTCCTCAACTTTGCCATCATGACTGCATTCCCCAATGGGATGAAATGTCTATCATACTCTGTTATCTCCCTAGTGTCACATGATTATCTTTGCATGTTCATATCCTCTAGGGCAATCTCTCAATACATGGCATCATGTGTGTCATACATCATTGTCTGGGCAGTACCTCTGTATACCAAAAAATCTTCAGATAGCTATGTCTCCCACATGATGTGTGGCGCCATTGTCTACTATCCAAACAACCTCATGACCACAAGGATGTGTCGAGTGGGCCTCTACGATAGCCTCATTTGAAGACAACTCGCTCATGGACAAGTATACAACCTCTGATATCCCTCCAAAGATGAGGTGGGCCTCAGGACCTAAGTCCATTGATGGTCCAATCGGCTGGTCAAATATCCCCCTAGATGTTGAACAAGAAGCAGACCGTGATGGTTGTCTTGTAGCAATTTGGCCCAAAGGTCTCTAGTGACATTGTGTGGGTGGATGGTCACCACCCTGCCTCCACTAAGGGAGTTACCCACTACAAGTGGGGCAAGGTCTTGGTTGGGGGATTTAACTTGGGTTTTGTATCTTTGGCCTTTGAGTGACACTTATTGTTGAAATGGCCAACCTTTTTACAATGTTCACAAAACCTATTTTTCTTAGATAAGTTATACCGCCCATTCCAATTGAGATTGGGTGTTCCCTTGTGACTCACTTGGCTTTTGATCTTTGTCTTTATCCTTGTTATTGTCTTTCACTTGCTTCCCCTTCTCAAAAGTGGACTACGGCCCACTCTAAAGATGGCAAAGAGGGTTTCTTATGAACTTGATCAAACAGCCATACATAACGCAACAGCTAGCCAACAAACTCATAGAATGTGGGCAATCTAGACTATGAGATCACTTGTTCCATAAAATTGAAATACTTCGGTGGCAACTTATTTAAAAACAAAGCGACCTATCATAATTGAACTTAGGAGGTCTAGTAGTGGCAAACTCAGTTAGTAACCATCCACACTCAAATAACTTGACATTAAGGTAATCCTAATGAGTGATTTTGAACTCTTGGAGCTCATGGCCGAGGTTTATGTGCCACATTCTATCCTAAGCAGCATAGATGAGTATGTGGATAAGTAATACATGAGATGAAAAGTGTTGATGATGTGTTATAGAAGGTGGAGAGGTGGGATTGATGATGATAGTGTCAGAGTGCATAATGAAGAGAAGCACCAGCGCAGAGAGAGAGAGAGAGAGAAAAGAAATGTTGTTTAGTACTTAATAAATATAACATCCATTACGAAAAAAAAGAGAGAAAAGAAATCTGCATTGACTGAAAAAGAATGTTGAATACAAAGGAGTGGACTGATCAGTCCCTACATGCAGCCCTAGGTGTCATTGAGGGCATTGGATCAGGCTGAAATGATGACAAACAGGACCGATGATGATGGAGACAAAGACACTGAAGGAGACGAAGAATATCCGGCCTGCTGTCCATGCCAAAGATGGAGGAGACTGCAACTACAACGGATCACTTGCCAAAGGAGAGAAGAAGATAATCTGCCAACCGGGGGAGGGGGGGCTATAAATAGCACAAACCCCCCAAAACTGAGTGACCAGCATTAGAGAGTGACAAAAAATTACACTCTTTCTATTACCCTCAAATCTACCTCTTCTTTGGCCTTCAGCCACATCTAGGATCTGAGAGAGGGTGTTAGTAGTCATTGTCAGATGGGAGAGGATCGAGGTGCAGCTGAAGTGCAGTAGATAGTGTGAGAGTGAGAGACAGAGTTGAGCACGATACCCAATGCAATAGTACTGAATAGAGTGTAAGCTGAAAGTACAAATGATAACCCTTATACCTTAGGGTTATAAGGGGCTGTTTACACCCGAACACAGTAAGTGCCCGTAAGTGTGCACCACAAGCACATACAAAATAGTACACATAATCTGGGGGAAAAAACCTCTCCTACCGAGAGTAAAAAGTGCCCCAGTGTACTAGTGATCACCCGCACACTCCCATATGAGCGTAGGCATAAGTAAGGCGTGTGAGATACCCAACAAACCCCCCTGGAGTGAAGAGTGATCAAGTGTACAAGGATTATCCGCCACCAAAGGGCGTCAAATTCAAAGCATCGCGAAATGCTTCAAATTTGTCTCGTGGAAGAGCTTTGGTGAAGATGTCTGCCACATTGCTGGTGGTAGGACAGTAGACAAGGCTGATATCACCTGCATGTAGCCTCTCTCTGACAAAGTGGTAGTGAATCTCTATGTGTTTCGTGCGAGCATGAAACACAGGGTTCCGTGCCACTGCAATGGCACTCTGACTGTCAGTATATAAAGGAGTAGGCTCCGTAACAGATACATCCAAATCAGCAAGTAAGCGTCTAAGCCATACGCACTCAACTGCAGTAGTGAAGGCTGCCTTGTACTCACCTTCACATGACGACGTGGCAACAGTGGATTGTTTCTTGCTAAGCCAAGAAATGCATGACGAGCCAAGAAAGAAACAATTGCCACTAGTGGAGTGACGAGTATCAAAATCACCAGCCCAATCAGAGTCACTGTAAGCATGTAACTGCAGTGGTCCCCCCTTGGCATAAAGCAATCCAAGAGCTCTAGTACCCTGCAAGTAACGAAACACACGCTTCACAGCTTGCCAATGCGACATACGAGGCTGATGCATGTACCTGCTCAAAACTGAAACGGCAAACTGTATGTCTGGCCGAGTGTGGCATAGATAGATGAGACATCCCACTGCTGGAGCATAAGTATGGATATCAAACAAATCACTGTCATCATGTAATGACAGTTTCAGCCCAAGTTCCATGGGTGTACAAACTGGCTTGCAATCCTGTAAGCCAAACTTCTCAAGAAGTTGCCCAATGTACCTTGACTGACATAATCCAATGCCTCTAGCATCATGTACAAACTGGATGCCCAAGTAATAGTGCAAAATACCCAAGTCAGACATGTCAAAAGTTTGCTGTAAATTATTTTTGAATGCTGAAATCTGATCAGCATGTGTTCCAGTGAGCAAAAGGTCATCTACATATAGACACAAAAGCAGCATGGATCCCCCCTCTTTATGTACATAAAGGGTAGACTCAGATGGGATGTTTACAAACCCCTGACTAAGCAAGAAAGCATCTATCTTTGCGTACCAAGCTCGTGGAGCTTGTTTCAAACCATATAGAGCTTTTTTCAGTTTGCATACTAAATTTTCTGAGCCTTCAACTGCAAAACCAATGGGCTGCTGTACATACACTTCTTCCTGAAGTTCCCCATGTAAGAATGCAGTCTTTATATCCAGCTGATGCACTTTCCAACCAAAATGTGCAGCCAAGGCAATCATAGACCGAATGGTCGTCATACGGGAGGTAGGAGCAAAGGTCTCCTCATAGTCAATGCCCTTTTTCTGTGCGTAGCCTTTAGCTACCAGCCGTGCCTTGTACTTATCTATGGATCCATCTGCATTCCTTTTCAATTTGTAGACCCATTTCGTACCAATGGCACGCTTGCCAACTGGCAAAGACACCAAATCCCAAGTATGATTCTTATGAATAGAATCCAATTCAGCTTGCATGGCTGCCATCCAATGCACACTATGTCGTGCATCCTCAAAACATTCAGGCTCCTCATTATCATGAGTACATGCTACCATAACAAACTCCATGGAATGTGCTGAATCATGCAGTCGAGTTTGCCTTCGAGTACGACCAGCCAAGGGTGTTTCCAAATGACTATCTCTCATAGTCTGCGTGTACCATCTAGGCACCTGTCTTGCTTCCTGACTGTGTACAAGTTCCTGCTGAATTTCAGTTTCAGCAATGTGCTGATTTACTGCATGTTCCATAGGAGCAGCTGGCTGAACATTAGGTTCATTTGCTGAAGTACCAGCTGAATCACCAAATGTGATGGGCAGCAGCCCTTCAAAGACATCACGGGCAGCCTGATATGTATCAAAACCAGCCAAGGATAATTCTGATTTTTCATCAAATACAACATCCCTGCTGACAAAAACCTTCTTGGTCACGGGATCATAGAGTCTGTAGCCTTTGCTTTCGCTGCTATATCCCATAAAGATGCATTTTACAGCCTTGTTGTCCAACTTTTTTCGAAGTACCTGTGGAATATGGGCATATGCAAGACACCCAAAAGTACGGAAGTGGCCAACAGAAGGTTTGCAGCTGTGCCAAGCCTCAAAAGGTGTGACGGTTTTCAAGGCCTTGGTAGGGTATCTGTTCAAAATGTGGCAAGCACACATGACGGCTTCCATCCAAAAACTATGAGGCAAACTCTTTGCCTTCACCATACATCTGGCCATCTCCATGAGTGACCGATTTTTCCTCTCTGCTACCCCATTCTGCTGTGGAGTATATGCAGTAGTGTGCTGATGGATAATGCCCTTCTGCTGCAAATAAGAATTCAGCATAGAGGACATGTATTCCCCCCCTCGGTCCGAACGGAGAGTCGTAATCTTGCAACCAGACTGAGTTTCCACAAGTGCACTGAAAACCAAAAATGCATCATACACTTCTGACTTCTTTTTCAAGCAGTAGACCCAGCAAAAACGTGTAAAGTCATCAATAAATGTTACAAAATAGTAACAACCACCCAATGACTGTGTCTACATGGGCCCACAAACATCCGAATGCACAAGCTGCAATTTGGCTGTTGCTCTAAAAGCAACATCACGGGGAAAAGAGAAACGATGCATTTTCCCCAAAATGCAACCCTCGCATAAATGCTCAGGAGGTCTCTCCAAGAGAGGTAATCCATCCAACATCTGAGTACGCTGTAATAGCATCAAGCTGCCATAGTTTACATGCCCCAAACGAGCATGCCATAACTCTGCCTCTAACATAGCAGGAGTAAGATTGGATGTCAAATATGCAGACTGATCTACCGAAAGAGCATCCAACTCATATAACCCATGACACAGAGAACCTGTCAAGACCAATGTCATGTGTTCCTTGTCACGGACCATGCAACGGTCATCATCAAAGGTGACCTGCAAACCACAACGTGCCATAGAAGAAATGGAAAGCAGATTCTTCTTAATGCCAGGCACATACAAAGCATCCTGTAGGCGGAGAATAGAGCCATCAATGGCTGTAAGCTGAATCTCCCCAATACCACGAACAGGGTATGATGCATTATTAGCACACTGAACAGACTTCCCAACGGGAGGTGCACCAAGAGAAGCAAACAAATATCTACGAGATGTGATATGCCGTGAAGCACCACTGTCAAAGAACCAAGTGTCAGCATCCTCTGTAGAGCTAAATGCTCTATCAGCCCAAGAGACATCATAACTGCAAGTGTAAAAACAATAGTCCCTGTCTGCAACAAAGGACGCGGACTCACTAGCAATGGAAGGAGCTGCAGAAACAGACATCCCTGACTCCTTCTTCTTCTCTTTGGCGATGCGTTTCCTGCACTCAGTGATATAGTGGCCAGGCTTCTTGCAGTAATGGCATTTTCCTTTCTTGGCTTGCGTGCTCCCCTGTTTCTGACTTGTCTGCGAAGTGCTATTACTACCAGAACTCTGCGAAGCATTTTTCCCTTGGCTGTTTTTACCCTTCTGCCTTGACATAAAAGCCTGCTCAGAGGCTATACCATCCACACCACTGTTCCGTCTAGTTTGCTCCTCCTCTAGAAGCAAACTGACAAGCTGAATGAAAGTGATGGGCTCATTCGAAATCCTCATAGTGAGGTTCAAGGCAGTATGAAAAGCCAAGTAAGAGGGAGGCAGTGAATTCAATGTCGTAGAAATCAGCTGCGCATCTGAGTAGTACTCATCCACATTCATGAGTTGCTCCCGCAAGTCCTGAATTTTGTTGAGATGATCCTGCATAGAATCACCCTCATTCATCTTTAGAGTCTCTAGCTCTTTCTTCAAGAAAGAGATGCGAGTCTCATTCTTTCCTGCAAACATTTGCTCCAATGTCAACCAAGCTTCTTGTGAAGAAGCTGCTGAACGAATATGAGGAATGATAGAACGCTGAACTGCCAATGCAATCAGCGACAAAGCTTGTGCATCCCGTGTATCCCAAGCTTTCTGAGCTGCAGTTCTTGGGGGAAGTGGCTGAGCGGGCTGAGGTGGAGGAGGCTGAGGTTGCCCTCTTGCACGTCCTCCTGGAGGAGGAGTGGCGGGAGCCACAACTCCCGGTCGTGCTTCCTCTCCACTGACATAATCCCACAAATTTTTGGCCACTAATACATTCTTCATCATGAAAGACCAAAGGGAATAATTGTTCCCATCCAATCGGTCTTCCTTGGACACATAGGTGAATACATCTCCTCCCTGATTTGCCATTATTTCCCAAAAGGCAATAGAGCAATGTCAATGCAGTACGGGCTGGAAATCTGCAAATTTCCAGAAATTGCAGCAAACACAAGTCTGCAATTAATGTGCAAAGGGTACTCTGTCAAAAAAACTGTCACTCATGCACACTTCCCAAGGTGCAATTAGTGCTCACCAGCACTAAAACATCAAAAGCCCCAAAATTTTCTGCCAAAATTTCTCTGCTGAATGATTGCAGCTGACTGATGAGACGAGCATAGATCTCGAGGCAATGTCTGCGCACAGGAACAGACTGTCGAACTTGGTGGTGGACAGCTGCTGGTTCAGGAAGCAGCACCTTCAGACAGAAGTCTAGTGTAGGCCAGTGGCGCCCTGGGCAGGACTGGTACGTGCTGGGCAGATGGCGCGCTGCGCAGAATTGGCGGCACGTTGTGCAGGACAGGTGGCACGCTGGGCAGGGCGCGCTGTGCAGGACAGATGGCACGCTGGGCAGGGCGCGCTGTGCAGGACAGATGGCACGCTGGGCAGGGCGTGTGTAGGTACAGGTGGCGCGCTGGTTGTTGGAGCTGCGCGTTGGGCAGAGGAGTCGTCTGGTGCTGCGCGCTGACGGACTGACAGGCGCAGGCAGGACTGGGCAGGAACAGGCAGCTAGGGCAGAACTGGCGGGGGCTGGCTGAACTGGCGTGGGCTGCAGACTGCAGACTGAAGACTGCTCTGAGCTGAGCTCTGATACCAAATGTCAGATGGGAGAGGATCGAGGTGCAGCTGAAGTGCAGTAGACAGTGTGAGAGTGAGAGACAGAGTTGAGCACGATACCCAATGCAATAGTACTGAATAGAGAGTAAGCTGAAAGTACAAATGATAACCCTTATACCTTAGGGTTATAAGGGGCTGTTCACACCCGAACACAGTAAGTGCCCGTAAGTGTGCACCACAAGCACATACAAAATAGTACACATAATCTGGGGGAAAAAACCTCTCCTACCGAGAGTAAAAAGTGCCCCAGTGTACTAGTGATCACCCGCACACTCCCATATGAGCGTAGGCATAAGTAAGGCGTGTGAGATACCCAACAGTCATGTTTATCATCCCCTGTCATCTCTTGCATGTGAGTCTTAGTTTGAGTCAAACGGGGACATTAGGAGCTTTGAGATTTTTGTCATGTGCTTTGATGGAGGAGGTAGCTCATTCTAGAGTCTACATTTCTTCTTTTATTTGGTTTAGAAGTGTTTATGAGTCAGTTTTCAACCACTTTGCTGCCCTTGCCACATTGCGAGTGCTCTAGACTACCACATCAGCATTACTGGTGCCACGTGAGCATTTTTAGTATGATCAATTGCTATGCAGTTGACCTGATTTTTTGTCACTCTCTAATGCTAGTCAGCCAGTTTTGGGGCTCAGATCCTAGATGTGGCTAAAGGCCAAAGAAGAGGCAGATCTTAGGGTAACAGGAAGAGTGCCAATGCCCATGAAGTCCGTCGATGTAGACCGCCAATGAAGAAGCTCCTCACGATCCTAGAAATCCCCCTCTAAAACAATAGGGGACAAGGAATCCAGAGTCGCATCACCAATATCGAACCCCTCTGAAAGGAATGGGGGGTACAAGGGAACCACCGAAGGAGAGGGTGGGGGACGGGAAAGTACCTATGGAATAGATGGTGCACAAGCAAGAATGGGTGTAGCAATAGACAATTGCCTTGGAGGACCCTACATAAGACAAGGGGAATGGAGCCTATAGAGCCCACTCGCCTGCCAACCTATTGCTAAAATAGCTCCTAAAGAAGAATCCACAATAAACATGGCCTGCTCGATGAAGACAACCCGGGTACAAAATCTAGTAAGACCATAAATGGAGAGGAGTGGAAAGCCCAAGTTTGGAACATGTAGGACTTCCAAAATGGAGGGCGACAATAATGGCAAAGTGCCAACACTACTAATAGGCATCGAACAAATGTCACCAACAGTGACAAGACCCTCACATGGACGAAGATGCTGTAGCATATCTCCTCATGGAGTCATATGACTCAAAGCATCACTGTCAATGAGCCAAGGGCTCGCTATAGACAAGTCAAACATTGAAGAAGAATCCTCCAACACATGGATATGAAGGAACAAAGACTCATGGGTAACAACTGCTATAGAGAAAGAGGAAGGCTCAGATGATGTAGTTCCATCCTTCGCTCCCAAACGAAGCTGAGGGTACTTCTGCCAACACTTCTTCTCAGGAGGTGTCCCCTTCCCATAATGTGGGCATCGAGGCTTCTCTAAATCTGTGTCAGAGCTTGAAGAATACTCTTATGTCTCCTTCTTGGGCTTGGCCTTTGTTTTCTCCCTCTTCTTCTTTCCCCCTCCTGTACCTACAGTAAAATCTTTCGTGGAGTTGGACCCACTGGCTACCTCTTTCAAATGCTCGTTATGATCCAAGTCAAGTATGGCAAGCTCCTCCCATGAAGAGTTTCGGGTCCTAGATGTAAGAAGGCTAGTGTAAAAGACTATCATATTTCAGAGAGGGTAACTAAGTCAAAAGAATCATGGCCATATCCTCCAAAGAGATGATCTTGCTGAGGAAAGAAAGCTCATCCCTCATATCCTCCAACTTGTTGATGTGATCCTTCATGGAAGGAGAGTCATCAATAGTGACTCTCCAAAGTGATGATCCTGCCGAGGGAAAAAAGCTCATCCCTCATATCCTCCAACTTGTTGATGTGATCCTTCATGGAAGGAGAGTCATCAATAGTGAGCAGCCGTAATTTCTTCTCAAGAGTAATCCAATGGGAAAATGTCTTCTAATTGTACAAAGAAGCAAGCTTTGTCAACACTTGCGTCGGCTACCGCAACCTACATACATGCACTATGATAAAATCATGTAAGCTCATAAAGAGGAAAGATCAAGCTCTAGAATTGAACCGATCCCATAGGGCCACACGATCCATCGTCAATCCCACTTTGGGATCCTCCACGAGACAAGGAATAGGGTGGGTAACAAACTCCCAAAGATCGAAGGTGTCAAGTATACATTCCACCTTACAAGACCAAAGTGAATAATTTGATCCGCCCAAAGTCTTCTTTGGGAAGAGAAGGAAGAAGAGGAACCTATACTGATGGTGCCATCATACACATCTTGAGGTTAGAAGAATGGGCCCTATGGGAGACATGGAGAGAGAGGGGAGGAGAGGGCTGCTCTGATATGTGTGACTTGTTAGGAGAGGGTTCCTGTTCAGAACGGGGCTGGGACCTCCAATCTTCGCACTACCTTCCAAAGGAGTGACGAGAGACATTCTCGTTAGAGTCATCAAAGCCATTGAACTGGTGATAAGGGATCTTCAACACCTTCAAACACCCACAAAAATCTATGTTTTGCTGCAAATGGTCCCGAACAGTGGAAATCAGCTACACCTTTGCAATAGAATGATTGTAGATGGTCCACTTGTGTCATATGGATCAGTAGAACACAGAAAATCTGCATTGTCAGCAAAGCACAGATGACTGAAAATCTGTGTTTTCAGCTCGGGGGGTCTCCTCTCAAAGGGGTAAATCTGTGTACTGACTTCGGCGATGATACAATGTGAGAGTACCCAATGGAAGAGAACTACAAACATGGAGAGAGAGAGAGAGAGAGAGAGACAGAGAACAAGAGATGAAGAAAAGAAATTTGCACTGACTGAAAAAGATTGTTGAATACAAAGGAGTGGATTGATCAATCCCTGCATGCAGCCCAAGGCATCAATGAGGGCACCAAATCAGGCTGAAATGATGACAACAGCAGCGATGGTGATGGAGGACGGGAATATTCACCCTAGTGTCCATGCCAAAGATAGAGGAGACTGCAGCTACCAATGAACCACCTGCCAAGGGAGAGAGGAAGATAATTTGCCAATTGGGGGTTAGGGGGGAACAGGGGGATGCTGCTATAAATAGCACAAACCCCCAAAAACTGGCCGACCAATATCAGAGAGTGACAAGAAATCAGGCCGGCTTCATTAAATGCATTCAGCAGCAACTGATCATGCAAAAAATGCTGACGTTGCATCAGTCATGCTGATGTGGCACTCTTGAACACTCGCAATGCGGCAGTGGCAGCAAAATGACTGGAAACCGACTGACAAATACTCCTAAACCAACTGAAAATTGAAATGCAGACTCTAGAACGAGTTGCCTCCTCTATCAAAGCACATGACAGACATGTTAGAGCTCCTATGTCCCCATCTGACTGAGACTAAGGCTCACACACAAGAGATGATAGTGCATGACAAACATGACTGCTAAGAGATAGAGCAGTTGTAGGTGGGGACATCATAGAGGATGGTAAGTGGCCAGGGAAGCATGGATGACTTATTGATGTTGATGAGAGAGCAGCAACTCTAAGGCTGATGTTGACGAGAGAGCAGCAACTCTAAGGCTGATCAGTAGCTTGCAAAAGAGACAAGCACGTGGCAACAGCCTTAGAGGCAGGAACTGGTTTGATGTCAGCTGCTGAGTCAACATGCTGTCTACGAAAGGCAACAGTGTTTGTTGTCTTGAGTGACTTGATGGCACGTGATTGATTGCAGCTGGTGGTCATCCTGCCAATAGCTGATGGTGTTAAAGGTAGTGTTGGAGCGGACTGTGATAATGCAGCAAGACATGACAACAGGAAGATAGGAATTCTAAGACTGCAGTAGTCAAGTAGGAGCCAATAGCTGATGGTGTTAAAGGTAGTGTTGGAGCGGACTGTGATAATGCAGCAAGACATGACAACAGGAAGATAGGAATTCTAAGACTGCAGTAGTCAAGTAGGAGCCACTGTTGCAGAGACAAGACATCTGCAGAAATTACAGCAGCAGGTATGGTATTGCTGATGGCAGGTACAGCAGCATGGCTTCGCTGATGGTAGTTGACGTGCTGCTGCTGGAACAAGGTGTTGCAGGCAGACTTAGCAGGTGTCGCAGTCCAGAGCTGGCACGTGCAGCTGACATGGCAATATGGCAGAAGTCTAGAACTGCACATAAGCTTCTTAGGAGAATAAAGCTAAAATTTTAAGCTATGAAGTATCCCCACCATTAAGTGCTTGATGTAAATCTCTCTCTTTATGATACAAGTTCACATCATGCATTATCTTTCTTTTTGTAAAAAACTTTCCAACAAAGAGTATACTTCAGATTTGTCTCTCTACTATAAAGGCGGCCTACTTTGACATTCTCTTCAATTTGCATCCAATATCAAACTTCCAAACCCTTGTTTGTTCCCAATGGAAATAAATTTGAATTTACGAGATAGATAAACAAAAGAAAAGGGAAATCAATGGATGAAGCTAGATGCAACCAGCAACTCGACCTACTCAAATTGTATTGTTGATGCATCTCTTTTTTCCAATAATAGTATTGGTATTTGTCCCGATAGATTATTGTTTTGTAGATACCTGCATAGGATAAGGCATGTAAGGGTTTCATATCAAGAATCAATTGTGCTCTTTGAGAGAAGGAATGACAAGCTTATGGAAAGAAAAAAATTTGGTTTGCATCATTTCCTCTATTTCCTATGATATCTCCATTCAGTTCATAATAAATTTTTTACAAATAAAAAGTGAGAGAAACAATAAAAAAATCTGCATACCACTTACAAGTATTTCAAATTTGTCAAAGTGGACAATGATTCAGGAAAAGGTCCATTGAGCTTGTTGTTGCTTAGATCCCTGTATGAATCATTGGTTTTGTTTTAGTGATATATGGTATAGACATTAGAAAATACTCATTTTACTAAACTTAACATGAGAAAATTTCCATTAACACTACTCTTGTAATTGGCCACAATTGTGGGTATGAGAAACTTTTGTAGCTTAGGCTCTATTTCGATTACTTGAAATAACATGGACCTACAATCTCAAATTTTTTATGCAGCTTTATCGATGATCGAGTGGCCCCTGGCATAGGAGGCCCACTTCTACCAGTTTACAGAGTCTCACCTCTCAACTTGGTTGATAGATGCCCTGGTGGTACCACCAGGCGCATCCATCAACCCCATGGTCCGAGGGAATGGAGTTCACCGTCCAGGCTGGTAGCGAAGTGTATCCGCATGCCTCATAGCTCCTCTTCCTCTTGTCAGTAGCTTCCACACCAAACAACTGCTTGTTCGATCAGTCACAGGTTTTCCTATGAGTTTACATCTTGCATCCTGGAATGTGAATAGCCTCCACTATAGTGGAGACGTGGTTCCAGGAAGTTGATTGTTCAGCACGAGCTGCAGCTTGCCCTTGCCAAACGGATCGACATCTTACTTCTACAAGAGCATAAGCTCACTCCTATCTAGGCACAGCGAGTAGGGAAGGTACTCCCGCGCAGTTCACACACCTACCGGAGCATGCCATCGGTGCCCACGGCAGGAGTGGAGGCATATACACCTCTATTGACCCGAGTCTCACCGCCTGTGTACGAGATCACGCGACGATAGTGGCAGGGAAGGTTCTATGGATCAGATTGGATATTGGAGACTCATGCCTTGGAGTCCTCAATGTCTATGCCCCTACTGAGGTTAGGGCATGCACCAGGTTTTGGGTGTGGAGATCGCAGTAGGACTCCCAGAGGTGGACTTCTGGATTATTGGAGGAGACTTCAACAACCTGGAGGCCTTAGAGGACCAATAGGGCAGAGGAAGAAACTACCAAGGCATGGCTAGGGAGGAGCAGGAGGCATGGGAGATCTTTCTACTAGCAGTAGGAGCACGTGATGCTTGGAGAGACCCAGCTTTCCACAAGAGGGAGAGGTCGCTGGACTTCTCCTGGGAATACAAGCGGCTAGGTGGAGTCCTGTTGGAGCAACTAGAAAGGTTCTATGTGGGAGAATGGGGATGCTCTCGCAGAGGCCAGGTAGGGTGGTTGGTGTGCACCACTTTGTCCACTGCCCGATTCTCTTGACACTTGATCCCCCACCATCTACCTTAGACATACGATTCTATCGGATCCCTCACTCAATCGATAGGGGAGGGAGGAGGTGAAGAGACAGATTGAGCAAATTTGGACTAGGGAGTGGGGCAAGAGAGATAGGATCACAGAGGAGGTGGCAGAGGTCCTAGCTGAGTTGAGCAGTATCTACCAGGAGGCAGCCCTACAGATGAGGCAGTAGAGTTGGGAGGAGGAGAGAGCACTCCAATGGGAGCTACCAGCCACGCAGAGATTGCTACAAGAGGCACCATGGAATCCCATCCTCCACACACAGGAGGTGCGCGCGCGAGCTGCCATCATAGGCCTAGAAGAAAGGCGCTTGGAATTCTCATTACGCACCTCAGCAACCTTCTGGACACGGAAGGGAGACACAATGTGCAGGGAGTTTTTCCAAGTATACCAGCCCCGCACCTCAAGAGAGTAGATACGCAGCCTTTGAGATCAATATGGGAGGACTCGTTCTAGTCCAGACGAGGTGATGGAGATTGCCACGGACTACTACAAACACCTTTTCCAATAGGAGACAGCCTCAGCTAGAGGACAGCAATGTAGACAGGAGGACTGGGATCACATCCTGTCCCTTGTCACAGAGGAGATGGGACACTCCCTTCTAGCCCCCTTCACAAAGAAGGAACTAGAGGAGACTTTCCATACACAGGATGAGCAGAAATGCCTGGGAGAGGATGGCCTCTCTAAGGCCTTCTTCACTACCTATTGGGAGGTGGTGAAGGACCCCTTACTGCTCGCCTTCGAGGAGATTTTTACTTCTGGACAGATGCCAGGGAGTTGGTAGGCAACTCCGCCATGTGCTTCCAGACATCATTCATGACACACAGACAGACTTTGTCCAAGATAGGAGCATCCTAGACAATGTCTTTACCTTCTTTGAGGCGACAAAGTGGGCTCAGCGCAGTGGTCAGGGACTGGCTGTACTTCTCCTCGACTTTGAGAAAGCTTATGACAGGGTGGACTAGGACTTCTTAGAGGGCACCATGGCGAGGTTGCGCTTACCCTAGACATGGATCCGCGGGGTCTCCGCACTTTACAAATTGGCAACCAATAGGGTTCTTATAGGTGGTAGGTGAGAGGAGTAGTTTCGGCTAGAGAGATCGATCCGGCAGGGCTATCCCCTAGCCCCATACCTGTTCTTACCCTTTGCAAAGGCAATGTCTCACTTCCTCAAATCACATGTGAGCGGATTACATGGCCTCCGACTACCAATGAGAGAGGAGACGGAGCTGTTAGACTCAGAGTATGTAGATGATACAACACTCTGCATAGAGGACGATGAATTGATGCTGGAGAGAGTGAGATTGGCTCTCGAGGTATTCTGTACTGCAGTGGGAGCGAAAATCAACTCGCGAAAGTCGGTTGGTTTCCTTACAGACCTGGACTCTAGCACGAAGTGGAGCGTCCACTTGGGATTTAGATGGGTGAGCAGAGGGCAGACCCCGTCCGTTACCTAGGGTTCCAGGTGGGACTCGACATCACTCCCGCCCAGCAGTTTCTTCGAGTCCTTGACTCTATTTAGAGGAAGCTGACCTACTGGAGTATTGCTTGCCTTTCCCTAGCAGGTTAAGCCCTAGTGGTTAACCAGGTCCTCCTAGTGACGGCTTGGTACATCACCTCGTGTTGGTGCTTCTCCTCATCCTGTGTAGTTCAACTTCGTCGCCTAGTGTGGAATTTCCTTTGGCCAGGTCGGACAATTCCAAGGATTCCCAAGCCAAGGTGGTGGAACTTCCTTTGGCCGGGTCAGAGAGCTCCAGGGATTCCTAGGCCAAGGTGGCGTGGGCGACTATCATCTGGCATCAGTCATCAGAGGGAGGGCTTGAGATCATAGACCCAAAGTATCAGAGTATGGCCCTCTTAGGCAAGCTAGTAGTCCGCGGCCTCACACTAGGAGGGCGGACCTAGAAGGTCCTAATGTAGGAGGATTATAGATTGAGGCTTGGCGGTGATTGGAGGCCGTCCCTGAGATGGATCTTCATGGCGGCCCAAATCACCCCCCCTCTCCCCCAAAATCCCCCTTCCTACTACACAGCCTGCTTTGTGGACACGCCACATCTTCACCGTGTAGGAGGGGGGGTGTCAGGCCCTTGACAAAGGACAACAGGATGAGGGGATAGCTGTCCTTTCATGGAGGAGGATTGGAGGGGTTGGCCTTCAGGGGAAGACATGGTGGCTGGATCCCTATGTCTTCTAGGAGGAGCTCGAGGAGTGGCGTCTCTCGATTTGGGAGGGCAGGCCACTTGATGAGCTGGAATGGGATTCGGGAGAGTGGATATGGCCGGCCACTACGGTCACCAAGAAGCCACCGAGGTTCCTGGAGTACATAGCTAGGATTGGCAGACACGTACTGACACAAGAGGACATGGATTGGGTGCCGTCACGTAGCAGGTACTGGGCGGAGCACAGCATCACAGAGACTTTTTGACGGACCTTTTGGTGCTGTCTATGGGATAGCTGGAGGCCGAGGAGGGTATCGTATTTCTTATGGCTAGTGGCACATGGAGACCTGGCGGTGGAAAATTGGTTGGGCCTAGATGGAGGAGGGTGGTTGTAAACGCTACACAGAGCAGCCTTCGGAAACTCCAAAGCACTGCCTTTGGTCGTGTGAGGCGGTGCAACTCGTGTGGAGAGAAGCATGCCGCATCCTCTGTCGTATAGCACCCAACCTTGGATGTATCTCATGGGGAGCTTTCTGCTGCCAGGCAATCAGCTAGGGCCATCACCTTCTATATGACACTGGGATGCAAGACACAATATTCATTATTGAGGCAAGGTCATGCGCAGTGGTCAGTTTGGAGGCTCTACCCATCTGCCAAGTTCTGGAGCCCATAGCAGACCACTCTGAGGTATGGGAGATCATAGGGATTCTTATTGGATGGCATATTTGGAAGGCGCGGTGTCAAGAGGTTTTTGGAGGAGAGAGACTTTCAATACAGGCGACTTAAGCAGAGTTTTGGACCTCCATCATCCACTCCCTATGCGGCCGATGGGACTAGGTGCAGGGCAAGTCTCGAACTCGTCACGAGCTCCGTTTTCATTTCACGTGCTCTTGGGGGGACCAAGACCTATTTTTCGCAATGCAGGCAAGCAGCCCCAGATGGCGATACACACACACACCCCCCCCCCCCCCCAAAAAAAAAAAACTGCCCTGAGAGGCTTGTACACTTGATATATCTGTGACTTTGTATCAGCTCCAACTATTTTGTTGAGCATGAGCACTTCCTTGTATTCAGGTTTTTTTTTTCTAAAGTAATATAATCAGCCACACTTTATTTGCAAAAAAAAAAGCATGGCCTACAAATAAAGTACATTTTGTCAGATATTCAGCCTAATAAACAAAGTTTAGAGGTGCTTTCAATTAAGTGTACTAAAAGTCCTCATCTCACCTCTGGTCTCTAGGAAGGTGTCATCTACACATTCTCTGATACGATCACTTTACAATCTCTAGTTTAGTTTTCACCATAAGTTTCATTTGCACCTTGTCACTCTCCTCTTTCCAGCCCTTGTGGTGGAGTGTCACTATCAAATGGAAAACTTCAGATCCCTCTTTGACACCATGCCATTGTCAAAAGTGGATGCAACAATGGAAGCATAAACAAATGATGAAATAAACAGCTGAACACCAAACAGAAGAGAAAGAAAAGAGAGAATACTGCGAAAAAGGGAACTTAGAAGAATGCTCAGGAAATGAAATCCATATACCAAACATGAGATAGTCTTAGAAGAATGCTCGGGAAATGGAATTCATATGCCAAACATGAGGCAGTCGCATACAACAGTGAGTCATTAGCTGCGTGGGCATTGGCACCAACTCCCTCTCTCCAACAAAACCTCAGGTGATGAATAACTGACTGAGGAGGGAAGCCTAGAATAGATAGGCCAAAATAGTGCCATAAATGATAGTAGGTTGGCCAGCAATAAATGCCTAAATACCCATCATAATGACCACAATAAAATGCCTAGAATACCTAGTAATGTCAAGCATAGCCCAAACTCACCATGAGCTGACTAGGCTGCTAAGAGCTACAAGCATGCTTTGTCGGTACAATGATTGGTGCAGGCCGCAACCACTAACATCAAGAGACCATTGACAAAGCTACAAATTGTGTGGCTGAGTAACTCTGCACCGCTTCAAAGCATAGCCCAGACTCACCATGAGTGACTAGGCTGCTAACAGCTACTAGCATGCTTTGTCGGTACAATGACTGGTGCAGGTCGCGACCACTAACATCAAGAGACAATTCACAAAGCTACAAATTGTGTGGCTGAGTAACTCTGCACAGCTTCAAAGCCACGAGTTCAGACATCACACTGCAAAGTATATGTGGTTAGGGGGTAAGTCCACCTAGCAAGAGACCACTTACAAGGCCAAGCCCCGCCTTACAACAAATGATGATGGACTCACAAGAGTCTAACATCGGTGTGGTAGGGCCCAAGCATCCCTTGCTGCCCAAGCCAAAAGCAAGAACTTCAGAAGGGGCCATGTCTAGACAGCAGATGCCCTCAAAGCAACAAACCTCTCCTCCTATGAACATCATCCTCTTCTCTGTCCACTCCTTGCCCCATCTCTGCCTTTGAAAACCTGCCCCTCCACCACACAAAGATGACACCCCTACTATGTCCATGGGCTAGTATAGGGGAGTGGAGTTCACCTTCTAATTCGGCATCAAACGTCCTTGCATGGCACCCAATTCCCCTCATATTTGACTATGCCAAGCAATAACTTATTTGGTGGACTTAAGAGTTTCCGCATGAGCATAAACCTTGTATCCTAGAGTGTGAATAGTCTTCAATTTAGTGAAGCACAAGGTTCCAAGAAGCTAATTGTTCCACAGAAGCTCAACCAACCCGTGTTGTATGCATCAACATTTAGTTGCTACAGGACCATAAGCTCTCCTCCTCTCACACCAACAAAGTTGGGAAGGCACTATTGTGAGTCTGTATTCTTGGCATAACTCTCTCCCTCAATATCCCTTCCATACTTCATCTTCTTTGTATCTCTATTAAAATGGCTCCTTTAGCTTCTTCTATTGATGACTAGGATGCCGACATTGTTTACTCATCTATGAGTGCTATGTTCGAGACTTGATATGTTCATATTTAGATTTTACTGAGGATACTCTCTCTCAATGCTCTAGATGTTCCAATTTTAGAGAGGGGTGACACGTGGGAAAAGAAGAAGTCTCAATGCTATTATTGTGGCCAGAAGGGACATCTTCGGAAGGACTGCACGACAATAGTAGTTTTGTAGGAGGAGTAGACAAACATACAGGTGATGACGATGAGTTCCAAGAGCATTGTTCACCTACAGGAAGTACTCAATCGGCACCCATAGTTAGAGTGGGAGTAGTGTGTACTTCCATTGGCTCCATTCTATTGTTCTCTAAGAGAAATCACAAGACAATTGTAACAAAGCAAGCCTCAATATCTTTGCACCATCATAGGTTAGATTTTGGTTTGAGGTGGGGCAATGTTGCTTGAGATTGATTCTTAGATTGTTAGAGGAGACTTCAACAATATGGATAGCTTAGAAGATCAACAAGGTAGAGACAGTGCCATAGTCACAAGGAACCACCATTTTTGGGTCCCCAATCCTATGCCCCATGCCTATTCCATGTGATTATATAATCACAAGGAATGGCAATTCATGGCTGTCCTTGTCTCCATTTCCCATTCCACGTGAGTATGAGAGAGACAAATTTCCAAGCCAATGAAAATGGAGAGCAAGAGGTCTGGGAGGCTTTTCTTTTCATAATTGATGCCAAAGATGTTTCGAGTGACCTAGCATTTCATAGCCAAAACAAATTGCTTGACTTTTCTTAGGGCTATAGCCAATTGGAAGGCTGCTTCTTGGAGTATCTTTAAAGGTTCCATGTGGGTGATTGGGGGCACCTCTCAAGAGGGGAAAATTGGGTAATTACAAGGTCCACACAACTAGATCATGCCCTAGTTCTTTTGACTTTGGACATACCCGCTTTGGCCCTATAGCCCTATTCATGTCTGCGACCTATGAGCATGAGGTTGTTGAGAAATGCATTCACTCAATCCATTCAATTCATTTCTCTCCCTTCAGTTTTAGGGTTTCACATAGTGTATAGCCACAAAAAGGGGCTAGGAACCCACATCTAGGGTGCCACCCTAGACTGTCTGGGGAGCCATCCTAGGACCTAGACAATGTTTTTCTATTTATGGGCAATCTCTATGATTCTTCCACACACCCATCAAACACTCTCATCACCATTAATCATTCCTCTGACACTCTCCATCATTCTTCTCTCTCCTTTCACTATCTCCACCCCTTTCTACTACCACGTGCCAATCTGCTCCATCTACAGACCTAAGAGTACAAATCTTGCTCACTAAAAGAAGATGATAACCTAAACTCAGCACATAGAGAACTTCTAATATGTGAGTGTTGGGGGTAAAGGCGCCTCCGCCTAGCTGCCCGTGTATTACTATACTGACAGTCACCACCACTGCACACTGCAGGTGGCGGGCGCCGGTCACCATCACTTTATTCTTTATTCTTTTAGTGACAGTTTGAATAAAAGAAGGCCCAGTCACACATTGTGACTGTTGGAGTTCCCATTTCTTGTCTCTCTCTTTCTTGCTCTTGCTCTCCCGCCATAGCTCTCGAGTGCAAGCTTCGATCCTTCTCACCTTTCAACCGGTATCAGAGCACGGCTTCCCAACTCTTGAGCTTGGCTCGTGGCATTCTCAGCTTCCCATTGACTCCCCACTCGCATTGGGTCTCCTTCCTGGCAGCCATAGCTCATTCTCTTGAGCTCCCGTCACTTCTCGGCTTCCCGAGCTTCTTTCTGGCCTATCGAGGCACCATCAGGGCATTGACATTGAGGTATTGATTCATTATTTCAAAGATTTATCTCAGTCCATAGGTCTAGGTAAACAGGGTTTTCACAAGTTGTGGGCAGCCATAGCTCACACCTCTTGGAGCTCCCTTCACCTCGATCTTGCTTACAGCCTATCAAGGCTTGCTGAGGCTTGGTGTAGGCCTTCTTTACCCCCCATTTGTGCCCCCTTTGGGCCCATTGTTGACACGTGGGATAGCAGACCCCCCCAAGCCAGCTCACGTTTTTTTTTTTGCGCCTGTTTAAAAATCTGGCCCAAAAATCACTCTTTTTGTCATATCTCGGGTATTCGGAACCTGATACAGGCAAGGTAAGAGTCTAAGTTGGGGCTTTGGCACGCTCCGGACGTGATGGTGATGTTGGATTTGCCAAATTCTGATGACAGAATATTCTGTAACAGATTTCAAGTCTGAGACAGCATGTATTTGTATGTCTATGGCTTATGTGATGCTTCTACTGATGTCTATTGATACCGGATCACTTGTGGATGTAATGCCTCTTATGTGAGATGCATTTGGAGATGATTTAGCTTAGTCATTGACTGTTTTGAACAATCCCAAATCTGTCCAAAACAGGGCAGCTACCTGTTACTTCAATTTTATGCTTACAGGTCTTGGCATTTGATGCCTGATTATGCCCGGTTGGTGCCTATACATACGGGAATGTATACCTATGGTTTGACTACGGATTTGAGCTTGGATTGAGCACTGATATGCTCAGTTTACAGAGGTTATATGCTGCTGAAAACTTCAGGGCTGAAGCTATTTATACTACAGTTGGGTTATACCTATTGGTTACGAGGTGCTCCCGGCTACTTGGTATAATGTCATGATGTATTTGGACTATGCCACATGTCTTGTTTATGCTCTAGAATGCTTTGAGCTGAGATTAGAGCTCGATTTGGGTTTGACTATCACTTCTTTGCAGCTGGCATTTCATCTATGACATGGTTTATGCCTAGGCTACCCAGTACGGGTTATGGTGTCTTGGTGAATGCTTTATGCTTTGACTGTGGATGGCAATTGTTTGAGCTCATCTTGACATTTATTTGAGTATTCCCTTGAGCAGTTGGACATTGACTTGGATTTTTCCGTTACGGCTTGGCTTTTTCCATTATGACCTTGGATGCTATTGAGACATTGTCTTGGTTACTATATTTGGCACTTTGACTTGGTTTGCTTGAGTTGTTGAGCTCGTTTATCCGCCTTTTGAGCTAGTGAGGGTATCTTGTATGCTTGACCGACATTGAGTAGGAGGTTTATGCTATTTGAGCATTTTGCAGATACTTGAGACTTTGGGATCTCTTACACTTACATATTGCATGGTTCATACACTCATATCTTGGAATTGCTTTAGACCTGAGCTTGGGCTTTGCACTCTTGTGAGCATACACCTACTGGTGTCAGGTCTTGCCAGTGTTATGTATACTTTGCCCTATTGTCCAGGGGGTATGTCTACTCATTGTCGAATGCTTTGGTGACATGTTTGGGTGTTTGCTCAGGGTCTTGATGACTGTTTGGTGCTGATTTATGCCCGTTTATGGCTGGTCATGTCTTGGCTGTCATTTCTTGACTTGGTGCAGTGATTTGGTCAACAATTGACTCTCATAGTACCCTGGTGTTATTTATTACAGCAAGCATATAGCTCCGGACTGACATGGATTTTTCATGCTGAAATATTCTAAAGTGATGTACTTTCACTAGTACTTGGTGGGCAGCAGCTTTGGTTACACTTTTCTCACCATTTTTCTCTCGATTTTTGGTAAATTTTGTCAGATGGGAGAGGATCGAGGTGCAGCTGAAGTGCAGTGGACAGTGTGAGAGTGAGAGACAGAGTTGAGCACGATACCCAATGCAATAGTACTGAATAGAGTGTAAGCTAAAAGTACAAATGATAACCCTTATACCTTAGGGTTATAAGGGGCTGTTCACACCCGAACACAGTAAGTGCCCGTAAGTGTGCACCACAAGCACATACAAAATAGTACACATAATCTGGGGGAAAAAACCTCTCCTACCGAGAGTAAAAAGTGCCCCAGTGTCCTAGTGATCACCCGCACACTCCTATATGAGCGTAGGCGTAAGTAAGGCGTGTGAGATGCCCAACAAACCCGCCTGGAGTGAAGAGTGATCAAGTGTACAAGGATCATCCGCCACCAAAGGGCGTCAAATTCAAAGCATCGCGAAATGCTTCAAATTTGTCTCGTGGAAGAGCTTTGGTGAAGATGTCTGCCACATTGCTGGTGGTAGGACAGTAGACAAGGCTGATATCACCTGCATGTAGCCTCTCTCTGACAAAGTGGTAGTGAATCTCTATGTGTTTTGTGCGAGCATGAAACACAGGGTTCCGTGCCACTGCAATGGCACTCTGACTGTCAGTATATAAAGGAGTAGGCTTCGTAACAGATACATCCAAATCAGCAAGTAAGCGTCTAAGCCATACGCACTCAACTGCAGTAGTGAAGGCTGCCTTGTACTCAGCTTCACATGACGACGTGGCAACAGTGGATTGTTTCTTGCTAAGCCAAGAAATGCATGACGAACCAAGAAAGAAACAATTGCCACTAGTGGAGTGACGAGTATCAAAATCACCAGCCCAATCAGAGTCACTGTAAGCATGTAACTGCAGTGGTCCCCCCTTGGCATAAAGCAATCCAAGAGCTCTAGTACCCTGCAAGTAACGAAACACACGCTTCACAGCTTGCCAATGCGACATACGAGGCTGATGCATGTACCTGCTCAAAACAGAAACGGCAAACTGTATGTCTGGCCGAGTGTGACATAGATAGATGAGACATCCCACTGCTGGAGCATAAGTATGGATATCAAACAAATCACTGTCATCATGTAATGACAGTTTCAGCCCAGGTTCCATGGGTGTACAAACTGGCTTGCAATCCTGTAAGCCAAACTTCTCAAGAAGTTGCCCAATGTACCTTGACTGACATAATCCAATGCCTCTAGCATCATGTACAAACTGGATGCCCAAGTAATAGTGCAAAATACCCAAGTCAGACATGTCAAAAGTTTGCTGTAAATTATTTTTGAATGCTGAAATCTGATCAGCATGTGTTCCAGTGAGCAAAAGGTCATCTACATATAGACACAAAATCAGCATGGATCCCCCCTCTTTATGTACATAAAGGGTAGACTCAGATGGGCTGTTTACAAACCCCTGACTAAGCAAGAAAGCATTTATCTTTGCGTACCAAGCTCGTGGAGCTTGTTTCAAACCATATAGAGCTTTTTTCAGTTTGCATACTAAATTTTCTGAGCCTTCAACTGCAAAACCAATGGGCTGCTGTACATACACTTCTTCCTGAAGTTCCCCATGTAAGAATGCAGTCTTTATATCCAGCTGATGCACTTTCCAACCAAAATGTGCAGCCAAGGCAATCATAGACCGAATGGTCGTCATACGGGAGGTAGGAGCAAAGGTCTCCTCATAGTCAATGCCCTTTTTCTGTGCGTAGCCTTTAGCTACCAGCCGTGCCTTGTACTTATCTATGGATCCATCTGCATTCCTTTTCAATTTGTAGACCCATTTCGTACCAATGGCACGCTTGCCAACTGGCAAAGACACCAAATCCCAAGTATGATTCTTATGAATAGAATCCAATTCAGCTTGCATGGCTGCCATCCAATGCACACTATGTCGTGCATCCTCAAAACATTCAGGCTCCTCATTATCATGAGTACATGCTACCATAACAAACTCCATGGAATGTGCTGAATCATGCAGTCGAGTTTGCCTTCGAGTACGACCAGCCAAGGGTGTTTCCAAATGACTATCTCTCATAGTCTGCGTGTACCATCTAGGCACCTGTCTTGCTTCCTGACTGTGTACAAGTTCCTGCTGAATTTCAGTTTCAGCAATGTGCTGATTTACTGCATGTTCCATAGGAGCAGCTGGCTGAACATTAGGTTCATTTGCTGAAGTACCAGCTGAATCACCAAATGTGATGGGCAGCAGCCCTTCAAAGACATCACAGGCAGCCTGATATGTATCAAAACCAGCCAAGGATAATTCTGATTTTTCATCAAATACAACATCCCTGCTGACAAAAACCTTCTTGGTCACGGGATTATAGAGTCTGTAGCCTTTGCTTTCGCTGCTATATCCCATAAAGATGCATTTTACAGCCTTGTTGTCCAACTTCTTTCGAAGTACCTGTGGAATATGGGCATATGCAAGACACCCAAAAGTACGGAAGTGGCCAACAGAAGGTTTGCGGCTGTGCCAAGCCTCAAAAGGTGTGACGGTTTTCAAGGCCTTGGTAGGGCATCTGTTCAAAATGTGGCAAGCGCACATGACGGCTTCCATCCAAAAACTATGAGGCAAACTCTTTGCCTTCAGCGTACATCTGGCCATCTCCATGAGTGACCGATTTTTCCTCTCTGCTACCCCATTCTGCTGTGGAGTATATGCAGTAGTGTACTGATGGATAATGCCCTTCTGCTGCAAATAAAAATTCAGCATAGAGGACATGTATTCCCCCCCTCGGTCCGAACGGAGAGTCTTAATCTTGCAACCAGACTGAGTTTCCACAAGTGCACTGAAAGCCAAAAACGCATCATACACTTCTGACTTCTTTTTCAAGCAGTAGACCCAGCAAAAACGTGTAAAGTCATCAATAAATGTTACAAAATAGTAACAACCACCCAATGACTGTGTCTACATGGGCCCACAAACATCCGAATGCACAAGCTGCAATCTGGCTATTGCTCGAAAAGCAACATCACGGGGAAAAGAGAAACGATGCATTTTCCCCAAAATGCAACCCTCGCATAAATGCTCAGGAGGTCTCTCCAAGAGAGATAATCCATCCAACATCTGAGTACGCTGTAATAGCATCAAGCTGCCATAGTTTACATGCCCCAAACGAGCATGCCATAACTCTGCCTCTAACATAGCAGGAGTAAGAGTGGATGTCAAATATGCAGACTGATCTACCGAAAGAGCATCCAACTCATATAACCCATGACACAGAGAACCTGTCAAGACCAATGTCATGTGTTCCTTGTCACGGACCATGCAACGGTCATCATCAAAGGTGACCTGCAAACCACAACGTGCCATAGAAGAAATGGAAAGCAGATTCTTCTTAATGCCAGGCACATACAAAGCATCCTGTAGGCGGAGAATAGAGCCATCAATGGCTGTAAGCTGAATCTCCCCAATACCACGAACAGGGTATGATGCATTATTAGCACACTGAACAGACTTCCCAACGGGAGATGCACCAAGAGAAGCAAACAAATCTCTACGAGATGTGATATGCCGTGAAGCACCACTGTCAAAGAACCAAGTGTCAGCATCCTCTGTAGAGCTAAATGCTCTATCAGCCCAAGAGACATCATAACTGCAAGTGTAAAAACAATAGTCCCTAGCTGCAACAAAGGACGCGGACTCGCTAGCAGTGGAAGGAGCTGCAGAAACAGACATTCCTGACTCCTTCTTCTTCTCTTTGGCGATGCGCTTCCTGCACTCAGTGATATAGTGGCCAGGCTTCTTGCAGTAATGGCATTTTCCTTTCTTGGCTTGCGTGCCCCCCTGTTTCTGACTTGTCTGTGAAGTGCTACTACTACATGAACTTTGCGAAGCATTTTTCCCTTGGCTGTTTTTACCCTTCAGCCTTGACATAAAAGCCTGCTCAGAGGCTATACCATCCACACCACTGTTCCGTCTAGTTTGCTCCTCCTCTAGAAGCAAACTGACAAGCTGAATGAAAGTGATGGGCTCATTCGAAATCCTCATAGTGAGGTTCAAGGCAGTATGAAAAGCCAAGTAAGAGGGAGGCAGTGAATTCAATGTCGTAGAAATCAGCTGCGTATCTGAGTAGTACTCATCCACATTCATGAGTTGCTCCCGCAAGTCCTGAATTTTGTTGAGATGATCCTGCATAGAATCACCCTCATTCATTTTTAGAGTCTCTAGCTCTTTCTTCAAGAAAGAGATGCGAGTCTCATTCTTTCCTGCAAACATCTGCTCCAATGTCAACCAAGCTTCTCGTGAAGAAGCTGCTGAACGAATATGAGGAATGATGGTTCGCTGAACTGCCAATGCAATCAGCGACAAAGCCTGTGCATCCCGTGTATCCCAAGCTTTCTGAGCTGCAGTTCTTGGGGGAAGTGGCTGAGCGGGCTGAGGTGGAGGGGGCTGAGGTTGCCCTCTTGCACGTCCTCCTGGAGGAGGAGTAGCGGGAGCCACAACTCCCGGTCGTGCTTCCTCTCCACTGACATAATCCCACAAATTTTTGGCCACTAATACATTCTTCATCATGAAAGACCAAAGGGAATAATTGTTCCCATCCAATCGGTCTTCCTTGGACACATAGGTGAATACATCTCCTCCCTGATTTGCCATTATTTCCTAAAAGGCAATAGAGCAATGTCAATGCAGTACGGGTTGGAAATCTGCAAATTTCCAAAAATTGCAGCAAACACAAGTCTGCAATTAATGTGCAAAGGGTACTCTGTCAAAAAAACTCACTCATGCACGCTTCCCAAGGTGCAATTAGTGCTCACCAGCACTAAAACATCAAAAGCCCCAAAATTTTCTGCCAAAATTTCTCTGCTGAATGATTGCAGCTAACTGATGAGACAAGCACAGATCCCGAGGCAATGTCTGCGCACAGGAACAGACTGTCGAACTTGGTGGTGGACAGCTGCCGGTTCAGGAAGCAGCACCTTCAGACAGAAGTCTAGTGTAGGCCAGTGGCGCCCTGGGCAGGACTGGTACGTGCTGGGCAGATGGCGCGCTGCGCAGAATTGGCGGCACGCTGTGCAGGACAGGTGGCACGCTGGGCAGGGCGCGCTGTGCAGGACAGATGGCACGCTGGGCAGGGCGCGTGCAGGTACAGGTGGCGCGCTGGTTGTTGGAGCTGCGCGCTGGGCAGAGGAGTCGTCTGGTGCTGCGCGCTAACGGACTGACAGGCGCAGGCAGGACTGGGCAGGAACAGGCAGCTGGGGCAGAACTGGCGGGGGCTGGTTGAACTGGCATGGGCTGCAGACTGCAGACTGAAGACTGCTCTGAGCTGAGCTCTGATACCAAATGTCAGATGGGAGAGGATCGAGGTGCAGTTGAAGTGCAGTAGACAGTGTGAGAGTGAGAGACAGAGTTGAGCACGATACCCAATGCAATAGTACTGAATAGAGTGTAAGCTGAAAGTACAAATGATAACCCTTATACCTTAGGGTTATAAGGGGCTGTTCACACCCGAACACAGTAAGTGCCCGTAAGTGTGCACCACAAGCACATACAAAATAGTACACATAATCTGGAGGAAAAAACCTCTCCTACTGAGAGTAAAAAGTGCCCCAGTGTCCTAGTGATCACCCGCACACTCCTATATGAGCGTAGGCGTAAGTAAGGCGTGTGAGATGCCCAACAAATTTTTGGGCATTTTCTGCAGTAAACAGCAAGCAGTTTTAAATTGTCTGCAGTCTTTCAGCCTGCATTATAGCGAGTTTGTCCACTGATCATGCTATTTTCAACATCACTAAGCTTGATGGTACGAATTACTCTTATTTTGGAAGAGCCAGATTTGGCAGGTGTTGGTACAGAAATCGCAGATCAAACCTTTGAGGTTGAGCGGGCATCCGCCTGCAACTATGCCAAATGAGGAATGGCTTAAGCTTGATGAGTTATGCAAGTCCAATATTGTATTATCTCTCACAGAAAAGGTTCATTACAATGTATTTGAGGAAGAACAGAGTGCATGGCAGTTGTGGGATAAAATCAAGAATCTCTATGACAAGAAAAGTCTAGCGAGTCAAATGTACTGGCTAAAGAAACTTATGGATCTGCACATGAAGAAGAATGTGACCATGTCTACTCACTTGAGCTAGTTCCATGCTATACTCAAGAAGTTGACTTCGCAGAGGATGTCACCCCTCTTTTCTTGCTTGGTACTCTTAATGAGTCATGGGATGTATTTCGCACTGCATTATGTGCCTCTACTGCTACCTTGAAAGTATCTGATGTTAAGAGTGCTCTTCTACAGAAAGAGGCCAACCGTAAGAATTTGGATGCCTCTCGTATGTCGCATACTATGACAGTTAGAGGCAGGAATGATGGATATGGAAAGCATGGCAATGGCAGTGGGCCATGGACAGGATTCTCAGAAATCTTGGTCCAAGTCTCATGGGAAGTCACGTAGCAAATCCCGTGGTAGGAATGCAAATGTTACTTATCACCATTGTGAGAAAAAGAGCCATATTAGGCCACAATGCCATGAACTGCACAATGAAAGGCGCAAAGATAAGAGGAAAGACAAAGTGTAGGATAAGTCTTCTGATCGCAGCATAGTGCTTGCAAAGTCCAATGTTAAAATTGACGAGATCAATGTTATGCAGCCTGAGGATGTTGATGATGATGATTATATCCTTGCAGCTTCTTCTAGTGCTTCATAGATGACAAAGATACACTCTATGTATGCACAGTGTTGGCTCTTGGACTCAGGTGCGTCCTTTCATGTGAGACCTTGCCGAGAGTGATTTCATTCATACCGTACTGTTTTGGGTTCTCTGCGCTTGGGTGATGACAGCTCTCTTGATATTGTGGGCATTGGTGATGTTAGACTGCAGTTTTCTTCTGGCAACAGTTTTGTTATGCAAGATGTATGTCATGTACCTGCTTTGACACACAGTCTCCTATCAGCTGGACAGCTTGATGACGTAGGTTATTATGTATCTTTTGGAGACTCTACATGGAAGATCGCTCGTGGCAGACTTGAAATTGCGAGAGGTGCCAAGGCTGGCAGCCTCTATCCCTTGATTGTATCTGCTTCTTCCCTTGATCATGTTTTGTCTGTGGGTTCTATCCCACATGTATCTCTTTGGCATGCCCGTTTGGGCCATATGTCTTTGAAAGAAATGAAAATGCTTTTTGATTTGCAGTACTTACCGCCCCTTGATTATGCATGTTTTGATTCATGTGAGCATTGTCTTTATGGCAGGCAAACTAGGTCTACGCGTAAGAAGTCTGGTAGGCCACGCATGAGTGAGCCCTTGGCATTGGTACATTCGGATGTCTGTGGGTCCATGCCTTATTAGTCTATGGGTGGTGCCAAGTATTTTGTTACTTTCATAGATGATTTTTCACGGAAAGTTTGGGCATATCCCATTAAGTTGAAATCCGATGTCTTGGCTGTGTTTCACAGATGGCTTGCATTAGTTGAGAACCAGTCTTGGTATAGGCTAAAATACCTAAGAACAGATAATGGGGGTGAGTATGTCTCACGTGCTTTTGAGCAGTTATGTAGTGAGAAGGGTATTAAGCGTCAGTTGACCGCCCCCTACATTGTCCCTCCCCCCCAGAATGGTTTGGCTGAGCGGATGAATAGAACCATCCAGGAGCGTGTACACAGTATGCTTAGCCATGCAGGCCTACCACAAAGCTTTTGGGCTAAGGCAGTTAGTATAGCTGTGCATGTCATAAACAGATCCCCCTCTAGTGGTTTGGATTTCCAGGTTGCAGAGGAGATATGGACTGGAAAACCTCCCTCTTATACGCATCTCCGTGTCTTTGGATGTGAGGCATTTTGCCATGTGCTCAAGGACAAGAGAAATAAGCTCGATCCTAAAAGTGTCAAATGCATTTTCCTTGGTTATGGGGATGCAGGCGAGATGGGTTACCGTCTCTGGGATCCGCAGGCGCGGAAAGTCATCCGCAGTCATGATGTAGTTTTCCATGAAGACAAGATGCATCGGTAGCCTGAGAGAGTTGTTGAGATTCGCAAGGTCATATTTCAGGAGGAGCCGAGAGCTCCCGCACAGCCAGTTGGACAACCTACAGCTGCAGCAGATGCTCATGGTCAGGGTGTTGGACAGGCAACTGGGCACGCAGCAGAGCCTACCGTGAGACGGTCTACTAGAGACAAACGTCCACCTGATAGATTTTAGCCCTCGATGCATTATGTCTTGGTTACAGATGCAGGAGAGCCTTTCAGTTATGATGAGGCTATGCGCAGGGGTGACAATCATTCCTGGGAGAGGGCTATGCAGTCTAAGATAGACTCCTTGCATAAGAATGACACTTGGGATTTGGTTTCCTTGCCTACGGGCAAAAAGGCTTTGCCATGCAAGTGGGTATACAAGCTGTAAAGTACCCCTAGATACCCCAAGCCGGCATACAAGGCTAGATTGGTAGCAAAGGATTTTAAGCAGGAGCATGGTGTGGACTTTGATGAGGTCTTTTCTCTTGTGGTTAGGATGACCACCCTACGCTTGGTCTTGGCTTTAGTTGCTCAGCTTGACTTGGATTTATGCCAGATGGATGTCAAGACGCCTTTCTTACATGGGGACTTGCATGATGAGATTTGTATGGAGCAGCCTAAGGGTTTTGCAGAACCTAGCAGAAAGCACCTAGTGTGCAAATTGAAGAAAAGCCTTTATGGCTTGAAGTAGGCACCTAGGGAGTGGTATCATAAGTTTGATGCCTTTATGCAGTCACAGGGCTACAGCAGGAGTGCTATGGATCCGTGTCTTTACACGAAAAAAGCGCGTGATGGTTCTTTATTGATTTTGGTACTCTATGTGGATGATATGCTGATAGCAAAGAAAGCTCATGATGAGCTAGATGCTCTTAAGGTTCAGCTTAAGAAGAGCTTTGAGATGAAAGATCTGGGACAGGCCGCTCACATACTTGGTATGCGCATTAGACGCGACAGGCATCAGGGACTCCTCTACTTGTCACAGAGGTAGTACATTCATAAAGTCCTTGAGCGCTTCCGCATGCAAGACGTAAAGCCTATTGGCTGTCCATTGCCTTCTTATGTGAAGGTCTCACAAGCTGATTGTCCACAGACAGATGAGCAGAGGGCTGAGATGGCCAAGATTCCCTATGCATCGGCAGTGGGCAGTCTTATATATGCCATGATAGCCACTTGTCCAGATATTGCCTTTGCAGTTGGTGTTGTGGCACGCTATATGGCTACACCTGGCAAGAAGCATTGGGATGCCGTGAAGGATATCATGAGGTACCTGAAGGGCACTGCAGATATGTGCATATGCTATGGCAGCCAGGATACAGGAGTCGTGGGGTACATTGACTCTGATTATGCAGGACATGCAGATAGTAGGAAGTCCACTTCCAGCTATGTATTCACCTATGCTGGAGGTGTTGTTTCTTGGATGTCCAGGGTATAGAAATGCACGGCTCTTTCTACTACAGAGGCCGCTCTTTCTACTACACAGGCCGAGTATGTTGTAGCCACTGAGGCTTGCAAGAAGGCCATTTGGTTGGGTCGTTTGGTTGCTGACCTTGGTATTGATGCTATCCCTACACTACATTCGGATTCTACGAGTGCTATTCAGTTAGCCAAGAATCCAGTCTTTCATGCGAAGACGAAACACATTGAGGTGAGGTATCACTTCATACATGGGTCGTTGAGGAAAAGTCTGTTGACCTTGTCAAGATCTCGACTGACCAGAATCCTACATATCTGCTCACGAAAAGCCTCTCTACAAAGTGCTTTGTCTTCCTCAGGAGATTGATGGGCGTGGGATGAAATGACGTCTTTCCTCATCCTATTGTACATGTTGTACTGTGAGAAGAGAAGAAGACAAGATGAAGAGAGAAGATGGGGAGCTTCTTCTCCACGATCCCTCACTCTCACACACTCACTCCCTCACTCCCTCACACTCCCTCAATCCCTCACTCAAGCATAAGCAAAAAGGCAAGAAACAAGAGAAGAAGAAGAAGAAGCTTTGGCCACACACAAGAATGATCTTCTCATTCACTTTTGAACTTTATATACATGCTCTAATTTTTGGGCAGTCATCCCCACTTTTTACATGGCCAGCCATTAGACTAGGCCCTCTTTTTCTATTTCCCACCATTCTAACTTATCCCATTCCCAACTGGTGCATACAATTTTCACAGGAGTGAGCCTGGCACTCTTTTACAAGGATTCGAGAGTGCTTTCACAATTAATGGTGCAATTTTACTCTTTTCTTTTCTCGAGGCGACATTGAGGCCTTCTGGAGAGGTCGTCATTCAAAATTTTCAGGGTCTGACTTCCATCCGGGGCGCCTTTTCCTTCCTTTGTCCTGTGCCCTTTTGGTTATCTCCTTTTTCCATTTTCCCGCTCCTCTGCTCCATTTTCCCGCTCCTCTGTGCTACGGTAAACATTACCCCCTCCTAGCTGAGTGCCAATCCCATGGCGTTGTGGTGGGGAGTAGTGGGGTAGTTGGGGTTGTTGCTAAGTGGAACTGGTGGGTGGATGACCACAATCAAAAGGTGTTGTTGTGAATGAGAGGTGATGGAGTTTAATTAACGATGACCATGAGAGATTTCGACGTGCTTTAGACTTCATGAAGATGCTCGGCATTTCTCACACAGTTGTAGCTCCCATTCTGTGACGAGACTAATAAAGGTTTTGCATGGGCATCTCTAATCCTGTTCATTGCCAGTCGGCTGTTGAGAACCATGTAGCCGTGCATCATGTGTTGATCCGAAAGCACTTAATCAATAAGCAATCCACAGGGCTAGGGGTTTGAACATACATTTGGAGAATATGAGGTTCCAAAATCTATGCCCATGGTGGGTCCATCACTGAGTTTTCCTTCTGCTTGATTTGGTTTAGTCATGGTAGCCATCAACAGGCAGATGGTGGGCTACATCAAGCATGTTGGTCCCCATCCAAACATCGGAGTATGCAAAAGCTTCTGAAGCTGCTGTAGTGGTGTCCTGTCCGACCCAGGAAAAAATTCCTGGTCATTAGCAGATGTGGTGGATGATCTTCTTTAGTTGGGTAGCCATTCATTGAGTCATGATCATAGCATATAAGAGAAAGTTGTGCACTCCCTAAGGGGTGTGTCTGTCTCACAGTAGTGTGGTGTAAGTACATGTGTAGTGGAACTAGGAGATGGGTCTAACCTTGGGTAAGCCCTTGGTAATGTCCCAAACTTGAGGACCCAGTTCGTGTGTTGTTGGAGGTGCAGTGCAAAACTTAGGGTGATAGGTCTGGAAGTCATGCCCTTCATGTGCCCTAGGCGTGAAGTGGGGGAGGGGCTAGGTGTAAACCCTAGGTGTAGTGAGTGAAGTGAGACCTCGTGCTTTTTTCTTTTCTATTTTTCTTTTTTTTTCTTTTTTCTTTTTTGGGAAGAATTGCATACAAAGAAGATGTCTTGGCTAATGCCTATCACCTTTAGCTGGATTACGAGGTTGTCACAAGTATTGGGATAGGAATGCGCGACTTTGTAGATATTCTTTAATACCGGCCCGACCTTCAGAGGTGTGGATAACAAGAAAGGATGATTGCACCTCGTGAAGTGGGTATCACTCATATCCTCTAAGATTTTTAGGCAAAAGGAGGGAAGCAGGGTTGCCCTCATCATTAGACTAGTAATGACTCTACTATCTATCCCTAGGTTGATGTAAAAAAAGAGTGGAGGGAGGTGGGCTTCCCCCGCTGTGGGTCTCTGCATTAGTAGGAACTTGATAAGCCTAAGATAATTATAGGTAGTTAAGAAGGTTGGATCTGGGCAAGAAGAAAAATCTGCGAGGAAGCGGTTGATAGATGGGAGGAGATCCTCTAACCTAAAGACTAGGCATTCCTCGGCTTTGGGCATTAACATTATATATCTTAGGAATGTCAAAATCCCCATGAATATTTTGATCATAGTCAGATCCATGCCTATGAGGGTAGGGCATGTATATAGGGTCGTTGCGTTCTTTAGGGAGCGAGCTGCAGAAGGCGGTCCAGGCGTCAAAATTGGTATCCCAAATCCTCCTCCACCACTTTGACTGTGCCTCATAGCCTTGGACGGTTTTGGGAACCCTATTTACCTTGTCTTGCTAGTAGTCTTTAGGCTCTTGCCTCCATCTAATTATTATGAGGCTTCTTTCCTCTATCCACATGTTTGCAAGATCATTAACCAGATCCTTGATCTTGGCTAGAATACCTAGAGGCAAAGCACAGTCTAGAGAGCGTGGATAAGCAAATGAAAGTTCAAACGGCCTCGTCTGGAACTCCTGTTGACGCCATATGACCAATTCCTGAGGCCAATCGATAGGATGGGGATCCCCCCGTAGTGGCACAGGCTCTTTAGGGAATTGTCTTGGCAGTGATTGTGCTTTGTGTTGGGCTTCCTCTGCTATTTCTTGTATTCTTCTTCTGGCTACCACAATGTGCTCAGGCATATGGGCATCTTCGGGCTCTTCAGGCGGGAGGTCTGGTAGAGGCAGACTGGGCATTCTTTGTTGTTCTTCTTCAGCATCCTGCTCAAAGTCCGGACCCTCTTCGACACTCTGCTCATGCTCTTCAAACCCAAGTTCCTTAAGCTCAATAGTGGATAGGCCGGCACGGCATAGGTAGTGAAATTGCTGCTCTTTTGTGATTCCTATGCTGCCTGTTGGAAGCTCCCGTTCTTGAAGGCCATACTTTAGTGGTTGGGTGGTCAGTTCTAGCTTCCTTCTTACCTTCTCCATTGAATCATTGCCCTCTGCCTGGGTGACATGTAGTACTGTGCTGAGGAAGGCTTGCCTTTGTGTGTTGGCACATACATCAGCAGCTTTTGCCCTAGACTCCGCAAGCACTCTCTCGCACTCAGCCACCGCCAATCATTCTGTTAAATCCCTAACTCTTTCAAAATTGTTTCTTTCCTACTCACTGGCTCTCTCATCCATCTTCTTTCTTCCCTCCTCCAGCTCACTTGCCAAGGTTGTCACAACCTGCTGTTGCTCATTCATTAAGAGCCAGAGTTGGTGGTTCCTTTCCTTAGATTTTTGAGCCAGTTGTTCTTCAGCAATTTCCTTTGCCTGATTTGCAATGCTGAATCTTTTTTCTGCCTCAGCAAATAGCTTTGACTTTCTTGCACAAGCTGCTCGTAACTTTGGATCTCTGCGAAGTGCAATCTTCTTTGGGTGAAGGCCATGGCCATGAGGGCCTCTATGTCTCCCTTGGTAATCTCCAATGCATCTTGCAATTGTTGTGCCTCATTCTGTAGCCTTTGTGCTTCTGCTGTGGGAACTCCCGGCCTTTCCTATTCTAGGAACTCTATTTCCCTCTCCAATAGTTCTTGTTCTTCAAGTTCATACCATAGCCGAAAAGCTATGGCATCTTCTTGTTGCTCACTTGGCTCACCCTCCTGAGCTTCTATCTGTGTGTACCTTTCTAGTTCGGCAGCTCTCTGTTGCAAGTTAGCATACTGCTGCACTAGTAACTTCAAGCTTCGCTATTCTACCACCAGGTTTTGCTCTTCATCTTCCAGCCTTTGTCTTAGGCGGCTCTCATTGTCTTGGGCTTCCTTGGTCTTTGCTGCCAGCTGATCTTGTAGAGTTTTCACTTCCCTTCTTCGGTCGGCTCCTTGCTTTGAAACCTCTAGCCTTAAGGCTGCCAAAGTTTCCTTTTCTTTCTCTAACTCCACCAAGGCTATCTTCTTTTCTTCTTTTGCCTTGTCCAATTGTGCTAGAAGCTCAACCACATAAGCGTCATAGTCGGCACCAGATGGCATGGGAGTAGGGGTTGTAGTGGTTGATGCCTCTAGCTTCTGTCGTTTTGGATCTTGCCTAAACTCGGCATTTGCGACAGCGGGCCTTTTTGATCCAACTTCTGGTACAATTTCAGCCACTTTACTGACAAGTAGCTACATCATGTTCATCAATTGGGCTGTGTCTAGAGAGGGAGTGGGTTGCGGGGTGGTTGTGGTGTCAATTGGTACTGGCACAAAGGAGGAAAGTAGGGGGTGCAGTAGGGACTTGCCCTTGCCTACAAACATTGGGGCCATTTCCACACTGCCACTTGCTTCAGCTTCATCGCTGGGACTCAAAGGATTGATCTCTCCTCCCCCATGGGTTTCTTCGACAGATCTATGAGTGGCCTCTGCCAACTCAACAAGTTCTTTCATTCTTAGTTCTTCGGCTTCCTCCTCTGCCCTTCTTTGCCTCTCTTCTTCTGCCCTCTTTGATTCTTCTCTAATTTTTTCGAGTTATTCCTCTTATTTTTTCCTTCGTTCCTCCTCCACCCTTCTTGACTCTCTTTGAGCCCTCTTCATCTCGGCTCGCTCTTCTTTGCTCAGTCTTTCTTTCTTCTCCTTCTGGCTCTTGTCACTCTTCTTTTTCTCCCGTGGTTTAGCCGCTTGAGTAAGCGGTACCTCCGGCTCTCCTTTGTTGCTTATTGTCCTTACACTCGAGCCTTCTTCCTCCTGGTGAGGTGAGCTTTGATGCACAACTTGATCTTCACCTACACCAGCATCCTTGATAGCCTCATGGATGATTGCCATCAAGACACCGCCATATCTAATTGTGGAGGCTTTTGAGGCAAGTTTGTTCCTTGCGGATCATGTAGTAGAAGCAGGAGACTCCCCACCAGCTGGAGCTACGGTTGGAGTCAGGAGCGTGGTTGAACTCTTGATAGTTTTCTGCACAAAACCGTTCCAATCAACCTCCTCTCGAACTCCTGTAGTGATGCTCTCTAGTAATGTCACCTCAATGGCAGTGAAGGAGTTGGTGGATAAATGAAACCTCCGAAAGTATGTGGAAAAGGTTGGACAGGCTGTAGATTATAGCATGTGCCCTGACTTTTTAAAGAGCTTTGATGAAGGTAGGAGCTGTGGCATGGTCACAGCAAGGATTGGTGACCAAGAAAGAAGGTTGTAAGTGCCCCTTAATGCAACTATCATCGAGAAAGCCCTGGGGCTTGTGTCCAAGAAGGAGAAGCGCCCAAGAAGAGATGTATATACCATGATGGGAGTCAACAAAGATGACGTGCACACACTGGATGGAATCAGTTTGGCTGATATTCCAGACCCCGCAACAAAGATGCAAGCTAAAATGGTCCACACCCTTTTCTCAGGACAGAGATACAATGCTTCGATGAACTTCCAAGATGTCATCGTCTAAATTCAGGGTATGTTTGAACGTGAACTGGCTAAATCCATGTGTCTCAACATTGATCCCATACTTTGCTAGCTCCTCTTCAATGAATGGAAGTTTACCCCCTTTTTCTTGTCCTGCCATGGTAGGTGCTTGTCGTTACACCATACCAATATTAGCGTTATGAATTGACTCATCACTAACAAAAACCCAAGAAAGAATGCATGTGACAATTTTCCGTGTTGCTTCAGAGGTATGAAACTTGAAAATAATTCAAAAGAAACATCTATTTCCTTCTTGCATTCTTTCCTATTTAAATTCAGTTGATCATTTTCATCCATCACTACACCTTGCTACATCACTTGGCTCTCACTTTGCTCCATTCTTCCCCCCCTTTCTTAAGTTTTAAAGGAATCCTTCCTAGGATTAGCAAGGGAAGAAGGAGGACTCACATGGACTTTGTGGGGCGAGTTACTTGGCCAATAGCCAAGTATAGAGGTTAGGGTTGGGCATGACGATCAAGTTCACATGGTTGTATGGAAGCTTGGGTGATATAGGTCAAGACATCATGAAAGATGTCCTCGGAGTTGAGGTGGCTAGTAACGTGCAGTTCCTCTTCCGTAAGGAATTGGTCAATGCAAGGGTGGGCTAACACATGGTCATCTAAGTGTATGTTGCATGTAATGGCCAAAACCCTAAACGAAAGAGGTGCCACATAAGTAGGGTAGTGTTCAATTGTTTTGATTGCTCTTCTTTGCTCAGCATTGGTCATGATGCAGTAGCCTTTTTTTCTCCCATTGGAGTTGCAAGGCATACCACAGTTGTAAGAACGAAGAATCAGAGCTGGCAAGCTGGATGAGCTCCTCTAGTTCTTGCTCAGGTGCAGAGCGAGCAGGCTTGTAGTACGAGGTAATTAGTCTTCTGAGAATGGCTTGCTCCTTTGAGATTTCTCCATTAGCAATTAAATCAGCGGCAATTTTGGGGGATTTTACGGTCATAAATTTGTAGTCTTCCCAAGTGCATGGCAACGCACGAACATCAGAAGCAAGGGGTTCATCGAGAAGTCCTAGGTCAAGCCTGTCATAGCTCCTAGCGAATGTGGTGAAGGTGTTATCTAACACCTTGATGCATGTCACTATGTCATCTCCCGAGGTCTCAGCAAGATCCTTGGCCATTAAAAGGAAATATTGTCTTTCATACGAAGGCCTAAGACCTGATGGTGGTGATGGTGCAATTGGGCTGGACAGTGGTGACTCCATTGATGGCGTCACAGATGGGACTTTGCGCTCAGAAGCACTTTGAGATGCTGCAAGGGGCTCCAATGGCATAGGAGGTGTGGTGCATTCTAATTGAGCTGGCATGGGGGTGCTCAACTCCTCTGACTTGGATGATTCTGGGGCATCTAGTTTTGGACGATAAATGTGTCGGGATTCATTAATCACAACCGGTGCTGGTCCAGCTTGCTTTGCAGCCTGGGCTCCGTATG
The DNA here is from genome assembly GCF_053477565.2 of Lygodium microphyllum. Taxonomy (NCBI): domain Eukaryota; kingdom Viridiplantae; phylum Streptophyta; class Polypodiopsida; order Schizaeales; family Lygodiaceae; genus Lygodium; species Lygodium microphyllum. Next base: position 9,094,764 of record NC_141143.1, read on the forward strand.
TGCAAGCCTCTCTAGCTGGAGTGAGGTTGCTTAGAGTTGAGCCTCTTGAATGTCCACTCTTTGGCACCCATATTCAGGGGTTGCCCTTATAGTATCCTTGTGCTCGCAAGAGATCTTTGGGGATCCATCGTGGCATGGTCGTGCATCTATGTCGATAGCGTCTGAGCTGCCTCTTAGGCTGTGACTGATAGTTTTTGCATTTAGAAGCACGTTTATATAATTTATAAGGAGGTTGCCCTTATCGTTTTGGCACCCATATGAGCGTGGACTCCTTGGACTTGTGAATGGCCTTGGTGGGCCTGATTCTAGCAGTTTGAGCATGGGGTCAACTATCACAACCCTTCTCCCTAGGCTTGGTCATAGGCGTGGTCATAGGGGTCTCTATTGGTGGTTTGGCAATTATAGAAGGATCAAGATAACCCTTGCTGAAAGTAGTCACTATGCGCACATTGCCTATAGCCAGATGAATGCGATCTAGGTTATAGTCCAAATTGCAGTTTGTCTGCTTTTTAAAAGTGCGACCTAGTAGTGACTTATTATCGGCCCCTTTCGTGTTTGGCAACACATAAAAGAAGACTAGTATACTTTCAGACTCGATAGAGACATCCACTTTGCATTTTCCTAAGAGTGAGTAAGTGTTGCCCCCAAATGGGCTGAGTTTAGCGTTTGTGGGCTGTAATTTAGGTTGACCAATGCGTGTCCAATGGTCATGCATCAAGATATTATAGTTGGCACCTTCGTCGATCAAGGTATCAAAAGAATACATCCATTCTGCAGTGACCGTGATTCGTAGGTAGGCGGGTGCCACTACTTCTTCGTCTTGATCTGTCAGTTTGGTAATAGTGGCCATGTAGACGTTGACAGGGGCTTCAAGTATAGGTGGATCGTGCAACGGATGGGAAGGAGGATAGTACTTTTTCATGCAACTGCCATTGAAAAAGCCTATTCCTTCACCTTCGAGCGTCTCCAATTCAACATTGCCTGCTCTACTAATTGTACGTACTTGGAAAGGTCCTAGTCCTTGAAATTTCATTTTCTATTTGTGACCCTTCACAGTGTATAGTAGAACGAGGTCCCCCTAATCAAAGTTGTGCTATTTGACATGCTTGCCAAACCACATCTTTCTTCATGCCTTCTCACAAATTAGAGCATGGGTGGCTAAGAGTCGAGTCTCCATTAGATGCTCTAACTCCACTAAGCGGTTGGTCCAAGCCTCTCTTCCCTCCCAATGCTCCTGGGCTGCTATCCTTAAGCTAGGGACAAAGAACTCTAAGGGTAGAATGGCCTCCGTTCCATAAGTCAGTCTAAAGGGCGTCTGTCCTACAGTCATCTTATAAGTTGTACGATAGGCCCACAAGACCGCCATTAATTTGTTATCCCAGTCACTTCATGATGTGGATACCACCTGCGTAAGCACGTTGACTAGGATTTTATTCGTGGACTCTGCTTGGCCATTTGCTTGAGGGTAGTAGGGCGAGGACCTTCTATGAATGATTAGGAAGGTCGAGAGCAGGTGGGATATCACTGCATTAATGAAGTGCGTGTCCTGATCACTTACTAGTTCAATTGGACAACCAAAACATGAAAGGATCTGCTCCCACAAGTACTTCACAGTGGTTCTAGCGTCATTCTTCTTAGTGGCTCTTGCCTCTGCCCACTTCGTCAGGTAATCAATTGCCACAATGATGTAACGTGCCTGGGAGTATTGTGTCGTAGGACTGATAGGTCCAATGAATTCAATGCCCCATTTTTCAAAGGGCTGTCATGCTATTACGGGGGTCAACTCCATCTTATCCTTGCGCATAGACATCTTAGGCCTCTGGCACTCATCACAGTGTTTTACAAATTTAGTAGCATCACGGAATAGGGTGGGCCACCATAGTTGGGATTGTAGCACCTTACGGGCTGTTGTATTTCCACTAAAGTATCCTCCAGCTATTCCACTATGCACTTCTCTCAATACATCGTGCATCTCGTGTTCACACACACATCTACACAACAAGCTGCCTTGTCCTAGCCTATAGAGTTGGTCGGCAATCAGTTGGTATGACTGGATATTTAAGATAAGTCTCCTTAGGCCTAGCTTTCTCAATAGGTCTCTCAGGTAGACCATTCTCTAGCACTTGAACTACATCATCAGCCCAATATGGCGTCAGATTGGCTCTAAACAAGTCTCTTTTGCTAGACAGGCCAAAGAGATGAGCGTCCGATAGGTCGTTAGATATGCCTTGTCCAACAGCTTCTCCTGTGGGTATGCGAGACATGTGATCAGCCATGTAGTGCTGCTTTCCCTTACCTACAACCACAGAGAAATCGAATTCCAACAAGAGAAGTAACCATCTAGCTATGTGACCTATAGCGCACGGCTTGTTCACGAGATAAAGAAAGGCTTGATGGTCAACGAAAAAGATGAAGGGGGTGGCAACAGATAATGCCTAAATTTCTTTACAGCAAACACCATGGTTAACCCTTCCCTTTCTGTAGTGGAATAGTTCATCTCTGTTTTAGTGAGCTGCCTCCTGGTAAAACTCACGGGGTAATCTAGGTTATGCTCACCAGGCTGGCATAGAACAGCTCCAATAGCAAACTTAGAGGCATCTATGTGTACATGAAATGTTATGCTCCAGTCTGGGGCTCGTAAGATTGGTGTAGTGGTGAGAGCCTTCTTTAACTCTTCATATGCACGCCGGAATTCCTCAATCCACTCGAATACGATCAATAGCTTGTACAATGGTCTAGCATGGCCTAAGAAACACTGAACGCCCTTGTAGTTAATGGGTGGTGGTAGGTCGATAATGACCCTGACTTTTGAGAAGTCAGTTGCAATGCCCTAGGATACATCCATGCTTCACCCAGAACTGGCACTTTAAGGGGTTCAATGAGAGGTTGTATAACCGACACCGTTCAAAGACAGCTCTCAACTTTTCTAAGTGTTTGGGCCAACTAGAGTATACGCATAAGTCATCTATGAACACCTCTAGCTCGCGTCTAAGCATATCCTTGAAGATGGTGCACATTAATCATTGAAAGGTGGGAGGCGCATTCATTAGCCCAAAGGGCATAACGATATAGGCGAATACGCTCCACTCCATGGCGAAGGTAGTCTTGTGCCCATCTCGTCAGGGTGCACTTGCATTTGATTATAGCCAGAGAATCCATTCAGGAAGTTGTAGGCTTCTTTGACTGCTACCCTCTCTAGCATGTGCTCGGTATACGGTAAGGGGTAGTTGTCCCTCTTTGTAGCGGCATTAACTTTCTTGTAATTCACTCACACTCGAATTTTACCATTCTTTTTCATAACGATCACTATAGGTGATACCCAATCCGTGTGCTCAATCTCATATATAAATCCTGCCTTCATGAGCTTATCGATTTCCTCCTTCATTGCATAGACGTGTTTGGGATTCATAAGGTAAGGTCGTTGCTTTGTTGGCACCGCATCTAGAACCATTGGGATATTATGGGTCACAACCCTAGGATCGACTCCTTTAAGTTCCTCCGAGGACCAAGCAAACACGTTGACGTACTCTCATAGGAGAGCAATAAGTTTAGCCTCCTCATCCTTGGTCAAGTCGTCAGCAATGAACGCAAGTCGAGGCTTCTCGCCTTCCCTTGCCAAGTTGACTTCCTTGACCTTGGAAGGTCGCTCAATTGGCTCATTGGTTTGCCCTTGTCTCTTTGCTCCTAGCAGAATCACCACTCTATCACCCTTCTTAAACTTTATGAAGCGTTTGGGGAGATCCTGCGGCTTCTTTTGTCTCTCTGCTTCTGAGCTCCTAGTTCGCTTCATGGCCTTCTCCTTTTTAGCCATTAGAGCTCGCTTGAAACACTTGAAGCAATAAGCGGTCCATGGGTCTTGGCTCTAATGGCTATCTCTCACCTAGCCTACGCGCCGTCGATCCTATGAGTGTAGTGAGCTTACCTTGATGCCGATACGAGTTGCCTCCTCTCTCGCACACCCCAGTAGCTCCACGATCCTAGATGCGAGCTCAAGCGTCCTCAAGCCTCCTCCATCTCCAAGCTTCATCCTCCATAGCCTCGCGCGTGAGAAAAGAGAAGAGAAGAGAAGAAGAGAAGAGGAGATGGTGAAGAGCTTCACCCTCTTGATCCCTCACTCTCACACACTCACTCCCTCACACTCTCACACTCCCTCTCTCAAGAGCACACACAAGCAATAAGATCAGGAGAAGAGAAGAAGAAGAGAGCTCTTGTTAGCCACACACCAAAGAATGAGCTTCCATTCATTTTTTGTTATTATATACAAGCCCTAAAATCCCATGGGCACCCATCCCTTTTTTACATGACTGGCCATTGTGGCAAGGTCCTTTTTCCATTTTCCTCTTCTAGCCTTATGCCTCTAGCCTACACCCGTCTAATATTTTACAACTGGCACAAGAGGGAGCCTGGCGCTCTTTTACAAGAGTTTTCCAAGTTTTTTGAGGTGCCTTTCATTTAAAATTGTGCTTTTTGCCCCGGCTTAGCTTTGGAGGTCACCTGCATGTCTTTGCTCTTTTTTCATGTTTTTTTAAAAACTTTTTCCTTCCTTTTTTCGCCATCTCGACTTGGGGTTAATATTACCGCCCTCGTAGACGGGTGCCAGTCCCATGGCACTTCTGTGTTGTTGTAGGTTGGTAGGCAATTGGCCAAGTGGTGTAAAGGTGAGGGCCACTTGGAGACTCAGGTGCTTGTGGAAGCTGTGAAATAATTTTTGTCGGAGAAGCCAAATGGATATTGCGTGGTGTTGACAGGGGCCTCTGAAGTTGGTGGTTTATTGCTTTTTGTGATGCCTGAAAGGAGAAGGTGCGGTGCTGTTCCTAAGGGGAGTGCCTACCTCATTGTGTTAGTGCATAGTGCTCGTACTAGTGGAATGGGGAGGTGGGTCTAACCGCATGCAAGCATGGGTGATGTCCCACACTTGAGGACCCCATTTGTGCCAAGGGAGGTGCGGTGCAAGTGGCTTAGGGTGACAGGCCTAACCATAGGCGAGTGTTACCTCCCTAGGTATGTCCTGCCCTTGATGTGCCCTAAGCGTGAAGTGGGGGAGCAAAAGGGCTAGGGGGTTAGGAGTGGAGCCGACCGACCAAAGCCACCAAGCACGCCTAACTTGAGAACCCCTAGGTGCAGTGATCGTGCTTTATGTGGTAGTAAGTGCTTCTGAAAAGTGGGCTATGTTGTCCAGTCACATTAGTGGAGAGTGTTTTTCGTGCTTTTCCTTTCATGTTGTTATTTTCTTCACTTTTACTTTTTTTTCTCTTAAAAAAAAAGTTACAGTAGTGGAATGACAGCCATGGCCTAATTCTCTTCATCTGAATGAGGAGGGGAAGGGGGTTGGATGGATTTGCTCAAAAATTGGTAGCTTTGCATGTATCATTTCAGATTCATGCGGACGTGGAGAGAGGTGGTGGAGAGGAAAGGGTGATTGCATCTAGTAAACTGGCTGTTATTCATGTCTTCTAGGAGGGCTAGGCAAAAAGAGGGGAGGAGACTAGCCCTCATCATTAGACGAGCCATGGCACAACTGTCAATGGCATTAGGGTTGAAGAAGAGGGGAGGCAGACCGCGCTCTTGTGGAGTCGGGGTCCTGCTTAAGTAATAGCTTAAGTAATCTAAGGTAGTTACATGTAGTTACAAAAGCTGGATCGAGGCATGAAGAGGAAATTGCGAGGAAGCGCATCATAGAGTCATCTAGACTTTTTGAGTTAAAGAGGAGGGCATGTTCGAAGGATAGTACATTGGAGTTATAGATAATGGGAAAGTTGTAACGCCCGTGGAGGGTGGTATTAAAATCCACACCTACCCTTCGAGGGTATGCCATGTATGTGGGATTGTTCCTCTCGAAGGGAAGCATGTTACAAAATGCCATCCAAGCAAGCATACTAATAATGTCGCATACTCGCCTCCTCCACAGGGGTTGGCTTTTATAGCCCTGTAATGTATGTGGAACTTCAAAAACATTCTTTTGCCAGTAGTCGGCCTCTTCAGTTCCCCAAGAGGTGGGGGTCTTCTCTCTCTCTTCTAGCCACTTTTGCCCTAGTCAACCACCAATCACGATCACCTCCTCCATCACCTTAAGCGGCAAGACCCTTCGTAGGCTGTTGGGCAGGAGAAAGCTAAAGGTGAATTGATCCTTTTCTTTTTCTTGTCTCTCCCAAACCATTAGCTCTGCGTGGAATCTAGCTGAGATGTCATCAGGGCAAGGTGGGAGGGGTGTGGACGGCTGCACGGCTGGCTTGGCCCTTAACTGCTTCCTAGCTTCTTCGACTAACTTCCTGCATCTCTCTTTAAGTGCGGCTTGTCTCTCTGCAGATGGGTCCTCCTGTTGTTGCTCTCAAGACTACGGCGAGGGGGGTTGTGGGATCACATCCTCTCTGAATATGCCCATGTCGAATTCGAGTTCTGCTTCCTTCCCCTGCTGGTCTCCTTGTTGTGCTCCCTCTTCAAATCCTATGGCATCTATTTCCTAGGGGGTTAGGCCGGTCAGTAGTAGGTATTTCCTTTACTCTTCCAGGCTCAATCTAACCTCCCCAGGTTGGGGTGGCATCTGTAGTCCTGCATGTAGGGCTCTGCGTGCAATGTTAAGCTTCTTTTGTGCCACCTCCAACGATTCTCCCTCCTCTGGGCGGGTGGTGTCCATGATTGTGTTGAGAAAGGCCTTTTGTTGGGCACCGAAGGCCACCTGGGTGGCTTCTGCATTGTTCTCTGCGATGATCTTCTCTTTTTCCACCAGAGCAAGGCACCATGCAAGTGTCTTCACTCTTCTTTCATTCTGCGTGGCCCACTCCTCTGCTCTCTTGTTCATCTCTTATAGGCTCTCTCCTTGCCTTAGAGCCAGGGTCGTGAGCCTTTGTTCTTGGTCTTCTCGTTCTTTGACCAGTTTCTCCTGTTCTTTTTTGGAGTTCAGCTGATCGGTTAGGGACTTGATCTCATTTTGCTGCTGCTCCATGTTCTATTTTCTTTCCTCGTCCTTGGCATTGAGCTCAGCCATAAGTGCTTCGACTTTGGCAGTTTTTGTAATGAGCTCCTCATACTGCATGATCAAGAGCTGGTGTTCTCTCTGCATTTTCACAAGTTCTTGTGTTTCATTGTCTAGTAGCTGCCTCCAGTGCTCTTCCCTATCGTCCTTAGCCTTCACTTCTTGCTTGAGATCCAAGATCTCCCTTTGCTGCATGGCTATCATTCTAGTTTTGTCGAGTTGGAAGGCAGCTACTGACTCCTTTTCAGCTGCCAACTCAGCCACAACTATCTTTCATTCCTTCTTAGCTTTCTCCAATTGGGAGAGTAGCTCGGCGACGTACTTGTCGTAGTTAGATGATGGCGTCATCGTTGTGTGGATTGGTGATATCGAGGCTTCCATCTTCTGCCATTTATGGTCTTGCCTTGATTCTGCATCAGTGGCTGGCCTCTTTTGCCTTGTGGCCGTAGTTTTGGTGCTTTGTCCATGGGCCATTTCTTTGTTGATGAAGTATTGCATCCATGCCACGAAATTCGAAACATCGGCATTGGTCGGGATGCTGGGGGTGATGGTGGTTGGTTCGGTGGGAGGCACCATGAGGGGAGGAATCGGGTGAATTGGGGCTTTGCCCTTGCCCTCAATGACAGCGGACGACCCGATTTCCGCGGCTTGATTTCCAGCGCCTGTGTGCTAGAACCATGCCCTTCTTCTCTTTGCGGGCTTAGATTCCCCAATTCATTTGCCTTGCTTTGTTGTTCGATAGACCGGCGTGTAGCCTTAACCAGGTCTTCTTCCTCCTTTCTTCTTAGTTCCTCTTCTTCCTCAACAGCTTTTCTTTGCCTTTTTGCTTCTGTTTTTCGGTGTTCTCCCTCCTTTTTGTCTTTTTCTTCATTTTTCTTCATTTTTTTCTCCTCAGCCTCCTGTTTTGATGCCTTCTTTGCCTTCTGTAATTCCTCCTTTTCCTTTTCTTCTTTGTGTTTCTTCTTCTTCTCCCTCTCATTGGCCTCCTTAAGGGATTCTTTTTTGGCCCTTTCCAAGTCCTCTTTCTTCTTCTTGCGGCCTTTGTCATCCTTTTTCTTCCTTTGGGCTGTTTTCTTCTTGGGTTTCTTGGTCGTCTTCTTGCTTTTCTATTCTTCCCCTTCTTCCTCGGTCTCGGTTCTGTCGATGGACCCTTCTTTGTCCTGGTGGGGGGGTGACCTATCTGGCATTTCTCCTTCTCCTTCTTATGCATTTTATGTCTCTTTTACTACCTCCTAGATGAGCGCAATCAAAATGCTTCCGTAGTTGATAAATGAGACCTTGGACAAGGCCTTCTTCCTTTTTGTGGCCTTGGAAGCTGGAGACTCTCCACTTGCTGCCGTACTTCCCAAAGCCAGTGCTTTAACCGCCTAGTCGATGGTTTTGCAGGCATACCATTCCAGTCGACTTCATCTAAGGTGTGGGCTGCTACATTCTCCAGTACAGGCATGCTGATTCGATGCATTAAGGCATTATAGCGCTGGTTGGAGAAGAGCACGTGCACTAGCTTTGCTTATAGCCTGGCTTCAGCATCAGGGATGTCGTGGATGTTGATACCACATTGGTTAGCACATCCTCTCTTTTCATTTTCAGTATGGTGTAGATATCCCTTTTCTGTTTTTTCTCTATCTTTGGTTCCAATCCCAACGCCTTCTCCACCAAGCCTGGGTTCAAGTGCACATATACCTATTTAGCATTTTCTCCCCTTCCATCATCACGATGCCACACTCCTGGTCGGGGTCGTATGTCCTAAGAAACTCCACACACTTCGTGTGGTCAGACTCTTGCGCAAATTTCTCCAGGTCGGGGTCGTATGTCCTGAGAAACTCCACACACTTCGTGTGGTCAGGCTCTTGTGCAAATTTCTCCAGGTACTTGGTGAGGTTGCACTGCTCGACGACTCTCTTGGTTGCTTCCTCCTTCGACACTACTTCTTCGATATTCCGGATGGTCCAAAACTTCAGTTGATTGTAGGCGTGGTTTTCTAGGGATATGCCATACTGTGCTCTTTCCTCCTCCGTGAACGGGAGTCGGTGGGCATGGTCTTTTTGCGACATTTTATGTTCCTGTCATAAACCATAATTTTCATTAGTGCTTTCCATCTAGTAATTTGCTGATTACTGAAAAAGAAAAACTCTATGCTTTTTGAATGAATTCATTAAGAATCAATGTAGGTTTTCCTTTTCAGACTTTGACTTTTTGCCCTTTACTTCAAAGTTTCCATGCCCTTTTTTCTATCCCATCCATTTTTCATAATATATGTTTATGTGTTTCACTAATTTTGATTTGATTGGCCTGATTTGATTCACCTTACCTCCTCCCTGATTTGATTCACCTAACCCCCTCCCCTTCCAGCTTGAGAAGAATCCTTCCTAGGATTTAGGGTCAGAAGGGAAAGGGCGTTTGGGATGGTGGTGTACGAGTTACTTGTGAAGGATCCAATTATAAAACTGGGGGTTGTATTCTAAGTGAGCTTCGCAGTCCAGATCAAAGGGTCAAATCCCCACTTGCATGATGCATGTGAGAACATCTGTTAGGAAGTCACCAGAGTTGACGCGGCTAGCAATGTGTAACTCTTCCTCAGTCAACAAGCGATCGAGGTAGGGGTATCCTTTGATGTGTTCTTCCATGAGTTGGCCCCAAAAAGTGGTTAACACTCTATATGAGGTTGGCGCGACATATGTGGGGTCGTATTCCGCTATTTTGATAGCGCGGCGTTGCTCAGCATTGGTCATTATGCGGCACCCTTCAACTTCCCATTGCAGCCTAAGAGTGTACCAATGCCTCAAGAACGGGGAGTCAGTATCAGCGAGCTTTGATAACGCTGTGATTTCTTGATTAGTGATAGCAGAAGTGGTTGCTCCTTGGAGATCTCGCTGTTGAGCAATTCAGTAGTGGAGCGAGAAGCTTTTGTGAATGCGAATTCAAAGGTCTCCCAGGAGCATGGCATCATTTTAACTTCAGTTGCAAAGGATTCCTCCAATAGTCCTATGTCCAAGCGGTCGTAGCTTAGTGCTAGTGACATGAAGATGGTGTCTAGTTGTTTAATGCATTCCACCACATCATCCCCGGTGTCCTCAGCGAGGTCGACGGCCAGCACTAAAAAGGATTGCATTCATAGGAGGGCGTAAGGTCGATGGGTGGTCAAGGTTTGCTAGAACTAGAGCCTGTGACAAGGAAGAGTTGCAGTTGGGAGCGTTCTTAAGTTTGCAGTTGGGGTGCTTGGATTATGGGTGGATTAGGAGCAGCCACGACGGATGGTCTACTGCATTTAGGTTGGATTTGGGGAGTCGGATTGACTTGGTTAGGTGATGAATTTTGTGGCGGAGTCTGTTGTTTGGGCCAATAGGCTTGTGTGACTCTCTTGGGTTTAGGTGTGGATGAGTCGGATGGCTGTGGTTTTGGAGAGCACTGCGGCTTATGGTTTGGAGGGTTTATGGGACTTGGTTTGATCAAGCTTGAGGGCGACATATGAGTAGTGCCTTTGGCCGTCTAGGCCTTAGGGATCCAGAGCCAGGTGTTGCCCATGTAGTAGCCTTGCACATGCAAGAGGGATTTAGGGACCCATCTTTGCTTGATTATGCGGTGCTTTCTGTGATTGCGTCTTGGCCTCCTAGGTTTAGAGTTTTTGGTTTTATGAGGGTAGGAGCGTCGACTCCTAGGCGGCGGTTGCGCTTGCTTAGGTTGCCATTGAAATCTGGGCTATTGGGCCTTAGGTTTTGCTGTTGTGGGCTGTGATTCATGAAATCTGGGAGGTGGCGGCCACGCACTACCCCCCTCTTATTGCGAGATGGATGCGATGCGACTCATAATCAACATTGCAGTGAGTCTGCTTTTTGAAAGTTTGCCCCAATAGCGACTCCATGCCTGCGTTTTTAGCATTTGGCAGCACGTAAAAAATCATTAGGACAGTCTCAAACTCGATAGAAATGGTGGCTCTGCACTTGCCAAGAAGTGCGTAGGAATGGGCCCCATATGGGCTTAATTTCGCATTAGTGGGTTGAAGTGGTGGTCTGCCAAGTTGAGTCCAATGATCGTGAGTTAAGACATTGAAGTCTACTCCCTCATCGATCAAAGCATTGAAAGCGCATGTTTGTTTTGTAGTGATCATGATATGGAGGTATGCGGGCTCTACAGCTTCCTCATCCTCATCATCAATCTCAGTGATTGTGGCCACTCGTATCTTGACAGGCGGTTCTAACATTGGGGGCTCATGCAAAGGATGGGTGGGAGGGTAGTATCTCTTGACACGACTGCCATTGAAGAAGCCTATGCCCTCAATCGTCTAAGGTCTCGAGCTCGACATTGCCTGTGCGGCTGATCGCATGAACTTTGAAAGGTCCAAGACCTCTAAATTTCATTTTTTGCTTATGCCCCTTCACTGAGTAGAGGAGCACTAAGTCGCCCTATTCAAAGTCGCGTTGCTTGACATGCTTGTTAAACCGACTCTTGCGTCGGACCTTCTCACATATAAGCGCATGGGTGGCTAGAAGGCGAGTCTCTGAGAGGCGTTCGAGTTCGACCAGGCATTGCGTCCATGCCTCCTTCCCTTTCCATCGTTCTTGAAGTGCTATTCTCAGGCTAGGAATGATGAATTCTAATGGTAGAACCGCTTCAGTTTCATAGGTCAGCCTGAAGGGGGTTTGACCGACAGTCGTTTTATAAGTTGTGCGGTAAGCCCACAAAGCTCTCATCAGCTTGTTGTCCCAGTCTCGCTGCTTGAGGCTGAGACCACCTTGGTCAGGACATTGACAAGAATCTTACTCGTAGATTCTGCCTGACCGTTTGCCTGAGGGTAGTATGGTGAGGATTTGCGATGGATGATGAGAAAAGTGGATAGGAGATGCGCTATCACTTCATTAATGAAGTGCGTGCCTTGGTCACTGACCAGTTCGATGGGGCAACCGAATCGTGAGATCACTTGCTCCCATAAGAACTTGGCAGTTGTCCTAGCATCGTTTTTTCGTGTCGTTCTTGCCTCTGCCCATTTGGCGAGGTAGTCCGTGGCCACAATGATGTACTTGGCCTGTGAATACTGTGTCGCAGGACTGATGGGTGTCCTATGAAGTCAATTTTCCATTTTTCGAAGGGTTGTCATGCAATAACTAGGGTCAACTCCATCCGATCCTTGCGAATTGGGACTTTTGTCTGTTGGCACTCATCACAATGCTTGACAAATCACGCTGCATCGTGAAAAAGTGCAAGCCACCATAGTTGAGATTGCAACACCTTTCACGCTGTCGTATCTCTGCTAAAGTGTCCTCCAGCAATGCCACTATGTGCCTCTGAGCACATCGTACATCTCATGTTCACATACGTATCTACGTAGCAATCCATCTTGCCCCAGCCTATAGAGTTGGCCTGCAATCAGTTGTGATAGGGCTGGATCTTAAGGATTAATCGCCTAAGTCGGGCTTTTTCTATCGGTCGATCAAGGCACTCCGTGTTCAAGCACTTGGACTATGTCATCCGCCAATATGGCATTAGATCAGCCTTGAATAAATCTCTCTCGCTGGACAGGTTAAATAGATGGGCGTCAGGTAATTCGTCAACAATATCTTGTCCAACGGCTTCTCTTATGGGAATGAGTGACATATGGTCAGCCATGTAGTGCTGTTTTCCTTTTCGTACAACCATGGAGAGGTCGAATTCCAAGAGCAGAAGGAGCCACCGAGCTATGCGTCCTGTAGCGCAAGGTTTGTTTACTAGATAGAGCAGGGCTTGATGGTCCACAAAAAAGGTAAAAGGTGTGGCCAATAGATAGTGCCAGAATTTCTTCACAGCAAACACCATGGCTAATCCTTCTCTTTCTGTCGTGTCCAGTAGTTCATTTCCGTCTCAATGAGTTGTCTGCTAGCAAAGCTCACTGGATAGTTTCGCCAGGTTGGCATAACATTGCCCCCACGGCAAACTTAGAAGCATTGATATGCACGTGGAAAGTAATGGTCCAATCTAGGGCTCGTGGAATTGGTGCTGTGGTTAGAGCCTTTTTCAACTCTTCGTATGCTTGTTGACATGCCTCGGTCCATTCGAAGACAATCAGTAGCTTGTACAAAGGTCTAGCGATCAATGCATAGTTCAGTACAAATCGTCGATAGTACCATGTATGGCCTAGAAAGCATTGAACTCCATTGTAGTTGATTGGGGATGGAAGGTCAACAATAACCATGACTTTTGAGAAGTCAGTGGCAATGCCGTTCTTCGACACCACGTGCCCTAAGATGAATCCATGCTTTACCCAAAACTTGCACTTTAAGGGGTTCAAGGAGAGACGATATAAGCGACACCGCTCAAAGACTGCGCGGAGTTTGTCTAAGTGTTCGATCCAGGTCGAGTGGACACAGAGGTCGTCGACAAAGACTTCCAACTCCTTGCAAAGCATGTCTTTAAAGATGGTGCACGTTGGAAGATGGCAGGGGCATTAGTCAACTTGAAGGGCATGACTATGTAAGCAAAGACACCCCACTCAGTGGCGAAGGCAGTCTTGTGCCTGTCTGCAAGATGCACTTGCACGTGGTTGTACCCTGAGAAGCCGTCCAGAAAACTGTAGGCTTGTCTGCCACTCTCTCAAGCATGTGTTCGGTGTACGGCAATGGATAGTTGTCCCTCTTAGTAGCAGTGTTCACCTTCTTGTAATTGACGCACACTTAGATTTTTCCATTTTTTTTCATCACGATGACTATGGGCGATACCCAGTCTGTGTGTTCAATTTCATAAATGAATCCCGCTTTCATCAGCTTATCAATCTCTTGTTTGACAGCATGAGCATGTTTTGGAATCATAGGGTACGGTCGGTGCTTAACCGGCGTTGCGTTTGGTGTCATGGGTATGTTGTGAGTCACGACACTCGGATCTACCCCCTTAAGCTCTTCTAAGGACCAGGCAAGCATGTCTATGTACTCTCTTAAGAGAGTGATAAGACTCATTTCTTCTTCCTCAGTTAAGTCATCGGCAATGAAGACTAGTCGGGGTGTTTCCCCTTCCTAGGCTAGGTTCACCTCCTTGACCTTGGCTGGTCCCTTGATCGGTTCGCTGTTTGCCCTTGACGCTTGGCACCTAACATAACTACTACCCTATCGCCTTTTTTGAATTTCGTAAATCGTTTAGGGAGGTCCTGCGATTTTCGCTGTTCTTTCATTCGTGTATCCCTGGGTTGTTTTGCCTTTTTCTGCCTTAATCGTCTATGCCTCAGGTGGACGGGTAGGTCCCCCTTGGTGCGTCTGGCCGTGGGCGGCCTAGGGATTTTTGGATCACTATCGGAACTAATCTCCGACTCAGAGTTGAACTCCCCATCCTTGCTAGAAGAGGTGGTCTCCCCTGGTGGGCGGGCAGTTCGGACGGTGACTCTGTCCTAAGCACTGATGTTGTTCCTGGCTGGGCTAGGCCTCCTTGCTCAAGGTCTATGGCTCCTACATATTCCAACCAGGCAGATCACATTCCATGCGCATGACTCCTTGCTCTATCTTGAAGTTATTCTTTTTCTACGACTTGGAGTCTGCTCGTATTTGGTCTATTTCTTGTCCTTCAGTGTCGTATTCCACGGTATCTACCTCACCCTCACTTTTGTCACTGAAGGATTGGCAGTCCTCGTATTCGTCGTTAGAATCCTCTTCGTCAGACTACTCGTCGTCTCCTAGGGCTTGTTATATCTCTTGTTGTTGGTCACGAACTAGGGCCCAGTTATACATGAGGTTTAAGTCATGCTTGCACTCTGGTCCATTGCCCTTGGATTTATCTAAGAGATCATGGAGTGGTTTGAAGTTTGTAGCTAGATTGCCTGCTAGCTTGTCCGTTAAGTATTCCAGTATCTCCTGGAGTTCCCTTTTGTTGGTTCGGATTTGGAAGTTGACAGGCTTAGGTTTCCCATGAAGGGTTCCTGCCATCATGCAGACTGGTATGGAGGGTGTGTCATTAGACTTGCCAATTGTTTTGATGGCTTGCTCATATGCCTCATGATCTGAGAATGGCACGTCAATTGTAGCAGGGATGTGCATCCAATCCCGCTCATCCTCTGGGCATGGGATATACTTGGTCAAGGGCCCATAGGACTTCTTGACCTGGGTGTTACCCTTGAGCATAGCAGAGATGGCATCTAAGTCGACTGGTGAGGTTTTCCAAGT
Source organism: Lygodium microphyllum (assembly GCF_053477565.2). Lineage (NCBI taxonomy): Eukaryota > Viridiplantae > Streptophyta > Polypodiopsida > Schizaeales > Lygodiaceae > Lygodium > Lygodium microphyllum. Next base: position 9,109,854 of record NC_141143.1, read on the forward strand.
ATCCATCTCTATTCTCACGGCATCCATTCTATTGCCAAGGAAGATCAAGCCGTTACCCCAATCTTCGATGACTCTAGCGTTGTGCATCCAAGGTCGGTCTAATAGGATATCATAGTCCACTCCCTTCATGACTATAAATTCCACAGAGAATTGGACACCTGTGATCTTCACTGGCCAATTCTTAAGCACCCCGAATGGGTTGACTCTCATACCATTTGCTAATGTGACATCAAACCTAGCAGTTTTGACAGGCAGGTTTCCCCAAGTTTGAAGCACCACGTGGCTAAGCACACTAAACCCAACTCCCGTTTCCATGATTCCCTTTCTCGTTGTATCACCTAGGGCTAGAACCGGTAAGACCGCATGCATCTCAAAACCTTCCCAGAAGGTATTGACGTGTAAGGATTTAGGCATAGAGTGCAGCATCAAACTCGGTATTTGCATCTCTGCATCATGATCATGAAGGCTTGCCGTGACCTGCTGTCGTGACCCTTCAACCCATTGCTTAAGATCTTGCCATAGGGTGGGATGCTGCCTAAGCAGATCTCCCATGCTAAGTGTTACAGGGGTAGTCACTAACATGGTCAGGAGATTGTTGGGTGCTTGTCTTTCCCCTAACCTGGATTGTCCTGGCCAATGGCTGTGACTGATATGTGGCCCTGTAGCATCAAGGCTTGGCCTTAGCGGCACTGCTTGTGGTGTAGTTGCTTCTCTCAACTTTGGTTAAGAAGGTGAGATTGGTGTGCTTATGCTAGAGAGATCATCGATCTCGTCCTCTATGATGTGCTCAGTGTCTTTTAGATGCTCTTGAGCCTCCTTCACCCATTCCTTCACTTTTTCTATGGCCTCTAACTGTCGCTTTGGATGTGGGTATTCTCCTACCTTAACACTTCCCTTTTCGACCGTCTTAGGGGCTGAAGTCTTTGCCTCTGCGTCAGAGACCTTCTTTTCAGTAGGCACAGTTGAAGCACTCTCCATTTTTAGTGCGATTTTAGCTTCCGACCTCTTTTTCTTCCGCCTGCGACTTTTCTTCCCTATCGAAGCTGTGTCAAGGTTGCTAGGTCGTGGCAGTGATATGCCGGTCTACTTTGTCTGGGCATGGGTCATGACCCACAATGGGATAGGTGTAGCCTCCCCATCAAGGTTCTCGACACCAAACAACCCCAATGGGACAGATGGTACGTTGGTTAAGCTAGAAGATGGCTTTCGCTTTGGGCAATCGACGAAGAGAAGAGTGATTCCGCACTCAGCACACCTTTGGTCAGCCTTGTCTTTGTTTTGTTGCTCCCTTTCAGGGTAGCGTGATGAGACATGACCTGGGTGACCACAAGTCCAACAGGTGATTGGATCCTGCATCTACCCTCCTAGGCCTCTACGTCGTCCTCTTCCTAATGCCATCACCGGCACGGGGCGATAATCCATGAGGATAGCATTTTCCTCATCGTCATGTGAGACGTAAGGGCATATGTAAGTTTCTTCCTCATTTGATTCTTCCACATAGTGGAATGGAGCATCGCTCGGTGGATGGCTCAGGTAAGGACCAGGTGGTCTGGGTATGCAAGTAGGGTTTATGTCCATCCTAGGAACAACTAGCTTAATGTCGTTAGGCAGAGGAAGGGCCAATGGGGCTCCCCTTCCGAAGAATGGCTGTGGCCTGTTTGCTAGGTAAGGCTGGCCGTAGGGTTACGAGTATGGAAGTCTTCTTGGTAATCTACAATGCGCGACGTCATGACCGAACCTACCGCAGTTAGCACAAGGTCTTGACCTAGGGTCTTGACACTCGGCTGGCAAGTGGTTTCCGCCATAGTACACGCATTGGACGTGTGGACGCGTTGGTCGTCTCAACATGTCTTGCAACTTGGCTAACTCCATCTTTATATCAGCCAAGTCTTGGTTCGTCTCAATGGCCTTCCCCTTATCTTGGGATGATGGGACTGATCGCTCACTAGAGGCTGACGCTCTCTCTGAGCTTTGCGAGTTGGTCTCTTCTAGGTTCACTCCTAGAGCTCCACTCTTTCAGCTGATCATCGACTCTGATGGCTTCCTCAAACACTCTAGCTAGTGCGTCTCACTGCAAGCTCGAATTGCTTACTAAAGCCTTATATAACTCCTCATCTCGAATTTCGCTGATGAATACAGTCAAAACTTCTTTTTCAGCCAGTCTCTCACCCATAGGGATTCTCTTGAAGAGACTCCTCACGTGGGTTACGTAGTTGCGAATATCCTCCTTCTCTTTCAGCTTGACGTTCATCAAGCGTACTAGTAGATTATCGGAGTATCTAGGCTCGGAAAATCTCTTAATGAAGAGATCCTTGAGTCCACTAAAGTTGGCTCGTTTTGCGGTATCTAGGCTTGTATACCAAGTCCTTCCCTTGTCACCTAAAAAAAGCCCGAACGCTTGAGAGCGTTGAGTCAGGTTGTTGAGGCCGTTGGCTTTGCAGACTTGCTCGAACTGCTCTACAAAGCTGTATGGATCATCGTGGGATTGGTATTTATCGAGTTGCTTGGCAACAATAGGGATTTTAGACTAGCTCTTTGAGCCTTGGTTCGCTCCTAATCCTATGAGCAGCGATGTCGCTAGTGTCGCAGCACTTTGCTCTGCTGCCATGTTATCTAGCAGTCGCTTCATGAGAAGCTCGCTCAATGTCAAGTCTCCTTCTAGGGCCCTCTCGTGATCTGTTCGGTTTCTACTTGCTAAGTCCAGCACTCGCTGTACCTCACGCAACTGATGGTTTGTCTACGTCTTGGGTCCTCTCCTACTGGTGGGTTCCTTGAATGGTTTATCTGAGTGAGTTCCTTCAGTTATTGAATACAATCCTCAATTTATGGTCACTTAGTATGCATGTTACTTCTCTTGCACTTGCGCGCAATCAGGCTTTCAATTTTCTTAAGTGCATTCAAGTGCGGAAATTCAAGGTGAGTGCAGCAAACAATCTGAAAGCGTCTTACGCACTCTCGCTTTGTTTCGGGCCTGATAGGCTTGTTGGTCAATTTTCTGGCCACCTTGACAGGGTTCAACGTTTTTCTAATATGTTGCCATGTTTGTTTTTGGCCAATCAGGTTTTTACTGCTCAGCGCTTTGCGTTCAGGTCTTTGGGTCTCGTTGCTGCCTACTTCAAGCTGCTAAGCGGCTCCTCCCTATGATTTCGTCTATTCCGTGTGCTAGAATCAAGTTCTGAGTGTCAGAAGGACTTTTGAGAGTTTGTGCTGCTAAGCTCTAGTTGGATCAGGTCAAATATTTGAGAATTTGATAAAAATTTACACTCGGTCCAGCTGGTCCGAATTGCAGGGTCTGAGTGGGTCACTTGGATGGGTCGAGCTACATGGGCCGAGGGCCGAATTCGTGACTCGAATAGGGTAGACTCGGACGGGCCAAATGGTCAATTTAGACGAGGTCACTCGGATGGGCTGAGGGCTGAATATGACACATGGCCGAGGGCCGAATCCTATGGCTCGGACGGGCCAAATTAGTCGATGGTCCGAATGGTTGACTTGGACGGGCCGAGTAGGTTTGGGCCGAGGCCGATTAGGGTTTTGGGCAGAGTGGGCCGAACGAAAGAGGGTCGAGGGCCGATTCTGGGACTTGGCCCAGAAGCGACCACTTGGACGGGCCAAATGCAGCGCGACGACGATAGCGAGAGGTCAATTTTGATCGATTCTTGAGATTTAATCAATCATAGTAAGCATGAACCTCCAAATCCTATCTAGGGGGATAGGGGAAGGGATTCATATACGTGAATAGAGCGGTAGGCTCGTCGATGGTGAGATCGGATCGAATCATGTGATGGCTCTCTCTCTCTCTCTCACTGAAATGGTCACAAATGAGCTCTCCTTTGGCCTCTTGGCTCTTATACCCCTTTCGGGGTATGGTGTTGATGCTCCCAATCACTCACTTGCCGATCTTAGGCATCATAAGCGAGTTTTTTACCATTTTTTGCACGATTTTTGCCCTATTTTGCCCTGTTTTGCAACAGTAAACCCTACCCTTCTCCGGTGCGATTTCCTAGTCCTAACCTACGCTAAATGCAACAAGAATCAAAAGCAAAAAACTGAAATAATTTCTCCACGTTTCCCAATCATCAAACAAACAAAATATCCAAAAATACTTACTTATTTTGAAGATCAGAAACACCCAAACTTCCTACCTATCTCAAGCTCCATTTCGGGGATGAATCTCTTACTTCGATGCTCGATATGAGGCGCAGAAGTGCTCAAGCTTGAATCCGTTGGTCTCGGCAATGGAACCAAAATGTAGTAGGAGCTCACGCTCAACTGCCAAGATCCACGGACCGCTTATTGCTTCAAGCATTTCAAGCGAGCTCTAATGGCTATCTCTCACCTAGCCGACGCGCCGTTGATCCTATGAGTGTAGTGAGCTTATCTTGATGCCGATACGAGTTGCCTCCTCTCTCGCACACCCCGGTAGCTCCACGATCCTAGATGCGAGCTCAAGCATTCTTAAGCCTCCTCCATCTCCAAGCTCCATCCTCCATAGCCGTGCGCGCAAGAAAAGAGAAGAGAAGAGAAGAAGAGAAGAGGAGATGGTGAAGAGCTTCACCCTCTTGATCCCTCACTCTCACACACTTACTCCCTCACACTCTCACACTTCCTCTCTCAAGAGCACACACAAGCAAGAAGATGAGGAGAAGAGAAGAAGAAGAGAGCTCTTGTTAGCCACACACCAAAGAATGAGCTTCCATTCATTTTTTGAACTTTATACACAAGCCCTAAAATCCCATGGGCACCCATCCCTTTTTTACATGACCGGCCATTGTGGCAAGGTCATTTTTCCATTTCCCTCTTCTAGCCTTATGCCTCTAGTCTACACCCGTCTAATATTTTACAATTGGCACAGGAGGGAGCCTGGCGCTCTTTTACAAGAGTTTTCCAAGTTTTTTGAGTTGCCTTTCGTTTAATATTGCACTTTTTGCCCCGACTTAGCTTTGGAGGTCACCTGCGTGTCTTTGCTCTTTTTCGATGTTTTTTTCTGCTTTTTCCTTCCTTTTTTCGCCATCTCGACTTGGGGTTAACAGTGCATTTGACTTTAGAGGGTTGGGGTATTTCGAGATCACTCTTCGTACTGACTTCTGACTCCGAGTTAAACTCACATCCCTCACTTGAGGAAGGAGTTTAGCCAGGGGGTCGTAATTCAGTAGGTGTATCCATCTTAAGCACTGGAACTACCAATGGTTGCGCCACTCCTACCTGCTCGTAATCCATGGCTCCTATGTGCTCAAACCAGGATATATCGCACTCCATCCATATGACTCCTCCTTCATTCTAGCTTGCCCTTTCCCTTCTAAGCCTAGAGTGTGCCTTGATCTATTTGATCATCCTCCCTTCAGTGTCATATTCTATCGTGTCTAACTCTTCTTCACTCTCATCTCCAATAGAGTAGTAGTCCTCGTACTCCTCATCATTAGAGTATTGCCCCTCTGACTGCTCGTCATCCCCCGGGCTTTGCTCTCTAATCTCCTTTTCATCAGTGACTAAAGCCCAATTGTATAATAGGTTCAGATTGTGAATTTTTGTCCATTTCCACTCAGGCTTAGCCAAAAGATCACTTAGGGGTTTTAGATTGGCAGCCATGTTGCCCTTCAGTTTATCGATCAGGTACTCTATGATTTATTGAAGCTCGAGCTTGTTGGTGGGGATATGGAACGAGACTGATTTCCTTGGGTTACTGAGCTTCCTGCCATCATGCAGAGTGGCACGATGGGCTCCCTTTCTTGCATGCTTGAGGATTTAGCAACTTGTCTATATAGCTCTTCCTCATTTGAGAATGGTAGGTCAATGGTTGCCAAGACATGCATCCAATCCTGCTCGTCCTCAGGGCAAGGGATGTACTTGGTCAATGACCCATAGGGTTTGCTTGCCTGTGTATCACCTTTTAGCATGGTTGAGATAGCATCAAGGTTGGCTGGGGTAGTCTTCCAGGTATCCATCTCAACCCTTACCAATTCTATTCTATTCCCCAAGAAGATGAGATTGTTACCCCAATCTTCAATAACTCGAGTGTTCCTCATCCAGGGTCAGCCTAGCAGTATGTCGTAGTCCACTCCCTTCATGACAATTAAGTTTACGGAAAACTACACCTCTGGGACCTTCTTTGGCCAGCTCTTTAGGACCCCGAATGGTCTGACCTTCATTCCATTGGCCAATGTGACATTGAACCTAGACGGCTCCATGGGTGGGTTTTCCTAGGCCTGTAGAATTGCGTGGCTCAAGACATTGACACCGACGCCTGTGTTTACGATTTCTTTTCATGTTACATCCCCCAAGGCTAAGATAGGTAAGACTACATGCATCTTAGTGCCTTCCCAAAAAGCATTGACGTGCAGTGACCTTGGAACTGAGTGTAGCGTTAGGCTTGGAATCTGCATGACTGCGTCTTGCTCTTACAAGTCAATGGCAGTGTGCTCATCTTTTTCCTCCACCCAGTTCTTTAATTCTTGCCATAAGGAAGGGTGCTACTGAAGCAGATCTCCTAGGCTCAAGGTTACTGGCATGGTTACTAAAGTGGTGAGGAGGTTTCTGGGTGGTTGCCTTCCTCCTTGGTCAGCACTCTTTGGCCATATGTCTTGGTTAGCTTGCTGACATGCTTCTTCCTAGTCTTGTCTCTGTGGCATCTCATGTGGTGTGGATGCATTCCCTGATTGAGGTTGCGACGGTGAAATGGGTGTGTCACACTACAGAGATCTTCAATTTGGTCTTCCTGTATTGGCTCTACATCCTTAAGGTGTTCCTGGGCATCCTTGACCTACTCCTTGACTTTGGCTATAGCCTTCAGTTGGTCGTTTGGGGTGGGGGTATTCCTCTACCTTGGCACTCCCTAGTTCTACTCTCTCAGGAGCTGAGGTCTCTGCCTCTACATCAGTGACCCTCTTTCTTGTCACTAGCATTGTAGCTTCCTCAATCTTAAGGGAAATCTTTGTGTTTGTTCCCTTTCTCCTTCTCCTCCGGTTTTTCTTTCCCAATGAGGCTGCATCGAGGTTACTTGGCCTAGGCAATGAGATGCTTGCCTGTTTTGTATGTGCTCACATCATGACATGTAGTGGGATGGGCGTATCCTCACTGTCATAGGTCTCCACACCGAACAACCCCAAGGGTATTGAGGGCACGTTGGCAGAACTAGTTGATGGCTTCTGTCTAGGATAGTCCGGAAATATGTGTGTAATTTCACACTCGGTGCATCGAAGGTCAGCTTTGTCATTGTTTACCTGTTTCTTTCCGTGCAGCGTGATGAAATATGGCCTGGATGACCGCAAGTCTAGCATGAGATTGGATCTTGGCTTGGTCCTTCAAAGCCTCTGCCTCTTCCTCTACCTAGTGCCATCACCGGTACTGGTAGGTAGTCCATCAGGACTGGATTGTCTTCTTCATCATAGGATATGTATGGGTTCACGTAGGTCTCCTCTTCACTTAGTTCTTCCACAGTGTCACTCGGTGGATGGGTTACATAGGGCCCTGGTGGTCTGTGTATGCCTGTTGGGTTCATCTCTAGCCTAGGAATGGCTAGTCTTGTGTCATTTGGTGCTGGAAGTGCCAATTGGGCTCCCCTGCCAAAGAGGTTAGGTGGCCTGTTACCTAAAGTATGGAGGGTTGTATTGCTGCATATATGGGAATCTCCTTGGCAGTCTGCAATGTAATACGTCATGACCGAATCTACCGCAGTTCGAGCACGGCCTAGATCTGGGATCTTGGCACTCGGCTGGGAGGTGGGTACCACCATAGTGTATACACTGCACATGCAACCGCACAGGTTTCCTCATTTGGTCTTGCGATCGTGCAAGCTTCATTCTCACCTTAGCCAATTCTTGGCCTTGGTCAACACTCTTTCCCTTATCCTGTATGCTAGAGTTCTCTCTCTCTCTCCTAAAACTATTGACCACTCTGGAGTTCTCTGACTTGTACTGTCCCGGCTAGTGTTCCTCATGCTTCGCTCCCTAAGCTGATTGTCTACCCTTATTGCCTCTTCAAAGACTCTAGCTAACACGTCTCGGTGTAGAGTGTGTCAAGATTGTGGGAGAGAAGGAAGGAGTCTCGCTCAAAGCTTTCTCGCTTGCACAATGGGGGAAGACACACAGAGATGGAGGCTGAAAACGTTTTTCTCTTCTTAGTTGTGTGTAAGCCAAAAGAACTCAAGTACAAAGAGAAATAGAAGAACCCTAGATATAGGTCTCAAAACCAAACTCAACTAACTAAAGTGGCATACTAACTGAGCCACGAACTAGAGTAGATAAGGATAGCTATCATGTGGCTATTATTCATGGGCGGTGTACCAACCGCATCTGCAACTGACAAGTCGGTGACATAAATACACAATGGTCACCCTGGCGTATCACGAGTGGAGCTCGATATCTCAACACTCCCCCTCGAGCTCAATCCCAATTCCTACACACCAAGCAGGTCTCTGAACTTGCACAGCTTCTCTGCGCCCAATGCCTTCGTGAATATGTCAGCTACCTGATCCTCTGTGCTGACATAAACTAGATCAATAAGACCTAGTAAAACCCTCTCTCGCACATAGTGATAATGCACCTCAATGTGCTTTGTTCTAGCATGATAGACTGGGTTATTTGCCAAGTGTATACTACTCATGTTGTCACAATAAATGACAACTGGCCCATCTGTAGACTGATGCATATCATAAAGTAGCTTATGCAACCAAGCTACCTCACATGCAGCCATTGCTGCACCCCTGTACTCAGCCTCTGTGCTCGACAAGGCAACTGTAGGTTGTTTCTTGCTGCTCCAAGTGACTGCAGCACTCCCAAAAGAGAACACATATCCACTGGTAGATCGTCTATCAGAAATACTACCAGCCCAATCAACATCAGTGTATCCATGCAACTATATCTGAACCCCAGTCTCATAAAATAGTCCATACTGCAATGTGGACTTCACATACCTGAGTATGCGTCTAGCCGCATCCAAATGTGGTTTCCTTGGAGCCTGCATAAACTGACTTACCAGTCCAACAGCATAGCTCAAATCTGGCCTGGTAATAGTCATATAAATCAAACTTCCTACTATGCGTCTGTACATAGTAGGGTCTTCTAGAAGCTCACCTGCATCTGTGCTCAGCTTCACATTCTGCTCCAAAGGAACTGAAATAGGCTTACAGCCTGTCATCCCATATTTGGACAGCATGTCCAATCCATACTGCCTCTGCAAAAGCTGTATCCCACTTGGTGATCTAATCACCTCAATGCCCAAGAAATAACGCAGCTCTCCCAAATCCTTCATCTCAAACTTCTGCTTCAATAGCATTTTCACATGAAGGATATCTTCATCACTGTCACCTGTCATAATCAAATCATCAACATAAATGACAAGTAGCATGATACCTTTCTCTGTTTTTCTCACATAAAGTGAGAAATCTGCCTTGGAAATCTGAAAGCCAATAGTGACAAGATACTGTCCTATCTTGTCAGACCATGCTCTAGGTGCTTGCTTCAATCCATACAAGGCTTTCTTCAACCTGCAAACAAACTCAGGATGAACAGCATGCACATAACCTAGTGGCTGCTCCATATAGACCTCTTCTTGCAAATCACCATGCAAGAAGGCATTCTTTACATCCATCTGATGTAAAGACCATCCCTTTGATGCAGCCAAAGCAATGATTGCTCTTAGAGTTGCCATCCTTGCAACTGGACTGAATGTTTCTTCATAGTCAATGCCATATGTTTGTGCATACCCCTTGACTACTAATCTTGCCTTGTATCTGTTCACGGAACCATCTGCATTGTGCTTCACCTTATAAACCCACTTACATTCTTACCTTTAGGCAAAGGTACTAACTCCCATGTAGCATTTGCTTCCAAGGCATCCATTTCTTCATCCATGGCTTTCTCCCATTTTTCTTTTCCCATAGCTTGCTCAAAAGAAGTGGGTTCTGGTTCCTGTATCACCTTCACCATATATGCATAGTGAGTGGCTGTAAATCCATCATATTTCAGCCTATCCACAGGATACCTAGTTCTCGTAGACCTGCGCAAAGTAGGTTCACTCCCAGGTGCTCTCAAAACATCCCTGGTCTTCCTTACTCCAGGTGTAACAATAGAAGGAATACCCAACTCATCATCAATGCTGTGTTCTGAGCCACTGGATTCACCATCCACATAAGAGTGACCTGCATTCACATCAAACATGGGCTGATCAACCTTCTCTTTTCCTTTTCGTGATACCTGCATACCACTATCTGCATTACTTTGAGAAGATTCTCTTGATCTCAATCTGCCTGTCCATGGCGAAGAATGTGAACCAATACTAGAGGACGCTCCAGGTCCACTAATATTTTGTGACTGCTGCGGTGAATTTTGTGCAGCATTACCATTTTGTGCATCTACATCATCAATCACATTTACTGGTTTATACCAGCTACTCATCTCATCAAAAACAACATCTCTGCTCACTGTAAACTTACGAGTAGAAGGGTTATAGCATCTATACCCTTTTTGCTGCAGAGAGTAACCAATAAAGATGCACTTCTCAGCTTTTGGATCCAACTTGGATCTCAACTCATCTGGCACATGTACATAGGCAATGCAACCAAAAATTTTCAAATGAGAAATATCTGGTTTCCTACCAGTATACCTCTCCTCTAGAGTCATCCCATGTATTGCTGCAGTGGGAGTCCTGTTCATTATATAGACTGCTGTAGCAACTGCTTCAGCCCAATAAAAATTTGGCAAGTCTTTTTCATTGAGCATGGCACGAGATACCTCTCCAATATGCCTGTTTTTCCTTTCTGCAATTCCATTTTGTTGTGGGGTATAACTGCATGAATATTGCTGCTTTATGCCATGCTCCTGCAAGAACTTTGCAAACTCATTTGAGAGGTACTCTCCCCCTCCATCTGACCTTAGGCATTTTATTTGCAGACCTGTTTCTTTTTCAGCCATAGCTTTAAGGGTTTTGAAATGCCCAAAAACTTCACTTTTCTTTTTCATAAAATACACCCAAACTTTTCTGCTATAGTCATCAATAAATGTGACAAAATAATGACAGCCTCCAAGAGATGCAGCTTTCGTAGTCCACACATCAGAGTGGATTAATTCCAATGGCTTCTTACTCTCTTGAACATGTCTAGGAAATGGTTTCCTTGCATGTTTTCCAAACTGACAGGCTTCACATACCTTATGCATTTCTGCAACCTTGAATTTTGGCAAACCTGCAACAATATTTTGGGTTTGCATTGATTTAAGTCACTGTACATTAACATGACCAATGCGTTTATGCCAGATATCAATATCTGCAACTACACCGGTCCCATGTGCAAACATTGCTGCACTCAATTCAGACATGTCTGCATCCAGTGTAAACATTCTGCCCTTCTTCTTTCCTTTTGCTATCAAGCGACCTTTATTTTTCATATCCTCAACAAAGCATCCATGAGGATTAAATCTGACCTGCAAGCCCTGCTCAACCATTTGACCGACAGAAACCAGATTCTTGGTGATATTCGGGACATGAAATACATCGGACAAGTATTTCTTTTTTCCATTCTGCATAGACAATGGAATTTTTCCAATCTGCACAATAGGATGTGCAGTATCATCACCAGTCTCCACAAATCCTGGTTTTTCCATTTCCCTTGCATCCTCCATCCATTCTGCATGACCTGTCATGTGGTTTGATGCACCTGAGTCAACATACCATACATCATTTCTTTCTTTTGCACTTGTCACAGAATTGTTCATGTGCTGCACCATGAACAAATGCTCATTTCTGTCATCACCCTGTCTACTAGAAGATGCATAATTCCCTTGTTGCAGTTTTCCATTCATGATGTCATTCTGCTTTTTATAGCAGTCTTTAGCCATATGACCCATTTTACCACAATAGTAGCATTCAACATTACTGTTTGCATTTTGGCCTCTTTGCCATCCACCACGACCTCTTTGGCTCCCCTGCCTCTAGAGTTACCACGTCCTCCTCCATAGGACTGGTTTTCTTGAGTTTGCTGCATACTCTGATTTCTACCACGGCCTCCAAATCGGCCTCCTCTACCTCTGCCTCTACCTCTTCCAGCATTTGAGTAGAAGACAGCTTCTTTTGAAGTTCCTCCTGAAGAAGATGCACCACCATTTCTCTGCTCCTCAGAAATTAGAAGAGCAATCAACTCCTCAAAATCAGGAAATCTTTCACGAACTGAAATGGATGTCCGAAACTGTGCATAATCCTTTCCTAGACCATTCAAGGTCACGGAAACTAAATCATCATCTTCCACTGGCGACCCAATGGAAGCAAGTGCATCTGCAATCTTCTTCACCTTCATGTGGTAGTCGTTGATGCTCATACTTTCTCTCTGCACATTATGCAACTCTTGCTTGAGCTGCATTTTCCTGGCTTGCGTATTTGTGCTATACATTTTTGACAAAGTATCCCATGCCTCCTTTGGCGTACTTGCATCCTGAATATGCACAATCATAGAGTCCGAAATACTGATAGACAGCCAGTACATAACTTTCCTGGCTCTCTCATGCCATGCTTTGAATGCCTGCATTTGCTGTTGATTGGGAACATCAGGAAGAACTGGTTCTTCTTCATTTCCTGCAACAAATTCCCAATATCCTTTTCCCATAAGGAAATTCGTCATTCTAAACTTCCATGCTTGGAAGTTGTTCTTGTCAAGTTTTTCAGTGACAATCTGGGAAAGAGAATCAGATGCCATTACAGAAGACTGCAAAAAATTCTGTCACTGCAAAAACCACAGCTTCACCCTCACAAGGGAAAAACTGCAAAACTGGCGAAAGTGGTATTTGACCACACAGTCACTTCCTAGTGACGATTTTGCATAAATAGGAACCAAGGATGATTTTGTAACCCAATGTCTTTGCACACAAGCATACGATGCAATTTCTGTGGTAACTTTTCACCAACCTGTAGAGCAGTGGTCGCAAAGCATAAAACAGGGCTTTCTTCTGAGTGCGTGCAGAAAACTTCCGCCTCCAAAACAGGCCCCGAAATGGCCTCAAATAAAAAAAACAGGGTCGCCAAGGGCTAAAGCCCTTTCCCGCAGTATATACTACCCTCTTGCTTCACCGCGAAGGGCGTCTCAACCTGAGACAATGCACTCTTGCAATTTCCGGTTGTGCTGCCTGCACAGATCTGCTCCCAAAACAGAAAATGAAAGCAACACTGCTCCTCTTACCAGAACACCGCGAGCTTGGCTTGCTTTCTTGAGCTCCTTACCACGAACAAGGCTCTGATACCATGTCAAGATTGTGGGAGAGAAGGAAGGAGTCTCGCTCAAAGCTTTCTCGCTTGCACAATGGGGGAAGACACACAGAGATGGAGGCTGAAAACGTTTTTCTCTTCTTAGTTGTGTGTAAGCCAAAAGAACTCAAGTACAAAGAGAAATAGAAGAACCCTAGATATAGGTCTCAAAACCAAACTCAACTAACTAAAGTGGCATACTAACTGAGCCACGAACTAGAGTAGATAAGGATAGCTATCATGTGGCTATTATTCATGGGCGGTGTACCAACCGCATCTGCAACTGACAAGTCGGTGACATAAATACACAATGGTCACCCTGGCGTATCACGAGTGGAGCTCGATGTCTCAACAGAGTGGAGTTACTAGCCAAAGCCTTGTAGAGCTCCTCGCTTCGAATTCCATTTATAAATACAGTAGACACAGCCTTCTCGTTAGGTCACTCATTTGCAGGGATCCTCTTGAAGAGGCTACGCAGATGAGTGACATAGTCCCTTACATCTTCCTTTTCCCTCTGATGACTGACATTCATCAACCGGACGATGAGATTGTCAGAGTATCCTGCCTCAGAGAATCTCTTGATAAAGAGGTTCTTAAGACAGGGCAAAGTTCTTGCGCTCAGTTGCATCTAGACTAGTGTACCAAATTCTTCGCTTATCACCTAAGCACAGATCGAAAGCTTGAGAGCGTTGTGCAAGGTCCGTGAGACCTTCTGCTTCGTAAACTTGTTCAAATTGCTCCACAAAGCTGTATGGGTCATTGCTAGGTTCATACTTGTCTAGTTGCTTTGCTACAATAGGGATTCTAGATTGCCCCTTTGCCCCTTGCGTGACCCCTAATCCCGAGAGTAATGCGGTGGCTAAGGTTGTTGCACTTTGCTCAGGGGCCGTATTGTCCATAAGCCGCTTGGCTACAAGTTCACTCAACAATAAGTCAGCCTCTACTGCTCGTTCTCTCTCTGCATTTGTCCCTGCTTTGGCTGCACTAGCCAAGGCTAGCACACGCCCGGGCCTCGTACATGTCTACATCTTGTTGGAGTTTCCTAGCCTTTTGCTCGTGGTTATAGGCAATTATGCTCTCTAGCACCTTTCTAATCGCCTTTATTTCCTCTTCTAGGCTTGCTACCACTTCCTCTACTGGTCTACCCTGAACTACCGTCCTAGTCAACAAGTTGTACTCATTGGCTAACTCCTGCACTAAGACTGGGAATTCTCCCAAGTCCAGTCAGTCCTCTCCTTGTTCGCCTCGTGATCCTGACATTGCTTCCCACTTCTAGCTCCACAAGGTCGTCGATTAATTTGAGTAGCTCCGGCAGCGTGCGATCCTCTATGTTGTCGCCTTCTGGATCTTCGTGTCCTCTTAAGGTCCTACTGATGGGGCTCTTAGGCACCCAACTATGTTTTGGGATCTTCTCCTGATAGTGGGTTCCTTGATATTATTATATCTCCTGATGAGTTCCTTGTTATTGAAAGTAGTTGTCAATCTTATTCATAAGTTGTGCTTCGTGCTTTCTAGTGCTTAATGCGAAAACATGCTTTTTCTTTTCTTGTAGTGCACCTTTGGTGATAAAATCAAAAGTGAGGTGTGGATGCAAGAAATTCTCAATGCAAACTCCACTCTTTCCCTCATGTTTGTAGTCTCATATAGCTCTAAGCGTAGGTTTTGGCTGATCAAAGGTCTTACTAAAAGTCCATGCTGCATTTTCTATTCTGCTTCAGGGTTGGTTGGTTGGTTATCGAAAGTCAAGTTAAGTTCTAAATTCGGTCCGCTCAGTGTCTAGCTGTTTGGGGTGAATCCTCGGTTATCATGTTTGGTCTCTGGCTTCTAAGGGCTAAATTGGGTTTCCAGGGGAGGTTAGAGATGTAAATAGGGTGGCCAGGATTGTCAGGCAGGTTCAAAAACCCTCTATTTTAAGTTCTAGTGAAGTGGTCCGATTCTTAGAATCGGACCGTCGGATTCTGGGGGGCTGGTCCGATTGTGAGACTCGGATAGGGTGATCCGATTCTGGGAATTGGACGGGCTGGTCTGATTGTGAGACTCGGACAGGGTGGTCCAATTTTGGCACTGGGTTCGACTGATGGAATCGGATCGGACGGGGTGGTCCGATTCTTGCAGTCGGACGGTTTGACTCTAGAAATCGTGTGGTCCGATTCTGGGAATTGGACGGACTAGTCCGACTGTGCAGGCGACAGCTCGCGGGTTGCACGTGATGACTCAAGCTCAGCGCGCCTACTCCATGGAATCATCCAGTGCCTTCCAGATAGGTGCAAAACACTACAAGGAAATGCTAGACATACCTAGAATCACTATGGTGCTCGCATCGAACGGCACTCCAAGGATCTCCTTGCAGCTCTCTCTCTCTCACTCTCTCTCCTTGTTTCTAGCAGCAACAAAATCCTTTCTGTTTTCCTTCTTTTTCCTATCCTAATCTTAACCTAATGCAACAAAAATAAAAAATAGAGATGGAGATGGATGGTCCTACTCTAATATTCAACAACAAATCAAAATACTTACTTGCTCCAAGGATTAAAACCTCCTAAATCTCCTAACTATCTCGAGCACCAGTTCGGGCTACAAACCCTACTTCTATGCTCGATTCAATGCGCACGGCACTCGAGGCCAATTCCATCGGTCCCGAAAATGGAACCAAAATGAAGGGGAGCTATGGAGCTCTACCCTGAGACCTACGGACCGCCTATTGATCAAGCGTTTCAAGCCGAGCGGCCATGGCTACCTCTCACATAGCTGATGCCCAATGCCTACCTTACGGGTGTAGTGAGCTTACCTTGATGCTTGATCGAGTTCCCTCCTCTCTCTTGCACTCTGCTAGCTCCACGATCCTTGTGGCAAGCTCAAGCAAGCTCAAGCCCTCTCCATCAAGCTCCATCCTCCATAGCCGCGCAAGAAAAGAGAAGAGAAGAGAAGAAGAGAAGATGAAGAGAGAAGATGGGGAGCTTCTTCTCCACGACGATCCCTCACTCTCACACACTCACTCCCTCACTCCCTCACACTCCCTCAATCCCTCACTCAAGCACAAGCAAGAAGGCAAGAAACAAGAGAAGAAGAATAAGAAGCTTTGGCCACACACAAGAATGATATTCTCATTCACTTTTGAACTTTATATAGATGCTCTACGTTTTGGGCGGTCATCCCCACTTTTTACATGGCCGGCCATTAGCTAGGCCCTCTTTTTCTATTTCCCACCATTCTAACCTATCCCATTCCCAACTAGTGCATACAATTTTCACAGGAGTGAGCCTGGCACTCTTTTACAAGGATTTAGGAGCGCTTTCACAATTAATGGTGTACTTTTACTCTTTTCTTTTCTCGAGGCGACATTGAGGATTCTGGAGAGGTCGTCATTCAAAATTTTCAGGGGTTTGACTTCCATCCGGGGCGCCTTTTCCTTCCTTTGTCCTGTGTCCTTTTGGTTATCTCCTTTTTCCATTTTCCCGCTCCTCTGCTCCATTTTCCTGCTCCTTTGTGCTATGGTAAACACTAATCCTTCTTGTTGTTGGTGTTGAGTCCTTGACCATGGCCTTTTGCTCCATAAGTGCCCTTGGTATACTAGAGACTCTTGTTGGTGGTGTGTTCCTTTGTATCCTTGCTTTTAACTTTGCTTTCTCCATCAAGTAGTGAGTGCTCAATATCTTTAAGTAAGAGACTTGGAACATTACTTAGGGTGGACACAAGAGTCTCATATAGATCCTTATTTACACTTGCAAGTAGTACAACTATTACTTCATCTTCATCAATATTCTTCTTAAGAGTTGCAAGCTGGGTTTTTAGGCTCTTGAACTTGTTAATGTGTATGGCTATGGAAGTACTATATTTTTTATCCAGTTTATAAAACTACATGAGTATTTTTACCTTTCAATTCTTTGCTTGGGTACCAAAAACCCTGTTAAGCTCCTCCCAAGTAGTTCTAGAATCTTTGATGCCAGAGATATGATGTAGCACATCATCACTTAGTCCCTGGGCAATGATGCCTAGTGCCTTGTTATTCATCTTCTTCAATTCTTTGGTTTTTGGTGGAGCTACTGCAAGGATCCCACTTTCTGAATCTTCTTTCCCACCATCTGCATTACCTTTATCATCTTCAAAGAGATCCTAGAGGCCTTTCCTCATGAGGTGGTACATGGTCTTTTCCTTCCAGGCATGAAAGCCTTCACCATTGAATTTAGCTGTTTGCCCAGGTTCAGTCATTTTGAAGGAGGTCTTACCATGAGTGTACTCGGGTAGTGTCTGTCCTTTTACAAGAGGGTTAAGACTTACAAGAGATTTTATCAAGCAGTTGAGATGGGATAAAAAATGATTTGTCCTTGAGTGAGCACTCGATGTTGAGCTTAATAGTTGATGCTTGATGTTCCAAATCTTCTTCTTGAGAATTTCTCTCGCTAGAAACTGATGTCTTCAATGTGTTGGAATGAAGTGAAAAAATGAAGTGTTTATGACCTTGAAGGTCAATGGCTATGGCTTCTTCTTTTAGGGTTTTGACAAGCGATTTTCTTTTCAGCTCGTGCAGCTTAAGGAGTTGACCATTGCAAGAGATATTGCATGGGGTACTAGGCTTACATAGTGAGCTTCCAAAGCCCTATATTCACAGGGTAAATCACACACATGAGACGAATCTGTGTAATGCCGAGCAAGGAAGAGGCCAATGTCATGGTTTGATGTGTTGTCCTAAAGCGTCCTGGGCAGGAGAAGATTTTATCAGTTCAAGGCATGAGCTATCTCTTCTTCTTTGGCTAGATCAAGGGCCTCCAAGTAGGGTGCTGCAGGCTATGGCAGCCATGAAAGCTTTTGTGAAGGTGAAGGTGAAGCTGGAGAAGGAAATGAAGTCTTGAGCTGATACCAAGCTAGGCAGAAGTGAAAGGGAGCTGGAGAAGCAGAGTGAAGAGTTGACCATGCTCAGCTGAGCTCTAATACCATGTGAGAATGTTGGATCTAGAGCATGGCAGGAGCTATGGAGGTTGGAAGGTGAAGACTAAATTCATGTTGACATGAACAATGAGTAGGCAACTGTTACACAAGTGAATTAGGTGTTGAGATATCGAGCTCCACTCATGATATGCCAGAGTGACCGTTGTGCATTTATGTCATCGACTTGTTAGCTGCAGATGCGGTTGGTACATCGCCCATGAATAATAGCTAGATGACAGCTATCCTTATCTACTCTAGTGCGTGGCTTAGTTAGTATGCCACCTTAGTTAGTTGAGCTTGGTTTGAGACCCATATATAGGGTTCTTCTATTTCTCTGTACTAGACTTATTTTTGGCTTACACAACTAAGAAGAGGAAAACTGTTTTCAACCTCCACCTTTGTGTGTATTCCCCCATTGTGTAAGTGAGAAAGCTACAAGTGAGACTCCTTCCTTCTCTCCCACAATCTTGACATGGTATCAGAGCCTGGTTCGTGGTAAGGAGCTCAAGAAAGCAAACCGAGTTCGCGGTGTTCTGGTAAGACGACCAATGTTGCTTTCATTTTTTGAGTTTGGGAGCAAGTCTCTGCAGGTAGCACAGCCGGAAATTGCAAGAGTGCATTGTCTCAGATTGAGACGCTCTTCGTGGTGTAGCAAGAGGGAAATATATGCTGTGGGACAGGGCTTTAGCCCTAGGTTGCCCTGTTTTTTTATTCGAGGCCATTTCAGGGCCTCTTTTGGAGGCGGAAGTTTTCCACACGCACTCAGAAAAGGCCCTGTTTTTAGCTGTGCGACCACTATTCTACAGGTCAGTAAAAAGTTACCGTAGAAATTGCATCGTAAGCCTGTGCGCAAAGACATTGGGAGTTACAGAATTATCCTTGTTGCTTGTTGATGCAAAATCATCACTAGGAAGTGACTGTGTGGTCAAATACCACTTTTGTCAGTTTTGCTGATTTGCCCTTATGAGGCTGAAGCTGTGTTTTTTGCAGTGACAGAATTCTTTGTAGTGTTTTGTAATGGCGTCTGATTCTCTTTCACAGATTTTCACTGAAAAGCTTGACAATAACAACTTCCAAGCATGGAAGTTTAGAATGACGAATTTCCTTATGGGAGAAGGATATTAAGAATTCGTTGCAGGAAATGAAGAAGAACCAATTCTTCCTGATGTTCCCAATCAACAGCAAATGCAAGCATTTAAAGGATGGCATGAGAGAACCCGAAAAGTTATGTACTGGCTGTCTATTAGTATTTCAGACTCTATGATTGTGCATATTGAGGATGCAAGTATTCCAAAGGAGGCATGGGATACTTTGTCAAAAATGTATAGTACAAATACGCAAGCCAAGAAAATACAGCTCAAGCAAGAGTTGCACAATGTGCAAAGAGAAAGTATGAGCATCAATGACTACCACATGAAGGTGAAGAAGATTGCAGATGCACTTGCTTCCATTGGGTCGCCCGTGGAAGATGATGATTTAGTTTCTGTGACCTTGAATGGTCTAGAAAAGGATTATACACAGTTCCGAACATCCATTTCCATCCGTGAAAGATTTCCTGATTTTGAGGAGTTGATTGCTCTTCTAATTTCTGGGAAGCAGAGAAATGGTGGTGCATCTTCTTCAAGAGGAACTTCAAAAGAAGCTGTCTTCTACTCAAATGCTGGAAGAGGTAGAGGCAGAGGTAGAGGAGGCCGTGGTAGAAATCAGAATATGCAGCAAACTCAAGAAAACCAGTCCTATGGAGGAGGACGTGGTAACTCTAGAGGCAGGGGGAGCCAAAGAGGTCGTGGTGGATGGCAAAGAGGCCAAAATGCAAACAGCAATGTTGAATGCTACTACTATGGTAAAATGGATCACATGGCTAAAGACTGCTATAAAAAGCAGAATGACATCATGAATGGAAAATTGCAACAAGGGAATTATGCATCTTCTAGTAGACAGGGTGATGACAGAAATGAGCATTTGTTTATGGTGCAGCACATGAACAATTCTGTGACAAGTGTAGAAGAAAGCAATGAAGTGTGGTATGTTGACTCAGGTGCATCAAACCACATGACAGGTCATGCAGAATGGATGCAGGATCCAAGGAAAATGAAAAAACCAGGATTTGTGGAGACCGGTGATGATATTGCACATCCTATTGTGCAGATTGGAAAATTTCATTTGTCTATGCAGGATGGGAAAAAGAAATACCTATCGGATATATTTCATGTCTCAAATATCACCAAGAACCTGGTTTCTGTTGGTCAAATGGTTGAGCAGGGCTTGCAGGTCAAATTTAATCCTCATGGATGCTTTGTTGAGGATATGAAAAATAAAGGTCACTTGATAGAAAAAGGAAAGAAGAAGGGCAGAATGTTTACGTTGGATGCAGACATGCCTGAATTGAGTGCATCAATTTTTGCACATGGGACTGGTGTAGTTGCAAATATTGATATCTGGCATAAACACATTGGTCATGTTAATATACAACGACTTAAATCAATGCAAGCCCAAAATATTGTTGCAGGATTGCCTAAATTCAAGGTTGCAGAAATGCATAAGGTATGTGAAGCCTATCAATTTGGAAAACAAGCAAGGAAACCATTTCCTAGACATGTTCAAGAGAGTAAGAAGCCATTGGAATTAATCCACTCTGATGTGTGGACTACTAAAGATGCATCTATTGGAGGCTGTCATTATTTTGTCACTTTTATTAATGACTATAGTAGAAAATTTTGGGTGTATTTTATGAAAAAGAAAAGTGAAGTTTTTGGGCATTTCAAAACTCTTAAAGCTATGGTTGAAAAAGAAACAGGCTTGCAAATAAAATGCCTAAGGTCAGATGGAGGGGGAGAGTACCTCTCAAATGAGCTTGCAAGGTTCTTGTAGGAGCATGGCATAAAGCAACAATATTCATGTAGTCATACCCCACAGCAAAATGGAATTGTAGAAAGAAAAAATAGGCATATTGGAGAGGTTTCTCGTGCCATGCTCAACGAAAAAGACTTGCCATATTTTTACTGGGCTGAGGCAGTTGCTACAGCAGTATACATAATGAACAGGACTCCCACTGCAGCAATACATGGCATGACTCCAGAGAAGAGGTATACTAATAAGAAACCAATTATTTCTCATTTGAAAATTTTTGGTTGCATTGCCTATGTTCATGTGCGAGTTGAGTTGAGATCCAAGTTGGATCCAAAAGCCGAGAAATGCATCTTTATTGCTTACTCTCTACAGAAAAAAGGGTATAAATGCTATAAGCCTTCTACTCGTAAGCTTACAGTGAGTAGAGATATTGTTTTTGATGAGATGAGTAGCTGGTATAAACCAGTAAATGTGATTGATGATGTAGATGCAGAAAATGGTAATGCTGCATAGAATTCACAGCAGCAGTCACAAGATATTAGTGGACCTGGAGTGTCTCCTAGCAGTGGTTCACATTCTTCGCCATGGACAAGCAGATTGAGATCGGGAGAATCTTCTCAAAGCAATACAGATAGTGGTATGCAAGTATCACGAAAAGGAAAAGAGAAGGTAGATCAACCCATGTTTGATGTGAATGCAGGTCACTCTTATGTGGATGGTGAATCCAGTGGCTCAGAACAGAGCATTGATGATGAGTTGGATATTCCTTCTATTGTTACACCTGGAGTAAGGAAGACCAGGGATGTTTTGAGAGCACTTGGGAGTGAATCTACTTTGCGCAGATCTGTTCAAATTCAAAGAGGCAGATAGATGTCAAACAGAGTGAAGCAGCATGCTTCCTCTCTCACAGTTCATTATTCATTCCACACTCTATAGTGAAAGTACAACCTAAGGTCATAAGACCATTCACACCAGTAGTGGCACCGACTTATTTAATGTACCTAACTACTATGGCTAGACTAGTTGTGTCCAGCTCATGTCGGTCAACACACATAAATGAGCTTGATATTCTAACACTCCCCCTCAGGCTCAAGATAGCATCTGAACTCCAAGGAGCTGTCTAAAACCACAGAACTTATCTTTACCCAAGGACTTGGTAAAGATATCCGCCACCTGTTCATTTGTCTTTACATGCATAAGATCAACGCGTCCTGCGAGAACCATCTCTCTGATGAAATGGTAGTGTACCTCAATGTGTTTCATCCTGGCATGATAGACTGGATTCATATCCAGGAGTACACTACTCAGATTGTCACATAGTAACTTCACTAGAGCATCTACCTGTATGTCCAAATCCGCCATAAGCTTGAGCAGCCATGAAATCTCACATGCTGCCAATGCAGCACCCCTGTACTCTGCCTCAGTACTTAACAAAGCAACCGTAGGCTGCTTCTTGCCGCTCCAGCTAATCATGCCGCTACCAAATCCAAATGCATATCCACTCGTAGATCTAGGATCATATGAGCAACCTGCCCAATGTGCATCTGTGTATCCAATCAATGCCAAGGGCTTATCTCTGACATAGAACAGCCCATAGTCTACAGTGGACTTAACATACCTCATGATGTGTCTAACTGCATCCAAGTGCGGCTTCCTTGGCTTCTGCATAAACTGGCTTATCAGCCCTACAACATAGCTCAAGTCAGGCCTAGTGATGGTCAAGTAAATCAAGCTGCCAACCAACTGCCTGTACATAGTCACATCCTCTACTTCAGCCCCAGTGTTCATGTCCAACTTGACATTCTGATCAAGAGGTCTATCCAACGGTTTGCATTCAGCCATGCCATACTTCTTAAGCATTTCCATGGCATAGTGCTTCTGCATCAGCCATAAATGATTTTCAGCTGGTACAACCTCAATACCCAAGAAATACCTCAGATCTCCTAGATCTTTCATATCAAATTCAGATTTCAGCATCTTCATTGCATGCTGAATTCCCATGTCATCATCTCCAGTAATTATCAAGTCATCAACATATATGACCAGCACTACCAAGCCACTGTCAGTCTTCTTTGTAAAGAGGCTGTGATCAGCCCTGCCAACAGCAAAACCAAGACTCTGCAAGTAGCTCTGCTGATCCTAGCATGCCAGGCTCTCAGAGCCTGCTTCAGCCCATACAATGCCTTTTTCAGCCTGCACACATAATGCTGAAAATCAGGGTGAACATACCCTTCCGGTTGATCCATGTAAACATCCTCTGCCAAGTTACCATTGAGGAAGGCATTTTTCACATCCATCTGCTGCAATTTCCAGCCTTTAGCAGCAGCCAAAGCAATTACAGTACGGATAGTTGCCATCTTGGCAACAGGGCTGAATGTTTCATCATAGTCAAGCCCATACTGTTGGGCATATCCCTTTGCGACTAGCCTTGCCTTATACCTTTCCACACTGCCATCAGATTTGCATTTGATCTTATAGATCCATTTACAGCCAATGGTTTTTTTCCCTTTAGGCAAAGGTACCAAATCCCATGTCTTATTTTCAGCCAAAGCATGCATTTCTGTATCCATGGCTGTGCACCAGTTCTCATCTTTCACAGCTTCAGCATATGTACCTGGTTCTTTAATCTCCATTACTTTTGTCATGTAAGCATAATGCTTTGCAGAGTAGCCACTGTATGTCAACCTGTTAACAGGGTATCTGACCCTCTGTGATCCTAAGCTGTGGTGCACTATTGGATTCACCTCTCTCATGAGGCGGAATGTACATGTTCTGCCTTGTGCCAGGCGTATAGACTGTCGGAATACCAAGTTCACTGTCTAAAGTATCACTAGACTCATAGCCCGAAGTCATTCTGCCAGGTGTCATCATACCAGATGCATCCTCAATAACTTTCTCTTTTCCTTTGTTGTCCAAGACATCATGTCTCCCTCTCACTGACATACCCGTGTCAGTGGACGGTGAGCTCCTCAATCTCCCTGTCCATGGGGATACTGTCTGACTGATAGGTCCTGTCATAGCAGTACTTTGCTGCAAATCAACTGTAGAGACATGAGTGGAAGGCATATCAGATGGCACTGCAACTGGTGATATATACCAAGAACCCATCTCATCAAAGATAACATCCTTGCTTACCAAAGTCTCCCTGGTAGAGGGATCATAGCATTTGTATGCCTTCTTCTCCTGCGAATATCCAATGAAAACACACTTATGTGCTTTGGGATCCAACTTCTTCCTTTTCTCATCTGGAAGATGCACATAAGCAAGACAGCCAAAGACTTTCATGTGACTTACATCTGGCTTATAGCCATACAACTTCTCAAACGGTGTCATCTCATGAATACCTGCAGTGGGAGTCCTGTTCAAAATGTATACGGCTGTCATAACAGCCTCTGCCCAATAGTAAAGTGGCATATGCTTTTCATTCATCATAGCCCTAGCAGCTTCCATCAGAATTCTATTCTTCCTTTCAGCTACTCCGTTTTGCTACGGAGTGTAGCGGCAGGTGAGCTGCCTACCAATGCCATTTTCAGCCAAGAAATCATCAAATTCATTTGATACATACTCTCCATCACTATCAAATCTCAAGCAAGATATGTAGTATTCAAACTCCTTCTCAACCAGTGCTTTAAATTGTTGAAAAACAGCAAAGACCTCATCTTTTGTTTTCAATATGTAAAGCCAGGTATATCGACTGTAGTCGTTAATGAAGGATACATAATATCTAAAACCTCCCATAGATACATTATGAGCTGGCCCCCAAACATCAGAATGCACTAACTGCAATGGACGTGTACTCTGTTGTACATTCCTGATAAATGGCAATCGTGACTGCTTACCAAACTGGCAAGCCTCGCATACATGACCAATATCTGAATATTGGAACTTCGGTAACCCTGTAACCAGTTGTTTCTTTTGCATAATTTGCAGCCTTTGCAAATTTACATGCCCCACTCTCTTGTGCCATATTTCCAAATCCCTAACAGTGCCAGAACCATGGGCAAACATAGCTGAATTCAGCTCTGGCAAAGAAGCATCAAGAGTAAACATTCTTCCATTCCTGTGACCACGAGCTATCAACTTGCAGCCATTTCCAAATTCTTCAATAAAGTAGCCATGCTTATTGAATCTAACCTGCAAGTTCTGCTCCGTCATCTGACCAACAGATAACAAGTTCTTCGTAATTGAAGGGACATGCAATACATCATGCAAATTTTTATTTCTGCCATTATGGACTACAAGAGGCACTTTGCCTTTATGCTCAATGCTATGCTGCGTGTCATCACCTGTGCATACATAGCCATGCTTTTCAGCCACCATATCCGTGAACCAATCACCATGAGGGGTCATGTGATTCGACGCCCCCGAGTCAATGTACCACATTGCATCATCAGATGATTTTTCAGCAGCCTTATCTTTGACATACTACATGGCAAACAGTCTGTCACCAGAGTCATCTGCCTGACTGGAAGTAGCATAATGTCCATGCTGCTTGCCCTTCTGATTTCCCTGCTTCTTCCAGCAATCCTTTGCAATATGCCCATACTTTCCGCAGTAGTGACAATCCTTATCTTTATTTGGATTGTCTGACTGACGTTGCTGCTGCCATGAGCCTCTGCCATGGGAGTTAGATCTCCCCCTGCCTCGAAAGTTTCCACCACCTCTTGCATTTGATGACTGCTGATTGCTATTACTATAGGATGCATTCTGCTGGCCTCCTCTGCCAGATCCATAGCCTCTACCACGACCACGCTGATTCGAATAAAAAACTGCATCCTTATTCTTTAAGCTGCTTGACCCTGTAGCTAAGCCAAGCTTCATCTCTTCATGAATCAATAATGCAACCAGCTCATTAAAATCAGGCATCTCAGCCCGCACAGATACTGAAGTGTCAAAAGACTTGTACTTTGGACCCAAGCCATTTAAGGTCATTGCAACCATATCCTCATCTTCTACCTGTGAGCCAACAGATGCCAGCTGATCTGCTATGCTCTTAACCTCTGTGACATAAGCTTGTATGGATCTATTCTTTCTCTCCATGTTATTGAATTTCTGCTTCAGTTGTATCTTCCTTGCACTTGTAGTTGTGCCATAGTATTTGACCAATATATTCCATGCATCTGCTGGGGATTTACAGTTCATGATCTGCATCACCATAGCATCCGAGATACATAATGACACCCAATGTAAAACTTTGCGAGCTCTTTCCGTCCAAGCTCGATGCGCTCGTCTTTGATCAGCTGTAGGATTCCTATCTGGAACTTCAAGTTCAGCCTCAACACCTGTCACTAAGTCCCAGTATCCTTTGCCTATCAGAAAGTTCTCCATGCGGAACTTCCATATTGCATAATTGTTGATATTAAGCTTTTCTCCTACAATCTGGGTTACATTATCAATTCTATCAGCATTTGCCATGTTGCAGACCTTGCCTGACTACCTGTAAACCAAGATCTTCTTAATAGTTCAACTTCAGCCCGGAACTGTTTATGATAGTTTTCTGCAATTAATTGCAGTAAAAAACCAGGGTATTTTAGCCCATTAACAGTCCAAAAACAGCTCACACCAAGTGGCTTAACCCGTGAGTAAAGCAGTCAATGCAAAAACTATGTATTCACTTCGGTTTGAACTCTTGCAACCTCACTGCTAGGGTACATATATGTAGTCTGAAAACTATAAACTGTAAATAATTAGCAGCACTTTCAAGTCCAAAACTGAGTGATAATCATGTCACACATGTCCCAAAAACTCCCAGATAGCTGCTAGTACACTTGGCAGTCATGACACATACAAGTGTCAACAAATTTAGTTGCAGGTTGCAATCAACCAAAGTTCAGCATATCAAGTTCCAATCAGCCCCAAATTGTCTTCCAATCATATCATACATTTACTTCGTAATGACAAGGTCAATACATGAGCATCTGGGTATACATAGGCAACCTGTTTTCATTGACCAAAGCATAAAACCTTGTTGAGATATCGAGCTCCACTCGTGATACGCCAGGGTGACCATTGTGTATTTATGTCACCGACTTGTCAGTTGCAGATGCGGTTGGTACACCGCCCATGAATAATAGCCACATGATAGCTATCCTTATCTACTCTAGTTCGTGGCTCAGTTAGTATGCCACTTTAGTTAGTTGAGTTTGGTTTGAGACCTATATCTAGGGTTCTTCTATTTCTCTTAGTACTTGAGTTCTTTTGGCTTACACACAACTAAGAAGAGAAAAACGTTTTCAGCCTCCATCTCTGTGTGTCTTCCCCCATTGTGCAAGTGAGAAAGCTTCGAGCGAGACTCCTTCCTCCTCTCCCACAATCTTGACATGGTATCAGAGCCTTGTTCGTGGTAAGGAGCTCAAGAAAGCAAGCCAAGCTCGCGGTGTTCTGGTAAGAGGAGCAGTGTTGCTTTCATTTTCTGTTTTGGGAGCAGATCTCTGCAGGCAGCACAACCGGAAATTACAGGAGTGCATTGTCTCAGATTGAGACGCCCTTCGCGGTGAAGCAAGAGGGCAGTATATACTGCGGGAAAGGGCTTTAGCCCTTGGCGACCCTATTTTTTTGATTTGAGGCCATTTCGGGGCCTGTTTTGGAGGCGGAAGTTTTCTGCACACACTCAGGAGAAAGCCCTGTTTTATGCTTTGCGACCACTGCTCTATAGGTTGGTGAAAAGTTACCACAGAAATTGCATCGTATGCTTGTGTGCAGAGACATTGGGTTACAGAATCATCCTTGGTTCCTGTTTATGCAAAATCGTCACTAGGAAGTGACTGTGTGGTCAAATACCACTTTTGCCAGTTTTGCAGTTTTTCCCTTGTGAGGGTGAAGCTGTGGTTTTTGCAGTGACAGAATTTTTTGCAGTCTTCTGTAATGGCATCTAATTCTCTTTCCCAGATTGTCACTGAAAAACTTGACAAGAACAACTTCCAAGCATGGAAGTTTAGAATGACGAATTTCCTTATGGGAAAAGGATATTGGAAATTTGTTGCAGGAAATGAAGAAGAACCAGTTCTTCCTGATGTTCCCAATCAACAGCAAATGCAGGCATTCAAAGCATGGCATGAGAGAGCCAGGAAAGTTATGTACTGGCTGTCTATCAGTATTTCGGACTCTATGATTGTGCATATTCAGGATGCAAGTACGCCAAAGGAGGCATGGGATACTTTGTCAAAAATGTATAGCACAAATACGCAAGCCAGGAAAATGTAGCTCAAGCAAGAGTTGCATAATGTGCAGAGAGAAAGTATGAGCATCAACGACTACCACATGAAGGTGAAGAAGATTGCAGATGCACTTGCTTCCATTGGGTCGCCAGTGGAAGATGATGATTTAGTTTCCGTGACCTTGAATGGTCTAGGAAAGGATTATGCACAGTTTCGGACATCCATTTCAGTTCGTGAAAGATTTCCTGATTTTGAGGAGTTGATTGCTCTTCTAATTTCTGAGGAGCAGAGAAATGGTGGTGCATCTTCTTCAGGAGGAACTTCAAAAGAAGCTGTCTTCTACTCAAATGCTGGAAGAGGTAGAGGCAGAGGTAGAGGAGGCCGATTTGGAGGCCGTGGTAGAAATCAGAGTATGCAGCAAACTCAAGAAAACCAGTCCTATGGAGGAGGACGTGGTAACTCTAGAGGCAGGGGGAGCCAAAGAGGTCGTGGTGGATGGCAAAGAGGCCAAAATGCAAACAGTAATGTTGAATGCTACTATTGTGGTAAAATGGGTCATATGGCTAAAGACTGCTATAAAAAGCAGAATGACATCATGAATGGAAAACTGCAACAAGGGAATTATGCATCTTCTAGTAGACAGGGTGATGACAGAAATGAGCATTTGTTCATGGTGCAGCACATGAACAATTCTGTGACAAGTGCACAAGAAAGAAATGATGTATGGTATGTTGACCTAGGTGCATCAAACCACATGACAGGTCATGCAGAATGGATGAAGGATGCAAGGGAAATGGAAAAACCAGGATTTGTGGAGACTGGTGATGATACTGCACATCCTATTGTGCAGATTGGAAAAATTCCATTGTCTATGCAGGATGGGAAAAAGAAATACTTGTCTGATGTATTTCATGTCCTGAATATCACCAAGAATCTGGTTTCTGTCGGTCAAATGGTTGAGCAGGGCTTGCAGGTCAGATTTAATCCTCATGGATGCTTTGTTGAGGATATGAAAAATAAAGGTCGCTTGATAGCAAAAGGAAAGAAGAAGGGCAGAATGTTTACACTGGATGCAGACATGTCTGAATTAAGTGCAGCAATGTTTGCACATGGAACCGGTGTAGTTGCAGATATTGATATCTGGCATAAACGCATTGGTCATGTTAATGTACAGCGACTTAAATCAATGCAGGCCCAAAATATTGTTGCAGGTTTGCCAAAATTCAAGGTTGCAGAAATGCATAAGGTATGTGAAGCCTGTCAGTTTGGAAAACAGGCAAGGAAACCATTTCCTAGACATGTTCAAGAGAGTAAGAAGCCATTGGAATTAATCCACTCTGATGTGTGGACTACTAAAGCTGCATCTCTTGGAGGCTGTCATTATTTTGTCACGTTTATTGATGACTATAGCAGAAAAGTTTGGGTGTATTTTATGAAAAAGAAAAGTGAAGTTTTTGGGCATTTCAAAACCCTTAAAGCTATGGCTGAAAAAGAAACAGGTCTGCAAATAAAATGCCTAAGGTCAGATGGAGGGGGAGAGTACCTCTCAAATGAGTTTGCAAAGTTCTTGCAGGAGCATGGCATAAAGCAGCAATATTCATGCAGTTATACCCCACAACAAAATGGAATTGCAGAAAGGAAAAACAGGCATATTGGAGAGGTATCTCGTGCCATGCTCAATGAAAAAGACTTGCCAGATTTTTATTGGGCTGAAGCGGTTGCTACAGTAGTCTATATAATGAACAGGACTCCCACTGCAGCAATACATGGGATGACTCCAGAGGAGAGGTATACTGGTAGGAAACCAGATATTTCTCATTTGAAAATTTTTGGTTGCATTGCCTATGTACATGTGCCAGATGAGTTGAGATCCAAGTTGGATCCAAAAGCTGAGAAGTGCATCTTTATTGGTTACTCTCTGCAGCAAAAAGGGTATAGATGCTATAACCCTTCTACTCGTAAGTTTACAGTGAGCAGAGATGTTGTTTTTGATGAGATGAGTAGCTGGTATAAACCAATAATGTGATTGATGATGTAGATGCACAAAATGGTAATGCTGCACAAAATTCACAGCAGCAGTCACAAAATATTAGTGGACCTGGAGCGTCCTCTAGTATTGGTTCACATTCTTCGCCATGGACAGGCAGATTGAGATCAAGAGAATCTTCTCAAAGTAATGCAGATAGTGGTATGCAGGTATCACGAAAAGGAAAAGAGAAGGTTGATCAGCCCATGTTTGATGTGAATGCAGGTCACTCTTATGTGGATGGTGAATCCAGTGGCTCAGAACACAGCATTGATGATGAGTTGGGTATTCCTTCTATTGTTACACCTGGAGTAAGGAAGACCAGGGATGTTTTGAGAGCACCTGGGAGTGAACCTACTTTGCGCAGGTCTACGAGAACTAGGTATCCTGTGGATAGGCTGAAATATGATGGATTTACAGCCACTCACTATGCATATATGGTGAAGGTGATACAGGAACCAGAACCCACTTCTTTTGAGCAAGCTATGGGAAAAGAAAAATGGGAGAAAGCCATGGATGAAGAAATGGATGCCTTGGAAGCAAATGCTACATGGGAGTTAGTACCTTTACCTAAAGGTAAGAATGCAATTGGCTGTAAGTGGGTTTATAAGGTGAAGCACAATGCAGATGGTTCTGTGAACAGATACAAGGCAAGATTAGTAGTCAAGGGGTATGCACAAACATATGGCATTGACTATGAAGAAACATTCAGTCCAGTTGCAAGGATGGCAATTGTAAGAGCAGTCATTGCTTTGGCTGCATCAAAGGGATGGTCTTTACATCAGATGGATGTAAAGAATGCCTTCTTGCATGGTGATTTGCAAGAAGAGGTCTATATGGAGCAGCCACCAGGTTATGTGCATGCTATTCATCCTGAGTTTGTTTGCAGGTTGAAGAAAGCCTTGTATGGATTGAAGCAAGCACCTAGAGCATGGTATGACAAGATAGGACAGTATCTTGTCACTATTGGCTTTCAGATTTCCAAGGCAGATTTCTCACTTTATGTGAGAAAAACAGAGAAAGGTATCATGCTACTTGTCATTTATGTTGATGATTTGATTATAACAGGTGACAGTGATGAAGATATCCTTCATGTGAAAATGCTATTGAAGCAGAAGTTTGAGATGAAGGATTTGGGAGAGCTGCATTATTTCTTGGGCATTGAGGTGATTAGATCACCAAGTGGGATACAGCTTTTGCAGAGGCAGTATGGATTGGACATGCTGTCCAAATATGGGATGACAGGCTGTAAGCCTATTTCAGTTCCTTTGGAGCAGAATGTGAAGCTGAGCACAGATGCAGGTGAGCTTCTAGAAGACCCTACTATGTACAGACGCATAGTAGGAAGTTTGATTTATATGACTATTACCAGGCCAGATTTGAGTTATGCTGTTGGACTGGTAAGTCAGTTTATGCAGGCTCCAAGGAAACCACATTTGGATGCGGCTAGACGCATACTCAGGTATGTGAAGTCCACATTGCAGTATGGACTATTTTATGAGACTGGGGTTCAGATACAGTTGCATGGATACACTGATGCTGATTGGGCTGGTAGTATTTGTGATAGACGATCTACCAGTGGATATGTGTTCTCTTTTGGGAGTGCTGCAGTCACTTGGAGCAGCAAGAAACAGCCTACAGTTGCCTTGTCGAGCACAGAGGCTGAGTACAGGGGTGCAGCAATGGCTGCATGTGAGGTAGCTTGGTTGCATAAGCTACTTTATGATATGCATCAGTCTACAGATGGGCCAGTTGTCATTTATTGTGACAACATGAGTAGTATACACTTGGCAAATAACCCAGTCTATCATGCTAGAACAAAGCACATTGAGGTGCATTATCACTATGTGCGAGAGAGGGTTTTACTAGGTCTTATTGATCTAGTTTATGTCAGCATAGAGGATCAGGTAGCTGACATATTCACAAAGGCATTGGGCGCAGAGAAGCTGCGCAAGTTCAGAGACCTGCTTGGTGTGCAGGAATTGGGATTGAGATCGAGGGGGAGTGTTGAGATATCGAGCTCCACTCGTGATACGCCAGGGTGACCATTGTGTATTTATGTCACCGACTTGTCAGTTGCAGATGCGGTTGGTACACCGCCCATGAATAATAGCCACATGATAGCTATCCTTATCTACTCTAGTTCGTGGCTCAGTTAGTATGCCACTTTAGTTAGTTGAGTTTGGTTTGAGACCTATATCTAGGGTTCTTCTATTTCTCTTTGTACTTGAGTTCTTTTGGCTTACACACAACTAAGAAGAGAAAAACGTTTTCAGCCTCCATCTCTGTGTGTCTTCCCCCATTGTGCAAGCGAGAAAGCTTCGAGCGAGACTCCTTCCTCCTCTCCCACAATCTTGACAAACCTCATGAACCATTTGTACTTGACCAAGACAATATGTCTGCATTTACTTCAGCTCCAGACTTCAGTTTTCAATGATGCTCATTGCATGTTTCAAGCCTCCATACATCCAGCATGTATATGACAGCTCTCATAGGTGATAGAGCTCTAAAAACGACCTGTATTGCATCAGTAGTATCCAATGCTTGTCACTGACAATATATGACAGTTTTCTGCAGTGAAACAGTTCTTAGATCTGAATATTTTATTGAGAAAATTCAGCTCAAGTACTTCACATCAAGTACATATGACTTCTTGACTTGTGTTGTCTGCAATGCAATCTTCCCAGCATATTAGGGACCTTCAAGTGCTCTTCAGGATCAAAACAGTGATGTAAATCACTGTATTCAGTAGTGTACATTCAGTTTCAGACCTGTATACCCGCATAACAGTCCATGCCTCATCACCCAAGCTTCCATTGACATGTCAGACCTTCAAGGTCACACCCCAGGGTCAGCATACACTTCATAGAGCATGTACAAGATGCTTAATGCCTCATTTTGAAGCTGGAGGACATGAATATGAACCTGGTAGGAGGGGTAGCAGACTGGTAGGAGGGGTAGCACAGCTCACAATTTTGTTAATCATGGCAATGAAGCACTCCAAGGTGCTCAACACATCCCTCTCAAGGCTACAAACAAGCCTTTGACAATGCCATTGATCATTGAGTATACAACCATACACTACATACCTTCCATTGTTCAATGGCTTCAGCTTGTTTGAAGAAGAATGACCTTTCCTCTAACTTCAGCTCCTGCAAGTCCAATGCCACACTCGCAGGCACCCACGATTCATGGTTCAGATACCATGTTCAAATTCAAAGATGCAGATAGATGTCAGACAGAGTGAAGCAGCATGCTTCCTCTCTCACACTTCATTATTCATTCCACACTCTATAGTGAAAGTACAACCTAAGGTCATAATACCATTCACACCAGTAGTGGCACCGACTTATTTAATGTACCTAACTACTATGGCTAGACTAGCTGTGTCCAGCTCATGTCGGTCAACACACATAAATGAGCTTGATATTCTAACAAGGCCTACCAGAGCTAGGTATCCTGTGGATAGGTTGAAATATGATGGATTTACAGCCATTCACTATGCTTATATAGTCAAAGTGATACAGGAACTAGAACCCACTTCTTTTGAGCAAGCCATGGAAAAAGAAAAATGGAAGAAAGCCATGGATGAAGAAATGGATGCCTTGGAAGCAAATGCTACATGGGAATTGGTACCTTTGCCTAAAGATAAGAATGCAATTGGTTGTAAGTGGGTTTATAAGGTGAAGCACAATGCAGATGGTTCTGTGAATAGATACAAGGCAAGATTAGTAGTCAAGGGGTATGCACAAACATATGGCATTGATTATGAATAAACATTCAGTTTGGTTCCAAGGATGGCAACCGTAAGAGCAGTCATTGCTATGGCTGCGTCAAAGGGATGGTCTTTACATCAGATGGATGTAAAGAATGCCTTCTTGCATGGTGATTTGCAAGAAGAGGTATATATGGAGCGGCCACCAGGTTATGTGCATGCTGTTCATCCTGAGTTTGTTTGTAGGTTGAAGAAAGCCTTGTATGGATTGAAGCAAGTACCTAGAGCATGGTATGACAAGATAGGACAATATCTTGTTACTATTGGCTTTCAGATTTCCAAGGCAGATTTCTCACTTTATATGAGAAAAACAGAGAAAGGTATTATGCTGCTTGTC
Source organism: Lygodium microphyllum (assembly GCF_053477565.2). Classification (NCBI taxonomy): domain Eukaryota; kingdom Viridiplantae; phylum Streptophyta; class Polypodiopsida; order Schizaeales; family Lygodiaceae; genus Lygodium; species Lygodium microphyllum. The sequence continues at coordinate 9,144,149 of NC_141143.1, forward strand.
ATTTATGTTGATGATTTGATTATCACAGGTGATAGTGATGAAGATATCCTTCATGTGAAAATGCTATTGAAGCAGAAGTTTGAGATGAAGGATTTGGGAGAGCTGCATTATTTCTTGGGCATTGAGGTAATTAGATCACCAAGTGGGATACGGCTCTTGTAGAAGCAGTATGGATTGGACATGCTGTCCAAATATGGGATGATAGGCTGTAAGCCTATTTCAGTTCCTTTGGAACAGAATGTGAAGTTGAGCGCGCAGATGTAGGCGAGCTTCTGGAAGACCCTACTATGTACAAACACATAGTAGGAAGTTTGATTTATATGACTATTACCAGGCCAGATTTGAGCTATGCTATTGGATTGGTAAGTTAGTTTATGCAGGCTCCAAGGAAACCACATTTGGATGTGGCTAGATGCATACTCAAATATGTGAAGTCCACATTGCAGTATGGACTATTTTATGAGACTGGGGTTTAGATACAATTGCATGGATACACTGATGCTGATTGGGCTGGTAGTATTTCTGATAGACGATCTACCAGTGGATATGCGTTCTGTTTTGGGAGTGTTGCAATCACTTGGAGCAGCAAGAAACAACCTACATTTGCCTTGTCGAGTACAGAGGCTGAGTACAAGGGTGCACCAATGGCTGCATGTGAGGTAGCTTGGTTGCATAAGCTACTGTATGATATGCATCAGCCTACAAAAGGGCCAGTTGTCATTTATTGTGACAACATGAGTAGTATACACTTGGCAAATAACCTAGTCTATCATGCTAAAACAAATCACATTGAGGTGCATTATCACTATGTACAGGAGAGGGTTTTACTAGGTCTTATTGGTCTAGTTTATGTCAGCATAGAGGATCATGTAGCTGACATATTCACGAAGGCATTGGGCGCAGAGAAGCTGCGCAAGTTCAGAGACCTACTTGGTGTGCAAGAATTGGGATTGAGCTCGAGGGGGAGTGTTGAGATATCGAGCTCCACTCGTGATATGCCAGAGTGACCGTTGTGCATTTATGTCACCGACTTGTTAACTACAGATGCGGTTGGTACACCACCCATGAATAATAGCTAGATGACAGCTATCCTTATCTACTCTAGTTCATGGCTCAATTAGTATGCCACCTTAGTTATTTGAGATTGGTTTGAGACCCATATATAGGGTTCTTCTATTTCTCCGTACTAGACTTCTTTTTGGCTTACACAACTAAGAAGAGGAAAACCGTTTTTAGCCTCCACCTTTGTGTATATTCCCCCATTGTGTAAGTGAGAAAGATACAAGTGAGACTCCTTCCTTCTCTCCCACAATCTTGACATTAGGTTCCAAGATGGAATCTTGGACTCATAAAGACAATCTTGTGTATTGGACTGACAATGACAATGGCACTAACTGAAAGAGGAAAGCATCATGATATTGCATTCATCGTTATGAAAGTGAGAGTCAAGTACAATGCTTTATAGAAGTTGGGTTGTTCCACTCTCCTCACTATGCATATGGGATTCAGGACATCTCTTCCTGGAGCATACATCATTTGTCATTTCTCAACACATACTTGGGTCTTCCAATATTTGAAGTTATCACCATCAAACTTATCAATGTTAAAGAGCGCACTATCCCTAGAGGCATTACAAGCACATGCCACTATGAATGCAAAGTAAAGAGAGAATGGATTGCTATAATAATAGTAAATCAACCCCAAAATTGAGCTAAAAATGAATGCAACAAGGGGAGAATAACCCAATGTATTGTTGTTCACAAAGTGAAACCACTAGAGTGTTGAGAGTCAAGCTCATCTACCATTATACTTATCCCGATATGATAGCTGTAGACCTTAGCTGTTACTAGCCATGCGTGTGTCCTTAATAAGTCGAGTAGACTAGACTCAACCATATTTAGTGAACTAAAGTAAGTCAAACCTATCTTCATTACATTGTTGTAGATTGTTAGTGCTTGTTATTGATGATGAAGAATAATGAGAGAAGATGAGAGCATACTGCTCTTTGTGTCTGCTCCATTCCTTTGTCTACACTTTTTCTTTTGTATTTGAACATGGTATCAAAGCATAGCCTTAGAGAGCTAGCATTGCGAAGAGCTCAACTTTGTGGAGCTTGACTTGACATTTAATCTATGAAGAAGCCCAAAAGAGAACAATGGCAACCATCATCATCATCAAAATCATCAAAACGTGAGTAGTAAATTAGTGTGGAAAGATCAGGAAAAAAATGCGCCTATTTCTTCAGGTCTTTGGCATGATGGACAACCATTATATACTCGATGCTAGCATCCTTAGACATCGAGCAAGTGATTGGCATTGATCTTGACATCAACTTTGTGGGCCTGGGCATTGGTTTGGAGCTTTCCCATTTGTTTACGTGTTGTTTATTCATAGCAGATTGTTGTTTATAGGTCTTCAAAAGATTTTTTTTTTATAGTACTTAGAGCTTGCATAAGCTTGTGTTGACACCATTTGCTACTTGGATGGTTGGAGGATCTCTAGCAAAAGTATTGAGGTCTATTTTGGGATATTTTGAGCATTGATTGCTTAGGTTTGGATTGATCTACAAGTAGTTTAATAGGTTACTAAGCTAGTTACAGCTTGTTTGATTACCGATACTTAAAGAATGTACAAGCATTGATACTCATATGTCTCTGTATCGACTCTGAGTGGTTATGTCACTTGCCTAAGATGTCCTTTACCTATTTTTGAGCTAAGAATGCTTCACTTGCGACAGAGAATTAATTGCTATTATCACACAAACTGCTTGTCTGTCTATTGTTGGAAAGGTTATCTACATAAGGGCTGTGTAGTAAATGATGTCTTCATGAGTATGCTATCACTCCTCGATGTTGTGTCAGATTTTTGGAGATGTATAACAAGCTACTAAGGTGAAATACTATTGGTTACTGCAAAGAGACAAGTGCAATCACTCTAAAATTGAAATTGTCATAATTGGGAAGAAGTATATCTATGTTATTTAGCTGAGATATTTGGATACTTTTTGATGTACTAGTGTTTGCTCTATGATTGAAATGAGCTGATTGGACTAAATACAAAGTGTATGAGGATGCTATAACCCTTCTATTCGTAAGTTTACAGTGAGCAGAGATATTGTTTTCTATGAGACGAGTAGCTGGTATAAACCAGTAAATGTGATTGATAATGTAGATGCACAAAATGGTATTCACAGCAGCAGTCACAATATATTAGTGGACCTGGAGTGTCCCCTAGCAATGGTTCATATTCTTCGCCATGGACAGGCAGATTGAGATCAGGAGAATCTTCTTAAAGCAATGTAGATAGTGGTATGCAAGTATCACGAAAAGGAAAAGAGAAGGTAGATTAGCCCATGTTTGATGTGAATGCAGGTCACTCTTATGTGGATGGTGAATCCAGTGTCTCAAAACAGAGCATTGATGATGAGTTGGGTATTCCTTCTATTGTTACACCTGGAGTAAGGAAGACCAGGGATGTTTTGAGAGCACCTGGGAGTGAACCTACTTTGCGCAGGTCTACCAGAGCTAGGTATCCTATGGATAGGTTGAAATATGATGGATTTACAGCCATTCACTATGCCTATATGGTCAAAGTGATATAGGAACCAAAACCCACTTCTTTTGAGCAAGCCATGGAAAGAGAAAAATGGGAGAAAGCCATGGATGAAGAAATGGATGCCTTGGAAGAAAATGCTACATGGGAATTGGTACCTTTGCCTAAAGATAAGAATGCAATTGGTTGTAAGTGGATTTATAAGGTGAAGCACAATGCAGATGGTTCTATGAACAGATACAAGGCAAGATTAGTAGTCAAGGGGTATGCACAAACATATGGCATTGATTATGAAGAAACATTCAGTCCGGTTGCAAGGATGGCAATCGTAAGAGCAGTCATTGCTATGGCTATATCAAAGGAATGGTCTTTACATCAGATGGATGTAAAGAATGCCTTCTTGCATGGTGATTTGCAAGAAGAGGTATATATGGAGCAGCCACCAGGTTATGTGCATGCTGTTCATCGTGAGTTTGTTTGCAGGTTGAAGAAAGCATTGTATGGCTTGAAGCAAGCACCTAAAGCATGGTCTTACAAGATAGGACAGTATCTTGTAACTATTGGCTTTCAGATTTCCAAGGTGGATTTCTCACTTTATGTGAGAAAAATAGAGAAAGGTATTATGTTGCTTGTCATTTATGTTGATGATTTGATTATCACAGGTGATAGTAATGAAGATATCCTTCATGTGAAAATGCTATTGAAGCAAAAGTTTGAGATGAAGGATTTGGGAGAGCTGCTTTATTTCTTGGGCATTGAGGTGATTAGATCACCAAGTGGGATATGGCTCTTGCAGAGGCAGTATGGATTGGACATGCTGTCCAAATATGGGATGACATGCTATAAGCCTATTTCAGTTCCTTTGGAATAGAATGTGAAGTAGAGCGTAGATGCAGGTGAGCTTCTCGAAGACCCTACTATGTACAGACGCATAGTAGAAAGTTTGATTTATATGACTATTACCAGGCCAGATTTGAGCTATGCTGTTGGATTGGTAAGTCAGTTTATGCAAGCTCCAAGGAAACCACATTTGGATGCGGCTAGAAGCATACTTAGATATGTGAAGCCCACATTGCAGTACGGGCTATTTTATGAGACTGGGGTTCAGATACAGTTGCATGGATACACTGATGCTGATTGGGCTGGTAGTATTTCTGATAGACGATCTACCAGTGGATATGTGTTCTCTTTTGGGAGTGCTGCAGTCACTTGGAGCAGCAAGAAACAGCCTACAGTTGCCTTGTCGAGCACAGAGGCTGAATACAGGGGTGCAGCAATGGCTGCATGTGAGGTAGCTTGGTTGCATAAGCTACTTTATGACATGCATCAGCCTATAGATGGGCCAGTTGTCATTTATTGTGACAACATGAGTAGTATACACTTGGCAAATAACCGAGTCTATCATGCTAGAACAAAGCACATTGAGGTAGCTGACATATTCATGAAGGCATTGGGCATAGAGAAGCTACGCAAGTTCAGAGACCTACTCGGTGTGTAGGAATTGGGATTGAGCTCGAGGGGGAGTGTTGAGATATCGAGCTCCACTCGTGATATGCCAGGGTGACCGTTGTGCATTTATATCACCGACTTGTCAGTTTGCAAATGCGGTTGGTACACCTCCCATGAATAATAGCTAGATGACAGCTATCCTTATCTACTCTAGTTCGTGGCTCAGTTAGTATACCACCTTAGTTAGTTGAGTTTGGTTTGAGACCCATATATAGGGTTCTTCTATTTCTATGTACTAGAGTTTTTTTTGGCTTACACAACTAAGAAGAGGAAAACTGTTTTTAGCCTCCACCTTTGTGTGTATTCCCCCATTGTGCAAGCAAGAAAGCTACAAGTGAGACTCCTTCCTTCTCTCCCACAATCTTGACATGTACGGCTATGGTAGATGGAGCTTGATGGAGGAGGCTTGAGGATGCTTGAGCTAGAATCTAGGATCATGGAGCTACTAGTGTGTGTGAAGGAGGAGGCAACTCATTTCAGCATCGAGGTAAGCTCACTACATTCGTAGGATCAAAGGTGCATTGGCTAGGTGAGAGATAGCCATTAGAGCTCGCTTGGAATGCTTGAACAATAAGTGGTCAGTGGGTCTTGGTGGTTGAGCTTGAGCTCCCTCTATATTTTAGTTTAGTTGCTAGGACAAACGGATTCAAGCTTGAGCACTTGCACACCTCATATCGAGCATCGAAGGAAGGAATTCATCCTCGAACCAGAGCTTGAGATAGGTAGGAAGTTTGGGCTTTTGATCTTTGATACAAGTAAGTATTTTGGTTATTTTGGTTGTTCGATGATTGGGAAAGAAGGGGAAATCATTTCAGTTATTTTCTTTTGATTCTTGTTGCATTTAGCATAGGTTAGGATTAGGAAATCAGATTGGAGAGATGTAGGTTTTACTGCTATAAAATAGGGCAAAACAAGCACAAATTGGGGTAAATGGGAAAAAAAGAGTGGTTGGAATGATTAATGCCGGCAAGGGAGTGATTGGGGATAGAAAGATCTTACCTGGGAAGGGGTTTAAGGGCCAAGAGACCATAGAAGAGCTCATCTTTCACCCTAGCAGTAAGAGAGAGAGAGAGAGAGAGGGAGAGAGGGAGAGAGTTTCCATTGGTGATTCAATTTAATTTTTCCATCGGGGAGTTCTTCGCATGCTTTAGGTATATCAAAACCTTGCTGCTATGTATTTGTTGTGATTTGGAAGTCGGCATGCCTGGTGATTTCTTGGATCATTGGATTCAACGAGATCATCCTCGGTGATGTCGTTGTCGCGTGCAACTCGGCCCGTCCAAGTGGCTTCTGGGTCGAGTCTTGAAAGGTGAGAAGGATCGAATCTTGCTTGGAAGTGAGTTATGGCGGAGAGCAAGAGCAGGAAGAGAGAGAGACACAAATGGGAACTCCAACAGTCATAATGTGTGACCAAGCCTTTCTTTATTCAAACTGTCACTAAAAGAATAAAGAATAAAGTGACGGTGACAGGTGCCCGCCACTTGCAGTGTGCAGTTGTGGGTACTGTCAGTGTAGTAATACACGGGCAACTAGGGAGAGGTGTCTTTACCCCCAACAACCTCCCACTTAAAGGTGAATCTACCCTAGTGAGGAGTGAAAAGAAAAAGAAAAGACAGTACAATGTACACATGTACAACAGGATGAGGAAAAACACCATCTCATCCAACGCCCACCAATCTCTTGAGGAAGGCAAAGTGCTCTATAGTGAGACTTTTCGTGAGCAGATCTGTAGGATTTTTGTCAGTGGAGATCTTGACAAGGTCAATAGACTTGTCCTCCACAACCCCACGTATAAAGTGATACCTCATCTCAATGTGTTTGGTCTTCGCATGGAAGACCAGATTCTTGGCTAGCTGAATAGCACTCATAGAATCCGAATGCAGCGTAGGTATAGTATCAACCCCAAGGTCATGAACCAAACGGCCCAACCATATGGCCTCCTTGCAAGCCTTTGTGGCCGCAACATACTCAGCCTCAGTGGTAGAGAGAGCTGTATACTTGTGAACCCTGGACATCCAAGAAATAACACCTCCAGCATAGGTAAAGACATATCTGAAAGTGGACTTCCTACTATCTGCATGTCCTGCATAATCGGGGTCTATGTGGCCCACAACTCTTGTATCCTGGCTGTCATAGCAAATACACATATCTGCTGTGCCCTTCAGGTATCTCATGATACCCTTTATTATATCCCAATGCTTTTTGCTAGGTGTAGCCATATAGCATGCCACAACACCAACTACAAAGGTAATATCTGGACGAGTGGCTATTATGGCATACATCAAATTGCCCATGGTGGCTGATGCATAAGGGATCTTGACCATCTCGACCCTCTACTCATTCGTATGTGGATAATGGGCCTCTTAAACCTTCACATAAGAAGGTAATGGACAGCCAATAGGCTTTACGTCTTGCATGCAAAAATGCTCAAGGACTTTATGAGTGTACTCCCTCTGTGAGAGGTAGAGTAGTCCCTGATGCCTGTCGCACTTAATACGCATACCAAGAATGTGAGAGGCCTGTCCCAAATCCTTCATCTCCAAGCTCTTCTTCAGTTGAGATTTAAGAGCATCCATCATGAGCTTTCCCTGTTATTAGCATATCATCCACATAAAGTACCAAAATAAGCAAGGAGCCATCACGGGCTTTCTTCCTGTAAAGACACGGATCCATAGCACTCCTACTGTGGCCCTATGACTATAAAGGCATCAAAATTATGATACCACTCCCTAGGTGCATGCTTCAATCCATAAAGAATTTTCTTCAACTTGTACACTAGGTGCTCCCTGCTAGGTTCTGCAAAGCCCTTAGGCTACTCCATGTATATGTCATTATGCAAATCCCCACGCAAGAATGCAATCTTGACATCCATCTGGTACAAGTCCAAGTTAAGTTGTGTGACTAAGGCCAAAACCAAGCGTAGGGTGGTCATCTTGACCACAGGAGAAAAGACTTCATCAAAATCAACTCCATGCTCCTGTTTAAAACCATTAGTGACAAATTTTGCCTTATAAGTCGGCTTGGGGTTTGCAGGGATACTTTTCAGCTTGTATACCCATTTGCATGGCAAAGTTTTCTTGCCTTGAGGCAAGGCAACCAAATACCAAGTCATATTCTTGTACAAGGAGTCTATCTCATATTGCATAGCCCTCTCCTAGGAGTGACTACCACCCCTGCGCATAGCCTCATCATAGGTGAGAGGCTCTCCTACATCTGTAACTAAGACATAATGCATCAAGGGCTCAAATCTATCAGGGGGACTGTCAAGAATCGCGTGGTGAGGGGACTTGCTCAGGATGTTGTGCCGAACACACATAGAATGCACAAGGAGAAGCTCACTCAAGAGACAAGAAGAGAGATGGAGGCCAAAATGTTTTCTTGCTAATTTCTTCTTCTTCTTCCACACTCTTTACAATGTACACAAAGTATAGATAAGATACAACATAAAGGAAAGTGGCCTACTAAGTCAAACAATGCATAACCGACTACACTAGTCGACTGGCGCTATAACTATGCTAGCTGTAAATAGGTGTAACAACCTGAATATAATAAGTAATGAGTCAGTGGCCATGTGAGAGTCATAATGACCACCGACGTGCTAAACATGTGGACCCATCTAACCAAGCAGTCCATCATCAATGTCCACATGTGTTGAGCTTGTTATCTCAACACTCCCCCTCAAGCTCAACAGCATCTCTGCAACTCCAAGTAAGCTTCGAAACTTTTGAAGCTTCTTTGTACCCAATGCCTTCATGAAGATGTCAGCTATTTGATCCTGTGTACTAACATACACCAAGTCAATCTCACTTGCTAGTACCTTCTCTCTCACAAAGTGGTAGTGTACCTCAATATGTTTTGTCCTGGCATGGAACGCAGGGTTCCTAGCCAACTGTATACTCCTCATGTTGTCACAATAAATGACAACTGGACCTTCCACCTACACATCCAAATCATCCATTAACTTTTGTAGCCATACTACCTCACATGCTGCAATAGCAGCACCTCTATACTCAGCCTCTGTACTCGACAAAGCAACTGTAGATTGCTTTTTGCTGCTCCAAGCAACTGCTGCACTACCAAGAGAGAACATGTATCCGCTGGTAGATCTTCTATCAGACATATTACCAGCCCAATCTGCATCTGTGTATCCAAACACCTGTACATCTGTACCTGCCTCATAGAAAAGTCCATAATGTAATCTGGACTTCACATACTCTCAATATGCGTCTAACTGCATCCAAATGTGGCTTTCTAGGTACTTGCATAAACTGACTCACAAGACCAACAGCATAGCTCAAGTCTGGCCTTGTAATGGTCATGTAGATCAAACTCCCCACTATCCTCCTGAACATAGTAGGGTCTTCTATCTCATCCCCAACATCAGCACTCAACTTTACATTCTGCTCCAACGGGACTGAAAGTGGTTTGCATGCTGTCATACCATACTTGGACAACATATCCAGGCCATACTGTCTTTGGGAGAGCCATATACCATCATCACATCTGATCACTTCAATGCCAAGGAAGTATCTTAGCTCACCTAAAACCTTCATCTCAAACTTCTTCTTCAAGAAGTCCTTGACTTCAGCAATCCCACTATCACTATCACCTATAATAATCAAGTTATCCACATAGATGACTATGATGACCGAACCTGCATCTCCCTTTCTCACATAAAGTGAGTGATCAACATCAGAAACATAAAAGCCAATATTGACAAGATACTCTCTGATCTTGTCAGACCATGCTCTAGATGCTTGCTTGAGCCCATAGAGCGCCTTCTTCAACCTACACACATACGTGGGATGCTCTAAATCTTAATAACCTGCTAGCTAATCCATATACACTTCTTCCTGCAAATCACCATGCAAGAAGGCATTCTTCACATCCATTTGCTGCAACCTCCAACCTTTGGCTTCTGCCAAAGCAATCACACATCTGACAGTTGCCATCCTAGCAACTGGAGTGAAGGTTTCATCATAATCTATGCCATATGTCTGGGCATAGCCTTTTGCAACCAGCCTAGCTTTGAACCTACTAATAGAACCATCTGCATTGTGCTTAATCTTATAAACCCACTTATATCCGATAGCTTTCTTGACCTTTGGCAATGATACTAGATCCCAAGGCTTATTGGTCTCTAATGCACCCATCTCCTCATCCATTGCTTCATCCCAATGAGCATGACCAACAACCTCCTCAAAACATGTGGGCTCAACATCCTCAACTAGTTTTACCATATAAGCATAATGGTGAGCTGCATAACCTTCAAAACCAAATCTTTTAACAGGGTATCTTACCCTGCTAGACCTGCGTACCACTGGATCACTCAATGGAGTCTTTGCATTGATGCGTGCTCTCTACACACCTGGAATCCTCATTGAAGGAATGTGAAGCTCATCATCCAAGCTCTCTGAGCCACTGGAATCTCCATCAAGAACTGCATCAATGCCATCTGACACTTTATTCTTTCCTTTGTCTTTACCTATAGTGCTGCTAGATGCAACTGAAGATGTAGAGGTACTCCTTAGTCTTCCAGACCAAGGACTACCAGATGATGTCGCTAGTCCACTAAGAGTCCGTGATTCTTGCTTTTCAGCTTGCATATGAGTGTCATGATCATCATCATCATCCAATGCATCACCACTAGATGCATACCAACTGCTCATTTAATCAAAGATAACATCCCTGCTCACTCTGAACTTACATGTGATAGGGTTATAACTGCAGGTAAGCCCTTAAGGGCTTATCTGTAGAATACACAGTGCTCTTTGCACACACCAAATCTCACTGCAATTTGAGATTTTTGCTCGACCCTGCTTCTGGTGCCTCCACAGGCACTATCCAAGAGAGAGAGTGGAAGAATGGGAGAGCTTCTTACCCGTGGCTTGCTTGCTCAAACCTTGCTTCTTCTCCTTCACTTCAACCTTAGAAATCAGCCTCTCTCAGTGGTGCGGCTCTGATACCATGTCAAGAATCACGTAGTGGGGGGACTTGCTTAGGATGCTGCGTCGAACACACACAGAATGCACAAGGAGAAGCTCACTCAAGAGACAAGAAGAGAGATGGAGGCCAAAACGTTTTCTTGCTAATTTCTTCTTCTTCCACACTCTTTACAATATACACAAAGTATAGATAAGATACAACATAAAGGAAAGTGGCCTACTAAGTCAAACAATGCATAACCGACTGCACTAGTCGACTGGCGCTATAACTATGCCAGCTGTAAATAGGTGTAACAACCTGAATATAATAAGTAATGAGTCAATGGCCATGTGAGAGTCATAATGACCATTGACATGCTAAGTGTAGATGTGTAGACCCATCTAACCAGGCGGTCCATCATCAATGTCCACACGTGTTGAGCTTGTTATCTCAACAGGGACGTCTATCTCTAGTAGACCGTTTCATTGTAGCAAGCTGTGCTGCCTGTCCAACACTCTGGCCATGTGTACCAACTGCTGCGGTAGGCTAACCATCTGGCTGGCTGGTTGTATTGGAGCATGGGGCTCCTCCTGGAATATAACCATGCGTATCTCTATCACCTCCTCAAGCTGCCTATGCATCTTGTCTTCATGGAAGACTACATCATGACTACGGATGACTTCCGCGCTTGCGGATCCCAGAGGCGGTAACCTATCTCGCTTGCATCCCCATAACCAAGGAAAATGCATTTGACACTCTTAGGATCCAACTTAGTACGCTTGTCTTTGGGCACATAGCAGAATGCCTCACATCCAAAGACACAAAGTTGCGCATAAGATGGAGGTTTTCCAGTCCATACCTCCTCTACAACTTGAAAATCCAAATTACTAGAAGGTGATCTATTTATGGCATGCACAGTTGAACTGACTGCCTCGGCCCAAAAGCTCTATGGTAAGCCTACATGGCTAAGCATACTACGTACATGCTGCTAGATGGTTCTATTCATTTGCTCAACCAAACCATTCTGGGGTGGGGTATAGGGGGTGATCAATTGACGCTTAATACCCCTCTCGTCACATAGTTGCTCAAAAGCACGTGACACATAATCTCCCCCATTGTCAGTCCTAAGGCATTTCAACCTATGTCCAGTTTGGTTTTCAACAAATGCAAGCCATCTCTCAAATACAGCCAAGACATCAGACTTAAGATTAATGGGATAAGCCCAAACTTTATGCGAAAAATCATCAATTAACATCACAAAATACTTTGCACCACCCATAGACTGACAGGGCATGGGCCCACAGACATCCGAATGTACCAATGCCAGGGGCTTACTCATGTGTGTCCTACCATACTTCTTATGTGTATTCCTAGTCTGTCTACCATAAAGACAATGCTCACATGAATCAAAACATGCGTAGTCAAGGGGCGGTAAGTACTGCAAACCAGAAAGCATTCTCATTTCCTTTAAGGACATATGGCCCAAACGGGCATGCCAAAGAGATACATGTGGATGAAACCCACTGATAAAACATGGTCAATAAGGGACCCTTCAACTACCAGAGGATAGAGGCTGCCATCTTTGGCACCTCTAGCAAGCACAAGTCATCTTCCATGTAGAATCCCCAAATGAAACATGAAACCCAACATCATCAAGCTACCCTGCAGACATAAGACTGCATGTAAGCGTAGATACATGACATACATCCTGTAACAAAAAAGTACTGCTAGTAGAGAACTGCAGCCGTACATCCCCAATACTAACAATGGCAAGTGACCTGTCATCATCATCCAAGCGAACTGAACCACAGACAGTGCGGTAGGAGTGGAACCACTCACGGCATGGTGTAATATGAAATGAAGCACCAGAATCCAAAATCCAACATTGCGTATACATAGAGTGAACATCGTTCAACGACGTAGCATCACAAGAACTAGCTACAAGTATGTACTTCTCATCGGAGTCACCAGTCTGCATGACATTTATCTCCTCGATTTTCACACTGGATTTCACAGGCATAATGCTGCGATCAGAGGACTTTTCCTGTACTTTGTCTTTCCCCTTCTCTTTGCGCTTCTCATTGTGCAACTCATGACACTGTGGGCATATATGACCCTTTTTGCCGCAATGATGACATGTCACATTAGCATTTCTCCCACGAGACTTGCTGTGTCACTTACTACACGACTTAGACCTAGACTTCTGCGAGTCTCTGCCACGGCCATTCCCACGGTCATTTTTGCCATTACCATCTATGCCTCTAACAGTCAAAGCATGCGACACACGAGAGGCATCCAAGTTCTTACGATTAATCTATTTTTGCAGAAGAGCACTCTCTACATCAGGCAAGTTCAAAATAGTAGCAGGAGCACATAAGGCAGTGCAGAATAGATCCCATGACTCACTTAGAGTCCCAAGCAAAAACAATGGAGTAACCTCATCATTAAAGGTAATACCCTGCAAAGTCAAGTTCTTGAGAATAGCATGGAATTGGCTCAAATGGGTAGACATTCTCATATTCTCCTTCATGCACAGGTCCATAAGCTGCTTCAGCCCCAATACATCTGACTTGCTGGACTTTTCTTGTCATAGAGGTTCTTAACTTTATCCCAAAGCTTCCAAGCACTCTATGCTTCCTCAACCACATTTGAATGCACCTGTTCAGTGAGAGACAAGATGAGGGTGGATTTGCATAACTCATGAAGCTCATCCCATTCGTCATCAGTCATAGTTTGAGGCTTCTCGCCATGCATCCTTAGTGGCTTTATCTGCGATTTCTACATCAATATTTGCCAAACTTGGCTCTTCCAATAGGCATAATTCATACCATCATTGTTCACTTTGACAAATTGAAATACTTGTAAGTGGTATGCACATTATTTTATTGTTTCTCTCACTTTTTATTTGTAAAATTTTTATTATGAACTGAATGGAGATATAATAGGAAATAGAGGAAATGATGAAAGCCAAAATTTTTTATTTCTGTAAGCTTGCCATTGCTTCTCAAAGAGCACAATTGATTCTTGATATGAAACCCTTACATGCCTTATCCTATGCAGGTATCTACAAAACAATAATCTATTCGGACAAATACTAATACTATTATTGGAAAGAAGAGATGCATCAACACTACAATTTGAGTAGGTTGAGTTGCTCATTGCATCTAGCTTCATCCATTGATTTGCCTTTTCTTTTGTTTATCTATCTTGTAAATTCAAATTTATTTCCATTGGGAACAAACAAGGGTTTGAAAGTTTGATATTGGACACAAATTGAAGAGAATGTCAAAGTAGGCTGCCTTTATAGTAGAGAGACAAATCTGAAGTATACTCTTTGTTGGAAAGCTTTTTACAAAAAGAAAGATAATGCATGATGCGAACTTGTATCATAAAGAGAGATTTACATCAAGCACTTAATGGTGGGGATACTTCATAGTTTAAAATTTTTAGCTTTATTCTCCTAAGAAGCTTATGTGGAGTTCTAGACTTTTGCCATATTGACATGTTAGGTGCATGTGCCAGCTCTGGACTGCGACACCTGCTAAGTTTGCCTGCAACCCCTTGTTCCAGCAGCAACACATCAACTACCATCAGCGAAGCCATGCTGTTGTACCTTCCATTAGCAACTCCACTCTTGCTGCTGTAGTTTTTGCAGATGTCTTGTCTCTGCAACAATGCCTCCTACTTGACTACTGTAGTCTTAGAATTCCTATCTTCTTGTTGTCATGTCTTGTTGCATTATCACAGTCTGCTCCAACACTACCTTTAACACCATCAGCTATTGCCAGGACCACTAGCTGCAATCAATCACATGCCATCAAGTCACTCAAGACAACAAACACTGTTGCCTTTCATAGGCAGCATGTTGCCTCAGCAACAACTGACATTGAACCAGCTCCTGGCTCTCAGGCTATTGCCACGTGCTCATCTCTTTTGCAAGCTATTGATCAGCCTTAGAGTTGCTACTCTCTCACCAACATCAGCCTTAGAGTTGCTGCTCTCTCATCAACATCAATAAGTCATCTACGCTTCCTTGGCCACTTACCATCCTCTATGATGTCCCCACCTACAATTGCTCTATCTGTTAGCAATCATGTTTGTCATGCACTATCATCTCTTGCGTGTGAACCTTAGTCTCAGTCAGATGGGGACATAAGAGTCTAACATGTCTGTCATGTGCTTTGACGGAGGAGGCAACTCATTCTAAAGTCTGCATTTCTTTTTTCAGTTGGTTTAGAAGTATTTGTCAGTTAGTTTCCAGTCATTTTTCTGCCACTGCCACATTGCGAGTGCTGAAGAGTGCCATGTCGGCATTGTTGATGCCACATCAGCATTTTTTGCATGATCAACTGCCTGAATGCATTTAATGCAGCCGACCTGATTTCTTGTCAGTCTTTGATGCAGTTGGACAATTTTTGGGGATCTGTGCTATTTATAGCAGCATCTCCTCGTTCTCCCCTAACCCCAATTGGCAAATTATATTTCTCTCTCCCTTGGTAGGTTCTCCGTTGGTAGTTGCAGTCTCCTTTGTCTCTCATGTGGATAGCACGTTGGATATTCTCCATCTCTGTCACTGTCGGTACTGTTGTAATCATTTCAGCCTGATTAGGTGCCCTCATTGATGCCTCGGGCTGCATGCAGGGACCGATCAATCCACTCCTTTGTATTCAACATTCTTCGCTAATCAATGTAGATTTATTTTCTTCATCTCTTGTTCTCTCTCTCTCTCTCTCTCTATGTTTGTAATTCTCTTCCGTTGTGCACTCTCACATGATATCATCTCCGAAGTGAGTACACAGATTTATCCCTTTGAGAGGAGACACCCCAAGCTGAAAACACAGATTTTCAACCATCTGCCCTTTGCTGAGAGTGTAGATTTTCTGCATTCTACTGATCCATATGACACAAGCGGACCATCTACAGCTGTTCTATCATGAAGCCGTAGTTGATTTCCATTGTTCGGGACCATTTACAGCAAAACACAGATTTTTGTGGGTGTCTGTAGAGTGTTGAATATCCCTTATCACCAGTTCAATGGCTTTGATGACTCTAACAAGGATATCTCTCGTCACTCCTTTGAAAGGCAGTGTGATCATTGTGAAGATTGGAGGTCCCAGGCCCGTTCTGAACGGGAACCCTCTCCTGATAGGTCACACATATTGGAGTAGCCCTGTCCTCTCCTCTCTCTCCATGTCTCCTATAGGACCCGTTCTTCTGGTCCCTTGGATGCCTATCATGGCACCCTCAGTATAGGTGCCTGTTCTTGCTTCTCTTCCCAGAGGAGATTGTTTGGATGGATCAAATTATTGACTTTGGTCCTGTAAGGTGGAATGCATACTTGACAGTTTTGATCTTTGGGATTTTGTTACCCACCCTATTCCCCGTCTCGTGGTGGAGGATCCCAAAGTGGGATCAACGATGGATCATGTGGCCCTATGGGATCAGTTTAATTCTAGAGCTCAATCTTTTCTCTCTATGAGCTTACATGATTCTATCCTAGTGCATGTATGTAGGTTGCAGTAGCCGATGCAAGTGTGGACAAAGCTTGCTTCTTTGTACCATTAGAAGACATTTGTCCATCAGATTACTCTTGAGAAGAAATTACAACTGCTCACTATTGATGACTCTCCTTCCATGAAGGATCACATCAACAGGTTGGAGGATATGAGGGGTGAGCTTTCTTCCCTTGGTAGGATCATCTCTTCGGAGGATATGGCCATGATTCTTTTGACTTAGTTACACTCTCTCCGAAATATGAGTTTTCTACACCAGCCTTCTTACCTCTAGGACCCAAGAGACTCTTCATGGGAGGAGCTTGCCCTACTTGACTTGGAGCATGACGAGTGTTTGAAAGAGGTGTTGAGAAACCCTTCACCTGCTGTTTGCAGTTTTTGTGTTTCTGTGTTTGCTGGCGCCACCCTAGACTGGCTGTGCCCATTTATAGGCCACTCTCTCATTCATTCCTCATGGTTGATTCATTCAGTTTGTCACCTCTTCTCTCTAGCCTCTCCACTACCCTCACACCCCTTCAGGAGGACATTGTAGTTCATGGTTCGTGGCTGTCTTCATCATGAAGATCTTCTCCATGTTTGCCGAGTTCACTCTGTGTTCCTCCCTGCAAACCCTACTATCTCGCTGGTACGTTGTCTTTTGACAAGAGGTAGCCAATGGATCTAGCTCCACGAAAGCTTTTACTGTAGGTATAGGAGGGGGAAGAAGAAGAGGGAGAAAACAATGGCCAAGCCCAAGGAGACACAAGAGTATTCTTCAGGCTTTGACACAGATTTAGAGAAGCCTCGATGCCCACATTATGGGAAGGGGACACGTCCTGAAAAGAAGTATTGGCAGAAGTACCCTCACCTTCGTTTGGGAGCGAAGGATGGAACTACATCATTTGCTGCAATATTTCCTACATGGTTTGGACTTTAATATCCAATTGCAGTTGAGTAGTGTCCCCTTGGGGGATATAGATATTGCCATTACACGAGCACAAGAGGTGGAATCCCGACTACAAGCAGCCTATGCTTCTCGAGGCAATTCAAATATGGGTTTAGTATTGGGAAACAATATGGCAATGGGCAATGACAGTAGTGGTCAAGGGATAGCGATGGCTAACCCTAATGGGAGAGGGAACATGATACAGAATGTACCTTTATTACCAGCTCCCCCTAGCATGTCGATGCCTACGGGCAGTCAAATGGTTCCAAATGGTGGAGGCCAGGCGGTCAATTCTAATACCATGCCTGTGGCTCAACAACCAGTGCCTAATCGAATTGTTAGGCCGATGGAACGACATGGTAATGACCAAGGCTATGAGTCGAGTGCTTCCAATGTTCTTGGCGAGGTTAAGGACATGATGAAGCATTATACTGACATGATTACAGAGCAGTATCGACAAATAGCCGTTGATGTCAACTTCCTTAAAAAACAACAAAATTTGATAGGAAGTAGATACCCAGAGGAGGGTGCACCGTCGAGGTTTAGTTGCAAATGGTGTGGTGGGCAGCACTATCCAAGAAATTGCCCAAATGTTAAGTGCGACATTTGTGGAAAATCCGGCCATTTAGCAGCTACTTGCTGGAGTAAGATCACTTCCCTCCAGCGAGGAAGTCAGCAACCAGGGCCTGTTAATCATCGTGCCCAAGGAAATGATTCCCAGCGAGAGGACGGGCCTAAACAAATACTTCAACGACCAAAGACTATAGTGGAGGAGCTACCAAGTGGTAGTGGGGTTAGTTTGATTGAGGCTATACGCGTTAACAATGATGAAACCTCTAATCTGCGAGCTGTACTTACAAGAGGTCAAAAGGGTAGAGAAGCCGACAAGGATAAACTTGTCGACGAAAACCCTAAACAAGGCAACAAAGGAACGCAAGTTTTGGATCCTTCCATGGAAGGGGGACCTTTGAAGCCCGTGGAGAGTAAAGCCGATGTTAAGAAGAATAAAGAACCAAAGAAGAAGGTGAAAGTTAAGAAAGAGGCAATAAAGCCGGTTCAGCGACCTAAAGAGCGGATGGTTTGGCGTGAAAAGCGAGCTCTATCGAACTATCATGAATTCGATTTGGCGAGCTCTCTTTGCAAAGTCAAGCCGGATGTGAATCTTTTACAGCTTATTAAGCTTTCCCCAGGAGTACGCAAGGAATTTAGAAAGATCCTACGTACCGGGTATATCGTAGAACCTTTGGGTATTGCGCGAGTTGGTGATGATTAGTTCGAGCATGCTGAGAAGCATTGCCCAAGGGTTGCAGCCTATGTTGATGGGATATTAGTAGACTATGCCATTGTTGACACGGGATCATCTGTTAACATTATGAGTTCTGAACTGATGGAAAGGTTGGGTCTTGTGATCCAGAAAGATACCTCCACAATTCTCAGAATGGCAGATGATAGTGTGAGACAGCCGGAAGGTTGCATTACTAAGGTCCATGTTATTGTTGCCAATGTAGAATGCCTGTTGGACTTTAGGGTGATTCGTTTTGCAGGCCGTCCAAGTTACCAAGTATTACTCGGACGACCTTGGATCTTGCAAGCGGACTGTCAAGTGGATATACCCGCCGGTCGGCTAATATTCGGCAGAGGTGCCCAGCGTGTGGTGGTCGATGCTTGTCCTGAGTCCCCGCAGAGTGAGAGAGCTCCTCTATCTTCTACAGAATTGGAGACGTTAGAAGATTTATCTGCTAGTGAGACATCATCGAGTGATGAGTCCAAAGAGGGATCCACCACGGAAGACATCTATCAAATCACTTTGAATGAGCCGATAGAGGGCCAAGAGCGTATAAGAGATGCAGATGTTATCGAGCTAGACCTTGGTACGCCTGATGATTCGCGGCCAATCAAATTAGGTTCTATGCTCAGTTCAGCAGAAAGGGGGGACTATGTGGCCTTGATCTAGGAATTCCGTGATATCTTTGCCTGGAGTTATGATGAGTTGAGAGGCATCCCTCCTAGTCTTGCTGTACATACAATTCCGTTGAAAGAGGGCAGTCATCCTGTACAGCAGAAAGTAAGGCGTATGCCTTTCGAACTTAGGGACGGGCTGTTTGAAGAGTTACAGAAGCTTCGGAAAGCGGATTTGATTTTTCCTGTGCAACACACGGAATGGTGTTCGCCGGTTGTGATAAGAAAGAAAAAGAATAACCAAATCCGATTATGTGTAGACTTTAGGGAGTTGAATAAGCAGACAGTTAAGGACTACTACCCGTTGCCATTTATTGACCAGATTTTGGATCAATTAGCGGGTAGGGAGATATATTCGTTTATGGATTGCTTTGCAGGATACAACCAAATGGCAATTGCAGAAGAGGATAAGTTGAAAATAACTTTTATCACTGTATTTGGAACTTTTGCGTACCATGTGATGGCCTTTGGTTTATGCAATGCGCCTGGTTCGTGGCAACGAACAGCAGATAAGACATTCGGTGACATATCCCCTGAAGAGTTGAAGGTGTTTATTGATGACTTAGGGGCTGCCACCGTGAGAGAAAGGCAGTTGATCATTCTAAGAAAATGCTTTGAGCGCTGTAGACAATTTTGCATCGCCCTAAACCCACGAAAGTGTGTTTTTGGAGTACCTTATGGACTATTGCTGGGTCATGTGGTCAGTTCGGTAGGAATTGCGACAGACCCCCAGAAGGTCAAAGTTATAGTCGCCATGGGCCCACCACGCACTCCGAGGGAAGTTCACAGCTTTCTGTCTTCGGTTGGTTACTACCGTAGATTTATTAATGCCTTGGCAGAAAGAATGTTGCCACTTACAAATTTATTGTCTTTTAGGTGTTCGTTTGTATGGGGTGACCCTTGTAAGGTAGCATTCGAGGATGTGAAACAAGAGCTAGCAAGAGCGCCCGTTTTAAAAGCACCTAAAAGAGTTGAGGTGTTTTATATATTTTCAGCAGCCACTATGTATAGTATCAGCTGCTGTTTAGCCCAAATTTGGGAAGAGAAGTGGTACCACCCGATTGCTTTTGCTAGTCGGAAGCTGGGGGTAGTCGAAATCAATTATACCTACATGGAGAAGCTGTGTCTAGCGATGGTCTTTGGGACCAAGAAATTCAGGCATTATATTCTCTATGAGAAAGTCGTGCTTTATACGAAGGCGCAGGGACTTCGATTATTGATGAATAAGCTACAACCGCCTGATCGTCTAGCAAAGTGGTTGATCACTTTGCAGGAATTTGATTATGAAACTAGGAGTAAGCCACCAAGGTTGCAAGGCATCGTGGAATGTCTTGTGGACTTTGGGGAGTCGAAAGAATCTGGGGCTGAAGGTAGTGACATGGAGTTGTTATTTAAAATAGATACGGCATCTATTTCCTCCTGGTATGCTGCAATAACGCATTATTTATCAACAGGAGAGGCGGGATCCGAATTATCTAAAGTTGAGAGAAGGAAAATTAAGCAGCAAGCGTTAAAGTTTGCTTTGATCGCAGGTACATTATATTGGCAAGGGGTTGATGATATCTATCGCTGGTGTGTGATGCCTGACGAGGTGCCATTCATTTTGGAAGAGTGCCATGATTCTGCTTGTGGTGGCCATTTTGCTGGACGGCTTATAGCACAAAAGGCTTTGAGAGCAGGTTATTGGTGGCCTGCCATCTTCCAGGATGCGTTTGCGTATGTTAAGCGATGCGATATTTGCCAACGACATGATAGTCGAGAGAATAGGAAACGACCACTCACCCCTATTATGGCGATACTTCCATTTGAGAAGTGGGGAATAGACTTTGTGGGTCCTATTACTCCGTCGTCGACTACACAAAAGAGGTATATCATTGTAGCAACTGACTACTTCACAAAGTGGTCAGAAGCACGTGCAACAAGGAAAGATGATGCTAAAGAAACTGCTAGTTTCCTTTTAGAGCAGATAATATGCCGGTTTGGTCCACCGAAAGAATTAGTGTCGGACTGCGGAACACATTTCCTGAATAAGGTGATTAAAGGTTTGATAGAGATGTGGCAAATCAAGCATAACAAGACAACCCCATATAATCCGCAAGCTAATGGGCAAGTTGAAAGCACCAACAAGTAGCTTGTGGGCATCCTGTCCAAAACTGTGTCGGAAAAGAAACGGGATTGGGATAAAAAGTTATACGTGGCTGTGTGGGCCTATAATACGACATTCAAACGAGCCACTGGCCATACCCCATTCAAGTTAGTATATGGGGAGGAGTGTGTCTTGCCTTTAGAGATTGAGCTGCCAACTATTCGGTTTGCCATCAATCATTCTTTGAGCGATGAATACGCACTTTTTGAGCGCTTGACGACACTGGCACATTTAGATGAGCTTAAGTTGCAGAGCTTATTGCACCAAGAAGTGGCAAAGCGCCGAATGAAGCAGCTACACGACCTCAAAGCCAAGAAATACACCTTCAAGAAAGGACAGCTTGTTCTGTATTATGATGCACGACGTGAATTATTTCCAGGCAAGCTAGAGCCCAAATGGGATGGGCCCTATAGGATCGTTAGAATAGGAAAGAATAAATCCACAGTCTTGTTAGCTGACCTTGAGGGGATAGAATTTAAAAATAAGGTTAATCTTAATAAGTTTAAACCTTATTATTTCTGATTGCACTAACACTATGACTGCCTTGCAGGTCTAGGAGAGATCGATCAAACATCTGCAAGGAAATCGTGATAGAGGTTGATGGGTTGTCTGATCCCTTATTTAGAACACCCATATTTAGAACAGAGGTATCATCAGGGAAAGCTCATTTGGTGGAGCAAAGGATACAAGGTGATTGTGCAAGAAGACGGGACATTTATTTGGGAGATCAAGGTCTTCTGCCATCACTGCCTACAAATTTTGACAAGCATCCCTATTGAATTCAATGACGATGGAGGGATGGAGCCTACAGTCCACCCGTTGAATATGCTGAATTTCGATTACCATAATTACGAGTAGAGTTCCGGATGGCGGGATATATAAACCCTTTATGGAAGTACACCTTGTACTTTGATGGGGCGTCGAGGGGTCCATGCAAAAAAGGAAGTGTAGGAGTTGTCATCCGAGACCCTCGACGACGCATTGTCATGAAGTTAGTTGCTTATCTCGGGGCGAATTTTACCAATAATATGGCAGAATACAAAGGCCTGATTATGGGTTTGAATATTGCAAAGAAGGGTGGTATCCGTCAGTTATTGGTGAAAGGGGACTCTCAGTTGGTTTTAAACCAACTCAATAGGACATACATGGTACGAAACCCCATCCTTTGTATGTATCATCATATTGCCATAGCCCTGCTAGACGAATTCGATAGAGTGTCTTTTCAGCTGATCCCATGGAATTGGAATCAGTTTGCCAATTCATTGGCTAATTTTGTGTATGAAGAAGACCTCTTCTTTAATTGTGGCCCTTGTCCTGATATACCTATTGATGGTGAGACAGGACCCGGTCGTTTGTGGGGTATACTTTCTGAACATGCCCTCTTTGGCAGACGATGGTTGATTTGGGTGATGCAGAGGGTAAGCGAGACTCATCTCCCTTTATTATCTGGGACCCATAGACTGATTAGACGACATGTGATGCGAACACCTCTTGCGATATACGCAGGAGGGATGGGTCATAATCTAATGCACCTAGTTTAGGGCTACGAGCCCTATTTCCCTGGGAATGGCATGCTTTGATGTCTATCATAGTTGTTTCCAGGCGGATGTTATGCACAGTCTTGTTTGATTTCATTAGGCCAAGAGGGCCATTCAGTTTTGTAGCAAAGGCAAGTTTCATTTCATTAGGCCAAGAGGGCCATTTCCCTGTCTCGTGCGGGTGCATTTAATTGGGTTTTTGTTTTAAGTTCTGTGCTAGACAGGTCTGAAGGCAAGCTTGGAGGGAGCCTTTGTTGCGGCATCAATGGAAGCTTCTTGTGGCCAATCCAGGTGATATCTCTCCTTTATGAGTACCTTTCTTTTCTGTTATATGTGTATTTGTACTTGTCAAGGGGACACATTTTTGTTGGGGACCGGCAACCAAGGCATGAAGTCCCAGGTTTAGGTTTACTATGTTTGAGGGAGGTCGGAGTAGTCATTGCCTCCTGTAAAGACATTGTAGGACATCGAAAGACCTGTTTTAGAAGGAAACCCTAGTGGCCCTGTTCTGCTAGCCTGCTAGGCAGCCGTGCTAGGAGTTCTTGTTAGTAGTGAGGTAGTTAGAGAAGCCTGCCAGAAGCTCATAATGATGATGCCAAGAAAATCTGTACATCCTAAAAGATGAATATAAATACGAAGGTGTGTAAAAAGGGGTTCTAACCCCTATCAAAGAAAAGAAAAGAAAAGAAAAGGAATGAAAATGTATAAGCAGTTGATCATTGCCTTGCGAAGGCCTGGTAGGTTCCTGGGGACGAATCAGACCCGGGGCCGATACCTTGTCTTCCTAGGGGTGGCTTCTTGCTGGAACAAAGAATGACAAAAAAAGTAAGGTTGGAGCAAAAATAAAAGTGAGCGTTAGAAAAGGATTAAGTGTCGCCTTGCGAGGGCTTGGTAGGTTCTTGGGTGCCGAGACAGGTCTTGAGGCCGATGCCCTGTTCTCCTTGGGTCACTATGCTCAGCTCCCTCCTTTTTACATGCCCAAGTAGGTTCATCCAATATAAACCCTAAAAGAAGAACTACACTGAAAGAAAATATTCTTTGATCAGGCTATAGGAGTCCTCGCCTTGTAGGAGCTCCTAGTTGCGTTGTCTTTAGTTGGTAAGTAGTGCAGACTACCACTTAGGGCAACCTCTTGGATAGGTTTTTTTTAGTTTGGCTGTGTTGGAGCAGCTAGTTAGTGACTCACTTCGGATCTTCTATTAGATGATGCTAGGCCTACTCCTTGTGGATGTCATGCCTTGGTTCTGTCCAGGGGTAGGGGGAGCATTGTGCTGAGTTTTATTATATATTTGTTCTGTATCAGTTTGATGCTTCTTTGGTTGTTTATGTGCAAATATGTTTGTGGATTTGACGGACAGAGTCGCCCTATCCCGTGGTCGCCAATGAGAGCGGAATTTAGGTGCCGAGAAGTGCTTAAAAAAAGCTAAAAATTATGAATATCAAGGGAAAAATATTCACCGTCAAAGGCGGCGGCTCGATCTAGGACGATTTTAAGCGTCAAAGTGCTTTAAAGGCGCCTGAGCGACACTTGTCAAATTTTCATAATTTTTCAGACAGTCGTGCGGGTTGACACGAGCTACTGGCCAATGCGGGATGCTAAGCCGGACGCCTAGGATTTTTCAGAGCTCGATTCCGAGTCCGGACGGGGAAATAGCCACAAAGTGGGCAAGATTTGAAAAGGTGGACCAAAGTTTGGCCAAATGGGCAAGTGACCTTTGGGAGCCCAAACTTAAAATGCCACATGAAAGATTAGAACAAATCATGGAGAGAGAGAGGAGGAGAACATCACGCCATCATGCGCCGATTTTTGCGCCTAATGCATGATGAATCCACCATGGGGGTTGCATACAACCCATAGAGCAGGCATTGGTCCCTCATTCCCCTCTGTATGCTGATCTTATCGCCGCCCTTCGCCCCTCAATTGATGGCCTGAATGCTGAGATAGAAAATCAGTCTTTCTCTCTCCTTCCTCTCTCTCTTCTAAAGGCAAGTTCATGTGGGAATAAGAAGGAAGAAGAAAGAATGATGGAGGCTTGTCCGGCATGGATCGGATTGCTCCATGGGCTGGAAATGGTGATTTGTGATTGTGCTGGACATGAAGTGCTGCTGATTTCCAAATTTGCAGCCATGGACATGAAACCCGAAACACGCAAATAAGCGGTAATTCAAAATTTTCAAAGGAAATTTGAGATTTATGGCTTTTGATTGATAAAATGTTGTTCATGTGGGCTAAAAATTGTTTATGTTGCTGTTTTCCATGAGTTCTTGCTGGTCATAATCAGAAAATCAGAAATATATGCATCTTGTGGTTTAAAATAATACACTAAAATACGTAAAATATGGAAAAATCACGGGAAAATGATGTTTTTGGGCATAAAAATGGAAAAAGTGAATAGGAACACCAACTACACTTTCAATTTTGCTGCAAGAAGGAACTAAGGGCCACAGCCCATAACCTATCTTGAATTTTCAGTAATTAAGTAATGCAAAAAATAAGGGAAAATAGAGAAAAACCATGAAAAATAGGGAAAAAATGTATTTTGGGTGCGAAAAATTAGTGATAATTAAGAGCAATGTTTGTGAATGTTTGTGGGTACTGAAGCATGAGGATTTGCCTCAGTTCAACCCCACCTTCTTGTTCTAGTGTGGTTTTTCCCGCTTTTTATACATAAAATGATGGCAAAATGCCCTATAAATCTATACAACAATGCAACACTTGATCGATGGAAGGGTAGAGTAGTTGAAATATGTCTAAATGCGGTGTGGGATGATGGAAAAGTTGCTGATTTCTATGCATAGCATTTAGGATGAATAATAATTATAAAATAAGAGCCTAGTAGCACGAGGGTTCCCTTGGTGCTGGGTTTGTGCAACGCCGCATAAGATCGGTAGTTGAAAGTCATTGAAAGGATGTTTCCCACATGTGCACAATACTGATTTCATAACTGTTTGAGCACTTGGCATCCACAATATGCATAAATCATGGAAATATTTAAAGGTATCAAAAATCCTGGATGCACAGCAATTGTTTTTAATTAGGACATTGACCCACGTTGAGTGAGAGACAGGACACCCTAAGCCATAGGCTAGTCGTGGGGTCTAGGGAAAAGAGAAGTAAGGACAATGGTACATTCCTGTATACGATTAAATGGTACCTTGAGTGGACTTTTGTGCGAAATGTTTATATGTTGAGCGACGCATCGAGGGGCCAATCCCCAAGGTGTAGGAGAGTCGCAAAGGGTTGATGGCATTCAGCCGTAGGAGGAATCCCATGTGTATGTGATTCGAGCCTTTTGGCTATGTGTAAGGGACTCCCTCTGAGGAGTAGTGGATGAGAGAAGAGTGGACTACAAACGATGTAATACAAACGCAAGATGTCTAGGAAGGCAATGCATGTGTCATCAACGCTCCTAGCCGCAAGGCCGTGGGGTTGTTGAGCGCGTGAGATAGAGGTCCGGCTAGTGCACGAGCTAGTGCCGGCCCGTTTTTAGGTCCATCAGTGATTGTGATTGTCAATATCCCCAAGGAGGGAAGTACTTCTTCAGGCGACATCCATTGATCAGGGAGGGATCTTCAGAGGTATCAACGGTCTGCACTTGGACAGAGCCATTAGGGTTGACAACAAGTACCTTATATGGGCCCATCCACCGCTGTTGAAGCTTGCCAGGAAACTTGCCAAATCGTGAATCATAGGCTAGGACCAAATCACCTTCCTTGAACTCCTTGTGCTTGATGAAGCTATCATGGTAAGACTTACATCGAGCTTGCGTGGCTTCCATGCATTGTAGAGCCATCCTGTGAGTTTCATCCAAACATTCCAGATGCAGGAGATGGCGTTGCAGTGAAATCATCCCACAAACGCTCTTTAATAGCCACTTGCAAAGAGGGCAATTCCTTTTCAACAAGGAAAACAACTTCTGTACCATACACCAGCTGGGAAAGGGGTCTGTCTTGTAGCTGATTTATGGGAGGTTTTGTACGCCCAGAGGGCCTCTGTAAGTCGATCATCCCAATCACGACGATGTGTGACAATTGTTCTTGTCAGAATCGAGCAGAGGATGCGATTTGTGACTTCGACTTGGCCATTGGCTCTGAGTTAATAAGGAGTGGACTTGCGATGGCGGATCTTATACAGCTCTGTCAACTCTTCCATGATTTTATTAATGAAATGAGTGCCTTTGTCACTTACCAGCTCTAGGGGACTGCCAAAATGGGTGATGATATTCTCGCACATGAACAGGGCCATGTTGTTACCATCGTCCCGCTTTAGGGCTTTAGCTTCACACCACTTTGTGACATAATCCGTACATACCAAGATATATCTGTTCTGCTTCCTTCTGGTAGGAGGATCGATCGGGCCTAGAAGTCGATGCCCCACTTCTCAAAAGGATTCAAGGGAAGGATAGGTTGTAGTGGCATGGCACTTGTCTTGGTAGGTTTCCCCATTCTCTGACAGGCATCACATCGCTTATAGCAATCATAGGCATCCTTGTGGAGGGTCAGCCACCAGTAACTTGCTAATAGAGCTTTCCTGGCTATGGCTTCTCCTGCGAAGTGGCCTCCACATGGCTCGTCATGGCAAGCCTTTAGAAAAATCCCAATCTCATCTCCTGCAACACATCTTTTGAGCACTTCATCTTTGTCTTTCTTGTACAGTGCTCCACCTAACACGGTGTAGGGGGGTGATTCTAACATAAGCTTCTTCCTTTCCCGACTAGAAATGCCAGGAGGGTACTATTGAGTTGCCAGCAGATTGGCAATGTCTGCATACCAAGGGGTTACAGTTTCTACCAGGAATAGGGAAGCATTAGGGAGGTCTAGATCATCCTGCTCCTCGTTTGCAATCTGTGGGATACGCGACAGATGATCAGCCAGAACATGGGAACGACCAGGTTTGGTAATTACCTCAAAGTAGAACTCTTGGAATAGAAGGAGCCATCTCATCATTTGTCCTTTCACATCTACTTTGTTCATCAGGAAGGACAAGGCCTCATGATCCACATAAAATTTAAAGTGAGTAGACAGTAAGTAGTGGCGAAACTTCTCTAGGGCAAACACCATTGCCAAGCACTCAAGCTCTATCACTGTATAGTTCCATTCCCTATCAGTGACTTTTCGCTTGCATAATAGATCGATTGATCTAGTTTCAAGGGGCCCTTTTGACATAGGACAGCACCTAGCCCTTCAACTGATGCATCAGTGTGTACATGAAACTCCTTCGTCCAATCGGGAGGCTGTAAAATAGGTGATTGTATCAGGCATTGTTTTAGAGTATTAAAGGCTTCTTCACAGTTAGCCGTCCAAAGGAAATCAGCTTCTTTCCTTAGGAGCTTGTGCAGAGGGGCTGCCTTAGTTGCAAAATGTGCAATAAATCTTCAGTAGTAGCCCACATGGCCAAGAAATCCCCTCAACCGTTTGAGGTTGGTGGGTGTTGTCAGAGCTGCGATCTTCTCAATCTTTGTAGGGTCTGTTGATATCCCTTGTGCAGAGACAATGTGGCCCAGCAGAACTCCAGAAGAGACCCCAAAGATGCATTTGTCGGGGTTGAGGGAGATCCCATACTCCCAAAGCATTGTTCCAAATGTCCCTAGTGTTCACAGATCAAACTATAGACACAAAAGTCATCCAAATATACTTCAATAAAGTCGTGCAAATGATTTTGGAATGTGGCCATCATGACTCGCTGTAAAATAGCAGGGGCATTGCAGAGTCTAAACGGCATCACTCGGTAAGCATAGGTCCCCCATTCTGTGGTTAAGGTTATTTTGGACTGATCCTCTTCTACTATCTACACTTGGTTGTATCCATTGAATCCATCCAGAAGGGAATAAAGCTCATGTCCTACCACTGTGTCCAACAGTTGGTCTGTGAAAGGGATAGGAAAGTGATCCTTTTTGGTCTTGGAATTCAACTTGTGGAAATCCACACATATACAAAGCTTGCCATTCTTCTTGGGTACTACCATGATGGGTGAGACCCATTCACTATTTGCCACTGGGTAGATGAACTCGGCTTCCAGAACCTTCAGCAGCTCTGCTTTCATAAATGTGG
This sequence comes from Lygodium microphyllum, assembly GCF_053477565.2. Taxonomy (NCBI): domain Eukaryota; kingdom Viridiplantae; phylum Streptophyta; class Polypodiopsida; order Schizaeales; family Lygodiaceae; genus Lygodium; species Lygodium microphyllum. Next base: position 9,173,267 of record NC_141143.1, read on the forward strand.
AATAATTCGGGTTCATTCGCCTCTGGCATTGCTGTACTGGCTTGGCATTAAGCTCTAGATCAATGTGATGTTGACATATTGTGGGATCAATCCCCTTTAGGTCTTTGTAGGACTAAGCAAACACGTCCAAATTCTCTTTCAACAAGTTTTACAAGGTTGACAACTCCTCTTCTGGTAGGCTGCTACCCACCTTCAAGTGGCATTCAGTGCCATCTGCATCCACAAAGGTTAACTGCCTTTCACCTTCTACTTCACGGATGAAGGTCCCACGGACTGCTTCTGGGTACTGATCCGACTCCTTCAAGGGGGTGGTGTCCTCTTCTAATGTCCCACTAGAACCAACTTCTTCTTTTGGTGGAGACTTAGGTTGCTCCTTGAGATGTTGAAATGGGATTAGAGCCGTTTTGGGTTTGGTTTCAAGATTAGTTACCTCTTGGCTTGAAGACTCATCTTCTTATGATGCGTCCAGGAACATCACATAACAGGGACCCTCTGATGACTGTTGGAATCGTGAGACTGGTGCTTTTTGGCACGGTGCATCATCATCATCTTTTCTTGACAAAGGTGGGTGAGGGCGGCATGAGCCACGGCTAAAAGACGGCTTGTTCTTCTTAACCCATTTCTTATAAAGATTTTGCATATGAGAAAACCCATTTCTTACCAGACCAAATGGTACCATTGCCATTCTGTCCCACAGCATGAGCTCGTCTGCTTCTGATGCTTTTGGAACTTCTTCTTCATATATATCCTCTTCGGGTGGGATAGACTCTTCCATCTCGCTTTCATAACCTTCTTCTTCCATATCATCTTCGTCCTCTTTAGACTCTGTCTCTGTATTTGTCTTTGTCTCTATCTCTGTAGGAGCTCTGTAAGAGAAGAACAGGTTCTCTGATTCGCCTTCTGCCTCTGTCTCTGGCTCTACTATGGCCATGTAACAGGGAGAGCAGTACATCCATGCTTCTATCTCACTGTCAGAAGTGATTTCGAAAATCATTCCTGGTTCAGGCAAGAAGTATTCACCCATTGATAATGGCTTTGCATATTTTGGGAGTTGGCTTACAGTATCCACTGTTAAGGAACGTGCCAGTGTTTTCTTGGGAAGGATCTGTTTGAAAGCATCTTCTTCTGTTGATGTTCCATTTGTAGCCTCATTGGGAGAGTCAAAAGATAATTCCAAGGAGGTGGATCCATGTCCTTTTTTAGCACCATATAACTTCAGCACCACTTTATTGGGTCCTCTACCCAAGGTCAAGGTTCCTTTGAACCAATCCATCCTTGCTCTGGCTTCAAAAAGCCATGGTTTGCCCAGTAACAGGGGATAGGATGTACCATAAGAGTTTGGCTTCACCACTAGATAGGTTAGCCAATAATCTTTTCGAGCCACTATAGTCTTCACATATGGGAGAATGCCCAAAGGCTTGATTCTGCTTTGATCCACCAGTCTGATGAGCCATTGGGTGGGTTGCACACCTTGTAGGCCTAGATCCTTCATTGTCACATCCGTCATAATGTTCACTGATGAGCCACCATCAATCAGTGCATTTGCAATAAAGCAGCCTTCTATCCACACGCCAGTGTCTGGGGTATCCAAATCTAGGAAGGCGTTAGTCACATCCACTTCTTTTACAGGCTCTGGAGCTTTGTTGGACTTTGTTGCTATTGAGGGAGCAATCCTTAAGCCACATCTTCTTGTCAGTATACTTTTGAATCTTTTTCGACAACTGGGAGACAACATCAATAATTGTCACAATGTGAGGTTTGGTTTAAAGATATCTAGATCTCTGACTAAATCGTAGTCCTTAATAGGATCCATTGGCTTCTCTAACCGGTTAGGGAATGGGGCGATACCCATTTTCATTTTTCCTTTTTCTTCCAACAGGGGCATCATGGGGACTTCTTCTACCACTTGTGGCACTTCCTCCTCTTCTATCTCCTGGATCTCTGGTCCTGTCTCTGGAACTCTCTGTGACTCTCTGTGGCACTGTGGTGCTCTGTACGGCACTATCAGGCTCTATTCTGTTCTGTTCTTCTGGTGGATGATTGAACTTCACTGTTCTGGCAGGAGGATTATTTTCTTTCTGGATAGGTGGTTCCTTCTTCTTTGCACGTGTGATGGCAGCAACTTTCAATTCCACTAAATTGAAGGTATGCTCTTGGGCCTTGGCCGAATTATCAGTAGCACTGTTTTTCACTGGGGCTGGGCTTGGATAGTCTTTTGCAGTGTGGCCTTCTCCTTTGCATTGACTGCATAAGGACTTGTAATCCACTGACCTTCTGGGATTTGGACAATGTGGTGAAATGTGTCCCTTTTCTCCGCATCTATAACACTCCACTTCTGATCTCTGACCACTGCCAGACTGTCTTCCTCTGTAACGTTGGGATGGAAACCTCCTTGGACCGAAATTAGGACCAAACTCTCTAGGCTTGGGTCCAATATCCTGTGTTGTCATTTTGGATTCCAGCAAGTTGAATCTTGTGTCTTCTTCCTTCCTTCTCCTATCATGCATCTCCTTCAGAGAGCAAATATCCTCTGTATGGTTCTTCCGCAAACAGTAGGAACAGAAAGCTCCAGGGACTGTTGGCTTTCATGTACATTCACTGGCTAAATGGCCTACTTGATGACACTTACCACACCAAGTATTTGACCGCATCACATCTCTTCCTACTCTTGCAACATTGGATATGCTAGCGGTATTCACTTTCAGTGTCTATAACTGCTCTGTAATCACATCCATCAACTCCTTTTTGATATTTGCAACTGAGTTGGATAAATAATCCTTCAAGTTTTCTCCTCTTGAGGTACTGGCAATAGGATTTTGAGGAGTGTTTGTAATCATTGCATAAACAGGTTGTGCTGGTGCAGAGGGGTCTCTGTTCTGATTCTGATTCAGAGCTCCTGTTTGAACTATTGGCTGTTGGCTCCAGTTGGTAGGGTTTCACTATTGCTGCTGATTTAGCATTGGGGAAATTGGTTGGGACCATTGTTGTTGTGGTTGAACCATCATTTGAGGCATTGATTGTGGCCACTGTGGATTTGGTGCACTGTACTGTGATACTGGGGGCATCTGTTGGTAGGGGTAGGGGACTATCCCTGGGACTGCATTTGGTGAGTACATCATTCTTGGCATCAGAGGAGGTAGGACTCCTCTTCCTAGATTCATCGCCAATCTAGCTTCCACTTCATCTTATAGTCTTGCACCTTCTATTGCAGCTTGCAGTGCGGCTGGTCTTTGTAGCTCCACAAACTTACGGACTTCTGGTTGTAATCCTCTGAGAAACACCCCCTTCTGAATGCCATCATCTAGATTATGGTTAGTCCATCTCTTCAGGATGGATTCCATTCGTGAGACATAAGCTTCTACTCTTTCTCCAGAGGACAGACTTAAATTCATAAATTCTTCTCACATCCGCTCTTTAAAACCTTCATGTCTGAATTTAGTGAGGAAGGCCAACTTCAGGTCGTCCCATGTGCCAAAAGTTCGTGCTGCTTGTCTCTCATACCACTGAGACGCCGCACCCTTGAAAGTGGTGGGGAATATTAACCAATGCTTAGGGTTTCTGTCATTGTTAGCCACACATGCTACCATAAACTTTGCTACATGAAGATCAGGGTCTTCATTGTACTCTTCCTTAAAAATTGGCAACGGGACTACATTCGCTGGTCATCAATATTTCCAGGACGGATCTGGATTGGAAGTGGACCTTCAACAGGAGGAGGAAGGGCTTGATGTGCCATTAGGACTTCTGTAAAGAGTTCCGCAAGGGCGTCAAAGGTGGCTTCTACTGCAAGCTCGTTCTCAGCTTTGATTTTTGCCTTTTCTCTTCTCACGTACCTCTGGACTCGTTCTAATGCTTGTCTCTTTATTGTGTCATTCATTAGGGGGTTGGCTCCACTATGTTGTTAGTGCTCCACAGAGGGATAACAAAAGGCTTCAGTCTCTGGAGGACTCTCTTGCCAACATTTCTTCTACTTCTTCCTTTTCAACGTCTCTGAATTCTGATTTCATGCCACTGCACAGAGGAAGGTATTCAGTTCTAAAGGTGTCAAAATGCATACGTTTAAGCATTGTGGTGGTGCCATCATCATAGTAATGCCAGCTTCTGATGGTTTCAACAGTGTATGTCGTAAAGAACACTCTGTCTACCAACTTCCAGTGGGTTGCTAATTGAAAAAACAGAAGATTATCAGTGCACCAAGCATCCCATGTATCTTGCTGTTGAGCATCTACGAACAAGTCCCAGCTTTGTTCCTTCTTGTTTTTGTGAACCTCCACAAACCACGACTCCTGAAGCTTCTTGACTATTTTCCACTTGATGATGTCTGGAAACTTCTCAATGAATGCCAAATCTTCCATGGATGGTCATTCTCTCTATTTTTTCTCTTCAGTTTGTTTCCAAACAGTTTGCCACCAAGATGCAAGTTTTTGCTGCTTCAATAGGAAGAGGAAATAGCCCACCACATAGAGCATGCATCATGATGGTGATGTGTTTCCGCCATTGTGGGATGAACTTCTTGTGAAAAGTGGCTTTGATAATGAGAAATTCCAACTCTTCAGTGGTGGAAGAAGGAACTTTACAAACATCCATTGAATTCTTCTCTTCTTGGCAATACCATTTCCTTCATTTTCAGCCTCTTCTAGTGCTTGTTGATGGCAAGTTTCCCCGGCTGCGCACAAAAAACATGGAGCCCCAAGAGGAACACCAAGGAAAAGGGAATTATCTTGCAAGAAAATCTATCTTGTGACATCAACAAGCTTTTATTTCATTATTTTGATCATCAAAACAAAGAAAACAACAATTCTTCACGCAGCATCATAGTAGATATCTCCCATGGATTTGATAGAATCAACCATATTTTCCAACATCTTCACAAAATCCATCAATAGAAAAAAGAAAAAAAAAGAATACACCATCTTTGAATGGAAATACATCACATGTTATTCATAGTTCTCTTTCTCAATCTCTCATATACAATCACACTGTTTTGATAGAATTGACTATCTCTGACCCTCTCTCTCTCTCTCTCTCTCTCAATAGCACATCATATCCTTACTACAATACTCTCATAATAACCCTCAATAATCCTTCTTAGGTCGTGGATACACCTCCCAAGAGGTATGTCTGATATGAAGAGTCACCAGAGCCACTACATTGTCTTTTCATAGCTCACCACTGTCACTTCACTCCAATCTTTACTTGAGTCTTCAGCAGCTACTTCTTTGACTTTTTTTAGCTCTTTTGCACTTGTATTTACCTCTTTCCAAGGATAGAAAACTTTCCCAAGCTATACTCTCATCCAATAGAACACACAAAGGCATACAGAAGGTCTACAGAGGCTCACGGAAGCTCAACAGAGAGTTACAGATGGTCAACAGAAAGCATCAGAACCACATAACTCATACCAAAACCATTCCAAACCATCAAAAATCACTCAATAAGATTTCAAACAATCTCAAACCCTATCAATCAATACTCCATCCTTCCATACAGAGAGAAAACAGAACAAAATAGAAGCTCAACAGAAGCTATCAGGACCAAACAAAACATATCAGAACATCAACAGAACGGCACATCTCTACTAATAAACATCATGAGCTTAATAAAACCATTCCAACCTATCTAAAACACTCTTAAACCCATTCCAAACCAATCAATCATCTCATAAGATCAACCATTCAGCTCTCAAAAACAACAAAAATCAGCCAAAAAATAGGTCATTTCAACACTCAACATGGAAATTGAGCAAGAGTTCCCATATTTTGGTTCCATTTGCTATGACCAACAGATTCAAGCTTTGAGTGCTTGTGCACTCTGAATTGAGCATTGAAGCTAGGTTGCCTCGGGCCCCTCCCCCGGGACTTGTGCTTGAGATAGGTAGGAAGTGAGGGAGTTGAAGAGATATTCGATTTCCTTTGCAAGTATGTTTTTTGGTTTTTTGGATTTAGGTAAGTCGGTTGGATTAGTGTGAGTGGTTGCTTGTGATTTGGATGCATTTAGGTAGGGAAAAAACAAGGAAAATAGAGAAATACACACTAGGGTTTTTGCTGCAATAACAGGCCCAAAACATGAAAAAAAAAGAAAAAAGAGAGCTTCAAGGCATTAAGACAGCAAAGAAACTAAGGGGGAGGTAAAATACTAAACAAAGAGGAGTTTAAGAAGCCAAGAGGGCAGGGGAAGTGCTTATTTGTCATTTCTGAGTTGAGAGAGAGAGAGAGAGAGAGAGAGAGAGAGAGAGAGAGAGAGAGAGAGAGAGAGAGAGAGAGAGAGAGAGAGAGAGAGAGAGAGAGAGAGAGGACTCGAAACCATTTCATGCTTGGCAATCTTCACTACCATGCCTTCTTAGAGACCCATAGGTAAGCTGTGAGTGTGCCTTCATGTTGGATGATTGCTTCGAGGATTATAGTTGAGAGATTGATCAAGGCATGTGTGAGATTCGACACGATTTTGACTATTTTGGAACTTTTGATGGCACACTCGGATGGCGTCACAATCATCTGAGTCCCGCACTATCTACTACTCGGACAATTTGAGTCGTTATTGTCTACTTAGACCAACCATACTGGTCTAAGTCATAGGCTCAAACTTAGACAAGACACTTGGCTTTAGATGGCCAAAATTTAGACCTTGAAAATAGTCCAGTCAAGCGTGCAAACATTCGGCCAATTGAGCAGCCACTCACTCTCAAATAGTTTGAGTCAGACACTCAGACACTATCACTTGGACATTGTCACCTAGAAAAATTGTGTAGAATCCAAATTTTGGCAGCTCAAGCTAGACAACAACCCCATAGGCCTCCGGACTCGTAGAAGAGCTCATATGGCTTTAGACTCACTAATCGTGACCTAATGGCCCAGGAAACAATTGCGGTCTCACAGACACTTAGTCACGTGCCTTGATAGAGATCTAGACTAATCAACCAAACCTGTTATTCCTCTGGAGCCCCGAGAGGAACACTAAGGAAAAGGGAATGCTCTTGCAAGAAAATCTATCTTGTAACATCAACAAGCTTTTATTTCATTCTTTTGATCATCAAAACAAAGAAAATAACAATTCTTCATGTAGCATCATAGTAGATATCTCCCACGGATTTATCTTTAACAAACTTGATCATGTTCTTCATATTCTTCATATTCTTCATTAATAGACAAAGAGAACACAACTTTTGATGGAAAGAAATCACATAGTATTCATCTTCATTGTCTTCATAGTCTTCTCCCTCATAGAAATATACAATGTTTCACATAGAATCGACTATCTCTTGCATATGATCTCTCTCACAATAGTATACTCTCAATACTACATCATATCCTCACTACAATCACTCAATAATCACCCACAATAATCCTCATTAGGTCGTGGATACACCTCCCAAAATGTATGTCAGATGTGAAGGGGCACCAAAAACTTCATAGTGTCCTGTGAGATCTGTCTTCTATCCTCACTGTCTTCTGTAACCTTCTGTAAATCTTCTGTAAATCTTCAATAGTTACTTCTTCACTTCTTTTGACTTGAATAGAGCTTCCATTCATCCTTTTCCTAAGACAAAAACACTTCCCAAAACATCCATATATCCATCATAACACTCAACAGAAATAACAGAACAGAACCACAAAGCAACAGAACTATAGAGCTACAGAAGCACTGAACTTTACAGAAGATCAACAAAACCCATAAAAACCATAAAAACAAAAAAAAAAACCAATTCAAACTCTCATACACCTTTTAACACATTTCAATCATCTCTCAAAATATCCATTCAACCATCTCAACTACCAAAACAGAACAAAATAGAAGAAAATCAGGCCTTATAGAACCATACAAAGAGAATTACAGAACTCTTCAGAATAACATATTTCATAAAAAACCAACATAAACCCTTTCAAACATACTCAAACCACTCCAAACACTTCAAAACATCTTCGAACTCAAACAATCAACCACCAAAAACAACCATTCAACAACAAAACAACAAAAAATCAGCCCAAAAAACCAATCATTTCCACACTCAAGATATCCCCACACTTAATAAGGAAGCGTCCTCGCGACCTAAGAAAATGGAAGAATAAAAGCTCTATGATCTGCTAAAAAGAATCTTCAATTCAGTATAAATCACCCACTTTGATCACGACCCCAACATATCAGCTTCATAACATGGATCTGAAACATATATGAAAGGAAAACCAATAACACTAAAAAAAACCGTTCCAATATTATAAAAACCAAAATAACTCAAACTATTAAAGGATATAAGAGTTCTGCATCCAAATCTGCAACTGCAACCATGTGATAACCAACTGCGTCAATCTTCACAGCTTCATCTTCATCAGCTCCACACAATTGAAAAAAACATCACCCAATACAAAAAATATCCATATACAAATATAGTCTGAATGGCATGGATCCCCAAAATTTGGAGAGCAAAAAGAAATTTTCCATTAATAAAGGAGGAATGATACAATGAGGAAAAAGCTCCATTACTAAGTAGGATGAAGGTATTTCTTCTTAAACTGCATACTAAGCTTTAAACGTTCCAAAGCTTTACTCTCATCAACAAAATGCTGAGGCACATTCTGGAGGAACTGTAAGCAACACATCCTTTCCAGTAAGATGAGGAACCTGGTAGGGAAGGCCTGTGCAAAGTAATACAGAACATCCATCTGAGCAACATTCACATCTACATTTGGATTGATGAGCAATTGAGGGATACTCTTTCGAGTATTCAGCTTTGACTGCTGATGCATGAAAGCAAGATACCAACAAAAATGAGCTGCAAGGCAAACAGTGGTATCCTCAGAAGTAGCATGCACTTTGGCAAAATGAAGATAAGAGTTCAAATATGCTGCAGATGTATCCCAAGACCCTGGAATGAGAGGCCAGTTAAATACCGGTCCTGTCACACAATCATATAGTGTCCATTGTCTTCGACGGAGTATGTCACTATCATATCCTCGAGTATCTAGCACTGACTGGGGAGGAAGATTGATATAATCAGATGAAGGGGGCAATGGAATGAGAGGAGAACATTGTAAAGGAGGATAAGATAAATCATAAAAGGAAGGCAAATGAAGGGATAAGGAATATGGAAAAGATGGAGAATTCAACAAAAAGGTACGAAGGGAATCCACTGAGAAAACACAAGGAATAGGAGGAACAGAAGGTGGAGGGTCAGAAGGGGTAGGTGATACTGTAGGATCAGCAATAAAAGAACATGTCGTAAAAACAAGGATATGAGGAAATCCAGAAGGGATAAAAGATAAAAGCGGAATGGTATCAGGACTTGAGGAAAGAAGGGAAATATAAAAAGGGAAACGATACGCCATAAGAGAATAAGAAAGGAGATCACCAGGATCCAAAGGATAGATAGAACAATGGACATTAAGGTCCTGGAAAAAGGAATCGATAAATAATGGATGATCAGCATTAAAGCTCAACAACTGAGATTGTAATGGCTGGATATCAGATTTATGAAAAACACTCCGAAGACGACGAGGTTCCAAAGCATCATCATCCAAAGGTGGATGCCAAGCATGTCCCTTACACCAAGATGTCTGCTCATGATAATACTTCAAACTTTCTGCTAGCAAGAGCTCAACTGAGTGCACATACATGACTGCCTGTAAGATCACATCCCCCACATAAACATTCAAGTCCTCTTCATCAGGAATTTGCAGATGTCCGACAAGATACATGAAAGATAATAATTGAACCTCATGGGAAACCATCTCATCCACAAATCTATCAAAAACTGCTCTCAAGAGACTCGCAGACCAAAGATTTGACCACCCATCCTCTGGAGGTTCCAAATCCACATTGCTTAAGGAGATGTACAGGGCAAACCTTTGCTGATTATATTTGATCCAAAAGGATGGAGGAGGTGACACCAATTCAATATAGTAGGTAAAATCTTCTTGCACACAGTTCATCCTCTGCTGAAAGCGTTCCACTTTAGCGGAGAACCCATCACATAATTTAGCTTTATGGTGCAACTGATCAAGCTCTCCTTTAGAAGATATGACTGAAGAGACAATAGGAGTTGGAGGAGGAACAGAAAGAACAGCCACTTTTTGGTTAAGTTCTTCAATAACTTTCTGTTGGGACTCTACAGTTGCCTGAGAGTGCTGCAACTGACCTTCACTATTACGAAGTTTACTAGCCAAAGTGACCATTTCCTCAAGGGCAGAATTTTTCTCAAGCTGCAAGGATGCATTTTCCGCTTCCAACTTAGCAACCTTAGATTCTAACTCTTGGATAGTTTCCTTCTGGGAATCCATTAAGGATGTGGCAGTAGTCATTTGAGTATGAATATCACTAAGTGTAGCCCTTTCTGCAGACAAATCCTCCAGTGCCTTAGTCAACTGACTAGTCAAGGAATCCACCTCGTCTTGCAAGGAAGTATAAACACTGGTATACATTGTCTAAAGACAAGAGGTAAGGGAGGTTTCCAGAGTGGACTGAACAGTTGAAACTAGCTGTGAAAGCATAGGTCCAGATAATATAGTATGTAAGGATGAAGGCATCTGCTGATCAATTTGTCCTTCCTTTTGGGTTGAAAATAAATTAGGATGGGAAAGGAAAGAAGGAAGGGCACTACCAAACACAGTAGGAACAGGTGCAGGTACAGGGGAAGCAAGTACAAGAGGGCTGGAAGGACCCTTTGTACGAAGGCGTTTCTTGCGAGAAAATATAACAGGGAACTCCTCATCTTCTGAATTTGGTTGCATAGGTGGAGGGGAAGGGACTGATGGTGGAGGCTATGGCGGTAAAGGAACAGAATTAGGCACTGGCACACCACCAGGAGGAGGTGCAAAAGTGATAATGTGCTGTAAGAAATCACCATAGGAAACATTAATGATCTGACCCTTCCGTACACGCTAGAAATGTTGATCCATCTTGGAGAGTAAGAAGCTTGCCCAACTGAACCTAACACCCTCTAGGATCTTCACAGAAGCTGTGAACAGTTCCTTGAGAAGATACTTAGAAGTGGACTTACTCATCATAAATCGGTCCTGGAGGAACTGACATAACTGCTTCCATACTGGAGAAGAGATAGGAGCAATAGAGATCCCTGAACTGTTAATAAGTTGATTGAGAAGCAAGGGGGTAGAAGTTTCCTTCTTCAAGAGCATAACTATTTCTTCAGCAGTAAGTAACTGGTTACCGCTGGGCACAAAGGAAGCAGAAAGGGGCAAGCACAGTGCTTCATGGATATTAGTTGTAGATAAGCAGAAGGTACGGTTATAAACCAGACCAAACTGGTTTTTATAAGAAGCCAAGAAGGAGTAACAAAGCTTCTCATCTACCAACGGCAATGTGAGGGCAACAAATGGTCTGAGGCCTGTACGTCGGATGCAATCCGCCTCTAGAAGGAGAGAATAGTCATGGACTGCGAGGGGAACATGCTGTACCACAATCGGAGGGGGAGGAGAAGAAGATGATGCCATTCAGACTATAGCAAAAACCACACTCACAAACCAGGAATCAAAGAGAAAACCTGCAAAACCCACAAACAAAACCACCACTGAGACCATTAACAGGAGAAAGATTTAGGACAAGACTGACTGGACTAAACCACCCCCAAGCAAACCACATCCTACCGAAAATTCAACATGACCTATGCACATATGCGACCAAAAGCTTGGTGAATATGCAGTACAAACAGGCACCCAAAACCCCGTAATCAAGCACACAAAATAAAACAAAAGTGTCACACATACCGTAACCCAGACACTGACTAGACTCCAAACAGAATCACAGACTCGGACTAGTAAAATAGACATGAACAGATATGACCGACATTTGTGACCAAGAAAACCCAATCCCCGTAAACGTTCAGGGTCCTATAGTGCGGTGAAGTGGATAGGTGAAACTAACGACTCATTTTGTTTAAATAATCAATTAAGCATAGTTTATTATTAATGTTTAATTCGTTAATGCATGGTGAGTCGGAAACGTAGCCCAGCCCCTCTCAAACTTGACACGACTTTACTTGACTTGGTCTCTACTAATGCAGTTCATTGTTATAATTATATGATCTGTGGCACTTGAGTGCATGCATGCGTGACTTCGGAGGGGTCATTTTATTACAAGTTAAAGGTGTCTGTAATGCGTGTGCATATAAATTGGTGAATGGCTTTTAATTTACAAAAATTAAGTGGGTTATGGTGCAAAGGTGCTCGTGCAACGGCGGGGTTCCTTTTACAATTAACGTTCGGGTTTGTTTTATTACAATTTTATGAAGTGCAGTCTGTTAATTTTGTGTATATGCAACGGTCAATTGATTTTAATTACAATTTAAATGTGTGTTATGGTGTAACGTGAGAGAGGGAAAAAGAGAAAAAAAAACTTGGCAATGTGTGGGTTTGTCTGCAAAGTCTGAGACAACGGCCTCAAAAAGGGAAAGACGCAATCCACCGATAATCCACAAAACTGACAAAAGGCGGACTAAGACTAGTCGTCCTGTCGTATAGGAAAACGGAAAAATAATTAACACATTGGCCAAAAAGAAATAATAAAACAAATGCGGTGTGTGACCAAAGAGAAAAAATGGAGATGTTAGGGGTTTGGATTGATTGGGATTTAAGATTATGATTGTTTGGTTTTGTGGGTTGTTGTTGTTTTGTTTAGTTTGGTTTGGTTGTAGTGTTTGATTGTTTTTTTTTTCTTTTAAAGTGGGTTTTGATGTGTTTGTTTGTTTGTTTGTTTTTTTTTGAAAGTGATGTGGACATGAAATTTCAGCAACCAATTATGAGCATCAAGTGTAAAGAAGGTGATCGGATTTAATTCATTTTTGTCAGCTCATTTGTGGGATGAAAAATGATTTTTTCATTGATTTTTTTTTAAAATTAGGGTTTTGACTCCAATTAATACTTTTGCCAATTAAGGAAAGCATTTTCAATGAGAAAATATTGGCAAAATGTACAAAAGAATTCGTAAAATTTTCAAAAAAAAATTATGACAGTATTTCAACATTTTTATGAATTTTAAAGGAAATTTTTCATTTTTTTCAGGGTTTTGAAAAAGAATTTCAATTTTTGAATTTTTTGGTTTTTTTTATATTTTAGTTTGGAAAAATATGCCAATTGTTTGCAGAAATACTGGGAATTTTGTAGGGATTTTTTGTAATTTTTTATTTTTAATTGATTTTTAAGGAATTTTTGAATTTTTAAATGTGCTGTTAGGGGTTTTCAGGATTTTAAATTAAAAGGGCAGTACCCTGCTGCGTGTGAACAGCTGATAAGGACTGCGTGTGAATGGCGGCTGCAGGACACCATCGCACGGTTAAGGCATAAGCGCGTCCTCGCGCATGAATGGCCGCTAACAAACATGCTCCTACGTACACACACGCGAACAGCCACGCGCACGCACACCGGCATGTGACAGGGGGCCTAAAAGGGGGTGCGGTGGGGTTTGTTGGTTTTTAAATGAATGGTGGGTGGTTTGCGCTTCGGGAGGGGGTGGGTGGGAAAAGGGGCTTAGGAGGGGGGAGGTGTGTGGGTGGGAATGGGTATGTGAATGGGGGCTTAAGAGGGGGGGGGGGGGGGCTGTGTATGTGGGTGAATGGGTATGTGAATGGGGGCTGTAGTGGGGTGGCGGGAACGGGGATGTTGGGGGAGGGAAGAGGTGGGAGGTGGGGGCGAAGTGTAGGGCCACGCCAGGGCGGTGGCTGCAGGGCCAGGAGGCGGCGGCAACGAACGTCAGGTGGCGGGGGCGTTAGGTGTACAGGCGACCGAAACGGGCAGGGCGGCCGACAGGGGCTGGGTGTCAGCGGGCAGGCGCACGACGTCGCAGGTGGGCAAACGGCGCTGCGGGCCCAGGCGGGGGCGACTCCAAGTGGCGGCGGGCGGTGCTGCAGGGCCCAGGAGGGGGGCGGAGAGGGTAGAGGAGGGAGGAAGAGGAGGAGGAGGAGAAAGGGAGGGTGATGGAGGGAGGAGGTGGGAAGGAGCAGGAGGGGAGGGAGAAGCAGAAGGAGAGGAGAGAGAGAGGGGGTTACGGGGAGAGAGAAAGAAGAAGAAGAAGAAGAGAGAGAAGGGGGGAAGAGAGAGAAGAGGGAAAGGGGGGGAGGTAGTTACAACAACGCGGGAGGGGGGTAATAAGTTTTAATTAATTAATTAATTAATTAATTAATAAAGAAAAAAACAAAAGGCGTGCCCCCGTCCCGGGCACGTGTGGGGCAGGGTAAAAAAATTTACCATGACGGGATTGGAATGGCGTCCCGATGTCGACATGGGGTACGCGTACACGATGGGGGCGTGTGGAGACGCGTAAAATCGGAAACGAACGCATTCACGCGCGGGACGAGTCGCGCGAGACACGTCAAAACAATGAAAAATTAATATCGCACAATCCGATCATTGAAACGAAATGGCGAAAAAATGAAAAATATACCAGACGGTAGGGGGAAGATAGAGGGAAAGGGCAACGGGGGTTTCGGGGGGGATAAAGGGCGTGCACATGCAAAAAACACCAAAAACGGCCCTGGAAACACATACGGGGATTAATTTCGGGAAATCTGCTCACCGGAATGCAGGGCGGAAAGAAGAAAAAATGTGCAAAAGAATGCGCCCGACAATCCTATCTTGACAAAACATCGTTCCAACTGATATAAGATGCGTTCACATGGGAAAAACAGAAAAAGGACATACGCAAAGACGGTCAGAAATTAATAACAGAAGATCGGGTCATCGAAACAGGGGGCAGAAAAAATGACAAATGGGCGAAGGCTGGCACAGAACTGGCATGTTAAAACATAGTTCCAATAGGGTTAGGAGGTGTTCACATGCAAAAAAGACCAAAAAGACATGCAAAAACACTTTTAAAATTTAATAAGTAAAAATCTAGAAGTCAGAATAAGGGGGAGAAAAAAGGAAAATATAGGGAAAGACGCAGTGGACACGGCTGTCAAGTCAAACTGGAATTCCGAGGCAAACAAGGTAGGTTCACATGGAAAAATGTCAAAAAGACGCCCGAAAAGGTCCCGAAAAACCACAAAAATTAATATTGGACAAACCGTGCATCGGAATGACACAGATTAAAAACAAAAAATGTTAGGGGGAAAGTGATTGTCAGGGCTATGACGTTAGATCATTGTTCTGAAGCAAGAAAAGCGCGTTCACATGAAAAACTGTCTAATGTACACAAAATCATTCAAAAATTAATAACTCAAAAACTGTGCATCAAAACAGGGGTGAATAAAAAAGAAAATTGGATAGTTCAAAGGGAGGAACATGGCTATAAGTTTAGATTGGAATTTGGGGGAACGTAGGGTGCAGGTTCACATGAAAACACAGCAAAATAAAGGAGAAAGGAAAATGAAAGAGGAACAGCCCCAAGGGAGGGGTGACAGTGGATGGGTGGGTGGGGAAGGGACCCAAGAGTGTAACAGAAAGTTATGGCATACATGCATGATCAAAGTGAGGCATATGCAGGGCGGTATGCAAGGTAGACGTACAGGGACGCGTCCCCACACTTAATGGATAGGGTTGACCGAGCAACAGGGACCTAATACCACATGACATACTATCCGCTAACGTCCCCACACTTAAAACATAAACACCAATGACAACAAAAAGATTAGGGTTAGAAAAACTTGGCCCATGTTGTCAAGAATCAAGGTTGACTGTCGATGGCACGTCCTGTGTCATTGTTGGCTGCAGAAGGTACCAAGGTATCTTCATAGCATACGTCCTTCGTGGCAGGGACCACACAGTAGCACCCAATGAGGTAGTTGGTTGAAGGAATCGCAGGAAATTCATCGATGATGAGGAATGTTGCACTCAACGCACAATCACTCATATGGAATGAAAGAGCAACCACTCGCCCCATTACTAATATCATTCGAGGAAATCAGAATAAAAACCCATATCTCACACCCGGTTTAGGAATTGACAAGGGGATGGTACAGAGGGAGTACACCAGGGTGCACAGTTGATGGTGCCTCAGTGCGTCCAACCCGTCTGGCATAAGTGCAAGGAGAAAGGCAAGGGAGCCTTACAATGCAGTGTACAGAACAGGGTGACATGCCCTGTAATGATGGCAGAAACCCACCCCGTGGGTGCATAGGGAAAAGAGAACATACCTTGCACCAAAGGTCGTAACGTCCCTCAATCTCACCTCTCGGTAATTGATTGAAGAAACTCCAGTCACACTCAGTCCACCCTCTATCTCACACTCTGTTGATAGATACAGGAGGGCAGCCCGTGCCTTACACCCATTGATGTAATCCTCACGGTCACTTGTGCAAAGGTTGTATGCCTTGTGCGCATTTGATGGTGCAACTGTGCATCCTACCCTGTGCTTGCATACGGTGCGAGAAGGAAGGCTAGGGAGCCTTATGGTGCAGTGCACAGAAACAGATCGCGCTTTGTGTATTGAGAGGTCCATCCCGTGCATGTAACACTTCATTCACACTTCTCACCTCTCATTTGATTTGAAGGGAAAAGACTAGTCACTCGCCCCACCCTTTGTCTCACTCTCTGTTGATAGTTACAGAGGGCAACCCATACTCACTTCCCCATCTGGTTAGGATGAAAGCTCACGTCACTCGATTGTTTGTCGATGAAGATCGCATCGTTAGTTTGTTGAAGAGGCGTACCCAGGGAGGTAGCCATAAGATTGAACATGGGGTTAGATAGGAACATGGCATCTGTTAGAGGACTCTCAAACGCTCTGCAGAAAGGCACAGGACACAATGTACCAAGGGAGGCAGCTGCGGATGGATCATGGGGATGTCAATTGATGAATTTTCTTGTTTTTTTTGTTTTTTTTTTCTTGTTTTCCCCTATTCCCGAGGGTGTCTCCACATTTTCTCGAAGAATAGGTCGGCATGACAGGGACCGAAGTCCTTTTCTCCCATGATCGATATGTATATTTTTTTCTTTTTTGAATTAAGCAAGGGAATGGTAGAAATACCATTTGTCAGAACCATCCTCGCCACTGTCTTGCTGGTGGAAAATAGAGGATAAGAGATCAGGGGTGGGAGGTTGGGCTGAAGGGACAGAGGGTTGCGTCCACCTCATCAAAAGTGGTCGAAGAACGGCTATCAGAAGTAGCATCATAAGAGTTACAGTGCCACGCCAATGGGGGAAAGGATCAGGTGACTGTGATTGTCAAGATCCCGAAGGAGGGAAGTACTTCTTGAGGCGATATCCATTGATCAGGAAGGAATCATCAGAGGCATCAACGGTCTGCACTTGGACAGAGCCATTAGGATTGACAGCAAGTACCTTATATGGGCCCATCCACTGCTGTTGGAGCTTGCCAGGAAACTTGCCAAATCGTGAATCATAGGCTAGGACCAAATTACCTTCTTTGAACTCCTTGTGCTTGATGAAGCTGTCATGGTAAGCCTTACGTCGAGCTTGCGTGGCTTCCATGCACTGTAGAGCCATCCTGCCAGTTTCATCCAAACATTCCAAGTGTAGGAGACGGCGTTGCAGTGAATCATCGTCCCCCAAATGCTCTTTGATAGCCACTCGCAAAGAGGGCAATTCCAGTTCAACAGGGAAAACAGCTTCTGTACCATACACTAGCTGGAAGGGTGTCTGTCCTGTTGCTGCTTTATGGGAGGTTCTGTACGCCCAGAGGGCCTCTGTAAGTCGATCATCCCAATCACGACGATGTGCAGTAATCGTCCTTGTCAGGATCGAGCAAAGGATGCGATTGGTGACTTCGACTTGGCCGTTGGCTCTGGAGTAATAAGGAGTGGACTTGCGATGGCGGATCTTATACAGCTCTGTCAACTCTTCCATGACTTTATTAATGAAATGAGTGCCTCTATCACTTACCAGCTCTAGGGGATTGTCAAAAAGGGTGATGATATTCTCGTACATGAACAGGGCCACGTTGTTACCATCGTCCCGCTTTAGGGCTTTAGCTTCACAACACTTTGTGACATAATCCGTACATACCAAGATGTATCTGTTCTGTTTTCTTCTGGTGGGTGGATCAATGGGACCCACGAAATCAATCCCCCACTTCTCAAACGACTTCAAAGGAAGGATAGGTTGCAGTGGCATGGCACTTGTTTTGGTGGGTTTCCCCATTCTCTGACAAGCATCACATCGCTTGCAGTAATCATAGGCATCCTTATGAATGGTCGGCCACTAGTAACCTGCTAGCAGAGCTTTCTTGGCTGTAGCTTCTCCTACAAAGTGGCCTCCACATGGCTCATCATGGCAAGCCTTCAAAACAATCCCAATCTCATCTCCTGCAACACATCTTCTGAGCACTTCATCTTTGCCTTTCTTGTACAGTGCACCGCCTAACAGGGTGTAGGGGACTGATTCTAACATAAGTTTCTTCCTGTCCCGAGTAGAAATACCAGGAGGGTATTGTTGGGTTGCCAGCAGATTGGCAATGTTTGCATACCAGGGGGTTACAATTTCTACGAGGAATAGGGAAGCATCAAGGAGGTCTAGATCATCCTGCTCCTCGTTTGCAGTCTGCGGGATACGCCACAGATGATCAACCAGAACATGGGAACGACCAGGTTTAGTAATTACCTCAAAGTCAAACTCTTGGAATAGAAGGAGCCATGTCATCATTCGTCCTTTCATGTTTGCTTTGTTCATCAGGAAAGACAGGGCCTCATGATCCACATAAAATTTTAAGTGGGTAGACAATAGGTAGTGGTGAAACTTCTCTAGGGCAAACACCATTGCCAAGCACTCAAGCTCTGTCACTGTATAGTTTCGTTCCCTATCAGTGACTTTTCGGCTAGCATAATATATCGGTTGATCTAATTTGGAGGAGCCCTTGCGGCATAGAACTGCGCCTAAGCCTTCAATGGATGCATCAGTGTGCACATGGAACTCCTTTGTCCAATCAGGAGGTTGCAGAATGGGTGCCTCAACCAGACACTGCTTCAGAGTGTTGAAGGCTTTATCACATTCTTCCGTCCAAACAAACTCTGCATCTTTCCTCAGAAGCTTGTGCAAGGAGGTTGCCTTTGTTGCAAAATGGACTATGAACCTTCTGTAGTAACCCACATGGCCTAGGAATCCCCTCAACTGTTTGAGGTTGGTGGGTGCTATTAGAGCTGCGATCTTCTCGATCTTTGTAGGGTTTGTTGATATCCCTTGTGCAGAGACAATGTGGCCCAACAGAACTCCAGAAGAGACCCCAAAGATGCATTTTTCGGGGTTGAGGGAGATCCCATACTCCCGGCAAGCATTGCTCCAAATGTCCCCGGTGTTCACACGGATCAAACTATAGACACAGAAGTCATCCAAATATACCTCAATAAAGTCGTGCAGATGATTTTGGAATGCGGCCATCATGACTCGCTAGAAAGTAGTAGGGGCATTGCAGAGTCTAAACGGCATCACTCGGTAAGCGTAGGTCTCCCATTCTGTGGTGAAGGTTGTTTTGGACTAATCTTCTTCTGCTATTTGCACTTGGTTGTATCCACTAAATCCATTCAGAAGGGAATAAAGCTCATATCCTACCACTGTGTCCAATAGTTGGTTTGTGAAAGGGATAGGAAAGTGATCCTTCTTGGTCATGGAATTCAACTTACGAAAATCCACACATATACGAAGCTTGCCATTCTTCTTGGGTACTACCATGATGGGTGAGACCCATTCACTGGACAGAAGAATTCGGCTTCCAGAAGCTTCAGCAGCTCTGCTTTCACCAATGTGGAATAATTTGGATTCATTCGCCTCTGTCGTTGCCGTACTGGCTTGGCATCAGGCTCCAAATCAATATGATGCTGACATATTGTGGGATCAATCCCCTTTAGGTCTTTGTAGGACCAAGCAAACACATCCAAATTCTCTTTCAACAAGTTGTACAAGGTTGACAACTCCTCTTCTAGTAGGCTGCTACCCACCTTCAAATGACGT
The DNA here is from genome assembly GCF_053477565.2 of Lygodium microphyllum. Taxonomy (NCBI): domain Eukaryota; kingdom Viridiplantae; phylum Streptophyta; class Polypodiopsida; order Schizaeales; family Lygodiaceae; genus Lygodium; species Lygodium microphyllum. Next base: position 9,193,111 of record NC_141143.1, read on the forward strand.
TCAGCGCCATCTACATCCACAAAGGTTAACTGCCTTTCACCTTCTACGTCACGAATGAAGGTCCCACGGACTGTTTCTGGGTATAGATCCGACTCCTTCAAGGGGGTGGTGTCCTCTTCTGATGTCCCACTAGACCCAATGTCTTCTTGCAGTAAGGACTTAGGTTGCCCCTTGAAATGGTGAAATGGGATCAACGCTGTCTCGGTTTTGCTTTGAATGTTAATTACCTTAGAGCTTGAGGACTCCTCTTCAGAGGATGCATCCAGGAATGTTACAAAATAGGGGCTCTCGAAATTGTGTTGTGGCCTTGGGACTAGTACTTGTTGACAAGGAGCATCATCATCATCCTTTCTTGACAAGTGTGGATGGGTGCGACAAGAACCACTGATAAAAGACGGCTTATTTTGCTTGATCCACTTCTTATATAGGCTTTGCCTATGGAAAGATCCATTTACCAATCCAAAGGGTACCATTGCCATTCTGTCCCACAGCATGGAGTCTTCTGCTTCTGAAGCTTCTGGAACTCCCTCCTCATCTATGCCTTCTATGGGTGGAGTGGTTTCTTCTGTCTCGCTTTCAAAGTCTCCTTCTTTATATTCATCATCATCCTCTTCAGACTCCGGCTTTGCCTCTGTAGGCGCTCTGTAAGAGAAGAACACGCCCTCTACTTCACCTTTTGCCTCTGTCTCTAGCTTTGCTATGGCCATGTAACAGGGAGAGCAGTACATCCATGCTTCCATCTCACTGTCAGAAGTGATTTTGAAAATCGTTCCTGGTTTATGCAGGAAGTATTCACCCATTGATAATGGTTTTTCATCTTTTGGGAGTTGGCTTACAGTACCTACTGTTAAGGAACATACCTCAATTTTCTTGGAAAGGATCTATTTGACAGCATCTTCTTCTGCTGATGTTCCATCTGTAGCCTCATTAGGGGAGTCAGACGATAATTCCAAGGAGGTGGATCCATGTCCTTTTTGAGCACCATATAACTTCAACACCACTTTATTGGGTCCTCTACCCAAGGTCAAGGTTCCTTTGAACCAATCTGGGCTTCAAAAAGCCATGGTCTGCCCACTAACACGGGGTAGGATGTACCATAAGAGTTTGGCTTCACCACCAGATAGGTTAGCCAATAATCTTTTCCAATCACTGTAGTTTTCACATATGGGAGAATGCCCAAAGGCTTGATTCTGCTCTGATCCACCAGTCTGATGAGCCATTGGGTTGGTTGCACACCTTGTAGGCCTAGATCCTTCATTGTCACATCCGTCATAATATTCACTGATGAGCCACCATCAATCAATGCATTTGCAATAAAGCAGCCTTCTATCCACACACCAGTTCTCTGGGGTACCCGGCGGATCTAGGAAAGTGTTAGCCAAATCCACTTCTTTTATAGGCTCTGGAGCTTTGTTGGACTTTGTTGTTGTTGAGGGAGCAATCCTTAATCCACGTCTTCTTGTCAGTATACTTTTGAACCTTTTTCCACAAATGGGAGACAACATCAACAATTGTCGGAATGTGAGGTTTGGCTTAAAGGTATCTAGATCTCTGACCAGATCGTATTCCTTAATAGGATCCACTGGCTTCTCTAACCGGTTAGGGAATGGGGCAACACCCATTTTCATTTTCCCTTTTCCTTCCAACAGGGGTATCATGGGGCCTTCTTCTGCCACTTGTGGCACTTCCTCCTCTTCTATCTCCTAGATCTCTGGTCCTGTCTCTGGAATTGTCTCTGTGACTCTCTGTGGCACTGTAGTGCTCTGTACGGGACTGTAAGGCTCTGTTCTGTTCTATTCTTCTGTTGGAAGATTGAACTTCACTGTTCTGGCAGGAGGATTATTTTCTTTCTGGATAAGTGGTTCCTTCTTCTTTGCACGTGTAATGCCAGCCACTTCCAATTCCACTGAATTGGAGGTAGGCTCTTGGGCCTTGGACGAATTATCAGTAGCACTATTTTTCACTGGGGCTGGGCTTGGATAGTCTTTTGCAGTGTGGCCTTCTCCTTTGCATCAACTGCATAAGGGCTTGTAATCCACTGACCTTTTGGGATTTGGACAATTTGGTGAAATGTGTCCCTTTTCTCTAGATCTGTAACACTCCACTTCTGATCTCTGACCACCGCCAGACTGTCTTCCTCTGTAACTTTGGGATGGAAACCTCCTTGGTCCAAAATTAGGACCAAACTCCCTAGGCTTGGGTCCAATATCCTATGTTGTCATTTTGGATTCCAGCAAGTTGAATCTTGTGTCTTCTTCCTTCCTTCTCCTATCATGCATCTCCTTTAGAGAGCAAATATCCTATGTATGGTTCTTCCACAAACAATAAGAATAGAAGGCTCCAGGAATGGTTGGTTTTCGTATACATTCAGTGGCTAAATGGCCTACTTGATGACACTTACCACACCAAGTATTTGACCGCATCACATCTCTTCCTACTCCTGCAACGTTGGATATGCTAGCAGTATTCACTTTCAGTGTCTGTAGCTGCTCTGTAATCACATCCATCAACTCCTTTTTGATATTTGCAACTGAGTTGGATAAATAATCCTTCAAGTTTTCTCCTCTTGAGGTACTGGCAGTAGGATTTTGAGGAGTGTTTGTAATCATTGCATAAACAGGTTGTGCTGGTGCAGAGGGGTCTCTGTTCTGATTCTGATTCAGAGCTCCTGTTTGAACTATTGGCTATTGGCTCCAGTTGGTAGGGTTTCACTATTGCTGCTGATTTGGCATTGGGGAAATTGGTTGGGATCATTGTTGTTGTGGTTGAACCATCATTTGAGGCATTGATTGTGGCCACTGTGGATTTGGTGCACTGTACTGTGATACTGGGGGCATCTGTTGGTAGGGGTAGGGGACTATCCCTGGGACTGCATTTGGTGAGTACATCATTCCTGGCATCAGAGGAGGTAGGACTCCTCTTCCTAGATTCATCGCCAATCTAGCTTCCACTTCATCTTATAGTCTTGCACCTTCTATTGCAGCTTGCAGTGCGGCTGGTCTTTGTAGCTCCACAAACTTACGGACTTCTGGTTGTAATCCTCTGAGAAACACCCCCTTCTGAATGCCATCATCTAGATTATGGTTAGTCCATCTCTTCAGGATGGATTCCATTCGTGAGACATAAGCTTCTACTCTTTCTTCAGAGGACCGACTTAGATTCATGAACTCCTCTCGCATCTGCTCTTCAAAACCTTCACGTCTGAATTTAGTGAGGAAGTCTAACTTCAGGTTCGTCCCATGTGCCAAAAGTTCCTGCTGCTTGTCTCTCATACCACTGAAATGCCACACCCTTGAAAGTGGTGGGGAATATTGCTAACCAATGCTTAGAGGTTCTGGCATTGTTAGCCACACATGCTACCATAAACTCTGCTACATGAAGATCAGGGTCTTCATTGTACCCTCCCTTAAAAATTGGCAACGGGACTACATTCGCTTGCCTGTCATCAATAGTTCCAGGACAGATCTGGCTTGGAAGTGGACCTCTAGTAGGAGGAGGAAGGGCTTGATGTGCCATTGGGACTTCTGTAAAGAGTTCCGCAAGGGCGTCAAAGGTAGCTTCTCCTGCTGGCACGTTCTCGGCTTTGATTCTTGCCTTATCTCTTCTCACGTATCTCTGGACTCGTTCTAATGCTTGCCTCTTTATTGGGTCATTCATCAGGTGGTTGGCTCCACTATGTTTTCAGTGGTCCACAGAGGGATAACAGAAGGCTTCAGTCTCTAGAGGACTCTTTTGCCAACATTTCTTCTACTTTTTCCTTTTCAACATCTTGGAATTCTGCTTTCATGCCATTGCACAGAGGAAGGTATTCGGTTCTGAAGGTGTCAAAATGCATACTTCTAAGCATTGTGGTGGTGCCATCATCATAGTAATGCCAGCTTCTGATGGTTTCAACAGTGTATGTTGTAAAGAACACTCTCTCTACCAACTTCCAGTGGGTTGCCAATTGGATAAACAAAAGATTGTCAGAACATCAAGCATCCCACGTATCTTGCTGTTGAGCATCCACGAACAAATTCCAACTCTTTTCCTTCTTGTCTTCGTAAACCTCTACAGACCAAGACTCCTGAAGCTTCTTCACAATCTCCCACTTGATGATGTCTGGAAACTTCTCAATGAATGCCAAATCTTCCATGGATGGTCATTCTCTTTGTTTCTGCACTTCAGTTTGTTCCCAAACAGTTTGCCACCAAGATGCAAGTTTCTGTTGTTTCAACAGGAAGAGGAAACAGTCCACCACATAGAGCATGCATCATGATGGTGATGTGTTTCCGCCATTGTGGGATGAACTTCTTGTGGAAAGTGGCTTTGATTATGAGAAATTCTAGCTCTTCAGTGGAAGAAGGAACTTTACAAACATCCATTGAATTCACCTCTTCTTGGCAATGCCATTTCCTTCATTTTCAGCCTCTTTTGGTGCTTGTTGATGGAAAGTTTCCCCGGCTGCGCACCAAAAACATGGAGCCCCAAGAGGAACACCAAGGAAAAGGAAATTCTCTTGCAAGAAAATCTATCTTGTAACATCAACAAGTTCTTATTTCATTCTTTTGATCATCAAAACAAAGAAAACAACAATTCTTCACGCAGCATCATAGTAGATATCTCCCATGCATTTATCTTTAACAAACTTGATCATGTTCTTCATATTCTTCATATTTTTCATTAATAGACAAAGAGAACACAAATTTTGATGGAAATAAATCACATAGTATTCATCTTCATTGTCTTCATAGTCTTCTCCCTTATAGAAAGATACAATGTTTCATATAGAATCGACTATCTCTTGCATATGATCTCTCTCACAATAGTATGCTCTCAATACTACATCATATCCTCACTACAATCACTCAATAATAACCCACAATAATACTCATTAGGTCGTGGATACACCTCCCAAAAGGTATGTCAGATGTGAAGGGGCACCAGAAACTTCATAGTGTCCTGTGAGATCTGTTTTCTGTCCTCACTGTCTTCTGTAACCTTCTGTAAATCTTCAACAGTTACTTCTTCACTTCTTTTGACTTGAATAGAACTTCCATTCATACTTTTCCTAAGACAAAAACACTTTCCAAAACATCCATACATCTATCATAACACTCAACAAAAACAACAGAACAGAACCACAGAGCAACAGAACTATAGAGCTACAGAAGCACTGAACTTTATAGAAGATCAACAAAACCCATAAAAACCATAAAAACCAAAACAAAACCAATTCAAATCTCTCATAAACCTTTTAACACATTTCAATCATGTCTAAAAATATCCATTCAACCATCTCAACTACCAAAACAGAAACAAAACAGAAGAAAATCAAGCCTTATAGAACCATACAGAGAGAATTACAGAACTCTTCAGAATAACATATTTCATAAAAAACCAACATAAACCCTTTCAAACATACTCAAACCACTCCAAACACTTCAAAAAATCTTCAAACTCAAACAATCAATCACCAAAAACAACCATTCAGCAACAAAAACAACAAAAAATCAGCCCAAAAAACCAATCATTTCCACACTCAACACTCAAATTAGATGTTTAGAACCAACTACATTTGCCATTGCTTGCACAAAAGTATCAGGAAAAGTATATGTTGCACTATATTGTTTTCATTGAATTTGCACACTGCATTAATTAAACATTTGATATGCACCAAAAAAGATGAAAGCTTGATTTTGCACAATGCACTTTGAGGAGCACCCCACTAGTGTTTGAGTACCCGTAACATTGAGGATTGTTTTAAATAACAAGGAATTCATGCAAGATGAGGTGAGATGAATGAACCCACTAGTAGGAGGAGACCCTCAAACATCTAATAGTGGCCAAGGACACCAAGCATCGAATATTGAGAGACTTGAAGCATCGAGTTGCTTAGGGAGCAATAGCGATAGGCATGATTAGGGACACAACTTTACCCAACTTGATCAATCTGATTGACACCCTAGTTGCTCAACATGTCAGGAAATAACACCAACCCTGAAAATGACAAGCTTGACTTGGAAGAATTCCTAGTCGACATCCATCAAATGATAACTCGATATGACTTGCAAACCAAAATAGAGCATCATGATAGACCAGTCAAGGATATCATAGCCAATCTCCAGGAAGAGCAGTGTAAAAAAGTACAAGGCACAACAAACAAAATCTAAGAAAGAGATAGAGAGTACACAACAGATAAGAGGAGAATAAGTAAATTCTTTAGCTCTAAACAATTGATACAAAGATGGCTCTGTTCACCTGTGTGCTTCCACTGTGAAGCTTAGATGGTGATCTAGACAGAAGATAGGTGAAGATGTTGAGATGGAAAGCTCAACATGTGCGGACATTGATGATGGACCACCTGGCTAGATGGGTCCACACATCTACACTTAGCATGTTGGTGGTCATTATGATACTCACATGGCCACTGACTTATCACTTATTATATTTAGTTTGTTACACCTACCTACAGTTGGCAAAGATATAGTACTAGTCAATTATTGTAGTTTGTTATGCACTGTTTGACTTAGTAGACCACATTCCTTTATGTTATATATTATCTATATTTTGTGTACATTGTATAGTGTGTAGAAGAAGAAGAAAAAATCAGCAAGAAAACATTTTGGCCTCCATCTCCCTTCTTGTGTTCTTGAGTAAGCTTCCTCTTGTGCATACAGTGTGTGTCTGGCGCAGCAGCTCAAGCAAGTCTCCCCACTATGCGATTCTTGACATGGTATCAGAGCCGTGCCACTAAGAGAGTGTGTGTCTGGCGTAGCAGCTTAAGCAAGTCTTCCCACTATGCGATTCTTAACATGGTAACAGAGCCGTGCCACTAAGAGAGGCTGATTTTGAAGGATAAAGTGAAGGAAAAGAAGCAAGGTTCAAGAAAGCAAGCAATGGGTAAGAAGCCCTTCCATTCTTCCACTCTTTCTCTTGGATAGTACTTGTGGAGGCACCGGAAGCAAGGTAGAGTGAAAATCTCAGATTGCTGTGAGATTTGGTGTGTGAGAAAAGCACTACATATTCTGTAGTTTTTTAAGGCATTTGAGGCCGTTTTAGGCCCCATTTTAGAGCCGCAAGGTTAGCAGTTTGAGGGTACACTGTGATTTCGGCTATATTGACTGAAAGTGGATGCATAGGTTACATATTTTGAATCTGTAATTTTTGAGGTGTTTGCCAAGAAGCAAACATAAGATTTATCTGCATACAAGTTGTATATTACATGTACTATTGAGCAATCAGTGAAAAAGGTTGCTTGGTGTATTGGTTTGCACTTGTTGTGAAAGGTTGCAGAAGACTAGCTTACTGTGTTGTATCCTTTTTTGTGATAATGGCTGAGAATAGTGGAAATCCCATTATTGAGAAGCTCAACAAGAATAACTACCCTTCATGGAAGTTCCGTGTGATGAATTTCCTCATTGGAAAGGGCCTCTATGAGTTTATTTCAGGTGAAGAAAAGGAGCTAGAGCTGGGTATCCTTCCAACTATAGATGAATTAAAGGCATGGAAAGAGTAGAATGAAAAAGAAAAAAAGATGATGTATTGGCTATCAGCAGTCATTGATAATACTATGCTAGGACATATCAAGAATGCAGAAACTTCACATGTAGCTTGGAGAATTTTTGAGAACATGGTTTCAGTAAATAAAAAAGGCATGAAAAATTCAACTCAAGCAAGAGTTGAATATATTGAAGAAAGGAAAAATGTTTGTTAATGAGTATGTGTTGAAGGTGAGGAGCATTGCAGATGATTTAGCAGTGATTGATGCAATGCTTGATGATGATGATTTGGTGTCATCCACTTTGAGTGGACTCAATAATGAGAAGGCATGGAAATCATTTGCTACTTTAGTATACAAACGGAAGCCATTTTCAGATTTTGATGAGTTGGTCTCTCTCATGATTACCAAAGATATCAATGTGTAGGGTAACTCATCTAAAAGGAATGGTGAATAGGTCCAAGCATTTTACTCAAGTTCAGGAAGGGGATGAGGTAGATCCTCTTTGAGAGGCCATGGTATGGGACGTGCTGGCGATAACCAGCAAAATAGGTTCAATCAGCAATTTGGTGAAATGCAGGTTTTGGGAGGCCGAGGAAACTTTAGAGGTAGAGGGAGATCTAGAGGAAGAGGTAGATGGCATAATAGAGGTTCTCAAAATTCTGCTATTGTTTGCCATTATTGTGGCAAGACAGGTCATATTTCAGTCCATTGTTATGTTAAGAAGGATGATATTTGTAGTGGTAAATTGCAGCAAGGAAACTATGCATCATCTTCATGACAAAATGAAGACCAAAATGAGCACTTGTTTGTTATGTAGCATATGATGAATGCAGTTACAGGAAAGGGGATACATGATGATGTATGGTATGTTCATTCAGGTGCATCTAATCATATGGCCAGTCATGTTGAATGGTTTGGAGAGATGCATGACTTACAAAATCCAGGTTATGTGCAGACGGGTGATGATTCATGCCACCCAATTTCACACATTGGCAAGGTTCCCTTTTCCTTGTATGATGGCCAGAGAAAGAGTCTGATAGATGTATTACATGTGCCATCAATCAGAAAGAATCTAGTGTCTGTTGGCCAAATGGTAGAGCAAGGGTTGCAGGTCCGATTCAATGCAAAAGATTGTTTTATAAAAAAATTAAATGATAAGTGTAGGTTGGTCACAAAAGGAAGTAGAGTTAGCAGCATGTTCAACTTTAGATGCTGGAATTCCTGCAACAGATACTGCTGTGTATGCTAAAGAAAAATGAGTGGTTGTAGACATTAAAATATGGCATAAATATATTGGACATGTAAATATGTAAAGGCTAAAATTAATGTAGTCTAGAGGATTGGTTACAGGTTTGCATTCTTTTAGAGTTGCAGAATTTCATAAAGTTTGTGAAGCATGCCAGTTTGGTAAGCAAGCCAGACAACTCTTCTCACATGAAAGAGAAGTGAGTAGAAATATACTTAATGTAGTGCATACCGATGTTCGGGGGCCTACGCAGAATGTATCTCTTGGTGGCAGCAAATACTTTGTCACATTTATTGATGACTGTTCAAGGAAGCTATGGGTTTATTTTATGAAGGAAAAGAGTGATGTATTTGAACACTTCAAATCTTTAAAGGCAGTTGTTGAAATAGAAACAAGCTTGAAAGTGAAGTGCTTGAGATCAGATGGAGGGGGAGAGCACCTCTCTAATGAGTTTACTGGCTTCTTGAGAACTCATGGGATAAAAAGACAATTTACTTGCAGGTATACCCCACATCAAAATGGGGTTGCAGAAAGAAAAAATAGGCATATTGCAGAAGTTGGACGGGCATTAATGACTGAAAAGAATATGCCAAAACATTTTTGGTCTGCAGCTCTTCATACTGCTGTCTATATTATGAACAGAACCCCCACAATTGTAGTTCATGGGATGACTCTTGAAGAATGCTTTACTAGCAAGAAGCTTGACATATCACACTTGAAGGTATTTGGATGTGTTGTGTATGTTCATGTCCCAGATGAGCTACAGAAGAAGCTTGATCCAAAGGCTGAAAATGGTATTTTTATTGGATACTCTTTAGAGCAGAAAGGATATTGTTGTTATAAACTTGTCACAGGTGAGTTTAGAGTAAGTAGGGATGTTATCTTTAATAAGATGAATAGTTGGTATGCACTTGCTAGTGATGTATTAGATGATGATGATGATCATGATAGCTATGTGCAGAAAGAAAAGCAAGAATCATGGAGTCTTAGTGGACTAGGAACATCATTTGGTACTACACCTTCAATGAGCCCTTACTCTAGGAGCTAAGGTGTAGCCCCACATCTTCAGGTGTATTTATAAGTGTTGCAGGCAAAGACAAAGGAAAGAAGAAATTGCTAGATGGTAATGATGCATCTACTAGTCATTTGGGATTTGATGGAGATTTTAGTGGTTCAGAGAGTTTGGATGATAAGCTTGGTATTCTTTCAGTCAGGACACCAGGTGTACATAGAGCTCATAGTAATGTAAAGGCTCCATTAAGTGATCTAGTGATACGAAAGTCTAGGAGGGTCAGATATCCTGTTAAAAGATTTGGTTTTGAGGGTTATGTAACTCACCATTATGCTTAAATGGTGAAACTAGTTGAGGATGCTGAGCCCACTTGTTTTGAGGATGTTGTTGGTTACATTAGAAGCCAATAAGACTTGGGATGCAGTAATGGATGAGGAGATGGTTGCATTAGAAGACAATAAGACTTGGGACTTGATACCCTTGCCTAAGGGTAAGAAAGCTATTGGTTGTAAGTGGGTTTACAAAGTTAAACATAATGCAGATGGTTCAGTTAGCAGGTATAAGACTAGGCTGGTTGCAAAAGGCTATACTCAAATATATGGCATAGATTATGAAGAGACATTCAGTGCAGCTGCTAGGATGGCAACTATTAGGTGTGTGATTGCCTTGGCAGCAGCCAAAGGTTGAAGTTTGTAGTAAATGGATGTTAAGAATGCCTTCTTGCATGGTGAATTGCAAGAAGAAGTGTATATGGAGTAGCCAGTAGGTTATGAGGATTTAGAGCATTCCACATATGTGTGCAGGTTAAAGAAGGTGCTCTATGGGCTGAAGCAAGCACCTACAGTATGGTCTGACAAGATTGGAGAGTATCTCTTCAATATTGGATTTTGTATTTTTGATGCTGATCACTCACTTTATGTGAGAAAGGGAGATGCAGGTTTGGTGATTATAGTCATCTATATGGATGACTTGATTATTATAAGTGGCAGTGACAATGGGATTGTTGAAGTTAAGAACTTCTTGAAGAAGAAGTTTGAGATGAAGGACTTGGGTGAGCTGAGATACTTTCTTGGTATTGAGGTGATCAGATGTGAGGATGGTATATGGCTATCCCAAAGGCAATATGGCTTGGATATGTTATCCAAGTATGGTATGACAACATGTAAGCCTCTTTCAGTACCATTGGAGAAAAATGTGAAGTTGAGTGCCGACATTGGGGTTGAGATAGAAGACCCTACTATGTTCAGGAGGATAGTAGGGAGTTTGATTTTCATGACTATCACAAGGCTAGACTTGAGCTATGTTGTTGGCCTTGTTAGTCAGTTTATGCAGATGCCTATAAAGCCTCATTTGGATGCAGTTAGACGTATATTGAGATGTGTGAAGTCCACTTTACATAATGGAAATTTTTATGAGGCAGGTAAGGATGTACAGGTCTTTGGATACACAGATGCAGATTGGGTTGGTAGCATGTCAGATAGAAGATCTACTAGTGGATTCATTGTTTCCCTTAGCAGTGCAGCAGTTACATGGAGAAGCAAAAAGCAACCTACAGTTGCTTTATCAGTACGGAGGCTGAGTATAGAGGTGCTGCTATGGCAGCATGTGAGGTGGTATGGATGCAAAAGTTATTAGGTGATTTGGATGTGTAGGGAGATGGTCCAGTTGTCACTCATTGTGACAACATGAGCAGCATACAGTTAGCTAGGAATCCAATATTCCATGCTAGGACAAAACACATTGAGGTGTACTACCACTTTGTGAGAGAGAAGGTACTTGTGGTGGAGAGATTGACTTGGTATTGCTCAGCACATAGGATCAGATACTTGAGATGGAGAGATTGACTTGGTATCGCTCAGTACATAGGATCAGATAGCTAGCATTTTCATAAAGGTACTAGGTGTAGAGAAGCTTAGAAAGTTTCAAAGCTTACTTGGAGTTGTAGAGATAGAGTTGAGCTTGAGGGGGAGTGTTGAGATGGCAAGCTCAACATGTGCGAACATTGATGATGGACCATCTGGCTAAATGGGTCCACATGTCTACACTTAGCATGTTGGTGGTCATTATGATACTCACATGGCCACTAACTTATCAGTTATTATATTTAGTTTGTTAAACCTATCTACAGCTGGCAAAGATATACCGCCAGTCGATTAGTGTAGTCTGTTATGCACTGTTTGACTTAGTAGGCCACATTCCTTTATGTTATATCTTATCTATAATTTGTGTACATTGTATGGTGTGTAGAAGAAGAAGAAAAAATCAACAAGAAAACTTTTTGGCCTCCATCTCTCTTCTTGTGTTCTTGAGTGAGCTTCCTCTTGTGCATACAGTATGTGTTTGGTGGAGCATCTCAAGCAAGTCTCCCCACCATGTGATTCTTGTGATAGAAGAGCTTAAGGCTATCTAGAACAACTTTGACTGGGTGAAAGATAGATTAATGAAAACTGTGAAGGGTTCTACCTTTTATAGTCTATGAAGGGGGTCATGATGGATGACCTTCCATATGCAACTATGTATGTTGACCTTCCATGTGCACATGTGTCTGTTGACCTTCCATATGCACATGTGTCTGTTGACCTTCCATGTACACCTCCACTAGTTGACTAGGAAATATTCCAAGGAATATTCTCTTTACCATTGGCTAGGGCCCCTGATAACTCCCTTACCCACAACTCTATGCAATGTGCCTTGAGTTGCTACTAGCTTAAGTACTTTGTGTAACCAAAAGATTAGACCCACAACGGTCACCTTTTTGCCATCTAATTACATAGACCTCATTTGACATACAAGCCACGACTCAACCAATATCTGGGCTCACATATGGCTTCTCCTCATAATGGGGGCCTTACAACTTTGAGCACCATGGATCATTGGTGGCACCTTATGAGGGTGGGGCATTGAGCATATGTAACACTCCCCCTTAATGTCCACCCGCAGGTAAACTATCTCCTCGGCCCAATGTCGAGTCTCTAAAGATGAACTTCAAGTAGATCCTTCATAAATGCTCGATCAAATCATGCACATAGTGATATTGGATCTCTATGTATTTGATGTGTACATGAAAGACTGGATTTTTGGCAATGGTGATGCAATTTTGATTGTCACATCTCAGCACACTTGGTTCTTCATCTTGCACTCCCATATGCCATAGGATCCTTCTCAATCATATTGCTTCACATGGAGCAAAACAAGCTGCCTTGTACTCTGCTTTGGTAGAAGACAATGCCATTGTTGGTTACTTCTTACTGATCCAAGAGAAAATTCATGAACCCAAAGAGAAACAATAACCAGAAATTGACTTCCTGGAGTCATTGTCTCCTGTCCAATCTGAGTCACAGTTCCCCACAAGAGAAGTTCTGGAACTGTATGTGATACCATAGTCAAGAGTTTCCTTCAAGTATTTGGGCACCCGCATCCCATCTTTCCGATGACTCTCATGAGGTTTGTTTGAGAAGCTTGAGAGTTGGATTTTAGGAGCCGGTTTGGACTTGTTCTTGAAGCATTTGAGGCCGTTTTGGAACAGAAAAGTGCTTAGGAAGTGCCAAAGACCAAATTTTCATGAAAAATCAAATGGTGGTGGATGGCCGAGTTGGAGTTTTCCTAGATGCATTTCGACGTCAGGAATCTAATGCAAGTCTTGGTTCATTGATCAGAGGTCGTTTGACCCCCCATTTAATCCTCGTTAGGTTTGGTGTTATAAAGCAACTATTGGATTTGGGAGCCAAAAGGTGTGTGACGAAGGCTAAGATAATGGATTTTGATGCTGTGGAGCCATTTGTCCAGATAGATCTCGAATCCGAGTTCAATTGCCCATTTGAAATCAAAATATCTACTTGTGGGATAGTGTGAATACAAAAAGATGAACCGGTTATTTTAAGAGTTTTAACCTTAGGCTTAATAAAAGCCTCAAAACTAATCAAAAAATTGACGAGAGAGGGAGGGTGGGGCACAAATTTTTTGCGCCCTCTCAAAATCTGATCAGTGCCTCTCCGATTCACATCCGTTTAGAGAGAGAGAGAGAGATTCCTAATCAGAGCAGAGAGAGGAAGGAGATGGTTGTAATCTTACCCGTTTTCATGGAGGATTAAGAAATCTGATTTTTTAGTCTTTCTCTCTCATCTCTCCTCTCTCCTCTTTGTGGTTGTTGATATGCATCAATTCAAGAGAGAAGAGGGAGGGTTGTGATGAAGGATCCAGAGAAAATGATGATGCTGGAGTGATGGAGGACATAGATTGGGATGAGTGAGTATATTAATGGCAAAGAAGAAGCGTCAGCGGGGCCTCCCGTCTATGAGATACGAGCTTCAAAAATCACAGTTTCTATGCGTAAGTGAGCAGTGCTTTTGTTTTATGAAAAATGATTGAAGAAAGTGCTTGATTTTGATTGTTCTTTGTTTCCCATGTTGCATTCTCTCTGGAATATGAAAGAAAACCAGAAAATACATTGATATAATAATTTCCCACAAAACATGCAAAACCCACAAGTTGCGATTTTTATAAAGATAATGGAATTTGGAGTTTTTGTTGAGTGTTTTGGGGTCATATGGGATAGAAATGGATATAAAAATGATGTTGAGTGTCCTTGATCAGTAACAACTCATAATTCTATAATATCTCTTTTTATGAAGAAATAAATGGAAAAAAATAGAGAAAATTTAGTTATTGAGCTTAAAAAATTAGAGAAAAATACATTTCATGTTTGAGAGCATATAAGAAGGCTAGAGCATGAGGATCAAGCCTCAAGTCAAAAGCCTTTTCTCTACGTTATAGTATGTTTTTATCGCATTTTATATGGAAAATTACACGAAAATGAACCCTACATTTACCCAACGAATGCAAAACCTAAACGAAAAGGGGGAAGAGGGTTTGTGAGAGTGATTAGTTGCTAAAAATGATTCAAATTCTTATCTATTTATCTATGCACAACATATAGGATGAATTATCGTTTGAATTAAGGAGATTAGTAGCACGAAGGAATTCAGTGCTAGTCTCTATCAACACCACACGTTCAATTAGTTGGAAAATCATTGAATGGTTGTTTTTGCACTTGACCTAGCTGGTTTCTAATGATAAAATACTTGAGCACAATGGCCATCCACATTTGCATTGAGCATAACATGGTATCAAACATGGACACATGGCAATTGCTTTCCAAACAATGACCTAGGTGGAGTGTGTAAGGAAATCAGAGTTGTAGGGTAGATGAACAATTTCTTGGGGCAAGATTTGTAAGGAAATATCAAATCTCCCAGATCATTCAAAATATATAAGAGTAGAGATTGTTCATATGTTCTCTATGTTAGAGTAGCGCATCAAGGGGCCAATCCTCTTGGTGTAGGAGAGCTGCAGTAGGATCACAGCATTTAGCCGAAGGGATGCCTCCTCTATGTTTGTGTTACGTGGTATATTATACCAATATGCGTGGGATCTCCCTCTGAGGAGTAAGGAAGGGCAGTCGTTGGACTACTTTCTACTACAAACACGATATCTCTAGTAGTGATTAGGGCAAGTGCCCTTAGATGCTCTTGGCCGCGAGGCCCTGTGGGGTTGTCTTGAGAGTGTTATAGAGGCCCGACTAGTGCCTATAGCAAGTGTCGGGCCCATTTTTGGTCTCGACAAGTGGTGTGTTTTGCCGGGAGCTACATACAAGTGGTAGTTTTCAAATCTTGGTCATATAAGGGACCTATTAGCATTTAATATAATCAAAAGTTGCCTTGAAGTAGTGGATGTTAAAATTGACTGATTACAATCACGGTAATTAGCATAACAACCAATCCAAAGAATCCTAGTAACCCAAAAGATACTTTGTCAATTCTAAATGGTTTAGTGAGATTTTTAGTTAGGCATAT
Organism: Lygodium microphyllum; assembly: GCF_053477565.2. Taxonomy (NCBI): domain Eukaryota; kingdom Viridiplantae; phylum Streptophyta; class Polypodiopsida; order Schizaeales; family Lygodiaceae; genus Lygodium; species Lygodium microphyllum. The sequence continues at coordinate 9,208,704 of NC_141143.1, forward strand.
GACTGATTACTTTATTCTTTGCCCCGAAAGTAACATCATGCGTGAGCTTGGTTCGTTATGGGAAAGTACCCATGGAGTAATCTTGAGTAATGATCCATGGGAGTTAGAGAAAAGATTAGGGAGCAAAAGTCAGGCTAGGAAGGCACAGTCATCGATGATCCTCAATAATGGTAAGTTTTTAGAGGAAAAGATTGTGATGCCATTGGTTGGAGTAATATATGCCTATGAGCAAGATATACATCCAATGCTAGGGCTTGATGTAGTTGGATACCGAAGTGCAATTTTGCAAATCTGTAAAGCATTGGATGATATGTATATATGTGGAAAACCCTTATCAGAGAGGAAGCTTCTATTGGGACCTATCTCCGATTCTAGGGAAACGGTAGCAAATGAGGATAGGATTATTAAAACATCATTAGTAGGTGATGGGGTAAACTCCCTATTGCATAGCATAGGCCTCCCCAAACCACTTTATGAGTTGGTAGAAAGGGATAGAAAGGATAACATTACCCTTCCTACACCAGAAAAGGTGAAAATAGAAGAGGCGAGATACCCTAAAAGGCTGGAACTAGGTCATGACAAATATGAAGATTTTAATGACCCATTGTTGATCCCAAAGGAGAGGACTAAATGCCCTCCTCCTTATAGGCATCTCCTAGTGTTTCATGGGCTGGTAAAGGAGGATCCAATGTTGCACTTAAAAGAATATGGCCTAACTTGCCTTGCAAGTGGGTTTAGTGATATACATTGGATGCTCGTATTCTCAAGCACCCTGAAGGGAGAGGCTAGGAAATGGTATTGGAACCTCCCAAGAGGGTCAATTAAATCCTTCGATGAGCTATGAGATAAATTTTTAAATGAATATAAAAAGAAAGTGCCCATGACTCAGGTCTTAGTAGGGTAGCTTATGAAGATTAGATAAGAGTCGTCTACATCTACTAAAGAATATGCTAGAGCCTTTGATGGTATTCTTAGGCTTTGGCCAAGATGAACCACTATGTTGCCAAAGGATGTGCTATATGAGCTCTCTATGAGTGGTCTAGTGCTTAATACACAAATCCAAGTGAGGATGTGAGATCCCAAGTCATTAAGGGAGGCTAAGATGCATGCAATTGACTACGATAAATATATTCAAAGATATTGGGAGACCTTTTGGAGTTTTCCCTGGTCACTACAAGTGCATCCTAGTATCCAGCCATTTCTACAAGGAGATAATTTATTTGTTGATATCCAAAAAACCTATGTTGGGGACCTTGGTAGCCAAAACCTCCAAGTAAGAAATGGGAGTCTTGTGAGCAGTGATAGTGTGCATCTTGGTAAAAAGAGTAAGTCCCATTAGGGCTTGCAACACTTCCATGAGAGGTAATTGTGGAAGCATTAATGATAGAACCATTGGGCCCACACAAGGGTGGATAAGAGAGCTATGAGTGGTTCTATTTGTGCTCCTAGTAAGGCTCTTGAAAAACCTTTCCAATTTATGGATGAATCGTGCTTTTGAGTAGATGCTATTCTTTTTAGTAAGAGCATGGTTCCTATGAATAATCAGTTGCATAGAGTGGACAAAGGTAAGTAAAGACATCTCATATGAAGAAGATACATGATGCCAAAGGTCCACCTGTGCTTGATGGAAGTCATAAGGATGTGAGGCCATATGGTTATAACAATGAGCCCGCATTGAGTCCAGTAGACCAATGCGGCAAATCGAGAATGTATAAGCATATAAAGAAAAATGTAAAATGGGTTTGGAGGCCAAAACCCCTAAAAATACTATTGGTGCATTAGGTGAGAGGCTAAGCATTCCATGTGGTTATGCTTTGATGAATTCTGAGGAGGAGACTAAAGGCCATATTGATACATCTAGCAATATGCACTGCCCTGAGATGCATCTAGGTGATGAGCCTAGGCAATGATCCAATAAGGGAAGGGTTGAATGATCATAAATCTATGAATCTCCCTATAGGGGGAGATTCTGGGAAGTTGGGATGACTGATCCATTTGAATATTAACCAAGGAGATGAGATATATAAGTCTAAGAAGTTCACTCATTCAGCTCATAGTACCCAAGAGGGGATGGGCCTTATTGCTGAGATATCAGTAGAAAGACCTGGGCTAATGGAGCTACAAAAGCCCAAGATCAAGCCTTGAGCTGCATGGCTTAAGAGATGGGGCTAGCCCTTACATCTCATGACATATTTGGTTCACCTTGGCTAGCCAGATATGGTGCAATGTAGACGCCAAGAAAACCATGTATTTGGTTGATTAAAATGTTCTATTTCTTAAGGCCAAGAGGGCTGATTTTTGTCGAGTTTAAATGATTTATTGCTTTAGGCCATGAGGGCCACTTAGTTGGGTGTGAAATGTGATATTTCCTTAGGCCAAGAGGGCCATGTGTCTGTTTGGTATAGGCACGTTTAATGGTTTTTTGTTTTAGTGATTGCATCACACAGGTTGATGAAGTGCCTAGAGCCTTTGCTGTGGAGAAGCTCCTTGTGGCTATTCCACGTGGTATCGTCCCCTTTCTGAGTTTTTCCTTAAGTAGATAATGATTATATATGTATGTACGGGTTAATTTCTTTTCATTTATCGGGGACCCGACGATTAGGGCATGAAGTCCTCAGGTTTAGTTAGGTATATCTAGGGGAGATTTGAGTAGTTGTCTACCTCCTGTTAGGAGATTTTCAGGTGATAAAGACCTATGATAGATGGTAGTCCTTGTGACCCTGTCCTTCTTGCTTGCTAGGCAGCTGTCCTAGGAGTCCATATTAGTGTGCGATAGTTAGAGAAGCTTGCTAAAATATTAAAGAGAAGAGCTAGTTCTGAATCTATTTAAAAATAAAAATTATAGAGGTGTGTAAAAAGGGGTTCTAACCCCTCAATAAGAAAAAGGAAAAGAAAAATGAAGAAAGTTCCTACAAGCAGTTTATTATCACCTTGTGTAGTCTTGGTAGGTTTTTGGGGACGATGGGGCCTATGCCTTGTCTTCCTAGGGGTAGCAACTAACAGAAAAGAAAAGAAAGGAAGGTTGGAGTGAAAATAAAAGTGAGTATCAAAAAAGGATTAAGTGTCGCCTTGCGAGGGCTTGGTAGGTTCTTGGGTATTGAGTCAGGACCTGAGGCCGATGCCTTATTCTCCTTGGTTCACTCTACACTCAAGTCCCTTCTTTTTACATGTCCGAGTATGAAACCTTGAACGGAAAATGTGTTACAAGAAAAATATGATGAGCAGGATATAGGAGTCCTCGCCTAGTAGGAGGTCCTGATCCAGTTGTCCTAAGTTAGGTAGATAGTTTAGACCACCACTAGGATGACCTCTTTGACAGGCTTTTTAGCTAGTCCATGTTAGAGCAGTTGGTTATAGAATCATCATTCCATATTTCTGTTAGATTATGCTGGGCCTATCCCTTGTGGATTCTCATGCCTTGGTTCTGTTAGGGGATAGAGTGAGAGCTGTGATGTGTTTTGTTGTTTATTTTTAGTATCATCTTGATGCTCTTTGTGATTATGCATGTGCATCTATTTGTGGAATTCTAGAGGCTGAGTCACCCTATCCCATGGTCGCCAATGAGAGTTGGATTTTAGGAGCTAGTTTGGACCGGTTCTTGAAGCAGTTGAGGCGGTTTTGGAGCAGAAAAGTGCCCAGGAAGCGCCAAATACCAAAATTTTATGAAAAATCAAACGGTAGCAGATGGCTGATATGGAGTGTTTCTAGATGCATTTTGACGTCAAGAATCTAACACAAGTCTTGGTTTGTTGATCGGAGGTCATTTGACCCCCCATTTAATCCTTGTAAGGTTTGGTGTTATAAAGCAACTCAAGATCCGAGAGCCGAAAAGTACGGAACGACAAAGGCTAAGATGATGGATTTTGATGCTGTGGAGCCACTTGTCGCAAACGGATCTCGAATCCGAGTTCATTTTCCCATCCGAAATCAAATATCCACTTTTCAGGATAGTGTGAACACAAAAAGATGAACTGATTATTTTAAGAGTTTTAACGTTAGGCTTAAAGTGCTCAAAATCTGATCGGTGCCTATTTGATTCACATCCGTTTAGAGAGAGAGAGGGAGATTCATGATTAGAGAAAAGAAAGGAAGGATATGGTTGTAATTTTTCTCATTTTCATGGAGGATTAAGAAATCTATTTTTAGTCTTTCTCTGTCCTATGTCCTCTGTCCTCTCTCCTCTTTGTGGTTGTTCATATGCATCAAATCAAGAGAGAAGGGGGAGGGTTGTGATGAAGGATCTAGAGCAAATGATGATGTTAGACAATGGAGGATAAAGATCAAGATGAGAGAGTACGCTAACGGCAAAGAAGAAGCGTCAGCGGCCTCCCATCTATGAGATATGAGCCTCAAAAATCGTAGTTTCTATGCTTAAGTAAGCAGTTCTTTTGTTTTATAGAAAATGATTGAAGAAAGTGCTTGATTTTGATTGTTCTTGATTTCCCATGTTGCATTCTCTTTGAAATATGAAAGAAAACCATAAAATACAATGATATAATAATTTTCCACAAAACACGCAAAACCTACAAGTTGCGGTTTTTATAAAAATAATGAAATTTGGAGTTTTTGTTGAGAGTTTTGGGGTCATATGGGATAGAAATGGATATAAAAATGATGCTAAGTGTCTTTGATTAGTAAGAACTCATTATTCTAAAATATCTCATTTTTATGAATAAATAAATGGAGAAAAATAGAAAAAATAAGAAAAAAGTTAGTTTTTGAGCTTTAAAAATTAGAGAAAAATACATTTCATGTTTTTGAGCATATAATGAGGCTGGAGCATGACGATCAAGCCTCAATCAAGCCTTTTTTCTATGCTATAGTGTGTTTTAATTACTTTTTATATGGAAAATTACATGAAAATGAACCCTACACCTACCCAACAAATGCAAAACCTAAACGAGAAGGGGGAAGAGGGTATGTGAGAGTGATTAATTATTGAAAATAATTCAAATTATGATATTTTTGTCTATGCACAACATATAGGATGGATTATTGTTTGAATTAAGTAGACTAGTAGCATGATGGAATTCGGTGCTAGTCTTTATCAATGCCGCACGTACGATTAGTTGAAAAATAATTGAAGGGTTGTTTTTGCACTTCACCTAGCTGGTTTCTAATGATAAAATGCTTGAGCACAATGGTCATCCACATTTTCATTGAGCATAACATGGTATCAAACATGACTGCATGGCAATTGCTTTCCCAACAATGACCTACATGGAGTGTGTAAGGAAACTAGAGCTATAGGGTAGATGAACAGTTTCTTGGGGCAAGATTTGTAGGAAAATAGCAAATCTCCTGGATCATTCAAAATATTTAAGAGTGGAGATTGTTCGTATGTTCTCTATGTTAGAGCAACACATCGAGGGGCCAATCCTGTCAGTGTAGGAGAGCTGTAGTGGGGCCACGACATTTAGCCGGAGGGGTGTCTCCTCTATGTTTGTGTTATGTGGTATATTATACTAAGATGTGTGGGATTGCCCTCTGATGAGTAAGGAAGGCAATCGTTGGACTATGTTATACTACAAACACAACATCTCTAGTAGTGATTAGTGTAGTGTTCCCTTGGACACTCTTGGCTGCGGCCGAGGCCATGTGGGGTTTTCTTGAGAGTGTTATAGAGGCTTAGCTAGTGCCTATAGCTAGTGTCGGGCCCATTTTTTGTCTGAGAAACCTGCTCAGAACACCAACATCAAAATTAATATCTGGTATGGTGTTACACAAGTAGATCCGGCCAACCTCCTGTACCTCCCAATATCTGTTAGTGCTGATGTATCCTCAACGGATAACTTTGCATTCACCTCCATAGGTGTAGCTGTCTCCTTGCACTCAGTCGTGTCAAACGCCTTCAAGATCTCCCATGCATACTTCTTTTAAGAGATGAAGATCTTTTCTGGATCTTTCGAGACTTTTTATAGTCACCTGTACTAAGAAGGTCGTCCACATGTAGAACAATCACTACAGAATTTTCACCATCCTTGTAAACATATAAGTTAGTATCTGAGCATATCTTTTGAAGTTTAAGCTTACTGGTACTACGCTTTGGGGGCTTGTTTCAGCCCATACAATGCCTTCTTTAGCTTACACACTTTTTTTTCAGAATGGGGGGTCTCAAACCCTGGTTGTTGAGCCACGTACACCTCCTCCTTGAGGTCACCACCATTTAAGAACGCTGACTTAACATCCATTTGGTAAATTGGCCACTGCTTGTGGGTGGTCACTGCAAGTACTCTGCGAATAGTGGTCATTTTGGTAATTAGGAAAAATGACTCTTGAAAATCAAACCCTTAAACACGTGAAAATCCTTGGGGACAACCATTCTGGCTTTGTACTTTTCTAAGGTACCATTAGCCTTGTAATTTACCTTGTAGACCCACTTGGTGCCAATAACCTTCCGCTTTGCTAGCTGATCCACTAGCTCCCAAGTGTCATTGTTCATTACGCTATCATACACCGCTTGCATAGCTACCTTTCATGCTGGATCTACAAGTGCTTCTTCTAAGTCAATTGTCTCGTTTACTTCTCTCATAATCTCAGCCATCAAGGCCATATTGACTATGTGAGCAGAAGTCCTCCTTTGCTTCTCTTTTCTATGATACATCCTTGGCCCCTGTCTACCTTCTCCTCAATAGATGTAGGCATAGGATTGTTGTGGCCATAGAGCTACTTCACCCAATGCGGCAATGGCTTTTTCGGTGGGGTGATGTTAGGTTGGTAAACTTTTTCCTTATTATCTGAAGATGATGCTTTCTCCTCCTTAAGGATAAGGACATCCCTTGGGACATGTTCATAGTGGACTACTTCTTCACTTGATGATAAAGTGGAAGAACTTGCCTTCTCCTCCTTCATTGTATGTGGCTGCTCCTTGAACTTGCCTTCTCCTCCTCCACTGTATGTGGCTGCTCCTTGAACACCACATCACAGCTCGTGATGATCTTATTTGCCTCTTGGTCATATAATTTGTAAGCCTTTTTCTTATCACTATAACCCAAGAAGATAGATTTTTTGCCTTTTGGTTTTAACTTGGTTATCTTCTCATCTAAAACATGTGCATAACATTCACATCCAAAAATTCTGAAATGTGAGACAAATGGTTTCTTACCCAGTGTAAGCCTCATGAGGTGTTTTTCCCTTGAGAGCCCTTGTGTAGCTCCGATTTAGAATGTAGACTACAATATTAATAGCTTCAATCCAAAAATAGTTAGGCAATCCCTTGCCCTTTAGCATGCATCTTGCCATCTCCACAATCGTGCGATTCCTGCGTTCCACAACACTTTGCTACTGATGTGTGTGAGGCGTGCCCGACACTCCCATGGAATGTCACAGGGTTTGCGATCTAGGTCTTTCGGAGTTTGCCACGAAGCGGAAGCATTCTGGCCGTTCCCACTAGGTCTTCCCTAATGGTCAAATTCCTAAAAGATAACTAGTTCGGAACTACTTTACGCAGAAACATCACGGTCGAAGCAGATTTATACTGCACTTGGTTCAAGGAGAATGGGAAATTAGAGGGATGTGAAGCTCGATCTCTCTGCCCATAAGGCATAGTCCCATTCCGTTCCCCTAAAATAGTATAAATCGGGACTCTAGCTTTCTAGATTCTAGGTCATCGTTACCTTGCTATCAATTCCTTTTGAGAAAAGTTTCCGGCCAACCGGGACCACCCTTCCGTAGGACGGACCCATGGTCACATCCACCGCACTTTCCTCAGGGTTTCTTTAGTTGTCTAATTACCTACCACATTTAGTTTGACAAGTAAAAACAAATATCTTAATTAACCAATTAATCACTGGTTCCTTCACGTAACTTAAACACTGACATAGAAAAACAATGTCAAGTAAGTTCATTTTCAACAATTGATCTTATTTAATAGTCTTTGAAATACATTATATAATCCAGCCCGAAGCCTGTTCCATAATCCGCCCAAAGGCAATTCCATAATCCACCCGAACGCTATTCCATCAATCCTCAGGGATCAATATTCCAAGTTCCACGACTAGTATGCGAGCCTCGAGATCCAATCTTGAGTCACATCGGCCTCTTGTGCAGGACCCGGAGGCAAGAGATTTATGGCTAGAGCCCCCCTAGCACCCAAGCGTCCTCCTACTCCAAGTAGCACCCACGGAGAGACCTCTCATGGCGGGTTCGGTCCACGTACCCGATGCGGCTAACAACCCCCTTGGATAGGGTTAGGTAGACAGTCGGGGGTAACTGATGCTGCCTCTCCCTCGAGGCTTTCAACCTAAATCATTAGTTCTTTTCAAGCATTAGATTCCTTGAGCAAAGAAGTACAAACAATGCTCCTAAGTATACAATCACAATCATTCCAGTGGTCGTTTGTACGGCCAACTGCTAAGGTGTGAATCCTTCTCTCCGAATACATCCAGCATTCAATCTGGGATCAATTGCGACTTGGCAAGATCCCAAGGGTTTCGTTGCTTGTTTACCCTTTTATCCTTGGGTTAGGGTTTATACCCTGTTAACCCAAATTAACAAATACCTTAGGTTTCCTTACATTAAGGTCAATAAATCCTAGACAACCCTGTTGCCCTAACTTGATTGGTCAATTGCTTGCTAGGCAATTCATAATTACCGTAACTTGGAAAATCAGCCTCAAAGAAGGGCGATTTAGCAGGATGACTACTCATCCTCTTGCAAATTAGACTTGTACTTAGATCTCGCCAACCTTGTTCTATGAAGTGGCAATACCATTTGTGATTTAAACACAAAACCATGCGACGTTGCAACTTGTTGCACGAGACAAGTGTTGCACCTAACTTATGGGATTATTTCTCCCGTCACATGGTATTCCTAGGTCAAGAATACTTTGGTCAAGATGTAGGGTTTGGGAGTCCTCTTGACCCAATCCAAACCTTAACCTTGCTAGACCGATAGTTGTTTTGGCCCTAGGGTTTCTAAATTCATATGGAAGTCTAGTATTTGGCCAATTGATCCTTAGGGTAAGAACCCTAGATCGTTCTTGCATGGGTGTTTAACTAGCCCTAACATTACGTGAATGTTGGTAGGACCTTTGAGGTCGAAAATATTAAGTCGGTTTCCCGAGTGCAATACTAGGCACAATTTTATCGCGGCTTAGCTCTTCCTAGTGCATTGAGGTGATCATCATTTGAGTTACACCATTACAAGTGATTTACCTAATTGATCTAATTGTCTTGCGACAATACTTTTCCTAAAAGATGTAAATAATTGCAAGATATAACATTCCATGCAAATATGCGATTCGTAGAGTTTTTCCTTCTATGCAGCTACAAGATCTACAATGATCATTATTTTTCCTTGCCTAAACTATAATGATTCACAATTTAGTGCTAGCTCGTATAAAAACCTACGTTGATGCAACGAAGTGAAGGCTTTAATATCTTTGATGAAGATGCATTCAAACTTTGGCAAAAGGACTCCATGCATGAGCGAATACCATGAGTCCAACGTTAAATTAATCCTTCCTTTAGCTCTTAACCCATCTCAAAATGAACTATCATTGCATGCTATTTATAAGTTCGTAAATTCCTTTCCATGCATTGCGACTATTTTGGACAACAATTAATGGGCGTCTAAGATTATCTCGTGCACGAGTCACGACTAGGAAATTATTACCTAGTGCATTATGCACTGTTCTTCTTCAATCAAGGATGCATTTGGACAAATCCATCTTTTTAACCTATGCAATATGCGTTCAGGATTGCAACTTGGAAGTGCAAGCAATTTCAAAAGCACATCATGCACTAACCCATGTAATTCGAATATCTCCTTGATGAATAACCTTGCAATGTCTCAGGCTTTATAGTTTGTCTTATCAGGGATAAGATGTGCAACCTTGGTGAGCATATCCACCACGACCATAATGGAGTTGCATCCTCCCTGAACTTGGGGCAAGCCAACAACAAAGTCCATACTAATGAATTCCCATTTCATTTGAGGAATGTCAAGTGGTTGCAATTTCCCTGGCATTTTGATATGTTTAGCCTTAATGCGTTGACAAGACAAACATTCAGTGACATATTTGAAAAAGTCACCTTTGAGCTTCTCCCCAATAATAGCTCTTTCTGACTGCATTGAGGGTTTTGAGATAGACAGGATGTCCTGAGAAAGGGGAGTCATGAGCTTCCCAAAGTATCTTCTGCGTGTAAGTGATTGGCTTGCCGGTATACATAATCTCGTTCTATAGTAGATAAGTCCACTATTGTTAGAGAATTTTTGATACTTTGATTGTAGCTTTGGGTCTTGATCCTTGATAGGGATCTCCCTTAGTAATTTTTGATAGGTTGGGTCATGGCATGCCTCTTTTCTAGCGAGCTCAAGAATTGGGTTGTTTGGCATGGATACCTTTGTGGCAAGAGACCTTGATGGATCTTGCAAAATCAAAGAATTCAAAAATGCCTTGCGACTGAGTGCATCGGCAACTACATTCTCCTTTCCAGGCTGGTATTTGATTTCAAAATCATACTCCTCCAGCACTTCAATCCATCGACGTTGCCTCATATTGAGCTCATTCTGGGTAAAAATCCATTTAAGACTTTTATGATCCGTCACTAGGGTAAACTTGTTACCCATCAAGTAGTGTCTCCAAAGCTTGAGAGCATGGATGACAGCTAGCAGCTCCAGATCATGGGTAGCATAGTTCCTCTCATGGCTCTTCAATTTCCTTGAAGAGTATGCTACAGGATGACCTTCTTGCATGAGCACACATCCTAAAGCAAGTGTGCCAGCATCAGTTATTACTTCAAACTCCTTAATAAGATCTAGAAGTTTCAGAATAGGCACTGATACCAAGCTTTGCTTTAGTCAATAGCAAAAGCTATTTGAATCGATCAAAATCAATACAAATTACATATAAAATATACTTGAACCTATAAGCCTTACCTTATGAAAAAAAAACAAAAAATATAAGCCTTACCTTATGCAACAAAAAACAATGGAGTCAGATAGTTGGACATCCCTTTTCTCCAACATGGACTTGTCCTTGGGAGATATACTAAGGTATTCCTCCTCAAGTTCCGCAGAAACATTCACAAGTATTTGCCCATACACTTTACCCATCCTCTCGTTGTTGACGGGAGCAAGTGATGCGGCTTTCCTCTTGTAAACTTCGTCTTCAGTTTCCAACACCTCCTAAATTTTTTCACTTAAGCGTGGCACCCCTTGTAGAGTAAAGGTGAGTTACATCCTCAACCTTTAGCTTTTTCCCTTTCCTAGACAATTTCAGGGGAATGTTAAAGATTTCAAGGGCTTTTTGATCGTTGGAAGGCAAGGGCCTCAACACTTTATCGAACCTATACCTGATTCTGCTGATGATGTTGAAATCTTTATTCATAAGGGTAATTCTATGAGCATGCGCAGCAGCAATGTAAGCATGGTTCATGAAATCAATAACAAAATCTTCTGCGGCCTCTTGTAGAGCAAGAATGGCTAAGAGTTGCCACTTCTTATTTAGACCAAAGATAGTTGCCACTTGAGACAATCTATCAGAGATCTCTTTAACAACTCTTATGAAAGAAGCCTTTGGAATCACGTGCTCTGTAGCTCTCTCGACTTTTCTAATCTCACTGAAACACCTCTGCATGTAGAAGAACCGGGACTTCCTCTTTCTCTTTTGTGGCTTGGGAGGCTCAGTGGCTTCAGTAGATGTAGGCTCAGGTGCAATTGGAGGGGATGAATCCTTCACAGGGCAAGTCTCACCCTTTGCTTCTTCAACTTTAGGAGAAGAAACATTCACTGCACTGAAATGCTTTAACTCCATGGAAGATGTTAAGCCAACACCTGGTGTAGGGGGGGATTTCTATGGCAAAATGCTCTGGGGCCTCTGATGGCCCAGCTTCAGCAATATTTGAAGAGGGCTCCTCCTCAGATTCATCAAATTGTAACTTTCTTCTACCCCCACTACCCTTCCTATCCACATATACTCTTCTTGCAGTTTGCTTTGTCCTTGCCATACAGAGGAGAAAATAGAAGAGCTAGAAAGACAAAAAGTGATATATGAACTTTCTCAAAAATCTGACAACAACGCAGCAAGCCCAATACGGTGGGAGAAGGAACAAACAAAACAAACAAATCGTCACGTTCACGCCGTATTGGAGACGAGGACAAGAATGCCAATATGGTGCGAGATGGAGATTGCGAAGAATACGGAAGGACGCCCCTAGTCCGTATCGGAGATGAGGACAAGAAGGCCTAGTGCCAGGTGGCATTATTGCACGCCTACATAAGGGGGTGTCCCTCATCCGTACGACTTTTTTTGCTTTCTTTGTGGACCTTTGTTTCTTCTCCTGATACGGCGTGAGAGGGAGTGTTCATCTTTTGCACTTTCACCTGTTCGCGTCCTTTCGGGCTTTCTTCTTCTTTAGAGTCTTTCTTTGGCATGCCTCCTAACCTGATACTGCACGAGGGTGCGTGATCACACTGATTTTGGCTCTGCCTTCTTGCGTCATTATGGTTGCTTCCCTTTGCTTAAAGTTGCTGGTTTGCATTACCGATACGGCGAGAGTATAAACATTTGTGTCTAGCGTTTGAGTCTCATCGCGCCGTATCAAGCACAAGTTGGAAACATGTCTGAACCCACATATTTTCTAGGCTCCAAGGTTTTGCCAGGAACTGCTAAAAGGAGAAGGCTTTCAAAAGGCTCAAGGGCTTCAACATGTGATGAGCCTGTGCATTTTGTTTCTTCTCCATGCTCTGCCACCAGTGTCAGAATGCCAAGCACATCTCTAGGAAAGCGAAAGTTGGCAATGAGAGGTCTTGGAGTATCAGAGCTTACTGATGTCACTCCATCAGAGAGGCTTCTTGATTTTATCCTTCAGAATGGCATGGATCTCTCTTTCTATGGAGTTGTGAAGAATATTTTTAATCTTGATTGGGACCTTGACAGTGTTTTGAAATATTGTAAAAATTATATTTTGGAGGACTTTTTGGAGTTTGAAAATCTAGCAGGTCCTTCTATTGAAGTTGGTACAAATGAATATGTCCATGTTTCCATTGGGTCAACATGAAATGAAAAGTCAGTGTTCACTAATAAGTGTGGTGCCCACTCTCTGAACAGGTTTTATGCAAGAGACTTTTGTGCTCCACTCATTCCAAGAACTACAAGATGATGACAAAATCTGATGCTTTTATTGTTTTCACCCTTGTCAAACATCCTCTGAAAGCTGATGAGCAACAGTTGGAAGGAGCAAAGTCTGCTAGCTTTTGCATGTTAGATGATCTGGTAGATGAAAAGGAAACAGAGGAGGTTGTAGATGCAGATTTTGAGGCTTCTATTGCTGAGAAGTTGGATGTTGCTCACTTCAAAGCTGAGGCTATCATTGAGGAGAGCCAAGGAGATGCAAACCCTGCAACTAATGAGAGTTCTCACCATACTGTTCCTTCTCTACCATCTATACCTTTCAAGGAGAAGGAGTACATTTTACTGTCAGATATTCAAAAACTTTTCAATCTTAGGGAAGATTATTGTCTAGAAATTATTGCAGAGGCTTCTGATGTTGCAAATGGGATAATTGACACGGAGAATGAATCAAAGGAAGAGATACTCAAACTTGATAAAGAAACTCTAGACGATAAGTTTATTAATGCTGGTGAGACCCTCTCTCTTTGTTTTGAAAAGGCAAAAGAAGCTGAGAAAGAGTTGAGTATTACTGATGAGGACTTCGATCGCATTCAAAGCCAACTTGGGATTTCCAATTTTGGAAGAGAGGAGTCTGAATACGTTAAAGAATTGATTAACACCAATGAGACATAATCATCAATAAATTTATGGAATCCAATTAAACTGGAGTACGATGAAAACCAAGTGGTAAGATAATTTTGAATTTATTTTTACACGTTGGTAGGTTTGCATTTCATGCTCATTCAATATGGGTTTTATTTGCAGTTGGAGATTGCTGATTCAGATAACTTCTTGGGACGTGGCAAAGGATCGAGAGCTGGTGGTAGTACATTGAAAGACATTGTACTCGGCCACTACTTGGCTAGGATTGACTCTGATTCCTTTTTAGTACTTCATAGTAGTTTCTCAGAGGATGCAGCATAGCCCATACTTTGTATTAAAGCTCTTACAAGGCTTCTAGGTTTCTCAGGATTACAATATAATGCCCACAAAGTAATGTTTTTGGAAAAGATTATAGCAATTAGGATTTTTGGCTACGGTCCAGCTTACTCTACTTCTAGAGCAGGATACTTTTTGGCGTTCACATCCTATGCCTTGGCTGCAACAAACCGAACTGATGTAAAATCTATAGCTCTCTCCTATGCCAAGATAACTTCTGAATGCCTTGCAAACCGAACTGATCTCACATAGCTCTCTCCGACACTCCCAAGCCGCATTCACCTGCTTTCCTGAATGGTTTCCTAAGAATCGTCTAGCTTTTGAGCCTCCCATAGAGACATTGGCCAAGATATCTCTTGTTTTTCCTGAAAGTATTGGATCCTTTCTCAAGTGAACTTGACCCCCATGAAATCCCATTTTCGATAGTAATGCCTCGCATTTATCAATACACTCATTTGATAAAGATAATGGGTTAATGGAATATGCGTAGTCAAGATGCAACCTAAGAAGCTTATCGATTATTCTAATCTTTGCATGCAAAGTACAAATATGAATATTCTTAAGAGAGATTGAAAGAATGGGATCTCGGATGTCTTCTATGTTTTTAAATTTACTCAAATCTATAGAGTCTCTATTTGGGGCTCTTCTTATTGGTCACAAACTACTCCAATCTTTGGATCCAATACTTTCCATGCAATAAATGCAAGGATATTTTGCATTTGCACCATTATATATTCCAAGCATACATTTGATAGTTTTTAAATCAGCACTCATATGCCATTCCACATTAAAATTACCAACCCCATCAACTACCAACATTTCGCCTTCACTTTGAGACAATGATATTTGGAATACCTATATGGTTGAACAACCATTTCAACATTTGATGATTTTCAATTGGTACATGGGTTGCACCAGTCCACCAAATCTCCATCTTGGATTGGATCTTATGCAATGGAGCTTGGCCCTCACCATTGCTATGGTCCAATGCCATGTTCATGAGGCAAATGCTAATTCTTTCCATCTTCTGTCCCTTTTGAAAGTGTGCTTCATCCAACTTCAAGGCAAACTTTAGAACACCATAACTTTCTTCTATTGTGATTTTATACATGTGAACCATTGCAATTTGCACCTTTTTTAGATCAACCCATATATTGTTAAACGCATTATAATCAAAAATTTCCTTTTTTTTTTTTCCATAGGATATAGACCTTTCGATGTGAATGTAATCTCCAAAAACATGTGGAATCTTGCGATTCATGGAAATTCTTGTAGTTGAAACTGCAAGGGCTCGGGGCAATCCAAATATAGTTACCCTATTGCGTTTAAGATTTTTAAACCATAATCCAGAGATAGCACGATAACCTTTTTGACTTATACCCACAGTATCACATGTCTCTACAATTTCAGTTGCTTTCACCGTGCCTTTTAAGTCCTTCACTAACTCTTTGAGGGTTGGACCTCTCAAATCTGCGTTTTTAGGTGACTTAAGAATCCTCAAAATATCTTTCTTATTCATGGTTTCCTTCAAAAGTTTGATTCTTTCCTCATTCTCTCGAATATTGATGCCTAATATATTAGAGACATATTTCTTTGTAAGATTTAGTCTCCTTTTCTTTGCTCTCTCACACAAGTTGGTTATATTTTTTAATGGTCTCTTCCTCTCTCTAAATCCTAATGGAGTTTCTCTCAAGCGTGTTAGCTTATCCTGCAATGACGTTAACATTTTTCAAAACATCAATCTGACTTGTCAACTCTAAAATATTTGTTTGTGTAGTTTCTAGTGCTTTTTTGATTTCGTGCATTTGAGCTATATATTTGTAAGATGTAGAGTATAACCTCATACAGTAGCCAAGCATCCCATTGTAACCTTCTCCAACATATCTTATATAGTCATGGACATTGAAAAAAGGAGGTGATTTACCTGTAGAAGGATCCCTGGGATAAATATTTCCGTCCACCCACAAATCTATATGCTTCATTCCTTGTGTTCGCAACCTGTTGGCTTTGATCTCATCTATCAATACTTGATGATGTATACTTCTCCAAGATGTGTAAATCGGATCTAGCTGAACAGTTAGCTTGTATTTACATGTGCTTGCACCTGTGTTATTTGAAGAGGTATTGCTAGACATTCTAGCAAATGAACCGAGCAAGAATCTCACAGTGATAGGAAGCAAGTGCAACAAAAAGAATGGCAAAAGAGAATAGTGTGTAGAAAGAAAACACTGGAGCAAACAAATGCGAATTTCGTATAAAAATCTCGAAAATACAAAATCTCTCGAGTTCCAAGAGAAAAACGGCCGAAAAGGTGACCCTTGACCCGGACTAAAAGATGAGGGCGACCTCTTCAATGAACCAAATATTCTCTCATTAATCACATTTGGACAACCAAATTTAGAGGTTTTATTCTTCCTAAACCTCAACTAATTAGCAACTTAATCACTTTCTTACAAGTACCGTTTTTGAAGCGTTTTTGGCCCTAATGAACACTCGTGGACACCTAGGTTCATAACCGTAATTCTGATCGAAGTCGACTTTCCACCCAGTAGGAATCTCACATTACATTCATGCCCAATTTAGCTTTTATCCAAGTGACCTAATCACTTAACTCTTTTTCCAACGCTTACAGCCAAGACAGTCCTTGATTAAAAAAAAGTCTATTTCATTCATGTGGGCATAGCCCTTCTGAGTAATATTATTTGGGAAGGTAGAGCAAGCTGATACATTAATTTGGGGAGAATAAGATTGTGTTACATTCAGCTACAGGAACTGAGTAATAATATGGATTGGGGTCATGGATTTTCAAGAATCGATAGGTCATAGGAAGATTAGGGTATTCTTTCCTTTGATACCCGTTCTTCTCATAACATCCCAAAACCTTGATTCTGTCTCGACAAGGATTACTCAAGTCACTTCCTCCTACACATACTTGTTCTGCTTGACCTTTTGACTGCCAATATGTAGGGCTGCATTTGCGTGAGCCTCAACAAGGATGAATAGCTTCACGATCTTTAAGTCCTCCATCCACTTGATTCACGCTTCAAGTTGGTCCGAAGGTACGCAAGTCGGTGAGTAGCTATGTAATAAATTCCTGAATCACCCATCCATCTCCGTTCCACGTACAATGGGAAAGGATTGTAGATGTGGTCTAGGATATTCATCATATCTAGCCTCCGTCAATAATTCAAAGCACGCATTGCAGTCATAAACATAACCTGGAACACCAAGAATTTGTTCCATGCTTCGTGACGCTGCAGGCCAGCATTGATAAGTAAGTAAGGAAATGTTCTTAACGGCAACATTGCTTTACTTCTCCTCATTAGGTTTTCTTGTAAATATTAGATCCTCGTTGGTTCACTCTGATACCAACTGTAACGTGTCCAACCATCCACTTTTGCAGGACATGTCTTAACAGCCCATCGAGAAGAGAGTCCAGAAAGTGCCGCCCGGCACTCCCATGGAATGTCACGGGGTTTGCGATCTAGGTCTTTCTGAGTTTGCCACGAAGCGGAAGCATTCTGGCCGTTTCCGCTTAGGAACGACCTGAATCAGGGTTTTCCTAATGGCCAAGTTCCTAGAAGATAGCTAGCATCGAGAACTACTTTACGTAGAAACATCAGGGTCGAAGCGGATTTATACTGCTCTTGGTTCAATGAGAATGGGAAATGAGAGGGATGCGAAGCTTGACCTCTCTTCCCATAAGGCATAGTCCCATTCCATTCCCCTAAAATAATATAAATCGGGACTCTAGCTTTCCAGATTCTAGGTCATCGTTACCTTGCTATCAATTCCTTTTGAGAAAAGTTCTCGGCCAACCGAGACCACCCTTCCGTAGGATGGACCCATGGTCACATCCACCACACTTTCCTCAGGGCTGATTTAGTTGTCTAATTACCTACCACATTTAGTTTGACAAGCAAAAACAGCTTTCTTAATTAACCAATTAATCACCGATTCCTTCATGTAACTTAAACACTGACATAGAAAAACAATGTCAAGCAACTTCCTTTTCAACAATTGATCTTATTTAACAATCTTTGGAATACATCATATAATCTAGCCCGAAGCCTATTCCATAATCCGCCTGAAGGCAATTCCATAATCTGCCCGAAGGCTATTCTAGTAATCCTTAGGAATCACTATTCCAAGTTTCCGCCTGTAGACTAGTATGCGGGCCTCGAGGTCCAATCTCAAGTCACGTTGGCCTCTTGTGCAAGACCCATAGGCAAGGGATTTATGGCCAGAGCCCCCTTAGTACCCAAGCGTCCTCCTGCTCCAAGTAGCACCCACAGAGAGATCTCTCGCAGCGGGTTTGATCCATGTACCCGAGGCAGCTAACAACCCCCTTGGATAGGGTCAAGCAGACAGTCGGGGGTAACTGATGCTGCCTCTCCCTCCATGATTTCAACCTAAAGCATTAGTTATTTTCCAGCATTAGATTCCTTGAGCAAAAAAGTATAAACAGTGCTCCTAAGTATACAATCACAATCATTCCAGCGGTCGTTTGTACGGCCAACTACTAAGGTGTGAATCCTTCTCTCCGAATACATCCAGCATTCGATCCGGGATCAATTGCGACTTGGCAAGATCCCAATGGTTTCGTTACTTGTTTACCCTTTTATCCTTGGGTTAGGGTTTATACCTTGTTAAGTCAAATTAACAAATACCTTAGGTTTCCTTACATTAAGGTCAATAAATCCTGGACAACCCCGTTGCCCTAACTTGATTGGTCAATTGCTTGCTAGGCAATTAATAATTACCCTAACTTGGAAAATTAGCCTCAAAGAAGAGCGATGTAGCAGGATGACTACTCATCCTGTTGCAAATTAGACTTGTACTTAGATCTCGCCAACCTTGTTCTATGAAGTGGCAATACCATTTGTGATTTAAACACAAAACCATGCGACGTTGCAACTTGTTGCATGAGACAAGTGTCGCACCTAACTTGTGGGATTATTTCTCCTGTCACACGGTATTCCTAGCTCAAGAATACTTTGGTCAAGCTGTAGGGTTTGGGAGTCCTATTGACCCAATCCAAACCTTAACCCTACTAGACCGATAGTCTTTTTGGCCCTAGGGTTTCTAAATTCATACGAAAGTCTAGTATTTGGCCAATTGATCCTTAGGGTAAGAACCGTAGATCGTTCTTGCATAGGCGTTTAACTAGCCCTAACATTTCGTGAATGTGGGTAGGACCTTTGAGGTCGAAAATATTAAGTCAGTTTCCTGAGTGCAATACTAGGCAGAATTTTATTGTGGCTTAGCTCTTCCTAGTGCATTGAGTTGATCGTCATTTGAGTTACACCATTACAAGTGATTTACCTAATTGATCTAATTGTCTTGTGATAATACTTTTCCTAAAAGATGTAAATAATTGCAAGATATAACATTCCATGCAAATATGCAATTTGTAGACTTTTTCCTTCTATGTAGCTATAAGATCTACAATGATCGTTACTTTTCCTTGCCTAAACTATAATGATTGACAATTTAGTGCTAACTCGTATAAAAACCTACGTTGATGCAATGAAGTCAAGGCTATAATATCTTTGATGAAGATGCATTCAAACCCCATGCATGAGCGAATACCATGAGTCCAATGTTAAATTAATCCTTCCTTTAGCTCTTAACCCGTCTCAAAATGAACTATCATCACATGCAATTTACAAGTTTATAAATTCCTTTCCATGCATTGCGACTATTTTTAACAACATTCAATGGGCGTCTAAGATTATCTTGTGCACGAGTCATGACTAGGAAATTATTACCTAGTGCATTATGCACCGTTCTTCTTTGCGAGTCAATCAAGGATGCATTTGGACAAATCCATCTTTTTAACCTATGCAATATGCGTTCAAGATTGCAACTTGGAAGTGCAAGCAATTTCAAATGCACGTCATGCACTAACTTTGTAAACGAATGAATAAATGCATTTAAATTTTCCTAAAAACCATCATGCTTAACACATCCCTTTCATGCGAGAATAGAATTGGAACCTAGGCATGAGTACTCGTAGTGTTGTCCACACATGAACTCGGGTTGAAAGCTCTCATGTGTGCTCCTCTCGCCATTTTATTGGGAGACATTGATGAATTAAATCTGGGTTCAACAACTTCCTCTTATCTTACTTGCATGTTCCGAAGTCTCCCAGTCCATGATCTCCCTCTCTCGTGCAAGACACGGGCCTTTGAGACTTGGTTTTAATGGAAACCTGGGAAACACGAGGGAACCAAGCTTATGGAAGCCTTATTTAGAAGCTTCTATTTAGAATATTTTAAGCTTATGAAATACCAGAGGATGATGTGGGGAGTGGAAATGATTGGGAGGGTGAAGGCGACGATGATGGAGATGAAGATGATAATGATGATGATTATGGTGATGATGGTGATGCAAGTGGAGGCGAGGTGGCTTGGCGCAGTGGTAGTAGGCGGCATGAATGGTGGATGGCGGCATCCTGGCAGCACGTCATCCTCCACTTCCTCCCTCCCCTCAAGCTTCAAGGGGGGGGTCATATAGGATAAAGGGGGGGGGGGGGGGGGGGGGGGGAAGGGGGGGAGATAGCCACACACATAGCTCTACATGCCTCCTCCCTCCCCCATGCTCTCCACCACTCAACTCATGCTCTTCCCACACTCCCTCTCCCCACCATGCATCGGCTGAGGGGAGGGGGTTAATTATAAAAAAATTTGCCTCAATTTTAACCATTATCCATTTGCCTTTTTCCGTGAAGGGTGTTCCCATGTGGGCTTGTGGTTTCAAGCCACGGTGTTCCATACATGACATAGAGCTGGAGTTTATTAATGTGCGCAGAGGGAACACTTAGCCACCAACATTTATTAATGCGGGAGATTATTTTGAACCAATTTTTGCGCGTGGTGTGCGGGGTCTAAAATCATTAATATTTCGTGAGGAAATATTACAAGAGTACACAATAGATAAGAGGAGAATAAGTAAATTCTTTAGCTCTAAACAACTAATACAAAGATGGCTCTGTCCACCCATGCACTTCCACTGTGAATCTTAGATAATGATCTAGACAGAAGGTAGTTGGAGAGCTTAAGGCTAGCTGGAACAACTCTGACTCGGTGAAAGATAGATTAATGAAAAATATGAAGGGGTCTATCTTTTATGGCCTATGAAAGGGGCCATGATGGATGACCTTCCATATGCACTTGTGTTTGTTAACCTTCCATATACACGTGTTTGTTGACCTTCCATATGCACATGTGCCTATTGACCTTCCATATGCACATGTGTTTGTTGACCTTCCATGTGCACCTCCACTAGTTGGCTAGGGAATATTTCCTTTATTACCATTGCCAAGGCCCCCTAATAACTCCCTTACCTTGTAACTTGATGCAATGTTCCTCAAGTTTCTATGAGCGCCTAACTACTCTGTCTAACCTAAAGATTAGACCCACAATATGCGACTGCTAGTCACACATACGCATCATCATCCACCCTCTCAAAAATCTATCATTGCTAGAGGGCTGAGGGAAATCTCGATACAATGTATCGATTATGTACTCCTTGCTGGCATTTGAGATCTCCTTCCACTTGTCTGTAATGTTCTGCCAAAATACTTGTTGGCACAACTCATGCATCCTAGAGATGACAGCTTTTCCCTCATCATTCATGTATAAATGGCCAGTGGCCTTATTTATGAGATACGAGTAACCTACAAGATTTTGCAAACGGGTACTTTCATGACATTAATACAAATGTGCCAAACACAACTTGAATGACCAAGTGCTACTGCGAAAAAGGATGCGAAAATACGAATGACCAAGTGCT
Organism: Lygodium microphyllum; assembly: GCF_053477565.2. Taxonomy (NCBI): domain Eukaryota; kingdom Viridiplantae; phylum Streptophyta; class Polypodiopsida; order Schizaeales; family Lygodiaceae; genus Lygodium; species Lygodium microphyllum. The sequence continues at coordinate 9,230,557 of NC_141143.1, forward strand.
ACTGCGGAAAAGGATGCAAAAATACATACCTGGAGGAGTGGGTTTCGTGTATTTCTTATCGGCCCTAGGAGTGATTGGTGGGGTGCGTGAAGGAGTGGGAGTAGTAGATGTCTGCCCGCTACCGCCAGTGAAAGATGGTGTTGACTCCCTGGTGGCAGTGCGAGTGGGAGAGACTGCATCTGTATCCCCACAACAGGAGGTGCCTCCTCCTCGACTACATGACTCTGAAGCAAAGCGAGACCTGTGACTGTGTCTACTGGAGACCAAAGCATCGGACCGTCGCCGATCGTGCTGAGGTGGAACGAGAAAGTTGTGTATCGACTCTATCTCTGACCCATGCTAGCTGCTTCGGTGAGAAATGCGCTAGAAACGCGTCAATGTCGGCATCTGTAAAATCGCGACTCATCCTGCTGTCCGTGCCCAAATCCTAAACTTGCACATACAAGGAAAAATAATAATATTAGATAATGACTTGCAAGACATAATAAAACTAAAACTTAATTTGCAAGACTTCGTTTTAAATGTATCTAATACAAAACACCATACTCCAAAAACATACAAACTGTCCTAACCGATTTGCAAAAAGTGGCATTGCTGTAGTGGGAGGAACATTTTGATCGAGTCACTTTTGTTTAGGGTTCCACAATCTCATCTTGACATAGCTTAGTATACACTAGGAGATCTTTACAAAATTCTCCACAAAATGAGGACTCTGCTTCATTTTCAAAAAACCCATCCTCTATCTCCATAGGTGAGATGTCTTGGTCCTCCAGGCGGTTCATCCTAGTTTCTTGTATGCCTTCTGTCATTGCCGCTATTAAAGGTGTCTCTTCTACGATCGGTATGGGGGTTCTGGCAAACACAGGGATATTCCTAGATGTCATGGGAATGACATACCACCATTGAGGTTGTTGCGGATTAGGGAAAAAGGCGACCTGATCCATATTACGATTAGTATAAAGGTCCACTTTGAGATTGCTAAAGTGCGTCACGTATTAGGGACTCTTACATGCTCACAGTGATTTGGCAAAACAAATGTATCACTCAAATCGGTCCACTTCTTCGTTGAGTCAATCTCAACAAAGCCACTTGGCCCTCGTCGAACAGTTGCACTTGCTTCTTTGAGAGTAACCTTGAACCATTGCACATCAAATATGGTCACGGAGAAACTTTGATAGTCCAATGCAAGGATACTCTATAAACATCCGAAATACTCCATCTCTGCAACTACACGGTTTGGATCTGTGGCACGTCGTCGGCTTTCCTGCTCAAACATTGCCATCACTCCGTAGTCCATTGTTGAGCGTAACTTGTCGATGTGCTCTACTCTAAAATGTCGTCCACGTGACCATGCTGCACTATGGACCTTATACTGGGAGAAGAACAAGTATATTAGTTGCGATTTGCAGTATAGATTGTAATTTCTTGGGATTGCATACCTTGGGATTGCATCCATACCTTGGGATTGCATCCACATGAGAAGTCCCATTCTTCTTTAGTAACTGTTTCTCCATCTTGAGATGCTTTGGTTAGGGCCTCATATAGCCATCTAGTGGACATGAGTAGAGGCATCTCCTCTAAGCCCTTCGGATATCAAATGGGCCGTTTCCGCGTACTCCAGATCTTGCAAACTCTCGCTGAGCTCGAGCATCCTCATATCGTTGCAGCCACTTCTCCATCGTAGCGCTATGCAGCATACAAAATCGGTTCACCTTGGACTCCATGGATGCATCCATCTTCTTCTCTATTCCATTTCCCACTAGGACATCTCCATTCAGACGATCATCCTCCTTAAGTGACCATATCAAGCCTTTGTCCCGGTCCACAGTGGACAACCACTCAGAAATGTACACCAAGGCCTCCGACACTAACTGACCTTCAACCATGCTACCCTCAGGACGAGCCCGTTGTTGCAGGAATCCCTTTAAGGTCTTCATGAACCGTTCAATGAAAAACATCCATTGACTATGGACTGGACCTGTAACCTGCAATTCATCTACAATATGCACTAGAAGATGGGTTTGTATCGTGAGCATGCTAGTGGGAAGATACTTCTCCAAAAGACAAGCAGTCTCTACTGCCATGAATTTCACAGATTCAATCAATGATGTGCGTATCTCTTTTTGGGAGACAAACTGAACCAACTCGAACAATTTGTAAATGGCTGTCCGTACCTCCGATGTCAGAGACCCCGCGATTGCGATCGGCAATACGAACTGTGAAAACCATGTAATTAATATTGTGTACAAAAAAACGGAGATTCTGAAATATAATATGCACAATCATGCCATATGCAGCCTCATACCATACATACCTGACACATCGTATGCCAATCATGGGATTTGAGTCCTGTCAGTTGGTTATCCTTTGTGAATGTTGTCTTGAGAGAACGCATTAGGCCAGTCGGCGTGCGAAAGGACTTGATGTTTTTCTTTACTCATCGCACTTCATTTCTAGACAAAACCCAAGGAGCGCGCGCCAATTGCACTTGACCGTCGACGCCACTTACAGGCCAATATGGTTTCATCTTTCCCATTGCCCAGTGAGGTGGTCCAATAGTAAGCTACCCATATTCTTAAAAATGTGCATGGGATCTAAAAGGTGGTTAATTTTCAGTTTTTTCCAATAAGTCAGCTCATAGAAAATTGAGAAGTGTCGCACTCCACTGGGAAGCAAGTCTTGGTCCACCATCCTGCGATCAAACCAGCTCAGTGCGTTCATTCTCGCAGGAGGGAGACCAAGAAATCCTTCTCTCATGGCATGACCCTCTAGCAAAAAAGCCCGATGTCCCTCAAATACGATCTTCTTCATAGATTTTGACATACGAGAATCCAACCTTGGTCCACACAGAGGACATGCATGGTAACCTGACGTGACTAGCCCTGCAAAACACACATGTACAATGAGGCATGTCATAATACCAACATTGCTCAAAGAAAACTAGCAAAATAAGAAAAAACACTTTACCAGAGCATTCTCCATAACCTGGAAAGTCATGCATGGTCCACATAAGAATTGCCCTTATAGTTGGGATCACCTACCAATATGTTTGCTCATGTCATCCACTACAATTCCCTCCCACAACTCCTTTAGCTCATCAATCGGTGGAGAGAGGTAGACATCCATATTCTTGACTTTGTATCTTCCAGGCACAAGCAAGCTGAGCAAAAGGTGTCCTTTCTTGGTGGAAAGCCATGGCGGTATATTGTAGTTAACAAGGACCACGGGCCATACACTATAGGAGGTGGAACGTAAACCAAAAGGATTTACCCCATCCATGGCAAGACCAAATTTTAGATTCCTCGCCTCCTTTGCAAAGTCAAGGAAAGTCTCGTCAATGTGATGCCATGCTTTGGAGTCAGCCTGGTGTACACTGTACACCATCAGTGGATCGATTTTTCGCATGCCATGTAGTCAACTTTGCAAAACTCTTGGTCCGAAAAATGTGACAAACACGCAGTATCAGCGGAAAGTGCCTCAAAACATTTTGCGTAACAGTCTGTCCTTGCAAGTCATTTCGATACCTGTCCGCACCGCACTTGGGACATGTGGCCAACAATTCAAACTCTCCCTGTAAGAGAACACAATCATTGGGGCAAGCATGAATGCAATTATAATCCATGCCTAGCTTTCGCAGCACTTGTCTTGCATCATCACGAGACTCAGGCATCGTGTTTTGGGTAGGCAAAATGTAAGATTTCAACGTTCTACAAATTGCAATGAAGCACATTATTCATGTACTACATAGCATATTTTAATGGCTTTCAATAAAGAATCATACACATCATAATATACCTGAATAGCTCTGTCACACTCGCATCGCTCCATCCATACTTTGTTTGTATGCTCAACAATGCAAGAAGTGTCTTCAAACGGGATACTCAACTCCCATCATACAATGGAATGGCAGCCTCCGCAATTAAAGGATCTTGGGATTCTGAGTCCATTGGAAGCAATGATTCAATCATGTCCTCTAACTCGGGCTCCAAAAAAGCAGGAGGATCGTCCATGTCTCCAGCATTCTCACCCACAGAAGGGGGTTGAAAGTTATCACCTTCTATGAGACAGTTAGTTATCTCGGATGGCATTTGTATAGAGCACGGACGAACTCGTCTTACTGGACGCAAGAGATCTGCAGACTGCAATGTATCGACATGGATCTGGCCCTGTAAAGGACGTTAAGGAGCTAACTTCTAAGATAACCCCAAACTGTTATACTTAAATCAATTACATATCATATAGTAATGAGAGAGAACTTACCGCAATCTCGTAATTCAAGATTGCTTGATCGATTATCTCAACTCGAAACTCTCCATACCGTTGCACATGCTCTATGGACAAACGACGTTTCCGACGAATGGCCAATTTGCATTGCGTGCATGGACAGGGGACATGTTGATTGAGCCAAGCCTCACGATCCCCACCATGTTGGTCGTGAGTGCTAGACATCTTGACTGCGATGTAATGGAATCATAATTTAATAATGATTCTATATTGTATATTGGGACCACTCCATTATATATATTTCAGGTCTTTTTTTTATAAATTTTCATACCTATCTCTTTGAGTTCGGCTCTAAACTTATTTATCTTTGAGGTCGGCTCTAAACTATGCTCACACACTTCCTACCCTATATACATTGTAAAGATTGAAGAGAACCAACATAAGAAAAAATATAAAAACACTCTCTTCCATTTCTCTCTTTCAACACTTCCTAACCTATATTGCAAATTAAAGCAACACAAAGATTGAAGAAAAACCAACACTTTCTAACCTACATTGCAAAGAGTAAAAACCAACACAAGAAAAAATTTGAAAACACTCGCTTTTATTTCTCTCTCTTTCAACACTTCCTAACCTACATTGCAAAGCAACACAAAGCAACACAAAGATCGAAGAGAAACCTACACTTTCTAACCTACATTGCAAAGCAAAACAAAGATTGTAAAGAAACCAAAACAGGGCATACCGTTGTGCTCTCTTCTTCTTCCATGACCTCTTCGCTCGGGCGACGCTCCTCTACTCGCATGTGGCTCGTGGCTTGCTTTCTTGCTCACCTCCCTCTCTTGCTCACCTCCGTTTCTCTTTCTCTTCGCCTTCGCACGTGCATTCAGGTTTCAGCGAAATGTTACCACAGTAAGTCATCGCTATTAGAGTTGCTATTTACGTCGCTATTTGTGTCGCTAAATAGCGACGCTTTTAGCGATACAGATAACGACGCTAATACCGACGCATTTTTTGCCTTCAAATATTTCGAGGATTAGTGATGTAAATAGCGACGCCGAAAAAAAAACGTTGCTACTTAGCGTCGCTATATGTGTGTACCCTTGTAGTGTTCGTTGTTGTGAGAGTACCCATGATGCCAATCAAAGAAGACTTGGCAAAAAGAATTAGGCAGGATCTGGTATGGAGCAAGAGGACTCCTTGCTTTGCTGATTAGCCTCCACGACTATGAGTATTAATCAAAGAAGACTTGCTAGAAATAATCAGACAGGATATGGCATGGAGCAAGATGACTTCTTGCTGCTTGGCCTCCAAGGACTATAAGTATACTCAAACAACAACCAACTGCATTGCAACTTGTTGGTCATCAAGTACATGGTTAGGATTAGGTATATACTTCTTCAATAGGCTGATATGGAATACATTATGAACCTTTAGGTTTTCAGGGAGTTGCAGTCTATAAGCATTAGGTCCTAGGCACTTAAGGATCTTGTATGGTCCACAATACCTTGGACTTAGCTTCTTGCAATCTCCTAAGGATAGCGAACTCTTCTTTGGGCATACGTGAATGAAGACCATGTCTCCTTCCTCAAATATTCTATCTTGACACTTCAAATCCGCGTATGCCTTTTGTCTATCCTTGGCGGCTTGGATGTCTTGTCTTATTGACTTTACTTGGTCATCCATCTCTTCCAACATCTGCCTTGAAGCTTAAACCCTCAAGGTTGGATCTAAGAAGTTTAGGGGACTTCGACAGTCATGACCATACAATGCTTGAAAAGGGGTCATCTGAATACTTTGTTGGTAAGAAGCATTGTAGGCAAATTCAACCAAAGCCAAGTGTTGAATCCATCTTTTTGGCTCACGACAGCAGTGTGCCCTAAGCATATCCTCAAAGACTTGATTGACTCGCTCCGTTTGACCATTAGTTTGGGGATGGTAGGCTGTGCTAAAATAGAGTTGAGTCCCAATAGCTTCAAAGATAGCTCTCCAGAAATGTGATGTGAAAAGAGAATCACGATCACTAATGATTCTTCTAGGTAGCCCATGTAGCTTGAATATCTCCTTGATAAACAAACTTGCAATGTCTGAGGCTTTATAGTTTGTCTCTACTGGAATAAGGTGTGCAACCTTAGTAAGCATGTCAACCACAACCATGATGGAGTTGTATCATCCCTGAACTTGGGGTAGGCCAACAACAAAGTCCATACTGATGAATTTCCATTTCATTTTGGGAATGTCAAGTGGTTGCAACTACCCTGGCATTTTGACATGTTTGTCTTTGATACGTTGACAAGACAAACACTCAGTAACATATTTGAGAATGTCACCATTAAGACTCTCCCAATAGTAGCTCTTCCTAACTGCATTAATGTTGAGATATCGAGCTCCACTCGTGATATGCCAGGGTGACCGTTGTGCATTTATGTCACCGACGTGTCAGTGATGCAGTTGGTACACCACCCATGAATAATAGCTACATGATAGCTATCCTTATCTACTCTAGTTTGTGGCTCAGTTAGTATGCCACCTTAGTTAGTTGAGTTTGGTTTGAGACCCATATATAGGGTTCTTCTATTTCTTTGTACTTGAGTTCTTTTGGCTTACACAACTAAGAAGAGAAAAACGTTTTCAGCCTCCACCTCTGTGTGTATTCCCCCCGTGTGCAAGCAAGAAAGCTAGAAGTGAGACTCCTTCCTTCTCTCCCACAATCTTGACATGGTATCAGAGCCTTGTTCATGGTAAGGAGCTTAAGAAAGCAAGCCAAGCTCGCGGTGTTTTGGTAAGAGGAGCAGTGTTGCTTTCATTTTCTGTTTTGGGAGCAGATCTCTGCAGGCAGCACAACCGGAAATTGCAGGAGTGCATTGTCTCAGGTTGAGACGCCCTTCCCGGTGAAGCAAGAGGGCAATATATACTGTGGGACGAGGCTTTAGCCCTTGGCGACCCTGTTTTTTTGATTTCAGGCCATTTCAGGGCCTGTTTTGGAGGCGGAAGTTTTCTGCACGCACTCAGGAAAAAGCCCTGTTTTATGTTGTGCAACCACTGTTCTACAGGTCAGTGAAAAGTTACCACAGATATTGCATCGTATGCTCGTGTGTAGAGACATTGGGAGTTACAGAATCATCCTTGGTTCCTGTATATGCAAAATCGTCACTAGGAAGTGACTGTGTGGTCAAATACCACTTTCGCCAGTTTTGCAGATTTTCCGTATTCTTTGCAGTGACAGAATTTTTTGCAGTGTTCAGTAATGGCGTCTGATTCTCTTTCACAGATTGTCACTGAAAAGCTTGACAAGAACAACTTCCAAGCATGGAAGTTTAGAATGACGAATTTCCTTATGGGAAAAGGATATTGGGAATTTGTTGCAGGAAATGAAGAAGAACTAGTTCTTCCTGATGTTCTTAATCAACAACAAATGCAGGCATTTAAAGCATGGCATGAGAGAGCCAGGAAAGTTATGTACTGGCTGTCTATCAGCATTTCAGACTCTATGATTGTGCATATTCAAGATGCAAGTACGCCAAAGGAGGCATGGGATACTTTGTCAAAAATGTATAGCACAAATATGCAAGCCAGGAAAATGCAACTCAAGCAAGAGTTGCACAATGTGCAAAGAGAAAATATGACCATCAACGACTACCACATGAAGGTGAAGAAGATTGCAGATGCACTTGCTTCCATTGGGTCGCCAGTGGAAGATGATGATTTAGTTTCCGTGACCTTGAATGGTCTAGGAAAGGATTATGCGCAGTTTCGGACATCCATTTCAGTTCGTGAAAGATTTCCTGATTTTGAGGAGTTGATTGCTCTTCTAATTTCTGAGGAGCAGAGAAATGGTGGTGCATCTTCTTCAGGAGGAACTTCAAAAGAAGCTGTATTCTACTCAAATGCTGGAAGAGGTAGAGGCAGAGGTAGAGGAGGCCGATTTGGAGGCCGTGGTAGAAATCAGAATATGCAATAAACTCAAGAAAACCAGTCCTATGGAGGAGGACGTGGTAACTCTAGAGGCAGGGGGAGCCAAAGAGGTCATGGTGGATGGCAAAGAGGCCAAAATGCAAACAGTAATGTTGAATGCTACTACTGTGGTAAAATGGGTCATATGGCTAAAGACTGCTATAAAAAGCAGAATGACATCATGAATGGAAAAGTGCAACAAGGGAATTATGCATCTTCTAGTAGACAGGGTGATGACAGAAATGAGTACTTGTTTATGGTGTAGCACATGAACAATTCTGTGACAAGTGCAGAAGAAAGCAATGATGTATGGTATGTTGACTCAGGTGCATCAAACCACATGATAGGTCATGCAAAATGAATGGAGGATGCAAGAAAAATGGAAAAACCAGGATTTGTGGAGACTGGTGATGATACTGCACATCCTATTGTGCAGATTGGAAAAATTCCTTTGTCTATGCAGGATGGGAAAAAGAAATACTTGTCCGATGTATTTCATGTCCCGAATATCACCAAGAATCTGGTTTTTGTTGGTCAAATGGTTGAGCAGGGCTTGCAGGTCAGATTTAATCCTCATGGATGCTTTGTTGAGGATATGAAAAATAAAGGTCACTTGATAGCAAAAGGAAAGAAGAAGGACAGAATGTTTACATTGGATGCAGACATGTCTGAATTGAGTGCAGCAATGTTTGCACATGGGACCGGTGTAGTTGCAGATATTGATACCTGGCATAAACGCATTGGTCATGTTAATGTACAGCGACTTAAATCAATGCAGACCCAAAATATTGTTGCAGGTTTGCCTAAATTCAAGGTTGCAGAAATCCATAAGGTATGTGAAGCCTGTCAGTTTGGAAAACAGGCAAGGAAACCATTTCCTAGACATGTTCAAGAGAGTGAGAAGCCATTGGAATTAATCCACTCTGATGTATGGACTACTAAAGCTGCATCTCTTGGAGGCTGTCATTATTTTGTCACTTTTATTGATGACTATAGCAGAAAAGTTTGGGTGTATTTAATGAAAAAGAAAAGTGAAGTTTTTGGGCATTTCAAAACCCTTAAAGCTACGGTTGAAAAAGAAACAGGCCTGCAAATAAAATGCCTAAGGTCAGATGGAGGGGGAGAGTACCTCTCAAATGAGTTTGCAAGGTTCCTGCAGGAGCATGGCATAAAGCAGCAATATTCATGCAGTCATACCCCACAACAAAATGGAATTACAGAAAGGAAAAATAGGCATATTGGAGAGGTATCTCGTGCCATGCTCAATGAAAAAGACTTGCCAGATTTTTATTGGGCTGAAGCAGTTGCTGCAGCAGTCTACATAATGAACAAGACTCCCACTGCAGCAATACATGGAATGACTCCAGAGGAGAGGTATACAGGTAGGAAACCAGATATTTCTCATTTGAAAATTTTTGGTTGCATTGCCTATGTACATGTGCCAGATGAGTTGAGATCCAAGTTGGATCCAAAAGCTGAGAAGTGCATCTTTATTGGTTACTCTCTGCAGCAAAAAGGGTATAGATGCTATAACCCTTCTACTCGTAAGTTTACAGTGAGCAGAGATGTTGTTTTTGATGAGATGAGTAGCTGGTATAAACCAGTAAATGTGATTGATGATGCAGATGCACAAAATGGTAATGCTGCACAGAATTCACAGCAGCAGTCACAAAATATTAGTGGACCTGGAGCGTCCTCTAGCAGTGGTTCACATTCTTTGCCATGGACAGACAGATTGAGATCGAGAGAATCTTCTCAAAGTAATGCAGATAGTGGTATGCAGGTATCACGAAAAGAAAAAGAGAAGGTTGATCAGCCCATGTTTGATGTGAATGCAGGTCACTCTTATGTGGATGGTGAATCCAGTGGCTCAGAACAGAGCATTGATGATGAGTTGGGTGTTCTTTCTATTGTTACACCTGGAGTAAGGAAGACCAGGGATGTTTTGAGAGCACCTGGGAGTGAACCTATTTTGCGCAAGTCTACGAGAGCTAGATATCCTGTGGATAGACTGAAATATGATGGATTTACAGCCATTCACTATGCATATATGGTCAAAGTGATACAGGAACCAGAACCCACTTCTTTTGAGCAAGCCATGGGAAAAGAAAAATGGGAGAAAGCCATGGATGAAGAAATGGATGCCTTGGAAGCAAATGGTACATGGGAATTGGTACCTTTGCCTAAAGGTAAAAATGCAATTGGCTGTAAGTGGGTTTATAAAGTGAAGCACAATGCAGATGGTTCTATGAATAGATACAAGGCAAGATTAGTAATCAAGGGGTATGCACAAACATATGGCATTGACTATGAAGAAACATTCAGTCCGGTTGCAAGGATGGCAACCGTAAGAGCAGTCATTGCTATGGCTGCATCAAAGGGATGGTCTTTACATCAGATGGATGTAAAGAATGCCTTCTTGCATGGTGATTTGCAAGAAGAGGTATATATGGAGCAGCCACCAGGTTATGTGCATGCTGTTCATCCTGAGTTTGTTTGTAGGTTGAAGAAAGCATTGTATGGCTTGAAGCAAGCACCTAGAGCATGGTCTGACAAGATAGGACAGTATCTTGTCACTATTGGCTTTCAGATTTTCAAGGCAGATTTCTCACTTTATGTGAGAAAAATAGAGAAAGGTATTATGCTACTTGTCATTTATGTTGATGATTTGATTGTGACAGGTGATAGTGATGAAGATATCCTTCATGTGAAAATGCTATTGAAGCAGAAGTTTGAGATGAAGGATTTGGGAGAGTTGCGTTATTTCTTGGGCATTGAGGTGATTAGATCACCAAGTGGGATACAGCTCTTGCAGAGGCACTATAGATTGGACATGCTTTCCAAATATGGGATGACAGGCTGTAAGCCTATTTCAGTTCCTTTGGAGCAGAATATGAAGCTGAGCACAAATGCAGGTGAGCTTCTAGAAGACCCTACTATGTACAGACGCATAGTAGAAAGTTTGATTTATATGACTATTACCAGGCCAGATTTGAGCTATGCTGTTGGATTGGTAAGTCAGTTTATGAAGGCTCCAAGGAAACCTCATTTGGATGCGGCTAGATGCATACTTAGGTATGTGAAGTCCACATTGCAGTATGGACTATTTTATGAGACTGGGGTTCAGATACAGTTGCATGGATACACTGATGCTGATTGGGCTGGTAGTATTTCTGATAGACGATCTACCAGTGGATATGTGTTCTCTTTTGGGAGTGCTGCAGTCACTTGGAGTAGCAAGAAATAGCCTACAGTTGCCTTGTCGAGCACAAAGGCTGAGTACAGGGGTGCAGCAATGGCTGCATGTGAGGTAGCTTGGTTGCATAAGCTACTTTATGATATGCATCAGTCTACAGATGGGCCAGTTGTCATTTATTGTGACAACATGAGTAGTATACACTTGGCAAATAACCCAGTCTATCATGCTAGAACAAAGCACATTGAGGTGCATTATCACTATGTGCGAGAGAGGGTTTTACTAGGTCTTATTGATCTAGTTTATGTCAGCACAGAGGATCAGATAGCTGACATATTCATGAAGGCATTGGGCGCAGAGAAGCTGCGCAAGTTCAGAGACCTGCTTGGTGTGTAGGAATTGGGATTGAGCGCGAGGGGGAGTGTTGAGATATCGAGTTCCACTCGTGATATGCCAGGGTGACCGTTGTACATTTATGTCACCGATGTGTCAGTTTTGTAGATGCGGTTGGTACACCGCCCATGAATAATAGCTACATGATAGCTATCCTTATCTACTCTAGTTCGTGGCTCAGTTAGTATGCCACCTTAGTTAGTTGAGTTTGGTTTGAGACCCATATATAGGGCTCTTCTATTTCTTTGTACTTGAGTTTTTTTGGCTTACACAACTAAGAAGAGAAAAACGTTTTCAGCCTCCACCTCTGTGTGTATTCCCCCAGTGTGCAAGCAAGAAAGCTACAAGTGAGACTCCTTCCTTCTCTCCCACAATCTTGACAATTGAGAGTCTTGGCATAGCCAGGATGTCTTGAGAAAGGGGAGTCATGAGCTTTGCACAATATCTTCTTCTTAAGTGACTGGCTTGCTGGTATACATGCTCTCATTCTATTGTAGACAAGTCCACTATTGACAGAGAATTCATGATACTTAGCCTGTAGCTTTTGTTCCTGGTCCTTGATAGAGATTTCCCTTAGCATCTTTTGATAGCCTGGATCATGGCATGCTTCTTCTCTAGCTAGCTCAAGTATTGGGTTGTTTGGCATGGACACCTTTGTGGCTAGAGATCTAGCTGTTGATGGATTTTGAAAGATTAGAGAATTAAGGAATGCCTTGTGACTGAGTGCATCAGCAACTACATTCTCCTTTCCCGGTTGGTATTTGATTTCAAAGTCATATTTCTCCAGTACTTCAATCCACCGACGTTGCCTCATGTTGAGCTCGTTCTGGGTAAAGATCCACTTGAGACTTTTATGATCAGTCACTCGTGTAAACTTGTTACCCAGCAGGTAGTGTCTCCAAAGCTTGACAACTAAAAGTTCAAGATCATGTGTAGCATAATTCTTCTCATGGCTCTTCAATTTCTTGAAGATTATGCTATAGGACGACTTTCCTACATGAGCACACATCCTAAGGCAAGCATTCTAGTATCAGTTACTACCTCAAACTCCTTACTGTGGTCTAGAAGTTTTAGGATCGGTGCTGATACCAAACTTTTCTTCAACCTATCAAAACTAGTTTGTTCGGCAGTTGACCATGCAATGGACGTTTGCTTCTTTAGTAAGTCTGTCAAAGTTGCTGCAATCAAAGCATAGTTTTTTATGAAGACCCTATACCATCTTGTCAATCCAAGAAAGCTGCGTATTTCTTTGACAGTTGTTGGTATTTGGCCATCCTAGAACATTCCTAACTTAGGCCGGCTCCACTGAGATTCCTTCTGCTGATATGATGAATCCCAGATAACCAATCTGATGTTTGAGGAATGCACATTTCGTCATCTTAGCATACAACTTGTGTGACCTTAATGTCTCAAGGAAAATCCGAAGTTGGGGTTCATGATCTCCTTCCTGTTTGGAATAGACTAGAGTGTCATCGAAGAAGATGAGCACGAAGTTATCAAGATATGGTCTAAAGATATCCTACATTAACCTATTGAGGGTGGCAGGCGCATCCGTAAGCCCTAATGACATAACTAGAACTCAAAGTGTCCATATCTAGTGTTGAAGGTTGTCTTTGGGATATCTTCTTCCTTGATTCTTATATGATAGTAACCAGACCTAAGATAATCTTGGAGAAGATCTTGGCACCCTCAAGACTATCAAGAAGCTCATCTATTCTAGGAATATGATATTTGTTCTTGACTGTTGATTGATTCAACCCTCTGTAATCAATACATAGTCGAAGTGTTCCATCTTTCTTTTCCTGGAACAGTACTGGTGCTTCCCATGGTGAACTGCTAGGATGGATGTAGCCCTGATCTAGCAGTTGCTTGAGTTGTTTCTTCAGCTCAATTGCTTTCGGTATAGACATTCTATAGGGTCTCTTCACAATTGGCGCAGCTCCTATTACTAGCTTGATCTCATGATCTACTTCTCTTTGAAGCGGGAGTTCTGTTAACTCTTCAGGAACTACGTCCGCGTATTTCTTTAGCCAAGTGACCAAATCACTTTACTTCTTTATCAATATTCATAGTCAAGACAATCGTTGATTTAAAAAAAAAGTTTTATTCCATTCATATCAGCATAGCCCTTTCGAGGTACAATTATTTCTTGGGGCGATGGAACAAGTTGATACATTAATTCGAGGAGAATAAGATGTTGTTGCATTCAGCTACAGGAACTGAGTAGTAGTACAAATTGGGGTCATCGATTTTCAGGAATCGATAGTTCATTGGAAGATTAGGGTATCTTTTCCTTTGATATCCATTCTTCTCATGACGTCCCAAAACCTTGATTCGGTCGGCAGGGATTCTTTGAATCACTTCCCCATACACATACTTATTCTGGTTAACCCTTCGACCTCCGACCTGTAGGGTCGCGTTTGCGTGAGCCTCAACAAAGAGAACAGCTTCACGATCTTCAAATCCTCCATCCACTTGATTCTCTTCAAGTTAATTTGAAGGTACGCAGGTCGATGGGTAGCTATGTAATAGATCCCTGAAACACCCATCCATCTCTGTTCCACGTACATAGGCGATGGATTGTAAATACGATCTAAGATGTTCATCATCTCAACCCTTTGTCGATAATCCGGGGAATGCATCGCAGTCATAAACATGACTCGGAATACTAAAAACTTGTTCCATGCTTCATAATTCTGCAAGACAGCATCGAAGGTAAGGAAATGTTTGAGACGCAACATTTTCTTTACTTCTTTTTATTAAAATTTCTTAAGTCCTTTGTTGGTTTGCTCTGATACCAACTGTAACGTGTCCCCTAGTATCAACCAGGACACGTCTTAGCAGTCCATCGGAAAGAATGTCTAGAAAACTCCGCCCAGCACTCCCATGGAATGTTACGGGTTTTGTGATCTAGGTCTTCCCGCATCTGCCACGTAGCGGAAGTATCCTGGCCGTTCCCACTTAGGATCGATCGGAATTACGGTTTTCTTGATTTGGTCATTAGCTAACAGTAACTAGCGTTAGACCCGAGTGAACTAATTTACGCAGAAACGCCAGGTCCAAAGCGGATTCACGCTGCACTTGGTTCAAGGAGAATGGGAAACGAGAGGGATGCAAGGCTCAACCTCTCTGCCATAAGGCATAGTCCCCTTCCGTTCCCCTAAAACACGTAAATCGGGTAAGACGTAACTCTAGGTCATCGCTCTCGTTATTCGTTTTGATGATCATCCCGCTGTTCTTCGAGATATTTGAGAAAAGTTCCCGGCTAACCGGGACCACCCAACCGTAGGATGGACCCATGGCCCATCCTCCGCACTTTCCTCGGTTTGTTTTAGTTATGTGATTATCTAACAAATTAATTTGACATATAACAATCAGCTTCTTTAATTAATCCTGTTAAGCACTAGTTCCTTCACGCAATCTTATCACATGACATAGAAAAACAATATCAAACAAGTTCTTTATTAACATTTCATCCTCTTATCTTTGAAATACAAGGAGTTCCGCCTGTAGGCTTGTCCATAATCTGCTCGAAGGCTATCCAATAATCCATAGTGATCACTATTCCAAGCTTCTACCCGTAGACTAGTATGCAGGCCTCGAGATCCAATCGGGAGTCACGTTAGCCTCTTGTGCAGGACCCGAAAGGTGAGGGATTTACAGCCAGAGCCCCCCTGGCAACCAAGCGTCCTCCTGCTCCAAGTAGAACTCAACGGAGAGACCTCTCGCGGCGGGTTCGGTCCACGTTCCCGGCGCGGTCAACAACCCCCTTGGTTAGGGTCAGGCAGGCAATCGGGGGTAACTGAAGCTGCCTCTCCCTTTAGGCCTTCAACTTGAAGTATTAGATATCTTTTCATCCTTTAGTTCCTTGAGCAAACAATGCAAACAGTGCTTTCTAAACTGTTACAAGCATAATCAATTCTAGTGGTCGTTTATTTGGCCAATTTCTAAGGAGTGAATCTTTTCTCTCCGAATGCATCCAGCACTCGATCCGGGATTAATTGCGACTTGGCAAGATTCCCAAGGGTTTGTTTATTAACCCTTATGTCCTTGGGTTAGGGCCATACCCTATTAACCCAGCTTTAACGAATACCTTAAGTTCTATTGGCAGTAAATATGTTATTCCAATTTACTGATTGGTCTTTTGCTCCCAAGCAATTATCAAATCCACTTATCTTGGTCACCTTTCCCAAGAAAGGTGTTATATCAAGTGACCAAGATAAGTGGATTTGATATAACACCTTGTCTCATTTCGAGGATTTGGCCACTCCCTTGTGGACAACCCACAAGGTCAGGCAACTCTGTAATTTGTTGCACAAGTGTCGCATCTAATCTATGGGACTATTTTTCCCATCGAATGTCATCTTCTAATCACGAAATCATGATCAATAGGAAATAGGGTTAGGGTGTCCTCATATCTAATCCATTTCTGATTGCCCTAGGCCAACCTTGTTGGTCCTAGGGTTCCAATTCAAACCGAGTTTCATCCTTTTAGCGAGCGACCCTTAGGGTAACAAACCCTAGATCGTTCTCGCAAGTATGTCCTATTTTCGCTACATCCCATGAATGTGGGCAGGTCTTTAGGGTATGAGAGTTTCAACTTGGCAATAAAAACAACTAGGTTATGTCCTCAACGTTTTAAATCCTAGTTAGCACTTGGGATATGTTTACTTTGATTTAACCATTTCTAAGCGAGTCCCTCGCGGTTTAGGTGTTTAGGGTGAACTAATCTACTTGTCTCTTCTTGAAGATTTTTACGATACCATTCTCATAATCACATGATTTATTGCCTACATATGATTAGATTTACCAACCCTAACTTTCCTGGTTAAGATCAAGGCATAGGTTAAGTTACGACATAATTTTCATTGACCCTTCTAAACATGCATTTCATGATTTATGCTGCTAGGCTTTTGGGGTTTATGTTTAAATGGACCATGCAGCCTTTTCCTAATTTTATGAATTATTCGTAGGCTAAATGAGCAATACACCAACTTTCGTAACTACATACGTAATTGATTGAGATTTATGCAACAAAAAAACCTAGAGTTAACTTATTCCAATTTACAATCCATGCCACACGCAAATTTCTAGAATTATTTCTAGGCTCTTCTATTTTCTATGGGATTAATGACTTTCCCTAATGAATCATTCAATGACGATTTGTCTAAAAATGCAACATGGGATTAATCTTTCCATGCTTAATCAAAGGTGCACTTTAACAATTTTTGACCTTATGAGGATAGGCAATAGGTGTTCTAGGCCGTCACTTTGATAAGCACGCAAGGGAAACTACTAATAAGGTCATGAGATGCATAGATAATTTACGTTATTTTGTTCATCATGTTGGAAATACCAATGACCACTTCATGTCATGAGCTAATTATTTCAATAATCAATCTATTTCCAATTACATCTAACTGGGTTAGGTGAATTTGACATGCGTAGGTGCTTCCTAGTCCATGGGTTTATCGTGCATAATGCCTTACTTTTGCGACGAATCAAAAAAATAGTAAATACCTAGACTTGTGGGCTCAGGGAGATATCCACATGAATGTTAGGAGAAGAACCTCCCGCGCAGGCCCGACTTGCAACCTCTTGGGCCATTGTGGGCATAATTTCGGACTTCCAGGTTGCCTTTGTCTTTACACGATTCGGTGAATTTTCTCACCTTGGTACGCAACCTCAAGATCTTTACCTTTCTCCCTCGTATGCAGGAGATGCCTTCGCGGAACTTCGGAAAAAGGTTGGACTTGTGAGGCTTGGGCTTTTAGAGGGCTTGGATGGAACCCCATGGAAAAGGGGGGTTCTAAATGGACTTAGTGGATTTGAAAAAGGGGGAAAAGGGGGTGTAAAAGACTGCTTGAGAAGGGTTAAACCCCAGGGGGGAAAAGGTTTATTAAACCCACTTGAAAGGGAAAAAGGAAAGGCCCACGGGAAAGGGGCTTTGGAACCCGGGGGGGAAAAAGGGTTTAAAACCTGCTAGTGTGGCTTTAAGTGAATCCATGAAAAGGGTTTATGACTAGGTAAATGGATTTTGGGGAATGCAAGGGGGGAAGGCTCAATTTCCGAGGGTAAGAACCCCTTGTGTAACGATGCAATGAAAAAGGGGTTTTAAAGAAACCCGGGGCAATATGAACTTGGGTGGGAATTTCCATGGGAAGGGGTGCTTGGAGAGCCCCCTTAGAAGCTTCTGGAGGGCGTGAGCAGATTGACGTGGTCATGGGGGGAAAATGTGGAGGCGCAACTCAGCCTCCAGTGGCGGCGTCACGAGTCTAGGCTGTAGCTTCACGAGCCCAAGCGGCTTGTACTTCCTCCTCCTCACAACTACCTCTTCACACTCCCTCTACTCATGATGATGGTGGCCCGTACTCCCTCCTTTCTGTCAGTCTTCACCCTCTATCTCGGCCAACAGAGTGGCGCGGATCTCGACGGTAGCTTCGACCCTCTAAATCTCTCTCTTCCCAGGCCTGGCAGCGTCCTGTCATCTCGTCCAGCCCCCCTCCTCTCTCCCTCACATAGCCATGGTTCTTATAGGTAGAGGGAGAGATACCTCCCTCCCTCCACGCGGCTTGGCTGCATGGCATTCACCCCTTGCACGAGCTCCAACGAGGAGCTTAATCCTCCACGCCACTCTCCCTCTCCTCTAGCATGAACGTCGGCTGGGGAGAGGGGATAAATTTGAAACAAAAATTACCATAATTCCAACAATTATCCTTTTGGCCTCCTACCAAGAGGAGGTTCTTATGAAGAACGCGGGTTAGGCATCGAAAATATTACACAGTTGCTGCTGATGAGGCAAGTAGATGGGGGGGTTGACGAGAGCAAGGAGTAGAAAGAGAAGAGTGAAGTGTTTCCCACACATCACCTTCATGGCCTTGAAGAACGTGAGAAGAATAGAGAAGCTACCTTCTTTCAAACATTGAATGCCTTCACTTGCAAGTAGAGGGACTCAACCACAATCTTGAGAGTCTGTTGCCTTGGTTTGTGTGGCACAAGGAGGTTACTCGATTGATACTCTTTGTTGGTGATGGGGCCAAAGATCTCTTCCACTACCTGATTGAAGAGTGCTGGTGGGTTGGTTTCACCTTGGTTAGGCAAGGCCAGTTTCTCTTGCATGTAGTGGGTGGAGAGGGTATACTTACAGCCGTGGATGTAGATGGTGGTGCTTTTGTCAAGCTGCTCCAGGATGGATAGGGTTTCTGGGTGAACTGATATAGAGTTCTAGGGAAGGGTGACAAAGTGAGTAAATTGTAGGGAGTCAAGCCCCCATGACTGTGATCTATTAATGGGTTCAGTGGTAGGTGGATATACCTCCTTCACGGTGAGCCAGAAGTCTGCCATGAAAGTAAGACCTAAGAAGAGTGATATACACAAGTGAGATAGAGAGAGGAGGTGGTGAAGCTAAGACATGGGATACAAATGGGAGGTGACAAATAGGGGTAGTGGTAGAAAAAAACTTCCTTAAAAGGCTTTAGAGTGAATGTGAAAGGCTTGTGGCCAATGCATGTATGTCACATCTGCAAAACGGGACATAACCAAGTATGATGAGAATGAGATTCCCAAGGAATCATGCCACCATCATGGATATTATCAAATGAGTAGGCACCATAAATGAGCACCACATTAGTACATGTGGAAACTTTTGGGAGCCATTCAATATGGAGGTGGGGCCAACTGGTGGGCATGGAATGTGCCAGAATGTGATGGGAATCAGAAATAGGCCAATTTGGTGTGATCGGGAATGGGCATTGGAGGCTGTCAACATGGTAGTGGCATAGTCAAAATCCATTGATAGGCCTCAGCAGCAACTTGCCTTGTAAATATGTCAAACAGAAGGAATTAGTGCCAGAATCATGAAAGATCTAGAAAGGACCACTCCATCAGAATTTGAGCTTGTCAAGAAGTTTTCCTATCTGGGTCTTAAAGACCAAGATGAGTTGGCCCTTCTAGAAAAGTGGTTTCTTGGATAGCCACTTGACTTGGTGTTTCTACCAAGCTTGGATCTTGGAAAGAATATACATGATGGAGATTTGATCTTTTTCTAATTTTGCTACCGCTCCCTCCATCTAGAATGGAAGTGATGCTTTGGGAATGAGTCAATCTTTCACCATGAGTTGAAAACTTAGTATGACAAATTCTAAGGGGGTAGTGGCTTCCAAGAGCTTGAAGGAGGTCATGCCGGTGTGTGGTGACTTTGAAGGATGTCTGGAGAGCCCATAATACTATGTGAAGCTTAGTGTCCCAATGTTTTCTTTTTGATCTACCAAATTGGTTAAGATTTTACACAAAAGTTTGTTGGTGAAATTAGTTAAGCCATTAACTTGCAGGTAGTATGGAGAGGATTTCTTATATACAATTAGAAAGAATGATGTGAGCTCCTTGATTACCTTATTGATGAAATGTGTACCTCTGTCACTTACAAGTTCAATTGGAGTGCCATATCTTGTGAAGATGTCCTTAAAGAGACATTTGGCAACTGATTTCACCGTATTATTCATTATAGGGCCCATGCTTTGACCCATTTGGTTCAATAATTCGTTTTGTTGTCAGGATATACTTGTTTTGTGTATATATCATAGCTAGAGAGATGGGACTAATGAAGTCTAGTCTGCACTTCTGGAAAGGTTTTAGAGGTAGGATTGGCTGGAGTGGCAAGCAGTCTCTGGCTCTAGGCTTGATGATATGAATAATAGTGCTTGACCTAGTTAGGGACATCACCATGCATAGTGGGTCACCATAAGATAGCTTGTTGGATTCTATGGGTTGTCACTTTGAAAGCAAAGTGGCCACTAGCAATTCCTTGGTTGGCTTCCTATAGGACAATAGCCTGCTCCATATGTTGGGGGTAAAGACACTTGTGCCTAGCCACTCGTGTATTACTACACTAATAATACTTGCACAATTGTACATTACACCTGGCAAGTGCCCATCATTGTCACTTCATTCTTTATTATTCCCATGACATTTGAATAAAGGGAAGGCTAGTCACACATTATGACTGTTGGAGTTCTCACATTTTGTGTGTGTGTGTGTCTCTCTCTCTCTCTCTCTCTCTCTCTCTCTCTCTCTCTCTCTCTCTCTCTCTCTCTCTCTCTCACTCATGCTGTGTCTACCGCAACTCTTTCTTTTTCTCACGTGCTTCCATACGGGATTACTCCCTTCAATTGGTATTAGAGCCATCTTCCCCAAGAGCTCAAGATCGACCAGGCTCAACTTGCATTCAAATATCTATAGTTCATAGGTTTTCATGGTAGCCATGTCCTCATCTTGAAGTGGTATGTATTGTTGATAGCTTGCTACTCAGCAGCTTTTTTTGGCATGTTCTCAGGCTTCTCTGAGACCTACTAGGGCTCCCCTTCTGTCTTATTCAATCCAATAGTAGCAATAAACATGATTTGCAATTTAGCGTGAATTGTGCCTATTTTTGAGGTCTCGGTCCCCAGTCAAGACCATCATCATCAGCTCCTCGAGCTCTTGAGCACTCTTAGACACTTGGGGCAACCTCTAGCACACTCTTGGCATTAACATTGAGCATTGGACATGAGATTTGAGCTCATATACTTTAGTTCACTACCACACATAGTGGTAGAGTTGTGGCTTATAGGTATGTGAAAGCTTTACTTCATTGTTTGGAGCTCATACCTGCTTCCCTGGATGCTCATATACATACATATCGATGTAAGATACTTGGGGGATGATATGACATTGTTATGAGATGCTATTGAGATGATTTGAGCATACTTTTGACTCAATTTTCTCAAAGATTTTATTGCTATAATAACAAATTGAATGTAAATTATCTAGAAAAAGCATACTTTTGGCTCAATTTTCTCAAAGATTTCCTTGCTATACTAACAAGTTGAATGCCATTTATCTAGAAAAGTATACGTCTCTTGCGATTTGATGCCCAATGTTATCTTGACACTTGCGGATGCTTTAAACATGTCTTGAGATGCTTTTGGACTTTGATTGAGCTCTCATTAGCTCAATTTTTACTATCATTGAGCGGTTATTTTTGACACTGAGAAGCGATTAAAAATAGACAAAAAATTTGAATTTTAAGAAAAAAATAGACTTCGTCGAAGGTGGCAGCTGCAATCCATACGATTTTAAGCGGCAAGCCCCTAACGTGCTTTAAAGACCCATCGAGTGAAGGTTGGGGAATTTTCATGATTTTTCCAACTATCAAATGAGACTTTAGGAGATGCTTGACAATGGGGGACTTCGAGTCGATCAGGTACAAATTTCTAGAGGATTAAATGGAGGTCGGACGCAGAAATGGTAGTGCCCAAGGCAGAGGACCAAAGGAAAGTCAATGTAAACAGAATTGGAGGCTAAGGGGATATGACCCTTGGGGTCTCCACCCCCCAAAAATTGACTAATGGGGGGGGGCCTTTTTTTGTGAAAAAAAAAAACGTGAAGGCACCATGGATGCAGACAACGACTTCATGAGGGAGAGGGAGAGGGGGTCATGGCACCTCAATGTAACCATATAAATTGATCATACTAGCTTGATACACTCTTTCCATGCTCTCCATCGCCGATCTTCACATGAACAATGGATGCCTGGACATGAAGAACCAGTTTTAGTCTTTCTCTCTCCTTCATCTCTCTCCTCCAAATGGCGCTTCACATGGCAAAAATCAAGAAGAAGAGGGGCTGAAGGAGGCTTGTCCGGCATGAACTAGATTGCTCCAAGATCAAGAGGAGGCTGAGGGGAGATGTTCAACATTGAAGATTTGCTACTGGTTGCTCTGTTGGCAACCCGAAATAATGATAATAAAATCTGCAACATGCAAGTAAGTGGTATGCATCATTTTTGTCAAGAATCGCGTGGTGGAGGGGGTTGCTCAGGATGTTGCGCCGAACACACACAGAATGCACAAGGAGAAGCTTACTCAAGAGACAAGAAGAGAGATGGAGGCCAAAACGTTTTCTTGCTGATTTCTTCTTCTTCTTCACACTCTTCACAATGTACACAAAGTATAGATAAGATACAAGATAAAAGGAAAGTGGCCTACTAAGTCAAACAATGCATAACCGACTACACTAGTCGACTGGCGCTATTACTATGCCAGCTGTAAATAGGTGTAACAACATGAATAAAATAAGTAATGAGTCAGTGGCCATGTGAGAGTCATAATGACCACCGACGTGCTAAGTGTAGACGTGTGGACCCATCTAACCAGGCGGTCCATCATCAATGTCCACATGTGTTGAGCTTGTCATCTCAACACTCCCCCTCAAGCTCAACTACATCTCTGCAATTCCAAGTAAGCTTCGAAACTTTTGAAGCTTCTCTATACCCAATGCCTTCGTGAAGATGTCAGCTATTTGATCCTGTGTGCTGACATATCTCAATATGCGTCTGACTGCATCCAAGTGTGGCTTTCTAGGTACTTGCATAAACTGACTTACAAGACCAACAGCGTAGCTCAAGTCTGGCCTTGTAATAGTCATGTAAATCAAACTCCCCACTATCCTCCTGAACATAGTAGGGTCTTCTATCTCATCTCCAACATCAGCACTTAGCTTTACATTCTGCTCCAATGGGACTGAAAGTGGTTTGCATGCTGTCATACCATACTTGGACAACATATCCAAGCCATACTGTCTTTGGGACAGCCATATACCATCATCATATCTGACCACCTCAATGCCAAGGAAGTACCTTAGCTCACCTAGATCCTTCATCTCAAACTTCATCTTCAACCAGCCCTTAACTTCAGCAATCCCAGTATCACTATCACCTGTAATAATCAAGTTATCCACATAGATGACTATGATGACCAAACCTGCATCTCCCTTTCTCACATAAAGTGAGTGATCAGCATCAGAAACATAAAAACCAATATTGACAAGATACTCTCTAATCTTGTCAGACCATGCTCTAGGTGCTTGCTTGAGCCCATAAAGTGCCTTCTTCAACCTGGACACATACGTGGGATGCTCTAAATCTTCATAACCTGCTGGCTGATCCATATACACTTCTTTCTGCAAATCACCATGCAAGAAGGCATTCTTTACATCCATTTGCTGCAACCTCCAACCTTTGGCTGCTACCAAAGCAATCACACATCTGACAGTTGCCATCCTAGCAACTGGACTAAAGGTTTCATCATAATCTATGCCATATGTTTGAGCATAGCCTTTTGCAACCATCCTAGCTTTGTACCTACTAATAGAACCATCTGCATTGTGCTTAATCTTATAAACCCATTTACATCCAATAGCTTTCTTTCCCTTTGGCAATGATACTAGATCCCAAGTCTTATTGGCCTCTAATGCAGCCATCTTCTCATCCATTGCTGCATCCCAATGAGCATGACTAATAGCCTCCTCAAAACATGTAGGCTCAACATCCTCAACTAGTTTCACCATATAAGCATAATGGTGAGCTGCATAACCTTCAAAACCAAATCTTTTAACAGGGTATCTCACCCTGCTAGACCTGCATACCACTGGATCACTCAATGGAGTCTTTGCATCAGCACGTGCTCTCTACACACCTGGAGTCCTCACTGAAGGAATGCCAAGCTCATCATCTAAGCTCTCTGAGCCACTGGAGTCTCCATCAAGAACGGCATCAATGCCTTCTGACACTTTATTCTTTCCTTTCTCTTTACCTGTAGTGCTACTAGATGCACCTGAAGATGTAGAGGTACTCCTTAGTCTCCCAGACCAAGGACTACTAGATGATGTCTCTGGTCCACTAAGAGTCCGTGATTCTTGCTTTTCAGCCTACACATGAGTGTCATGATCATCATCAATATCCAATGTATCACCACTAGATGCATACCAGCTGCTCATTTCATCAAAGATGACATCCCTGCTCACTCTGAACTTACATGTGACAGGGTTGTAACAGCGATACCCTTTCTGCTCTAAAGAGTATCCAATAAAGACACACTTTTCAGCCTTTGGATCCAGTTTCTTCCGCAACTCATATGGCACATGAACATACGCAATGCAGCCAAATACTTTCAAGTGTGAAACATCAGGCTTCTTACCTGTAAAACATTCTTCGGGGGTCATACCATGAACTGCAGCTGTGGGAGTTTTGTTCATAATATAAACAGCAGTATGAACAGCCTCAGACCAAAAATGCTTAGGCCTATTCTTTTCAGCCATCAAGGCGTGTGCAACTTCTACAATATGTCTGTTTTTCCTTTCTGCAACCCCATTTTGCTGTGGGGTATACCTGCATGTGAACTGTCTCTTTATCCCATGAGGCTTCAGAAAATCACTGAACTCATTTGAGAGGTACTCTCCCCCTCCATCTGACCTCAGGCACTTTACTTTCAAGCCTGTTTCTCTTTCAACTGCAACCTTGAAAGTTCTAAAGGGCTCAAATGCTTCACTCTTTTCCTTCATAAAATATACCCACAGCTTTCTAGAACAATCATCAATGAATGTGGCAAAGTATGAACTGCCTCCAAGAGATACATTTTGTGTAGGCCCCCAAATGTCTGTATGTATAACATCAAGAATATTTCTTCTTACATCTCTATCATGTGAAAAAGGTTGCCTTGACTGCTTACCAAACTGACATGCTTCACATACCTTTTGAAATTCTGCAACTCTAAATGTAGGCAAACCTGTAACCAACCCTTTGGACTGCATTAGTTTCAGCCTTTGTACATTTGCATGTCCAATGCGTTTGTGCCAAATTTCAATGTCTGCAACAACACCTTTTCCTTTGGCATACATAGCAGCATTCATAGTAGAAATTCCAGCATCTAGAGTGAACATACGTCCAACTCTACTTCCCTTTGCTACCAACCTGCACTTGTCATTGAAATCTTCTACAAAGCAGCCCTTTGCATTAAATCTGACTTGCAGCCCTTGCTCTACCATTTGACTGACTGACACCAAATTCTTTGTAATAGATGGCACATGTAATACATCTGAAAGACTCTTTGTCTTACCATCATGCAAGGATAAGGGAACTTTTCCAATGTGTGAAATTGGGTGGCATGAGTCATCACCCGTCTGCACATAACCTACAATCTGCAAATCCTGCATCTCTCCAAACCATTCTGCATAGCTAGTCATATGATTGGATGCACCTGAATCGACATACCAAACATCTTCATGTGTTCCCTTTCCTGTAACAGCATTCAGCATATGTTGCATAACAAACAGACGTTCATTTTTGTCTTCATTCTGTCGTGAAGACGATGCATAGTTTCCTTGCTGCAACTTACCACTCCGAATATCATCTTTCTTGGCATAACATTGGACTGTAATATGACCTGTTTTGCCACAGTAGTGGCACACAATACCAGAGTTGTTAGAACCTCTGTTCTGCCATCCACCTCTTCCTCTAAAGCTCCCCCTGCCTCTAAAGTTACCATGACCTCCTGAAACCTGCATATCGCCAAATTGTTGATTCAATCTGTTTTGCTGGTTGTCACTACCACGTCCTGTACCACGGCCTCTTGAAGAGAATCTGCCACGTCCCCTTCCTGAACTGGAGTAGAAAGCTTGGACCTGTTCACCGCTTCTTTCAGATGTCTCACTCTGCATGTTGATCTCTTCAGTGATCATAAGGGAGACCAACTCATCGAAATCTGGAAATGGCTTTCTGACATATACGGAAGTTACAAAAGACTTCCAAGCCTTTTCATTGTTAAGTCCACCCAAGGTAGACAACACTAAATCATCATCATCGGGCATTGCATCAATTGCTGCCAAGGCATCTGCAATGCTCCTTACCTTCAGTGCATACTCATTGATAGACATCTTCCCTTTCTTTAATGTATTCAACTCTTGCTTGAGTTGAATCTTCCGTGCCTTTGTATTTACAGAAAACATACTTTCAAGTATGGTCCAAGTTGCATATGCATTCTCTGCATTTCTAATGTGTCCCAGCATATTATTGTCAATTACTGCAGACAACCAATACATGACCTTTTTATCCTTTGCATTCCATTCCTTTCGTGCCTTTATCTCTTCTGCAGTTGGAGGATCACTCACCTCCGGCTCCTTTTCTTCACCTAAAACGAACTCGTAGAGGCCTTTTCCAATAAGAAAGTTCGTGACACGGAACTTCCATGAAGGGTAGTTGTTCTTGTCGAGCTTCTCAATGATGGGGCTTCCACTGTTCTCTGCCATTATCACAAGAATAATACCAAACAGCAAGCAAATCTTCTGCAATCCTTGACCTGTAGTGCACAGCAATACACTAGACAGCCTTTTTCACTGTCTGCTCAACAATACATGCAATCTGCAACTTATTTGCAGATAAACCTTGTGTTTACTCACTGGTAAACACCTTTAATCTTACAGATCTAAAATCTGTAACCTGCGCACCCACTGTCGATCGATATAGCTGAAGTCACAGCGTACCCTGAAACTGCTGTCCACAACCTTGCGACTCTAAAACGGGCCCTGAAACGGTCTCAAATGCCCAAAACAACTACGGGAAAACCCTAAAGGGCCGATCTACAGAATACACAGTACTCTTTGCACACACAAAATCTCACTGCAATCTGAGATTTTTGCTTTGCTCTGCTTCCAGTGCCTCCATAGGCACTATCTAAGAGAAAGAGTGGAAGGATGGGAGAGCTTCTTACCCGTGGCTTGCTTGCTCGAACCTTACTTCTTCTCCTTTGCTTCAACCTTCAAAATCAGCCTTTCTCAGTGGTGCGGCTCTGATACCATGTCAAGAATCACGTGGTGGAGGGGGTTGCTCAAGATGTTGCACCGAACACACACAGAATGCACAAGGAGAAGCTTACTCAAGAGACAAGAAGAGAGATGGAGGCCAAAACGTTTTCTTGCTGATTTCTTCTTCTTCTTCACACTCTTCACAATGTACACAAAGTATAGATAAGATACAAAATAAAAGGAAAGTGGCCTACTAAGTCAAACAATGCATAACCGACTACACTAGTCGACTGGCGCTATAACTATGCCAGCTGGTGTAAATAGGTGTAACAACCTGAATATAATAAGCAATGAGTCAGTGGCCATGTGAGAGTCATAATGACCACTGACGTGCTAAGTGTAGACGTGTGGACCCATCTAACCAGGCGGTCCATCATCAATGTCCACATGTGTTGAGCTTGTCATCTCAACAATTTTTACAAAGGAAATTTGCTTCTTTTTTATGTTTGATGGTTGAAATCCATAATTATTGAGGACTGTGCATAAAAGAAATGAAAATCCGTAATAATAAATAGTTGTTATAATTAATTTATGGCCTGAAAGGTGCCTTGTTAGTGTAAAAATGAAGGTTTTATTGGTTTTGGGTGGGGAAAATAGATGTGCATGGGATAAAATTCTAAGACAAAACATCTTTCAATTGTCATAATCAGTCACCAATCACAAAATAAGAAAATAATCTATTTTTATGCACAAATAAATAGATAAAAATAGCTTAAAATGGAAAAAAATAAGATTTTTGCATTATAAAAAATCTAGAAAATTATGATTTATGGTTGTGGCTATATAACAAAGTTGAGGCATGAAGTTTGGCTTTAGTTCAACTTTTTTTATGCGTTATAGTTCATGATTTTTCCATTTTATATAAAAAATACATACAAAATAAAACCCTACATCCATGCAACACAGCATAACCTAAACGTTAGAGGGAAAGGGTGAGGTTAAGATATTAAGAGGAGTGAGAGGGTGTGAATCTTTGAAATATTTGATTGTGCATTTCATTTAGAATTGCAATATTCTAGCTGAAGGGGCTAGTAGCACAAGGAATTGATGCTATAGTCTCCATACATCGAAGCATACATTTAGTGAAAATCATGAAAGGATTGTTTTTCCACATCACAAAGTGCTGATTTGATGAATATTTTTTGTGCACTAGGATCATATGCACTACGCATGACGCATGACATGGTATCACTTCTGGATTGCATAGCAATTGTCTTCCTAGGATATGACTTATACATAGAGTGGAAAAGAACCTAAGTTGTAGGTTAGTGTGGGAGCTTTCACTCAACCGCCAAGACCCACAGACCGCTTATTGTTTCAAGCGTTCCAAGCTGAGCACTAATGGCTACCTCTCACATAGCCGACGCGCCATCCATATCTACGGGTGTAGTGAGCTTACCTCCATGCCGATTGAGTTACCTCCTCTCTTGCACACTCCGGTAGCTCCACGATCCAAGTGCAAGCTTCAAGCAAGCTCCATCCCCAAGCTCCACGCTCCAAGCTCCATTGCCGCGAGCAAGACAAGAGAAGAGAAGAGAAGAGAAGAAGAGAGGAGAAGATAGAGAGCTTCTCCTCCTCGATCCCTCACCCTCACACACTCACTCCCTCACACTCTCACACTCCCTCTCTCAAGCACAAGCTCAAGTAAGCAAGAAGAAGAAGAAGAAGAAGAAGAAGAAGAGAGCTACTTTTGGCCACACACAAGAATGAGCTTCTCATTCTCTTTTTAACTTTATATACAAAACCCTAAATTCCTTTTGGGCGGTTATCCCCTTTTCCTCTTTTTTACATGGCCGTAGCCTAGGCCCTTTTTCCCATTGTCCTTCTATCTTCCTAGATTCCTTTCCACCGCTCGTCTACATTTATAAATTGCACAGGTGAGAGCCCGACACTCTTTTACAAGAGTTTTAACTTGCGCTTTTCCTTGTGCACCTTTCTCCTTTATTTAGGACTCTTCTCCTTGTGCAACTTTGTCTTCCGTTTCTCTTTGCCTTGGCCTTTGTCTTTGTCTTCTGCTTTAGCTTTTTCGGATTTTCCACCTTCGTTCATTTGAGGGTTAACATTACCCCCCTCCTAGACGAGTGCCAGTCCCATGGCACTCACCGTCGTAGGTAGCATGCTGTAGCATGCACCGAAGACGTGGGTGACAAGGACGCCTGCGGTTTCCGTGGAGGAGTGTTGGTGGTGGTGTGGAAGAAGGTCCTCGGGGCCTATTAGTGGCCAAGGTGGTTGGTGGAAGGTTGTTGGAGTTGGTGGTAGGGCTATTCTGTGTTGGGGATTGCATTGATGGTCAGCACAAGTGTTGGTTTGTTGGGGATTCTGCACATGACGATTCTTTGCGGGCTTGTCGGATTGTAAGGGATAAGCATTCAGAGTTGGGTGTTGATGAAGAGCAAACAACACTTTCATTGGAGTCTTCAACACCTGCAATTGAAAACCTCTCATGTTGTCTCTCCCTAAGGGTAGTGCTAGTCTTCTCTATTGTGCACAAGACATAGTGCAATTAGTTTGGGAGACAGGTCAAACTCTAAGCAAGCTGAGAGTATTGTCCTGCACTTGAGGACCCAAACTATGTATATACTTCGATGCAGGTATTATGTGAGTGCTTGTGCATACTTAGATATTACTTAGTTAGAAGACTATCGGTTGGTTCCTTGTACAACAATGGGTTAGTGAAGCAAGGGGCTAAGTTGATGGAAAATTTTGTCGATGAAGATGGGGAGTACACTTGAAGATTGCTTGAGACATCATTATGGTCTTGTCAAGGCCACGTAGCATAATTGAGCTCCTTGATGTCTAGCTCTTGGTAGCTAGTGACTACTTGTAGTTCTTGAAAAGTATGGTGTACTTTTCCATTTTCTTTCATGCCTTGCTTACCTGTTGATTGTAATGGCATTGAGATGGAGTGCAAAAGAAATGGCAAGTGGTTCAGGGTGACAGGTCTAGGCGAGCTCCCTAGGTATGTCCTGCCCTTGATGTGCCTTGAACAATTGTGGAGGATGTACAAAGGGCTAGGGAATTAGGGATGGAGCCATCCGACCAAGGTCACTGGACGTACCTAATTTGAGGACCCCTAGGTGTGGTACTGTGATCGTGTGCGTTTTTTTTTTCTTTTTCTTTTTCTTGTTCTTTATTTATTTATTTATTTATTTCTTCTTTTCTTTTTCTTTTTTTTTTTGTGGGAAAAGTGAATACAATCAATGCCATACATTGAGGCTACTAGCCTTTCATTTGGATTGAGAAATGTTGGGATTCAAAGGCTATGAAGAATTGATATTACAGAGATGATTGTGTCACTAGCCTTGATGCTAGATGAACTATTCTTGAGATGAAGAGATACACTTGATATTTTGCAAACCTCCTTGTAACATGTGAGACATCGAACAATTGAGGTAGCACTTGGAGTGAGCTGTGCATGGGACAAGGGTAGAGCATCTTGCGAATTGAATCCTAGATGATGAAGAGACGTTTGCCCTTGTTGAGAGCGTGGCTCCTGCCCGAACATAGAGTTTGGCCAAGAAGGAGGAGGTAATCGATGAGTATGCTTTGGCCATGCTCAGTTGCAATATGTGCTTTCTCATCCAGTGGCGTTTCCGTCATGGCTTTTGTTTCTTGGTATTCATGTCACTTCCTCCATAATGGTTCTTTGTGGGGTTGGTGCTCTTGTGGCGACTTGGATACTAAACGTTTCTAGACATTAACCAGTGTCATTTTGCATCCACTTGTCACTTCGTAAGAGTATATGCTCGGTTGCATTAAGTACATCGAACCAATGCAATCATGTTAAGACATAATTTTTCAGAATGCTATGATGCCTATCCCATTACTTGTTAAGGTCGCATACATTAACGGTAGGTGAAGGAAGTGTGTGCAAGTGGGGATCTTGCATCTTTAGGCATAAAAAACAAATAGTTATGGCATGATGACCTGTCAAGCTACTTGTACATCATAGGGGCTTAGTCGATAGGTACTAGGTGGGGTGAGTTCGGTTGGCTAGGCGATCGGGGCGGTGCTAGTGTGGGGCTCCCGTGAGGTTGGGCAGGGAACATGTCGGCCGGGACATGAATGGTGTAGTCACAAGCTGCCACCGTTTCCAAAATGCCTTTAAATAGTTCATTGAATTCTTCCATGTCCTGAGCTGCCCTTTCTGCCCTTGAGTATTTGGTGCCCGAGCGTACGTTGGGAGTTTGTGCCACTGGTGTTGCTACATTGTGTGTGTCTCCTTGAGCGTCCGCTTCCCTGGCCGGTGGCTTCTTTGGCCTTCGTTCGGGGCAATGTCACTTAGGGCCGCGTTTCTTGGCTTACCTTTTAAGAGTGGGCACGTAGCGCATCGGCGGAGGGGCATGTGCTGCATTTTCCCGTCGGCTGCGAAGAGCGTCCTTGCAAGCTAGCTGCCCTTGGTTCTCCATGTTTTCCTCGCAGGGGGCCTATAAGATGCAAATCAAGGATTAGGATTTGTCACATGATAAGACCATTCATATGTAAGGGATTATAGTGCAGGTTATCAAGCGCATAGGACGAGAAGGGGAGGGGTGGGGCATGCAGTGTTGTTGTAGAGGGATGGTCCCCCGTGATGTATATTTAGCCTCCTACCATTAGCAAATCTTGGTTCACGCCAAGTTACGTCTGCTGGCGGTCATGGATTTAGATAGGGCTCCTCCTCGGAAGGATAGACCGGAAAGGGAAGAAGGTGTATAGAAAGGGACTACACCTTGTCTACACCATCAGAGTTGTTGGTCAAGGCTTTCTATGGTGGCAATGTGGGTTGTGTGCCCTTCACTTGGAGGTGGGGATGGTCACATAGCTTTTAAATGCGTGATGAGAGGAGGACTTGAGAAGCTTAGCATGTCAGACCCAATTCTTCTCTCTGCACTTGACTATCATTACTTATGTGTGTTGATATTGTTTATACACGGTGACACAAAAATCAGTCTTTATTTATATACATATTTATGAATCCATGTCACTTCACGAGGATAAGAACCAATTGTAGAACTCGGGGTTGTACTGGAGCGTGGAACACACATCCAGTACTCGTGGCACCTTACTTAGTACCGATAGATATTTTGCCACATCAAGCAGCATGGACCCTTGTCCGAGTCAACTGGCAACATGTAGCTCCTCCTCAATGAGAACCTTATCAAATAGAGAGTTTTCTTGGCTAGGTTCAGCCAAGTCTGTACCCTGGATGGTAGTCAGCACTCAAAGGGAACTTGGTGCCACATAGGTTGGGTCCCTTTGGGATTGCCATTTGTCCAATCGCTCCTCAAAGACTGTCATGATCTGAGCCCCTAGTTCGGCCATTACAACGCGGCGTTCGTACTAACACTGCTCAAATTGACTCTGGCATGCTCTGACAGTCGCTTTAGTTGCTCTATGTCTACGAGATTCGATCAGCAGAGCACTTCATCGAACGTGATGGTTAAGTGTAGTTCGTCAGCCTCCTCGTCAGAGACGAGTCACATGCGTTCATGTAAGAGCTTGTTATAGTGCTTGTTAAGATGTTCTTGCTCTTCCCAAGATAAGGGGAATGGTAAGTATTCTTCGAGCTGCTCCTTAGGGAATGCACCCATGTCTGCTAGGACATAGACACGTGCGAACACTTTGAGCTTAGTGTTTAACTCGATTAAGCATTCTGTGACACTTCTATGTTCCACGAGGGCTTGCTCGGTTGCCATCTCATGCAAGATTCTAGGCATTTGCCTGGGCTTTAGCATAGCTGGGGGCTCAGGCCTAGATGAGCAAGTTTGGTCAATGCTAGGATTTCTTATGCTCTTGGGGTTCTCACATTTCTCCTGAGGCTTTGTCGTTGCGTCATGATTTTCCTTGGGTGTGCCTGGTATAAATTTGTCACCCTGTTGTGACAGTTTTGTATCCAGTCTTGATTGGTCGATGTGAATTCTATTGTCGGTGGATTGAGTGTTGGAAGCAACTATTGATGGCAACGGCTGCTTTGATTTTTCAGAGCACAGGGATGTGTCAGAGGTTTCACCGCTATTAAGAGAGGCATCAGTGGGCTCATTGGTGGATGGACTCAATGCTTTATTCATAAGCTCTCCAGCACTCTTCGTCCCAATGTCCTTGGGGTCCGCAACCACATGCAACTGTTGTTGTTTTTGGTGTTTCCTCCTCTTTTTCTTGGTCAACGCAGGTGCATCTAAACGTCTCAGGACCCTGGGCTATATCAACCGTTGATGTGCTTGGTCGGGCCTTAGGATTTCCCTTCTCTAGAGGGTCCTCATGGGACCTAGTCATGGCCTGCGGAGTGGCCTTGCCAGGTTGCCTGGGTACAACTGTCTCCCTTTTGGGGGAGTCTAGCTCTTTCACCCATTCCCCTATGCTTAACTCCTCGAGCCCAGGTTTTAGGTGCTTTGGAAGTGCTGGAGTTGTTAAGGAGGTAGGTCGCGACACCTCCTCCATAGGTAAACCACTAAGGACATGTTCCGCAAGGGGCCTTGTCACGGCCAAGGGCTGTGACTGCTGTGATCCTTGATTTGTAGTAGTAGTAGCTAGTTTAGTGGGCTGGCTACCTTTGGTGGATTGTGGTGTCAAATCCCTAGGGTGATCAGAAGTGGTCATGTCTTTTGTTGCCCTTTGCACATTCACTTGTGTAAGCCGTGCTTCCCGTGTCCATTTAGGTGAAGAGGATGTAGGAGATTTGGGAATCTTATGTGGGCTTGGCACTGGACTGGAGAATTTGCTCGTGATTGTTAGATGATTCTTTCATTAGCTTTGTTGAGCAATCAGCCTTATCATGAGCAATGTTGTGCCTATGGCGCTCATTATCCTCTTGGGAAGTCAAAGGCTCCTTGGGCACTAGTGGACCTTGTGCACGCTCGACAGTTACCTCTGATATCTACTTGCTAAGCCCGCTAGACTGAGGATCTACTTTTTGATAGGTCATGTTTGGCTTCTTGATTTCAATCATGAGGGGCTCAATCACTCCAATATTTTAGTTCGAGACGTGGATTTTCGTTTAGGTTTCCCCCTACGTCTCTTTGCTTTTGACATAATTTGGGCTTCTGACAAAAGTGGTTTAGCAGGGGGTTTTGGTACCCAAATCCATCGGTTGCCTGCATAATACCCTTGAGCACGAAGCAACGCCTTGGATATCCATCGTGGCGTTGTGCTAGCTCTCAATCGATGCCTTTGTCTATAAGGCTTGGGCTTCTTTCGTGGTCTTCTACGATATTTGTAAGTCCAAACCCCATCCCTGGCCTTGTCTCCTGACCTTTTTGTTTCAAGTATGGCCTCACTCACCGGTTCTCTTCGTTCAACCTGCGCTTGTATCAACTCTTTCAACAACTCCTTGCTCTCATTACTAGGCGTGCTTGGTATCTCAGAATGCTCCTTTCCCTTGCCTTGAGGTTTGGTGAGGTCACCCTTGCTAAAAGTCGTGATTATCCTCACACCTCGTAGTGTTAGGTCTATCCTCTATGCTATGTAGTCGGCTTCACACTTCGTTGCCTTTTTGAAGGGCCTTCCTAGGAGGATTTCCTTTCCACAATTCTTGCTATTTGGAGGAACATAGAACATGACTGGCAAGCTTTTTGTTTCAATAGTTACAAGGATTCTGCACTTCCCTAGAAGTGCTTGTGGGTGTTCCCCGTAAGGATTAAGAGTTGCATCAGTCGGTGTGAGCTTTGGTTGGCCTAGTAGGGTCCATGATTCATAGGTCAAGATATTAAAATCTGCTCCTTCATCAATTAGAGCATCAATAGTATGCTCTCTTTTCGCGGTGAGTTTGACCCTAAGATAAGGAGGTGGTACTATGTCTTCATCTTCCGAGTCTTGGCTTGTAAATTTAAGCCTTCTAACAGATGCCCTTGAGTTCTCGGCTGCACGACCAGATGTTGATTCTCCACTGCTATCTTGGATCGTCAGTGCAGTGCTATTCAAGGTACATCTCTTGTCAAGAGTATCATGTCTAGTCATCTTTGCATTTGTAGCTTGTTGAAGTTGCATTTTGCTCTGACTAGACACGGTCTGAACACAATGTCTGTGTTCTCATGGCGTGGCTTTTTTGCTCTTGATGGCTAGTTTGGCCCATTGATGTTCTAGGGTCTCTGTTTCTCTTTGTTTGGGTATGGACTTTTGGTTGCTCTTTTGCAAGTGAGGTTCCATGCTCTGTAGAGCTATTAGTACACTAGGGTTCAATTTGGAGGACCTGTCACTGTGCGTGTTTTCTCTCCAACCTACTTGGAGGAGGTGCGGAGGGGGCAGAGCCCCCTCTGCGGGGGTCCGGGGGGGGGGGGGGGCAATCTCCCCCAGCCCACAGGGCCGTTACGGTAAAAGCCATGCACAATTAGGAGGACCATTTATAGCCAAATTTTGAACCACGTGCTCTAAATTTTAGCGAGTGATGGATCTGTGATGTGCCTTTAGCTCTACATAGCCCTTGGGGTCAATCTCAGGGTTTAGATACGTCAAAATTTGTGTTCTAGATACCTGACCAATTTTGACAATTTTCTATCCGATTCTCAGATGTCCGATTTTCAAGAGTCTGATTATTAGAATCGGACATTCGATTTTGGGTTGGTCCGATCAGACCAATGGTCCAATTTTGGTCACGTCCGATTCTGGGAATCGGATCAAAAAAGTGGTCCAATTTTCAAAGTGGTCTGATTTTGGGAATCGGATCGGACAGGGTGGTCCGATTCTGGTTGGTCCGATTTTGGACTGGTCCGATTTTGGGTGGTCCGAGTGTCCGAGGCGGATGGGTTGGTCCGATCGGACGGGGTTGGTCCGATCGTTTGAGTCCGAGCATCCAAGTTTGAGCAGTTCGATCGGACAGGATGATTTGATCGGACAGTTGTCCGCGAGCGTCCGATTATGGACGGGTCCGATTCTGGGACTCGGACGCGAGCTGGTCCGACTACGCAGTCGACGGCTCTGAGTTGCACGTGATACCTCTAGGCTGACGTCTACTACACCGAATCGTCCAACGCCTTCCAAATAGGTACAAGACACTACAAGGAAATGCCAGACATGCCTAGAATCACTATGGTGCTCGAATCAAATGGCACTCCAAGGATCTGTGCCCTATTTCCCTGTTTTTGCCTGTTATATAGCAACAGAAAACCCTACTATTTGCTTCTTTTTCTTTGTTTTTTCCTATCCTAAATGCATCCAAATCACAAAGTAAATACCTACCCTACTCATTCACAACATAAATCTCAAAAAATCAAAAAACCTACTTGCCAAGGAGATCGAATACCATCTCCAACCTCCCTTGCTTCCTACCTATCTACCTCAAGCACCGGTTTGGGGGAAAACCCTTACTTTGATGCACTATTTGAAGTGCGCAAGCGCTCAAGGCTTGAATCCGTTGGTCCCGGCAAAACGGAACCAAAATGTGGGAGCTTTCACTCAACCGCCAAGACCCACGGACCGCTTATTATTTCAAGCTTCCAAGCCGAGCACTAATGGCTACCTCTCACATAGCCGATGCGCCATCCATATCTACGGGTGTAGTGAGCTTACCTCCATGCCGATTGAGTTACCTCCTGTCTTGCACACTCCGGTAGCTCCATGATCCAAGTGCAAGCTCCATCCCCAAGCTCCACACTCCAAGCTCCATTGCTGCGAGCAAGAGAAGAGAAGAGAAGAGAAGAGAAGAGAAGAGAAGAGAAGAGAAGAGAGGAGAGGAGAAGATGGAGAGCTTCTCCTCCTCAGTCCCTCACCATCACACACTCACTCCCTCACACTCTCACACTCCCTCTCTCAAGCACAAGCTCAAGCAAGAAAGAAGAAGAAGAAGAAGAAGAGAGCTACTTTTGGCCACACACAAGAATGAGCTTCTCATTCACTTTTCAACATTATATACAAAACCCTAAATCTCTTTTGGGCGGTCATCCCCTTTTCCTCTTTTTTACATGGCCGGTCGTAGCCTAGGCCCTTTTTCCCATTGTCCTTCTCTCTTCCTAGATTCCTTTCCACCGCCCGTCTACATTTACAAATTGCACGGGTGAGAGCCCGCTGCTCTTTTACAAGAGTTTTGACTGGCGCTTTTCCTTGTGCGCCTTCTCCTTTATCTAGGACTCTTCTCCTTGTGCGTCTTTGTCTTTCGTTTCTCTTTGCCTTGGCCTTTGCCTTTGTCTCCTGCTTTAGCTTTTCCTGATTTTCCACCTTCGTTCGTTTGAGGGTTAACAGTTAGTCGTTTGTTTTCTAAGGGAATTATTTGGTGAGAACACATGGTATCTCCTGGCATATGTTTAAAATGAAAGAGTGGAGTTTGTATCGTGTGTACTTTTTATTGAAGCGACGCATCTTGGGGCCAATCCTCGAGGTGTAAGAGAGTCGTAGTGGAGCCGCGGTAATCAGCCGAGAGGTGTTTCCCTATGTTTGTGCTACAAGGTATTATGCCTATATGTTATGGAATCTCCCTTTGAGGAGAAGGGAAGGTAAATGTTGGACTACATATCATCTACAAATGCATAATTAAGTCTATCTAGTATACATCGGTGTATTACAAAAGCTCCTGGCCTGCAAGGCCGTGTGGTGGGGTTTTCTGTTGTGTGCATGAGGTCTGGCCAGTGGCATAGCCAGTGCCAGCCCATTTTAGGTTCCATTAGGGTGCGTTTGCCAAGAGTTGCCAATAAGTGGTGCTTCCAAATCTAGGGTTTCTAGGGACCAAATATTTGGTTTATGTCCTATCATAAGAACTGTCAAGCCGAAATACAAAAAGCAGAACGCATTGAGAGGGCTAGATGACGGTTAGAGATTCTAAGGCATTATTCTTCTCAAAGGAGCAATCCGTTACGCATAAATGGCAGTGGTTCTAATAACCTAAGTGTCACAAGGAGTCTTTTGAGTGCAAGTCGAAGTCTTATTACTTTCCCTCTTCTAGTCAATCAACCCACTTCAAGTGGGGGTGTAATTTTACCTACACACACTCCTGTTGTCAATTTGGTTGTAGTCATGGCATAACCCATTGCAATTCTAGTAGGGACACCGGATTTACCGGCATTAGGAGCATCATTGCCCATCTTCCATGGGTTAGTAGAAAAAGATGGAGAACTCCATATCAAGGATTTTCAAACACTTATATTCAACTATCGAATCTAAGGCGAAGGACACCTAATGATGTTCTTCAACATGACAAAAGGAAGAGCAACAGTATGGTACCATGGTCTAGAAGTCGGAACCATAACTAGCAGTGTTCAATTCTTCACGACCTTCCGTAGAGAGTTTTCCCCTGAGAGGGGTGGGCAATATTGGTTGCATGTCTTGAATGTAACACGCCAAGAGCCAAATGAGAATGTCCAAGCCTATGCCAAGAAACTAAAGCAATTTTTTCACAAACTTAATACTTATATCCCCATTCCAGCGGCTACACAGTTGCAATATTTTCTACATGGATTAGATTTCAGCATCCAAGTACAGCTTAGTAGTGTCGATTTGGCCCACATTGACACTGCTATTACCCAAGCAGAAGCAGTAGAGTCGCACTTGGAAACAGCTTGTGCAGCAATGATAAATTGGAATGGTAATAATTTGGCATTAACTAATGGGAGTCAAGGGGACCCCATGTTAAATGCGAATGGAAGAGGGAGTATCATGCCAAATGTGCCTATGTTACCAGCTCCTCCCAGTATGACTATGTCT
Source organism: Lygodium microphyllum (assembly GCF_053477565.2). Lineage (NCBI taxonomy): Eukaryota > Viridiplantae > Streptophyta > Polypodiopsida > Schizaeales > Lygodiaceae > Lygodium > Lygodium microphyllum. The sequence continues at coordinate 9,269,606 of NC_141143.1, forward strand.
ATGGCTAGTTAGCAAACGGGCCCACTAAGTAGTGGAGGCCAAAAAACAAACCCAAATGTTTTCCCAGTAGGTCAGTGACGACCAATTCCTAATCAAGTGGCTAGACCGATGGAACGACAGACAGACAATCGCGGCTATGAGTCAAGTGCCTCTAATATCCTTAGCAAAGTTAAGGACATGATGAAGCACTACACCGATATGATTTTTGAGAAATATAGATAAATAGCTGTGGACGTCAATTTCCTTAAGAAGCAGTAGAATTTGATAGGGAGTCGATGCTTCGAAGAGGGTGCCCCCTCAAAATTCAGTTGTAAGTGGTGTGGTGGCCAACATTTCCCTAGGAATTGTCTGAATGTCAAATGTGATATTTGCAGAAAGTTTGGCCACTTAGCTGCTACATGTTGGCGTAAGATCAGTTCTCTCCAACAAGGAAGTAAACTGCCAAGTCCACTTAACCATCGTGCACAAGGGAATAATCTCCATCAATATGAGGGACCAAGAAAAATATTGCAACGAGGAAAGGGTATTGTATAGGAGTTGCCTCATGGCAGTGGATTCAGTCTTATTGAGGATGTATGTGTCAATGACACTGAAACTTCTAAATTATGAGCCATAACAAGAGATCCAAATACTAGAGAGGGTGACAAAGGAACTGTAAAACCTGTCGAGGGAAACCCTAAGAAAGATGTTAGGGGAAAGCAAGTTCTTAATCCTGATATGGAAGGTGGACCTCTAAGGCCTATTGATAGTAAAGTTGATCCCGAGAAGGATAAAGGATTGCCAAGAAAGAAGGAAAAAGTTAAAAACGAGGCACCAAAGCTGGTTCAAGACCAAAGGAGAGAATGATTTAGTGCCAGAAGAGAACTTTGGCTAACTACCACGACTTTGATCTAGCAAGTTCTCTTTGTGAAGTTAAACCATACGTGAATCTCTTGCAATTGATTAAACTTTCTCCAAGAGTACGCAATGAATTCAAGGAAATCCTACATATTGGGTATATTGTAGAAGCTTTGGGCATAGCACAAGTGGGAGAAGATTGGTTTGATCATGCTGAAAAGCATTGCCGTAGGGTTCGAGCATATGTGGATGGAATATTGGTGGAGCACGCTATTGTGGACACTGGATCCTCCATCAATATCATGAGTTCAGGCTTGATGGAGAGGCTAGGTCTAGAGATTCAAAAGGATGGCCCACACTTCTTAGTATGGCTAATGATAGTCTAAGACAACTGGAAGGATGCATCACTAAAGTCCATGTTATCGATGCAAGTGTGGAATGCTATCTGGACTTTAGGGTGATAAGGCTTCCAGGACGTCCTAGCTATCGAGTTTTGCTAGGCAGGCCATGGATTTTATGGACAGATTGTCAAGTTGATATACCCACTGGTTGAGTGATTCTAGGGGGAGGTGCCAATCATGTAATAGTGGATGCTTACCTGAGTCTTCTCAGAGTGAGAGAGCTCCTTTATCCTCTACCGAACTAGAAACAATAGATGATCCATCTGGTAGTGAGACGTCATCGAGTGATGGATCTAAGGAAGGGTCCATTACAGAGGACATTTATCAGATAACTTTGAATGAGTTGTTAGAGTCTCATGATCAAATAAGAGACGTGGATGTAATTGAGTTGGACCTTGGTATGCCTAATGATTCTCGGCCAATCAAATTAGGTTCTATGCTTAGTTCGGAAGAGAGAGAGGCTTATGTGTCCCTGATTTAGGAGTTCCATGACATCTTCACTTGGAGCTATGACGAACTTAGGGGCATTCCCCCTAGTCTCGCTATGCATACTATTCCTATAAAGGAAGGTACCTGCCCCTGTACGTCAGAAAGTAAGACGTATGCATTTTGAATTAAGGGATGGGTTATTTAAGGAGTTGCAAAACTTATGAAAAGCGGGTTTGATCTTCCCTGTTCAGCACACTGAATGGTGTTCGCCAGTTGTGATTAGAAATAAGAAGAATTATCAAATCTGGCTTTGTGTAGACTTTAGAGAGTTGAATAAATAGATAGTTAAAGACTACTACTCGTTTCCCTTTATTGACCAAATTTCGGATCAACTAGTAGGTAGGGAAATATATTCGTTCATGGATTGCTTTGCAGGGTATAACCAAATAGCGATTAATTTGGGAGGAAAAGTGGTACCATCCAATAGCCTTTGCTAGTCGGAAGTTGTGCATATCGGAAATTAACTATACCTATATAGAGAAGTTATGCCTTGCAATGGTATTTGTGACAAAAAAGTTCAGGCATTGCATTTTTATGAGAAAGTGGTTTTTTATATGAAGTCGAAAGGGCTTTGATTGTTATTGAACAAGTTATAGCCACGGGATCATTTAGCAAATGTCGATGTGTGATGCCTAACAAGGTTCCCTTTATTTTGGAAGAGTGCCATGAATCCGCTTATGGAGGGCACTTTGCTTGGCGATTGATGGCACAGAAGGCTTTAAGAGCTAGATATTGGTGGTGGTCCATATTCTAGGATTCATTTGACTATGTTAAGAGATACATGTCAAAGACATGATAGTCAAGAGAATAAAAAGTAACCACTTATGCCTATTATGGCTATCATTCCATTTGAGAAGTGTGGCAATGACTTTGTGGGTCCTATTACCCCATTGTCTACTACTCATAGGAGATACATTATAGTAGCAACAACTGATTGCTTTACAAAGTGATTAGAAGCATAGGCAACGAGGCAGGACAATGCAAAAGAGACTACCAATTTTCTAATTGAGCATATCATCTGCCATTTTGGTCCGCTGCCAAAGGAAATAGTATCGGACTGTGGAACCCATTTTTTGAACACGATGATTAAAAGCTTGACTCAAGCATGGAAAATTAAACATAACAAGATGACTCCTTATAATCTGTAATCAAATGGATAAGTTGAAAGTACCAATAAGCAGCTTGTGGGTATCCTGTCTAAGATAGTCTTCAAAAAGAAATGGGACTGGGATACAAAATTATATGTGGCAATATGGGCGTATAACACGACGTTCAATCGAGCCACTGGCCACATCCCATTCAAATTAGTTTTTGGGGAGAAGGAGTGTAACTTGCCCTTAGAAATTGAGTTTCCGACCATAATATTTGTAATCAATCATTCATTGGGAGATGAAGATGCCCTATTCCAATGGTTTACAACTCTAGCCCACTTGGATGAGCTCAAATTGTAGAGTTTGTTACACCAGGAGGTAGCTAAACGTTTGATGAAGCGGTTGCATGATCTAAAAGCAAAGAAATATACATTTAAAAAGGACAGTTAGTTCTTTATTATGATGCAGGTAGGGAGCTATTTCCAGGGAAGTAGGAACCTAGATGGGATGGTCCTTACAAGGTAGTTAGGATAGGTAAAAATAAGTCCACGACTTTACTAGCTGCTCTACATGGAGTGGAATTTAAAAATAAGGTTAATTTTAATAAGATTAAGCCTTAATATTTTTGAGTATGCTAACGCGCTAAATGCACTGCAGGTCCATGCTAGGGTTGATCTGAGACCTGTAGGTTGATGGGGCGGTTAATTCCTTATCTGGAGCACCCATATCTTGATCAAAGATATCATTAGGGGAAGCTTATCTGGTGGAGCAAAGGATACAAAGTGATTGAGCAAGAAGACGGTATCTTTGTGTGGAAAATCAAAGTTTTCTGCCATCACTATTTACAAATTTTGACAAGCATCCCTGTTGAGTTTAATGAAGAAGATGGGATGGAGCCATTAGGTCATCCTCTAAATATGTTGAATTTTGACTATCATAATTATGAATAGGGGAGTTCTTGATGGTTGGCTGTGTAAATCTATGGTGGACGTATACATTATACTTTGATGGAGCGTCCAAGGGCCCTAATAAAAAAAGGAGTGTTGAAGTAGTTATTTGAGATCCTCGACATAGAGTTGCAATGAAATTAGCTGCTTATCTCGGGGTAGGATTCACTAACAACATGGCAGAGTATATAGCCTTGATTATGGGACTGAAAATTGCGAAGAAAGGTGGTATACGGAAGTTGTTAGTAAAAGGGTATTCCCAGCTGATCTTAAATCAACTCAATGAGACCTACACAGTCCGCAATCCCATCCTTCACATGTATCATCGAACTGCTATGACCCTATTTGCTAAATTTTAGGGAGTATCTCTTCAGCTAATTCCACATTCTTGGAATCAGTATGCAAACTCATTAGCAAATGTTTCCTATGAAGAGGATCTCTTCTTCAATTGTGGTCCTAGTCGAGATGTTGTTATCGATAATAAGACATGACCTCGTCGGTTGTGGGGAATGTTATCAGACCATGCGTTATATGGCAGGCAACAGTTGATATGGGTAATGCGAAGAGTGGCTGAGACCCATCTACCACTATTATCTTGGACCCATAGGTTGATCAGACAACATGTTATATGTCCGCCTCTTACTATATATGCAGGAGGTATGGGACACAACTTGATGCATTTAGTTCAGGGCTACGAGCCCTATTTTTCCCCCTTGGAATGGAGCGTATTTTCATATATCTGCCTTCTTCCAAGGAGGGATCTATATGAGCTGGTTGTTTGATTTCTTTAGGCCAAGAGGGCCAGTTTCTTTAAGGTTTTATTGTTTGATTTCATTAGCCCAAGAGGGCTAGTTAGTTTTGAAGTATCATGTTTGATCTCTTTAGGCCAAGAGGGCCAATTAGTTCGCAGTAAATGTGCTATTTCTTTAGGCCAAGAAGGCGATACATATGTTTGGTGCAGGTACGTTTAATGGTTTTCTTTTTTAGTGATTACACCATACAGGTTGATGAAGTCACTGGAGGGAGCCTTTGCTACGAAGGAGCTTCTTGTGGCCATTCTAGGTGGTTTCATCCCCTTTCCAAGTCTTTTTCCTTTTCCCATAAGTAAATGAAGATATATGTGTATGCAATAGTGTTTTCTTTTTGTTTGTTGGGGACTGGCAATCAAGGCATGAAGTCCCAGGGCTAGGTTTTGTATGTTTGGGGGAGGTCTTAGTAGTCATTGCCTCATACAAAGGCATTGTCAGGCATTGAAAGCCCTGTTTTAGATGGGAGTTCTGGTGACCCTGTTCTGCTTACCTGCTAGGGGCCATCCTAGGAGTTTCTGTTAGTTGTGAGGCAGTTAGAAAAGCGTGCCAAACAAAATGATGATACAAAGGGAAAAAAACGCTAAATATATAAAAGGAAAAATATATATATGAAGGTGTGTAAAAAGGGTTCCTAACCCCTATAACCATAGAAAAGGAAAGAAAGAAAAATCATTGAGCAGTTGTTCATTACCTTGCAAAGGCCTGGTAGGTTCCTGGGGACAAGACAAGACCCGGGGCCGATCCCTTGTCTTCGTAGGGGTGGCAACTAGTTGAAAAGCAAAGCAAATAAAAGAAGGTTGGAGCGAAAATGGAAGTGAGCTTTAGAAAAGGATTGAGTGTTGCCTTGTGAGGGCTTGGTAGGTTCTTGGATACCGAGACAGGACCTGAGGCCGATGCCTTGTTCTCCTTGGTCACTATGCTCAGATCCCTCCTTTTTACACACCCAAGTATGGAAACTTAAAGAAAGATGTGCCAAAAAACGATACTACTTTTTGATCATGCTATAGGAGTCCTCACCTCATAGGAGCTCCTCATTGAGTTGTCCTTAGTTAGGTAGGTAGTTTAGACCACCACTTAGGATGACCTCTTTGATAGTTCTTTTTGGCTTGGCCATGTTGGAGCAGGCGGTATTAGTGACTAGTTTTGGCCTTCTGTCAGATTATGCTAGGCCTACTCCTCGTGGATTTCCTGCCTTGGTTTTGACAAGGGGTAGGGTGAGAGTTGTGATGTGTTTTGTTTTGTATCTATTTTTTATTAGCTTGATGCTCTTTGTGGTTGTGTTTATGTGCAGACCTGTTTGTGGGATTCGATAGGCTGAGTCGCCCTATCCTATGTTCGCTAATGAGCGGTGATTTTTTACTTCAAGAAGTGCTTAAAAATAGCCAAAAATTTTGAATTTTAAGGAAAAAATAGACTTCGTTGAAGGTAGGATCGAGCTGCAATCAGTACAATGTTAAGCGGCAAGCCCCTAACGTGCTTTAAAGACCCACCAAGTGACGGTTGGGAAATTTTCATGATTTTTTCAACTATCGGACGAGACTTCAGGAGATGATTGGCAATGGGGGACTTCAAGTCAATCAGGTAGAAATTTCCAGAGCATTAAACGGAGGCTGGACACGGAAATGGTAGGACTTGGAGGCTAAGGGGATGTGACCCTTGGGACCTCCACCCCCCAAAAATTGATGAATTGGGGGGGGGGGGGGGGGGCATTTTTTTGGTGAAAAAAAAAATGTGAAGGCACCATGGATGCAGACGACGACTTCATGAGGGAGAGGGAGAGGGGGTCATGGCACCTCAATGTAATTGTATAAATTGATCATACCAGCCTGATACACTCTTTCCACACTCTCCATTGCTAGTATTCACATGAGAAATGGCTGCTTGGACATGGAGAACTAGTTTTAGTCTTTCTCTCTCCTTCATCTCTCTCCTCCAAATGGTGCTTCACATGGCAAAAATCAAGAAGAAGAGGGGCTGAAGGAGGCTTGTCCGACATGAACCAAATTTCTCCAAGATCAAGAGGAGGCTGAGGGGAGATGTTTAGCATTGAAGATTTGTTGCTGGTTGGATTTTTGGCAACCTGAAAAAATAATTAAAAAACCCGCAACACACAAGTAAGTGGTATGCGTCATTTTTACAAAGGAAATTTACTTCTTTTTATGTTTGATGGTTGAAATGGAATTCATATGGAACAATTTTTTTTTGGATCTTGTTTACATTATGATTGAGGGCTGTGTATAAAAGAAATGCAGATATGTAATAATAAATAGTCGCAATAATTAAATTATGGCTAGAAAAGCACATTGTTAGTGCAAAAATAAAGGTTTTATTGGTTTCGGGTGGGGAAAGAGATGTGCATGGGATAAAATTATGAGACAAAACATCTTTCAACTGTCATAATCAGTCACTAATCATAAATAATAAAATAATATATTTTTATGCACAAATAAATAGAGAAAAATAGCTAAAAATAGGATTTTTGCGTTATAAAAAATCTAGAAAATTATGATTCGTGGTTTTGGCTGTATAACAAAGCTAAGGCATGAATTTTGGATTCATTTTGTAGCTTTGTTTATGTGTTATAGTTCATGGTTTTTCCATTTTATGCAAAAAATACATACAAAATAAAACCCTACACCTATGCAACACAACATAACCTAAACGTTGAGGGAAAGGATGAGGTTAAGAGATTAAGAGGGTTGAGAGGGTGCGAATCTTTGAAATATTTGATTGTGCATTTCATTTAGAATTGCGATATTCCAGTTGAAGGGGCTAATAACATGAGGAATCGGTGCTAGTCTCCATATATCGAAGCATACATATAGTGAAAATCATGAAAGGGTTGTTTTTCCACATCACAAAGTACTGATTTGATGAATATTGTTTGTGCACTAGGATCATATGCACTATGCATGGCGCATGACATGGTATCAGTCCTGGACTGCATAGCAATTGTCTTCTTAGGATATGACTTATACGTGGAGTGGAAAGAAACCTAAGGTGTAGGTTAGTCATTCATTTTCTAAGGGAATTATTTGGTGAGGACACATGGTATCTCATGGAATATGTTTAAAATGAAAGAGTGGAGTTTGTATCGTGTGTAATTTTTATTGAAGCGACGTATCTTGGGGCCAATCCCCGAGGTGTAGGAGAGTTGCAGTGGAGCCATGGCAATCAACCAAGAGGTGCTTCCCTATGTTCCTATTACGAGCTATTATGCCTATATGTTATGGGATCTCCCTTGAGGAGAAGGGAAGGTAAACGTTGAACTACATATCAGCTAAAAACGTATAATTCAGTCTATCTAGTGTACATTGGTGTATTACAGATGCTCCTGGCCCACGAGGCCGTGTGGTGGGGTTGTCTGTTGTGTGCATGAGATCCGGCTAGTCCCATAGCTAGTGCCGGCCCATTTTAGGTCCCATCAATCATATCACTACTATTCATGGTAGACAGTAAGAAATTTTCTAACAAAGATTATGCTCATTATGCTTTGAAGCTACTCGAGTACCACATATTGGATATATTGACACTTTGGTTGTCATGTATGACTGTATATATTTATGACATGCACTTAAGCTTTTATGGACTTAAGAAAGCACCTTGGGAATGATACCATAATTTTGATGCTTTTATGAAATCATAGGGATATAGCCATAGTGCTATGGATCTGTGTTTATACATGAAGAAAGCTTGGGATGGCAGCCTTATGATTTTGGTACTCTATGTGGATGATATGCTTATTGTTGGGAGTGCTCATGAATGAGATGGATTCCTTGAAAAATTAGCTCAAGAAGAGCTTTGAGATGAAGAACATGGGACATGCCTTGCATATTCTTGGAATGTGCATCACACACAATCGCTGTAAGGGGCTCCTTTATCTGTCTTAAAAGGAGTATATCCAAAAAGTCCTTGAGCAATTTCATATGTAGGATGGTAAGCCTATTAGCTATCCTCTATCTTCACATATGAAGGCTAGTTAGGCCGATTGTTTGCAATTTGATGAGTAGAAGACCAAGATGGCCAAGATCCCTTATGCATCCATAATGGATAGTTTGATATATGCAATGATAACCACTCGTTCTAACATAGCATTTGCTGTGGGAGTTGTTGTATCCTATATGGCTACACCTGGTAGATGACATTGGGATGCTATCAAGGGTATCATGAGATACCTAAAGGGCACAACAATTATGTGCATATGTTATAGTGGCCAAGATACAAGAGTCGTGGGGTACACTGACTCTGATTATGTAGGACATGTAGACACTAGGAAGTCCACGTCTTTGGCTATGTCCACCTTTAATGGAGGTGCTATTTCGTGGATATTTGAGATGCAGAAATGCACGGCCCTCTCTACTACCCAAGGCCGAGTATGTTGCAACCATTGAGGCTTACAAGGAGGCTCTTTGGTTAGGCCGTTTCATAGCAAACCTTGGTATTACTAATGTGGTCCCTACAGTCTATTCTGATTCTATGAGTGCTATCCAATTAGCCAAGAATTCAGTCTTCCATGTGAAGATAAAATACATTGAGGTGCATTATCACTTCATCAGAGAGGTCATTGAGGAGACAAGTTTTTTGACCTTGTCAAGATCTCAATTGATCAAAATCCTGTGGATCTACTCGGATAAAGTATCTCAATAGAGTGTTTTGCCTTACTTAGGAAGTTGATGGGCATTGGATGAGATGAGGTCTTTCCTTATCTTGTTGTACTTATGTATATTTGTACTTTGTCGCTTTTTTCTCATTCTTTCATCACTAGGGATACATTTTCCTTTAAGTAGGAGTTTTGTGGAGGTAAAGGTGCATGTGCCTACCTACCCATGTATTACTACATTGATATTACCCACACACCTGTACACTATAGTGGTGAGCGTCTATTACTATCACTTCATTCTTTATTCTTGACATTTGAATAAAGGGAAGGCCGATCACACATTGTGATTGTTGGACTTCCCACATCTTGTATCTCTCTCTCTCTTGCTCTTACTCCTTTCACTAAAAATCTTGTTTCTACTCATGTGCTTCCACTCTAGGCTCACTCTCCTCACCATTGGAAGAACTACTCCTTGTAGCACTTGAGATAGCTTATGGTAGGACAACTGTCTCATGATAATTTCAAAATGCGAGCTCTAGAGGGCCAATAGTTTCTGTTGGTCCTTCTGTGGAGATGAGATAGAGGTATTCTAATTTCTAGAAAAATCATCATTTCTTCATACCACAACCATAGAGGGCTAGGTAACTCCGAGTGGGATTATGTGTAGGAGTAAGTTTGAGGTGTGGGAATAGGATTTCATATGTGGGAGTGGCGAATAATGCAAGTCCTAGGTAGGAGATGCAAGTGCAAAGTGTAGGAAAGTGGTGCAAGCCTAGGTGGTACAAGTGCAAGCCGAGGTGATGTACGTATGAAGTGGATGGTGTAAATCTTGAGGGTAGTACAAGTGGTGAGAACCTAGGTAGAGAGTGCACATGGAAGCCTAGTGGTGCAAGTAGTGCAAGTGCAAAGTGACCTAGGTGGTGCAAGTTAGTGGTAGTTTTGTGTTTTGCATTTTGCATTTTGCATTTATGTGTTGCTCTTGCTTCAATACATTCAGAACCCAACAAGCATGACAAGTATAAAAAACATCACATGGTTTATTTAAGCAAGAAAAGTTTGAGCTTTGAGCTTTGAGTTTTGAGTTTTGAGTTTTGCATCTTGCGTTTTGTGTTTTTTTTAGTTTTGTTGTATTTTTGTGTTTCAATTTTGTATTTTTTCCTATTATAACAATTCTTATTACTTCAATCTTAATCCAACAAACTCTTTCCTTCTAGCCACATATTAAAATTTTTGAAAATTTTCATAAAGTTTAGAAATTCTCAAATGTGATTAATATTTGGATACATGGTCAAATCTTATCCTCTTACTTGAAGATGAAAATTTTCCTAGATACTATACAAGCGATCCCCCCAAGTCCTACTCTCAAATATGGGTTAAGATTTAGCCACTCGGTCAAATCTTTACTCTTTATTTGAAAGTAAAACTTGGGAGATTCCCAAATTCTCTACTATGGTATTTTATGATTTGGCCTTCCTAACCTAGCCGCATGGGTTTTGGAATACTAGCCACAAATGTGGATGATTGGTACCCGATCGATTCCATCCAAACCCATGCAAAAGCCTCCTATTCTGCCAGAAGCTAGGAGTGTGGAAACCTTGGCAGTTGCACCATCCTTTGTCCTAACAATGGAACCAAAATGTTGAGCCAAGTGTACCAATATTCGGGAACCTTGAACTTGTTGATATCCAAGCATCACTGTTAGAGGAGGAAAAGAAGCTAAAAACTAAGGAAGAACCAAGCATATCTAGAGATGAACATGCATTGTATGTTGGCAATAGGTACAAAGGCAAGAAGGACCAACTTTTCTATGACTTCTACAAAAGGACCCGACACACTGAGAAGTTCTTCCAAGCCAGAAAGAGGTCCCAAAAGGCTTATCTAGTTGCAGTCAAAGAAGAAGAAGAAAATGGAGCAAAAGAAGAAGAAGAAGAAGAAGACCACTAGGAAAAGGACAAACCTCATCAATCCTTCTATTTTGATAGAATTTTTTAGCCTTGTATTGCCTAGCCCTAATGCTTTGGACATAAACTTATAAACTGCTCATGTAACCTTGTACTACAGTCCCTGTACACTTTGTGAGGCCCCTGATACAGCCTCTGGATGTCTATCATGTTTGTGGTATCCACATTTAGCTTTTCTGCAATAGCCTTAGGAGTTTTTTCCATGTTTATGGTGTGCCCACACTTTGTAGGAGTTGCTCTCACTAAATCCTCTACACACTTTGTACTTTTGGTTGTGATTGAGGAGGGGTGTTGAGATATTTGCAATCACACCTATTTCAGTTCCTTTGTAAGGAGCAGTGGGGGATCAGGACCGGAATCCCATATGCACAGTAGGAGAAGTGCTACCACTCAATTCCTATAAAGCATTGTACTTGTACTCTTTTCTAATGCAATGATAGTACTCTTTTCTTTCCAGTAAAGTGTCATTGTCACTATCAATACACAAGATTGTGTTTATGAGTTCAAGTCTCAATAATTTACATGTGTGACAATTTCACTTGTGTCAGTATCAATGTCTTCATGAGTTCATTCTTCATATTTTATCCTCCATAACTTTTGTCATAGCCATGTCCTAGATCTGAGTTTTCACATGTATTACTAAAGTCCACGTAACCGTTGCCAATGTAGAATGCATTCTGGACTTTAGGGTCATTAGGTTTGCAGGGCGACCTAGCTATCAAGTATTGCTAGATAGGCCATGGATCTTACAAGCAGACTATTAGGTTGATATACCCGTTGGTTGATTGATCTTTCGTTGAGGTGCTACACGTATAGTATGCTTATCCTGAATTTTTTCAAAGTGAGAGAGTTCCTTTATCTTCGTCAGAGTTTGATACGCTAGATGCTCCATCTGCTAGTGAGACATCATCAAGTGATGAATCAAATGAGGGGTCCACTATAGAGGATATGTATCAGGCGACTTTGAATGAGCCAATAGAAGCTCAGGAGAGGATAAGGGATGTAAATGTAATTAAGCTTGACCTTGGTAAGATGAATGATTCATGGCCAATTAAATTAGGGTCTATGATCATTTTGGAAGAAAGAAAGGACTATGTGTCCTTGATTCAAGAGTTCTGCAATATCTTTGCTTGGAGTTATGATGAGCTGAGAGGCATTTCTTCCAACCTTTTGGCTATTCATATAATTTCTTTGAAGCAAGGTAGCCATCTTGTGCGATAGAAAGTAAGGTGTATGCCTTTCGAATTAAGGGACAGGCTATTTGAAGAATTGATAAAGCTACGAGAAAGGCGAGCCTGTTATTTTCGGTTCAACACATGGAATGGTGTTCACCAATTGTTATCAGGAAGAAGAAGAGAAATTAAATTTTTCTTTGCATAGATTTCAAAGAGCTTAATAAGAAAACGGGTAAGGATTACTACCAGTTGCTATTCATTGATCAAATTTTGGATCAGTTAGCAGGTAGGGAAATCTACTTAATTATGGATTTCTTTGCTGGATATAACGAGATGGCTATTGTGGAGGAGGACAAATTAAAAATGACATTCATTACTGTCTTGAGTACCTTTGCGTATCATGTGATGGCCTTTGGTCTATGCAATGCACCTAGATCTTGGCAATGAATAGCCAATAAGACCTTTGGTGATATTTTCATAGAGGAGTTGAAAGTCTATGAAATACGCGGGATCTAGAGCATGGAAGATGTGAAAGCTATGAAGGTTAAAAGAGGAAAAAGAAACTCATGAAGACATTGTCCCTGACTAGGACAAATTGTTACACAAGTGAATTAGGTTCCAAGATTGAGACTTGGACTCATAAACACAATCTTGTGTATTGACAGTGACATGACACTTTACTGGAAAGAAAAGAGTATTATCATTGCATTAGAAAAAGAGTGCAAGTACAATGCTTTATAAGAATTGAGTAGTGGTACTTTCTCCTACTGTGCATATGGGATTCTGGTCATGAGCCCTCACTGCTTCTCACAAAGGGACTAAAGTAGGTGTGATTGAAAATATCTCAACACCCCTCCTCAATCACAACAAAAAGTACAAAGTGTGTAGAGGCTTTAGTGAAAGCAACACCTGCAAAGTGTGGGCACACCATAAACATGGCAAAAACACCAGAGGCTGTCGCAGAAAAGGCTAAGTGTGGGTACCACAAACATGATGGACATCCAGAGGTTGTAGCAAGGACCTCACAAAGTGTACAAAGGCTGTAGTACAAGGATAACTGAGGAGTTTACAAGTTTATGTTGGACGCATTAGGGCTAGGAAATACAAAACTAAAAAAGTCTATCTGAATAGAGGGACTGATGAAGTTTGTCCTTCTCTTGGTGGTCTTCTTCTTCTTCTTCTTCTTCCTTTGCTCCATTTTCTTCTTCTTCTTTGACTGCAACTAGATAGGCCTTTTGGGACCTCTTTTTGGCGTGGCAAAACTTCTCGGTGTGTTCAGTCCTTTTGCAGAAGTCATAGAAGAGCTGATCCTTCTTGCCTTTGTACCTGTTGCCAACATATAATGCATGCTCATCTCTAGAGGTACTTGGTTCTTCCTTCGTTTTTAGCTTCTTTTCCTCCTCTAATAGTGATGTCTGGATATCAATAAGTTCAGGATTTGGCATGTTGATTAAGGTTGTTAATACATTATTATATTCAGGAGGCAAACTCTTAAGTAGAACACTGATGAAAACATCTTCTTCCATTTTAATGTTGAATCCATTCTAATGTTGAATACTTGCTAAAAACTTTAGATTAGAGTGGCCTTGGCTTGGTTTAAGTGGTAGGAGAGAGAAAATGAAGGAAAAATGAGCTTAAAGGTAAGTGGCTATGGTTGTCCTATCAAAATAGGGACCAGAAACTAGTAAATGAGCTCCCACGTGCTCCACAGGTTGAATCTACTCAAACCCTTTGAGATGAGGACCCTCACTAATGGATCTAACTCCCCCTAAGAGGGTTTGTACTCATTATGCTCGAGTTGAGAGATCTAAGCCTTCAAAGTAGTCCCTATCAAAACTGCGCCCAAATTTGGAAAAATGCAAATACCGGGCATGGTAATCATCAGTCTCCTTGATTTTTGTGCCAACAAGTTGTGCCTTGACTTGAAGAACAACTCTCAAGAAGAAAGCTTGAAGAGATATGGCCTGATTGATGAGATATGGCTGCTCCAACAGAGGTAGGTAGGTGCTATCCACAGACACAGTTATGGCAACAACTCTAAAAAGAGGCAATGTTGAAGCTATAGTTGCCCAATCTCAATGGTTGAGGTTCCAACAAGAAGATTTGGAAGTAGAGAAACACTTCTCTAGAAGGAATTTCAGAGAGATTTGGCCTATGGAGAGAGATATGAAAGCTTCAAGCTGACAGGGTGTTTCTGTCTATGGCTGCCATAGAAGCTTCATTGAAGGTAGGAATGCAAATGAAGTTGGAGATAGGGTCCAATACTCAAACTGAGCTGAGAAGAGATGGAAAGGAGCTGAGAGAAGTGAAAGGAGAGTTGGCCCATGCTCAACTGAGCTCTGATACCATGTGAAATACGCGGGATCTAGAGCATGCCAGATGCGGAAGCTATGGAGGTTGAAAGAGAAAAAAGAAACTCATGAAAACATTGATCCTGACTAGGACAAATTGTTACACAAGTGAATTAGGTTCCAAGATTGAGACTTGGACTCATAAACACAATCTTGTGTATTGACAGTGACATGACACTTTACTGGAAATAAAAGAGTACTATCATTGCATTAGAAAAAGAGTGCAAGTACAATGCTTTATAGGAATTGAGTGGTGGTACTTTCTCCTACTGTGCATATGGGATTCTAGTCATGAGCCCTCACTACTTCTCACAAAGGGACTAAAGTAGGTGTGATTGTAAATATCTCAACAAAGTCTTTATTGACGATCTGGGGGCAGCCACCACAAGGGAGCGACAATTGATTATTTTAAGGAAATGTTTTGAGCATTGTAGACAGTTTTAAATTGCTCTTAACCCTAGAAAGTGCATATTTGGAGTGCCCTATGGGTTGTTACTCAGCCATGTGGTTAGTTCAGCTAGCGACTGACCCTGAAAAGATAAGGGTTATCATCTCTATGAGCCCACCGCGTACTTCAAAAGAGGTGCATATCTTTCTGTCATCAGTGGGATACTATTGAAAATTCATCAATGCATTTGCAGAAAGAGCATTGCCATTGACGAACCTTCTATCTTTTAACTGTTTGTTTGAGTGGAATGAGGCCTATCAAGTATCCTTTGAGGATGTGAAACAGGAATTAGCAAAAGCGCCAATCCTAAAAGCACCCTGAAGAGGTGAAGTTCTCTATGTATTTTCAGCAAGCTGCCACAATGCATAGTATCAGTTATTGCTTAGCTCAAATGTGGAAGGAGAAATAGATGGAACCTAGAACTGGCCGGCACTGGCTCGTGCACTAGCCGGACCTCTATCTCACGCGCTCAACAACCCCACGGCCTCGCGGCCAGGAGCGTTGATGACACATACATTGCCTTCCTAAATATCTTGCGTTTGTATTACGTCGTTTGTAATCCACTCTTCTCTCACCCACTACTCCTCAGAGGGAGTCCCTTACATATTGCCTAATGGCACGAAGCACAGACATAGGGGGTCCTCCAACGGCTGAGTGCCGCCACCCCCCTGCGACTCTCCTACACCTTGGGGATTGGCCCCTCGGTGCGTCGCTCAACATATAAACATTTTGTACAAAATCCACTCAAGGTACAAATTGATCGTATACAGGAATATACCATTGTCCTTACTTCTCTTTTCCCTAGACTTCATGCCTAGCCTATGGCTTAGGGTGTCCTGTCTCTCACTCAACGTGGGTCAAGGTCCTAATGAAAGCAATTGATGTGCATCCACGATTTCTGATGCCTTTAAATATTTCCATGGTTTATGCATATTGTGGATGCTAAGTGCTCAAACAATTATAAAATCAATATTGTGCACATGTGGAAAACATCCTTTTAATGGTTTTCAGCTATCGTTCTTATGCGGCGTTGCACGAACCTAGCACCGAGGAAACCCTCATGCTACTAGGCTCTCATTCTATAATTATTCACCGACCTATATGGTATGCAAACAAAAACCAGCAAGCTTTTCATCATTTTACTCCTCATTTAGACACATTTTAACCACTCTACCCTCCCATCGATCAAATGTTGCATTGTTGTATAGATTTATAAGGCATTTTGCCATCATTTTATGTGTAAAAAGCGGAAAAAACACACTAGAACAAGAAGGTGGGGCTGAACTGAGGAAAATCCTCATACTTCAGTCTCCACAAACATTCACGAACATTGTTCTTGTTTTTCATTAATTTTCCGCACCCACAATGCATTTTTTCCCTATTTTTAGTGGTTTTTCTCTATTTTTCTTGTATTTTCCCTTATTTTCTACATTATTTTATTACTAAAAATTCAAAATAGGTTATGGGATGTGGCCCTTAGTTCCTTCTTGCAACAAACATGAAAATTTAGTTGGTGTTCCTATTTATTCTTCCATTACTAAAAATCCGCAAGTGTTGCCCGGGCGTCCTTGGAGCACTTTGACGCTTAAAATCGTCCTAGGTAGAGCCACCGCCTTTGATATTGGATATTTTCCCCTTGATATTCATAATTTTTAGCTATTTTTAAGTAATTTTTGGCACCAAATTTCCGCTCTCAGAAATGGTGTCATCCAATTGCCTTTGCTAGTAGGAAATCGGGGATATCTGAAGTTAACTATATGTACATGGAGAAATTGTGCTTGGGAATGGTCTTTGCGACAAAGAAATTTAGGCATTATATTCTTTATGAGAAGGTAGTATTCTTTACAAAGGTAGAAGGACTCAGATTGCTATTGAATAAGTTGTAGCCGCCTGATCGTTTAGCAAAGTGGTTAATCACTTTGCAGGAGTTCGATTAGCTAGATGGGGATTGTTGTCATTCTTCATGGCCTGGCCTACTCTTCCTCTAGTACGTTTTCCCAAAGGAGCAAGCCACCAAAACTGCAAGGTATTTTAGAATGTCTCGTGGATTTCGGGGAGCCAAAGGAAATTCTCACTGAGAGAAGTGATATTGAAGGTCTATTTAAAATCGATACAGCTTCCATCTCTTCCTGGTATGCGGCAATAACACATTATTTATCCACAAGAGGATTTGGGGTTGCTTTATCGAAGTTTGAAAAGAAAAAAATTAAGCAACAAGCATTACACTTTTCGATTATAGTGGGTGTCTTGTATCGATCATCATTGTGTAGTACCTGATGAGCTACTATTTATACTTGAGGAGTGCCATGATTCAGCATGCGGGAGACATTTTGCTGGCCGACTTACCGCCCAAAAAATCTCTCCATGATGGATATGATAGCCATTGATTTTCCAATATGCTTTTAGTTATGTTAAGCGTTGTGATGTCTATCAAAGATACGATGCGAGAGAAAATGGTAGGTGACCTCGAAATCCCATCTTAGTTACGTTACCCTTTGAAAAATGGGGTATTGATTTGTGGGACCAATATACCCTTCATCAACTATGCGAAAGCGGTATATTATTGTAGCAACAGACTACTTTACCAAGTAGTCTAAAGCTCAAGCAATGGTGAAGGAAAATGCTAAGGAGACAGCTAGTTGCAAGTGCAATGTGACCTAGGTTGTGCAAGTGGGTAAGGTGGTGCAAGTGAAAGCCTAGTGGTGCATGCTCAAGTCCTAGGTGGGTGGTGCAAGTCGTGTTGTGAGTAAGAACTATGATGACGATGATCTTTAGTGCAAAGGAATTCTAAATCTAGGTGCAAGGATCCTAACTATCAAATGGCAAAATGAATAATAACCAACCAAATAATGAAACAATGGCCACATATTTGATTCTTACATTGTGTTTGTTTTGAGTTTTTTGAGTTTTGCTCACTCTTCTTCCTTCAATGATCATATTGTTAATCATCCATAATAAAAAAATTGCATCTACAATATTGATACACGGATTGGTAAAATAAAAATGTTTAACACAACCTAACAAGCATGACAAGCACGATGTATCTTCAATCCACAAAAATGTCACATGGTTTGTTAAAGCAAGAAAAGTTTTTTCATTTTTGGAGAAAATTTTTTGCCATTTGGTCCATCAAAGAATATTGTGTATGATCGAGGGACACACTTCTTGAACAAGGTTATAGTGACCCTAACTAAAGCTTTGAATATTAAACACAATAAGACTACCCCGTATAATCCTCAAGCAAATGGTCAGGTTGAGAGTACGAATAGACAACTGGTAGGAATCTTATCTAAGATTGTATCAGAAAGAAAGCACAATTAGGATAAGAAATTATATGTGGCAGTGTGGGCTTACAACACGACATTCAAGAGAGCCACATGCCACACCTGTTCAACCTAGTGTATGGGGAGAAGTGTGTTTTGCCATTAGAAATAGAGCTCCCCACTATGCATTTTGCCCTCAATCATTCATTGGGAGAGGAAGAAGTGTTACATGAACGGAATACTTCTCTGATACATCTTGATGAGATTCGATTGCAGGCTTTGCTACATCAAGGTAGGAAAGAGGAGAATGAAAGCCCTTAGTGATCTTTGGGCTAAGAAGTATAAATTTGTGAAAGGTCAGTTATTGCTGTATTATAATGCTTGAAGCTCCCCACTATGCATTTTGCCCTCAATCATTCATTGGGAGAGGAAGAAGCGTTACATGAACGGAATACTTCTCTGACACATCTTGATGAGATTCGATTGCAGGCTTTGCTACATCAAGGTAGGAAAGAGGAGAATGAAAGCCCTTAGTGATCTTTGGGCTAAGAAGTATAAATTTGTGAAAGGTCAGTTATTGCTGTATTATAATGCTTGAAGGGAGCTCTTTCCAAGAAAAATAGAACCCAAATGGAATGGACCATACAAGATTGTATGTTTAGGAAAGAATGGCTCTACAACCCTTCTAACAAATTTGCAAGGGAGTTAGAGTTTAAGAATAAATTTAACTTTAATAAGTTGAAGCCTTACTATGTGTAAGGGTTGACGTTGGGCTTGGTGCCTATGCAGATCCTCCAAGATTCAGTCTTAGTGTGCAATAGGTACCAAGACGAGGGGATGGGACGCATTATTCCTTATTTGGAGCATCCATACCTTGAGCAACATTACCACCAAGGTCGAGTGATCTAGTGGAGCAAAGGGTATCAGGTTACTAAGTGTCCAGATGGATCCTTTATGTGGGAAATTAAGGTCTACTACCACCATTGTCAACGGATTCTGACAAGCATTCCTATCGAGTTCAGCGAGGAAGGAATTGTGCCTGTTATACATCCTCTCTCTCGGCTTGATTTTGATTATCATAAGTACGAGTGAGCTGATTATTATGGCGTTGCCTATCAATAACACCATATTAGAGATTTTGGGAATTTCCCAAGTCCCACTTTGAATGAATGTCTTACTTTTGTGAATGAAAGAGAGCACTATGTTTATGTTTATCTTTAAAGGGCACTTTGTATGTTACAAATATGAGATCACACATCTTGAGAGCTTAAATGATGAATGTAAGCTATGTGGCTGTTATGAGATTTGGATTTCACCTCTATCTTTTCTAGCATACTAACAAAATATGATGTTGTATGGTGGTGGAAACATCAAGGAGGCTTAACTAGTATATACCTAGGAAATTCCCAAGTTTAATGTAAGAATACAAAGGTTTGATGGAGTGGAGAGAGAATTTAGAATACAAGAGCCTTAAACATTGTATGAAAATATATTATCATGGCAAAAATTTATAATGTTATGGATTTGAAGATATTATAATACGAGTTTTTTCTTTTAGATATAGCATCATTTAAAGTGACATGTATAAGTTTCATGCACTAGGACCTTAAAAGAGTCACCACTAACTAGGTGTGGTTTAATAACTTGATCTAATACCATATCGTAATAAGTTTGGATAACCTATGATGTGATGGTTCTTTTTTTGTGTAAACCAATAGACACAAGTATGTCAAATAATTGCTCACTCCATTTACATTTTTTGTATGCATATGCATGATATATAAATATCTTTTATTCAAAATTTCTATCTATCTTGACAATATATGGACAAGATGGATATTGACTTTGGCCAAAATTAACGAGTTTCACACTTTGACTAGCTAAATGAATTTTCATATCATAAAATAAATATTTATATACCAAGCTAGAAGTTTATGATTTTTCTAAGACTAAAGATTTAACCTTTGACCAATGGTTTGTGTTTCCAAAGAAATAGACATAAATTTTATAATCAATCAAGACTTATTTATTAGCTAAGACATAAAGTATAAAATTGGACTTAAACCACTTTATAAGAAATTTCAACACAATCAACTAATGTTATTGAAAGAATAAAAAACATTAAGTAGATTCTCCTCATTGATATTGGTGGCGTTAAAAACACCAAGATAGCTACACAAAACACTTTAAATTTTTAACAAGCATATATTTTATAGCCATACAAAAGCCCTTAATGTAAGGGATATATTTACTATGGAAGTCAAAATTAGTCCATATAGAGTCACTGTCTTGTTGCATCATGTATATTGGAAAAATACAACTTTTGTAGATAGCTGCACTACCATTTATGAAATGTTTGTGATATCCTAACTCATGAGCAAGTTGCATTGCTTCCATATCTTTCAAAGTAGAGATTAAAGGAGTCTGCTTCAACATGGATAATTGTGAGTTGTTCAATGTAAGTGATAGACGATGTGAGGCATTTGTTGAGTATGCTTATATAGTAGATGGTTATAAAGTACAAAATAGGATTTAAACCACTTTATAAAAAATTTCAACACAATTAACTAATGTTATTGAAAGAATAAAAAACATCAAGTAGATTCTCTCATTGATATTGATGGTGTTTAGAAACACAAAGGTAAGTACATAAAACACTTTAAATTTCTAACAAGCATATATTTCATAGCCATATAAAATACTTTAATGTAAGGGATATATTTATTATGAAAGTCAAAATTAGTCCATATAGAGTCAGCGCCTTCTTGTTAATCATGTATATTGGAAAAATACAAATTTGGTAGATTTTGTATAAAACATTTAGCTACACTACCATTTATGAAATGTGTGTAATATCCTAACTCATGAGCAAGTTGCATTGCTTCCATATCTTTCAAAGTAGAGACTAAAGGAGTTTACTTCAACATGGATAATTGTGAGTTGTTCAATGTAAGTGATAGACTATGCGAGGCATTTGTTGAGTATGTTTGTATAGTAGACTATCATAAAGTATAAAATAGGATTTAAACCACTTTATAAGAAATTTCAATACAATTAACTAATGTTATTGAAACAATAAGAAACATCAAGTAGATTCTCTCATTGATATTGGTGGTGTTTAGAAACACCAAGGTAATTACATCAAACACTTTAAATTTCTAACAAGCATATATTTCATAGCCATGCAAAAGCCTTTAATGTAAGGGATATATCTATTATGAAAGTCAAAATTAATCCATATAGAGTCAGCGCCTTCTTGTTACATCATGTATATTGGAAAAATACAAATTTTGTAGATTTTGTATAAACCGTTTAGCTGCACTACCATTTATGAAATGTTTGTGATATCTTAACTCATGAGCAAGTTGCATTGCTTCCATATCTTTCAAAGTAGAGACTAAAGGAGTTTGCTTCAACATGGATAATTGTGAGCTGTTCAATGTAAGAGACGGATGACGTGAAGCATTTGTTGAGGATGTTTGTATAATAGATGGTCTCTTGAAGCAAGAAGTAATTGAAGATTGAACATATATACCATCTTTATCAATCATGGTCTCGTGCGATGTTGATGATGAAGATGAAATACCATCATTCTCTGCTCTAGTCCATTCATCAATGACAACCTTGAATTGAGCATACAATTCATGTCCATATTGAACTGGTTCCTGTCCATATCGATCAAACTTGATGACTTCACGTGCATCATGGTATTTTCTTAAGCGAGTCAAGTATGGTAGAAGTTCTTTGATCAAGATAGAGTCTTCACGATCAATATCAAATGTTTTTGGATAAATGCAATTCTCAACAGGATTTGGACATCCTTTGTAAGGACTATCATCTATGAGAATAGTCTTGGTATGCTGACAAACATCTCCATATTGATCCCATACATACTTCAGAGGCTTGAACATTGCTTCTACTCCCATCTTATCTGGCCTATATATGATTTTGAGTCGATGTCTATGACATTGTTCTTGGCCCCAAATCATGAAGAAAGGATACCTCCTTTTTGCATGGATCTCCAAGCACTTAATAACTGCCATGACATTCTTACGTAAAGCTGTTGACCAAACTCCCACTTGGAATCTTGCAAATAAGGCTTCAAGAAACTCCATACATCTTGGTCGAAGAACAAGCCATTGCTTTCCTATTTGAAAGCTTTGAAACCTTTTAGACTTAGCAAAGCATCGTTGTAAAAGAAGACCATTGAGATCAAGTATTACACATAATTGTATTGCATTTCTTATCAAGGAAACATCAAACACATCATCGTGCTCTACTGTTGATGAATCTACTAGATATTCAACCATAGATGTCTTAGTTGAAGTTACAAAGAAGAAAAAGAAGCACATTAGATTCATTTACTTCCTCATCATTCTACCTAATTTTTGAGCTATAAACTGGCATTGAACACTAAAGCAATTTAACTTCACATTGATAAATACATAAATAGGTACTACTTTAAAAATGATGTCTTAAGAAAAGAGACAGTTGACCATGTGGTCAAATCTAATCAAAAGTAATATCATGAGGTGAAAAAAATATATATGAAATTTTTTTTGAAGTAAAATCTATTTTAATAAAGTCATTTTTCCATATACTTGAGATTAGTACAAGAATCAAGTATACTAACAATAGATTCTTGTAATTAGTTGCACAAATTATATTATCATTATAATATTTAACATACTCAATTTTTAAAAAGACCTTCAAAATGGCATGTACAAAGAAGATGTTTATTAGTCCTAATTATTAAAAGAAAATTTAAACATGATACTTTTGACCATGTGACCAAAACTATGTCACATATAAGTGACACATGACAATTTAATTGAGATAAGTTATACTTTATTTGAATAAGTTTTCATAGTTTCTTCTTAAGGACTAACCATTCTATTTTTGAACTAGTTATATCCCATAGATATTTAAACTCACGAATTGTAACAAGGATTTTTACCTTAATATTCCATATACACATCTCAAAAGATACATTGGAGAGAAATCTTTGTTGCAATATTTATAACTGAGGTAAAACTCCTTTGGGAGGTGCAATGAATCATTTTTGGGGTGTGCAATATATTGTTGGCTTTCTTATCCTAAGGTACATGCATAGACATACACTAGTGATGTAGTAAAAGAGTCTATAAGAGATAAGAGATTTGACCATGTGGACAAATCTAACCAAAACTAACATGACAAGATCATAATACAACACATATAAGAGTTTAATTGAAATAAGATCTAAAATAGACTTAAGTAAATTTTGCATAGAGGGCTCAAACTTTTCATTATGATAAGTATTCTTACACACTAAATTACAATTAAATAGTTATCCTTACAAAGGATGATAAATTTTAATGAGCTCTTTAATACCGATTTGGTAAAATATTTACTTAAATAAAAATTTTAAACCAAACATGCTTGGTACCTTTTATAAAAAAGTAAAAAACCAAAGACACAGTTTCTTTAATTAATATCATCAAAGAAAGAAAATATTGCAAATGCTAATGGAAGTAACTTCTCAAGAAAAAAATCAAAATTACATCAATGTGTCTTCCTTGATGAAAGGAGAAGGAACAGAGTTTAAATACCTGAAGTAGCCCTTAATTTCTCTTTCATAATTAGACTTGCTATATCTTGGCTTGATTCTTCTATGCCCTTGGGTGGTACTTTAAGAACTTGAACTTTAGTAGGAGGAACCTCTTGGGAGTTTGAATTTTGTTTGGCACTCTCATGGACCCTCCACAATTGTGCTTCAACCTCTCTTTGCTCTTGAGTATTGCAAACCACTTCAATAGTCTTCATATGATTTATCAATGCCACCTTAGATGCAAGTCCACTTGAATATACATCAAATACAACCTCATGAGCATCATTGAATGCTTTGATTGTAGTTTCCATAACTTTCATTTTCTTTCTCAAAGCGGCCTTTGCAATCCTTTGTTCTTCTTCAAGATCTTCATCATTGCACTCCTTGTCCAAGCCTTCAAAGTCCAAAATGGAAGGCTTGTTGACATTGTTTATATATCGCTCAAAATTGATGAAGCTTTTCTCCATGGTCACTAATGTCAAAACCACAAAAGAATCTATAGATCCAAAAGCAAACGTTCTATCCATTGGTAGGAAGTCAACACTACCAACTAGCATGCAATACTTGCAAGAAATGCTTTCAAGAGCATTTTCCAAAGCTACCATTTTCTTTCAATCAAGAAATGATAACAACATGAATTGTTTAGGTTCACATGTCATTTATAGTAGAGTGGATACAACCTTTCCAAACTTTATAGAGTCGCATTTCATTCCCTCAACCCCATGTGCTGCATCTAGAACAACAACCCCAATGGTAATTGGATCTATGTAAACATTATGTATAAGATCAAAGGTTTCTAGATTGCATTCGACAACATATACACGCCAAGGGGAAGTAGTGGAGGATTGAAGAGGATTTTTCTTTTTTCCAATTAGGAAGTTCACAATATCTTTTGCTCCATTTGGTAGGGACCCTGGATCAGCTCCACGTGTGAGCTTCTTTGATACCCAATCATTGCAAATGCCTAAAATCTTTGTGTAGACCTCATCATTGATATCATAATCATCAACAAGCTCTTCCCAAGTCTTCATCACAGCGCTACTTTCTGGGAACTGAAGCATTGAAAAGAGTGACTAATTCCTCCTTTAGGACCCTATCTTGCTTGATTTGCTTAGCCCTTATTTCCATGTCAATCATATCTTCCTTATCCCATTTGTTTCTAAGAAAAAGGATATGACCTTCATTGATCTCCTCTTGTAGTGTAAGGATGTCTCCATCCTTTAAACCCATAAGGCAACGAAATGCAGCAGGAGAAGGTTGCCTTCCCTTTTTTCTCGAACTCTCCTCTTGGGATATAAGTTCACCTCTAGAGTATCTCTTCATGATTTTGATCCAACTATCAAATATTTCTTGGGAGCTAACAATCATATGGCAATCTCTAGATGCACAATTTTCTCCAATGTATGCCACAAATATCTGCAAAAAAAGATCAAAATAGTGAGCATAGAACAAAAGAAAGAGAATCACACTAATCTTCACAAAAAAAGAAGGTAAGCTTATATATGATTACCTGCCATGGTACTCTTTGAGAGCTTGTCTTAGAAAGCCCTTGTTGGGGTTTTGGTGGAGAACCAAATGCTAGCCACTGATCTCTTAATTGTTGAAGTTGCTCAACATAAGGTACATTCTTCATAACATTATGTGATTCCATATTTGTCATTCGTGAAAGCTCAATGCACATTTTCGTAGGACAATCAACTAATATTCTAGCATTTCTTGTGGTGTATAAATGCTTGGTTGCTAGACAACGTGTAGTATTACTCTCAATATATATGTTTGCTGCATGAATTGAGTGAAGCCTTGATATAATCCAATAACTATAAGTGTTCAACTTATTAGCATCCACCTCATCACGATGCATGGGTCTCTTCTCATTGTTGTCTTGTACAAAAGGCATAAGATATGATGCTGTTGTTGGGTTCATGGGAGTCTTTATGAAAGACATGGTTAGCTTCTCTACATAATCCCAACATAGTGACCTATAAGCATACAAAGGAGGTGCCTCATAACACCTATCAACGAGAATAGGAAATTGTGTTGTTGGCCCAAATGGAAATAAATTTTCAAACATGTGAAATCCTGATTCTTCCTTCTTTCCGTTCTTCTTAACTATTTCAGGAAAATCGAATGTTCTTTCTACTCCCTTGTCCTCAAGAGAAATTATGGGCTTTGCAGGTGTAACTTCTAACATGGAAGGTAAAGTGGCATCATTCTTAGTAGTGTTAGCAGCCATACTAACAATAAGAGCTTGTGACAAGGAACTTTGTTGAGGTGATTTTGACTTTGAGCTTGTGGGATTCCATGAATTATTTTCTTCTTGAGGAGAAGGTGAAGATCTCAAGTCCATTTTTTTTATCTTGGAGCTTCATTCTTTTGTTGGGGTGATCACATTTTCTTGATAGGGAAAGTAGCTCACTATTTTGAACAGCTTGGAATGCTAATATAATGTCTTTTGTGCCCTTTACCTCCTCAAATAAGGTCCATCCCATTGTTTTCAAAGAGTATTCTTCATCCTCTTTAATACTGACAAAGTGAAATGACAAAGGATCAAGTTTGTATACTACATTTTTCCCCTTGATCTTAACAAGATTACATGGTATTCCCTCTTTCCCAGCACATCCATCTGTTATCTTCTCTATGACACCGTCTTGTTGAAAAAATGCAATATCACTCTTCAAAGTGAATAAGAGAACATTGTCAACTCTTTTTCCTTGACTATCATAAACATCCACATACCATGGATACACAAAACCACCACTAACTCCATCAATGGTTTGGGTCTCCTTTTTGGATGTGCTATCTTTCTTTGAAATTGAATAGTTCTATAAAGAGAAAAAGTTGTTAGACAAAAGTGGATTTAAAAATATTCAAAATTCACAAAACCCAAATAAATGTATAAGATTTCTAAGTTGAAAATTGAAAACACAACAACACAATATTTTACAAAATACAAGACAAATGTACTCTAAAGGGACTCTTCCATAAAATGAAATATTGAAATTTGAGATTAAGTGTGGTATGAGATCCAACCATAAATATGTGTGCTTATGTATCGAATCTCATGGATTATCCTGACCCTAAGTTAGCATTAACTATGTTTCTCTTGCAAAAATCATATAGTAAAAACTTTGCCATGGACTTCGGTGAGAAGATCAAATTCTATTAATAGTGAGACTTGACCATGGGCTTAACCAAATGGTCAAGCGATAATGAAATGTTGAGTGTGAGTGTGGTATGAGATATAGTGAAGAATCATTGTGGTTATGTAGAAAATATCATGGATGATTTTGTCCCTAAGTTAATATTGGATTTCTTCTCCATGTAAGTTTCCTATGCAAGGATCATACTCTAGGAACTTTGCTAAGATTTTTGGCCATGTGGTCAAATCCTATTTAATCAAAGAATGAGATTTAGTCCAATATGAGATCCACCTATATATCAATGTGGTTATGTAGCAATCTCACAATTCCATTTGGCCCAAAGTTAACATTTTAATTACTGCACATGTAAGTTCCCTTTGAAATGAGCTATATTGTAGAAACATTGTCATTGGTTTTAGCCATGTGGTCAAATCCTATTTAGTCATAAGACTTATCTATCAGATTAGAAACTTTGCCATGGTTTTTTACCATAGGGTTCTTAAAGGCTAGTTAAAGGGAGGATGCAGTTTATTGTGATATGAGATTCACATATAAACAAATATAGCTATGTAGCAAATCCCATAGATATCAATATAAGATAAAGTGAAAAACACTTGAAAGGTGGAGATTTGACCTCATGGCAAAACCTACAAGACAAGACGATTTCTATAAACTAGTTTTAACCATCTGGCCAAATCTAGTTTCATAACCATATGAAGAAAATGATTCATTTGTTGTAACATGTTGTGAAATTGGATTTGACTATATAGCCAAATATTGTTTTATAATGGAATGAAAAAGTAGTCTCATGGTTTGCAAGATTTATGAGATTAGATTTGATCATATGGTTGAACAAAACAAGAATGGGGGATTCTTGGATGCTAGCATTGATAACAAAATGAAAGATTTGACCATATGGCCAATTTTTATTTTGTAGTGGAATGGAAAAAGTGGCTAATTTGTGGCAAAATGATATGATATTTATAGGAAGTAATGAAAAATTGAAATGAAAGAAATGGTTAATGGAAACAAAGTGGTTTGTTTGTTGCACAACAAGTTTTGACCACATGGCGAGACTTCCTATAAATATAGTAAGTAATCAAGGAGTTCCAAGTAGAACATGGTCTTCCTTTTTTGGAGATAACATAGAAGATGTTTTTCTTAGAACATTTTTCCACGCAACCAAATCTAGCATACCCAAAATTTGTGTGATTGAACCCACCATAGATTTAGTCTTAATTTTTTAGGAGCAAATTCGTTGCAAGACAAGATTTTACCACATGGCCAAATTATAGAAAGTAAGGAAGTCTAAGTAGAAACTAGCCTTTCGTTTTGGAAGTAAGCAAGGGTTGATAATATAAGAAAGCATTTGACCAAATGGCAAAATGTCATTCTTGTAGTAAAATGAACAAAGTGCTTGAATGGTTGCAAGATATTGTGATACTACAGGAATCCTTATTTTGGCCAAGAGATAGCTTAAGGAGAAGATTTGGCCACATGGCAAAATCTCATAGTATCTTGGAAAAAAGAACATAAATTACTTCTTATATTATAAGAAAAGATTTGACCTCATGGCCAAATCTCAGATTATATTGAATAAAATAACAAAAAGTACTTCTTATATCGCAAGAAATTTTTTGACCATATGGTCTAGTCTATAAATTGATGAAAGATCATGATATGTGTTGTTAGAAAATCAAATTACATCCTATGGCAAAATCATATTGAGTATTTGTAAGTATTGTATAGCCATATGCTTATTGCAAAATTATAATAAGTGTAACCATAAAATCTGATGGTAATGCTTTTACTATGAAAATACAGTATAATGGAAAGTTCTATATAGTAAAGTATAATACAATGTATAAGAACTTGATAAAATGCTCTAATATTACATAATGACACAACAAATATAAGGCTAGGTTTAGCCTTGAGGCAAAATCTTGAGGTATATAGCATCATAGAATAGAAAGAAAAGCTAGTATTTTGAAAGCACTCATCATTGATAAAAGCATTACACAAACCATTTATTCCATATTCACATCTAAGAGACTTTTTCAAACATTACACAAATCATATACTTCATATTCACAACAAAAAGAGTATTTTCAACAGTGCAAGAAGTCATGTTTTCAATATTGACGTAGAGTGAAGCTATCACTTGCAAGGTAGTGGTTGGACAACAAAAAACACAAGCACTCTAGAGATCAATCAAGCAATCGAGAAGAAGAAGAAGACATTGAATTCTCAAGAGTGAGTGCCTAATCTCATTGCTACAGAAATACATATATAGAAATACATATTGCATTTAGTTTTCATACATGATTCTTATTTAGAAAATGCTCTTGGTGTTTGATCTTAATATTATTCAATACTAATCATACAAAAGAGTAGTAGTGTGATTTGTAGTAATTGTATGGATTGAAATGGTCATAATCAATGTAGTTTAACTCAAAATCAGAAATGAAGTAGGAAAAAGTTGAAAACCTGTTGTAATTAGTAGGTCAGTAATGTGTGCCAACGTAACAGAAATCACCCGTGAAGTAGGAGCAGGCACGGTGTGGACTAGCGATCATTCACTAGCTTGTTGAATTGCTGAAGCCTTGGAGCAAGATTTTTTATTTGAAGACGCACGTACTTTTAGTCATAATACCCTGATTCAAACAAAAAATTGCACTACACAATCTGTTTCAGTTTGAGAAAATGAAACAGTGAAGAGTAGTCTAAGAAATATCCTGATTCAAACCAGAAATTGAACTGCACAATTTGTTTCAGTTTAAGAAAATGAAACAGTTGAGAGTAGTCAAAGAAATACCATGATTCAAACCAGAAATTGCACTGCACAATCTGTTTCAGTTTGAGAAAATGAAACAGTGGAGAGTAGTCAAAGAAGAGGAGGGGGATAGAACCGCCAAAGATTAGGGCTGCAACACTTATAGTAAGAGAGGGGCGACAGGAGCAGAGATAAAAATGCAGAGTATAAGAGATGCGAAACCTGTAACTGTAAAAACGCAACAAAGAAAATGCTCAGGTTAGAGAGTTACGTGGAAGAGAGAGGGAGGGGAGGAGAAACTCATTTTGAAAAACATCATGATTAGTTGTAAAGACCGACTCATGAAACGAATCATTTAATGTATCATGCTATTCGAATAACCATAACTTGTTACGGAATACGAGTAGATTTAGATCTTATTTTTGTGTCTATTTTTGCGTTGCCCCCAAACCCCCACCGGGGGCGCTGACCCCGAACCCCCGTTGGGGGCGTTGCCCCCAAACCCCCACAAGGGGGCGCTACCCCCTGGACCCCCCGTTGGGGATATTTCCCCCAAACCCCCACACTAGGGGCACTACCCTCGGACCCCCGCTAGGGGCGTTGCCCCCAAGCCCCCCTCAGGGACATTGCCCCCGAACCCCCACACCAGGGGCACTACCCTCGGACCCCCGCTAGGGGCGCTGCCCCCAAACCCCCATCAAGGACACTACCCCCAAACCCCTACTAGGGGTGTTGCCTGCTGTCGTGCTGCTGCGCATCCGAGCTGTAAACACCTCCATTTTTGTTGTGCATCTGTGTTATCTTTTCGCGTGTGTTTTATTGTGTGTGATTGCTGCATTTTCTACCCGTCCTTTCAGTACCCGCATCCAATGTACATACTCCACTTGTGTGTTTGTGTTTGTGTGTGTTTTAGTTTGTATGTATGTTGTATGTGTGACAGAAAAATATGAAAAACTGATACCAAAGAGTAATATTATGCTGTCAATTACAATGATGAATTCCAAGAAAAGTGCAGGATATCGTGGAATCGAAGGAAGGCTCAGGAATTAGCTGTGGATGCTGCGATGAAGTGGTTAGCTGTTCATCATTTGAAGCTCATGCTGAATGTGGAGATGGGGGGAGATCTTGTTCTTTGTGATGGATGCCCAGGAGCATAACACATAGAATGTGCTGGTCTATCTTGCATACCGGAGGGAGATTGGTTCTGTTCTCTCTGTCAAAACAATCTTGAGGGAGATAAGAGACACTTAGAACAAGTGTACAGAGGTGGGTTAGGCTTTCTGTTTTGAAAGTTGGAGAGAAAGATAAAAAGCTTTGTATTTTCAGAATAGCCTTACAAATGCTATGTTGAGATTGGGGAGGGAGGGCTATTAATGGAAAAAGTAGACGAAGACGCAGGATAGGGACGATGAGGCATAATCGATGATGGAAGAGGAGGAAGACTAAGGATGATTTGCTTTTTGCCTTGGTGTGGTGACATCATCTGTGTGGATTGCAAAAACACGTTGGGGACAGAAAGGATACCTTTGGGGGGAAACACGACTCGTGCAGGCCTGTGCAAATTCAACCCGCTTCTTTCATGGCTGAGGACCTCACAGACGGTGCATTGTTCGAAAGCGTGCAATTGAAGAGCCTTTATGATGCAAGTGATAGAAACAAATTACCTATGGTCATACCTGATTCAGCCACAGATTGTTCCGCTATCTGTGCTGTATGTGTAAAATCCGTTCAAATATGGAGAGATCCTGTTGTTACTGAGGAGAGTTGATCCACTATTGGAGGGGGATGAAGCTCTGTGGAGAGGGGAAAAGCAATCGACAACAAGGAAAGAATCGGGCAGAACTCTAAGGAGCTCTACTATGAGTCAGTGGTTACTCTTCTCTCTGATTACCGTGATTCAGATTTAGAGCTTGACAAGTTGAAAATTATGGTATCAAAAGAGTCAGTTCACATGGTGTTGGCCCCATTTGAAGGGGTAAAGGGAAGAATCGCGTGTGTAATGGGTGATTGAAGTTTGGAGCTGCTAAAGGAGAGAAATTTGACAAAGAGGCGATAAACGAGGCCTTGCTTTTGAGGCCGCTGCGGTCCCATCATCCTCAGTCGTCCTTGTCATCTCATCATAGATTCACAATATACCGACGAGTTCTCTGCACATGCTGTCGTCATCGTCCTCACTGAATTTCTGTTGATCTAGCTCCAAAAGGCTTTACAAATTGCAGAGAATGCTCTACCTTGGAAGAGCCTCAGACATTGGCTTACTTTGGATGGTTTTGAGGAGCTCTCAAACACGGCAGCGACTTTGCATTTACAGTTCATAAAGCATGTGTCTTCCCATGAGCATGTGGTAATAACAGAATCGTTGCTAAGGATTATAGGTATCACTTTCAGCATTTCGAGCTCACGCAAAAGATACTAGAGTCGGCTGATTCTTCCATTAGAAGATCTAGTTGGAATTATAAACTTTGCTGAAATGCATAAACATCCTAGAATATCTGAACTGCGAATGCTGGCATTGAAAACCATTCTGGAGACCTCACCACTGCCAATATGTTTGGTTCAGTGCTGTGTGATCCTGGGAAATGGTGTGTTACATCTGTGTGATTGATGAAAATACCACCTTCATCAACGTTTGGATGGAAAAGCTTGAATAACTGACAGTAAAGATGAATAAGCTAACTGTATTGCACTTGTTGATCCTTAAAAGAGTGTTGAAACTGTCAAGATTGAGGGAGAGAAGGAAGGAGTCTCACTTGTAGCTTTCTTGCTTGCACAATGGGGGAATACACACAAGGGTGGAGGCTGAAAACAGTTTTTCTCTTCTTAGTTGTGTAAGCCAAAAGAACTCAAGTACAAAGAAATAGAAGAACCCTATATATGGGTCTCAAACCAAACTCAATTAACTAAGGTGGCATACTAACTGAGCCACGAACTAGAGTAGATAAGGATAGCTATCATGTAGCTATTATTCATGGGCAGTGTACCAACCGCGTCTGCAATTGACAAGTTGGTGACATAAATACACAACTGTCACCCTGGCGTATCACGAGTGGAGCTCGATATCTCAACCCTCCCCCTCAAGCTCAATCCCAATTCCTGCACACCAAGCAGGTCTCTGAACTTGCGCAGCTTCTCTGTGCCCAATGCCTTCGTGAATATGTCAACTACCTAATCCTCTGTGCTGACATAAACTAGATCAATAAGACCTAGTAAAACCCTCTCTCGCACATAGTGATAATGCACCTCAATGTGCTTTGTTCTAGCATGATAGACTGGGTTATTTTCCAAGTGTATACTACTCATGTTGTCACAATAAATGACAACTCGCCCATCTGTAGACTGATGCATATCATAAAGTAGCTTATGCAACCAAGCTACCTCACATGCAGCCATTGCTGCACCCCTGTACTCAGCCTCTGTGCTCGACAAGGCAACTGTAGGCTGTTTCTTGCTGCTCCAAGTGACTACAGCACTCCCGAAAGAGAACACATATCCACTGGTAGATCGTCTATCATAGATACTACCAGCCCAATCAGCATCAGTGTATCCATGCAATTGTATCTGAACCCCTGTCTCACAAAATAGTCCATACTGCAATGTGGACTTCACATACCTGAGTATGCGTCTAGCAGCATCCAAATGCGGTTTCCTTGGAGCCTGCATAAACTGACTTACCAATCCAACAGCATAGCTCAAATCTGGCCTGGTAATAGTCATATAAATCAAACTTCCTACTATGCGTCTATACATAGTAGGGTCTTCCAGAAGCTCACCTGCATCTGTGCTCAGCTTCACATTCTGCTCTAAAGGAACTGAAATAGGCTTACAGCCTATCATCCCATATTTGGACAGCATGTCCAATCCATACTGCCTCTGCAAGAGCTGTATCCCACTTGGTGATCTAATCACCTCAATGCCCAAGAAATAACGCAGCTCTCCCAAATCCTTCATCTCAAACTTCTTCTTCAATAGCATTTTCACATGAAGGATATCTTCATCACTGTCACCTGTCATAATCAAATCATCAACATAAATGACAAGTAGCATAATACCTTTCTCTATTTTTCTCACATAAAGTGAGAAATCTGCCTTGGAAATCTGAAAACCAATAGTGACAAGATACTGCCCTATCTTGTCAGACCATGCTCTAGGTGCTTGCTTCAAGCCATACAAGGCTTTCTTCAACCTGCAAACAAACTCAGGATGAACAGCATGCACATAACCTGGTGGCTGCTCCATATAGACCTCTTCTTGCAAATCACCATGCAAGAAGGCATTCTTTACATCCATCTGATGTAAAGACCATCCCTTTGATGCAGCCATAGCAATGACTGCTCTTACGGTTGCCATCCTTGCAACCAGACTGAATGTTTCTTCATAGTCAATGCCATATGTTTGTGCATACCCCTTGACTACTAATCTTGCCTTGTATCTGTTCACAGAACCATCTGCATTGTGCTTCACCTTATAAACCCACTTACAGCCAATTGCATTTTTACCTTTAGGCAAAGGTACCAATTCCCATGTAGCATTTGCTTCCAAGGCATCCATTTCTTCATCCATGGCTTTCTCCCATTTTTCTTTTCCCATGGCTTGCTCAAAAGAAGTGTGTTCTGGTTCCTGTATCACTTTGACCATATATGCATAGTGAATGGCTGTAAATCCATCATATTTCAGCCTATCCACAGGATACCTAGCTCTTGTAGACCTGCGCAAAGTAGGTTCACTCCCAGGTGCTCTCAAAACATTCCTGGTCTTCCTTGCTCCAGGTGTAACAATAGAAGGAATACCCAACTCATCATCAATGCTCTGTTGTGAGCCACTTGATTCACCATCCACATAAGAGTGACCTGCATTCACATCAAACATGGGCTGATCAACCTTCTCTTTTCCTTTTCGTGATACCTGCATACCACTATCTGCATTACTTTGAGAAGATTCTCCTGATCTCAATCTGCCTGTCCATGCCGAAGAATGTGAACCACTGCTAGAGGATGCTCCAGGTCCACTAATATTTTGTGACTGCTGCTGTGAATTCTGTGCAGCATTACCATTTTGTGCATCTACATCATCAATCACATTTACTAGTTTATACCAGCTACTCATCTCATAAAAAACAACATCTCTTCTCACTGTAAACTTACGAGTAGAAGGGTTATAGCATCTATACCCTTTTTGCTGCAGAGAGTAACCAATAAAGATGCACTTCTCAGCTTTTGGATCCAACTTGGATTTCAACTCATCTGGCACATGTACATAGGCAATGCAACAAAAAATTTTCAAATGAGAAATATTTGGTTTCCTACCAGTATACCTCTCCTCTGGAGTCATTCCATGTATTGCTGTAGTGGGAGTCCTGCTCATTATGTAGACTGCTGTAGCAACTGCTTCAGCCCAATAAAAATCTGGCAAGTCTTTTTCATTGAGCATGGCACGAGATACCTCTCCAATATGCCTGTTTTTTTTTTCTGCAATTCCATTTTGTTGTGGGGTATGACTGCATGAATATTGCTGCTTTATGCCATGCTCCTGCATGAACCTTGCAAACTCATTTGAGAGGTACTCTCCCCCTCCATCTGACCTTAGGCATTTTATCTGCAGACCTGTTTCTTTTTCAACCATCGCTTTAAGAGTTTTGAAATGCCCAAAAACTTCACTTTTCTTTTTCATAAAATACACCCAAACTTTTCTGCTATAGTCATCAATAAAACTGACAAAATAATGACAGCCTCCAAGAGATGCAGCTTTAGTTGTCCACACATCAGAGTGGATTAATTCCAATGGCTTCTTACTCTCTTGAACATGTCTAGGAAATGGTTTCCTTGCCTGTTTTCCAAACTGACAGGCTTCACATACCTTATGCATTTCTGCAACCTTGAAATTTGGCAAACCTTCAACAATATTTTGGGTATGCATTGATTTAAGTCGCTGTACATTAACATGACCAATGCGTTTATGCCAAATATCAATATCTGCAACTACACCGGTCCCATGTGCAAACATTGCTGCACTCAATTCAGACATGTCTGCATCCAATGTAAACATTCTGCCCTTCTTCTTTCCTTTTGCTATCAAGCGACCTTTATTTTTCATATCCTCAACAAAGCATCCATGAGGATTAAATCTGACCTGCAAGCCCTGCTCAACCATTTGACCAACAGAAACCAGATTCTTGGTGATATTCGGGACATGAAATACATCGGATATGTATTTCTTTTTCCCATCCTGCATAGACAAGGGAATTTCCCCAATCTGCACAATAGGATGTGCAGTATCATCACTAGTCTCCACAAATCCTGGTTTTTCCATTTTTCTTGCATCCTCCATCCATTCTGCATGACCTGTCATGTGGTTTGATGCACCTGAGTCAACATACCATACATCATTGCTTTCTTCTGCACTTGTCACAGAATTGTTCATGTGCTGCACCATAAACAAGTGCTCATTTCTGTCATCACCCTGTCTACTAGAAGATGCACAATTCCCTTGTTGCAGTTTTCCATTCATGATGTCATTCTGCTTTTTATAGCAGTCTTTAGCCATATGACCCATTTTACCACAGTAGTAGCATTCAACATTACTGTTTGCATTTTGGCCTCTTTGCCATTCACCACGACCTCTTTGGCTCCCCTTGCCTCTCGAGTTACCACGTCCTCCTCCATAGGACTGGTTTTCTTGAGTTTGCTGCATATTCTGATTTCTGCCACGGCCTCCAAATCGGCCTCCTCTACCTCTGCCTCTACCTCTTCCAACATTTGAGTAGAAGACAGCTTCTTTTGAAGTTCCTCCTGAAGAAGATGCACCACCATTTCTCTGCTCCTCAGAAATTAGAAGAGCAATCAACTCCTCAAAATCAGGAAATCTTTCACGGACGGAAATGGATGTTCGGAACTGTGCATAATCCTTTCCTAGACCATTCAAGGTCACAGAAACTAAATCATCATCTTCCACTGGCGACCCAATGGAAGCCAGTGCATCTGCAATCTTCTTCACCTTCATGTGGTAGTCGTTGATGCTCATACTTTCTCTTTGCACATTATGCAACTCTTGCTTGAGCTGCATTTTCCTGGCTTGCGTATTTGTGCTATACATTTTTGACAAAGTATCCCATGCCTCCTTTGGCGTACTTGCATCCTGAATATGCACAATCATAGAGTCTGAAATACTGATAGACAGCCAATACATAACTTTCCTGGCTCTCTCATGCCATGTTTTGAATGCCTGCATTTGCTGTTGATTGGGAACATCAGGAAGAACTGGTTCTTCTTCATTTCCTGCAACAAATTCCCAATATCCTTTTCCCATAAGGAAATTCGTCATTCTAAACTTCCATGCTTGGAAGTTGTTCTTGTCAAGCTTTTCAGTGACAATCTATGAAAGAGAATCAGATGCCATTACAGAAGACTGCAAAAAATTCTGTCACTGCAAAAACCACAGCTTCACCCTCACAAGGGAAAATCTGCAAAACTAGCGAAAGTGGTATTTGACCACACAGTCACTTCCTAGTGACGATTTTGCATCAACAGGCAACAAGGATGATTCTGTAGCTCCCAATGTCTCTGCGCACAAGCATACAATGCAATTTTTACAGTAACTATTCACCGACCTGTAGAACAGTGGCTGCACAGCATAAAACTGGACCTTTTCCTGAGTGCGTGCAGAAAACTTCCGCCTCCAAAACAGGCCCCGAAATGGCCTCAAATAAAAAAAACAAGGTCGCCAACGGCTAAAGCCCTATCCCGCAGCATATACTGCTCTCTTGCTTCACCGCGAAGGGCGTCTCAACCTGAGATATTGCACTCCTGCACTTTTCGGCTGTGCTACCTGCAAAGATCTGCTCCCAAAACAGAAAATGAAAGCAACACTGCTCCTCTTACCAGAACACCGCGAGCTTGGCTTGCTTTCTTGAGTTCCTTACCACGAACAAGGCTCTGATACCATGTCAAGATTGTGGGAGAGAAGGAAGGAGTCTCACTTGTAGCTTTCTTGCTTGCACAATGGGGGAATACACACAAGGGTGGAGGCTGAAAACAATTTTTCTCTTCTTAGTTGTGTAAGCCAAAAGAACTCAAGTACAAAGAAATAGAAGAACCCTATATATGGGTCTCAAACCAAACTCAACTAACTAAGGTGGCATACTAACTGAGCCACGAACTAGAGTAGATAAGGATAGCTATCATGTAGCTATTATTCATGGGCGGTGTACCAACCGCGTCTGCAACTGACAAGTCGATGACATAAATACACAACGGTCACCCTGGCGTATCACGAGTGGAGCTCGATATCTCAACAGAAACAGCAATGTCCCAGGCCAGTACTACTAGCATAGTGAGCAGTGCTAGTAAGATATTGTATGGACTTCTGAAAATTGTTTACAGGGATTACTACCCAGTAGATTTTAACAATTCTATGTGCCAATGGCAAAATTGATCTTGAACACCTAGTTGCAAAGCTGGTTAAGAGATACTACAAATTTTTTTGAACATGGACTTCATGTATTTTACTTGACAAACAATATAGAGTACTTTGGCATAAAAAATTTGAGTTCTTCTTGTTAGCCTCTTCCCTTGCTGTATATTGAACCCCGTATTCTACAGCTCTTGCATGAACTCTACGACACCGCATAACCCCACCAAGGGCCCTACCGCTTAAATTCCCCATTGGGAGCTTTGCCCCCAAATCCCTACAACGAGTGCTATCTTGAAACCCCAACTAGGGGCATTGCTCCCAAACCTACACTGAGGAAGACATTGCCCTCAAACTCTTACTAGGGGCATTTCTCCTAGACCAGCTGTTTCCCCCTCACCCCTCCTTAAGAACCCACCATTGTGATATTGCCCCTATTTCCACAACTAGAGATTTTTGCTACATACTCTCTATCCTACCCTACTAGAGATTCTACTCTTGAACTATCACTAAGGTGGGTTCAAAATCCTCAATGATATTACAAATTACATATTAGATACATTTAATATAGATAATCTTACAAAATATGATTTAATATATTTAAATTATATTTATTAATTATTAATAAATTAATTTAATATATATTTTTTAAATTATATTTTGATCATATATTCCATAATATGCACATAGTACGATATACTAATATAACATGATTTAGACTAATAGTATAACTTAAAAATAAAATGTAATATGATACATTTTACTATTATCAACAAGTAGGTAGTATAAGATTTATAAATATTTAACCATGATAAAAATTATCTTTCCTTCTCAAATAGCTTCTAATTGATGCTAAAATTTTCTCAATATTTATAACTTTGTGTCATAGTGAATGAAATCTCCTATTCTTTAGAGGTCATTGTGGTTTCAACATTTAAGCACAAGGTCAAAGTTTCTCAAAAATATCTTTATCCTTGTTGTCATGCGGAATACATGAAATAAAAGTTTTGATCATTTGATCAAATATTTTCCAATGGAGATCATAGAAATTATTTATTCTTGTTGACATACAATAAAGGCTTTGAACATTTGGCTAAATTTTGTTCTATGGACATCACAAAAAATTATTATTCTTGCTATCATCTAGGTTAAATACATGTTTTGACCATATGACTAAATCTTTTCTTGTGGATATCACAAAGAATTTTAATCCTAAGTCTTGTGTAAAATAGTTGCAATAGAGGTTTTGACCATCTGGCTAAATCCTTTTCCATAAAGATCACAATGAACTTTTATCCTTGTTATATGTATTTGGCTTGAGTTTTGATCATTTGGCTAAATATTTTTCTATGGAGACCACAATGAGCTTTTATCATTTTTGTCATGTGAAATACATACAACAAAGGTTTCAATCATTTGACTATGTTTTCCCCTATGGGGATCACAAATAATTTTTATATTTGCTATGGTATGGAATACATACAATAGATTTTTGACCACGTGGCTAAATCTTTTCCTATACATATTATAAATAATTTTAATCATTGTTCTCGTGTTGAATAGATATAGTACAAGTTTTGAACATCTGCTATATCTTTTCCCAATGAGAACACACAATGAAGTTCTTGCTTACTCAAAGAGTAGCTACTAAAATAAAGTAAAATCAAGGCAACTAAAAATAATAGAAGAAACTTTTCTTATTTACTTTAGGGCGGCACAGTTAATGAGAAAGTTTGTTTTTGGCCATATGGTCAAATCTATCCCCTTCTTTTTGTACGATGTTTCCATTAATACTTTCTATTATGGAAGTTGGACTCATTCTATCTAATGTTTAAGTACTTTTTTTGTTTCAATGAAATTTGATACTTCATTGTATTTAGCAATTTCATCACTATTTTCTTCTTTCTGAGAGGTGACAACATACAAATGATAAAATCTCCATTTTCTCACTTGTACAGGTATCATGAATAACGAATTTTATTTTGGAGAAACTGTGAATTTGCTAGTTGATCATGAGATTGTTGCACTTGGTAGAGTGTATGCAATACATCCAAATGAGACATGCCATGGAGAAACACTTGAAGATGGATATATTTCAGTGGCTATTGATAAATGTTTAAATGTAGCGCGCAGCGTATTTGCCATTCCCAACAATTGATGCAATGAAGGTTCATGAAGCTGTAGGTGGTTTTGCAAAATGGGGAAAGAAAGATGTGGTGGTTGTTTCAAACTCAATAACAATTCATGACAGAGGAGATGATTACAAATCAGACCATGTCCTACCTTCTGAGGATATTGATGTGCTTAGCATTCGTGAAAGTTGGAGAGAACATAGAGTGATGCTATGGACAGAAGGAAACACTGTGTGTATTGGGACAGGGGTTATATTATTGGCTTTTCCATATGATGTGATAAACTTTGAATTGCTAGGAGAAGAGGATGTTGGTGTGGTGGTAGATAAAGCCCTTGATCAAACCACAGGAACATACATAGATGACAACCTCCACTGTGTCACTTTGGAAAGATTGCCTATTAAACAAGTCACCTTTGATGATGGAACATCAGTGCTACAACAACAATCATACATGCAATTTGTCTCTACAAATGCTTGTGCCAAAAACATGGAAGATACCAATGAAGATTATGTTTCTCCAAAAAAATCAATTTTTGTTCAGAAGAGATCATATTGTATGGTCAATAGAAAGCCTCGAATTATTGCCCCTAAAAATGCAAACTTGAGGACTTCTATGGACTCCATTTCACAGGTTTCCATGATTGATTGTTGCCAAGAAAAGTGTTGTCAGTTTGCTGATAGAGAAGCAATGCAACAATTATGTAAATACTTTTGGGGGTTGCAACTTGAAGACCGCACAAACTATGTTTATGACAAGTTTGAATCATCATGCAGGATTGATTACTTGGGAACAAGGAAGTACAGCTTTATCTTCAATGGACAAGTGGTATGTGGAAGGGCATGGTATGAGATTCATGGAATCCCAAAGACATCTTTTTACAGGTACAAAACACAATTTGAGCATGGCGTGAGGAGGGCAATGCATGGAAACAAGGGGCTAATAAGAGCAGGTTGGGATCACACAGAGATGGGAAGAGCCATCCTTAGAGACTTTGTTAAGAAGAATGCAGAGCAAATGCCACACAAGAGTAGAACAATGCAAGATGGATCAAGGGAGACACAATTGGTCATCCCAGATGTTTATAAGCAGGTAGATATATGGGCAGAAGTAAATACAACATTGATGGTATTGGATGTAAGCAAATGTCCTTGTCCACCTTCAATCGTATTTGGAACACAGAGTTCAAGCATGTAACCTTAGCAAAGACAAGTGAGTTCTCCAAATGTAGTATTTGCTCAGAGATCAAAGAGCAACTTGCAGCAACAAAGTGTCTTCAAGAGCGAAATGTGCTTCTAAAGAAGCATCAATGTCACATGCTACAACAACAAAGTTGTCGGAACATATACTACAGTTGGCACTTGGCCTCAGCATTAGATCCAGATAAAAACTTGTGCATCATACATGATAAAATGGACCAGCAAAAGACAACTATCCCTAGGTTAAGGCTTCGATCAAAAGAGACTGAAAGATCTACTCAACTACCAGTTTCTTTAATAGGCATGATTACACATGGACATGGAGAAGGTAGCTATGGACATTTCTCACTTAATCTATGGCCTCATGATTCTAACTTCACAATTGCCTCATTGTCATTGTGCTTTAGGAACTTGGAGTGACTACATAGGCATGCAAATGGTGATCTACAAGTAGATGGAATGCCAAGATCAACCTCTGTGCTACTAAATGCCCTCAACTCAAAAAAAGCACTAGACCACCATCACGGTGTTGCACAAAATAAATCATGCATGGAAGATAATACACCATAGGATGACCATCATCATTTCAAACGATTGCCAGAGAACTTCTACAGCTTGATAATTGTGGGTCAGAAAACAAAAATCGCTATCTCTTTGCATATCTATCATTGCTTGTTGCATAAGGAACATTCAAGATGATCCAGCTTGGGTTTCTCATGGTGGGTCATACACATGAAGACATCGATGCAATGTTCAGTAAATTTTCAGAGAAGCTAAGGATGAGCATGACCTTCACTTTTCCTCATCTTATGCAACATTTTCAATCATGCCAGATGACTAGTCCTACACCTTTCTTATTGACACATGTGCCTGACTTTAAGAGACACATTGAGGGATACTTGTGTGATTCAAAAGATACACTTGTTGGTCACTCAAAACCTCCTCAATTTCGGTTTTATATGCGAGGAGATACACCTGTCATGCAATATAAGATGCATCCAAACTCCCCAGACTGGTTATCAAGAGAAGGTGGCATTGAATTATGGAAGAGAGACCTTGCAGGAAAGCCTACTCTTCCAAAGGGTGTTCCAATGTTGTTGCCCATGTTTGAGTACGTTAAGGATCAT
Source organism: Lygodium microphyllum (assembly GCF_053477565.2). Taxonomy (NCBI): domain Eukaryota; kingdom Viridiplantae; phylum Streptophyta; class Polypodiopsida; order Schizaeales; family Lygodiaceae; genus Lygodium; species Lygodium microphyllum. The sequence goes on from NC_141143.1 coordinate 9,312,342, forward strand.
CAAGAAGTAGTAAGTGGAGTTAAAGATTATTTGAAGTATTGGGGAAGATGGTCAAATGTACAAGGACCTGAAGCAGAGTTCACAAAGTTTATAACACCAGTGATTGATTATTGGAAACATATAATCTACACTCTTTAAACTCCAAATGTCCAAGAACATTTATTTTTCATAGATTTTTGGCCAAGAACACAAAGTGATGTAACCAATATAGATGTAGATAATGCAGATGAATTTATTGGATTGGAAGAGTTGAATGATCACTATTGTGGTCCTCTGAGCAAACGACCCAAACATGCATTTGAACCAATGCTTGATGTTAAGAAAGATGACTTTGTGTTTGTTAGACCTTCAGATCCAATATATCCAATATGGCTTGGTGTTGCACAAACTGAGATCGATACAAATAGACATTCCAAAAACTTCAACAAGGTACGTATACAATATTGGGCACCAGTTTGTAGTCGTCAAAATGCTACAGATGCAGAGGTGTATTTTAATTGTTAGGATAAACATTGGATGTGCAACAAAAAAGATCCTGAACGATGGGAAACAATAGATAGCATTGTCTTCTCTTGGATGAAGAAAGGTACAAATTCTCCCAAGAAAATCAAAATTCCCCCAAAGCTTGTATTGAAGGCTAAAGAAAGTCTACATGAATCCATCGACTGAAGATTTTCCTTGAATATTTCAAGGATATTAAAACTAAGGTGTTTATTAACACCACCTTTTTGAGTTTTTTTCAATCTCTTGGAAGCAACCATAAGCAGTAATATGTTTAATTGCACCAAGTTCCAAATTAATGAAATTCCCAAAATTCATGAAATCCATTTTGATTTGGTTTTCCCATATTGATGGGAAATTCCCAAAATCCCGAATATGGAGTTCATAGCTTTCTGTCATCGATAGGGTACTATCGGAGGTTTATAAATGCCTTGGCAGAAAGGACGTTGCCATTAATGAACTTATTATCCTTGCTATTCATTTGTATGGAGCGACCCTTGTAAGGTAGCCTTCGAGGATGTGAAACAGGAGCCATTAAAAGCACCTAAAAGAGGCGAGGTATTTTACATATTTTCAGCAGCCACTATGCATAGTATCAGCTGTTGTTTAGCCCAAATCTAGGAGGAAAAGTGGAATCATCCTATAGCTCTTGCTAGTCGAAAATCGGGCATATCAGAAATGAACTACACCTACATGGAGAAGTTGTGCCTTGTGATGGCCTTTGCGACTAAAAAATTCAGGCACTACATTCTCTATGAGAAGGTAGTTTTCTATATGAATGCGGAAGGGCTTAGATTTCTTATGAACAAGCTACAATTGCCTGATCATCTGGCAAAGTGGTTAATCACTTTGCAGGATTCTGATTATGAGATTAAGAGTAAGCCACCGAGGAGGTTGCAGGATATTGTGGAATGCCTTGTGGATTTTTGGGAGTTGAAAGAGACTTTGGCTGAAGGAAGTGATATTGAGGAAATGTTTAAAATTATTACAGCTTCTATCCCATCTTGGTATGGTGCTATCACGCATTATCTATCAATAGGGGAGACTGGAGCTGGTTTATCAAAACCAAAAAAGAGAAAAATCAGACAACAGGCTTTGAAGTTTTCCTTGATTGCAGGAATACTATATCGGCAGGGTGTTGATGATATCTATCGCCGATATGTGATGCCTTACGAGGTTTCTTTCATCTTGGAAGAGTGCCATGACTCTGCGTGTGGAGGGCACTTTGCTAGACAGTTGACGGCATAGAAAGCTTTAAGAGCTGGATATTGGTGTCCATCCATCTTCCAAGATTCCTTTGAGTACATTAAGAGATGTGATACATGTCAAAGACATGACATCAGAGAGAATAGGAAATGGCCACTTACGCCTATCATGGCTATCCTTCCATTTGAGAAGTGGGGCATTGACTTTGTGGGTCCTATCACCCCGTCGTCTACTACCCAGAAGAGGTACATTATAGTAGCAATTGATTATTTTACAAAATAGTCAGAAGCGCGGGAAACGAGGTAGGATAATACAAAAGAGACTGCAAGTCTCCTTTTAGAGAAAATTATTTGCCGTTTCGGTCCACTGAAGGAACTAGTGTCGGACCGTGGAACCCACTTTTTGAATAAAGTGATCAAAAGCTTGCCTGAAACTTGGCAAATCAAGCATAATAAAATGACCCCTTATAGTTCGCAAGCCAACGGACAAATTGAAAGTACTAATAAGTAGCTTGTGGGTATCGTGTCTAAAATAGTCTCTCAGAGAAGAAACGAGACTAGGACAGGAAGTTGTATGTGGCAGTATGGGCGTACAATACAACGTTCAACTGAGCTACCAGTCATACTCCATTTAAATTAGTTTAAGGGGAAGAGTGTGTGTTACCCCTCAAAATCGAGTTGCCAACCATACAGTTTGCAATTAACCACTCATTGGGAGATGAGGATGCACTCTTTGAACGTTTCACAACCATAGCCCACTTGGATGAGCTGAAATTGCAGAGCTTAATACACCAGGAAGTAGCTAAACGTCGGATGAAGCAGTTGCATGACCTTAAAGCAAAGAAGTATACCTTTAAAAAAGGGCAATTAGTTCTGTATTACGATGCGCGTAGGGAGCTGTTTCCAGGGAAGCTAGAACCCAGATGGGATGGCCCCTACAAGATTGTCAGGATAGGGAAAAATAGGTCTACAGCTCTACTAGCTAATTTGCAGGGAGTAGAATTTAAAAATAAGGTTAATCTTAATAAGATTAAACGTTATTATTTCTAAGTATGCTAACAGGGAGAAATGCATTGCAAGTCCATGCTAGAGCTGATTTGAGACCTGCAAAATAGCTTAAAGCTGGTTGATAGGGCGGTTAATTCCTTATTTGGGGCACCCATATCTGGAGCAGAGATACCATCAGGGGAAACTTATCTAGTGGAGCAAAGGATACAAAGTGATTGAGAAAGAGGACGGAACCTTTGTGTGGGAGATTAAAGTCTTCTGCCATCACTGCTTACGAATGTTGACAAGTATGCCTGTTGAGTTTAATGAATAAGGTGGGATGGAGTCGTCAGTTCACCCTCTAAGCATGCTAAATTTTGACTATCATAGTTACGAATAGAGAAGTTCGTGACGGCAGGCTATGTAAACCCATTGTGGACGTACATATTATATTTTGACGGAGTGTCTAGGGGCCCTAATAAAAAGGGGAGTGTTGGAATAGTAATCTGAGATCCCCGACGTAGAGTTACGATGAAGTTAGTTGCTTATCTCAGGGTAGGATTCACTAACAACATGGCGGAGTATAAAGTCTTGATTATGGGACTGCATATTGCCAAACAAGTCGGTATTCGGTGGCTGTTAGTAAAAGGGGATTTCCAGTTGATCTTGAATCAGCTAGATGGGACGTACACAGTACGGAATCCCATCCTTTGTATGTATCATTGAACTACCATGACCCTATTTGAGGAGTTTGAGAGAGTGTCTCTTCAGCTGATTCCACGTTACTGGAATCAGTTTGCGGATTCACTGGCAAATCTTGCTTATGAAGAAGACCTTTTCTTCAACTATGGTCCTAGTTTAAATATTGCTATCAATAATGAGACAGGACCTGGTCGCTTGTGGGGAATGTTATCAAAGCATGCAATATATGGCAGGCGATGGTTGATATGGGTGATGCAAAGAGTAGCCGATACCCATCTACTGTTGTTATCCTGGACCCATAGGCTGATTAGACAACATGTTATATGTACGCCTCTTGCTATATATGCACGAGGGATGGGTCATAATCTTATGCATTTAGTTTAGGGTGCGAGCCCTATTTTTCCTCCTTAGAAAGGAGCATATTATTGTATATCTATACTATTTTGGGGAGGGATGTGTAGGTGCTATTTTGTTTGATCTTGTTAGGCCAAGAGGGCCGATCAGTTTTTGTAGTGAAATGCTTTATTTCATTAGGCCAAGAGGGCTAGTCATTTGTTTAGTATGGGTGCGGTTAATGGTTTCTTATTTTAGTCTTGTCCTAGACAGGTTCAAAGAGGAGCTTGGAAGGAGCCTATGTCTCATGGAAAATTCTCGTGGCCCTATCCAGGTGATATATCTCCTTTTACGAGTACCGTGTTTTTTATGCTATATGTGTTTGTGTACTTGTAGGGGATTTTTCTTTTCTTGTTGGGGACCAGCGTCCAAGGCATGAAGTCCCAGGTTTAGGTTAGGTATGTCTGAGGGGGGTCTGAGTAGTCGTTGCCTCCTGTAAAGACATTGCCACACTCATCGAAAGACCTATTTCAGAAAGTAGTCCTAGTGACCATGTTCTGCTAGCGTGCTAGGCAGCCATTCTAGGACTTCTTGTTAGTTGTGAGGTAGTTAGAGAAGCCTGCTAGAGGAAAAAATGATGATGATAGAGAGGCAGAAACCCTAAATATGTGAAAGATAATAAATATATACAAAGGTGTGTAAAAAGGGGTTTTAGCCCCTCTAAAAATAGAAAAGAAAAGAAAGTAAAATTTATAAGCAGTTGCTCATCGCCTTGAGAAGGCTTGGTAGGTTCCTGGGGACGAGTTAGACCCGGGGCAGACCCAGGGCCGGTGCCTTGTCTTCATAGGGGTGGCGTCTCACTGGAAAAGAAGAAAGTAAGGAAGGTTGGAGCAAAAATAAAAGTGAGCGTTAGAAAAGGATTAAGTGTCGCCTTGCTAGGGCTTGATAGGTTATTGGGTACTGAGACAAGACCTGAGGCCAATGCCTTGTTCTCCTTGGGTCACTACGCTCAGCTCCCTCCTTTTTACATGCTCGAGTATGGAAACATAAAAACCTAAAAGAAGAAATGTGCTAAAAGAAAATACTTCTTTACCAAGCTATAGGAATCCTCACCTAGTAGGAGCTCCTGGTTGTGTTGTCCTTAGTTAGGTAGGTAGTTCAGACCACCACTTAGGCCAACCTTTTTGATAGTTCTTTTTAGTTTGGCCGTGTTGGAGTAGTCGGTTAGTGACTAGCTTGGGACCTTCTATCAGATTATGTTAGGCCTACTCCTTGTGGATTTCATGCCTTGGTTTTGTCAGAGGGTAGGGTGAGCATTGTGATGTGTTTTAATATGTATCTATTTTGTATCAGTTTGATGCTTCCTTTGGTTGTTTTGTGTAGATCTGTTGTGGGATTCGATGGGCTGAGTTGCCCTATCCCATGGTCACCAATGAGAGTGGATTTTTGAGCCCGTGATGTGCCTAAAATTTGCCAAAAAATCCAGAATTTAGGGGAAAATTATTTGACATCGAAGGCGGTAGCTGTAGCTAGGACGATTTTAAGCACCAAGTGAAAGACGGCTTTTAAAAGGCGCCCAAGTGACACTTGTGCATTTTTGATAATTTTTTTGACTACCGTGCGGGATGCTAGGAGATGCTAGTCAGTGTGGGATGCCGAGACAGACGTGCAGGATTTTTCAGAGGCTGAAACGGAGCTCGGACGAGGAAGAGGCCAAAAATTGGCCAAGATTTGAAAAGGTGGACAAATTTAAGGCCAAAGGGGGGGTTGCCCTTTGGGACCTTTAACCCCCCCCCCCCCCCCAAATTTTATGAAAAAAACGTGAAGAAGAATGGCGTGAGCATGGAATGAAGCAGGTGCCGAAAATTGCGCCCTCCCCCTCATGGATCATGATTCAAGGCTAAAAGCAACCTATCTAACAGATGATACCCGCCAACTTCTCCCTCTTGCCTGAATCTATTGTAGGTCTTCACGCGAGATATGGCTGTCTAGATGAAGAGATCAGAATCTAGTATTTCTCTCTCCTCCCTCTCTCTCCCCTCTATGGGTTGTTATGTGTACTCTCTTGAAGAAGGAAACGAGAGGGGAGAATGGAGAAAACGGTGATGGAGATTGATGGAGATGCTGAAGATTGAAGTGCAGCATTGGATTGAGAGCAATGGAGGCTCCGTTTGCTGAGTATGCATGCATTTAAGGCGTCTCGAGTTATGTAAAAACACAGTATGACCATTTTTATGAAGAAAAATGAAGGTTTTTTATAGTTTATGATGGTAATGATATTTTTATTGGATGAAAATTTGTTTGAGTGCTGATTGTACTATGGTTAATTGATGTGTATCAGAAAATGTTGGTTTTGCAATGATTTACATGCTCTATTTAATTCCCGTAAACCTGAAATGCGGTTTTTAAGCGGTAAAATGGTAGTTTTTCCGTTTTGGGTGGGTCACATATGTTCCCATGGGGGAAAAATGGAAGATAAATTGAATGTTAATATGCTTAAGTGATTGAAACAAGAAAAATCAGAAAATAGCATATTTTATTGACAAATAAATCAAGAAAATGGAAAAAATAAGTAAAAAAATAGAAAAACGCCTCACAAAAATAGGAAAAAATATAATGATTGTTTGTGGATGTATAATAGTGGCAAAGCATGAGGTTTGGCCTTAGTTTTCCCTATCTCCTTGTCGAAATTTGTGATTGATTGCTTTTTATACATCAAAACATGACAAAATGAACCTGTACACCTATGCAATGAAAGCAATACTTAAACATAGGGGGTTGGGATGTTTGAATGGTGTGATTTGCATGCTGATTGTTGCTGATTTTATGATGCATATCATGACGTAGGGTTTGGTGTATTTTAATTAATAGGATAGTAGCACGAGTGTTATCTCAGTGCTATCCTTACATTGCCGCAATGGGTTAGGAAATGCATTGGAAAGCCTGGTTGTGCACCACATGTGTCTGATTGAAAATTATGTTTGAGCACTTTAGAATCATTCACTTTTGCATGTGAATTCTAACCATGGTGTTAGAATAAAAAGGATTGGATGCATTAGCACTTGTTTTTAACGATAATGACCCATGCTTGAGTGTGGAAAGGTAACCTGAGCCGTAGGATAAACGTTCCTTTCTTGGGGGATCATTTGGTAAGGACACATGGTACCCCCTAGAAAGCTTTTAAAATGAAAGAGTGGAGTTTGTTAGTTTGTTCTATATGTTGAGCAGCGCATCAAGGGGCCAATCCCTGCGATGTAGGAGAGCTACAGTCCCGCCGTAGTGATTCCACCGAGAGGTTACCTCCCATGTATGTGATTATCATGGTATTTATTGCCAATGTGTAAGGGTTTTCCCTCTATGGAGTTTATAGAAAAGGAAACGTTGGACTACAAAACTATAAACACATAGATTAGGCTTTAGGAGAGTTCGTCCTTTAGCAGCGGATAGATGCTCCTGGCCCGCGAGGCCATGTGGGTGTGTTTGTCTGTTATGAGTATAAGATCCGGCTAGTGCCATAGCCAGTGCCGGCCCATTTGAGGTCCCATCACTCTGATTGTAGATGAATTAAAAGCATGGAAAGTATGGAATGAAAAAGACAAAAAGGTGATGTACTGGTTATCTGTAGTCATTGATAATACAATATTGGGACATATCAAGAATGCAGAAACCTCACATGCAGCTTAGAAAATTTTTGAGAGTATATTTTCAGTAAACACAAAGGTATAAAAGATTCAACTCAAGCAAGAAGGCCTTGAAGAAAGTGAAAATGTATGTCAATGAGAATGTGTTGAAGGTGAGGAGCATTGCAGATGCTTTAGCAGCGATCGATGCAATGCCGGATGATGATGATTTGGTTTCATCCACTCTGAGTGGCCATAACAATGAGAAGGCATGGAAATCATTTGTTACTTTAGTATATGTACAAAAGCCATTTCCAGATTTTGATGAGCTGATCTCTCTCATGATTACTGAAGAAATCAATATACAGGGTGATTTGTCTGAAAGAAATGGTGAATAGATCCAAGCATTTTACTCGAGTTCAAGAAGGGGATGTGATAGATCCTCTTTGAGAGGCCGTGGTATGGGACGTGCTGGCAATAACCAGTAAAACAAGTTGAATCAACAGTTTGGTGAAATGCAGGTTTTTGGAGGCAGAGGAAAATTTAGAGGTAGGGGGATCTCTAGAGGAAGAGGTGGATGGCAGAATAGAGGTTCTCAAAATTCTGCTATTGTTTGCCATTATTGTGGCAAAATAGGCCATATTGCAGCCCATTGTTGCATCATCTTCACGACAGAATGAAGACAAAAATGAGAGTCTATTTGTTATGCAGCATATAACACAATATTAGTGAGTTTGGAAATCTCCCAATTCCCATTTTTTGAATACTAAAAAGGTGACACCTGGATAACATGCCCATAAGTTTCTCAAAACCATACAATATGACCTATCATTAAAAAACACTTGAAAAATGGAATCTATTGAGCTATAGAGTACTCAATTTGGAGTTATAGTGTTCAAGTTATGACAAATCCAAAGATTTGACTATGTGTCCCAAACTTATGGGAGGTTCCCATATTCCCCAATATGGTGTTATATGATGAATGCAGTTACAAGAAAGGGGACACATGATGATGTATGGTATGTCAATTCAGGTGCATCTAATGGAGAGATGCAGGACTTACAAAAGGTTATGATTCATGCCACCCAATTTAACACATTAGAAAGGTTGCCTTATTCTTGTATGATGGCCAGACAAAGAGTCTAACAGATATATTACATGTGCCATCAATTACAAAGAATCTAGTATCTGTTGGCCACATGGTAGAGTAGGGGTTGCAGGTCCAATTCAATGCAAAAAGTTGTTTTGTAGAAGACTTTAATGATAAGTGTAAGTTGGTAGCATCGTTATTGGCGATGCCATAGAACACTCGGTATTAGTATCGATATCAGCGTCGCTATCTGCATTGATATTAGCGTCGCAAATGCAATGCTAATACCAACGCTAATACCGACGCTAATACCAATGCTGATACCGATGCTCTACAACGCTAATAATGACACGTGCAGTAAATTTGTGACGCTAATAGCGATGGTAATAGGGGAAAAAATTTGTGGCCAAAATAGTTTCTACACTATGTATAATGCTTCTGTAAACAAAAACAAAGTATACTGAAATCATAACATTGATACATGAAATAAATACATGATCGCATAATGAAAGTGATTGGTACAATCATGACAAGATGTCACTATTACATAGAAAATGTCTACACAGATCAGGCAATCAAAAAAGAAAGGTGTGTGAGCTCCAGGGATCCAAGGGCAAGATACATATCCTCGCCATCCAAAAGCTTGTCCCGTCACAAAGGAGCACTGAATGGACTCTACAAAAAAAGAAACAACAACACATCAGTCCACCATACAATAATGCATTCTAATTAAACATGGTAACTACAGATAAGAAAGATGAGTGACTTACAGGGCCGTCGCGTCTATACAATTGGTCGATCAATACAGTGAGACCCTGCCTCTTTGCATATCGAGTCTCAAGGCCAATCGAATCGCAATTTGTAATGGAGTGTTGCAAAGAAAATACAATATTAACTGTTAGAAACATGATTGTTAGTACAAAGGATATTGCAAAAAAATAAACAAGCAAAACAAAAGAAAAACTTACAAAGTCCTCTAGATATGTCCTATGTCCGCCACTCCCAAGATGATGGACCACTCCGGCCTCTAGACATGCCCTCGCCGCCTCGCACTACTGACTCCAACGTCCTGGAGAATCTGTAGCCTCCTCCCTTAATCCGTGTCTAGCCACTCGCGCTTTGCAGCCCCACTCTTGAGTGGCTTGCATGCATCCAATCATCTATGTGACATATATACACGCATGCAGTCCATCATCCAGCCCATAGAAAATCTATCTGCTGAGGCTAGAACCGGAAACTCCTCATGCAAGGATGCAACTATGTAGTCCTTGCTCCCCTCTGGTATGTCCTTTCAATGATCTAAGACGTTGTGCCAAAAAACTTGTTGACACAACTCTCTCATTAGAGCCATCACCCTCCTCCCCTCATCATTCATGATGATGGCTCCTGACCTATCATCGACAAGATAGGCATATCCTCCTGGGGTGTGCCTAAGATGGGTCCTCTCCCTCCACGCTCCTGGGCATATCCAAGAGACCCCTGCGCATCTGGTATACCGACCAGGGTAATATATGTCGGAGTGTCACCCAAAGGGGTGCCACCTGTAGATGGTTGAGCAAAAGCCGGTGTAACTAGATTAGACATCCCCACATGTGTGACAAATCCTGGAGATGACGCAACTCCAGCAGAACAAAGAGATGGAGACACCACGTCCGTGTCTCCATAGCATCCACCTGAGCTTGAGCCATACTCCTTGGAACCGCCACGAGGGCGAGGAGTCGCACCTATATCCCGTACCAACCATGGGCTCACTACCTCCGTATCTCTGTAGCATCCCCCTGACCCTAAAGCACTCCCTCCCTCTAGCCCAAGTTTGGAGCGTCGACCTCATCTGCTCAAAGCTAAAGCATCCGATCGCGCCGAAGTAGATCTAGTAGAGCAGCCTGACGATGTCCGAGATAGCTCCTGGTCTGCCATGTCTCTGAATCTCATGATCTAATCTGGAGACATGCGTGTGAAGATATCCTACAACTCCTCATCGCTCATCCCTCGACTCATCTTGAAAATGTCACCTACACAGATAAAAAATGATGTTAGCATAATCAATTTAAATCATATAAAGCACGGTAATATAAATCCTAAAAGAATGATCTCACCTAAAATGCATATCTTATGTACCCTTATAAAAGCAATTAGTCAACGAATTGAGTAAGTGGATGCTCCAAGTATGAAGTATCCTATGGTCCCATGTCAATCTCCTCACACAACTCTGCATACATTGGAAGGTTGATAGACATGTCACCACAAAAGGATGAGTCCACCTCGTTCTCAAAGAATTCTTGGACTCCTGTATTTCCATCATTGTTAGCCGATGCTGGCTCCAAGCTTTCGGTGGCCTCCACCCCTTACAATATCGACCTCTCTATTTTTATATTGTCCTCATCTATGCTCGGAACATCGCTTTGATCATATACTCTCACACTTCGGGGAGCTGAAGGTATAACATAACACCATCGAGGTTGTCAAGGGTTTGGATAGAAGATTACCTATTCACAAACAGGTACAAGAAGAGAGATTAAACTATTGTGACATGTACCATGTCGTAATACAATTAACAAACAAATGAGTTCATGCACCTGTTCACAATGGGCTGACAACACAAAGGTGTCGCGCAAATCCGTCCATTTTTTTTCGAAATCTATTTCGAGAAAACCAGATGGACCTCATCAAATTGTTGCTCCAGCTCCTTCAAGTACTACTTTGAACCACTGCACATCGAATAATATCATGGAGAAGCTACGGTAATCCACCGTAACAATACTTTGCAAGTTCCCAAAATACTCCATCTCATCTATAACCGTGTTTGGATCTATTGCTCGTCGCCGGCTCTCCTGCTCAAACCTTGCCATGATACCACAGTCCATTGTGGAGCACATTTTGTTAATATGCTCCATGTGAAAATGCCGTCCGCACAACCACGCTGCACTATATAGTTTGTACTGTACATTGAAACACTCAAATTAGTTGTTGTTGAGATGACAAGCTCAACATATGGGGACATTGATGATGGACCGTCTGGTTAGATGGGTCGTCTACACTTAGCACGTCGGTGGTCATTATGACTCTCACATGGCCACTAACTCATTACTTATTATAATCACAATGTTACACCTTTTTACAGCTGGCATAGTTATAGCGCCAGTCGACTAGTGTAGTCAATTATGCATTGTTTGACTTAGTAGGCCACTTTCCTTTATGTTGTATCTTATCTATACTTTGTGTACATTGTAAGGAGTGTGGAAGAAGAAGAAGAAACCAACAAGAAAATGTTTTGGCCTCCATTTCTCTCTTGTCTCTTAAGTGAGCTTCTCCTTGTGCATTCTGTGTGTGTTCGGCGCAGCATCTTGAGCAAGTCCCCCCACCATGCAATTCTTGACATATTATCAGATCCGCACCACTGAGAGAGGCTGATTTTGAAGGATGAAGTGAAGGAGAATAAGCAAGGTTCAAGCAAGCAAGCCACGGGTAAGAAGCTCTCCCATCCTTCCACTATTTCTCTTGGATAGTGCATGTGGAGGCACCGAAAACAGGGCAGAGGAAAAATCTCAAATTGTAGTGAGATTTGGTGTGCGCAAAGAGCGCTATGTATTTTGCAGGTACGCCCTTTAGGGCATTCCGCAGTTATTTTGGGCATCTAAGGCCATTTCAGGCCCCGTTTTAGAGCCCAAGGTTGCGGACAACAGTTTCAGGGTACACTGTGATTTTGGCTATTTTGACCGAAGGTGGGTGTGTAGGTTACAGATTGCAAATTTGTAATTCTTGAGGTATTTGCAGGAAGAAAAAATAAGGTTTATCTGCAAACAGGTTGCAGATTGCATGTATTGTTAAGTAAACAGTAAAAAAGACTGTCTGGTGTATTGCTGTGCACTACAGGTCGAGGGTTGCAAAAGATTTGCTTGCTGTTTGGTATTAGTTTTGTGATAATGGCAGAGAACAGTGGAAGCCCCATCATTGAGAAGCTCGACAAGAACAACTACCCTTCATGGAAGTTCCGTGTCACGAACTTCCTTATTGAAAAAGGCCTCTAGAGTTTGTTTCAGGTGAAGAAAAGGAGCCAGAGGTGAGTGATCCTCCAACTGCAGAAGAGACAAAGGCATGGAAGGAATGGAATGCAAAGGACAAGAAGGTCATGTATTGGCTGTCTGTAGTAATTGACAATAATATGCTAGGACATATTAGAAATGCAAAGAATTCATATGCAGCTTGGACCATACTTGAAACTATGTTTTCCGTGAATACAAAGGCATGAAAGATTCAACTCACGCAAGAGTTAAATACATTGAAGAAAGGGAAGATGTCTATCAATGAGTATGCACTGAAGGTAAGGAGCATTGCAGATGCATTGGCAGCAATTGATGCAATGCCCGATGATGATGATTTGGTGTCGCCTACCTTGGGTGCACTTAGCAATGAAAAAGCTTGGAAGTCTTTTGTAACTTCCGTATATGTCAGAAAGCCATTTCCAGATTTCGACGAGTTGGTCTCCCTTATGATCACTGAAGAGATCAACATGTAGAGTGAGACATCTGAAAGAAGTGGTGAACAGGTCCAAGCTTTCTACTCCAATTCAGGAAGGGGACGTGGCAGGTTCTCTTCAAGAGGCCATGGTATAGGATGTGGTAGTGACATATAGCAAAATAGATTGAATCAGCAAATTGGCGATATGTAGGTTTCAAGAGGTCATGGTAACTTTAGAGGTAGGGGAAGCTTTAGAGAAAGAGGTAGATGTCAGAACAGAGGTTCTAATAACTCTGGTATTGTGTGTCACTACTGTGGCAAAATAGGTCATATTGCAGCCCAATGTTATGCTAAGAAAGATGATCTTCGCAGTCGTAAGTTACAGTAAGAAAACTATGCATTGTTTTCACAACAGAATGAAGACAAAAATGAACATCTGTTTGTTATGCAACATATGTTGAATGCTGTTACAAGAAAGGGAACACATGATGATGTTTGATATGTTGATTCAGGTGCATCCAATCACATGACCAGCCATGCAGAATCATTTGGAGAAATGCAAGATTTGCAAAATGCAGGTTATGTGCAGATGAGTGATGATTCATCCCACCCAATTTCACACATTGGAAAAGTTCCCTTGTCCTTGCATGATGGTAAGACAAAGAGTCTTTCAGATGTATTACATATGCCATCTATTACCAAGAACTTGGTGCCAAATGGTAGAGCAAGGACTGCAAGCCAGATTTAATGCAAAGGGCTACTTTGTAGAAGGCTTCAATGACAAGTGCATGTTGGTAGCAAAGGGAAGTAGCATTGGACATATGTTTACTTCGGATGCTGGAATTCCTACTATGAATGTTGCTACGTATGCTAAAGGAAAAGGTGTTGTTGCAGATATTGAAATTTGGCATAAATGCATTGGACATGCAAATGTACAAAGGCTGAAATTAATGCAGTCCAAAGGGTTTGCCTACATTTAGAGTTGCAGAATTTCATAAGGTATGCGAAGCATGTCAGTTTGGTAAGCAGGCAAGACAACCCTTTTCACATGACAGAGATGTAAGCAGAAATATCCTTGATGTTATGCATACAGACATTTGGAGGCCTACACAAAATGTATCTCTTGGAGGCAATTCATACTTTGTCGCATTCATTGATGATTTCTCTAGAAAGCTGTGGGTATATTTTATGAAGGAAAAGAGTGAAGCGTTTGAGCACTTTAGAACTTTCAGGGCTGCAGTTGAAAGAGAAACATGCTTGAAAGTAAAGTGCTTGAGATCAGATGGAGGGGGAGAGTACCTCTCGAATGAGTTCAGTGACTTTCTGAGGTCTCATGGGATAAAGAGACAATTCACATGCAGATATATCCCACAGCAAAATGGGGTTGCAGAAAGGAAAAACAGGCATATTGCAGAAGTTGCACGCACCTTGATGGCTGAAAAGAATATGCCTAAGCATTTTTTGTCTGAGGCTATTCATACTGTTGTTTATATTATGAACAGAACTCCCACAACTGCAGTTCATGGTATGACCCCCGAAGAATGTTTTATAGGTAAGAAGCCTGATGTCTCACACTTGAAGGTGTTTGGATGCATTGCATATGTTCATGTGCTAGATGAGTTGCGGAAGAAATTGGATCCAAAGGCTGAGAAGTGTGTCTTTATTGGATACTCTTTAGAGCAGAAAGGGTATCGCTATTATCACCCTATCACATGTAAGTTCAGAGTGAGTAGGGATGTCATCTTTGATTAAATGAGCAGTTGGTATGCATCTAGTGGTGATGCATTGGATGATGATGATGATCATGACACCATGTGCAGGCTGAAAAGCAAGAATCACGGACTCTTAGTGGAACACAGACATCATCTGGTAGTCCTTGATTTGGGAGACTAAGGAGTACCTCCACATCTTCAGGTGCATCTATAGCACTACAGGTAAAGAAAAATGAAAGAATAAAGTGTCAGAAGGCATTGATGCAGTTCTTGATGGAGACTCCAGTGGCTCAGAGAGCTTGGATGATGAGCTTGGCATTCCTTCTGTCAGGACACCAGGTATACAGAGAGCTCATAGTAATATAAAGGATCCATTGAGTGATCCGGTGGTACATAGATCTAGCAGGGTCAGATACCCTGTTAAAAGATTTGGTTTTGAAGGTTATGCAACTCACCATTATGCTTATATGGTGAAACTAGTTGAGGATGTTAAGCCCACATGTTTTGAGGAGGCTGTTGGTCATGCTCATTGGGATGCAGCAATGGATGAGGAGATGGCTACATTAGAGGCCAATAAGACTTGGGATCTAGTATCATTATCGAAGGGCAAGAAAGCTATTGGATGTAAGTGGGTTTATAAGATTAAGCATAATGCAGATGGTTCTGTTAGTAGGTACAAAGCTAGGCTGGTTGCAAAAGGCTATACCCAGACATATGGCATAGATTATGATGAAACCTTCAGTCCAGTTGCTAGGATGGCAACTGTCAGATGTGTGATTGCTTTGGCAGTAGCCAAAGGTTGGAGGTTGCAACAAATGGATGTGAAGAATTCTTTCTTGCATGGTGATTTGCAGGAGGAAGTGTATATGGATCAGCCAGCAGGTTATGAAGATTTATAGCATCCCACGTATGTGTGCAGGTTGAAGAAGGCGCTCTATGGGCGCAAGCAAGAACCTAGAACATGATCTCACAAGATCAGAGAGTATCTTGTCAATATTGGCTTTTATGTTTCTGATGCTGATCGCTCACTTTATATGAGAAAGGGAGATGCAGGTTTGGTCATCATAGTCATCTATGTGGATGACTTGATTATTACAGGTGATGGTGATAGTGGGATTGCCGAAGTCAAGGATTTTTTGAAGAAGAAGTTTGAGATGAAGGATTTAGGTGAGCTAAGGTACTTCCTTGGCATTGAGGTGATCAAATGTGATGATGGTATATGGCTATCCCAAAGACAGTATGGCTTGGATATGTTGTCCAAGTATGGTATGATAACATGCAAACCACTTTGAGTCCCATTGGAGCATAAAGTTGAGTGCTGATGTTGGGGATGAGATAGAAGACCCTACTATGTTCAGGAGGATAGTGGGGAGTTTGATCTACATGACCATTACAAGGCCAGACTTGAGCTACATTGTTGGTCTTGTGAGTCTGTATATGCAAGTACCTAGAAAGCCACATTTGGATGCAATGAGATGCATATTGAGATATGTGAAGTTCACATTACATTATGGACTTTTCTATGAGGGAGGTACAGATGTATAGGTGTTTGGATACACAGATGCAGATTGGGCTAGTAGTATGTCCGATAGAAGATCTACTAGCGGATACATGTTCTCTCTTGGTAGTGCAGCAATTGCTTGGAGCAGCAAAAAGCAATCTACAATTGCCTTGTCGAGTACAGAGGCTGAGTATAGAGGTGTTGCTATTGCAGCATGTGAGGTAGTATGGCTACAAAAGTTAATGGCTTATTTGGATGTGCAGGTGGAAGGTTCAATTGTCATTTATTGTGACAACATGAGCAGTATGCAGTTGGCTAGGAACCCTTGTTCCATACCAAGACAAAACATATTGAGGTACACTACCACTTTGTGAGAGAGAAGGTACTAGTAGGTGAGATTGACTTGGTGTATGTCAGCACACAGGATCAGATAGCTGACATCTTCACAAAGGCATTGGGTACAGAGAAGCTTTAAAAGTTTTGAAGCTTACTTGGAGTTGCAGAGATGCAGTTGAGCTTGAGGGGGAGTGTTGAGATGACAAGCTCAACACATGTGGACATTGATGATGGACTGCCTAGTTAGATGGGTCCACACATCTACACTTAGCACGTCGGTGGTCATTATGACTCTCATATGGCCACTGACTCATTACTTATTATATTCAGGTTGTTACACCTATTTACAGCTGGCATAGTTATAACGCCAGTCGACTAGTGTAGTTGGTTATGCATTATTTGACTTAGTAGGCCACTTTCCTTTATGTTATATCTGATCTATACTTTGTGTATATTGTAAAGAGTGTGGAAGAAGAAGAAGAAACTAGCAAGAAAACGTTTTGGCCTCCATCTCTCTTCTTGTCTCTTGAGTGAGCTTCTCCTTGTGCATTCTGTATGTGTTCGGCACAACATCTTGAGCAAGTCCCCCCACCATGCAATTCTTGACAATTTGCAAGTGGTAATATGTGATATTTCAATAACCTAAAAAAAATCATAAAATACCTTGAAAAAGCATAATTTTTTTTAATAATAGTGCCAAAAAGAAATCAATGAAGTGTATATACAAGGTACCTGAACAACTCGGTCACACTCGCATAGCTCCACCCGTATTTTGCTTGCACACTTAAGAGTGCAAGCAGTGTCTTCAGGCAAGATACTCGACACCCATCATATAATGGTATGGATGCTTCCTCTCTAAGCGGATCAAAAGTCTCGACATCCATGGGAATCAATGCATCGATCATTGCCTCCATCTCAGGCTCCAAGATTGTAGGTAGGTCTAGAAGGCTGCCGGCTGCCTGTCTCCTCTGGCATTGACAGTATAGATTGGGTAGTGCCTTGCAAGTGGTGGATTGGCTCGAGCACTCCATCCATCGCATGCCCATGAACTCTTCTAATTGGCCGCAAAGGGTGCACTCCTCCTTGGGAGGAGACGTCACCTCCCTGGATAGAAAATTTGCCAACCACACCCAATCTTATTGTATATGGTATTCAATTAGCTTGTGAGTACAATGCATGATTGAAATTAACTTTTCTTATCGTTTGCTGAGAATCCCCAATCGCCTGATCAATGATCTCAGATTGAAACTCACCAAATCGTCATACGTGTTCTATAGACAATCGATGTTTCCGTCTAATTGCCAGCTTGCATTGAGAGCAAGGACATGGGACACACTGATTAAGATACGTCTCGCGATCTTGAACAAGAAGATCTTCATGGTTTTCCATTTTGTCTACGTTAAGACAAACAATTTGTTTTTGTTGTCATTCTTTTTTTCTTTCTTAAATTATTATCCTCTCCTTCTATCTCTCTTTTTTTTCTTTCTTAAATTGTTATCCTCTCCTTCCATCTCTCTCTCTTTTTCTACGTTACAACTACGACCACGACCACCACTACAACCATGACCATGACCACAACCACAACCACAACCACCACCACAACTACGACACCACCACAACTACGACTATGATGACCATGGTCATGGCCACAACCACGACCATGATAACCATGATAACCATGACCATGACCACGACCACGATGACCACAACTATGACTATGACTACGACCATGACTACGACCATGACCATGACCACAACTATGACTACAACTACAACTACGATGACCACGACCACGACCACGACCACGACCACGACCACGACCACGACCACGACCACGACCACGACCACGACCACGACCGTGATCATGACCATGACCATGACCACGACCACGACCACGACTACGACCACAACTATGACCATGACCACAACTACGACCATGACCACGATCATGACCACGACCACGACCACGACCACGACCACGACCACGACCATGACCATGACCACGACGACCACAACTACAACTATGACCAGACCACGACCACGACCACAACCTCGACGAGGACCATGACCATGACCAGGACCAAGACCAGGACCAGGACCACAACAACTACGACCACGACCATGACAACCACAACTACAATGACCATGACTATGACTAAAACCACGACCATGACCACGACCACAACTACCACTACCACTACCACTACCACTACCACTACCACTACCACTACCACTACCACTACCACTACCACTACCACTACGACCATGACCATGACCATGACTATGACCATGACCACAACCACGACTACGACTATGACTACTTATATAGAGATAAAGCGAGAGACACGAGTACGACTATGACCATGACCATGACCACAACTACGACTACGACTATAACGACAACTACGACGACCACGACCACGACCACAACCACGACCACAATCACGAACACGACTACGACTATGACGACCACAACTACAACTATGACCACGACCATGACCATGACCACGACCATGACCACGACCACGACCACAACCACAACCACAACCACGACCACGACCACGACCACGACCACGACCACGACCATGGCTAGGACCACGACCATGACCATGACCACGACCACGACCACAATGACCAGATGACCACCACTACAACTACGACTATGACCACAACCATGACCATGACCATGATCACAACCACGACCACGACCACGACCACGACCACGACCACGACCACAATCACGACTACAACCACAACCATTGTGACCGCGACCGTGACCACAACCACAACCACGACCATGACCACGACCATGACCATGATGACTACCACGACTATGACCACCACGACTACGACTACAACTATGACCACGACTACGACTAGGACCACAACCACGACCACGACTACGACTACAACTACTTATATAGAGATGAAGAGAGAGACAAGAGTTAGGGAGAGAGTAAAGTTAGAGAAGAAGAGGAGAGAAATGAGAGAGATAGAAATAGAAAGAGAGATAGAGAGAGAAAAGAGATAGAGGGAGATAGAAGGATTTAGGGAGAGTATAGGAAGAGAGAAAGAGGGAAGATTGAGGGAGAGAGAAGGGTTGAGAGAAGAGAGAGGAGAAAGTGAGAGAGATCTGACTAGAGCATTTGACACCCATAGTCAACACACCGTGGAAAACACAAGCACAAATTGACATTGAATTATGGCAAGAAAATCCACCACAAAATAATAGTTATAATACTCGAGATAGAATTTCAAAGTCTTATTGATTTGTAAACGTTTACCATTTACAACTCATCCACCTTCTCTCCACACTATTGCACACTACAATCTCTATGAGGGTATGAGGTTGGAATCTCCACAGATACCAAAGCACGATCTCTAGCTTGATGGTTGCATATATACTACTACTACTCATGGAATAAACATTAAAATAGTTATTATGCTCAAATATATGCTTGTTAGAGTAGAAATTTGTTCCTATGACTATTCTAAGGAAGAAAGAGGGTTAATGATAAAAGAGTGTCCTTCCTTGCAAGTGATTTTATATTATATTTTTAAATTAAAATTGATAGTTAAAGATGAGTTTCCTAAGAGATCTTATGGTGATGCTGTTTCACTTTTGCGAAGCATATGAATGATGCTATTTTAGTTTTTTGTATTTGTCTTTTTAAGAAGAGATTGATTTTTATGGAATATCCAAAGTTATTTCTGGATTTACATTATGAAAAATGAATGTTTTTCTAATTGATAGGCCGATTTCCTTTGTTGTATACTTGCATGGTGGAGGCTAGGACAAGCCCCATGTATGAGAGGTCTCTTTGTAGGAAGAACATTATGCTAGGAGACGCAAGTGTGCTAGGGTTCTCTAGCCATATATCCCTTAGGTGAGGATCAGCCTAACCCCTATGAGCCTAGGATGAGCTTATTGTAAGGTCTTATTTCCTTTTCTCTCTTTCTCTCCCTCTCTCATTTCCTCTCCCTCCCTCACCCTCACCCTCTCTTTCTCTCTTTCCCTATTAGGTTTAATGATTTTTCTCTCTTCTCTCCCTCTCTTATTTTTTTTTCTCTCTTTCTCTCCCTCTCTTATTTCCTTTTCTCTCTTTCTCTCCCTCTCTCATTTGCTCTCCCTCCCTCTCCCTCACCTTCTCTTTCTCTCTTTCCCTATTAGGTTTAATGATTTTTCTCTCTTTTTCTCTCTCCTCTCTCTCTCTCATTTATTTTTCTCTCTCCTCTCCCTCTCTCATTTCCTTTTCTCTCTTCCTCTCCCTCTCTCATTTCTTCTCTCTCCCTCATTCTCACCCTCTCCCTCTCTTTCTCTCTTTCCCTACTATGTTTAACATCTTTTCTCTCTCCTCTCATTCTCTCATTTTTTTTCTCTCTCCTCTCCCTCTCTCATTTCCTTTTGCTCTCTTCCTCTTCCTCTCCTTCTCCCTCTCCCTCTCTCATTTCCTCTCCCTCTCTCATTTTCCTGTTATGTTTAATGTCTCCCTCCCTCTCCCTCTCCCTCTCCCTCTCTCATTTCCCTATTATGTTTAATATCTCCCTCTCCCTCCCCCTCTCTTTCTCTCTCCCTCCCTCTCCCTCTCCCTCTCTCTCCCTCTTCCTTTCCCATTTCCTCCCCCTCTCCCTCTCCCTCTCTTTCTCTCTCTCTCCCTCCCTCTCCCTCTCCCATTTCCTCCCTCTCCCTTTCCCTTTCTCTCATTTTACTATTATGTTTAATGTCTCCCTCCCCCTTCTTTTCCCATTTCCTCCCCCTCTCCCTCTCTTTCTCTCTCTCTCCCTCCCTCTCCCTATCTCTCATTTTCCTATTATGTTTAATGTCCCTCTCCCTCTCCCTCTCCCTTTCCCTCTCCCACTCCCATTTCCCTATTATGTTTAATGTCTCCCTCTCCCTCTCCCTCACCCTCTCTCATTTCCTCTCCCTCCCCCTCTCTTTCTCTCTCCCTCCCTCTCCCTCTCCCTCCCTCTTCCTTTCCCATTTCCTCCCCCTCTCCCTCTCCCTCTCCCTCTCCCTCTCCCTCTCTTTATCTCTCTCTCCCTCTCTCTCCCTCTCTCATTTCCTCCCTCTCCCTCTCCCTCTCTTTCTCTGTCTCTCCCTCCCTCTCCCTCTCTCATTTCCTCTCCCTATCCCTATCCCTCTCCCTCTCTTTCTCTCTCATTTTCTCTCCCTCTCTCAATATACACAAATTATATAAAAAACAAGTAAAAGAGGGAGAGGATGCACTCACTGTAAAAACTTGAAGAAGGGTTTGGCGGCTCCTCTTCAAGACAACGGCTCCTCTTTACCCTCCGTACACCTCCTCCTCTTCTTTGCAAACAGCGGCGGTGGCGGCGATGGCAGTGAGAAGCCTTCTTTCTCTCTTTCTCTCCCTCTCAGCAAGATGGTCGCTCTCCCTCTTACTCTCTTTCATGAATGCACAAAATGTAACGTGCTTGGGTTTTGGCTCGGTTTTTTTTTCTCTGGGTACCATTGCTATTTGTGTCACTATTAGCATCGCAAATGCAACGCTAATTGCGATGCAAATAGTGATGTCGCTATTTGTCATCGCAAATCAATGTCGCTATGGCCTGATATCATTGTATTGTTAGAGGGGGTTCTAGCTTTGGAGGCTTATGTAGTGGATGAGGATAGTACTTCTTGAGGCGACTGCCATTGAAGAAGTCTATGCCCTCTCCCTCTAGGGTCTCGAGCTCTGTGTTTCTAGTTTGACTAATTTTGTAGACTTTGAAAGGCCCCAGTCCTCTAAACTTCATATTCTTCTTATGCCCCTTTACAAAGTACAATAGCACTAGGTCTCCTTGCTCAAATCACATTGTTTAACATGTTTATCAAACCAGTTCTTGCATCTTTCCTTTTCATAGATTAGCATATGTGTTGCTAGGAGTTAGGTCTCAAAAAGGTATTTTAGCTCTACCAAGAATTCCATACATGCCTCTTTTCCATCCCATCTCTCTTGCACTTCCATTCTCAAGCTTGGAATGAAAAACTCCACTGGCAGGATTGCTTTGGTCCCATAGGTCAACTTGAATGTTGTTTACTCTATGGCCATCTTGTAGGCTATCCTGTAGGCCCATCTTATTCGTGGGTTCCACCTATCCGTTAGCTTAAGGGTAGCATGGTAATGATTTTCTATGGATGATTAAGAATGTGGATGGTAAATGGCCAATCACTTCATTAATGAAGTGTGTGTCTTGATCACCAACTAGGTTGATGGGGTAGTCAAATCGTAAGATCACTTGCTCCCAAAGGAACTTCATTGTGGTCCTAGCATCATTTTTCCTAGTGGCTTGAGCTTCAGCCCATTTCGTGAGATAATCCATTGCTAAAATGATGTACTTCTCCTATAAGTATTGTGCTCTTGCAATGCCGATTGGCCCAGTAAAGTTGATCCTCCACTTTTCAAAGGGTTTTCATGCTATCGATGGGGTCAACTCCATCTTGTCCTTACAAATGGGTACTTTGGCCCTTTAACATTCATCGCAATACTTCTCCATATCTGTGATTTATCTACTAGCAAATCTCACAAGATAATCAAGATTATATTCACTAGGTTGGCACAAAACATCTCCCACGACGACAAACTTTGAGGCATCAATGTGCATGTGGAATGTTATGTTCCAATCTAGGGCTCGTAGGGTCGGTGAAATCGTGAGAACCTTTTTTAGTTCCTCATAGACATGTTGGCATTCCTCGGTCCACTCAAATACAATCGAGGATTTGTAAAGGGATCTAGTGATCAATGCATAGCTCAACACAAATCACTGATAGTACCCTATGTGTCCCAAGAAGCATTGAACTCCCTTATAGTTTGTTGGTGGTGGTAATTTGATGGAATTGGAGAAGTCAGTGGCAATGTCATTTTTAGACGCCATGTGCCTTAGAATACATCCATGTTTTACCAAGAACTAGCACTTCAAGGGATTCATGGAGAGATTATATAGCATACACTACTTGAAGACTATGATTTTTCATTCTTCTTCAAGACAATCACTATGGGTGATACCTAGTTTGTGTGCTCGATTTCATAGATGAATCTAGCCTTCAATAGCTTATCCATCTCCTCCTTGATGGCTTGTGCATGCTTTAGATTCATCAGACATGGTAGTTGTTTAATTGATGTTGCATTAGGGCTCATCGGGATGTTATGGTCATAACCCTCTAGATCAACACCTTTGAGATCCCCTAACTAGTATTGCATCAGGAGTCATTGAGATGATATGGGTCATGACCCCCCTTAGATTGACTCCTTTGAGTTTATCTAAGCACCAAGCGAATAAATCTATATACTCTCACCAGAGAGCAACAAGATTAGCCTCCTCTTGCTTAGTCAGGTAGTCAACTATGAATATGGGTCGAGGATTTTTCCTTTCCCCTACAAACTTGGCTTCCTTGACCTTAGCAAGCTCTTCTATCGGTTCGTTTGTTTTTCATTGCCTCTTAGCTCCTAGCAAGATCACTACCCTCCTATCGTCCTTTTTGAACTTCATGAAATGCTTAGGTAGGTCTTGGGGATTCCATTGTTCTTCTAGCTTCCAATCCCTTTGGCCACTTTCTCTTTTTCTCCTTCAACTGCATGTGCTTTAGGTGGAATGGTAGGTCCCCTTTGGTGCATTTGGTCTTAGGTGATCATGGTGTTTCTTGGAGGTTACCCTTAGAGCTCACATCCGACTCAAAGGCAAACTCACAACCTTTGCTAGAAGGAGTTTCCCCTAGTGGCTGCTACAACTCTGAGGCTGATTTTGTTCTAAGGAGAGGTACAGTACTTGGTTGAACTAATCCAGCTTTCTCATAGTCTATCACTCCTAGGTGGTGCATCGCATTCCATTCTAAAGACTCCTATTTTGATCCTGATGGCATTGTATTTCTTTGGATTGGAGTCTACTCGTATATGTTTAATAACTCAGTGGTCCGTGTCATACTCTATTGTCTTGGCCTCTTTCTCACTTTCCTCATTTGGATAGTAGTAATATTTATACTCGTTGCCTAAATCGTTATCTTCTAACTGCTCATCATCTCTTATGTTTTTGTTCTCAGCCCACTTCTCATCCATGATGAGTGTCCAATTGTACATTAGGTTCAAGTCTTGCACTTTGTTCCACCACCTTTTCAGCTCGTCCATGAGATCCTTGAGGGGTTTGAGATTGGCAATTGGGTTACCTACTAGCTCTCTTGTCAAGAATTCAAGGATCCCTTGGAGGTTGAGTTTGTTAGATGGAATGTGGAAATGGACAGGTGTTGGTTGTCTACTAGATTTCCTAGCCATCATGCAAAGTGGTACTGATGTCGAGGTCTTATCCTTTGACAGCTGAGTTGTTGTGGCTTAATGGGACTTGCTGGCTGTCCTTGCAGCCTATTTATAATCCTCTTCATCATCTAAGAACAGCACGTCTATGGTGGCTAGAAGATGCATCAAATCCCACTTGTCCCCCTCAGAGCAAGGGATATACTTTTAGTGGCTCGTAAGAATTCCTAACATGTGAGTCTCCTTTCAAGATAGTGGAGATGACATCTAGGTTGATTGGCATGGTCTTCTAAGTATCCATCTCAACTCTTACAGCCTTCAATCTATTGCCCAAGAGTATGAGACTGTTGCCTCAATATTCAGTCACTCATTTGTTTCACATCCAATGTTGGCCTAGCAAGATGTCGTAGTCCACTCCCTTCATGAATATGAAGCTCACTAAGAATTGGGCTCCCAATGTCTTCAAGGGCCAGTCTTTTAGTACCCTAAATGGCCTAACTTTTATTCCATTGTCTAGTGTGATATTAAACCTTTTAGTCTCCACCCGTGGGTTACCACAAGCTAGTAGGACTGCATGGTTGAGTACACTAACTCATGCTCCTATGTCCATGATTCCCTTTCTTGTGACATCCCCTAATGCTATGATAGGTAGGACTGCGTGCATTTTTGTGCCTTCCCAGAAAGCATTCACATGTAAGGACTTAAGCACTGAGTTTAGGGTCAAGCTAGGCATTTGCATGGCTACATCGTGGTTGGGCATGACTTAAGCACTGAGTTTAGGGTCAAGCTAGGTATTTGCATGGCTACATCGTGGTTGGGCAAGTTGGCCCCTTCCACCTCATTTGATCTTTCTACCCACTGCTTCAACACTTGCCTTAAGGTTGGATTCCATCTAAGTAGTTCTTCCAAAGGTAAAGTCATAGGGGCCCATATTAACCTCGTGAGCAAGTTGCCAACTGCCTACTTTTTGTTAGACTCTACACTCTTTTACCAATGATCTTGGGCAGGCTACCTACCTGTGGCGTCTAAGCTCTGTCTATATGCAGTGCTATGTGGGATGAGGATGCGTCTCTTAATCTTAACCGAGTAGGTGAGATTGGTGTGCTTACACTAGAGAGCTCATTGATCTCATCTTCAATAATGGATTCCATGTCTTTTAGGTGTACTTGGGCTTCTTTCACCCACTCCTTGACCTTATCAACCACTTCTAACTCAGATTGGCATATTCTCTAGTCTTTGCACTTCCCTTTTCTACTATCTTAGAAGTAGATGTCTCTACTTCTATGTCTGTGACTTGCTTTTCCTTTGGTAACATGGTGGCATTATCTGTCTTAAGTGTAATCTTTGTCTTAGCCCTCTTTTTCCTTCTTCTACAACTTTTTTTTCCTATTGAAGCTGCATTGAGGTTGCTGGGTCTGGGTAATGAAATAGTGGCTTGCCTTTGCATGTGCTAAAGTCATGACATTCAACACAATTGGTGTGGCTTGCTCCCTTTCCTCAAGGCATCGAGATGAGATATTCCCTAGATGACCGTAGATCTAGCATGTGATGGGTTCGTGGTTTTTTCCTTCTAGACCTCTATCTCTTCCCTTGCTGCCCAATGACATCACTTGCACTGGTCTACAATCCATCAAGATAATGGGATTACCCTCTTCATCATACAAGACATAAGGTATCACGTATGTGTCATCCTCGTTCGGCTCCTCTATGTAATGTATCGAAGCATTGCTTGGTGGATGGGTCACAATGGGTCTAGGTGGTCTAGGTATCTCTGTGGGGTTGATATCCATCCTAGGGAGGACAGGCTTTGAATCATTGGGTATTGAGAGTGATAGTGGATCTTCCCTTACAAAAGGTAGTGATCTATTCCCTAGGTAGTAAGGCTAATTGTATGGGTGTGAGTTGTCACGAATTGCGTGGTGGGGGGACTTGCTCAAGATGCTGCGCTGAACACACACAAAATGCACAAGGAGAAGCTCACTCAAGAGACAAGAAGAGAGATGGAGGCCAAAACGTTTTCTTGCTGGTTTCTTCTTCTTCTTCCACACACTTTACAATTTACACAAAGTATAGATAAGATACAACATAAAGGAAAGTGGCCTACTAGGTCAAGCAATGCATAACTGACTATACTAGTCGACTCGTGCTATAACTATGCCACTTGTAAATAGGTGTAACAACCTGAATATAATAAGTAATGAGTCAATGGCCATGTGTGAGTCATAATGATCACCGACGTGCTAAGTGTAGATGTGTAGACCCATCTAACCAGGCGGTCCATCACTAATGTCTGCATGTGTTGAGCTTGTCATCTCAACACTCCCCCTCAAGCTTAACTGAATCTCTGCAACTCAAAGTAAGCTTCGAAACTTTTGAAGCTTCTCTGTACCCAATGCCTTCATGAAGATGTTAACTATCTAATCCTGTGTGCTGACATACACCAAGTCAATCTCACCTGCTAGTACCTTCTCTCACAAAGTGGTAGTGTATCTCAATATGTTTTGTCCTGGCATGGAACACATGGTTCCTAGCCAACTGTATACTACTCATGTTGTCACAATAAATGACAACTGGACCTTCCACCCGCACATCTAAATCAGCCAATAGCTTTTGTAGCCATGCTACCTCACATGCTGCAACAACAACACCTCTATATTAAGCCTCTGTACTCAACAAAGCAACTGTAGATTGCTTTTTGCTGCTCTAAGTAACTACTGCACTACCAAGAGAGAACATGTATCCGCTGGTAGATCTTTTATCAGACATACTACCAACCCAATCTGCATTTGTGTATCCAAACACCTGTACATCTGTACCTGCCTCATAGAAAAGTCCATAATGTAATGTGGACTTCACATATCTCAATATGTGTCTGACTACATCCAAATGTGGCTTTCTAGGTACTTGCATAAACTGACTCATAAGACCAACAGCATAGCTCAAGTCTGGCCTTGTAATGGTCATGTATATCAAACTCCCCACTATCCTCCTAAACATAATAGGGTCTTCTATCTCATCCCCAACATCAGCACTTAACTTTACATTCTGCTCCAACGGGACTGAAAGTGTTTTGTATGCTGTCATACCATACTTAGACAACATATCCAAGCCATACTGTCTTCGGGAGAGCCATATACCATCATCACATTTGATCACCTCAATGCCAAGGAAGTACTTAGCTCACCTAAATCCTTCATCTCAAACTTCTTCTTCAAAAAATCCTTGACTTAAGCAATCCCACCATCACTATCACCTGTAATAATCAAGTCATCCACATAGATGACTATGATGACCAAACCTGCATCTCCCTTTCTCACATAAAGTGAGTGATCAGCATCAGAAATATAAAAGCCAATATTGACAATATACTCTCTAACACCATATTGGGAAATATGGGAATTTTCCATAAGTTTGGGACATGCGGTCAAATATTTGGATTTGTCATAACTTGAACACTATAGCTCCAAATCAAGCGCTCTATAGCTCAATAGATTCCACTTTTCGAGCGCTTTCCAATGATAGGTCACCTTTTTACTATTCAAAAAATGGGAATTGGGAGATTCCCAAACTCACTAATATTGTGTTCTCTACTCTTGTCAGACCATGCTCTAGGTCCTTGCTTGAGCCCATAGAGTGCCTTCTTCAACCTGCACACATATATGGGATGCTCTAAATCTTCATAACCTGCTGGCTGATCCATATACACTTCTTCTTGCAAATGACCATACAAGAAGGCATTCTTCATATCCATTTACTGCAACCTCCAACTTGGCTACTGCCAAAGCAATCACACATCTGACAGTTTTCATCCTAACAACTGGACTGAAGGTTTCTTCATAATCTATGCCATATATCTGGGCATAGCCTTTTGCAACTAGCCTGGCTTTGTACCTACTAATAGAACCATCTGCATTGTGCTTAATCTTATAAACCCACTTACATCCAATAGCTTTCTTGCCCTTTGGCAATGATACTAGATCCCAATTCTTATTGGCCTCTAATGCAACCATCTTCTCATCCATTGTTGCATCCCAATGTATGACCAACAGTATCCTCGAAACAAGTGGGCTCAACATCCTCAACTAGTTTCACCATATAAGCATAATGGTGAGTTGCATAACCTTCAAAACCAAATCTTTTAATAGGGTATATGAACCTGCTAGATCTGTGTACCACCGGATCACTCAATGGAGCCTTTACAGTACTATGAGCTCTCTGTACACCTAGTGTCCTGATAGAAGGAATACCAAGCTCATCATCCAAGCTCTTTGAGCCACTCGAGTCTCTGTCAAAAACTGCATCAATGCCATCTGACACTTTATTCTTTCCTTTATCTTTACCTGTGTAGTACTACTAGATACACCTGAAGATGTAGAGCTACTCCTTAGTCTCCTAGACCAAGGAGTACCAGATGATGTCTTTGGTCCACTAAGAGTCCGTGATTCTTGCTTTTCAGCCTGCACATGAGTGTCATGATCATCATCATCATCCAATGCATCACTGCTAGATACATACCAACTGCTCATTTCATCAAAGACATCCTTGCTCACTTTGAACTTACATGTGACAGGGTTATAACAACGATATCCTTTCTACTCTAAAGAGTATCCAATATAGACATATTTTTCTACCTTTGGATCAAGCTTCTTTCGTAGCTCGTCTGGCACATGAACATATGCAACACAGCCAAATACCTTCAAGTGCGATACATCAGGCTTCTTCCTAGTAAAGCATTCTTCAGAAGTCATCCCATGAACTGCAACTGTGGGAGTTCTATTCATAATGTAGACAGCAGTATGGATAGCCTCAGACAAAAAATTCTTAGGTATATTCTTTTCAGCCATCAAGGTGCGTGCAACTTCTGCAATATGCATGTTTTTCCTTTCTGCAACCCCATTTTGCTGTGGGGTATACCTGCATGTGAACTGTCTTTTTATCCCATGGGACCTCAGAAAATCACTGAACTCATTTGAGAGGTACTCTCCCCCTCCATCTGACCTCAAGCACTTTACTTTCAAGCCTGTTTCTCTTTCAACTGCAGCCTTGAAAGTTCCAAAGTGCTCAAACGCTTCACTCTTTTCCTTCATAAAATATAACCAGAGCTTTTTAGAAAAATCATTGATGAATGTGACAAAGTATGAACTGCCTCTAAGAGACACATTTTTTGTAGGCCCCCAAATATCTGTATGCACAACATCAAGGATATTTTTGCTTACATTCTGTCATGTGAAAAGGGTTGTCTTTCCTGCTTACCAAACTGACATGCTTCACATACCTTATGAAATTCTGCAACTCTAAATGAAGGCAAACTTGTAACCAACCCTTTGGACTGCATTAATTTCAGCCTTTGTACATTTGCATGTCCAATGCTGCATTTGTGCCAAATTTCAATATTTGCAATAACACCTTTTCCTTTAGCATACATATCAGCATTCATAGTAGGAATTCCAGCATCCAGAGTAAACATACATCCAACTCTACTTCCCTTTGCAGTCAACCTACACTTGTCATTGAAGTCTTTTACAAAGCAGTCCTTTGCATTAAATCTGACTTGCAACCCTTGCTCTACCATCTGATCGACTGACACCAAGTTCTTTGTAATACATTGCACATGTAATACATCTGAAAGACTCTTTGTCTTACCATCATGCAAGGACAAGGGAACTTTTCCAATGTGTGAAATTGGGTGGCATGAATCATCACCCGTCTATACATAACCTGCATTTTGCAAATCCTACATCTCTCCAACCATTCTACATGGCTGGTCATATGATTGGATGCACCTCAATCAACATACCAAACATCATCATGTGTTCCCTTTCTTGTAACAGCATTTAGCATATGCTGCATAACAAATAGACGTTCATTTTTGTCTTCATTCTGTTGTGAAGAAGATGCATAGTTTTCTTGCTGCAACTTACCACTACGAATATCATCTTTCTTAGCATAACATTGGGCTATAATATGACTTGTTCTGCCACAGTAGTGACACATAATACCAGAGTTGTTGGAACCTTTGTTCTGTCATCCACCTCTTCCTCTAAAGCTTCCCCTGCCTCTAAAGTTACCATGACCTCCTGAAACTTGCATATCGCCAAATTGCTAATTCAATCTGTTTTGCTGGTTGTCACTACCACGTCCTGTACCACGGCCTCTTGAAGAGGACCTACCACGTCCCCTTCCTGAATTGGAGTAGAAAGCTTGGACCTGTTCACCACTTTTTTTAGATATCTCACTCTGCATGTTGATCTATTTAGTGATCATAAGGGAAACCAACTCATCAAAATCTGGAAATGGCTTTCTAACATATACGGAAGCTACAAAATACTTCCAAGCCTTTTCATTCTTAAGTCCACCCAAGGTAGACAACACAAAATCATCATCATTGGGCATTGCATCAATTGCTGCCAAGGCATCTGCAATGCTCCTTACCTTCAGTGCATACTCATTGATAGATATCTTCCCTTTCTTCAATGTATTCAACTCTTTCTTGAGTTGAATCTTTCATACCTTTGTATTTACGAAAAACATACTTTCAAGTATGGTCCAAGCTACATATGAATTCTCTGCATTTCTAATATGTCCCAGCATATTATTGTCAATTACTGCAGACAGCCAATACATGACCTTTTTGTCTTTTGCATTACATTCCTTCTATGCCTTTGTCTCTTCCGCAGTTGGAGGATACTTACCTCCAGCTCCTTTTCTTCACCTGAAACAAACTCGTAGAGACATTTTCCAATAAGTAATTTTGTGACACAAAACTTCCATGAAGGGTAGCTGTTCTTGTCAAGCTTCTCAATGATGGGATTTCCACTGTTCTCTGTCATTATCACAAAACTAATACCAAACAGCAAGCAAATCTTCTGCAACCCTCGACCTATAGTACACACCAATACACCAGACAGCCTTTTTCACTATTTGCTCAACAATACATGCAATCTTGTGAACTTACAAATCTGAAATCTTTGAGCTTACAGATCTGAAATCTGTAACCTGTGCACCTATATACGGCAGACACAACTGAAATTACAGGATACCTCGAACTACTGTCTGCATCCTTGTGAGTCTAAAATGGGGCTTGAAATGACCTCGGATGGCCAAAATAGCAGCGAGAAAGCCCTAAAGGGTACATCTGCAGAATATACAGCGCTCTTTGCACACACCAAATTTCACTACAATATGAGATTTTTGTTCTACCTTGCTTCCGATGCCTCCATAGGCACCGTCTAAGAGAAGAAGTAGAGAATGGAAGAGCTTCTTACCCTTGCTTGCTTGCTCGAATCCTTGGCTCCTCTCCTTTGCTTTAGCCTTCAAAACTAGCCTCAATTAGTGATGCAGCTCTGATACCATGTCACGAATCGCATGGTGGGGGGACTTGCTCAAGATACTGCGCCAAACACACACAGAATGCACAAGGAGAAGCTCACTCAAGAGACAAGAAGAGAGATGGAGGCCAAAACGTTTTCTTGTTGGTTTCTTCTTCTTCTTCCGTACACTTTACAATGTACACAAAGTATAGATAAGATACAATATAAAGGAAAGTGGCCTACTAAGTCAAACAATGCATAACAAACTACACTAGTCGACTGGCGCTATAACTATGCCAGCTAATGTAAAATAGTCTTTTCTTTACCATGCAAAAAACATTTCATTGTTAACAAAAAAAATGGGGAGTTGGCATACTTGGTAAAGTATCCGAAGCAGTACCAATGTCGTCATCATCTTCTGTAAAGTCAGTCATTTCCTCACGTTCTTCTTCTTTGATTGCGCCAAGATAATTGATATGGACAGTGGCTTTTCAGATTGACAATTGGCTGCTAGATGTCCAGGTTGATGGCATTTGTAACAAACTATAGATTTGGCTTTGGATACATTGTTGGTAATGGCACAAAAGTTTAGGAATGTTGGGATTTGACTGTGAGGATGGCTTAGGGTTTGGATTGGTGTTTGATGGTAAAGCAGGTGGTCGTATCCAAGACTTACGAAATGAAGAGGGAAGAAAATGATTTTGATCGAATCTTCAAAAATTTGAATTGAATTGTTTGGAACCATAGTTACCATTAGTTAGAAATTTTTGTGGTCGCTTGTCTCTTCCGCGAATCTTGTCTTTAGTGTCATGAGCCAAGGAAACTGCATCTTCAAGGGTTGTTGGCTTGAACATATTAACTTCAGCATAGAAATGTCCAAGTAGGCCAAACATAAACTTGCATTTGTGAGTTGCTTCAGGTACATCTTCAAGCATGCGTAGTTGCAGTACAACATTCCAGAAATGTTCAGTGTATTGGGAAATAGGTTCGCGATCTCTTTGCTGTAGAAGATCCCATTGCTTGATGGCTTTTTCATGGAATTGAGGAGGAAGGAAATTCTACAAAAACTTCTTTTGGAAAGTCTCCCATGTAGTGGGACAGTCAACGCACTTGTGGACCACAATCCACCATAAGGATGCTGGATCAACTAAATGATTAGTGACACATTTAATTTTGTCTTTCTCAGCATATATTTTTTCATGGAAGTAATCATCAAATTGACTGATAAAAGCAAGTACAGTCTTTCCATCGCGTATTCCATTGAAAGTACGAAATTTGAAGTTTCTTTTACTTATCTTTGTTTCTTTGCGGATGGATTGGGCTTCAAGTGTCGCATCGATGGTACATTGTATAAGATCTTCGGGTTGTGGTCCATCTTGGTCGGTGGTAGATCGTTGCAAATTGGCCAATTGAACTTGCAAAGCTTGTCGGGCTCTTCGTTCTTCTTCAAGCTACATCATAATCAAATCCAACTTTTGCTCCATCGTTGGTTCGGGTAAGGACTATAAAATCGTCCATGTTTTGTTCAGTCATCCTGTAAAATCCAAAAGACCTCACACTCTCAAAATCTTATTAATGGGATGAGCGTAGCTCAAAGGCACCCATACAAGGCTTGTAAATTTTTGTTTGGATTTTATGGTCTTTCTCTTTTGCGATTACGGTATTCGTTGTCACAACCGCCTTCCAAGAGAGTAATGTTGTGTAGAAACTGCATATGAATTGCGTATGACCTTCTATGTTTGCTGAAACTGGTTCAGCAAGTTTGCAAATGTGAATAAAGTCTCCTCGAAGCTTCAAAACCAACTCGGCTTACACACAGTGTGAACAACTGCTATAAGAGTTGTTGGAGATGACTTGATTGACTTTGGAAACTTGCAGAACTTAGAGGACTTACAGCATTAAAGCTTAAAAGACTAAGCTTTATTAAACTGGCTGTCAACGATTTTGTTTTTAAGGAGGGGGGCCATTTTTTTGCACCGTCGACTGTGACGACAGCATGCCGCGATACCAAATCGAAAAATTGAGAAGTCTTAAGCTTTTTAATAAGCTTATTACTAAGCTTACTAAGCTTTTAAAGCTTTGAAGATTTTAAGCTATGGAGTCTTATCTGTACACAGATGACTTGAAGAAGAATATATCCGCGTGGTCCTCCACCTCCATAGGCTCGTCCTTCACGATCAGAGGGTGCAGATGGGGGTTCCTGACTGCCACGAACATGCTGGTATCAACCGTTTGCGACGAAACTGATTGTAGAGCTCGATCGTTCTAGGAGCTTCTCCTTTGTGTAACATGGTAAGCGATTGGAAGCTCTCGATCTTAGCTTCGCTCTGATACCACTGCTGCACAGATCGGATGTCGTATGCACGCGTAGTGAGTGTCAGAAGGTCCCCAAGAACAAAAGAACTCTACTTTTTGCACACAAATCAATGTAGAAAGCTTGCACGACATGAACAAGAGACCAATTGGGTACAATCTCCCCCCATGCCTTGTGTGAGCGCTCCACAAAGTATATATTTCATATATTAATCATCTTCAAGCTCAAATAATAGCCCAAATTACAAAATAGCACGCTTTAGCTTTTGAGTTTGCTTTTGTGCCAATAGAGAATTAAAGTTAATGGGCACTCAAGAAGTTAGGCGCACCCAAGTACAATGTCCAATACAAATATCTAAATCGTGAGCCCATGCGCATACATAAATAATAAATAAATATCAAGCGCTTTGATAAATAAGCGCGACAAAATATAGGCGCCATGCCTAAGATACATGCCTATCAAAATATTGACGATAACTTGAGTACATGCTATCCTCCAATGCTTTCCAATGCCACCGCTGCTATCTCTACACATCAACTGAAGCATTCACAATTGTTAGTAAAATAATACAATTAAACCGAAAAAAGTGCATACCTAGCAGTCTTCAGCTACATAAATAAATTGGTTAGAAATTAATCCTAACCTTAATTTATCACGAGTGCGTACTCTAAACTCATAAACATTTATTAATTTAAATATGTATTTTGCGGAATCACCCGCTATGGAATCACCCATGTACACATAAAATTAACAAAATGCCCAAAAAGGATAGGCATCCCCATCGACTTCTCGCACACAAAGAATCCACTTTGTGTATGAGCCCCGGTAATAAAATCTTACAGAATCCACCGTAAAACCTCATGGAATCCATCGTAGAATATACCTCCTGGCATGAAGAGAATACACTAAATATGAAAGAAACAAAAACTACTTTACTTTTAAAGGAGCAAATACAAAGATGGCTCTGTTCACCCGTGCACTTCCACCATGAAGCTTAGAGAGCAATCTAGAGAGATAATAGGTGAAGAGCTTAAGGGTAGCTAGAAGAACTCTAATTGGGTGAAAGATAAATTGATGATAGTCTTAAAGGGGTCTTCATTTTATAGCTCGAGAAGGTAGTTTAGTCAGTCTATCCTACTATATTATGAACCTTTCCTAGTCAGCCAAGGAATATTCCCTTTACTATCGAGCTGGTGGTAGTAATAGGGGCCCCTAATAACTCTCACATCCTACAACTCGATGCATTGTGCCTAGAGTTACTACCTGTTGAGATGACAAGATCAACACAGGCGGACATTAATGATGGGCCGCCTGGTTAGATGGATCCACACGTCTACACTTAGCACCTCAATGGTTATTATGACTCTCACATGGCCAATGACTCATTACCTATTATATTCAGGTTGTTACACCTATTTACAATTGGCATAGTTATAGCACTAGTCGACTAGTGTAGTTGGTTATGCATTGTTTGACTTAGTAGGCTACTTTCCTTTATGTTGTATCTTATCTATACTTTGTGTACATTGTAAAGTGTATGGAAGAAGAAGAAGAAACTAGCAAGAAAACGTTTTGGCCTCCATCTCTCTTCTTGTCTCTTGAGTGAGCTTCTCCTTATGCATTTTGTGTGTGTTCGGCGCAGCATCTTGAGCAAGTCCCCTCATCACGCGATTCTTGACATGGTATTAGAGCCGCACCACTGAGAGAGGTTGGTTTCGAAGGCTAAAGTGAAGGAGAAGAAGCAAGGTTTGAGCAAGCAAGCCACGGGCAAGAAGCTCTCCCATTATTCCACTCTTTCTCTTGGATAGTGCTTGTGGAGGCACCGAAATCAGGACTGAGAAAAAATCTCAGATTGCAGTGAGATTTGGTGTGCGCGAAGAGCG
This sequence comes from Lygodium microphyllum, assembly GCF_053477565.2. Lineage (NCBI taxonomy): Eukaryota > Viridiplantae > Streptophyta > Polypodiopsida > Schizaeales > Lygodiaceae > Lygodium > Lygodium microphyllum. Next base: position 9,348,540 of record NC_141143.1, read on the forward strand.
CTGTGTATTCTGCAGATAAGCCCTTTGGGGTTATCCGCAATTATTTTGGACATCTGAGACTGTTTCAGGCCCCGTTTTAGAGCCGCAAGGTTGCGGACAACAGTTCGAGATACCCTGCAATTTCAGTCATGTCTGTAGTATACAGATGTACAGGTTATAGATTTCAGATCTGTAAGTTCAAAGGTATTTACCAGCGAATAAACACAAGGTTTATCTGTAAACTCGTTATAGATTGCATGTATTGTTGAGCAGACAGTGAAAAAGGATGTCTGATGTGTTGGTGTGCACTACAGGTCAAGGGTTGCAGAAGATTTGCTTGTTGTTTGGTATTAGTTTTGTGATAATGGCAGAGAACAGTGGAAGCCCCATCATTGAGAAGCTCGACAAGAACAATTACCCTTCATGGAAGTTTCGTGTCAGGAACTTCCTTATTGGAAAAGGCCTCTACGAGTTTGTTTCAGGTAAAGAAAAGGAGCCGGAGGTGAGTGATCCTCCAACTGTAGAAGAGACAAAGGCACGGAAGGAATGGAATGCAAAAGAAAAGAATGTCATGTATTGGTTGTCTACAGTAATTTGTTAGATATGATCAATGCCCCACCCTCATTAGGTGCTACCAATGATCCATGGTTCTCAAAGTTGTAAGGACCCCATTATGAGGAGAAGCCAAATGTGAGCCCGGACATTGGTTGAGTCCTGACTTGTATATCAGATGAGGTCTATGTGACCGGATGGCAAAAAGGTGACTGTTGTGGGTCTAATCTTTGGGTTAGATGGAGTGGTTAAGCTGGTAGCAACTGGAGGCACATTGCATTGAGTTGCATGGTAAGGGAGTTAAAAGGGGCCCCTATTGTGGGGTCCGGGGGCCGCGGAAGCAGCCCCTGGCTGGGGGGTCCCAGAGGGGCCAGCGGCCCCCCTGGCGGGGGTCCGGGGGCAGCGCCCCCGACCCGATGGTAAAGGGAATATTCCTTGGAATATTCCCTGGCCGACTAGTGGAGGCTCATATGGTAGGTCGGTCAGCAGGCCGACCTAACGACCTTCGTGGGCTATAAAAGCTAAACCCCTTCGCAGCCATAACTCACTCATCTTTCACCCAGTCAGAGTTGTTGTTCCAACTAGCCTTAAACTCTTCACCTATCTTCTGTCTAGATTGCCATCTAAGCTTCACACAGTGGAAGCACACGGGTGGACAGAGCCATCTTTGTATCAGTTGTTTGGAGTTAAAGAATTTACTGATTCTCCTCTTATCTGTTGTGTACTCTCTATCTCTTTCTCAGATTCTGTTCGCTGCGCCGTGTAATATTTTTACATAATTGACAATAATATATTAGAAATGCAAAGAATTCATATGCAGCTTGGACCATACTTGAAAGTATGTTTTCTGTAAATACAAAGGCATGAAAGTTTCAACTCAAGCAAGAGTTGAATACATTGAAGAAAGGGAAGATGTCTATCAATGAGTATGCACCTTGGGTGGACTTAACAATGAAAAGACTTAACAATGATTTGATGTCGTCTACCTTGGGTGGACTTAACAATGAAAAGACTTGGAAGTCTTTTGTAACTTCTGTATATGTCAGAAAGCCATTTCCAGATTTTGATGAGTTGGTCTCCCTTATGATCAGTGAAGAGATCAACATGCAGAGTGAGACATATGAAAGAAGTGGTGAACAGGTCCAAGCTTTCTACTCCAGTTCAGGAAGGGGACATGGCAGGTTCTCTTGAAGAGGACGTGGTACAGGATGTGGTAGTGACAACCAGTAAAACAGATTGAATCAGCAATTTGGCGATATGCAAGTTTCAAGAGGTCATGGTAACTTTAGAGGCAGGGGGAGCTTTAGAGAAAGAGGTGGATGGCAGAACAAAGGCTCTAACAACTCTGGTATTGTGTGTCACTACTGTGACCAATGTTATGTTAAGAAAGATGATATTCACAGTGGTAAGTTGCAGCAAAGAAACTATGCATCATCTTCACGACAGGATGAAGACAAAAATGAACGTCTGTTTGTTATGCAGCATATGTTGAATGCTGTTACGGGAAAGGGAACACATGATGATGTTTGGTATGTTGATTCAGGTGCATCCAATCATATGACCAGCCATGCAGAATGGTTTGGAGAGATGCAGGATTTGCAAAATGCACGTTATGTGTAGACGGGTGATGATTCATGCCACCCAATTTCACACATTGGAAAAGTTCCCTTGTCCTTGCATGATGGTAAGACAAAGAGTCTTTCAGATGTATTACATATGCCATCTATTACAAAGAAATTGGTGTCAGTTGGTCAAATGGTAGAGCAAGGGCTGAAAGTTAGATTTAATGCAAAGGGCTTCTTTGTAGAAGACTTCAATGACAAGTGTAGGTTGGTAGCAAAGGGAAGTGCTAGAATTCCTACTATGAATGCTGCTATGTATGCTAAAGGAAAAGATGTTGTTGCAGATATTGAAATTTAGCACAAAGGCATTGGACATGCAAATGTACAAAGGTTGAAATTAATGCAGCCCAAAGGGTTGGTTACAGGTTTGCCTACATTTAGAGTTGTAGAATTTCATAAGGTATACGAAGCATGTCAGTTTGGTAAGTAGGCAAGACAGCCCTTTCCACATGACAGAGATGTAAGCAGAAATATCCCTGATGTTGTGCATACAGACATTTGGGGACCTACACAAAATGTATCTCTTGGAGGCAGTTCATACTTGTCACATTCATTGATGATTGTTCTAGAAAGCTATGGGTATATTTTATGAAGGAAAAGAGTGGAGCATTTGAGTACTTTAGAACTTTCAAGGCTCCAGTTGAAAGAGAAACAAGCTTGAAAGTAAAGTGCTTGAGGTCAGATGGAGGGGAAGAGTACTGAGAGTAAAATTTTAATGCCAAGAAGTGCTTAAAAATAGCTAAAATTTACGAATATCAAGGGAAAAATATTCAACGTCGAAGGCGGCGGCTCAACCTAGGACGATTTTAAGCGTCAAAGTGCTTTAAAGGCGCCCGAGCAACACTTGTTGATTTTTTATAATTTTTCAGACTTCCGTGCGGCTTGTTAGGAGTTACTGGCCAATGGGGGATGTCAAGCTGGATGCCCACGATTTTTCAGAGCTCAATTCGGAGTCCGGACGAGGAAATGGCCAAGAAACCGGTGAAGATTTGAAAAGATGGACTTGTTTTAGCCAAGTGGGGTTGTGCCTTTTGGGAGTTAGGGGGCCCAAATTTTATGGGGCATCAAAAAAACCAAATCATGGAGAGATAAGATCAACAAAGCGTGAAAAAAATGCGCCAGGAAAATGTCCGAAAAATGCGCCATGGGATGATGGGATGGAATCTCCTGCCTGCACACAATCCCCCAATTGATCATGGGGCTTGCCTACATTCTCCCTGCTGATCATATCGCCGCCTCTCGCCCGTCAAATGGTGGCCTAGTTGGAAATCTCTTATTCTAGTATTTCTCTCTCCTCCCTCTCTCTCCCTTAAGGGGCTGTTCTTGTGTGGAAGAAGACAATGAAGAATGATGGAGGAAAGCTTGTCCGGATGAGACCGGATTGCTTCCGGGTGGATGAAGATATGAAGAGTGCTGTTCTTGAAGATGTTGGACATTGAATGAGGGCTGACACGTAGTCCCATAGCAAAATCGAGATCCCGAGACACAAAGCCTAAGCGGTAATTCAATTTTTATGAAGAAAAAATGAGTTTTTATGCTATTTGGTTGATGAATATTTGTTCCCATGGGCTGATTATGCATTATGTTGTTGTTTGCTATGATTTTGATCAATTTATACTCAGAAAATCAGAAAATCATAAGTGTTATGGACTGAAATTAATGGTATAAAACCCGTAAAACACGTGTTTAAGAGGCAAAATAGGGGTTTTTTGCAAAATAAAGGGGAAACATGAGATATAGCACCAATAAAACCTGAAATTTTTCTATCAAAGAACCTAAGGGACAAAGCCCATAATCAGTCTCAATTTCTAGTCAATTTTTTATTGAAGAAAATAGAGGAAAAATACCAACAAATGGTGGAAAATGGGTTTTAAATGGGAGAAAATTAGGAAATGATTTAAAAAATTTCCAAAAAATTACATAAGTATTTGTGCAATGTATAATGAAGGTAGAGTACAAGGTTAGCCTCGGTTTACCCTCATTTCTATGTTTTTGTCTGTATTTATTACTTTCTCTACAAAGAAATACACATAAAACGACTCTTACACCTATCAACAATTGCAAAACATTAAACGGTAGGGTGAGAGGGGAGTTTGAGCGTCAAAGTACAATCTTAAATCTGATTTATGTATTGCATCATGGCTATAGGACGTTGTTTTAAAATAAAGGAAAAGGCAGCATGAGCGTAAGGCTCGGTGTCTCTCCTCGTTTCAATACATAAACATTAGCATGGAAATCATGAAAAGATTGGTTTCACACGATACACAATGCTAATTTTCTATTGTTTGTGCACTAAACCATTCACATTATGTACTATGCATGGTTCATCGTATCAAAGGAAAATCTCGTGGACTGCATAGCAATTGTTTTCTTAGGACTTTGACCCACGATTGAGAGTGTGAGGTTATCCCTTGGCGTAGGGTAGAGGGTCGGTTTCCTAAGGGACTATGAAGTGAGGAAGCATGGTATATCTCCTGGAAATACGAGAAATATAAAAGAGAAGAGTTTGTGCTTGTTTGTGTTATATATTTAGCAGTGCATCAAAGGGCCAATCCCTGTGATGTAGGAGAGCTGCAGTGGGGCTCCGACTATTAGTCAGTGGAGTGCCTCCTATGTGTGTGTAATCGAGGCGTTATGCCTAAGTACTTTGGGATCTCCCTCTGAGGAGTTTAAGGGAAACGTTGGACTATAAACTATAAATGCAGGAATTAAGATTTAGGGCGGTTTTTCCTTCAGCCTTATATTGACGCTCTTGGTTTGTGAGGCCGTGAGGGTGTTTGTGTGTCATGATCATGAGATCCAGCTAGTGCTATAGCCAGTGCCGGCCCGTTTTAGGTCCCATCAGTGGTGCGTCTGCCGGGAGCCACTTATAAGTGGTGGTTTTCGTATCTAGGGTTTCTGGGGACCAAAAGGAAGTTGGTTTATGTCCTCTAACAAGGACCGTCAAGCCAAAATTCAGAAAGCAGAACGTGTTGAGAGGGCTAGACAGTGGTTAGGGATCATAAGCCGTTATTCTCCTCAAAGGAGTACCCCAATACGTATACGAAGCAGTGGTCTTAGTCATTTAACTACTCCACCTATTCCATTAGGTGCAGGAGGAAGTGTAAGATCTTCTCCTCCACCAAGTTTACCCACTTCAAGATGTGGGGGTGTGAATCCGTCACTTCAAGCTCCTATTGCTAATCCGATTGTCACCATGGCACAGCCTATTGCGATTCCTGTAGGGACGCCGGATTTACCAGCCTTAGGAGTTCCCTTGCCCATTTTTAATGGGTTAGCGGAAGAGGATGCAGAATTTCACATCTGTGAATTTCAGAGATTGATGTTCAATTATCGCATCTAGGATGAGGGACATCTTATGATGTTCTTCAATATGACATTAAAGGGAAGGGCTGTGGTATGGTATCACAGCATACAGTTCGGAACCATAATCACCATTGATCAATTCTATGCAAGCATATGCTAAGAAGTTGAAGGAATTATTTCGTAAGTTGCAAACTTACATTCCCATTCCACCAGCAGAAGCTACCCAACTGTAATACTTTTTTCATGGGTTGGATTTTAATATCCAAGTACAATTGAGCAGTGTGGCCTTGACAGATATAGATACCGCTATTACACGGGCAGAGAGAGTAGAAGCACGATTACAAATGGCCTACTCCTCTCGAATGAATGTTAATGGGGGTTTAGTACCTAGTGGCAATCCAGCATTGACGAATGGAAGTCAAGGGATGCCTATGACTAACCCTATTGGGAGAGGATGTATGGTTTCAAATGTACCTTTACTATCGGCTCCTCCCAGTGTGACCATGCCTATGGCAAGTCAGTTGGCTCCACCAAATGTTGGAGGCCAAGGTTCAAATTCTAACGTTGTTCCTGTGGATCAACAGCCAATGCCAAATCAGATTGTTAGGCCAATGGAACGACGGGTTGACGATCGAGGCTATGAGTCGAGTGCATCTAATGTCCTTGGCAAAGTTAAGGACATGATGAAGAATTATACCGATATGATCTCCAAACAATATCGACAAATAGCTGTCGACGTTAATTTCTTGAAGAAGCAACAAAATCTTATAGGGATTCAACCCCCTGAAGAGGGTGGACTCTCAAGATTTAGTTGTGAATGGTGTGGTGGACAACACTTCCCCAGAAACTGTCCAAATGTGAAATGTGACATTTGTGGGAAGTCGGGCCATCTAGCTGCTACCTATTGGAGTAAGATTAGCTCTCTCCAACAAGGGAGTAAATAGCCGGGCTCAATGAATCATAGAGCACAAGTAAATAACTTGCAACAGAATGATGCACCAAGGCAAATATTGCAAAGGAGGAAAACAAATATAGAAGAGTTGCCACAAGGCAACGGGGTCAGCCTTATTGAGGCTGTACGAGTGCATGATGCTGAAACCTCTAACTTAAGAGCCGTGACAAGAGGCCGAAGTCTGAAAATTTATCAAAAATCAACAAGTGTCGCTCGGGCGCCTTTAAAGCACTTTGACGCTTAAAATCATCCTACGTCGAGCTGCCGCCTTCGACGTTGAATATTTTTCCCTTGATATTCATATATTTTAGCTATTTTTAAGCACTTCTCGGCATCAAAATTTTGCTCTCATTGGCGACTACGAGATAGGGCAACTCAGCCCGACCGTCGAATCCCACACCAGATCTGCACAAAACAACCAAAGGAAGCATCAAGCTAATACAAAATAAATACATACTAAACACATCACAATGCTCACCCTACCCCGTGACAAAACCAAGGCATGACATCCACAAGGAGTAGGCCTAGCATAATCTAATAGACGGTCCGAAGCTAGTCACTGACCAACTGCTCCAACACGGCCAAACCAAAAAGAACTGTGAAAGAGGTTGCCCTAAGTGGTGGTCAGAACTACCTACCTAACTAAGGACAACACAACTAGGAGCTCCTACTAGACGAGGACTCCTATAGCTTGATCAAGAAGTATTTTCTTATAGCACATTTCTTATTTTAGGATTTTTTTAAATTTTATTGACATACTCGGGCATGTAAAAAGGAGGGACCTAAGCGTAGTGACCCAAGGAGAACAGGGCAGGTCATGTCTCGATACCCAAGAACCTACTAAGCCCTCGCAAGGTGACACTTAATCCTTTTCTGACGCTCACTTTTATTTTCGCTCCAATCTTCCTTAATTTCTTCTTTTCCAGCAAGATGCCACCCCTAGGAAGACAAGGCATTGGCCTCGGGTCCTAACTCGTCCCCAGGAACCTACCAGGCCTTTGCAAGGCAATGATCAACTGCTCATTAATTTTTTGTTTCTTTTCTTTTCTTTGATAGGGGTTAGAACCCCTTTTTACACACCTTTGTATATATTTATTGTCTTTTGGGATATTCAGGGTTTCTTTTCCTTTATCATCATTATTTTTCCTTCGGCAGGCTTCTCTAACTGCCTCACAACTAACAAGAACTCCTAGAACGGCTGCCTAGCAGGCTAGCAGAATAGGGTCACTAGGACTGCCTTCTAAAATAGATCATTTAATGCCTGACAATGTCTTTACAGGAGGCAAGGACTACTCAGACCTCCCTCAAACATACTGAACCTAAACCTCGGACTTCATACCTTGGTCACCGGTCCCCAACAAGAAAAGAAAGACCCCTCAATAGGTACACAGACACATATAGCATAACAACCACAGTACTCATAAAGGAAAGATATCACCTGGATAGGGCCACGAGAAGCTTCCATGCAACAAAAGGCTCCTTCCAAGCTCTTCTTCAAACCTGTCTACCACAAAACTCAAACAAGAAACCATTAACCACACCTACACTAAATAGAAAATTTGCCCTCTTGGCCTAATGAAATAAAGCACTTCACTACAAAACTTAATCGGCCCTCTTGGCCTAACAAAATAAAGTAATAACACCTCGCAACACTGGCCCTCTTGGCCTAACAAAATAAAGTAATAACACCTACACATCCTTCCCTCAAAGAATCCAGATATACAATAATAAGCCCCTTTCCAAGGAGGAAAAAATAGGCTCGCAGCCCTAAACTAAATGCATAAGGTTATGACCCATCCCTCCTGCATAGATAGCAAGAGGCGTACGCATAATATGTTGTCTAATTAACTTATGGGTCCAGGATAATAACGGTAGATTGTTCTCGGCTACTCTTTGCATCACCCATATCAACCATCATCTGCCGTATATTGCATGCTCTGATAACATTCCCCACAAGTGACCAGGTCCTGTTTCATCATTGATAACAATATCCAGACTAGGACCACAGTTAAAGAAAAGGTCTTCCTCATAAGGAATATTTTCCAATGAATCCGCAAATTGATTCCAATAACGTGGAATCAACTGAAAAGACACTCTCTCAAACTCCTCAAGTAGAGTCATAGCAGTTCGATGATACATACAAAGAATGGGATTTCGCACTGTGTATGTCCCATCTAGCTGATTCAGGATCAACTGGGAATCCCCTTTTACTAACAACTGACGAATACCACCTTGTTTGGAAATATGCAATCCCATAATCAAGGCTTTATACTCTGCCATATTGTTAGTGAATCCTACCCCGAGATAAGTAGCTAACTTCATCGTTACTCTATGTCGGGGGTCTCGATTACTACTCCAACACTCCCTTTTTTATTAAGGCCTCTGTACGCTCTGTCAAAATATAATGTATACGTCCACAATGGGTTTACACAGCCTGCCATCACAAACCCCTCTACTCGTAATTATGGTAATCAAAGTTTAGCATGTTAAGAGGATGAACTGACGACTCCATCCCACCTTCTTCATTGAACTCAACAGGGATACTTCTCAACAGTCATAAGTAGTGATGGTAGAAGACTTTGATCTCCCACACAAAGGTTCCGTCTTCTTGCTCAATCACTTTATATCCTTTGCTCCACCAGATGAGTTTCCCCTGATGGTATCTCTGCTCCAGATATGGGTGCTCCAAATAAGGGATTAGTCGACCCATCAACCAATTTTAAGCTCTTTCGCAGGTCTCAAATCATCCCTAGCATGGACCTGCAATGCATTTCTCTATATTAGCATACTTAGAAATAATAAGGTTTAATCTTATTAAGATTAACCTTATTTTTAAACTCTACTCCCTGTAGATCAGCTAATAGAGTCGTAGACCTATTTTTCCCCAGCCTCACAATCTTGTAGGGGCCATCCCATTTAGGTTCCAGCTTCCCTAGAAACAGCTCCCTACGCACATCGTAATAGAGGACTAATTGCTCTTTTTTAAAAGTATACTTCTTTGCTCTAAGGTCATGCAACTACTTCATCCGACGCTTAGCTACCTCCTGGTGTAATAAGCTCTGCAACTTCAGCTCATCCAGGTGGGCTATAGTCGTGAAACGTTCAAAAAGGGAATCCTCATCTCCCAAAGAGTGGTTAATTGCAAACCGTATGGTCCAAAATTCGATTTCAAGGGGTAACACACACTCTTCCCTATAAACCAATTTAAATTGAGTATGGTCGGTAGCTCGCTTGAACGTGGTATTATATGCCCATACTGCCACATACAACTTCCTGTCCCAGTCTCGTTTCTTCTCAGAGACTATCTTAGACAAGATCCCCACAAGCTACTTATTAGTATTTTCCACCTTCCCGTTTGCTTGCGGATTATAAGGAGTCGTTTTATTGTGCTTGATTTGCCAACAGGCTTTTAATCACCTTATTCAAAAAATGTGTTCCACGGTCTCACACTAATTCTTTCGGTGGACCAAAACGACAAATTATTTGCTCTAAAAGGAAACTTGCAGTCCCTTTTGCATTGTCCTGCCTCGTCGCCCGCGCTTCTGACCATTTTGTAAAATAATTAGTGGCTACTATAATGTACCTCTTCTGGGTAGTGGACAACAAAGTAATAGGACCCACAAAATCAATGCCCAACTTCTCAAATGGAAGAATAGCCATGATAGGTATAAGTGGGCATTTTCTATTCTCTCTACTGTCATGTCTTTGACATGTATCACATTTCTTAACATACTCAAAAGAATCTTGGAAGATGGATGGCCACCAATATCCAGCTCTTAACGCTTTCTGCGCCGTCAACCGTCCTGCAAAGTGCCCTCCACATGTAGAGTCATGACACTCCTCCAAGATAAAAGGAACCTCGTCAGGCATCACACATCGGCGATAGATATCATCAACACCTTGCCGATACAGGGTCCCTGCGATCAAGGAAAAATTCAATGCCTGTTGTTTAATTTTTCTCTTTTCTAATTTTGACAAACCAGCTCCCGTCTCTCCTATTGATAGATAATGCGTAATAGCAGCATACCAAGATGGAATAGAAGCTGTATCAATTTTAAACATATTCTCAACATCACTTTCTTCAGCCAAAGTCTCTTTCGGCTCCCCGAAATCCACAAGGCATTCCACGATACCCTGCAACCTCGGTGGCTTACTCTTAATCTCATAATCGAACTCTTGCAAAGTGATTAACCACTTTGCCAAATGATCAGGCCGCTACAGCTTGTTCATAAGCAATCTAAGTCCTTCCACCTTCGTATAGAATACTACCTTTTCATAGAGGATGTAGTGCCTGAATTTCTTAGTCCCAAAGACCATCGCAAGACACAACTTCTCCATGTAGGTATAATTGATCTCTCAAATGACCAATTTTTGACTAGTGAAAGCTATCGGATGATACCACTTTTCCCCCCAAATTTGGGCTAAACAGCAGCTTATACTATGCATGGTGGCTGCTGAAAATATATAGAACATCTCACCTCTTTTAGGTGCTTTCAAGACGGGTGCTTTTACTAGCTCCTGCTTCACATCCTTAAAAGATACCTTACAAGGGTCACTCCATTCAAATAAACAGCTAAAGGATAATAAATTCGTTAATGGCAATGTTCTTTCTGCCAAGGCATTTATAAACCTCTGATAGTACCCTATCGATGACAGAAAGCTGTGAACCTCTTTCAGAGTGCGTGGTGGACTCATAGTGACTATGACCTTGATCTTTTCAGGGTCAGTTGCTATCCCTACTGAACTGACCACATGGCCCAACAATAGCCCATAAGGTACTCCAAAGCCACACTTCTGTGGGTTAAGAGCGATACAAAATTGTCTGCAATGCTCGAAGCCCTTTCTTAAAATAATCGACATCCTTTCCCTTACAGTGGCTGCCCCCAGGTCATCAATAAACACTTTCAACTCATCTGGGGAGATGTCACCAAAGGTCTTATCAACTGCTCATTGCCATGATCCAGGTGCATTGCATAAATCAAAGGCCATCACATGGTACGCAAAAATACCGAAGACAGTAATAAAAGTTGTTTTCAACTTGTCCTCTTCTACAATTTCCATCAGGTTATATCCCGCAAAGCAATCCATGAATAAATATATTTCCCTACCCACTAATTGATCCAAAATTTGGTCAATAAATGGCAACGGGTAGTAATCCGTAACTGTCTACTTATTCAGCTCTCTAAAATCTACACATAATCGGATCTAGTTGTTTTTCTTCTTCCTGATAACAATGGGTGAACACCATTCTGTGTGTTGAACAGGGAAGATCAAACCAACTTTCCTTAACTTCTGCAACTCCTCAAATAGCCCGTCCCTCAATTCAAAAGGCATACGCCTTACCTTCTGACGCATAGGACGACTGCCTTCTTTTACAGGAATAGTATGAATAGCTAGGCTGGGAGGGATGCCTCTCAGCTCATCATAACTCCAAGCAAAGATATCGTGGAATTCTTGAATCAAGGACACATAGTCCTCCCTTTCTGCTGAACTGAGCATGGAACCTAATTTAATTGGCCGCGAATCATTCAACGTCCCAAGGTCCAACTCAATCACATCCGCGTCTCTTATCCTATCTTGAGGCTCTATCGGCTCATTTAGAGTTATCTGATAGATATCCTCTATAGTGGACCCCTACTTAGATTCATCACTGGATGATGTCTCACTACCAAATGGATCATCTACTGTTTCTAATTCAGTAGAAGATAAAGGAGCTCTCTCACTTTGAGGAGACTCAGGATAAGCATCAACTATTACTCTATTAGCACCTCGATCTAGGACCACTCGACCAGCGGGTATATCGACTTGACAGTCTGTTTGTAAGATCCAAGGCCTACCCAGTAAAACTCGATAGCTAGGGTGTCCTACAAATCTTATCACCCTAAAGTCCAAGAAGCATTCTACACTTGCAACTATAACATGGACCTTAGTAACACAACCTTTTGGTTGTCTTAGACTATCATCAGCCATTCTTAGAAGAGTGGAGCTGTCTTTCTGGATACCTAGACCCAACCTCTCCATCAACTCTGAACTCATGATATTGACGGAGAATCCAGTGTCTACAATGGCATGTTCCACTAATATTCCATCTACATAAGCTGGAACCCTAGGGCAGTTCTTTTCAGCATGGTCAAACCAATCTTCCCCTACTCGTGCTATGCCCAGAGGTTCCACAATATACCCAATACACAAGATCTTCTTAAATTCCTTGCGTACTCATGGAGATAATTTGATCAATTGCAAGAGGTTCACATCTGGTTTAACTTCACAAAGAGAACTCGCTAAATCAAAGTCGTGATAAGTAGCCAAAGCTCTATTTTCTCGCCAAACCATCCTCTCTTTTGGTCTTTGGACCGGTTTCAGTGCTTCTTTCTTGGCCCTTGCCTTCTTTCTTGGCACTTTCTCATCCTTTTTAGGGTCAACTTTCTTGTCAACCGGTCTTAGTGGTCCCCCTTCTATGCTAGAATTTTGGACTTGCATCCCCTTATGCCCTTGTTCCTTATCTTTGAAGAAGACAATGAAGAATGATGGAGGAAAGCTTGTCCGGATGAGACCAGATTGCTTCGGGGTGGATGAAGATATGAAGACTGCTATTCTTGAAGATGTTGGACATTGAATGAGGGCTGACACGCAGTCCCATAGCAAAAACGAGATCCCGAGACACAAAGCCTAAGCCGTAATTCAATTTTTATGAAGAAAAAATGAGTTTTTATGCTATTTGGTTGATGAATATTTGTTCCCATGGGCTGATTATGCATTATGTTATTTTTTGCTATGAGTTTGATGAGTTTATGCTCAGAAAATTAGAAAATCATAAGTGTTATGACAGAAGTTAATGATATAAAACCCGTAAAACACGCGTTTAAGAGGCAAAATAGGGGTTTTTTGCAAAATAAAGGGGAAACATGAGATATAACACCAATAAAACCTGAAATTTTACTGTCAAAGAACCTAAGGGCCACAGCCCATTATCAATCTCAATTTCTAGTCACATTTTTATTGAAGAAAATAGAGAAAAAATACCAAAAATATGAAAAATGGGTTTTAAATGGGAGAAAATTAGGAAACGATAAAAAGAAAATTCCAAAAAATTACATAAGTGTTTGTGCAATGTATAATGAAGGTAGAGCACGAGGTTAGCCTTGGTTTACCCTAGTTTCTATGTTTTTGTCCGTATTTATTGCTTTCTCTACAAAGAAATACACATAAAACGACTCTTATACCTATCAACAATTGCAAAACATTAAACGATAGGGTGAGAGGGGAGTTTGAACATCAATGTACAATCTTAAATCTGATTTATGTGTTGCATCATGGCTATAGGATGTTGTTTTAAAATAAAGGAAAAGGCAGCATGAGCATAAGGCTTGGTGTCTCTCCTCGTTTCAATACATAAACGTTAGCATGGAAATCAAGAAAAGATTGGTTTTGCACGATACACAATGCTGATTTTCTATTGTTTGTGCACTAAACCATTCACATTATGTACTATGCATGGTTCATCGTATCAAAGGAAAATCTCCTGGACTGCATAGCAATTGTTTTCTTAGGACTTTGACCCACGATTGAGAGTGTGAGGTTATCCCTTGGCATAGGGTAGAGGGTCGGTTTCCTAAGGGATTGTGAAGTGAGGAAGTATGGTATATCTCTTGGAAATACAAGAAATATAAAAGAGAGGAGTTTGTGCTCGTTTGTGTTATATGTTTAGCAGCGCATCAAAGGGCCAATCCCTAAGATATAGGAGAGATGCAGTGGGGCTCCGACTATTAGTCGGTGGAGTGCCTCCTATGTGTGTGTAATCGAGGCGCTATGCTTAAGTACTTTGGGATCTCCCTCTAAGGAGTTTAAGGGAAACGTTGGACTATAAACTATAAACGCAGGAATTAAGCTTTAGGGCGGTTTGTCCTTCGGCCTTATATTGACGTTCCTGGTCCACGAGGCCGTGAGGGTGTTTGTATGTCATGAGCATGAGGTTCGGCTAGTGTTATAGCTAGTGCTGGCCCATTTTAGATCCCATCAAGTACCTCTCGAATGAGTTCAATGATTTTCTGAGGTCTCATGGGATAAAGAGATAGTTCACATGCAGATATACCCACAACAAAATGGGGTTGCAGAAAGGAAAAATAGACATATTCCAGAAGTTGCACACGCCTTGATGGCTGTAAAGAATATGCCTAAGCATTTTTTGTCTGAGGCTGTTCATATTGCTGTTTATATTATGAACATAACTCCCACAGCTGGAGTTCATGGTATGACTCCTGAAGAATGCTTTACTAGCAAGAAGCCTGATGTATCGCACTTGAAGGTATTTGGCTGTGTTGCATACGTTCATGTGCCAGATGAGCTACGGAAGAAGCTTGATCCAAAGGTAGAAAAATGTATTTTTATTGGATACTCTTAGAGTAGAAAGGGTATCGCTGTTATAACCCTGTCACATGTAAGTTCAGAGTAAGCAAGGATGTCATCTTTGATGAAATGAGCAGTTGGTATGCATCTAGTGGTGATGCATTGATGATGATGATGATCATGACACTCATGTGTAGGCTGAAAAGCAAGAATCACGGACTCTTAGTGGACCAGAGACATCATCTGGTAGTCCTTGGTCTGGGAGACTAAGGAGTAGCTCTACATCTTCAGGTGCATCTAATAGCACTACAGGTAAAGACAAAGGAAAGAATAAAGTGCCAGATGGCATTGATGCAGTTCTTGATGGAGACTCTAGTGGCCCAGAGAGCTTGGATGATGAGCTTGGTATTCCTTTTGTCAAGACACGAGGTGTATAGAGAGCTCATAGTAATGTAAAGACTCCATTGAGTGATCCGGTGGTACGCAGATCTAGCAGGGTCAGATACCCCGTTAAAAGATTTGGTTTTGAAGGTTATGCAACTCACCATTATGCTTATATGGTGAAACTACTTGAGGATATTGAGCCCACTTATTTTGAGGATGATGTTGGTCATACTCATTGGGATGCAGCAATGGATGAGGAGATAGCTGCATTAGAGGCCAATAAGACTTGGGATCTAGTATCATTGCCGAAGGGCAAGAAAGCTATTGGATGTAAGTGGATTTATAAGATAAAGCACAATGTATATGGTTCTATTAGTAGGTACAAAGCTAGGCTGGTTGCAAAAGGCTATGCCCAGATATATGGCATAGATTATGATGAAACCTTCAGTCCAGTTGCTAGGATGGCAACTGTCAGATATGTGATTGCTTTCTCAATAGCCAAAGGTTGGAGGTTGCAGCAAATGGATGTGAAGAATGCCTTCTTTCATGGTGATTTGCAGGAAGAAGTGTATATGGATCAGCCAACAAGTTATGAAGATTTAGAGCATCCCCCGTATGTATGCAGGTTGAAGAAGGTGCTCTATGGGCTCAAGCAAGCACCTAGAGCATGGTCTAACAAGATCAGAGAGTATCTTGTCAATATTGGCTTTTATGTTTCTGATGCTGATTACTCACTTTATGTGAGAAAGGGAGATGCAAGTTTGGTCATCATAGTCATCTATGTGGATGACTTGATTATTATAGGTGATAGTGATAGTGGGATTGCTGAAGTCAAGGACTTTTTGAAGAAGAAGTTTGAGATGAAAGATTTAGGTGAGCTAAGGTACTTTCTTGGTATTGAGGTGATCAGATGTGATGATGGTATATGGCTGTCCCAAAGACAGTATGGCTTGGATGTGTTGTCCAAGTATGGTATGCCAGCATGCAAACCACTTTCAGTCCTGTTGGAGCAGAATGTAAAGTTGAGTGCTGATGTTGGGGATGAGATAGAAGACCCTACTATGTTCAGGAGGATAGTGGGGAGTTTAATCTACATGACCATTACAAGGCCAGACTTGAGCTATGTTGTTGGTCTTGTGAGTCAGTTTACGCAAGTACCTAGAAAGCCACATTTGGATGCAGTCAGACGTATATTGAGATATGTGAAGTCCACATTACATTATGGACTTTTCTATGAGACAGGTATAGATGTATAGGTGTTTGGATATACAGATGCAGATTGGGATGGTAGTATGTCTGATAGAAGATCCACCAGCGGCGGAAACATGTTCTCTCTTGGTAGTGCAGCAGTTGCTTGGAGCAACAAAAAGCAATCTACAGTTGCTTTATCGAGTACAGAGGCTAAGTATAGATGTGCTGCTATTGCAGCATGTGAGATAGTATGGCTACAAAAGTTATTGGCTGATTTACATGTGCAGGTGGAAGGTCCAATTGTCATTTATTGTGCCAACATGAGCAGTATACAGTTGGCTAGGAACCATGTGTTCCATGCCAGGACAAAACATATTGAGGTACACTACCACTTTGTGAGAGAGAAGATACTAGCAGGTGAGATTGACTTGGTCTATGTTAGCACACAGGATCAGATAGCTGACATCTTCATGAAGGCATTGGGTACAGAGAAGCTTCAAAAATTTTGAAATTTACTTGGAGTTGCAGAGATGCAGTTGAGCTTGAGGGGGAGTGTTGAGATGACAAGCTCAACACATGCGGACGTCGTAGCTAAGGCCATGAGCTTATAAGCCCACCCTCTTGGGATCATATCCAAAGAATGGCACCTATAGAAGCATCCTCCACTATCATTGTTGCATCTTGTGTAAATACCACATGAGTACCAAGCCATGTAGGACCATGAATAGACAAGAGGTTAAAGCCTAAATCTACTACACAAAGAACTTTGGCTGAAGAAAAATGCTTGTCTAGAAACAAAGAAATAGTTGCCACTCCTTGAACAAGAATATAGAGTTGTTACCAATGGTGACTATGCCCTCTCTGGCACTCAGATCCTAAAGCCAATCATGTCTGTAGGTCATGTGAGAAGAGGCCCCACTATCAATGAGCCAAGGCTTCTCCTAAACAGAAGAAGCAAGAGTTGCATCCTCCTCGACAAATACTAAATGGACCGCCTGGTTAGATGGATCTACACATCTACACTTAGCACGTCGATGGTCATTATGACTCTCACATGGCCACTAACTCATTACTTATTATATTCAGGTGTTACACCTATTTACAGCTGGCATAGTTATAGCGCCAGTCGACTAGTGTAGTTGGTTATGCATTGTTTGACTTAGTAGGCCACTTTCCTTTATATTGTATCTTATCTATAATTTGTGTACATTGTAAATTGTGTGGAAGAAGAAGAAGAAACCAGTAAGAAAACATTTTGGCCTCCATCTCTCTTCTTGTCTCTTGAGTGAGCTTCTCCTTGTGCATTCTGTGTGTGTTCGGCGCAGCATCTTGACCAAGTCTCCCCACCACGTGATTCTTGACACTAGCGACATAACTACTCTATCTAACCCAAAGGCTAGATCCATAAAGGTCACATTTTTGCCATCTAGTCACATAGACCTGATCTAACATACAAGTCAAGACCTATCAATCTCACACATGGCGTCTCCTCATAATGGAGGGATTATAACTTAGAGTACCATGGATCATTGGTGGTAGCTTATGCAATACCTAGTCTCTAAAAATGAGCTCAAAGCAAATTCTTAGTAAGAGTTTTGGTGAAGATATCTACTCCATTCTCCTCCATTAGATAGTAGGTAAGCTGTTGAGATGGCACTCAATACATGTAAACATTGATGATGGATGGCTTGGCTAGATGGGTTTGTACATCTACACTTAGCATGTCAGTGGTTATTATGATCCTCACATATCCATTGACTAATCACTTATTATATTTAGTTTGTTACACCTACCTATAGCGTATATACTCATAGCGCCAATCAATTAGTATAGTAAGTTATGCATTGTTTGACTTAGTAGTCTACTTTCCTTTATGTTACATCTTATCTATACTTTGTGTACATTATATTGTGTATAAGAGAAGAAGAAGAAACCTGCAAGAAAACATTTTGGCCTCCATCCCTCTTCTTGTGTCCTTGAGTGAGCTTCCTCTTGTGTGTATAGTGTGTGTTTGGCACAACAGCTCGCAAGTCTCCCCACCATCCGATTCTTGACATGGTATTAGAGTGATGTCACTGAGAGAGGATGATTTTGAAAGCCAAAGTGAAGGAGAAGAAGCAAGGATTTGAGAAAGCAAGTAACGAGTAAGAAGCTCTCTCATTATTTCACTCTTTCTCTTAGATAGTGCTTGTGGAGGCACCGAAAGTAGGGCAGTGTAAAAATCTTAAATAGCATTGTTTATTCTACAGAAGAGTCCTTTAGGATTTATCCACTACTTTTTTGGCCATTTGAGGCCATTTTGAGCCATGTTTTGGAACCAGAAGGTTGTGGATAGTAGTTTCAAGGTATACTGTGATTTCAATTGTATTCACAAAAAGTGGGTACACAGGTTACAAATTTCAAATATCTAAGTTTTTAGTTGTTTATTAGGAAGTAAACACAAGTTTTATATACAAAAAGGTTGTAGATTTGTAACGTCCCCATTACTTAGTTTATTTTAATGTGCGTATATGTGGTGTTACATGTCCACATATGGAAAAACTGTAGAATCTCTATAGGATTTACAAGAAGTAGGACTGGTTTACTAGAATAGTCCGAAATCTCTAGATCATGTTTAGATGAATTAATTCCCACTTTAGATGGATTCAAACGTATACTATGACTTATTTTGAAGGGAATAAGTCGTCTGAGACAAAAGATGGAGAAAAATGATGTGATTTACAAAAATCGTCATTTTCTCCTATTTTTGATGAATTTTTGCAATTTTGTCCACTTTGGCTTGTCGACCAGATGCATTTGATCATTTTGAGTACCTGGATGACTATATTCAGAGATCATCTGACAATGAAGTTATGATCCAAACAAGTTATAGACAAGCATAGGGTAGAAAAAATGAAAATAGTGAAAAAAAATAAGCTTTAAAGCTAAACACCTTAAGCTTTTATGAAAAAGAAAAGAAAAAACAAACGTGAGAGGGAGTGGAGAAAACCTATAAAAGGGAGGACAAGGAGGGGAGAAGGGCCATAAAGAATCACGTGTGTGTAAGGCTTGAGGTTGAGATTTTATCCCTCGCCTTCTTCGATCTTGGCATTGAATTTCAGAGAGAAGGTTTGAGGACATGCTTTAAGCCCCTCGCCTACATCGAAGTTCCAACATCGCGAGTTGCTATGGAGATTGGCTTGAGTTTAAACTAAAGCTTCTTGCCTATTTTTGAAGATCGACAACAAGTTCTTGTCCCTGCGGTGAGCGACTTCACGAACCCCCACAAAAATTTCGTCTGGCTCCATACCAAGAGAGGGGAACAAGAGCAATCTTCACAAGGACAAGACGCCCATTGAGAAGGAGGAGACTCTATTCCACAAGACGAAGAGACATCATTCCATTCAACCCAAGAAAGGGGATACACTGAAGGTCTCTCATCCTCTTCTACTCTAATCTGAGAAGAGAAGACACTGAAGAACTCTATCCTATTCTATCATTCCGATTAGAAGTCATACCTCTACTCTCATCCCTATTCCATCTACTAGAGAGAGAGATCATACCTATTCTCTTGCTCTTGCTCTATACTAGAGGAAGAGCTACTCTTGTTCTTACCCTTGCTTGCCAAGGTGAGAGGGAGAGAAGTATTGATCTCCACGAAGCAAGAAAAAAAATCTGCGAGGCCTACATCATCAAATCACACAATAACCATGATCATCATCGTGAGTCTTGCACCTTTGTTGGTTGGTATTACTTCCGTGTTCTTCTTCTTCTACAAATCATATTTCCATCATGGCCTTGAAGAAAAAGAATTCAAAAGTGGAAATCGAGAATGACCTTACTAATGTGGAAGCAACAGTTGGAGTCACGGACATAGATAACAACCCTTTACTGATTTCAATACCACTGGTTTTTCTAAAAATGTATATCTGAATTCAATTGAAATAAGATAAGTCTCTTAAGAAATACTACGATCTTAGAGTATTCACTTGGTAAATTATTAGAGCATCTTCTAGGCTAGAAACTGCTGGAAATACTACAAAATTCTAGAACTCGAAAGAAATCATGAGAAAATTTTCAAGACGGATTTATTAAGAATGAACCCCGAAGAAATTAGTCAAGGATATAGTTTAATCTAGAAGCTTTGATATAAGAATTTAAGACTGGAAATATCTCTAAGTTGAAGAAACGGACTTAAGACCAAGAAACTTGGTTACAAGAATGTCATTATAAACCTTAAACTTAGAGGTTAGATACCCCAAAATCTAGATACCCAAGGGGAAGAGCTCACTGCGTGAATTTCAAAGGTCGATTACTACGAGGTTAATCATCACTTAAAGTTGCACGATTGTTTGAAGTCATAATTGCTTGAAGATATCAATCTTGTTTGTGATTTTCTAGATTAGATCATGATTGAATTAAGTATTGGAACATATAAAAATTGAGGAGCACTATACCTCCCCCAAGGATAGATGTTGAATCCCCACACCAAGAAGGGATGTTTTTAGTGTCATGGAAGCATGGACACTTTGATGGTGAGAGGTCTCCCAGTAGGGATCGTATTAAGTAGGAGGTGGTTAGGGTACCAAGGGGAATCTGGCTAGTAAATCCTTTATGTACCTAGGAACTACTTGGTCCCTTGTATGGCTTGAGTTCTACTTGGGACACCTATAAACGTAGCTATAGATGGATTTGATCTTGGTGATATGTAGATGCGCCAGATGAGGCAACATGTGAAATTGTAATTTTTCTCCTTTATGGGTGAGAGAACACACATTATGGAACATAATCAATGAATTTGTTTTATTCTAATTGTATGTCCATTAGTAAATTACGTAAACGAACAATTGTGCATAAATGGATTTTTAATTAATGAAGCTATTTTTATATGTTTCACATAATGTGATAGGTAATTCGACAAATAAGAACTTCCATAGAGAAAAGCAGGTGGATGGATTCCGGACGAATCAAGTCCTATGGCACGGTGGTCTCAGTTAGCTAAGAGGGAGGTTTTCCCAAAAACAAATGCTAGGAAGAAACTCTAGGAAGAGCCAATTCACTGACTTACCTAGGGTTTGGTCTCAAAACCCGAACATTAAATTTTCTTAAGGGAAGGGTATGGCGGCCATGCTAGAGCACTGCAAGGGATTTAAATCCTTAGTCTACTATTGGGAAAAAGTGTTGTATTCCATGAACAAAGGGTAATGATAGTCACTCCTTTCGGACAAGAATCCTCTTGAAGGACACATCCGGATGTGAGCTAGTTATTGATAGGTGACTATTAGATCAATTAGGAACCTTCAGGTTGGTCCTTCGTGGATAGTCCCCGAGAGGACGCTTCCTCTACGGGGTAGACCTAGGGTTAACTAGCCAGATCATTCTGGTTAGAGTACGGATGGCAACGACTGTAAGGTAAAATTTGGGCAACTTCTAAAATGTTACTCATCACGTAATCAAGGGCGATATATTACAAAATTACATGTACTATTAAGCAACCAGTGAGAAAGGTTACTTAGTATATTATTGTGCACTTGTTATGAAATGTTGAAGAAGACTTGCTTACTGTTTTGTATCAACACCTTCATCATAGTCCTTTGACGGACCTATGAAAGTCAAGTTATCATAAATGGGCTGCTACAAAAAGGGTGCATTGGTTGTATTTGCATAAAAACTAGCACTATCTAAAGCGCCTACATGACCAACACCAAATCCTTGTGCTTCAACAGTCCTTGGGAGTGCCGATATATATCCATATGGCTCGCTTTGTGCCCCAAGAATCATGCCTATCATACCATACATGGGATTGGGTATTCCACTTGCATTATCTAGATACATTGGGTATTGTGAGCCATGCATTGGCTACTGCATACCACAAGGATTTGTGCCATACATTCCCATATGTGGTGCCTGTCCAATCATAGCATTCGAATCAGGAACATATTGCTCTTTCATGGCATCCAATTCAGTGTGATAAACCATATTGATAGCCAACAACCAAGGTTTACATGAGAGTGAACCACTCTTTCTCTGCAATATGTTCCTCTTTCCAGCCTTATTTTTCAGATCTACCTTGATTTTCAAATTTACCCTTTTTCTCAGTTTTTTCCTCTTTGACATGTGACTTGGCATCATCATCATGGAATCCTACATCATTTCCACGCAGCAATGTGTTGACTGTAGTAGTAGTGCCGAGACATGCTGAAAACAGTGGACTTAATGCAAAAATTCCAAATACCCTTTGGCAAACAACAAATATACTTCTCCACCTACTCATGGAGGGGTACTGTGCAATAAGAAGTAACTGGCAACAATGCATCCCAAAACTTCTTATTGTACTGATCCAAGTTCTTAAAATCTTTGGAATTCAACTAATGCCAAGATGTGATAATGTCTACTTGAAAGGTACTTGTCAACCAATTTGAAGCAAACATTTGCTTGAACTAGACCCAAGTGGTAGGTGACTTCCCTTGAATAAGAAGTGTAATCCACCACTGCAATGCATTTCCCTTTAAAAATGTGGTTGCCTTGCATATCTTAGATGCCTCTGTAAAGTTGCTTGTAGAATAGGCTGCATCAAACTGCTAAATAAAAACAATTGCTTTCAAACTATCTTGTGCACCATTGAAAGACTCAAACTTCACACTTTTGCCTTTAAGGACATGCAGATGTTTGGATACATAGATGCAAATTGGGCTAGTAGAAAGAAGATCTACTACTAGGTTCATATTTTCCCTTGGTAGTATAGAAGTTACATGGAGTAGCAAAAAGCAACCTATAGTTGCTTTATCAAGTAAAGAGGCTGAGTATAGAGGTGCTACTATGGCAGAATATGAAGTGGTATGGCTACAAAAGTTATTGGGTCATTTGGATGTGCAGAGAGATGGGGGCCAGTTGTTATTCATTGTGACAACATGAGTAGCATACAATTAGCTAGGAAACTAGTGTTCCATGCTAGGATAGACCACATTAAGGTGCATTACCACTTTGTGAGAGAGAATATACTTACAGGCGATTGACTTAGTATATTTCAGCACATAGAATCAGATAATTGACATTTTTACAAAGGCATTGGGTGCAAAGAAGGTTCAAAAATTTTGAAGCTTACTTGGAATTGCAGAGATATAGTTGAGCTTGAGAGAGAGTAATGAGATGGAAATCTCAACATCTGCGGACATTGATGATGGACTGCCTAGCTAGATGGGTCCACATGTCTAGACTTAGCTAGATGGGTCCACATGCCTAGCTAGATGGGTCCACATGTCTAGACTTAGCTTATTGGCTGTCATTATGATCCTCATATATTATTATATTTAGTTTGTTACACCTATCTATAGCTAGCATAGTTATAGCACCAACCAATTAGTATAGTAAGTTATGCACTCTTTGACTTAGTAGGCCCCTTTCTTTTATGTTGTATCTTATCTGTACTTTGTGTACATTGTATTGTGTATAAGAGAAGAGAAAGAAACTTTCAAGAAAATGTTTTGGCCTCCCTCTCTCTTGTTATGTGCTTGAATGAGATTGCTCTTATGTGTATAGAACGTGTTTGGCATAGCAGCTCAAGTAAGTGCCCCCACCACGCGATTCCTAATACAAGCTCTATTATCCCATCCTCAATAAGTCATGCACATAGTGATACTGGATCTCAATGTATTTGGTGCATGCATGAAAAACTAGATTTTTGGCCATGGTGATGCAACTATGATTGTCACATCTTAGTACGATTGGATCTTCATTCTATACTCCCATTCGCCATAGGGGCCTCCTCAACCATATTGCTTCATATGCAACAAAACAAGTTGCCTTGTACTCTACTTTGGTAGAAGACAATGCCACAATTGGTTGCTTTTTGCTAATTTGAGAGAATATTCCTAAACCTAAAGAGAAACAATATTGAGAAATTGATTTTCTAGAATCACTATCACATGCCTAATCTGAGTTAGAATTCTCCATAAGAGCACTTTCCAAACTATATGTGATACCATATTCAAGACTTTCCTTCAATTATTTGAGCATCGGAATCCTAGCTTTCCAATGACTTTCTCGTGGTTTGTTTGAGGACCTACTCAAAACCCCAACAACAAAACTGATATTTGGCTTGGTGTTTCATAAGTAGATAAGGGTGATGATCAACCTCTTGTACCTCCCAATTTCTACTAGTATTGATACATTGACCTTCATAGGTGGTAGCTATCACCTTACACTCAATCATGCCAAATGCCTTTAAGCTCTCCCATGCATACTTTTGAGAGATGAAGATTTTGCCAAGGCTCTTACTAGATTTCAATCCTCAAAAAATAGTGCAACAAGCCCAAGTCTATCATTTCAAACTCAAAGCTCAAAGCCTTCCAAATTTGATGGATCATATCTTACATGTAATAAGAAGGTCATCTATATATAGGACAATCACTATAGACTTTTCACCATCTTGCAAACATACAAGCTAGCATCTGAGACACATATTTTGAAATTCAAGCCTAAAAAGAATTTATCTAGGAGCTTGTTTCAACCCATAAAATGCCTTTTTTAGCTTACAAACTTTGTTCTTAGAATGGGGGGTCTCAAATCCCAGTGGTTGAGCCACGTATACCTTCTCCTTGAGGTCACCATTCAAATACCAATTTGACATCCATTTGGAAAACTTGCCACTTATTATGAGCGGCCACTATAAGTACTATGTGAATAGTGGTCATTCTAGTAGTTGGAGCAAATGATTCTTAAAAATCAAATCCTTAAACCTATGAAAATCATTGTGCAACTACTCTCGCATTGTACTTTTCTAAGCTTCCATCAGCCTTGTACTTAGCCTTCTAGATCCATTTGGTGCCAATAATATTCCTCTTTTTTTGCCAATCCACTAGCTTCCAAGTATCATTCTTCATTATTCTATCATACTTAGCTTACATAGCTACTCTCCATGATGGATGGGAAAGTGCTTCTCCAATTCTATCGGTACTTTATTTTTGTCATAATCTCAACCATCAAGGCCATATTGACTATGTGATCCAAAGCCTTTCTTTGCTCCTCTATTCTTAGAGACCTTTGCTTTCCATTTTATAGTTGTAGGTATAGGATTATTGCGATCATAGAGCTACTTCATCTATCATGGCAATGGCTTTTCCGATTGTGTGATTGCAGATTGGTAAACTTTTTCCTCATCATTCGAAGATTATGCTTCCTCCTCCTTGAGGATAGGGATAGCTCTTGGGATAGGTTCATAGTGGACTACTTTTTTACTGGATGATAAAATGGAAGAACTTATATTCTCCTCCTCCATTGTATATGGCTGCTCCTTGAATACCACATCACGGCTCGCCATGATCTTATTTGCCTCTTGGTCATACAATTTGTAAGCCTTTTTCTCATCACTATAACCCAAGAAGATACATTTTGTGCTTTTGGGTTTTAACTTGATTCTCTTAACCTTTGGAACATGTGCATAACATTCACATTCAAAAGTTCTAAAGTGTGAGACGCATGGTTTCTAACTAGAATAGGCCTCATGAGGAGTTTTTCCCTGAAGAGCCTTTGTGTAAATCCGATTGAGAATGTAGACTACAATATTAACAACTTTTGCTCAAAATTGGTTATAAAATCATTTTCCTTAGGAATACACGTTACCATTTCCATAATAGTGTGATTTTGATGTTCAACAATGCCATTCTACTGAGGTGTATGAGCATGTTCTTAACTTCTTCACACTTTACCCTGTTTCATTCTCAATAAGTTTAGCCATTCTTTAAACTTGCCCAAATCTTGAGCCTTATCACAAAGAAAGTATACCCACAGCTTCCTACCATAGTCATCGATGATCAACATAAAATAAGAAGATCCTCCCAAGGCTTGTATAGGTATTTACCACACAAGTCAACATGTACCAACTCTAGAGGATCCTTCACTCTATTCTTACTTTCTTGTGGCAATGTCTTTCTTTATTGCTTACCCATCATACAAGCTTCACATGGTTCCTTTATTTTAGTTACTATAGGTAGGTGAGAAACCATATCTTGCTTATATACCTCCTTTAACACTATAAAATCAATGTGACTAAATGTTTCATGATAGAGTTTACTTGTGCCCACACCAGTGATGGCTGTAAGAGCATGTAACTCATACAAGTTGTTTCTTCTTTCTCCTGTGCCAATAACTTTGCTAGCATTATTGATCATTTTTGTACTTGTCTTTGTGAACCTCACCTCATGACCAATATCAATTATAGAAGCAATTGATAGCATATTTCTCTTAATCTTTAGAATATACAACATATTTGAGAAATTTTTGAGTTCATTGTTTGTGACAACAAAGAAAATAGTACATGTGCCCTCAATAGGATATTTTGCATCATTTCCAACTGTCACAGTGATGCATTCTTACAGAGGTTTCATAGAACTATTCTTGTTGTTCATGTAATGGGAGATACCACTATCCAATACCCATGAGTCAATGGTAGATATTTCTTACGCCAAGTAATACACTTCCTTGATGATCACTATGAATAACTTCAACTCTGATTTTGACATATCGACAATCTCCTTCCCTTTAGTCTTCATGGTGCCATTCATTTCATCTTTCTTCTTGACATGACAATCCGCAATTGTATATCCTTCCTTTTTACAGTAAATTCTGGGTAGGCCCCCAAACTTTTTATGCACAATATCAAGTATATTATGGCTTATATCTATGTTATGTGAAATTGGTTTCCTTGCCTACTTTCCAAATTGACATGCTTCATAGACTTTATATAATTTTGCAACTTTGAATGTAGGAAAACTTGTAATCAACCATTTTTATTACATTAATTTCAATCTTTGTAGATTTACATGTTCAATGCATTTGTGCCATATTTCAATTTCTGGAATCACACCTTTACCTTTAGCATACATAGCAACATTTATAGTAGAAATTCCAACATTCAAAATAAAATGCACGTAACTCTACTTTCTTTTGCAACCAAGTTTCACTTATTATTGAAGTTTTCAATAAAATATCCATTCTCATAAACTCTAATCTTCATCCATTTCTCTACGATTTGGTCAACATATACCAAATTATTTGTGATGGATGTCACATGTAAAAACATTTGACAAACACTTTGTTTGACTATCATGCAAGGACAAAGAAACTTTTCCAATATGAAAAATTGGATGACATAAAACATCACCCGCCATCTCTACATAATCTAAACTTTGTAAATCATGCATCTCTTGAAACCATTTAGCATGGCTATTCATACGATTGGATGCACTTGAATCAACATACTATACATCATCACATGCCCCCTTTCATATAACAACATCCATCAAATGTCGATTTTTTTGTCATTGTTTTATCTTGGTTATACATATGGATCTGGAATTGTACCAAATGGATGTGAAAATGGCTTTTCTTCATGGAGACTTGCATGAGGATATTTACATACAATAGCCTAAGTATTGAGAAACACAGATCCTTGAGCAAGGTTTAGCTATGGAGGATGTAAGTCAATTATAAGAGACATGATAACCAAGACTAGACACACTGATTTTTACTCCCGTGATTTAGATTCCAAGATAGGTTATCTTGGACTTATACACACAAACTTGAGTAGAGAGGGATAAGATTGAAAGTAAAAAGTACAATAACATTCTTTCAAATAGTTTTCAAGTACAGTCTCTTATAGTTGCAAGATGATACTACTTTTCTCCACTCTACCTATGGGATAGAGGCTCCGTACAAAGAGACTATCTTAGGAGTGTGATTGCATAAATCTCAATACTAAGAGCTTTGAGAAAAAAAGGAGAGAATACCTAGTGCGAAAGTCGAGCAAGAGAATTTATAGAATTAAATAGGCACCTAGAGAATGGTATCATAAGTTTAATGCCTTTATACACTCACAAGGTTACTCCTATAGTGACATGGATCCATGTCTTTTCATGAAGAAGGCTAGTGATGCCCTATTTTTTTGGTGCTATATATTAATGATATCCTAATTGTTGGGAGTGCTCATGATGACTTGGATGCTTTGAATACTCAACTCAAGAGAACCTTTGAGATGAAAGGCATGGGTTACGCCTCACACATACTTGGTACACGAATTATACATAATCACTCTAAGGGACTCCTCTACTTAACACATGAAGGACTACATTCATAAAGTCCTTAAGCAGCTCCATATTGTAATGTGTCCGCTCGTCCACTTGTGGGACACGTCTTAGCAATCCATCGGGAAGAGAGTCTAGAAAGCGCCACCTGGCACTCGCAAGGAATGTCACAAGGTTTGCGATCTAGGTCTTCCCCAATCTGCCCTGAGTGGAAGTGTCCATCTGTTCCCACTTAGAACCGACCTGAAATTAGGGTTTCCTTCCTATCAACAAAGTCTCTAGGGAGTAGCTAGTGTCGGAACCACTTTGCGTAGGAATAACAGAGTCGAAACGGATTTATGCTGCACTTGGTTCAAGGAGAATGGGAAACGAGAGGGATGCGAAGCTCAACCTCTCTGTGCATAAGGCATAGTCCCATTCCGTTCCCCTAAAACAACATAAATTGGGATCCTAACTCTACTGACGCTAGGTCTTCATAGTCTCGTTATCATGTCTTTTGAGAAAAGTTCCTAGCTAATCGGGACCATCCTTCCATAGGACGGACCCAAGACCCAAGTCACGTCCACCGCACTTTTCTCAGTTTGCTTAGTTATCGAATTACCTACCACATTATGATTGGCATGCAAAAGCAACTTCCTTAATTAATCAATTTAGACACAGGTTCCTTCACATAACTTAGGTACTGACACAAAAACAAGGTACTGACCTAATTAATCCTATCAACTTGGAGCAACAATCCTATATATTCCTTAATTAATCCCAGCAATCTATAGGATTGCTGCTCCAAGTTTCGCCCATAGACTAGTATATGGGCCTCGAGATCCCATCTTGAATCACGTCGGTCTCTTGTGCAAGATTCGGAGGCAAGGAATTTACAGGCAAAGCCTCCCCTGGCACCCAAGCGTCCCCCCACTCCAAGCAGCACCCACAGAGAGACCTCTCGCAGCGGGTTAGGTCCATATACCCGGCACGGCTAACAACCCCCTTTGGATAGGACCAGGTAGGCAGTCGGAGGTAACTAAACCTACCACTCCCCCCAGGCCTTTAACCTGAAGCATTAAGTGTTTTGCCTTGAATTAGTTCCTTGAGCAAAGAAGTTCAAACAATGTACCTAAGTGTACAATCATGATCATTTCAGAGGTCGTTTGTATGACCAACTACTAAGTAGGTCACGGAAAACCCCGTTGTCCTCGTTTTGTCAACTTGCTAGTTATCTCATAGGTCCCTTGAAGTACCTATGTACCTTTATCTTTGATCTTAATTGATCAAGATTGCCTATCCCTTTGACCATGGCTAGTTGAGATGGTTCTATTTAGAACAATTCCTACTCCGACTTAAGTATAATCTTCTTAAGCCTTCTTAATAATGCTCACAAGCACTAAGCTCTTACCTATCCCTTTTGAAGTCTCCAAGGACTTTGTCATGGGATTCATGGATCTCAGTCCCACTTGGTAAATCACAAACAACATTGAATTTTCCCAACAACTTTAAGGCACGCAATGTAATGCCTTGCCTTCATTTCAATACTTACAATTTTGATATAATCCATGTGTTATTTTATGCCACACATGCAAAGGTAATTTCCATGTAATCTTAACATTATCCTGTATGTAATTACTTACACGATCTATGACCTTCTTGAATGATCTAACTTTATGTGATCATTGTATGGGCCTAGCTGCACTTTAATATTTTTGGCAGATTATTACATCTTTCTTAGAATCCTTCTTGTGATATGGACATGCACTTTGTTTCATTCAATGTCCTCTGAAATGCGTTTTAAGCAAGAACTTGTGCAAGGAACAATGCACTTTATGCAAGATTGATTGGTAATTTACGATGCAGTTTCTAATCAATTTCACCTATTATGATGTCATCTTACAAGGGAGATTATCTTGTTTGTTACCTACATCACAACTATGTTCATACCTGGGTTTTCGGGTGATGTCGTGATTCCACCGATATCAATGCCTGATGAACCGTTTGCGGTTGTGATGCCACCTTGTTTCGAACCTCCATCCACGCTTGCAAGGTTTCTGGCCATCCTTGCAGAACTACGCTTCAAGGCCATACTCGAAGACAAGTGTACAAGTGATAGAGTTCTCGCACTCTCCTTTGCAAGATTTCCGCCACCTTTCCTTGAGTGGAGGAAGAGATAACAAAGGGGGAGGGGGCGTGTTTTCGAAAATTCTTCTTCTTCCTCTTCTCTTCTTCTCCTCTGTCTCTCTTTTTCTTCTTCTTATTCTTCCTCTCTTCTTCTCCTTCTCTCTCTCCCTTCCTCTTCTTCTTCTTCTTCTTCTTCTTCTACTCTTCTTCTTCTTATCTCTCTCTCCTCTTCTTCTTCTTGTTCTCATTTTTCTTCTCTCTTCTTCTTCTTCTTCTCTTCTTCTCCTCTCTCTCTTCCTTCCTCTTCTTCTTCTTCTTCTACTCTTCTTCTCCTTCTCTCTCTCTCCTCTTCTTCTTCTTCTTCTCCTTTTTCTTCTCTCTTCTTCTTCTTCTTCTTCTTCTCCTTTTTCTTCTCTCTTCTTCTTCTTCTTCTTCTTCTCCTTTTTCTTCTCTCTTCTTCTTCTTCTTCTTCTTCTCTTCTTCTCCTCTCTCTCTCTCTCTTCTTCTTCTTCTTCTTTTCTTCTTCTCCTTCCCTCTCCCTCTCTTCTTCTTCTTCTTCTTCTTCTTCTCTTCTTCTCCTTCTCTCTCCCTCTCTTCTTCTTCTTCTTCTTCTCTTCTTCTCTCTCTTCTTCTTCTTCTTCTTCTTCTTCTTCTTCTTCTCTCTCTTCTTCTTCTTCTCCTCCTCCTCCTCCTCCTCCTCCTCCTCCTCCTCCTCCTCCTCCTCCTCCTCCTCCTCCTCCTCCTCCTCCTCCTCCTCCTCCTCCTCCTCCTCCTCCTCCTCCTCCTCCTCCTCCTCCTCCTCCTCCTCCTCTCTCTCTCTCTCTCTCTCTCTCTCTCTCTCTCTCTCTCTCTCTCTCTCTCTCTCTCTCTCTCTCTCTCTCTCTCTCTCTCTCTCTCTCTCTCTTTGTGGGCGGCACTGTAATCACGAGGGGGGGTTCAGACGACAAGGGGGGGCGCTGTCCAGGACGACAGGGGGCTGTTGTGCCGTCCAGTCGAGGGGGGCTGCTGCTGTCGAAGGCAGAGGGGGGCGCTCTTTCCGTCAAGACCATAGGGAGGGGGGAGCTATGCCTCAGCCCCACATGGGGCTTTTATAGAAGGGGAGGGAGGAGGTGGCTTATGGGGGGGGAGATTGTCATTTACTAGCGGCCACCACCCCTCCCACCTAGGGGGTTGCATGCCCCCCTCTTCTTCATTACTCACACACACTCTTTCTCTCCCCACCATGCAGTCAGCAGGGGAGAGAGAGGGAGTAAATTGTTTTTTAAAAATTTGAAAAAAAATTAGGGGGGTTCTCATGGGGGGGAGGCACAAGGGGGGGGGGGGGGGGGGGATATTACATCCTCTCCCCCTTAGAGGAATCGAGATGTCCTCATCTTGAGAAGACCTAGGGGTATTGTTGGTTGAGAGTGTTTTCGTCCATCTAGGTGGCATCCTCTTCTTGATAATCTTTCCATTGGATGAGATATTCTCTTAAGGTCCTTGATCTCAAATGCCTCTCCCTAACATCTAGGATTCTATCAAACCGTAGCTTAAGGACTCCTTGGCTAGGCATTACAATTTGTTGATCATCAAGTACATGATTTGGATTAGGTAGATACTTTTCAATGGGCTAACGTGGAATACATTATGAATCTTTAGAGTTGCTGGTGGCAGGTCTAGTCTATAAGCATTAGGCCCTAGGCACTTAGTGATCTTATAAGGTCCACAATACCTCGCATTTAGCTTCTTGTACTCTCCTAAAGACAGTGAACTCTTTTTGGGACATACATGAATGAAGACCATATCACCTTCAACGAAGGATCTGTCTTGCCATTTCAAGTCAATGTGCACCTTTTGTCTATCCTTGGTAGCTTGAATGTCTTGTCTTATTGATTTGATTTGATCATCCATGTCTTCCAGCATCTTCCTTGAAGCTTCTACCCTCAAAGTTGGATCTGAGAAGTTCAAAGGGGTATGACAATCATGCCCATACAATGCTTGGAAAGGGGTCATCTGAATACTCTGTTGGTAAGAAGCATTGTAGGAAAACTCAACCAGTGGAAAATATTGAATCCACTTTTTGGGTTCATGATAGCAGCATACCCTAAGCATATCTTCAATGACTTGATTGACTCGTTCTGTTTGACCATCAGTTTGGGGATGGTAAGCTGTACTGAAACAGAGTTGAGTTCCAATAGCCTCAAAGATAGCCCTCCTGAAGTGTGATGTGAAGAGAGAGTCACGATCACTAATTATTCTTTTGGGTAACCCATGAAGTTTGAATATTTCCTTGATGAATAATCTTGTGATGTCTGAGGCTTTATAGTTTGTCTTGATAGGGATGAGATGTGCAACCTTGGTGAGCATGTCTACTACAACCATAATAGAGTTATATCCTCCCTGAACTTGGAGTAAGCCAACAATGAAGTCCATACTAATGAATTCCCATTTCATTTGGGGAATGTCAAGTGGTTGCAATTTCCCATGCATTTTAACATGTTCTACCTTAATGCATTGACAAGACAAACATTTCGTGACATATTTGAGTATGTCTCCCTTGCGCCTTTCCCAATAATAGCTCTTTCTGACCGCATTAAGGGTCTTGACATAACCATGATGTCCTAAGAAAGGGGAGTCATAGACTTCCCAAAGTATCTTTTTCTTGAGAGCCTAGCTTGTAGGGAAACATAATCTTGTCCTAAATTAGACAAGTCCACTACTGATGGAGAATTCTTGATACTTCATCTTTAGCTTCGGGTCTTGATCCTTGATGGGGATCTCCCTTAGCATTTTCTGATAGACTAGGTCATGATATGCCCCTTCTTTTGCTAGCTCAAGAATAGGGTTGTTTGGCATTGATACCTTTGTAGCTAGAGACCTTGGTGTTGATGAATCTTGAAAAATAAGAGAATTTAGAAATGCCTTGCGAGACGACTGAGTGCATCTGCAACTACATTCTCTTTTCCAGGCTTATATTTGATTTCAAAATCATATTCTTCTAGAACTTTGATGCATCGAAGTTGCCTCATATTGAGATCATATTGAGTGAAAATCCACTTAAGACTCTTGTGGTCCGTTACTAAGGAAATTTTGTTACCCAGCAAGTAATGTCTCCAAAGTTTGAGAGCATGGATAGCAGCAAACAGCTCCAGGTCGTGGGTAGCATAATTCCTTTCATGGCTCTTCAATTTTCTTGAAGAATATGCTATGGGATAACCTTCTTGCATAAGTACACATCCTAAATCAAGTGCGCTAGCATCAGTTACCACTTCAAACTCCTGCTAGTCTGTTCAACAGGTGACCATGCAATTGCTACTTGCTTTTTCAGTAGATCAGTTAGAGGTGCTGCAATCAAAGCATAATCTTTGATGAAAATTCTGTACCATCCTGTCAACCCAAGAAAACTACATATTTCTTTGACAAAAGTTGGTGTTGGCCATTGCACAACGTCTGGATCTACTGAAATTCCTTCTATTGATATGATGAATCTTAGATATTCAATCTATCGCTTGAAAAATGAGCACTTCTTCTTCTTGGCATAAAGCTTGTGTGCTCTCATTGTTTCAAGAACAATGCAAAGATGGGGTTCATGATCCTTTTCCTATTTCAAGTAGATTAGGGTATCTTTAAAGAAGACGAGTACGAAGTCATCAAGATAGGGCCTAAAGATATCCTGCATTAATCTCTTGAAGGTAGCAGGAGCATTCATCAGCTCGAATGACATCACTAGGAATTTGAAGTGTCTATACCTTGTACTGAATGCAGTCTTTGGAATGTCTTCTTCTTTGATCCTTATCTGATAATATCCAAATCTGAGATCTATCTTTGAGAAGATCTTTGCTCCTTGAAGACAGTCAAGTAATTCATCTATTCTTGGAATGGGATATTTATTTTTTATGGTTTCCTGATTCAACCCTCTGTAGTCAATGCATAGGCAAAGCATTCCATCTTTCTTCTTTTGGAACAACACTAGAGATCCCCATGGTGAACTGCTAGGATGGATGTAGCCTTTGTCTAACAGTTTCTTGAGTTGGTCTTTCAGTTTGATAGCTTCTGGAATGGAATCTTATACGGCCTCTTTACGACCGATGCAGCTTCTGGCACAAGTTTGATTTCGTAGTCGACTTCCCTTTGGGGAGGAAGTTCCGTCAGATCTTCAGGAAATACGTCTGCGTATTCCTTTAACCAAGCAGGTTCTTCTCCGGATTCCTGATTCTGATCTAGCTTATTCAGTTTAATTAGATAGATAGATAGACCCTTTTGAACACCTTTTATTATTTGTGTTGCCTTTTCCAACTGTATTTTTGGCTTACCGGTCTCACCTTGAGTCGTGACTAGTTCCCCTTCAGAATTTCGGAAGGATACTTGGCCCTTTCCACAGTGGATGTGGGCATCATTGGGTATTAGCCAATCCATTCCATGTAAACATTCATGGACACCTAGGTTCATTACCTTGAATCTCACAGAAGTTGGCTTCCCACCCAGTAGGAATTTCACCTTAGCAGTTTGCCTAGTACAAGTAACCTCACTATTTGCTAATTCCACAAGTAAAGTAGGTGCATCTATTGTGGATATCCCTAATCTTTTTGCACAAATTGGTGAAATGAAGGAATGTGTACTACCACAATCAATCAACATTTTGAAGCTTTTACCTCGATATACTGATGGAGTTTGAATCAATGAGAATTGGTGATCCGGGCCCTTCTTGTGAAGAGTGGCGTGAACTGTTGTCCTCTCAATGTCAGCACCCATGGATGGATCTTCTTCATTGTCCAGCTCCTTGTTGGAAACACTGAGGTTCTCCCTCTGGCCATAATGGTGGCTCCTTGGCCATGAGCGGCTCTATTTTGACCTCAGAATTGCCCTTGGTGATGTCCTCTGCTAAGCTTGGGACACTCCCTCTTGAAGTGTCTGGGCTCGTTGTAATGGAAGAAACATGGGTTGCAATCATTGCTTTGTGTTGGAGCAAAGTTGTTGATAGCATTGGCCCTAGCTTTCTTTCTTTGGCCCTGATTCTGACCCTGCGCTCTCTTAGTCTGAGCCATAGGCATACCCTTATTCTGATCCTTGTAAGGCCACATCCTATTGTTCCTTGGTTTTGTCTGCACCTCGTGTATTATTGGAGCAGCTTGAATGAGTGCGTCTTGTAGGTCCGTTGGGGACATTGATTCCAGTTGAGTGTTTATGGGTGGACTCAACCCAACACAGAATTTTGACACCTATTGTGTCATATCCATTAGGGTGCATACTTTAGGAGTGAAACGAACTTCGAATAATATGCTTCCAAGGATAATCCTAGCTTCAAGTTATAGAATTCATTCATCTTTTGTGTGCGGTAGGCAGGTGGCAGATACCTCCCTCGCACAGCTTCCTTAAGATTATCCCAAGTGACTATTCCCTCTGAGATTGCTTGATCTCTACACCACTATTTCCACCAAAGTCTCGCTTTGCCTGTAAGCTTAAGTTTAGCGAGCATGGCTTAGTTAGCAAGTGCAATTCCTGCTGCCTCAAAATAGTCCTCCATGGACTCAATCCAAATCTCGACATCGGCTTGAACAGTCCTTCCCTTGCCATCAAACTTGGGTGGCCTAATTTTTTTGAGAAGAAATTTCTTCTCTTGAACCACAACTGGACTTAGTGCAGGAGTCGGATTCCCGAATGCTCCCAGCATTCAATCCTGGATCATTCGCAACTTGGCAAGATTCCAAGGGCTTGGCAAGCTAGGTTGCTTGTTCCCCCTTTTCCTTTGGGTTAGGATTTGTACCGTGCTGACCCTAATTATCCTTACCTTATGTCTCCTTGTAAAATAGGTTATGGACAACCCCGTTGTTCTCAGTTGGTGGTCAACTTGCTAGTTATCTCCTAGGTCCCTTGAAGTACCTATGTACCTTTATCTTTGATCTTAATTGATCAAGATTGCCTATCCCTTTAACCATGGCTGGTTGAGATGGTTCTGTTTAGAACAATTCCTACTCCGACTTAAGTATAATCTTCTTAAGCCTTCTTAATAATGCTCACAAGTACTAAGCTCTTACCTATCCCTCTTGAAGTTGCCAAGGACTTTGTCATGGGATTCATGGATCTCACTCCTAGTTGGTAAATTACAAACAACATTGAATTTTCCCAATAACTTAAAGGCACGCAACGTAATGCCTTGCCTTCATTTCAATACTTACAATTTTGATATAATCCATGTATTATTTTATGCCACACATGCGAAGGTACTTTCCATGCAGTCTTAACATTTTGCTCTATGTAATTACTTACACGATCTATGACCTTCTTGAATTATCTAACTTTGTGTGATCATTATATGAGCCTAGCTACACTTTAATCTTTTTGACAGATTATTACATGTTCCTTAGAATCCTTCTTGCGATATGGACATGCACTTTGATTCGTTCAATGTCCTCCGAAATGCGTTTTAAGCAAGAACTTGTGCAAGGAACAATGCACTTTATGCAAGAATTTATGCAAATTTTTTGGTAATTTACAATGCAGTTTGTAATCAATTTCACTTATTACGATGTCATCTTACAAGGGAGATAATATTGCTTGTTACCTACATCACAACTATGTTCATACCTGGGTTCGGGGTGATGCCGTGATTCCAACGGTATTGATGCCTGATGAACCATTTGCGGTTGCGGTGCCACCTTGTCGAACCTCCATCCACGCTTGCAGGGTTTCTAGCCATCTTTGCAGAACTACGCTTCAGGGCCATACTCGAAGACTTGTGTACGAGTGATAGATTTCTCCACTCTCCTTTGCAAGATTTCCGCCGCCTTTCCTTGAGTGGAGGAAGAGATAACGAAGGGGGAGGGGGCGTGTTTTCACAAATTCTTCTTCTTCCTCTTCTCTTCTTCTCCACTCTCTCTCTCCCTTCCTCTTCCTCTTCTTCTTCTAATCTTCTTATCCTTCTCTCTCTCTCCTCTTCTTCTTCTTATTCTCCTTTTTCTTCTCTTTTCTTCTTCTTCTTCTCTTCTTCTCCTCTCTCTCTCCCTTCCTCCTCCTCCTCTTCTTCTTCTTCTTCTTCTTCTTCTTCTTCTTCTTCTTCTTCTTCTTCTTCTTCTTCTTCTTCATCATCATCATCATCATCATCATCATCATCATCATCATCATCATCATCATCTTCTTCTTCTTCTTCTTCTTCTTCTTCTTCTTCTTCTTCTTCTTCTTCTTCTTCTTCTTCTTCTTCTTCTTCTTCTTCTTCTTCTTCTTCTTCTTCTTCTTCTTCTTCTTCTTCTTCTTCTTCTTCTTCTTCTTCTTCTTCTTCTTCTTCTTCTTCTTCTTCTTCTTCTTCTTCATCATCATCATCATCATCATCATCATCATCATCATCATCATCATCTTCTTCTTCTTCTTCTTCTTCTTCTTCTTCTTCTTCTTCTTCTTCTTCTTCTTCTTCTTCTTCTTCTTCTTCTTCTTCTTCTTCTTCTTCTTCTTCTTCTATTACTACTCTTCTTCTCCTTCTCTCTCTCTCTCCTCTTCTTCTTCTTCTTCTCCTTTTTCTTCTCTCTTCTTCTTCTTCTTCTCTTCTTCTCCTCTCTCTCTCTTCTTCCTCTTCTTCTTCTTCTCTTCTTCTCCTTCTCTCTCCTTCTCTTCTTCTCTTCTTCTCTTCTTCTCTTCTTCTCCTTCTCTCTCTCTCCCTCTTCTTCTTCTTCTTCTCCTTCTTCTTCTCCTTCTTCTTCTTCTTCTTCTCCTTCTTCTTCTTCTTCTCCTCTCACTCTCTCTCTCCCTCCCTCTCTCTTTCTCAGTCTAGGTGGCGCTGTAATCACGAGGGGGGGGGCTGTTGAGGACGATGGGGGGGCTGCTGTGCCGTCGAGTCCAGGAGGGGCCCACTACTGTCGAAGGTGGAGGAGGGGGCGCTCTGTCCGTCGAGACCATAGGGAGGGGGTCGCTGTGCCTCAGCCCCACGAGGGGCTTTTATAGAGGGGGAGGGACCCCTCCCACCTGGGGGGCTGCATGCCCCCCTCTCCTTCATTACTCACACACACTCTCTCTCTCCTTGCCATGAAGTCGAAAAGGGGAGAGAGAGGGAGTAAAATAATTTAAAATTGAAAATTTTTGAAAAAAAATTAGGGGGAGTTCTCATGGGGGGGAGGCACCGGGGGGGGGATATTACAGATATGCAAGATGGTAAGCCTATTAGCTATCTATCACCGTCTCATTTGAAGGTAGTCAAGTAGATTGTCCTCAGTCAGATGATGAGAAGGTTGAGATGGCCAAGTTCTCATATGCATCCATGATGGGAAACTTGATATATGCTATGATAGCCACTAGATGATGAGAAGTGTAGAGATTGAAATTACACAATGTAGCAGATAGAATCTAAGCAAGGAGTAGAGAATACACAAAAAATATAAGAATATTTGAATCTTCTTTAACTTCAAATGAACCGATACAAAGATGGCTCTATTCACCTATGCACTTCCACTGTGAAGCTTAGATGGTGATCCAGACAGATGGTACGTAAAGATATTAGGGCTAGCATACGAGTTAGGACCCAACCAAGCTCACACATGGCTTCTCCTCATAATGGGGTCCTTACAACTTATAGCACCATGTATCATTGGTGGCACCTTAGGAGGGTGGGGCATGGAGTATATCTAACACCCCCTCTTAGTGTCCACTCGTAT
The DNA here is from genome assembly GCF_053477565.2 of Lygodium microphyllum. NCBI lineage: Eukaryota > Viridiplantae > Streptophyta > Polypodiopsida > Schizaeales > Lygodiaceae > Lygodium > Lygodium microphyllum. The sequence continues at coordinate 9,387,655 of NC_141143.1, forward strand.
GTGAACTATATCCTTAGCCCAATGCCCAGTCTCTGAAGATGAACTTCAAGCAGATCCTTTAAAAGAACTTTGGTGAAGATATTTTCTCCATTCTACTCCATTGGACATTAGACAAGCTTTACTATCCCATCCTTTATCAAGTCATGTAGATAGTGATACTGGATCTCAATGTATTTGGTGCATGCATGAAAAGTTGCATTTTTGGCAATGGTGATGCAACTTTGATTGCACATCTTAGCATTGTTGGAGCCTTATCTTGTCTACTACAATAGAAGACAATGCCAAAATTGATTGCTTCTTAGTGATCCAAGAGAAGATTCTTGAATCTAAAGAGAAACAATATCCAAAAATGGATTTCCTAGAATCGTTGTCACTTGCCCAATTTAAGTCACGGTTCCCCATAAAAGCACTTTTGAAACTATATATGATATCATAATCAAGAGCTCCCTTCAAGTATTTGAGCATCCATATCCGAGATTTCCAATGACTTTCTCATTATTTGTTTGAGAACTTGCTCAAAATACTAATAGCAAAACTCATATTTGGCCTAGTGCTGCACAAGTAGATGAGACTACCAACTAACCTCCTATACTTCCCAATGTATGCTAGTGCTAATGTTTCCTCAAGGGATAACTTCACATTGATCTCCATAGGTATTTTTATCTCCTTACATTCAATCATGTCAAATGCTTTTAAGATCTCACATGCATACTTCTTTTGTAAGATGAAGATTTTACCAAGCTCTTGCCAAAGACATCAATCCCCAAACAATAGTGTAACAAGTCCAAGTTTATCATTTCAAACTCACAATTGAAAGCCTTTTGGGTCTAATGGACCATATTCTTATAGTCACATGTAATAAGAAGGTTGGTCTCAGGATCAAAGAGTGCATTTACAAGTTGTGGATAGGGTGCACGAAACTTCTATTGAGCACTAAAAATCCTATTACATTTTTAAAAAAATTCATGATCCATATTGTGAAGTTGATAGCTCCATTTGAAGAGGGGATCCTAAGCTTTGATTTGAATTAAAAAAAATTCAATCCAATATTGGAAGCTTAAGTTATTACTGATTTATTTACAGTAGGTACAACGAGACATCATCCAGACAATATATAGGGGGGATACTATTTATCATTGTTTCACCTAAATTATCCAACCCAAGTTTATATATTTTGAAATATATTATATCCCCATCCCATTTAGATATTAAGCATTAGGATCTGTGCTATATTGTGAGAGAAATAGGGGATTGACAAACTATCTACTACTATAGCACTGTCTTCTAATGGCCAGGAATAAGAAGAAAGACCCTATTATTTACTGAAGCATTGATGAGGGTATCAAGAACTTCCAAGAGGATCAAGATTACACAAATGAAGCCAATAATTTTGAGCAAATAGATGGGGACCTAAGCATTGGAATTTCTTACAGCACACACTAAGAAAGGGATGACACACATGAAGTACATGCAGTGAATGATTACCTATTATTGTCAAAAGAGTTGGAACATGTGAATGAAGGCCTTTCTAAAGAATTGAAGACTTTGAATGAAGGCTTAATACATATGAATCAAGGTTTTTTGCAAGGGATGGCACAAGTAAATAAGGGTATCACTGATCTGTAACAAAGTAACAAATCTTTATTTCAAGAAATCATTTCAAAAATAAAAGAAATTGGTAGCAAGCCACAAAGGGAACCTCAAACTATTGAAGTTCAACACACAACCCCTCTTATTGGTAAATTTTCCCATCCAAACAAAGAAAGTTCTCAGCCCACAGATATACTTTTGAAAGAGGAGAACCATCAAGAAGTGAAGGGTAACCATCACCCTTCACAAATCCATGGCATTCATACCACAAGGCCTCAGTTCCAGCATCCCAAAACATAGTCTTAGGCATGAAGGGGAACAATATAAGAATCGATGGGGTGATGATTATCATGGATGCATTCTATAAGTCTTTTTACTATCAGACCTCTAATATGAGAAAAGGAAATGTAGTTGAAAATCAAGTTCATGAAGGTGGAATAAATGATGGGAGAATATCAACCCATGGTCTTTCAAATAAAGAGCATGTTTCAAACAGTCAACTCTCATATCATGGTTTTAGGCCACCTACTTTTAGGCAACACTCTTGGAACAACGATTCATGGAAGAAACATTCTTATGGACAACCATCTTACAATGAAAAGGAGTATAAGGAAAAGATCAATATCACTAATTTCAAAGGGGATAATGCTTCACCTTCGAAATGGAAGGAATTGTACTTCACCCTTTATCCTTGAAGTGAAGAAGCCAAAACCATGATATGCATGTACTCAAAGAGGAATGTTGGTTAGACTACTCCAACACCTAGTCAAATCTCTGCTGCATGTACATTGAAGGCATTTCAGATTTTGCTAAGTTGAATAAATACATTTTTGGTCCTGACCCTACCACCCTATCATCGGAGATGGGAGTTCAACAACGAAAAACTTTACATGAGGCCATACAATTGGCTGAAAGATATTCCAACCAACCAAGAGACACTCTTAAGCAAGAAAATAGGGATTATAACAGTCATAATAGTTATAACAGCAAAGTGCCAACTTTCCTTGTTGTTTATGACTCTAAATAGGGTGGAAATTATGCATAGAAACATGGAAAATTTTTCAAGAATTTGGCTGAGACAAGAGACAAATTTTCAAGAGTTGAAAGCCCTCCATAACTATCCCAAAACAGTTCTAACAGCAACTTCCTTCTTCCTCATGGCAAGCTTAGAGAAATGAATGCCAAAGGATTATGTTTCAAATGTGGGGAGAAGTGGTCACAAGACCATAAGTTGAAGTGCAAAGCCAAGAATTCAAAGATCAATATGGTAATCACTCAAGATGTGGAAGTTGAAGAGGAAGAGGAACAAGAGGGAAATTTACTGCATGTTGATGCTTATCCAATGGTCAAAGAAATTCATGAAGAAGAGCATGCCACCAATGAAGGATTCTATGATCCCATGGATGGGTTTCCATTCGTTGATCTAGGTGGAACTTATGATTATCATTATTCCTTGTGTGCTATTTCACATGATGCATGAATGGGATATAAAGGGGAAAGTACACTTAGACTCAAAGGTATCATTAATGCAAGGATACATATATTTTAGTAGGTACATGCAACACTCTTAGCTTTGTCAACACCAAATCTTTGAATGGGCTGAAGTTGCTACCCATTGACATGGAATCATCCTTGCAGATACAAGCTACCAATGGTGCAAATTTGATAACTTTGGATATGGGGCATATTGACATTGTTATCGGTTGTAATTGGCTAAAAACCCTTGGCAAATTTACGTTAGATTTGAAGAAAATAAAAAATGGAATTTAATTGGCAAGGACAGCACACAAAATTGAAAGGCATAGACCACAAATATATAGAACTCATCTCTATGAAGAAATTGTGAAAGAAAATCAATGCTAAGTCATGCATCTTCACTCTTTTTCTTGCAAAAGTAGATGAAGAGCAGTCATCAAATCAACCATATTTTTCTACATAGAAAAGGGATCCAAGGTTGGAAGAGCTATTGGATGAATTCAAGGATTTATTTCAACCACCTTCATCTTTACCTCCAAAGCGAGAGGTTGACCATCCTATCGATTTGTTGCCCAAAGCAAGATGCAACTAGGACATTATTGCATAAGTGCATCTTTTAACACCTGAACCGTATACTAAAAAACGCAACAACCTTTCATCATGATGGTGCGAGAATTATAAGAAGCTTTTCATTCAATTTAAGACTTTTCCAAATATGCCTATGAACTTTTTAAAACAAAGTGTTCTAATAATGCAATTAACTTAATGCACCCATATCATGCGGAAATGGAAAGGATGAATTTGATGGAACTTGAACATCTGCAGGAGGGGTATTATCGATTCTTGTGCTTTGGGTGGGGACTCCTACATGCACTCCTCTTATTCCTGCGTGTGCTCCTCTTGTGTGGCGATTTGGGGCCATCGCAATCGGGACTTGGGAATAAGTCGGGTAGGTGGAGGGTGTGTTGAAATTCTCTACAAACTGGCAGTCCTTCCTTCTCGCGAGGGAACTCACTTCGCAAACGAGTTGTGTCCCTCCGCGGTCTGCGCGGGTGAAACACCCTCTAGGAAGCTTTTTGTGGAAGCTTCTTAGAAGCCTTTTTTTTTAATTTCTTGTTTTTTTTTACAAGGACTTTGACAGCGTCATGCTGAGATTGGGGAGGAAGGAAAAAATGATGATGATGATGAGGGAGGCGGCAATCGTGGCAGCTTGGCAGCATTGCTACGTGTCAGGCGGAGCAGGGGGCGGCGTCGCTGCTGAAGACCACGCGGGGGGGGGGGGGGGGGGAGAGATGGCCGTTCAACGGCCACCACCCCTACACTTGGGGGTGCATTCCCCCCTTCTCCCACTCTACTCCCTCTCTCTCTCTCTCTCCTCGACATGTTGTCGACAGGGAGAGAGAGAGAAAAAAAATTGAGTTAATTTTAAACATTTTTAAATGGGGGGGTTGTTATGCACGAAAAAATGCTACATCCTCTCCCTCTTAGAGGAATTGAGATGTCCTCATCTCGAGGATATGTAGGGGTATTGTTGGTTTAGAGTATTTTCATCCATCTAGGTGGCATCCTCTTCAGGATAATCTTTCCACTGGATGAGGTATTCTCTCAAGGTCCTTGATCTCAAATGCCTCTCCCTAACATCTAGGATTCTATCAGGCCATAGCTCAAGGACTCCTTGGCTGGGAATTACAATTTGTTGATCATCAAGTACATGATTCAAATTAGGTAGATAATTTTTCAATAGGCTAACATGGAATACATTATGAATCTTTAGAGTTGCAGGCAGCTCTAGTCTGTAAGTACTAGGCCCTAGGCACTTGATGATCTTATAAGGTCCACAATACCTCCGACTTAGCTTCTTGTGCTCTCCCAAGGACAGTCAACTCTTTTTAGGGTGTACACAGATGAAGACCATATCACCTTCGACGAAGGACCTGTCTTGCTGTTTGAAGTCAGCGTAGGCCTTCTCTCTATCCTTGGCAGCTTGAATGTCTTGTCTTATTGATTTGATTTGATCATCCATGTCTTCCACCATCTATCTTGAAGCTTCTACCCTCAAAGTTGGATTCGAGAAGTTCAAGGGGGTACGACAATCATGCCCATGCAATGCTTGAAAAGGGGTCATCTAAATACTCTATTGGTAAGAAGCATTGTAATCAAACTCAACTAGTGGTAAGTATTGAATCCACTTTTTGGGTTCGCGACAGCAGTATGCCCTAAGCATATGTTGAATGACTTGATTGACTCGTTTTGTTTTACCATCAGTTTTGGGATGGTAAGCTGTGCTGAAACAGAGTTGAGTTCTAATAGCCTCAAAGATAGCCCTCCAAAAGTGTGATGTGAAAAGAGAGTCATGATCACTAATGATTCTTCTGGGTAACCCATGAAGTTGGAATATCTCCTTGATGAATAATCTTGTGATATCTGAAGCTTTATAGTTTGTCCACTACTGATGGAGAATTCTTGATACTTCGTCTTTAGCTTCCGGTCTTGATCCTTGATGGGGATTTCCCTTAGCATTTTCTGATAGACTGGGTCATGATATGCCCCTTCTTTTGCTAGCTCAAGAATACCTTTGTGGCTAGAGACCTTTCTGTTGATGGATCTTGCAAAATGAGAGAATTTAGAAATGCCTTACAAGTGAGTGCATCGGTAACTACATTCTCTTTTCTAGGCCTATATTTGATTTCAAAATCATATTCTTCCAGCACTTCAATCCATCGACGTTGCTTTATATTGAGCTCATTCTAGGTGAAAATCCATTTAAGACTCTTGTGGTTAGTTACTAAGGAAATTTTTTTACCTATCAAGTAATGTCTCCAAAGTTTAAGAGCATGGAAGCCAACAGCTCCAGGTCATGGGCAGCATAATTCCTTTCATGGCTCTTCAATTTTCTTGAAGAATAAGCTACAAGATGACCTTTTTGCATAACACATCCTAAAGCAAGTGCATTAGCATCAGTTATTACCACTTCAAACTCCTTACTAAGATCATGAAGTTTCAGGATAGGTACTGATACTAAGCTTTGCCTTAGTTTGTCAAAGCTGGCCTATTCAGCAGCAGGTGACCATACAATTGCTACTTGCTTCTTTAGTAGATCAGTCACAGGTGCTACAATCAAAGCATAATCTTTGATGAAAATTTTGTACCACCCTATCAACCAAAGAAAACTACGTATTTCTTTGATAGAAGTTGGTGTTGGCCATTCCAGAACGTCTTTAACCTTAGCTGTTTCTACTGAAATTCCTTCCGCTTACAATGAATCCTAGATATTCAATCTGTCGCTTGAAAAATGTGCACTTCTTCTTCTTGGCATAAAGCTTGTGTGCTCTCATTGTTTCAAGAACAATGCGAAGCTGGGGTTCTAACTCTACATTGGGCAATTTACGTTGGAAAGAATGAATTATGTGTACACAATGCATTTTTGCAATAAAAATCCGTTGTAACGACCGTAAATAGGTTAACTCATAGAGGGATGTTTAATTAAAGGTTAGATAGTTGCTATGGAGAGGAGTAAAATAGTTATATTTTATTTAGAATTTGCATAAGCAACTGCATTCTTATTTGTGTGACTTACATGGGAAGAGGAAATATTATGTTTTTATAGCATTATAAATTTACGTAGCATAACTTGCATGCATAAGCAACTTGCATGTGTGAGTAGATGTATGAAAGGAAAAAGAGTTATGTTTCAGTTAGTGAAAAGCATATAGGATGCAATATGCATGAAGTGATAGTTACACTCAATATGAAAAGATAGGCACTTGTAGAGTTAATCCAACGATCTCATACTTAGATCATTCTATGCTGCGAGTGAGAGAGGGTACCAGGCCTTAGGACATGAATACTAGTAATATCGACAGACAAAGGGATGTAATTCCTCAAGATAGGCACTGCTACCTATCTCGACCAACTAGTCTACAAGGTCAGATGCTATTGCAACTAAACCATAAAATGCTACTACTACATCTTAGGCCAAGGGAGGCAAGAACTAACTACAAGCTAGATTCATTAAGTGGTCGAGTAGTTGCCCTACTACAACTCTCTCTCTTGGGGACCCATTTGTCAAACTTAGGGAAATTGTGAATTGCCAAGAAGCAAATTGACCAACCGAGGAAGATGGGGTTGTCTATGATCTATTTTACAAGGAGACCTAAGGTAAGGATAATTAGGGTCGATAGGGTACAAACCCTAACCCAAAGAAAAAGGGGAAACAAGCAACCTAGCTTGCGAAGCCCTTGGAATCTTGCCAAGTCGTGAACGATCTAGGATCAAATGCTGGGAGTATTCGGGAAAAAGGAATCACACCTTAGCAGTTGGTCGTACAAACGATCCTAGAAATGAACATGATTGTACACTTAGGTACATTGTTTGAACTTCTTTGCTCAAGGAAATAATTTAAGGCCAAACACTTAATGCTTCAGGTTAATAGCCTAGAGGGAGAGACAGGTTCAGTTACCTCTGACTGTCTGCCTGGCCCCATCCAAGGGGGTTGTTTAGCCGCGCCGGGTACATGGACCGAACCCACTGCAAGAGGTCTCTCCGTGGGTGCTTCTTGGAGCGGGAGGATGCTTGGGTACCAAGGGAGGCTGTGGCTGTAAATTCCCTGCCTAGGGATCCCGCACAAGAGGCTGACGTGACTAGAGATGGGATCTCGAGGCCCGTATACTAGTTTAGGGCGAAACTTGGAGCAGCAATCCTATTGATTGTTGGGATAGCCTTCAGGCATGATACTTGATGTATTCTAAGACTATGATAAATAAAGGTCAAATATTTGGAAAAGGAACTTGCTTGACATTGTTTTTTTTAATGTCAGTCCCTAAGTTACATGAAGGAACCTATGTTTAAATTGATTAATTAAGGAAGCCGCCTTTGCATGTCAAACATAATGTGGTAGTTAATTAGATAACTAAGCAACTAGAGGAAAGTGCGATGGATATGACCTGGGTCCGGTCCTACGAAAGGGTGGTCCTGGTTAGCTAGGAACTTTTCTCAAAAGATGTGATAACAAGACTATGAAGACCTAGCGTCAGTAGAGTTAGGATCCTGATTTATGCTGTTTTAGGGGAGTGGAATGGGACTATGCCTTATGGACAAAAAGGTTGAGCTTCGCATCCCTCTCGTTTTCCATTCTCCATGAACCAAGTGCAGCATAAATCCGCTTCGACTCTATTGTTCCTATGCAAAGTGGTTCATCATCTAGAGCTCGACACTAGCTACTTCCTAGAGACTTGGCTGATAGGAAAGAAACCTTGACTTTAGGTTGGTCCTAAGTGGGAACGTCCGGATACTTCCGCTTTGGGGCAGACTCGGGAAGACCTAGATTCCAACCCTGTGGCATTCCTTGCGAGTGCCAGGTAGCACTTTCGAGACTCCCCTCCCGATGGGTTGCTAAGACATGTCCCACAAGTGGACAACATGTTCTGCCTTAATGCATTGACAAGACAAACATTCCGTGACATATTTGAGTACATCTCCCTTGAGCCTTTCCCAAAAATAGCTCTTCATGACCGTGTTAAGGGTCTTGGCATAACCAGGATGTCCTAAGAAAGGGTAGTCATTAGTATGGACTTTATTGTTGGTCTACCCCAAGTTTAGGGAGGATGTAACTCTATTTTGGTTGTAGTAGATATGCTCACCAAGGTCACACATCTCATCTCTATCAAGACAAACTATAAAGCTTCAGACATCGCAAGGTTATTCATCAAGGAGATATTCAAACTTCATGGGTTACCGAGAAGAATCATTAGTGATTGTGACTCTCTTTTCACATCACACTTCTAGACGGCTATCCTTGAGGCTATTGGAACTCAACTCTGTTTCAGCATAACTTACCATCCCCAAACTGATAGTCAAACAGAACGAGTCAATCAAGTCATTGAAGATATGCTTAGGGCATACTGCTATCGTGAACCCAAAAAGTGGATTCAATACTTACCATCACTGGTTGAGTTTTCTTACAATGCTTCTTACCAATAGAGTATTTAGATGACCCCTTTTCAAGCATTGTATGGGCATGATTGTCGTACCCCCTTGAACTTCTCAGATCCAACTTTGAGGGTAGAAGCTTCAAGATAGATGCTAGAAGACATGGATGATCAAATCAAATCAATAAAACAAGACATTCAAGCTACCAAGGATAGACAGAAGGCCTATGCTATCTTGAAACGGCAAGACAAATCCTTCGTCAAAGGTGATATGGTCTTCATCCATGTACGCCCTAAAAAGAGTTCACTGTCCTTGGGAGAGTACAAGAAGCTAAGTCCGTGGTATTGTGGACCTTATAGTTTCATCAAGTGCCTAGGGCCTAATGCTTACAGACTACAACTGCCTGTAACTCTAAAGATTCATAATGTATTCCATGTTAGCCTATTGAAAAAGTATCTACCTAATCTGAATCATGTACTTGATGATCAACAAATTGAGGAGTCCTTGAGCTATGGCATGATAGAATCCTAGATGTTAGGGAGAGGCGTTTGAGATCAAGGACCTTGAGAGAATACCTCATCCAGTGGAAAGATTATCTTGAAGAGGATGCCACCTAGATGGATGAAAATACTCTAAACCAACAATACCCCTAGAACTTCTCGAGATGAGGGCATCTTGATTTCTCTAAGAGGGAGAGGATGTAGCATTTCCCCATGCATAAGAATCCCCCTTTTAAAAAAATTTAAAATTAACTCAAATTTTTTTACCTCTCTCTCTCTCCTTTCTGACAGCATGTCGAGGGGAGAGAGAGAGAGGGAGTAGAGTGGGAGAGGGGCGGCATGCACCCTACACCTGGGGGGCATGCACCCCCAGGTGTAGGGGTGGTGGCCATTAAACGGCCATCTCCCCCCCATAAACCACCCCCTCCCCACTGTTTAAGGGGAGAGCGCCCCCCCCCAATGGTCTTCAACAGCGATGCCGCCCCCCTGTTCCGCCTGACACATAGCAACGTCGCTAGGCTGCCAAGATTGCCGCCTCGTTCATTATCATCTTCATTTTCGTCTTCCTCCCCAATCTCAGCATGACGCTGTTAGGGCCCTTGTAAAGAAAAACAAGAAATTAAAAAAAAAAAATTCCAAGAAGCTTCCTAGAAGCTTCCACAAAAAAGCTTCCTAGAGGGTGTTTCACCTGCCGCAGACCGCAGAAGGACACAACTCATTTGTAAAGTGAGTTCCCTCACGGGAAGGAAGGATTGCCAGTTTGCAAAGAATTTCAGCACACCCTCCACCTGCCCAACTTATTTCCAAGTCCCAATTGCGATGGCCCCAAAGTGACACACAAGAGGAGCACACGCAGGAGTAAGAGGAGCGCATGTAAGAGTCCCCACCCAAAGTGCAAGAATCGATAATACCCCTCCTGCAGATGTTCAGGTTCTATCGAATTCACCCTTTCCATTTCCGCATGATATGGGTGCATTAAGTTAATTGCATTATTAGAATGCTTTGTTTTAAAAAGGTCATAAGAATATTCGAAAAAATCTTTAAATTGAATGAAAAGGTTCTTATAATTCTCGCACCATCATGATGAAAGGTTGTAGCATTTTTTAGTATACGGCTTAGGTGTAAAAAGATGCACTTATGCAATACTATCCTAGTTGCATCTCGCTTATAGGTTAAATATAAATTGTGATGTTCATGTGCGTTGGAAGGTTTGCATTGGGCAATTTACGTTGGAAAGAATGAATTATGTGTACACAATGCATTTGTGGAATAAAAATCCCTTGTAACGACCGTAAATAGGTTAACTCATAGAGAGATGTTTAATTAAAGGTTAGATAATTGCTATGGAGAGGAGTAAAAGAGTTATATTTTATTTAGAATTCGCATAAGCAACTGCATTCTTATTTGTGTGACTTACATGGGAAGAGGAAAGATTATGTTTTTATAGCATTATAAATTTATGTAGCATAACTTGCATGCATAAGCAACTTGCATGCGTAAGTAGATGTATGAAAGGAAAAAGGGTTATATTTCAGTTAATGAAAAGCATATAGGATGCAATATGCATGAAGTGATAGTTACATTCAATATGAAAAGATAGGCGCTTGTAGAGCTAATCCAACGATCTCGTAATTAGATCATTCTATGCTGCGAGTGAGAGAGGGTACCAGGCCTTAGGACACGAATACTAGTAATATCGACAGACAAAGGGATGTAATTCCTCAAGATAGGCACTGCTACCTATCTCGAGCAACTAGTCTGCAAGGTCAGATGCTATTGCAACCAAACCATAAAATGCTACTACTACATCTTAGGCCAAGGGAGGCAAGATCTAACTATAAGCTATATTCGTTATGAAGTCGAGTAGTTGCCCTACTACAACTCTCTCTCTTGGGGACCGATTTGTCAAACTTAGGAAAATTGTGAATTGCCAAGAAGCAAATTGACCAACGCACAAGAACATCGCAATTTATATTTAACCTATAAGGAAGATGCAACTAGGACATTATTGCATAAGTGCATCTTTTAACACTTAAATCATATACTCAAAAATGCAACAACCTTTCATCATGATGGTGCGAGAATTATAAGAACCTTGTCATTCAATTTAAGACTTTTTCGAATATTCCTATGAACTTTTTAAAACAAAGCGTTCTAATAATGCAATTAACTTAATGCACCCATATCATGTGGGAATGGAAAGGGTGAATTTGATGGAACCTGAACATCTGCAGGAGGGGTATTATCGATTCTTGCGCTTCAGGTGGGGTTTCCTACATGTGCTCCTCTTACTCCTGCGTGTTCTCCTCTTGTGTGGTGCTTTGGGGCCTTCGCAATCGAGACTTGGGAATAAGTTGGGCAGGTGGAGGGTGTGCTGAAATTCTCTGCAAATTGGTAGTTCTTCCTTCCCACGAGCGCAAACGAGTTGTCTTTCTACGGTCCGCAGGTGAAACACCCTCTAGGAAGCTTTTTTGTGGAAGCTTTTTTTAATTTCTTTTTTTTTTACAAGGGACCTAACAGCATCGTGTTAAGATTGGGGAGGAAGACAAAAATGAAGATGATGACGAGGGAGGTGGCGATCCTGGCATCCTGGCAGCATTGCTACATGTCAAGCGGAGTAGGAGGGGTGGCATCGCTGCTGAAGACCACAGGGGGGGGGGGGACGAGGGCTGCTCTCCCCTTAAATAGTGGGGAGGGGGTGATTTATGGGGGGAGGAGATGACCATTTAACGGCCACCACCCTTACACCTGGGGGAGGGCTCTCCCCTTAAATAGTGGGGAGGGGGTGTTTTATGGAGGGGGAGAAGGCCATTTAATGGCCGCCACCCCTACACCTGGCGGTGCATGCCCCCGCTCTCCCACTCTACTCCCTCCCTCTCTCTCTCTCTCCCTGACATGATGTCCCAGAAGTGGACAAGCGGACACGTTACAAGTGGTATTAGAGCATTGGTCTCTGATCCATTTTGTCTTCTATTTTCAATCCTATTTTCTTCATAAAAAATCAATTTCAGACAAGTACATGAGAAAGACAATGACTAGTGGAGGGTTGTAGACCATCTATAGTTAGTAAGAGACTAGATCTAGAGATCTTCAAGGTCAGATATGGTAGAGGATGGCTAAAGTAGCAGGTCCTCATCAAATTTTCATGTAATCTGGAGGTAACAAGGCTAAATGAGAGTTAATCGGGCTTAGTTTGGGTTTAAACTGTGGCTGCTTTTCAAAAGAGATCTTCCTTTCCTCTTCTTTCAAGCTTTGGCAAAGCTTCCATGGAGTTTTTCAATAGATATCTTCTCTTCCCTCACTGATCCTTGCTCCTCTTCAGTAATGGCATACGTAATGGCCTTCTAGGCATCAAATCCAACAAGTAGAACACCATTTCCATGATAGTATGAACAGCCACGTGTATAGGACAACATCCCAAATTTTGCATTGATTTTTTCAGCCTTGTTCTTCATCAATCTTCAACAAATATTCAGCATTGATGCTTCTCAATTATCTTTGGCATTGTTTACTTCAACTCTCTGATGTGTAGACTCTCAAGTGAAGCTATATTCTTCATCCTTTCACTCTCTTGAAACCCTAGATAAACAATCCATGGGCAGCCATGAAAGCTTCAACCCAAGCTTTCATTCTTCAACAATTTCTTGAGGATTCTTCATCAATTCAGCCCAGTGGTACCATTTTAGTGAGGATTCTTCAATAAATTGCAAAGATTTCAGCTTGTGGAGGACATTCGAGCTCATATTGAAGCTTTATTTTGGGGCTTTCCTTTAAGAGGCTTGAATCTTTGGTATTCAAGTGTTCAAGCAAGCTCAAGGCATTGATTCTTCACGGATTTGATCATATTGGAGCTCATATGGACTAATTTCATGGATACATCTAGCTTTATGGTGGATTCATGGTGGATTATGGAGAATTCTTCCATTAATGGGATTGGAGCTGACATCTACCATCCTCTTCAAGCTTAATCAAGGTATTTCTCTTACTTAATCTCTAAAATCTCTCAATAATCCCTTTGCTAATGCTTTTTCACCTTTTAATGAGAGATTATTGATCAAGTAATTCTCTGAATTGATCAATAGATAAGAGATTAGTATTATTCCTATTAATCTCAACCCATTTCATTGAATTTTAGCATTGATTCAATCATATCTTATCATAGATATCATTTACCAAGTTTGATGCTTAACTTTGACTTGTTTGATTGAAATTCTTTTGCCTAAGCTGAAATATTGTAAAAGGGTAAGTATTAGCAATCAGTGAGTCACTGAATTGCATTGGTTAGAACCTATTCCTAGCCAATTTTTCAAGATTTCATCCAATTGCATCTCATGAAAGGGGCTAAATGAATATTTCAAAAATGCATTTCATGCTAGTTGATTAGAATAGAATACCATTGCCATGTTGATATACCCACTGAGGAAAAAGTTGGATATCGGGGGAGATAGTGGGACAAAAGAGAGGTGACCCTCCCTCACTATCGAAGATCTCGAAGGGGTGCAACCAATCGACCCGAGGGAACTTTGCCTACCTCTCGGTGATTCAAAGTCCGTGTAGGGAGCCTCTCCTACCATTTTATCCCTCACACAAGTACAACGAGTGGAAAATTGAATATTCAAGAGTTTCCAAATGCTCAAGTACCTTCAGGAGAAAAACGGGATAAAACATGGACTTTATAGGACATTGTAGGGCATTTACATGTCCTTACAGGTACAAATTTCATTACTGAAGTACAAGTGCATATACTACAGGGTACCCATAGGTCCTTGTTAGTCTTCTACAGGGTTTTGATAGTCATTTGGGGTTACCATTTTACCTTACAGGGTGAAAACAGGATATTCACTTGTTAAAACAGGATGTAGGTCTGGACAGTTCAGACTCAAAGATTGAGTTGCAGAATTTTCTATCCTAAATCTATTATAGTGTGCTATAGCTCATCTCAAAGAGGGCATTCTTGGCTTGGAATTGATCTAAAAAATTTTGAAATTAGAGTTTACTCTAGCCCAAGTTATAGCCATTTTTCTGACAAGGGGTACTGGAGGACTGCACTATTATGGCAAGGTATAAAGGTAAAAATAAGGTCCAGGATGATTATGCTCAGTAAGTCAAAGATTCTATATTGGATAATGGACCTCAAGAGAGTCCTAAAGAGCCTCAACAACTTGGAGAAATCATTGTACTTAATAATACCTTGTCTGCACATGAACAAAGGCATTGACAACGTCATGAGGCCCTATTATCAAAAGTGGAGCAAATGGTTTTATCTACTGATCAGATGAAGTCTTCTATTGAGAAATTAATGGATTCAACAACTCAAACAAAGGCTTCTATTGACAAGTTAGTGGAATCCAATGCTCAAATAATAGCTCAATTCTCCCAATGGACGCAAATGCAAATGGGATCTAAAGAAGCAAAGGAGAAAACTTATTCAAACAATGAGCCTTTAGTCCCACTTCAGCCACCTAACCAAAATGGTCAAGGGCATGGAGTTATTGGACGAGGAGGTATCCAAATAGCCAATATGAAGTAGGTCAGACTTACAAAGGCATGATGACTATTTAGAAAATTTGAATGGAGCCAACTCCCAAGCTTTTGGGCTAAATATTCAACTTTCTAGATGTCCTCTATCAACGGGAAGATTGCATAGTGGTTCTCAACCACCTATTGAGAGATTTCCATCTCACGTTGGGGGTTCAATGCATGGCACTCATGATCAGTCTATTTTGGTACAGTAACCATTCCATGAAAGAAAACTAAAAGACAAGATCATTTTGGCCAAGTTAAATGGTCAGTCATCTTTACCATCTAATTTAGAGGAGTGGATCTTCAAAATGGAATCTTACTTTGACATATTTCCTAGAACTGATGACATAAAGATTCATTTTGCTTCTTTGCACTTGGAGGGATTTGCATATACTTGGTGGAGGTATAGGAGAACATACTTATAGAGAATTGGGAAGCTTTCAAGACACTCATGGTTGAAGTCTTTGTCTCCCCTCTTGAAAAGAGAAATTAGCAGAGAGATGGTATGGTTTGGAGCAAAGAGGCGTAAGTGTAAGAGAGTGATGGGGCCTAAAATGGGCCGACACTAGCTATGGTACTAGCCAGACCTCATGCACACACAACAAACAACCCCCACAACATGGCCTCGCAGGCCAGGAGCATCTGAGACTCACTCTATACTAAATTCTAATGCCGATTCTGTGTTGTTAGATATGATCAATGCCCCACCCTCATGAGGTGCTACCAATGATCCATGGTGCTCAAAGTTGTAAGGCCCCCATTATGAGGAGAAGCCAAATGTGAGCTCGGACATTGGTTGAGTCCTGACTTGTATATCAAATGAGGTCTATGTGACCGGATGGCAAAAAGGTGACTGTTGTGGGTCTAATATTTGGGTTAGATGGAGTGGTTAAGCTGGTAGCAGCTCAAGGTGCATTGCATCGAGTTGCGGAGCAAGGGAGTTAAAAGGGGCCCCTATTGTGGGGTAAAGGGAATATTCCCTCAAATATTCCCTGGCCAACTAGTGGAGGCTCATATGGTAGGTCAGAAGGCCGACCTAACGACCTTCGCGGGCTATAAAAGCTAAACCCCTTCGCAGCCATCTCTCACTCATCTTTCACCTAGTGAGAGTTGTTATTCTAGCTAAACTTAAACTCTTCACCTATCTTTTGTCTAGATCGCCATCTAAGCTTCACACAGAGGAAGCGCATGGGTGGACAGAGCCATCTTTGTATCAGTTGTTTGGAGTTAAAGAATTTACTGATTCTCCTCTTTTTTGTTGTGTACTCTCTATCTCTTTCTTAGATTCTGTTCGCTGTGCCGTGTAATATTTTACATGCATTTGTATTAAATCATAGTCCAACGTTTTCCATTCCTTCTCCTCAGAGGGAGATCCCATAACATATAGGTATAGTATCTCGTAGCATAAACATAGGGAAGCACCTATGAGTTGATTGCCGCGGCTCCACTGTAGCTCTCCTACATCTCGGGGATTGGCCCCTTGATGCACTGCCTCAACATATAAGATACACGATACATAGTCTACTCTTTCATTTTGAACGTATTCCAGGAGATACCATGTGTCCTTATACCAAACAATTCCCTAAGAAAATGATCGACTAACCTACAGCAAAGGCTCCTTTCAACTCCACGCATAAGTCATATCCTAGGAAGACAATTGCTATGCAATCCATGATCGATACCATGGTATGCGTCATGCATAATGCATATGATCCTAGTGCACAAACAATATTTATCAAATCAGCACTTTTTCATGTGGAAAATAAGCCCTTTCATGATCTTCACTAAACGTATGTTTCGATGTATGGAGACTAGCACCGATTTCTCATGCTACTAGCCTCTTAACCTTAAATTTTGTATTGTCCTATGTGGCGTGTATACACAAAATATCAGACTTTTCTTCATTTTCAACACTTAAATGCTTCCCCAACCCTTCTTTTCCCGTACCACTTATGTGTTGCCTCGTTGCAAAGGTATAGGGTTTTATTTTTTGTCATTTTTTATTTATAAGCAATAAAAACATACTAAAACATAAAAACAAGGGTGAGTTGAGACTCAACCCCATGCCTCAACCTTGATAAATATTTATGAATATTAATCATATTTTTTTCTTATTTAATTATCGCAAAAAACCTAAATTTTCCCATTTTGCTATTTTTCTCTATTTATTTATCAAGAAAATAGAGCATTTTATTGTTTTTTTCTGATTATGACAACTGAGAATTATCCATTTTTCACATTTCATCCCTCATGCATCCTTTTTATCTAACCCAAAATGACAAAAAATCCCATTTTCTTTGTAAAATAAGTGTTTTTCGAGTTTTAAGTCATTAATTAAGACCATAAATTATTATGGGTTCTGCATTTTCCCATATGTAGCCTTCAAACATGATTCGAGTAAGGCTCTAACAAATTTACAGCCCATGTACACACTTTTTCCTCACCCGAAACACACAAAATCTCATTTTTCCTTTGTAAAATGCGATTTTCGAGTTTTAGAAAATCATTTTCAGTATTATGGCATTATGCATTTTTATTTTTCTGACATAGAATTATTAAACACACAATAAACAACATTCCTACCAATTTTCATCCAATATGAACATCATTTGGCCAACCAAATCTCAAAAAGAAGCATTTTTCCTTTATAAAATAGAATTATCAGATTTTTTATGGTTGCGGGTTTCTAAAACCGGATTCGGGATAGCAGAATAGTCCACCAATAATGCTCATCCCATCTCCAGCCCCAAGTCGATTTGGAAGTAATCCAGTACCACGCCGGACAAGCATTCACCACCCAGGCTTTATCTCCCTTCACACACAGGAACTACCCCTTGGAGGAGAGAGAGAGAGAGAGAGAGGAGACAGAAAGACTAAAAAAACATTTTTAAATCCTCCACTAAAATGGGCAAGCTTACAGTCATCTTGTTCCCTTCTCTGCCCTGATCGAGAATCTCCCTCTCTCTCTCCAAACGGGTTTGAATTGGAGAGGCATCAAGCAAAAATGAGGAGGCGCATTGACACTTCCCTCTATTTGACAGTTTTTGCATTAGTTTCAAGGCTTTTACTAAACCTAAGGTTTAAAAAATTAAAATAACTGGTTCATCATTCTATGTTCACATTGTCTTGCAAGTGGGATTTTCAATTTTAAAGGCCCAAACGAACTCTTATTTGCAATCCAACTGAACATGCAGCTTCGTGGCATCAAACTCCATCAACCTGGCCTCTCCCACACACTTTATGGCTTCCCAATTTGGTAGCTACTTTATAACGTCGAACCTTCAAGATTAGATGGGGGATCAAACGACCTCCGATTGATGAACCATGACGCATTGGATTCCTAATGTCGAAATGCATCTACGAAAACTCTATCTTGGCCTTCCACCATCGTTTGATTTTTCATGAAAATTGGCTCTTTAACACCTCTTGGGCACTTTTCAGCTCCAAAACGGGCTCCAACGCTCCAAGAACGGGTCCAAATCAAGTCCTAAAATCAAGATTTCATTGGCGACCATGGGATAGGGTGATTCAGCCCGTCGAATCCAATGAACAGATTTGCACATACACAATCATAAAGAGCATCAAGCTTATACAAAATAGATACACAACAAAACACATCACAACTTTCACCCTACCCCTATCAAAACCAAGGCATGAAATCCATGAGTAGGCCTAGCATGCTCCGTCACAGAAAGCCCAAAGCTAGTCACTAACCAACTGTTCCAACACATCCAAGCCAAAAAGAACTATCAAAGAGGTCATCCTAAGTGGTGGTCTGAACTACCTACCTAACTAAGAGGACAATGCAACCAAGAGCTCCTACTAGGTGAGGACTGCTATAGCTTAATCAAGAAATATTTTGTTTCAACACATTTTTCTTTTTAGGCCTTTATTTTCCATTATCAGGCATGTAACAAGGAGAGAGCTGTTAGAATATCAAGCTCATTTATGTGTGTTGTGGACACAGCTAGTCTAGCCATAGTAGTTAGGTACATTAGATAAGTCGGTGCCACTACTGGTGTGAATGGTCCTATGACCCTAGGTTGTACTTTCAATATACAGTGTTGAATGAATAATGATGTGAGTGAGAGGAAGCATGCTGCTTCACTCTGTCTGACATCTATCTGCCTCTATTTATTTGAACATGGTATCAGAGCTATGAATCGGCAAAGACTGGGTGCCTGGGAGTGTGGCATTGGACTTGCAGGAGCTGAAGTCAGAGGAAAGGTCATTCTTCTTCAAACAGGCTGAAGCCATTGAACAATGGAAGGTATGCAGTGTATGGTTGTATGCTCAATGATCAAAGGCATTATCAAAGTGTAACGTGTCCACTAGAATCATCCAGGACACGTCTTAGCAATCCATCGGAAAGGATGTCTAGAAAGCTCCGCCCGACATTCCCATGGAATGTTACGGGACTTGCGATCTAGGTCTTCCTGCGTCTGCCTCGTAGCGGAAGTATCATGGCCGTTCCCACTTAGGATCGACCTGAATTTGGGTTTTCCTGTTTGGTCATTAGCTAGCAGCAACTAGCATCAGACCCGAGCGAACTACTTTACGCAGAAATGCCAGGTCCGAAGCGGATTCACGCTGCACTTGGCTCAAGGAGAATGGGAAACGAGAGGGATGCAAAACTCAACCTCTCTACCAATAGGCATAGTCCCATTCCGTAAATCGGGTAAGACGTAACTCTAGGTCATCGCTCTCATTATTTGTTTTGATAATGATGATCATCCCGCTGTTCTTCGAGATTTTTGAGAAAAGTTCCCGGCTAACCGGGACCACCCAACCGTAGGACGGACCCATGGCCCATCCTCCGCACTTTCCTCAGTTTGTTTTAGTTATGTAATTATCTAACACATTAATTTGACATATAGCAATCAGCTTCTTTAATTACTCCTGTTAAGCACTGGTTCCTTCACGTAATCTTATCACATGACATAGAAAAACAATATCCGCCAAATTCTTTATTATCATTTCATCATTTTATCTTTGAAATACAAGGAGTTCCGCTCGTAGGCTTGTCCATAATCTGCCCGAAGGCTATCCAGTAATCCGCTAGGGATCACTATTCCAAGCTTCTGCCCGTAAACTAGTATGCGGGCCTCGAGATCCAATCCTGAGTCACGACCTAGAGTTACGTCTTACCCGATTTACGGAATGGGACTATGCCTATTGGTAGAGAGGTTGAGTTTTGCATCCCTCTCGTTTCCCATTCTCCTTGAACCAAGTGCAGCGTGAATCCGCTTCGGACCTGGCGTTTCTACGTAAAGTAGTTCGCTTGGGTCTGATGCTAGTTGCTGCTAGCTAATGACCAAACAGGAAAACCCAAATTCAGGTCGATCCTAAGTGGGAACGGCCATGATACTTCCACTACGAGGCAGAAGCGGGAAGACCTAGATCGCAAGTCCCGTAACATTCCATGGGAATGTCGGGCGGAGCTTTCTAGACATCCTTTTCGATGGACTGCTAAGATGTGTAGTCCCGTAACATTCCATGGGAATGTCGGGCGGAGCTTTCTAGACATCCTTTCCGATGGACTGCTAAGATGTGGCCTGGATGATTCTAGTGGACACGTTACACAAAGGCTTGTTTGTAGCCTTGAGAGGGATGTGTTGAGCACCTTGGAGTGCTTCATTGTCATGATTAACAAGATCGTGAGTTGTGCTGCCCCCCTACCAGTCTACGTTGTTGCGCCAGGTCTAGATTCAGGTCCTCCAGCTTCAAAACGAGGCATTAAGCATATTATACATGCTCTATGAAGTGTATGCTAACCCTAGGGTGTGACCTTGAAGGTCTGACATGTCAATGGAAGCTTGGGTGATGAGGCATGGACTATTATCTAGGTATACGAGTCTAAAACTAAATGTACACTACTGAATACAGTGATTTACATCACTGTTTTGATCCTGAGGAGCATTTGAAGCTCCCTAATATGCTGGGAAGATTGCACTGTAGACAACACAAGTCAAGAAGTCATATGTACTTGATGTGAAGTACTTGAGCTGAATTTTCTCATTAAAATATTCAGATCTGAGAACTGTTTCACTGCTGAAAATTGTCATATACTGTCAGTGACAAGCATTGGATACTACTGATGCAATACATGTCATTTTTAGAGCTCTATCACCTATGAGAGCTGTCATATACATGCTGGATGTATGGAGGCTTGAAACATGCAATGAGCATCATTGAAAACTAAAGTTTGGAGTTGAAGTAAATGCAGACATATTGTCTTGGTCAAGTACAAATGGTTCATGAAGTTTTATGCTTTGATCAGTGAAAACAAGCTGCCTATGTATACCCAGATGCTCATGTATTGACCTTGTCATTACGAAGTAAATGTATGACATGATTGGAAGACAGTTTGGGGTTGATTGGAACTTGATAAGCTGAACTTTGGTTGACTACAACCTGCAAATGAATTTGTTGACACTTGTATGTGCTGGTTATGCACTGTTCTGTGACTCTATGCTCATGTCATGACTGCCAAGTGTATTAGCAGCTATCTAGGAGGTTTTGGGACATGTGTGACATGATTACCACTCAGTTTTGGACTTGAAAGTGCTGCTGATTATTTACAATTTTCAGTTTTTAGACTGCATGTATTTACCCTGGCAGTGAGTTTACCAAAGCTCAAGCTGAAGCAAACACATAGCTTATGTATTGACGGTGATATCTACAGTTGAGACCACTTGTTTGTGGGTTGTTTTGGGGTGCCAGTAGGCTGAAATACCCTGGTTTTTTTGTGCAATTTAGTGCAGAAAACTGTCATAAATAGTTTCGGGCTGAAGTCGGACAAGTTGTCTTATTGGCTTGCAGGTAGTCAGGCAGTGTCTATAAAATGGCAAATGCTGATAGAACGGACAACATAACCCAGATTGTGGGGGAGAAGCTTGATAGGAATAATTATGCCATCTGGAAGTTTCGAATGGAGAACTTTCTAATTGGGAAAGGATACTGGGACTTAGTGACAGGTGTTGAGGCTGAACCTGAACTTCCAGAAAGGAATCCTACAGCTGATCAAAGACGAGCGCATCGAGCTTGGATGGAAAGAGCTCGCAGAGTTTTACATTGGCTGTCATTATGTATCTCGAATGCTATGGTGATGCAGATCATGAACTGTAAGAGCCCAGCAGATGCATGGAACATATTGGTCAAATACTATGGCACAACCACAAGTGCCAAGAAGATACAATTGAAGCAGAAATTCAACAACATGGACCGGAAGAGCAGATCCATACAGGATTATGTCACAGAGGTTAAGACCATAGCAGATCAGTTGGCATCTGTTGGTTCACAGGTTGAAGATGAAGATATGGTTGCAGTGACCTTAAATGGATTGGGTCATGAATACAAGTCTTTTGACACTTCAGTGTCTGTGCGGGCTGAAATGCCTGACTTTAATGAGCTGGTTGCATTATTGATTCATGAAGAAGTGAAGCTTGACTTAGCTACAGGGTCAAACAGTTCAAAGAATAAGGATGCAGTTTTTTACTCGAATCGGCGCGGCCATGTGGCAGCCATGGTAGGGGTTATGGATCTGGCAGAGGAGGCTAGCAGAATGCATCCTATGGCACTCAAGATCAGCAGTCATCAAATGCAAGAGGTCGTGGAAATTTTCGAGGCAGGGGGAGATCTAACTCCCGTGGTAGAGGCTCATGGCAGTAGCAACATCAGTCAGACAATCCAAACAAAGACAAGGATTGTCATTACTGTGCCAAGTATGGGCATATTGCAAACGAGTGCTGGAAGAAGCAGGGGAATCAGAAGGGTAAACAGCATGGACACTATGCTACATCCAGTCAAGCAGATGATTCTAGTGATAGACTGTTTGCCATGCAATATGTCAAAGATAAGGCTGCTGAGAAATCATCTAATGATGCAGTGTGGTACATTGACTCAGGGGCATCGAATCACATGACCCCTCACGGTGATTGGTTCACTGATATGGTGACTAAAAAGCATGGCTATGTATGCACAGGTGATGACACGCAGCATAGCATTGAGCATAAAGGCAAAGTGCCTCTGGTGGTTCATGATGGCAGGAAGAAAAATATTCATGATGTCTTGCATGTCCCTTCAATTACGAAGAACTTATTGTCTGTTGACAGGAGCAAAACTTGCAGGTTAGATTCAATAAGCATGGTTGCTTTATTGAAGAGTTTGGCAATGGCTGCAAGTTGATAGCTCGTGGTCACAGGAACAGCAGAATGTTTACTCTTGATGCTTCTTTGCCAAAGATGAATTTAGCTATGTTTGCTCATGGTTCTGGCACTGTTAGGGATTTGGAAATCTGGCACAAGAGAGTGGGGCATGTCAATTTGCAAAGGCTGCAAACTATGCAGAAGAAACAGCTGGTTATAGGTTTACCCAAATTCCGATATTCAGATATTGGTCATGTATGCGAGGCTTGCCAGTTTGGTAAGCAGTCTCGATTGTCATTTGTTAGGCATGTAAGGCAGAGTACACGTCCTTTGCAGTTAGTGCACTCTGATGTTTGGGGGCCAGCTCATAATGCCTCTATGGGAGGTTCTAGATATTATGTATCTTTCATTGACGACTACAGTCGCTATACCTGGCTTTTCATATTGAAAACAAAAGATGAGGTCTTTGCTGTTTTTCAGCAGTTCAAAGCACAGGTTGCAAAGGAATTTGAATGCTGCATCTCTTGCTTGAGATCTGACAGTGGTGGGGAGTATGCATCAAATGAATTTGTTGATTTCTTGGCTGAAAATGGCATTCGTAGGTAGCTAACCTGCAGCTACACTCCGCAGCAGAACGGAGTAGCTGAAAGAAAGAATAGGGTTCTGATGAAGGCTGTTAGGGCCATGATGAATGAAAAACATATGCCACTTTATTATTGGGCAGAGGCTGTTACGACAGCTGTATACATTCTGAACAGGACTCCCACTGCAGGTATTCATGATATGACGCCGTTTGAGAGGCTGTATGGCTACAAGCCTGATATAGGTCATATGAAAGTCTTTGGTTGTCTTGCTTATGTGCATATTCCAGATGAGAAAAGGAAAAAGCTGGATCCAAAAGTACATAAGTGTGTTTTCATTGGGTATTCGCAGGAGAAGAAGGCATATAAATGCTATGACCCCTCTACCAGGGAGACTTTGGTGAGCAGGGATGTCATCTTTGATGAGATGGGCTCTTGGTATGTCTCACCAGTTGCAGTGCCATCCGAATGCCTTCCACTCATGTCTCTACAGTTGATTTGCAGCAGAGCACTGCTATGATAGGACCTAGTAGTCAGACAGTATCCCCATGGACAGGGAGATTGAGGAGCTCACCATCCACTGACACCAGTATGTCAGTGAGGGGGAGACATGATATCTTGGACAGCAAAGGAAAAGAAAAAGCTATTGAGGATGCATCTGGTATGATGACAGGCAGAATGACTTCTGGCTATGAGTCTGCTGATACTCTGGACAGCAAACTTGGTATTCTGACTGTCTATACGCCTGGCACAAGGCAGAGCAAGTATATTCCGCCTCATGAAAGAGGGGAATCGAGTAGTGCACCACAGCTTAGACGATCACAGAGGGTCAGATACCCTGTTGACAGGTTGATATACAGTGGCTACTCTGCAAAGCATTATGCTTACATGACAAAAGTAATGGACATTAAAGAACCAGGTACATATGCTAAAGCTGTGAAAGATGAGAATTGGTGCACAGCCATGGATACAGAAATGCATGCTTTGGCTGAAAATAAGGCATGGGATTTGGTACCTTTGCTTGAAGGGAAAAAGACCATTGGTTGTAAATGGATCTATAAGATCAAATGCAAATATGACGGCAGTGTGAAAAGGTATAAGGCAAGGCTGGTCGCAAAGGGATATGCCCAACAGTATGGGCTTGACTATGATGAAACATTCAGCCCTGTTGCCAAGATGGCAACTATCCATACTGTGATTGCTTTGGCTGCTGCTAAAGGCTGGAAATTGCAGCAGATGGATGTGAAAAATGCCTTCCTCAATGGTGACTTAGCAGAGGATGTTTACATGGATCAGCCAGAAGGGTATGTTCACCCTGATTTTCATCATTATGTGTGCAGGCTGAAAAAGGCACTATATGGGTTGAAGCACGCTCCAAGAGCCTGGCATGCTAGGATCAGCAGCTACTTGCAGAGTCTTGGTTTTGCTGTTGGCAGGGCTGATCACAGCCTCTTTATAGAGAAGACTGACAGTGGCTTGGTAGTGCTGGTCATATATGTTGATGACTTGATAATTACTGGAGATGATGACACGGGAATTCATCATGCAATGAAGATGCTGAAATCTGAATTTGACATGAAAGATCTAGGAGATCTGAGGTATTACTTGGGTATTGAGGTTGTACCGACTGAAAATGGTTTATGGCTGATGCAGAAGCACTATGCCATGGAAATGCTTAAGAAGTATGGCATGGCTGAATGCAAACCGTTGGATACACCTCTTGATCAGAATGTCAAGCTGGACATGAACACTGGGGCTGAAGTAGAGGA
Source organism: Lygodium microphyllum (assembly GCF_053477565.2). NCBI lineage: Eukaryota > Viridiplantae > Streptophyta > Polypodiopsida > Schizaeales > Lygodiaceae > Lygodium > Lygodium microphyllum. Next base: position 9,413,169 of record NC_141143.1, read on the forward strand.
TGTGACTATGTACAGGCAGTTGGTTGGCAGCTTGATTTACTTGACCATCACTAGGCCTGACTTGAGTTATGCTGTAGGGCTGATAAGCCAATTTATGCAGAAGCCAAGGAAGCCGCACTTGGATGCAATTAGACGCATCATGAGGTATGTTAAGTCCACTGTAGACTATGGGCTGTTCTATGTCAGAGATAAGCCCTTGACATTGATTGGATACACAGATGCGGATTGGGCAGGTTGCTCATATGACCGCAAATCTACAAGTGGATATGCATTTGGATTTGGTAGCGGCATGATTACTTGGAGCAGCAAGAAGCAACCTACGGTTGCTTTATCGAGTACTGAGGCAGAGTACAGGGGTGCTGCATTGGCAGCATGCAAGATTTCATGGCTGCTCAAGCTTATGGCTGATTTGGACATACAGGTAGATGCTCCAATGAAGCTACTATGTGATAATCTGAGTAGTGTACACCTGGCTATGAATCCAGTTTATCATGCCAGGATGAAACACATAGAGGTACACTACCATTTCATCAGAGAGATGGTTCTCACAGGACGCATTGATCCTATGCATGTAAAGACAGATGAACAGGTGGTGGATATCTTTACCAAATCCTTGGGTAAAGATAAGTTCTGTGGTTTTAGACAGCTGCTTGGAGTTCAAATGATGTCTTGAGCTTGAGGGGGAGTGTTAGAATATCAAGCTCATTTATGTGTGTTGACCGACATGAGCTCGACACAACTAGTCTAGCCATAGTAGTTAGGTACATTAAATAAGTCGGTGCCACTACTGGTGTGAATGGTCTTATGACCTTAGGCTGTACTTTGAATATACAGTGTTGAATGAATAATGATGTGAGTGAGAGGAAGCATGCTGCTTCACTCTGTCTTACATCTATCTGCCTCTATGAATTTGAACAAGAGCTAAGCGTAGTGACCCAAGGAGAACAGGACATTGGCCTCAAGTCTTGTCTTGGTACCCAAGAACCTACCAAGCCCTCGCGAAGCGACATTTAATCCTTTGTTAATACTCACTTTTATTTTTGCTCCAACCTTCCTTTATTCTTATTCATTTAGCTAGATGCTACCCCTAGGAAGACAAGGCATCGGCCCTGGGTCTGCGACTCATCCCTAGGAACCTACCAAGCCTTTGCAAGGCGATGAATGATTGCTCAAGGATTTTTCTTTTTCTTTTCTATTTTTAGAGGGGTTAAAGCCCCTTTTTACACACCTCTGTATATTCATATATTTTCTTTCATATATTTAGGGTCTTTCTTCTTTCTATCATCATTGTCAAGATTGTGGGAGAGAAGGAAGGAGTCTCGCTCGAAGCTTTCTCGCTTGCACAATGGGGGAAGACACACAGAGATGGAGGCTGAAAACGTTTTTCTCTTCTTAGTTGTGTGTAAGCCAAAAGAACTCAAGTACAAAGAGAAATAGAAGAACCCTAGATATAGGTCTCAAACCAAACTCAACTAACTAAAGTGGCATACTAACTGAGCCACGAACTAGAGTAGATAAGGATAGCTATCATGTGGCTATTATTCATGGACGGTGTACCAACCGCATCTGCAACTGACAAGTCGGTGACATAAATACACAATGGTCACCCTGGCGTATCACGAGTGGAGCTCGATATCTCAACACTCCCCCTCGAGCTCAATCCCAATTCCTGCACACCAAGCAGGTCTCTGAACTTGCACAGCTTCTCTGCGCCCAATGCCTTCATGAATATGTCAGCTACCTGATCCTCTGTGCTGACATAAACTAGATCAATAAGACCTAATAAAACCCTCTCTCGCACATAGTGATAATGCACCTCAATGTGCTTTGTTCTAGCATGATACCTTTCTCTGTTTTCTTCACATAAAGTGAGAAATCTGCCTTGGAAATCTGAAAGCCAATAGTGACAAGATACTGTCCTATCTTGTCAGACCATGCTCTAGGTGCTTGCTTCAATCCATACAAGGCTTTCTTCAACCTGCAAACAAACTCAGGATGAACAGCATGCACATAACCTGGTGGCTGCTCCATATAGACCTCTTCTTGCAAATCACCATGCAAGAAGGCATTCTTTACATCCATCTGATGTAAAGACCATCCCTTTGATGCAGCCAAAGCAATGACTGCTCTTACAGTTGCCATCCTTGCAACTGGACTGAATGTTTCTTCATAGTCAATGCCATATGTTTGTGCATACCCCTTGACTACTAATCTTGCCTTGTATCTGTTCACAAAACCATCTACATTGTGCTTCACCTTATAAACCCACTTACAGCCAATTGCATTCTTACCTTTAGGCAAAGGTACTAACTCCCATGTAGCATTTGCTTCCAAGGCATCCATTTCTTCATCCATGGCTTTCTCCCATTTTTCTTTTCCCATAGCTTGCTCAAAAGAAGTGGGTTCTGGTTCTTGTATCACCTTCACCATATATGCATAGTGAGTAGCTATAAATCCATCATATTTCAGCCTATCCACAGGATACCTAGTTCTCGTAGACCTGCGCAAAGTAGGTTCACTCCCAGGTGCTCTCAAAACATCCCTGGTCTTCCTTACTCCAGGTGTAACAATAGAAGGAATACCCAACTCATCATCAATGCTCTGTTCTGAGCCACTGGATTCACCATCCACATAAGAGTGACCTGCATTCACATCAAACATGGGCTGATCAACCTTCTCTTTTCCTTTTCATGATACCTACATACCACTATCTGCATTACTTTGAGAAGATTCTCTTGATCTCAATCTGCCTGTCCATGGCGAAGAATGTGAACCAATACTAGAGGACGCTCCAGGTCCACTAATATTTTGTGACTGCTGCTGTGAATTTTGTGCAGCATTACCATTTTGTGCATCTACATTATCAATCACATTTACTGGTTTATACCAGCTACTCATCTCATCAAAAACAACATCTCTGCTCACTGTAAACTTACGAGTAGAAGGGTTATAGCATCTATACCCTTTTTGCTGCAGAGAGTAACCAATAAAGATGCACTTCTCAGCTTTTGGATCCAACTTGGATCTCAACTCATCTGGCACATGTACATAGGCAATGCAACCAAAAATTTTCAAATGAGAAATATCTGGTTTCCTACCAGTATACCTCTCCTCTAGAGTCATCCCATGTATTGCTGCAGTGGGAGTCCTGTTCATTATATAGACTGCTGTAGCAACTGCTTCAGCCCAATAAAAATCTGGCAAGTCTTTTTCATTGAGCATGGCACGAGATACCTCTCCAATATGCATGTTTTTCCTTTCTGCAATTCCATTTTGTTGTGGGGTATAACTGTATGAATATTGCTGCTTTATGCCATGCTCCTGCAAGAACTTTGCAAACTCATTTGAGAGGTACTCTCCCCCTCCATCAGACCTTAGGCATTTTATTTGCAGACCTGTTTCTTTTTCAGCCATAGCTTTAAGGGTTTTGAAATGCCCAAAAACTTCACTTTTCTTTTTCATAAAATACACCCAAACTTTTCTGCTATAGTCATCAATAAACGTGACAAAATAATGACAGCCTCCAAGAGATGCAGCTTTAGTAGTCCACACATCAGAGTGGATTAATTCCAATGGCTTCTTACTCTCTTGAACATGTCTAGGAAATGGTTTCCTTGCCTGTTTTCCAAACTGACAGGCTTCACATACCTTATGCATTTCTGCAACCTTGAATTTTGGCAAACCTACAACAATATTTTGGGCCTGCATTGATTTAAGTCGCTGTACATTAACATGACCAATGCGTTTATGCCAGATATCAATATCTGCAACTACACCGGTCCCATGTGCAAACATTGCTGCACTTAATTCAGACATGTCTGCATCCAGTGTAAACATTCTGCCCTTCTTCTTTCCTTTTGCTATCAAGCGACCTTTATTTTTCATATCCTCAACAAAGCATCCATGAGGATTAAATCTGACCTGTAAGCCCTGCTCAACCATTTGACCGACAGAAACCAGATTCTTGGTGATATTCGGGACATGAAATACATCGGACAAGTATTTCTTTTTCCCATCCTGCATAGACAATGGAATTTTTCCAATCTGCACAATAGGATGTGCAGTATCATCACCAGTCTCCACAAATCCTGGTTTTTCCATTTCCCTTGCATCCTCCATCCATTCTGCATGACCTGTCATGTGGTTTGATGCACCTGAGTCAACATCCCATACATCATTTCTTTCTTCTGCACTTGTCACAGAATTGTTCATGTGCTGCACCATGAACAAATGCTCATTTCTGTCATCACCCTGTCTGCTAGAAGATGCATAGTTCCCTTGTTGTAGTTTTCCATTCATGATGTCATTCTGCTTTTTATAGCAGTCTTTAGCCATATGACCCACTTTACCACAATAGTAGCATTCAACATTACTGTTTGCATTTTGGGCTCTTTGCCATCCACCACAACCTCTTTGGCTCCCCCTGCCTCTAGAGTTACCACGTCCTCCTCCATAGGACTGGTTTTCTTGAGTTTGCTGCATACTCTGATTTCTACCACGGCCTCCAAATCGGCCTCCTCTACCTCTGCCTCTACCTCTTCCAGCATTTGAGTAGAAGACAGCTTCTTTTGAAGTTCCTCCTGAAGAAGATGCACCACCATTTCTCTGCTCCTCAGAAATTAGAAGAGCAATCAACTCCTCAAAATCAGGAAATCTTTCACGAACTGAAATGGATGTCCGAAACTGTGCATAATCCTTTCCTAGACCATTCAAGGTCACAAAAACTAAATCATCATCTTCCACTGGCGACCCAATGGAAGCAAGTGCATCTGCAATCTTCTTCACCTTCATGTGGTAGTCGTTGATGCTCATACTTTCTCTCTGCACATTATGCAACTCTTGCTTGAGCTGCATTTTCCTAGCTTGCGTATTTGTGCTATACATTTTTGACAAAGTATCCCATGCCTCCTTTGGCGTACTTGCATCCTGAATATGCACAATCATAGAGTCCGAAATACTGATAGACAGCCAGTACATAACTTTCCTGGCTCTCTCATGCCATGCTTTGAATGCCTGCATTTGCTGTTGATTGGGAACATCAGGAAGAACTGGTTCTTCTTCATTTCCTGCAACAAATTCCCAATATCCTTTTCCCATAAGGAAATTCGTCATTCTAAACTTCCATGCTTGGAAGTTGTTCTTGTCAAGTTTTTCAGTGACAATCTGGGAAAGAGAATCAGATGCCATTACAGAAGATTGCAAAAAATTCTGTCACTGCAAAAACCACAGCTTCACCCTCACAAGGGAAAAACTGCAAAACTGGCGAAAGTGGTATTTGACCACACAGTCACTTCTTAGTGACGATTTTGCATAAACAGGAACCAAGGATGATTCTGTAACCCAATGTCTCTGCACACAAGCATACGATGCAATTTCTGTGGTAACTTTTCACCAACCTGTAGAGCAGTGGTCGCAAAGCATAAAACAGGGCTTTCTCCTGAGTGTGTGCAAAAAACTTCCGCCTCCAAAACAGGCCCCGAAATGGCCTCAAATCAAAAACAGGGTCGCCAAGGGCTAAAGCCCTTGCCCGCAGTATATACTGCCCTCTTGCTTCACCGCGAAGGGCGTCTCAACCTGAGACAATGCACTCCTGCAATTTCCGGTTGTGCTTCCTGTAGAGATCTGCTCCCAAAACAGAAAATGAAAGCAACACTGCTCCTCTTACCAGAACACCGCGAGCTTGGCTTGCTTTCTTGAGCTCCTTACCACGAACAAGGCTCTGATACCATGTCAAGATTGTGGGAGAGAAGGAAGGAGTCTCGCTCGAAGCTTTCTTGCTTGCACAATGGGGGAAGACACACAGAGATGGAGGCTGAAAACATTTTTCTCTTCTTAGTTGTGTGTAAGCCACAAGAACTCAAGTACAAAGAGAAATAGAAGAACCCTAGATATAGGTCTCAAACCAAACTCAACTAACTAAAGTGGCATACTAACTGAGCCACGAACTAGAGTAGATAAGGATAGCTATCATGTGGCTATTATTCATGGACGGTGTACCAACCGCATCTGCAACTGACAAGTCGGTGACATAAATACACAATGGTCACCCTGGCGTATCACGAGTGGAGCTTGATATCTCAACAATCATTTTGTCTGGCACGATTTTCTAATTGCCTTTAGTGTCTGCCTCCATCATTTTGTCACTAGGATTTCCTTCTAAAACAGGTCTTTCAATGCCTGACAATGCCTTTGATGGAGGCAATGACTACTCAGACCTCCCACAGACAAACATAACCTAAACCTGGGACTTCATGCCTTGATCGATCTCGCCGATCCCCAACAAAAAAAAAGAAAGTACCCCTTACATATACATGCATCATTATTTGCTTAAGGGAAAAATGAAAAAGACTCGAGAATTGGACAAAGCTACCTGGAATGGCCACAAGAAGCTCCCTCGTAGCAAAGGCTCCCTCCAGTGACTTTGTCAAACCTGTTTGGTACAACACTAAAATAGAAAACTATTAAAAGCACCCAGCAAAGAGGTAGACGTCCCTCTTGTCCTAAAGAGATCAAGCATTTCATAGAAACCTAACTGGCCCTCTTGGCCTAATGTAGTCTGATCATAATATCCAAAGTAACCAACCTTTCTAGCCTAAAATAGATAGGTCACTCTAATCCATGCAATGCATGGTCTCCTTGGCATATACATCACATCCTATCAAACTAGCCAGGATACCAAGGATAGCATACAATAGGACGGCTAGCCCCATGTTACTCATGCTACGCAGCTCAATGCTTATTCTTGGGCTTTTTTAAATCCACTAGCCCAAGCCCTTTCACTGATATAACCTCGATATTGCCTATCCTCCCTTGGGTACCATTGGTTAAGTGAATGACATCATTGGGCTCGAATGTCCCACGTTTATTGTCATCCAAATGAGTTGGTCGTTCAAAAGGCTTAGAAGCTCCTTTGGCAAAAAGAATCATAGCTTGGTGCTCATTCAAACCTTCCTTATTTGGGTTTTGACCTAAGTCAGTGTTGCAACCCAAACTAGGTAGGGTTATTATCACACCTATGTGGAAATTGATCACAATATATCTGCATGGTGTTATTGACCCTGTATCTAATGCACCAACCACATTTTGAGAGATCTTGGGTTTCCAAACCCATCTCGCATCCCTTCTTACATTCTTAGGTTGCCTTGATTGCCCACATTGGTCCAATGGACTCATTGTGGATTTATCACTATTACCAGATGGCCTCACAACCTTATGGCTTCTATTTAGTATAGGTTGACCTTTGGCATGCTGCATCTTCTTCATATGAGATGTCTTCCCTTTCCTTTGTCCACTCTATAATTGCCTATTTATAGGAACCATGCTCTTACTGATAGGAACAACATCTACTCGAAAGCATGACACATTTAGAGATGGCAAAGGTCTCTTTAGAGCCTTTCCACTGGCAAAACTAGAACCACTCATAGGATACTTATCCACACTCACAGATCCAATGGTTCTATCAATGTTACTGTCACAACTACCTCTCATGGGAGCATTGCAAACCTTGATGAGACTTACTAAGCTTGGAATCTTTTTATCCCCAGGGGGTATATTATCCCTACTATTGACCATTTCTGCTTGGAGATTTTGGCTACCAAGGTTCCCCTCATAGGCTGCCTTGGTATCAACAAGTGAGTTGTCTCCTTGTAGAAATGGTTGGAAGCTAGGATGCACTTGTACTGAGTATCAAGAATCGCGTGGTGGGGAGACTTGCTTGAGCTGCTGCACCAAAAACACAATGTATACATAAGAGGAAGTTCACTCAAGAAAACAAGAAGAGAGATGGAGGCCAAAACGTTTTCTTGCTGGTTTTTTCTTCTTCTTCCACACACTATACAATGTACACAAAGTATAGATAAGATATAACATAAAGAAAAGTGGCCTACTAAGTCAAACAATGCATAATCGACTACACTAATCGACTGGCGCTATGTCTTTGCCAGCTACAGGTAGTTGTAACAAACTAATATAATAAGTGATAAGTTAGTGGCCATGTGAGTATCATAATGACCACCAATGTGCTAAGTATAGACGTGAGGACCCATCTAGCCAGGCGGTCCATCATCAATGTCCGCACATGTTGAGCTTGCCATCTCAACACTCCCCCTCAAGCTCAACTCTATCTCTGCAACTCCAAGTAAGCTTCGGAACTTTTGAAGCTTCTCTGCACCCAATGCCTTTGTGAAAATGTCAACTATCTAATTCTGTGTGCTGACATATATCAAGTCGATCTCTCCTACAAGTACCTTCTCTCTCACAAAGTGATAGTGCATCTCAATGTGTTTTGTCCTAGTAGGGAACATTGGATTCCTAGGTAGCTGTATGATGCTCATGTTGTCACAATGAATGACAACCGGACCATCTCCCTGCACGTCCAAATCATCTAATAACTTTTGCAGCCATACCACCTCACATGCTGCCATAGCAGCACCTCTATACTCAGCCTCTATACTTGATAAAGCAACTGTAGGTTGCTTTTTGCTGCTCTGTGTAACTGTTGCACTACTAAAGGAAAATATGAATCCACTTATAGATCTTCTATCCGACATGCTACCAGCCCAATCTGCCTCTATGTATCCAAAGACATGTATATCCTTACCTGCCTCATAAAAAAGTCCATAATGTAAAGTGAACTTCACATACCTCAATATACAACTAAGTGCATCCAAATGAGGCTTTCTAGGCATCTGCATAAACTGATTGACAAGGTCAACAACATAGCTCAAGTCTGGCCTTGCTCAGCATCAGAAATACAAAATCCAATATTTACAAGATACTCTCCAATCTTGTCAGACCATGCTCTAGGTGCTTGCTTGAGCCCATAGAGCGCCTTCTTTAACATGCACACATATGTGGGGTGCTCTAAATCCTCATAACCTGCTGGTTGTTCCATATACACTTCTTCTTGCAATTCACCATGCAAGAAGGCATTCTTAACATCCATTTTTTGCAAACTCCAACCTTTGGCTGCTGCCAAGGCAATCACACACCTAACAGTTTCCATCCTAGCAACTGGACTAAATGTCTCTTCATAATCTATGCCATATGTTTGAGCATAGCCTTTTGCAACTAGCCTAGCCTTATACCTGCTAACTGAACCATCTACATTATGATTGACTTTGTAAACCCACTTACAACCAATAGCGTTCTTACCCTTAGGTAAGGGTACCAAATCCCAAGTCTTATTAGCTTCTAATGCAGCCATCTCCTCATCCATTGTTGCATCCCAATGAGCATGACCAACATCATCCTCAAAACAAGTGGGCTCAACATTCTTAACTAGTTTCACCATATAAGAATAATGGTGAGCTGCATAACCTTCAAAATCAAATCTTTTAATAGGGTATTTGACCCTGCTAGATCTGCGTACCAATAGATCACTCAATGGAGCCTTTACATTACTATGAGCTCTCTGTACACCTAGTGTCCTTACTAAAGGAATACCAAGCTCATCATCCAAACTCTCTGAACCACTGGAATCTCCATCAAATCCCAAATGGCTGGTAGATGCATCATTACCATCCAGCACTTTCTTCTTTCCTTTGTCCTTCCCTACAGCACTTATAGATCCACCTAAAGATGTGGGGTTACTCCTTAGTCTCCCAGACCAAGGGCTCATTGTAGGTGTAGTACCAGATGATGTTTTTGGTCCACTAAGACTCCGTCATTCTTGTTTATCTTTATGCACATAGCTATCCTGCTCATTATCATCATCTAAAACATCACCCGCAGGTGTATACCAACTTCCCATCTCATCAAAGATAACATGCCTGCTCACTCTAAACTCACCTCTGACAGGGTTATAACAGCGATACCCTTTCTGCTCTAAAGAGTATCCAATAAAAACACATTTTTCTGCCTTTGGATCAAGCTCCTTACGTAGCTCATCTCGCACATGAACGTATGCAACACATCCAAATACCTTCAAGTGTGATACATCAAGCTTCTTTCGTAGCTCATCTGGCACATGAACGTATGCAACATATCCAAATACCTTCAAGTGTGATACATCAAGCTTCTTGCCAGTAAAGCATTCTTCAGGAGTCATCCCATGAACTATAGCTATGGGAGTTCTATTCATAATGTAAACAATAGTATGGACAGCCTCAGACCAAAAATATTTGGGCATATTCTTTTCAGCCATTAATGCCCGTGTAACTTCTACAATATGCCTATTTTTTCTTTCTGCAACACCATTTTGTTGTGGGATATACCTGCAAGTAAATTGCCTATTTATCCCATGAGTCCTCAAGAAGCCACTGAACTCATTAGAGAGGTACTCTCCCCCTCCATCTAATCTCAAGCACTTTACTTTTAAGCCTATTTCGGTTTCAACAACTGCCTTAAAATATTTGAAGTGCTCAAACACATCACTTTTTTCCTTCATGAAGTATACCCATAACTTCCTTGAACAGTCATCAATAAATGTGACAAAGTATTTGCTGCCACCAAGGGATACATTATGTGTAGGCCCCCAAACATCTATATGCCCCCAAACATCTATCTGTAGGCCCCCAAACATCTGCTTACCAAACTGGCATGCTTCATAGACTTTATGCAACTTTACAACTCTAAAAGAAGGCAACGCTGTAACTAATCCTCTGGACTGCATTTATTTCAGCCTTTGCACATTTGCATGTCCAATACGTTTATGCCATATTTCAATATCTACAACTACTCCTTTTCCTTTAGCATACATAGCAGCATCCATTGCAGGAATTCTAGCATCTAAAGTGAACATTCAGCCAACTCTACTTCCTTTTGCGATCAACATACACTTATCGTTAAAGTCTTCTACAAAACAACCTTTTGCATTGAATCGAACTTGTAATCCTTGCTCTACCATTTGGCCAATAAATACTAGGTTCTTTATAATTGATGGCACATGTAATACATTTGCCAGAATCTTTGTTTGGCCATCATACAAGCACAAGGGAACCTTTCCAATGTGTAAAATTGGGTGACATGAATCATCACCCGTCTATACATAACCTGGATTTTGTAAGTCATGCATCTCTCCAAACCCTTCAACATGACTGGTCATATGATAAGATGCACCTGAATCGACATACTATACATCATCATGTGTTCCCTTTCCTATAACTGCATTCATTATATACTACATAACAAACAGACGCTCATTTTTGTCTTCATTCTGTCATGAAGACGATGCATAGTTTCCTTACTGAAAAAACCACTACGAATATTATTCTTCTTTGCATAGCAATGGGTTGCAATATGGCATGTTTTGCCACAATAATGGCAAACAATAGCAGAATTTCTAGAACCTCTATTCTGCCATCCACCTCTTCCTCTAGAGCTCCCCCTGCCTCTAAAGTTTCCTCTGCCTCCAAAAACCTGCATTTCACCAAACTGTTGATAGAACTTGTTTTGCCGGTTATGGCCAGCACGTCCCATACATTAGGGGAGTTTTGAGGTCTCGAAAATGCCCTGTAAGAGATCCTAGAGAGAGAAAACAATTTACGAAATAAAATCATTTTATAGAATTTTTAAAAGGTTTATATTTTGGTAAGCTAAAATATCAAAATTCGTTAATAAGTCATTGTCGTGATATTCTCGTGGTCACATCAAACCTAGAAATCTAGGTCGCCATAAAGTTGGCAAGGTTGTCATAATGAAGATCTTACCTCTCCTCATTAAAGTGAAAAGTAATATTCAATTTGAATTTTGGTGGATACTCGATTGCCTCCCTCCATCGTTTCTCCATCGTTTCTCTCTTCTTTTTTTCTCCTCCTTATTAGTCTCTTCTTTGTTTTCGTTCTTGCTTCTAATCATATCCTTAGCTATGGATCAATCACCCAATGATCTCTGTAACTCAGCTATGGATCAATCATCTAATGATCTCTGTAGCTCTCATAAAAGACCTCTCTATCATCTTCATATTGAGTTGGACAGTGAGTATGAACCGATAAGAAAGAGAACAAAATCTATCACGGTTACAGAGTCTATGAAACATATACTGAGGTTTGAAGGAAAGAAGAATATTGATCTTTGGTTAGATGGAAAGCTATATCCCAAAGATCCTAGCAGAAATAGCACTCCTCCTTTCTATAATAGCTCGTCATTAATGAGGTTTATTGGCGATGGCTACAATGGATTTTTAGGTTATACACTTAATCTTGTTGCAGAAAAGGATATCCTTGGACTAGAGAATCATCTTTTGATGAAACACAATATAGAGTTGTTGCAGAAGCTAGAGGATTGTCAACAAAAAATTCATTCATTGGAAAAGCGTATCAAAGCTTATCAACAAAAGCAAACTTTATTAGGCCTTCGAAATCGACAAAGAGCTCTTAAAAATATTGAGAATCTCAAACGAGGAGGAGGAGGCTGTGGTAAAAGAATCCAAGCAGCAAGGTATATTTTTTTTCACTTGAAAAATCTTAAATATGGCTTTATTTAAACTACTTGCATTGATTTGTGATGTTAATTTTGCTTAGATCTCTTCTACAACCAAATGCAAGTGAAAGAGATTCTTTAAAAGCAGCTCAGTTTTATTATCATCTTCTTCCTTCAGTGGTTTCAAAGGATATTTTGGAGAAGAAGAAATTTAAAAAGGCAAAGAAACAATGCTTGGAGTCATTTGTGAAGGATCATTCTTTGGATTCTGAGTTAGTACAGAAGACACTGGATAGTATTGGTATCAGTCGAAATGCTTATATGCAACTTTTCCAACTTTTACAATCAAATATGAAGCAAGGACAGGTACACAATTGCATACTTCCGAAACCATTTGTGGTTAGGACTATCAGACAGAGAGTTAATAACAAAGTGATGGAGATTCTAGGTGAGCCTTTTCATATCAAGGCTAGCTTCAAGGGCAAGAAAAAGGAGGTTACATTCAATGAATTTAACAATATTTTCCTTGACTTGCCCACCCTACAATGCTTAATGATCAAATTTTATGACTTGTCAGTAGTTGAGGCACAGGGAGTGGCTAGATTTGTGATTAAACTTGATGAAAGTGAGATTCTGAAATGTAAAAAATTGGAGAGAATCTCTATCACCTTGATGAATAGAGCACTTTCGTCAAGTCATTGCAATCACTCAACATCATTTAGTGTTCAATCTGAATATAACATCTGGTGGCTAGGAGCATTTGAGGTAGATACTGAGAATTTTGATATACTATATTGGGTTTTTCATCAAACATCAATACCTAATGTTATTCAAAGGCAACAAGCAGGAGAAGAGCTATTTGTTGAAGGATTAGGGAACTACAGGATTGAGTGGCACATAGCTGGTGACCTAAAGACACTCAAATGTATGTATAATGTATCAAAGGGAGCTAACTCGAGATCTCCTTGCTTATACTGCATGTCACCAGCTGTAGAGTTAAACTCAAGCAATTGGAATAGAGCTCCCTCTAGGCACAATAAGGATCCACAGTTTAAACCAGTCTTGGACATTCCTTTAGCGAATGCCCATATTTGTACACTTCATGCACTTTGCAGGATAATCGAAAAGCTTGTTCATCTCTATATAGGATTTGCATGGAAGTTGAAGCCATTATCAACTAGAACAGATGCTATAACAAAGGTTAAAAAAGTTCTCTCTGCAATTGGTTTGCATGGTGGCAATGTTGTTATTGAACCAGATCTTCAAAAGTCTAAGGATGGTAATTGTGTCCCAAAAAAACCATCTATTGGTGGAGTGAAGGCTAGAAGGTTTCTAGGCTTTCATGGGAGACTTGGCAAGATAAACTCGAGAAATGGTGGCTCAACTATTAAATTTAATCAGTGGAAATCCCTACATAATGCAGTTAAGGATCACATTGATAATGGACAAGCCCGAAATAGAAAAGCTAAAGTTTGGGAAACACTAGACAAAGTGTTTTTTTATTGTGATAAGACTGAATGGAATGACGATGATCTCAAAGACTTTAAAAACCAATTGAACCTTTTCAAAAAGGCAATGACAGAAGCTTGGGGTGATCAACACTTTACTCACTATATGGTAAGAAGTTTGTATATGTTTGTTTCTTCATTGTCGAACTCATATAATGTTTTTTAATAACTTTCCTTATTTGTTGACTATGCAGCATATTCTATACAACCATGCTCCATACTTTATTAAACAATATGGATCTCTATCTATCTGGTCAACCCAAGGTATGGAAAAATCACATTATCAAGCAAGAACAAAATATTTCAGACATACAAGACATGGAGGTGGAAGACACAAAGCCAACAGTTTATTAGAGGTCTTTCAATGGTTCTATCGACAAATTTGGCATAAATTCAAGCTTAAAGATACAACCACATCAAGCAATACATCATCTTTAGCAAGGACTATACAAATTGTTACCCAAAGAAGAAAAGATAGATATTTAAATTCTTGCGCAAAGCAAAGATTTACAGAATGGTTACAAACCAAACAAAGAGTTGGGAAAAGATGGGTTTCAAGAAACCCTTAATCTTTGGCATCTTCTAGTCTGATTGTGTTGCAGAAGAGTCCTTAGTTTCAGGCACCTCAACAGGGCCTTCAGTGGAGTCCTTGGTTTCAGGTAGCTCGACAGGGCCTCTAGAGGAATCTTTTGTTTCATCCCACTCAATAAGACCTCTGTATTTCAAAAACTCTTGTTTTCGATAGCCCGGAAGAAGCTTCAAATTCTTACTATCTCCTACATAAGAGAGCAAATAGGAGCCAAGAACTCCAAAATATCCAGCTCTAGATCCACTGTATCCAGGCATAAAGCCAAAAACTCTTATGGCTTCTTCCTTCTCCACCAAAATGATCTTGTCCAAACCTTTGCTGAAAACTTGAGATCCAATAACCTTTGAGATAGCTCTCAAAGCCATCATTGGTAGACTTGGAGAGCTTGACAATCTACTATGATATATTACAATTGTTTGATTGTTTAAGTTTCCAATATAATGGCCAAGGCTTTGATTTTTTCCAAGCTTCATTGGCCTAGAGCCCTTGGCCCTTCCAAGAAAGTTGTCCAGATCTTCAATCTCAATCTATAGAACAAACCACAACAGTACAAGATATAAGATATTTATCTATAATGCATAATAAAGTCTAACATAAACTCAATGGGTAACTTCGAATTATATTTCATACCTTAGGGTGTTCATCTTCTTCAAGAAGACTATCATCATAAAGATTTATTGAACTCTTGGGCTTCTCATCTGATGGTGACTTCAATCTCTCTTCATACCCTACATCATCAATATGAAGTTTCTTCTGGACTTGCAAGAACTCTTCTTCTGTAGGTAGCCCCCCCTTTTCGTATTCTATGATCTGATTAATACATGTATGTAAGGCTATAGAGCTATCTTGGAAATTCTCTCCCTCAACATCAAGACTTGCTAGTGGTTCTTGTTCATAACCTATAAAATTCATGTCATTTTTGCCCCAACCTGCAAGGATTGCTAAGCAATAATCTTCTCTAAGATCAAAAAGATGTTGAATATCATTTAGCAACACATATCTCTTCTTGTTGATAAGATAAGTGGGAAATGTTGGAACACAGGCAAGAGGACCTTCTTCATCAACCTGTGCACTTGGCTCAATCTCCTTTTCTTCCACCATTGTGATATTGTCACTCTTGAATAAACCTACATCAAAACCTTGGACAAGTTGATTCTCAACATCTTCTTGGAACATCTCCTCCTTCTCTTCGACCTCCTTATCCATACTTGCAATATCCTCTAGCTTTCTCTGTTGGTCTATATCTGGAGAAGAATTTTCCATGTACTGAAGATACACAATAAATCCAACGTCCTTGTGGATTAGAAGGCATTGGTGTTGGTACCTGTGGAAAGGGCAACATGTTTCTTTCTTTCTGAATTCCTCATCAATGAGGTTGAACCTGCTGAGCAAAGTTGACCTGGATGTATTGGTGGCTCCCATGACATCACTATAATGAACAAATCCATTGACTTCCAAACCTTGCACATGTCTATCATAAAAACATCTGTACTCCTTAAGTTTATCATCAAGATCCTCTAATAACTCCTTCAAATCAAAAGGAACATTGAAAATTTCCCTGATATAGCAAAACTTGGAAGAATTTCCAGTGATGTGTAAAAAATCAAAGAGCCTATCATCAGATGTCTCAATTATCTCCTCCTCATCCATTCCTTCCAGAGAAAGCTTCCTCTTTGTCATTTTGACCAGAAAAATATTTATCCCTGAAAAAAAAAGCAGAAAAGAACCAATATCCAATAAAACAAGATGATATCATAGAAAGAGGCCCCAACATTGATTTTCCAAGACAAAAAAATCAAAACAGGAGAATTTTTTTAGTTGACCGGTGAAACGCGAAAATTCAAGTGTGTAAGGCAAATGCCTGTGAAGGAATCGCGTTTCATCAGACACTAGCTTGAAGACAAAAATTATTCTAAAATGTGGCCGGTGAAACGCGATACTAAGAAAAATATCATCAACACAGACATTGTCTCGCGTTTTACTTGTCAAAGATTGCAAATGAAGAAAAGAAACATGAACAATAAATAAAATCTATGGAAACACACAAATTGATGATATAATCATTTTTGGAAAAGATATGCTGCATTTAAAAGATAGAAAGCACATAACATCTTTAATTGTTTAAGTGTTATAAAACATTCTTTCTATATTAATCAAATTTATTTTGTTAAAATGCTTGTAATAAAAAAAATTGTTACCTATCAAAGATTGTTGAACTGCTCTCCACACAGGATGCAAGGACCTTGAAGGGAAGTCGAGACGAAATTTTGGCAGAGAAGAAGACAATGTCGGAGAAATGGGTTTGAAATGCTTTTATATCGACCGTTAAGCATGTGGTGATAGTTCCAACGAAAAAGTTTGTGTAATAATGGAAATACACGTGTGTGACTTAAGTGACAGCGTAATAAACTCCTCAGAAGACGTGCCCATTCTCTTTTTCCAAAAATACGTTTTACGTGTGTTAAATAACCCTTTTCCAAGTAAATTAAAAATTCCGATAAGCGAGAGTACGTCACACGTGTGTTATTAACACTTTGCGAAGAACGTTGAGTCCATGCAAATTCACCGCCTTCAGCTTTCATCGCATTTCATCGCTACTCCATCTTTGTTTTTGGTGTTCCTTCCAGTCTCCACGCATTTCCTTCCAATCTCCAAGCATTTCACTGCTTCCCCAACAAAGCAAACCTTCAAGCATATTGTCATCTTTAGGCTGAGATTGTGAAGAACAAGCTAAGAAGAAGGTATGGTTTCTGCATCTTGCTTTTCAATAACAAGCTCCTTTCAATGCATTGTTTTGATATTTTTCCTTAATCCTTTATGTTATTATTAGCTCATGACCACTACAAAAGAATTTTTTCCACAGTGAAAGCATTCCTTAATATTGTGGATATTTAAGAAAATCTTACTGTGATCTGCATGAGCTATCTGAAATCCATGCTGCTGTAAATAATTACTTATCTGAGAATTCCATGCTCTCGGTGCCTGTTTCTTTCCTCCCTAATTCTATGGATATTTTAAGTAATCTTAAAAGCTTTCCTTGGATCAAAGCTCTTTTTTCTTGGTTTTGTCAATTTTTATGCTATTCATGAGCTGTCCGGTGAAACGCGAAAATAAGGTACTTCAAGCAGGTTTCCTGGCTTAAATTCGTGTTTCACTGGACACAATGGACAACAAGTCCGGTGAAACGCGAAAAGAAGCAGCTGCAAGGAGGCGCCTTGCTTGACACTCGCGTTTCACTAGACAGCTCGAGAAAAATTCAGCTGATACGAGAAAACGCCATGCAGCATAGATAACTCTTGTCTGGGACTCGCGTTTTGCTTTACATGCTGGAGAAGAAGTAACATATGTTTTTTTGGCAGATGGCTAGGACTAAGGCAACAGCAAGAAAAGAGAAGATTGATCCTAGGGATTTAGCATCAAAGATTCATCAGTCTTCAAAGCCTCAGAAGCTCTCTAGAAAGTCAAAGCCAAGGAGAAGGTTTTCTCAAAATGTCAGGTGTCTACGGGAGATTAGGAAGGCAGTAAATGCTCTTGACAATGCAATTCCAAAGTTGTCTTTTCAGAGGCTTGTCAGGGAAATTTGTGACAGATATAGTTTGGATAGTTTCAGATGGACAAGAACAGCTCTTAATTGTATACAAGAAGCCACAGAGGATTTTCTAATTGAGTTTTTCCAAGATGCCTACATTTGTGCTGCTCATGCTCATAGGCTCACACTCATGGACAAGGACATGGTAATTCTTAGGAGGCTAAGACATAGATTTTCAAAGGTCCTTGAGCCAATTCCCCTCACTGATATGAAGACATTTAATATCCTTAATGTGCCCCCAGCTAGAAGAAAGAAAGATGATTCTGGTGTCAGGGTTGAGGATGTCACCCATGAGAAGGATACAAGGCAACATGAAAAAGAGGAGAAGGCTAAAGAGGAACAAGCAGATAAATGGAGAGAGTGTAGGAGGCAAAGGGTTGAAGAAAGGGAAATAGAGCAACTAGAGTCCTTTGAAAATGAGCTAGCCACCCTTCTTGAAGCAACTAATCCAAAAGGATTCAGTGTGTTTTGTTTCTTACCTGGTGACTTAGGCAAAAGAACTGAGGTTATCTCCTTTGATGTTGCATGTGTTCAGATTCTTAAGGATAAAAGAAGAGAAGTAAATGACAGTCTTATTCTTGCTGGCCTAAGGTATGTCCATCCATAATTACTTATACTTTTTGATATTTTTTTAGCAATAAGATTTTTCTTGTTTATACTCACTATTTCTATGCCTTTTCTAGGTGTATAATGCATGAGTTTCCTTTGGATATACAACAAAAAATTGAGGTTTTTGATCCATCTATCTCATTCTTTATGAGGAATGAGCTTGATGCAAGTTTTATTGAGCACTGGCTCAATTTGATTGACTTCGATACTTTGGAGCTGCTTATAATTCCATATAATGAAAAGTAAGTGATTCAATATTCTATTAGAGTTTTTGAGATTTTATCCTACTAATTTGTTGAGATATGATTGCTTTTAGTTCTCATTGGAGCTTGATTGCAATAGACCTTGTGGATAAGCAATGCTTTTTAATCAACTCTATAAAAGGAAGCCATGGAAATGCTAAATTGTAAGTTATATTATCCAAGGGCTCCTTGTATTTCAATTCTTTTTTTTGTAAGTACTCTAAATTTCAACATATTTTATATACAGAGGTGCCAAAAGATTAATTGAAGAGCTAGAGAAAAGACCCCCTATGCCATCTGATTTGCTTGCAACAATGCAATATAGACAAGTTGCAGTAAGTTATTCATTAAAATAATTGAAACATGAGTTTGTTCTATGAACTACCATTCGTCCTCTTTATAGTTTTACTTTGTGTTGGTGGTTGCAGTGTCCCCATCAGGATGATAGCCATTCTTGTGGCTGGAGGGTGATTGCAAATGCTAGAAGAATGGTTAACTTTGTTTATCTTAATGATGATAAACATGTAAAGGTAATATGAAAGATGCTAAACTTTAAGATAGATATTAATTGCAAATAGTCCATTGATGATAAAAATATAGTCTATTGTAAGAACAATAATGAACTAAAACTCTTTTTTCTATAAATGTGTGACAGTTTTCGAAGGATTGCTATACATCTGAGCATATTTGGTACATCAGAGCAAAGCTCTTGAAGTATATGATAATCAATTGTATACAACCAACAACAGAGATTGGTGGGGATTTGCACCATGAAGGAGATGCGGTGCCTATAACCACGGAAGGCAAATCCACAGCTTCAACACCTTCTATACCCAAGACATCAAAGAAAGGCAAAAGGACTCCTAGAAAGGATAGTTCTCCAAAAAAGAAATAGCTTTGCCATATCGCCTTGTAGGCCTTCATATATAGAAATTTGCCCTTCAGCCCTTGTATATCTCATAGAGATGGCAGATAGACATCTGCTACAAAATTTGTACATGTATTTTATATTGATAGTAAAGATATCTTTTCTTGAATGTCATTGCAGTGTATTTTATTTTCTCTCCTTTTCGATATCTGCAAAAAATAAATTACAAATGTTTGTTAGTTAGAAAGTGAGATCTTGATATACATCTAAGTAGATATAATATGATGTGAAAACTTACTCGTTTCTTGTCAAGTTGGAATACAAAGGAGCATGGTAGTTCAATGTCTTCATTTTGTAAATCCATCCTCACTTGATGTAGCGTACATGATTTTCTGATCTTTAAGATTGCAATAATATACTCGTTGAACCAAATATCAAGATCCACAATAGGATCCTTGCTGAAATCATTAAGATTCTGGTCTAAAGCAACTAGACTACTACCAACAAAATGCCATCGACTATAGTAAAAGCTAAGGATAAAATTTTGAGTAGCAATCATATATTTACAAGCTATAGAGTCTTGATCTATCTTACATATAATTTTTCCTTCTGTCCTTGTATCCCATCCTTCATCAACAAATTGTATGATATGATCATATGTTAGTCTCTTCACTGAAAGCATGGTTTTTGTTATTCTTATCTCCATATTAGAGAAGAAATCAATAAATATATTAATAGGCATAAATAAAGTAACTTTGCTTAGCCTACTTGAGATATTAGATTTTAGTGCTTTCTGGATCTCAGAAAATATCTTACATCTATAGCCCTCACTAGTAGCTGGACTTGGCAAAGGCCACTCAAAGCTTGAAAAATCTGGCAAAGGAAGGAGTTTTATTGATCCCCATTGGCAACACCGCATAGGAATAACATAAGAATGGTCATAAAAGAATATTCCATTCTCTGCAAGCTCTGTCTTCTTTCTACCTCTATACATTTCTTCTCCAATTGAACCATGTATAACATCAATAACATCAATAATAGATTCCACTGGTTGCCATTCCTCAAGATTAGAGGGATAGACATCTACAAGATAAACAAATATTATAATGGAAAAACCTAAACCATGTTTAAGAAAGGAAAAACTTTAAGAATCAAATTCTTACAATTTGGTCTATGCATTGGAAGCTTTGAAGATCCAGGTTTCAAACACAGCTCTCTATGCATGAACACATGTTGCACTAGTACCTCTTTGATACTATTCTTATTTGCTCCAAGCTTAAAATCTCGGATTCTGCCCTTCCAAGCAGAGATAAATGAGCTCTCATGTCTTTGCCTTTTTCCACGTTTTGCTTGTTGCATGGTGATCCAACTACCTTTGCTAATGATAGTAGGAATCCATCTTCCATCAGTTTGGAATGAGTTAAACACTGATATGGATGTGATTTGGGAGCTTGGACGCCTTGTTGAAGGTCGAATTTCTGTATCCATGGTAGAAGAGAGAGATACATGCACACACACACACACAGAGAGAGAGAGAGATAGAGAGAGAGAGAGAGAGAGAGAGAGGACTAGGCTATCATAACGGAGGGAAAAACAATAGAGGAATAAAAGAAACGAGGGAAAAAACTGAGCGCCATGCTTTTCACCAATTTGAATTTCGATTACATCAGTCATTATCATTAATCTAGAAACATCATTAAATAAAAGCAGCCGAGACTCTATGCCATTAATGCAAAATATGTCATAATCACGAATATAAGAGACTAAAAATACATAATAAAAATACAAATTCGTAATATTATCATATTTATATATTTTTGTAAAATGATTTTTTATTTTTTTTAAATTAGAAGTTCCGTTACGGAGGCTTTGCTCTTATTGGTCTAGAGCACTCTCTCTCCACATCCTAAAAGGCATTTTCGAGACCTCAAAACTCCCCTAATGCCATGGCCTCAAGATCTACCACGTCCCCTTCCTGAACTGGAGTAAAATGCTTGGACCTGTTCACCATTTCTTTCAGATGAATCACCCTGCATTTTGATCTCTTCAATAATCATGAGAGAGATCAGCTCATCAAAATCTGAAAATGGCTTTTGTACATATACTGAAGTTACAAATTATTTCCATGCCTTCTCATTGTTAAGGCCACTCAGAGTGGATGAAACCAAATCATCATCATCTGGCATTGCATCAATTGCTGCTAAAGCATCTGCAATGCTCCTCACCTTCAACACATACTCATTGACAGACATTTTTCCTTTCTTCAAGGCATTCAACTCTTGCTTGAGTTGAATCTTTTATGCATTTGTATTTACTAAAAATATGCTCTCAAAAATTGTCCAAGCTACATGTGAAGTTTATGCATTCCTGATATGTCCCAACATAGTATTATCAATAACTGCAGATAGCCAATACATCACCTTTTTGTCTTTCGCATTCCACTCTTTCCATGCTTTTAACTCATCTACAGTCGGAGGGATACCCAGCTCTGGCTCCTTTTCTCCACCTGAAACAAATTCGTAAAGGCCCTTTCCTGTGAGGAAGTTCGTCACACGGAACTTCCATGAAGGGTAGTTGTTCTTATCAAGCTTCTCAATAATGGGATTTTCACTATTCTCTGCCATTATCACAAACAAGAATATAACACAGCAAGGTAGTCTTCTGCAATCTTCCACAACATGTGCACAACAATACACCAAGCAACCTTTTTCACTGATTGCTCAATAGTATATGTAATCTGCAACCTTTTTGCAGATAAACCTTATGTTTGCTTCTTGCAAACACCTCAAAAATTACTGATTCGCAATCTATAAATTGCCCACCCACTTTCGATCAATATAGCGAAAATCACAATGTACCCTGAAACTGTTGTCCGCAACCTTGCGGCTCTAAAACGGGGCCTGAAATAGCCTCAAATGCCCAAAATAACTGCGGGAAATAAAGGGATTATTTGTAAAATATACAGTGATCTACTTGCACACCAAATCTCACAGCAATCTGAGATTTTTACTCAACCGTTTCTTCCGGTGCCTCCACAGGCATTATCCAAGAGAGAGAGTGGAAGAATGGGAGAGCTTCTTACCCGTTTCTTGCTTGCTCAAACCTTGCTTCTTCTCCTTCACTTCAGCCTTCAAAATCAGTCTCTCTCAATGGCGCGACTCTGTACCATATCAAGAATCGCTTGGTGGGGAGACTTGCTTGAGCTGCTGCACCAAACACACACTGTATACACAAGAGGAAGCTCACTCAAGAACACAAGAAGAGAGATGGAGGCCAAATCGTTTTCTTGCTGGTTTTTTCTTCTTCTTCTACACACTATAAAATGTACACAAGGTATAGATAAGATACAACATAAAGGAAAGTGGCCTACTAAGTCAAACAGTGCATAACTGACTACACTAATCGACTGGCGCTATGTCTTTGCCAGCTGTAGGTAGGTGTAACAAATTAAATATAATAAGTAATAAGTCAGTGGCCATGTGAGTATCATAATGACCACCAACGTGCTAAGTGTAGACGTGTGGACCCATCTAGCCAGGAAGTCCTTAGTGGGTAGAGACCACACCAAGGCAAACCTCGGCCCATACCATCGCATTAGAGGATGGGGTAACCACTAACTGGTTACTCTTCTTATCACCTAAATTATCATATGTAGAGGGCGCATGCTCTACATAACTAACTAAGTCCATCATTAAGTTTTGTATAGGGAAAGCTAATTTTCCATCCTTGAACGAACCCCATTTTATGGGCTGCTTAGCATACTCATATTGGAAATTATATGTTGAGATGGCAAGCTCAACACGTGCAGACATTGATGATGGACTGCCTTGCTAGATCCCCACATCTACACTAAGCACGTTGGTGGTCATTATGATACTCACATGGCCACTAACTTATCACTTATTATATTTAGTTTGTTACACCTACCTATAGCTGGCAAAAGACATAGCGCCAGTCGATTAGTGTGGTCAGTTATGTACTGTTTGACTTAGTAGGACACTTTCTTTTATGTTGTATCTTATCTATACTTTTTGTACATTGTATAGTGTGTAAAAGAAGAAGAAAAAATCAGCAAGAAAACGTTTTGACCTCCATCTCTCTTCTTGTATTCTTGAGTGAGCTTCCTCTTGTGTATACAGAGTGTGTTTGGTACCATAGCTCAAGCAAATCCCCCCACCATGCAATTCTTGACATGGTATCAAAGCCGCGTCATTGAAAGAGGCTGATTTCAAAGGCTAAAGTGAAGGAGAAGAAGCAAGGTTTAAGCAAGCAAGCAAAGGGATAAGAAGCTCTCTCATTCTTCCTCTCTCTCTCTTGGATAGTGCCTATGGAGGCACCGGATGTAGGGTCGAGCAAAAATCTCAAATTACTGTGAGATTTGGTGTGCAAGAAGATCATTGTACATTTTGCATAATAGTCGTTTAGGACCTTTCTGCAGTTATTTTGGGCATTAGAGACCGTTTCAGGCCCCGATTTAGAGCCCAAGGTTGCGAACAGCAGTTTCAGGGTACACTGTGATTTCGGTTGTATTGACCGAAAGTGGGTGTGTAGGTTACAGATTGTGAATTTGTAATTTTTGAGGTGTTTTCAAGAAGAAAACCTAAGGTCTATCTGCAAACAGGTTGCAGATTACATGTACTATTGAGCAATCAGTGAAAAAGGTTGCTTGGTGTATTGATGTGCACATCTTGTGAAAGATTGCAGAAGACTACCTTGCTGTGTTATATTCTTGTTTGTGATAATGGCAGAGAATAGTGAAAATCCCATTATTGAGAAGCTCGATAAGAACAACTACCCTTCATGGAAGTTCCGTGTGACAAACTTCCTCATAGGAAAGGGCCTTTACGAATTTGTTTCAGGTGGAGAAAAGGAGCCAGAGCTGGGTATCCCTCCGACTGTAGATGAGTTAAAAGCATGGAAAGAGTGGAATGCGAAAGACAAAAAGGTGATGTATTGGCTATCTGCAGTTATTGATAATACTATGTTGGGACATATCAGGAATGCATAAACTTCACATGTAGCTTGGACAATTTTTGAGAGCATGTTTTCAGTAAATACAAAGGCATAAAAGATTCAACTCAAGCAAGAGTTGAATGCCTTGAAGAAAGGAAAAATGTCTGTCAATGAGTATGTGTTGAAGGTGAGGAGCATTGCAGATGCTTTAGCAGCGATTGATGCAATGCTGGATGATGATGATTTGGTTTCATCCACACTGAGTGGCCTTAACAATGAGAAGGTATGGAAATCATTTGTTACTTCATTATATGTACGGAAGCCATTTCCAGATTTTGATGAGTTGATCTCTCTCATGAATACTGAAGAGATCAATATGCAGGGTGATTCATCTGAAAGAAATGGTAAACAGGTCCAAGAATTTTACTCCAGTTCGGGAAGGGGACGTGGTAGATCCTCTTCGAGAGGGCGTACTATGGGACATACTGGAGATAACCAGCAAAAGAGGTTCAATCAACAGTTTGGTGAAATGTAGGTTTCTGGAGATAGAAGAAACTTTAGAGGCAGGGGGAGCTCTAGAGGAAGAGGTGGATGGCAGAATACAGGTTCTGGAAATTCTGCTATTATTTTCCATTATTGTGGCAAAACAGGTCATATTATAGCCCAATGCTATGCAAAGAAGGATGATATTCGCAATGGTAAATTGCAGCAAGGAAACTATGCATTGTCTTCATGACAGAATGAAGACAAAAATGAGCATATGTTTGTTATGCAGTATATGATGAATGCAGTTACAGGAAAGGGGACACATGATGATGTATGGTATGTCGATTCAGGTGTATCTAATCATATGACCAGTCATGTTGATGGTTTGGAGAGATGCAGGACTTACAAAACCCAAGTTGTGTGTAGACGGGTGATGATTCATGCCACCCAATTTCACACATTGGAAAGGTTCCCTTGTCCTTGTATGATAACCAGATAAAGAGTTTGACAGATGTATTACATGTGCCATCAATTACAAAGAATCTAGTATCTGTTGGCCAAATGGTAGAGTAGGGGCTGTAGGTCCGATTCAATGAGATGTATTACATGTGCCATCAATTACAAAGAATCTAGTATCTGTTGGCCAAATGGTAGAGTAGGGGCTGTAGGTCCGATTCAATGCAAAAGGTTGTTTTGTAAAAGACTTTAATGATAAGTGTAAGTTGGTCGCAAAAGGAAGTAGAGTTGGCCGAATGTTCACTTTAGATGTTGGAATCCTTGCAATGGATGCTCCTATGTATGCTAAAGGAAAAGCAATAGTTGCAGATATTGAAATATGTCATAAACGTATTGGACATGCAAATGTGCAAAGGTTGAAATTAATGCAATCTAGAGGATTGGTTACAGGGTTGCCTTCATTTAGAGTTGCAAAATTGCATAAAGTCTCTGAAGCATGCCAGTTTGGTAAGCAGGTAAGACAACCCTTCACGCATGATAGAGAAGTGAGTAGAAAAATACTTGATATAGTGCATACAGATGTTTGGGGGCCTACACGGAATATATTTCTTTGGTGGCAACAAATACTTTGTCACATTTATTGATGACTATTCAAGGAAGTTATGGGTATACTTCATGAAGAAAAAAAGTGATGTGTTTGAGCACTTCAAATCTTTTAAGGCAGTTGTTGAAACCGAAATAGGCTTAAAAGTAAAGTACTTGAGATCAAATGGAGGGGGAGAGTACCTCTCTAATGAGTTCAGTGGCTTCTTGAGGACTCATGGGATAAAGAGGCAATTTACTTGCAGGTATACCCCACAACAAAATGGTGTTGCAGAAAGAAAAAACAGGCATATTGCAGAAGTTGTACGAGCAGTAATGGCTAAAAAGAATATGCCCAAACATTTTTGGTTTGAGTCTATCCATACTATTGTTTACATTATGAACAGAACTCCCACAAGTGCAGTTCATGGGATGACTCTTGAAGAATGCTTTACTGGCAAGAAGCCTAATGTATTGCACTTGAAGGTATTTGGCTGTATTGCATACGTTCATGTGCTAGATGAGCTACGAAGAAGCTTGATCCAAAGGCAGAAAAATGCGTTTTTATTGGATACTCTTTAGAGCAGAAAGGGTATCGTTGTTATAACCCTGTCACAAGTGAGTTCAGAGTGAGGAGGCATGTTATCTTTGATGAGATGGGAAGTTGGTATACACCTCTTGGTGATGTTTTGGATGATGATAATGATCAGGACAGTTATGTGCATAAAGATAAACAAGAATCACGAAGTCTTAGTGGACCAAAAACATCATCTGGTACTACATCTATAGTGAGCCCTTGGTCTGGGAGACTAAGGAGTAGCCCCACATCTTCAGGTGGATCTATAAGTGTTGCAGGGAAGGACAAAGGAAAGAAGAAAGTGCTAGATGGTAATGATGCATCTACCAGTCATTTGGGATTGGATGGAGATTCTAGTGGTTCAGAGAGCTTGGATTCCTTCAGTCAGGACACCAAGTGTACAGAGAGCTCATAGTAATGTAAAGGCTCCATTGAGTGATCCGGTGGTACGCAGATCTAGCAGGGTCAGATACCGTATTAAAAGATTTGCTTTTGAAGGTTATACAACTCACCATTATGCTTATATGGTGAAACTAGTTGAGGATGTTGAGCCCACTTGTTTCGAGCATGTTGTTGGTCATGCTCATTGGGATGAGGAGATGCTTGCATTAGAAGCCAATAAGAATTGGGATTTGGTACCCTTACCTAAGGGTAAGAAAGCTATTGGCTGTAAGTGGGTTTACAAAGTCAAGCATAATGCAAATGGTTTAGTTAGCAGGTATAAGGCTAGGCTGGTTGCAAAAGGCTATGCTCAAACATATGGCATAGATTATGACGAGACATTTAGTCGAGTTGCTAGAATAGCAACTGTTAGGTGTGTGATTGCCTTGGTAGCAACCAAAGGTCGGAGTTTGCAACAAATGGATGTTCAGAATGCCTTCTTGCATGGTGAATTGCAAGAAGAAGTGTATATGGAGCAACCAGCAAGTTATGAGGATTTAGAGCATCCCACATATGTATGCAGGTTAAACAAGGTGCTCTATGGACTGAAGCAAGCACCTAGAGCATGGTCTGACAAGATTGGAGAGTGTCTTGTCAATATTGGATTTTGTATTTCTGATGTGACAATGGGATTGCTGAAGTTAAGCACTTCTTGAAGAAGAAGTTTGAGATGAAAGATTTGGGTGAGCTGAGATACTTTACTGGTATTGACGATCAAGGACAAGTTTTCTTGACTCCTTATTCGTCTTTCAAAGACTGCATTTTGCAAGAGATGCACTCTTCACCTTTAGTAGGACATCATGGTTTGTTGAAAACATTTGATAATAACCATATTAAGAGCTTTTATTGGAAGGGTATTTGGAGAGATGTTAGAGACTATGTCACGAGTTGTCTTCCGTGCTAACAAAATAAGGATTCCACGCTTCTACCTAGTGGTTTGCTTCAGCCTCCACCTATTCCTCATGGAAAGTGGACCGATATTAGCATGGATTTTATCACGGGATTGCCTACAAAAAAACATGGATAGAATAGCATTTATATGGTGGTAAACCTGTTGACTAAATCAACCCATTTCATTTCAACAAAGGCTCAATTTACACTAAACCAAGTGGTTGAACATTTTATGGAATGTGTCTTTTAAGCTTCATGGAATGCCAATGAAGATTGTATCTAATCGTGATACCACATTTATGGGAAGTTTTTGGAGGATTTTTTTCTCTTATATGGGGACTATTTTGACTCCTAGTATTGCTTATCATCCACAAATAGATGGGCAAACTGAAAGGGTCAACAAATGGCTAGAGGTTTATTTGCATCATTTTTGCCATGATACACAAAACGCATGGGACCATTGGCTTCATCTTGTGAAATTTTGTAATAATAATATTTATTACATGAGTATTGGAATGTCTCGTTTTGAAGCATTATATGGCTATAAGGTTCCAGTATCTTCCGCATTGTTTCATGAAGATTTGAATTCTAATGCTTGTGAAGAGTTAGAGAAGATGGAGGCTCTTATGAAGCAATGTAAGGATAACATTGGAAAATCTCAAGAGACAATGAAGGCCTACATGGATGACAAAAGAAGATATGTGGAGTTTGACAAAGGTGAATGGATTTTCTTGATGGTTCCAAAATCATGTTATGCTTCTCCTAAGGGAGGACATAATAAACTTGCTCATAGGTATTATGGTCCATACCAAATCATTAAGTGAGTTGGGGATCTTTCCTATCAACTTTATTTACCTTCAACTATACACATCCACAATTTCTTTCATTTATCTTAGCTCAAGAAGTATGTTGGCCTTGAAATCTAAGTTCTTAAAGAACTACCTCCCCTTGATGAAGATGGTTTGATCATTTATAAATGTGAAAAGATTATTGGTAAGTGGGAGAAGGTTCTAAGGAACCGAGTTCTTGTGGAGTATCTTATAAAGTGGAAAGGTTTGCCTATGGAAAAGTATTCTTAGCAACATGCTTCATATTTAGAATAATTTCCATGGCTTCTTCAAGAGGATAGTTCATTCACTAAACATTAACCAACTTACTGTAATAAATTTATGTACTGAAGTTAATTGCTTTATCTTCATCAAAATTTGATTTTGATGTCATGGCTAGATACTACATATTGTCCTCTATATTTCTATAGCTCACACATGGAAATTGGATACTTTTGCTTGTACTACAGCCTATTTCGGACAGCCCCTACAACAATTTGTTCCACTTACATATGGTCTTTCTTCATCGACTTGTTTGGTCTTCTTTAGCATGAACTTCTATTTCAGCATGACTTCATGTATTTCAATCTATCCTTATTTTCATCCTTGTATCTTGTCCCAAATTCAGCTTTGAGGACAAAGCTCTTGTAGGACGGGATGGCTTATAATAGAGTAATGCCTTAATACCTTAGCCAATATTTAGCCTATTAGCATTAAGTATAAAAGACTAAGTTGTAACTAGCCAAATTTCATTTTTTTGCCATTTTCTAACATTTTATGTTTGAGGTCTCAACCTCCCACCATCTAAGAGAGGTATACTCTTGGCCACTATAGCTTGGGGTACATACCATGTTGCATCCTCTTATCAATTGATTCTCATCCATTAATGGTAATATCATTTTAGGCTAGCCACCTTGGTTATGGTTTCTTGGCAATCTAGTATTTTTTTTGTATTTTTAGTTGAATTATTTCTTGTGGGAATTAGCTTCTTTACATTCATACAACTATATAGACCTTTCTTATTGGTCATGTGATGGGGGGCACCACTATTTAATATCCATGAGTCAGTGGTAAATATTTCTTGCACTAAGGAACACACTTCCTCAATGGTCTCCATGAATAACTCCAACTCTAGTTCAACTATATTGGTTGCCTCCTTTCCTTTAGTCTTCAAGGTGCCATTTTTTTCATCTACCTTCTTGACATGACAACTTGCAATTGAATGCCCTTTCTTCTTGTAGTAGAAGTACTTTTCTTGAAACTTTTAATTATCATACTTTTTTTTTCTCACCATTGGTAGAGGAACGACCTTTGCCTTTCACATTGGTAGAGAATACAACATCTCCACTGTTGTTACTTACTTGAGATTTCAACTACAACTCCCTCCCTATTAGTAGTGCACAAAATTCCTCAAACATCAAAGCTTAGGGTCTCACCTAAGTGTTTAGTGTAGTTAAAAATCCATCAAACTTTGGTGGGTAAATCCAAAGATACCTTCAAATTAGCTCCTCACTAGTCGTTTGTATCCCAATGTCAATCATGTGGTTGTGTAGATTCTTAATTCGAGTGATGAATGCTTCAAGTGTCTCTCATTTAGCATAATTCTCTTGCTGCTAGTTGATTCTCCAAGTTCTAAATCCTTGTTTGATTTCTCTTTTCGTACTTTCTTTTCAGTACATTATTCCAAGCCTGTGATATCTTTGTTGTATATTGAACCAAGGTTAAAACACTATCAAAACAGCTTGTGACTAAGGCACACAACACATCTATGTTCCTTTGTTTCCAAGCCCATAGAAGATCAGCATTTGGAGAAATCATAATACTCAAATTTGACTCAGGATGGGTTGTGGTTCTGGGTTAGTCCCCAACACCGTCTCTAGAAGCTCATAAGAATTAAGGATAGTTGTAATTTTAAACTTTCACAAAGTGTAGTTGATACCATCTAGCTTGCCTTCCCTAAAGATCGGTGAATGAATCCTCAAAGTTTGACTTGTTGGTACCACACCACCACAACCTAATGCACCAACACTACTACGACTACCTGATGCAATACGATGATATTTCTTCTCTTTGTTATTGAAGTCCTTTTTCCTCTCACATACTCTTTACTCCTTAGAGCCCCTTGAATTTTTATACAATGTAAAAATTATATAGCATAGTGGATAAAATTTGGAGCAAGGAGTACAGAATACACAATAAATATGAGAAAAACAAAAAATTCTTTAATTTCAAATGAACTGATACAAAGATGGCTCTATCCACGTATGCACTTCCACTATGAAACTCAGATGGAAATCCACAAAGATGATAGGCAAATAACTTAAGGATAGCTAGAAGAACTCAGACTGGGTGAAAGATAGATCTACGATGGCTTTGGAGGGGTCTTCCTTTTATAGCCTGAGAAGGTAGTCTAGTCGTCTTATATCTGATCATATTATGAACATTTCCTAGTTGGCTAGGAAATATTCTAAGTTCCCATTACTCTCGGGGGCCAGGGGTGATACCTTCGAATCCCCATCAAGGGGTGTTGAGATATTTGCAATCACACCTACCTCAGTCTCTTTGTAAGGAGCAATGTGGGCTCAGGACTAGAATCCCATATGCACAGTAGGAGAAGTGCTACCATTCAGCTTCCTATAAAACATTGTACTTGCATTCTTTTTCTATGTAGTGAAAGTACTATTTTCTTTCCAATAAAGTGTCCTTGTCACTATCCACCACAAGATTGTGTTTATGAGTCCAAGTCTCAATCTTGAAACCTAATTCACTTGTGTGACAATTTGACTTGTCACAGTCAATGTCTTCATGAGTTCATTCTTCCTATTTCAACCTCCATAGCTTCTGTCTTAGTCATGTCCTAGATCTGAGTTTTTAACATGGTATCAGAGCCCAATTAGGTATGGCCTAGTTTCCTCTTTGCTCTTTCAGCTCCTCTTTGTCTTTTCCCATCTCAACTTGAGTTCATGACCTCATCTCCCACTCCTTCTCCATTTGACCTTGTGGCAACCATAGCCACCTTGCACCTATCCTGCTTCAAGCTCTTAGATCTCTTCAACTATACAAGATCTTGAAAAGCTTTCTTCTTCTAGAGAAGTGTAGCTCTACTCCTGGAGCTCCTCTCTATCACCAGAGAGCTCAACATTAGGCCATTTCAATCTTAGCATTGTGATTCTTCACAGTCACTGCCCTATGTGCCTGCCATAGCCAGCAGGACCCAGTTACATTGGAGCCTTTGAATCTCTTCAATTAGGCCTTCTCAAATGAAGCCTCCTTCTTGACATATCTTCTTGGCCTCCAAACACTCCATCCTAGCACTTCAAAGCTTGACATTGGATCCTCTTTGTCCCAGCATTGCGTGAAGATGTGTTGCTATAAAAAAAAAGGCTTAGAGATAGTCATACAGTCGACGTGACCACCATACTACCCACATCAACCTGTGATCATAGGGCTTCTCAAGAACCACATGTAAGCTCTCTCTCCACCAAAGGGTTTACCAAAACATTATCTTTATGTGCTACTGCGACAGGAAAATTAGAAGGGTCTGTTTAACCCTAAACCTACTCCATAGCCTTGAGCTCCAAAGCTTCAACTTCACTTCAAGTTCCAAGTTTCTCAAGTTAACCAAGTCATTGATTGACAAATCTAGTTAGAGCCTCTTTCCAATCAGCAAAGTAAGGGAGAAATCAAGCAACTCAAGCTTCTCTTCCAGCATCAAATCAAGGAGGGAAATATAGCCTTGAAGATCAATTCTTGAAGACATCAAGTCCAACAAGGCAAGCAACATTTAGTTGTCATAGCTAGTATCTCTTGATACTACTCATCTAGTGTCTCTTGACACTTGTGCACACTCAAGATCAACCTTTGAGCTAAAAAAATTTGAGAATTCTTGGAGCTGATTTGCTACTGCCTTTGCAATTCCAATATTGGAAAAGACTGTCAAACTGCTCACTTCAAAGGAGTCGAGTTTCATACCTAGCAGACGTGCATCAAACTCACCCTGATGAAGAAGGACCTCTGGGCCATTACTATTGGAAAAGAAAAGAAACCTCATGATGCAAATCTTACAATCCTTTGGCAAAAGAATGATGATAAGTCTCAGGCCATTATCAAACTGGAGGTAGACAATAGCTATATCCACCATGTGGATAATTGTGATACTTCACAAGATACATGGAAGAGACTTGGCACCTTGTTTGGTGCACAGTCTAAGTTATCAAAGTATGGTCTCTTGATTAAAATTTTTAGGCTTGAAATGAAGTCCATCACATCACTTGCCACACATCTAAATTATATGGAAGGACTTCTAACCCAACTTGCAGGAATCAACATTAAAATGGAGAAAGATGTTTGCATTGGTGTTCTACTTAAAAGTTTAACTTCCGAATATAATAATGTATCAACAACTCTAATCAATATGCCAAACCCTAGCTTTGTTGATATCCAGGCATCACTGTTAGAGGAAGAAAAGAAGCTAAAAACTAAGGAAGAACCAAGCACCTCTAGAGATGAACATGCATTATATGTTGGCAACAGGTAGAAAGGCCAGAAGGACCAGCTTTTTTGTGACTTTTGCAAAAGGACCGGACACACCGAGAAGAACTGCCACGCCAAAAAGATGTCCTAAAAGGCCTATCTAGTTGCAGTTAAAGAAGAAGAATAAAATGGAGAAAAATAAGAAGAAGAAGAAGAAGAAGAAGACCACGAGGAGAAAGATAAACCTCATCACTCCTACTCAGATAGACTTTTTTAGCCTTGCATTGCCTAGCCCTAATGCTTCGGACATAAACTTATAAAATCCTCATGTAGCCTTGTACTATAGCCTATGTACACTTTGTGAGGCCCTACTAAAACCTCTGGATGTCCATCATGTTTCTGGTACCAACACTTAGGTTTTTTGCAACAACCTCTGGAGTTTTTTCCATGTTTATGGTGTGCTCACACTTTATAGGTGTTGCTCTCACTAAAGCCTCTACACACTTTGTACTTCTAGTTGTGATTGAGGAGGGGTGTTGAGATATTTGCAATCACACCTACTTCAATCTCTTTGTAAGGAGCAATTAGGGCTCAGGATTAAAATCCCATATGCACAGTAGGAGAAGTGCTACCATTTAGCTTACTATAAAGCATTTTACTTGCACTCTTTTTCTATGTAGTGAAAGTACTCTTTTCTTTCCAGTAAAGTGTCCTTGTCACTGTCCACACACAAGATTGTGTTTATGAGTCCAAGTCTCAATATTGGAATCTAATTCACTTGTGTGATAGTTTGACTTGCCAATGGTCAATGTCTTCATGAGTTCATTCTTCCTATTTCAACATCCATAACTTTTGTCATAGCCATGTCCTAGATCCGAGTTTTTAACAAGGGGGCCACTAGCCCCCTTAAGACCCCCAGCTAGGGAAGTCCCCCAGTCCCCAAAATAGGGATTCCTAATAACTCCTGCACCTTGCAAATTGATGCATTGTATCTCGAGTTGCCACCAACCTAATACTCTATTTAACGCAAAGGCTAGATCTAGAAGGTCACCTTTGTGCCATCTGGTCACATAGACCTCATCTAACATACAAGTCAGGACCCAACCAATGTCTTGACTTACACATGGCTTCTTCTCATAATGGGGACCTTACAACTTAGAGCACCATGGATCATTGGTGACACCTTATGAGGGTGGGACATTGATCATATCTAACAAAAATTTCCCTTGTATACTTTATATCAATCTCTTCTTGCATGTATTCTATTCTAAAATTGTCACCCTCATCTATCTCTATGAATTGCACAATTGAAGCTCTAGAATTATTCGTGCATATGTGTCTATTTGTGTGTGTGCTTGTATATATGTATTTATGTGTGTTTCCTCTCTTCTCCCTTCAATTGAGTAGCGCAAGCCCCTCTTTTCTTCAATCGCATGGCATTTGAACACGGGGGGTCACCCATAAATATGTAAGCATAGCACGTAGATTCAAAAGAATGGATTTTTTAAATGCTATGTTTACATATTTTTTACATATAGGCGGGTGTGAAATAAAGGAGTCATTTACAAATTGAATAGAAAAGGGGTGTACTTTATTTTGGAAAAATGCACAGATAATAGTTTTTTTAAATAGACCTTGAATGCACATGATATAGAGGGTTTACATATAGTGAAACCCCCAAGCATTGAATAAGACATGCTTTATGGTTTATCAAAACCTTGATGTTTTTTTCATGAAAGGAATAAAATCAAGTAACATTTGAAGCATCCAAGGTCAAAAAGCACTCCCTATACCAAGATCATTTTCAATCAAGAAAAACTTAAAAGTGTACTTGTTATAAGCCTTATGTGAGACATTGAGTTGCCCAATGTTGGTAATGCATTGTGATTAAATTTGAGAAATACATGTTTTCTTGTATGAAAATATATTATCATAAACTATTCCTTGCAACTTGAATTTTGATGTGCCTTTTCTTTCAGGGTTACTTTCCTATACTTTTACATAGTCTTTCTACAACTTATATTCCCATTTTAGATTGTGTTTAGCTTCTATCAATCCATTTCTAGAACTCTCTCACTAAAAAATATACTTAATTTCATTATTGTATAGCTTCTTACACTATATATTGTGCTTGAGCTCAACTACTTCCATATGGTTTGGGGACATTGTGATATACTTCTTTTGCAACTTGGATGAAGTTGGAGAGTACTCTATCTTCTCTCTCTCCCTCAAATTGTCTAGTTTTATACATCTATTGGATAGATTCACTAGCTCCTGCATAGTAAGGGATGGAGAGTTTTTTGTGAATGATTAAACACTCTCACACTCTCTTTCTTGCCTTCCTTTTTGACTTTTAATATTGCAAGATTTACATTTCACTTCAATAAAAACTAATTCAAGGATGTTTTTGAGTCCCTTCCAATCTAAGAGTGGGGATTTAACAAAGGGGGCAAAGAGAGACAATCATGTGCTACTATATTGTTGGATAGCTGCCTCTCTCTCTCTCTCTCTCTCTCTCTCTCTCTCTCTCTCTCTCTCTCTCTCTCTCTCTCTCTCTCTCTCTCTCTCTCTCTCTCTCTGCCCAAGGGGATTTGAGGCCCTACCATAACTCCCCATGGTGTGTTTAGTAAGCATTTCGCTTACAAAACCAACAAAAAGAAAGATCTCACTCAATAGAGATACTCTTGCAATTCTCTCTCTCTTGCTCTATTGTGGTACAAGTTATACATAAGATGTGGCATCCAAAAGACAAACACAAGCATCTAAAGAAAGAGAGGAAAGGGGTTTCAAGGACAAGAAAGAATCAAGGGAAGATGGGGAAGAAGGAGATGGTGGAGAAGGGGGCATTTCTACACATCTAACCTAGGTGCCCAATACCACATTGCATGCATGATATCTCCTTTGGAGGGTTAAGTATCTCTACAAATCTGACCTAGGGACTCAATAGCACCAACATTGCATGTATAATTATTTCTAGCATCAATACTAATTTGACTACTACATGTACTATATTACCTCAAAATGAAAATTTTGATGCTCTAATATCTATTGTATGATGAAGGCTAGCAAAAAAAGTCCTCTAGTGAGCCATGAGAGAACCAATAAAGAGAAGAGATGTGGGTGCTGAAGTACTTTAAGTGTACAATGGACTATGGCATCACCTACAAATATGACAAAACATGCCATGCAATCAGTGTAGTACAATAGTATCATCAAAATTTAAACTTGGAGCTTGTAAGAGCATATACTTCAAAAGACTATGGAGATACAAGTTTTGAATTTAAAGTGACTTGAGCTTACACATATTTGCTTTGGAATTGAGGTCTCTCAAGAACTTGGCAAAATCTTTATTTTTTATGAAGGTATGCTAGGGAGATGACCAAGTCTAAGGCATTTGGGATGACCAAGTCTAAGGCATTGGGGATGATCGAGTCTAAGGTAATGGTTTCAACATTGAAAGTAAATACAAAATTATCATTAGAGGATGCACCACCACTTATGAACATCAACCAAGATCCAAATCATGTGGAAAGTGATATCTTCTTATGAAATACTAGGATAGATCTTTGTTATCTAGTTGGCGTCCTGAGTAGGTCCTTTTAATGAGCCTTGAGAGAACCATTAAAGAGCAGGGATGCCTATGCTGAAGTACTTGAAGGGTACGATGGACCATGACATCACCTACAAATATGACAAAACCTTAGTTGGACACTATCATTTAGGTTAGGTAAGAGAAATTGATTCTAAGAAATCCATGACTAGATAATAGTTCTCACTTAGATCATGAGTTTTCCCTTGGATCACTATATAACAACTTACAATGGCATTATTAGGTATCATGCTTCATTTTTTGTGAAGTGGCTTGATTAAGGAGGATTTTGGAAGGCATGGGAGTTCTAATCAAAGAGGCAAAAATCATGAAGTGTGACAATTAGAGTTGCATGGTAATTGCAAGGAACCTTGTGTTTCATGCCTGCACTATGCATATGGAGATTCATTATCACTATGTGTGGAAACTCATAGTAGATTGAATTGTGGAGATGGAATATTTTTCTAAAGAGTAAAATTGAGTTGACATATTTATCAAGGATTTAGGGAGTGAGAAAAAGTTGAATGAAACCTCAATATCTTCCCAAGTAAGTTCAAGGAATCCAATGAACCCATCGAGGGACCATTGGTAAGAATCAAGGAGGTGAACCTTGCGAAATAAGGAGAGATACTAAGACTCGTGTATATTTTCAAGTACCTCATGGAAAACAATGAAAATAATCTCATTAAATTTCTTAAGGAGTTTTAAGATGTGTTTGCTTAGAAATACACATATTTGAAGGAAATTT
Source organism: Lygodium microphyllum (assembly GCF_053477565.2). Lineage (NCBI taxonomy): Eukaryota > Viridiplantae > Streptophyta > Polypodiopsida > Schizaeales > Lygodiaceae > Lygodium > Lygodium microphyllum. Next base: position 9,450,957 of record NC_141143.1, read on the forward strand.
TACCGCATATGCTTGACATACAATTCTAACTAACCCAGATGGCAAGTCATTAAACAATAACCATATTTGATGAATTCATGAATCCACATCATATTCAATAACATATAGATAAGTTTCTCAGAAATCAATCATACAATTCCAACTAACCAAGATGTCAAGTTGTTAAACAATAACCATATTTGATGAATCCAAAAATGCATATCATGCTCAAGAAGATATAGATAAGTTCCTTAAATAAGGATTAATCTATGAAATCGATCATACATATTAGCTATCCTCAATCATCTCATGATATTCAAGAGGAACAGTAGAATTAGAGTATGTGTACACTCTAAAAAGGTGAACAAAGCAAGAAAAAGAGACTAGTATCCATTTCCTTGCACCAAGCACGAGCACGTGGTAGACAAGAAATTGTATAGCTTCATAAGCTAAGTGCAAGTCCATCTGGATGATGGCACAAGATAGCCTTTACCACAGAATGGCACAAGATAGCCTTTCCCATAGAATGGAGAATTTTTATACACATTATCATTTCTTTTAGTTTAACTAATGCAACAACTGTCTTTTAGCACTTGATGTGCATAATTTGCAAGGACATATTATGAAAATTGCTCGAGGTGTTTGCAAAATACCTTTGTTTTAGCTCTAGTTAGAATGAACACTTGGAGAAACTAAGGCTCATCTTTGAACAATGTAAGAAATACTTGCTATCTCTCAACCTCATAAAGTACCGGTTCTATGTAAAACATAGATTCATGTAAAACTTAAGAGACCCTCATGATTTATTTAGTGTCAATAGGTGGATCAATATTTTGTTGATGAGAGGCCAAGAGTTTAGAAAATGGACCAAAATCTTTTTGAAACCCCTTATTTTCGAGTCTTTTTGGGAAAGTTTCTAATGAAAATATCTAATTTTTAAATATAGGGACTATTCTTTGAATTTTTAAGCCTAAAAAATGCCCTAACATTTGTTAAAACTCCAAAAATTATCCACTAGGATTCACTCCTACATTTTACGCTGATCTTGAGCCATATCATGTCCAAGAATGGAACTGCAATGGACAAAGTGAAGATCCGGGTAATCATGGATTATGGACCCACCATCATCCACTAATCCTTAAGGGCATTCAAGGTTTCCTATGCCATATTGGGTATTATAGGGACTTTGTGCTAAACTAAGCCACAATAGCGAGAGCTCTATATAAGCATTCTTTATGCAACCCTTAAAAAGGGTCTAACTATTGCACCCACTTTTCAAGCCCTAGATTCGATAGTGATATTCTATGTGCAAATTGATACATTCAAAGTCTCTATTTGAGCAATGTTATGCCAACTTGGGGAGCATACCATGGACTTCCTAATGAGCTCTGCCACCATCAGACAACTCACTTATGTAGAGATGAATTATTCAATCACTAAGAGGGAAGGATTGAGAATTATATATATGATAAATAAATTTTGTCACCATTTACTTTCCACCCCCATAAACCTTCTTTGTGAACCATCATGCATTGTTATATTATTTAGTTAACAAGTCACGTGCCATAGGTTGCATAGTGTGATGGCCCTTAATTTTGCTAAAGTTCAATTCGATGGTGATTGCACAAAAGGGAAAGCAATATTACATGGTTAATCACATGTCTCCCAGTAACAAGCAATGGGAAAGTAATGGGAATCAACAATAATATTATTGGCTCCTACTTATTCAAAACACAATCAGAGGCTCATATATTCAAGGCCGATCTAACATCCTAGTGGATAGATGACATTGTGAAAATTCTCAAACAAGGTTTGCCTAAATACCTAATAGAAAAGGTGAGACTCACCCATATTCTAAGAGGTGACCCTACCAAATGGTATTAGGATACTATTTATTGGTTAGGGTATGATGGTTTGCTATAGGAAGATGTGTTTATGAGCACAAGATAGAGGATGTGGTGCAAGAAGCACATGGAAGAATCATAGACGATCATTTCCATGCCAACACGACAACTTGAAAAGTATTACAATTATAACTTTGATAGCATACCTTACTATAATATATCATTTCCAAATGAAGATTGAAATGGATAAAAATATAATATATCATATCCACGAATAATAAATTGTATAAATAAAAACTACACATTACGGATGGATAGTGACTAAATTAATGGAGGAGAAAATATTATTATTGATAATGAAGTTGATACTCTTATAGGTGATGATCAAGGTTATGGTACTATATCTCTTATAGGTGGTGATCAAGGTTGTGGTTGGTGACAATGCTTGTAGAGGGTTGTGATATTGATTTCGATATAGTTGACTAATGGTCCTTCTATGTTGGAGAATACTTGATGGTCATGTAAAAGGGGTAGGAGGTTGTAGAATATTGGAGATTCAAGGTTGAAGTAGAGGTGATGGCTTATTGTTGAGGGTTAAAATGATTGATTTTTTTGTTGATTTTTGTTGTTTTTGTGGACTAAATGATTGATTTTTTATGGATTTTGAATGATGTTTAGTTGTTTTGGAAGTTTTTTGGATGATGTTGATTAGGTTTGAGAATATCATGATGTTTTATAGTGAAGATGTGATGTTCTGATATGTTCTATTGATGTCCTGTTAGTGTTTGATTGTGTTTATGAGTTTGTTGACCTTCATTTTTGCTCTGTTTTCCTTTTGTATGAAGTGTTAGAGTAAGTATTGATGGAGTTTTAAGGTTCTTGAAAGCTTATTGATTGATTTTTGTTGGTTTGGAATGAATTAAGTGAGCTAAAGAATTTCTTATGCCTTATGTTAACCCTTTGTCGAGTGTCTATGTAGAGCCTCTATTTCTATTATGTTCTGTTTTGTATGCCTCTGTAAGTGTAATGATGGATGAATGTGTAGCTTAGGAAAATTTTCCAATCTTGGGAAGGGATGAATACAAGTTCAAAATTAGCTCGAAGAAGTGGAAAACGTGGCTATTGAAGACTTGAAGTAAAGACAGAAGTGACAGTGATAGTAATGAGCTCTCAAGGGGGTCACTATAGTGTTCCTGAAGACCTTTCATACTAAATATATCTCTTGGGAGGGGTATTGATGACCTAATAAGGGTTATGAATGATTATTCTTGATTATCTCATTGTACAATTGAGAGAGAGTATGTATGAGAGACAGAGAGTGTGTGTGAGTGAGCGATAGCCAATTCTATGAAAAACAACGTATCTATGAGTGAGATTGTGAGAGAAAGCAATGGAGCTTTTAAAGAAGCATATTATGTGATGATTTCCATTCAAAGTGGTTTATTATCTTGTGTCTTTGTGGTTTCTTGATGAATTCTACAAAGAATATGAAGAGCACAATCAATTTTGTTCAAGTTGAAGTCGTGGGAGAATTGTTTTTATGAAGCTGAGTGAAGATTTCTTATTCCTAGTATTCTTTTCCTTGTTGTTAACATACCGAATATGAAAAAGATTTTTGTTGATGATACAAGATAGTTCTTGTAGTATATTCCCCATTTTCTTGGTTTTCCTCTTGGGGCTCCATGTTTTCGATGCACAGTCAGGGAAAATTGCCATCAACAAGCATAAAAAATGCTAAAAATTAAGGAAATGGCATTGCCAAGAGGAGAAGAATTCAATGGATGCTTGCAAAGTTCCTTTTACCACTGAAGAATTGGATACTCTCATTGCCAAAATCCACTTTCTATAAGAAGTTTATCCCACAATTGCGGAAATATATAACCATCATGATGCAAGCTCTATGTGGTGGACTATTTCCTCTCCCTGTTGAAGTAACAAAGACGTGAATCTTAGTGGCAAACTGTTGGAAACAAACTAAAGTGCAGAAATAGAGAGAATGGCCATCCATGGAAGATTTAGCATTCATTGAGAAGTTTCTAGACATCATCAAGTGGGAGATCATGAAGAAGCTTCAGGAGTTGTAGTCAATGGAAGTTCACAAAAACAAGAAAGAAAAGAGTTGGAATTTGTTTGTGGATGCTCAATAGCAAGACATGTGGGATACATGGTGCACTAACAATGTTTGTCCAATTAGCAACTTACTGGAAGCTAGTAGATAGAGTATTTTTCGCAACATACACTATTGAAACCATCATAAGCTAGCATTACTATGATGTTGGCACTACAATGATCCTCAAAAGAATGAGCTTTGACACTTTCAGTTTGGAATATCTTCCCCTCTATAGCGGTTTGAAAGTTGAATTCAGAGACGTTGAAAAGAAGAAAGGAGAAGAAATGTTGGCAAGAGAGTCCTCCAGAGACTGAAGCCCCCTCTGATTATGTTATGTTGAGCACAGACAAATTGGGTAGAGATAACTCCATGATGAATGACACAATCAAGAGGCAAGCACTAGAATGAGTCCAGAGATACGTGAGAAGAGAGAAGGCAAAAATCAAAGCTAAGAACAAGCTAGTAGCAAAAGCCCTTTTTGACGCCCTAGCAGCACTCTTTACAAAAGTCCCCATGGCAACTCAAGGTCCCCTTCCTAGTCAAATCCATCCTAGAAAAATTGATGATAGGCCAGCAAATGTAGTCTTGTTGCCCATCTTTAAGGGAGAGTACAATGAAGACCCTGATCTTCATGTAGCAGAGTTCATGGTAGAGTGTGTGGCTAACAATGCAAGAATCTCCGAGCATTGGTAAGAAATATTCCCCGCCACTTTCAAAGGAGTGTCATTTTACTCGTATGAGAGACAAGAAACATGAAATTTTGGCATATGGGATGACCTCACCTTCCTCACTAAATTTAGGTGTGAAGGTTTTTAAGATCAGATGCAAGAGGTGTTCATGAACCTAAGTCAGTCCTCTAGTGAACGAGTAGAAGCCTATATCTCATTCCAGTCCCCTAAAATGGCATGAGTCCCATTCCGTAGGGCATTGTCCCATTTTGGTCCCCTAAAACGGCATGAGTCGAGGTTCTAACTTAAGAATACGTAAAGGTCAATGGAAGATAAAACCTTGTGAGAATCCTCCCAGTTCTCTAGGACCACCCTGCCGTAGGACAAACCCGTCAGGGGCTCTGCCCACCCTCTTTCTTGGATAGCTTTAGTTTTCTAATTAGGTCCTACCACAATTACGTGTGACATTTAAAACCAACTTCATTAACTAAACCTTTAGGGAACATGTTTCATTCACGAAATTTATAGCACAGACACAAAAACAGAGAAAGAAGTCCTTTTGACAAACAAGTTCCTTAACTTATCTTCAAGTTAATCTTTATCTACTGTCCATATAAGAGAAATTATGTATCCCTTCTATCCAACAGAAGTCCCCAATCACATGGCACCATGATTTCCATCCATTATCTAGAATAGGATCTTTCAATGCCATAGACGTTGGGCTCACGGCAATCATCAACTCCCTTTTGGACTAAAAGCAAGGGATGTTCAGAGCTCCAACTAACCCCAAGCGACCTAGGAGAGTGAGACACAACTTTCGTGGTTGGGCATTTTCACCACTCGACCTTCGGCTCGTGAATCGAGCAGTGCCCTCTCGGGTTGAATCGTAGTATGACCTTGGAGATGATCCACCCATGCAAAATATCCTTTCTTAATTAATCCAATTAAGAATTAAGCACAATCAAGGCAATCAGCTTGATATCATTGTAATATTCCCGCTCAAAAATATTACTAAACTTGACTCCCCGCACGCCGCGTAATACCTGTGCAAGCTTATTTCTCACCTCGTAATTACCGGCAGCTTAATCCGTAACCGCACACGCAAAGATGAGGCCTCCGCATTGTGAAATTGAGCCGGGGGGTTTAAGATTGCATAACCGCGGGGAAACACCCTTTTTGAAGGGGGAAAAATGGATAATGATGAAAATAATGCAAATTTTTTTACTAATTCCCCCAGTCGATGCATGGCTTGAGGGAAGGGAATGGGAGAAGGAGGTGATATGGTGAAGTTCGTGTAGGGGGGAGAGCCATGCACCAGCCACGTGGTGGCTTCCCTCTCCCCCCCTTAAGCCTATATAAGAACACCCCTTAGTGGGGGATAAGGAGAATGGGACAAATGGCTATCGCCACAGAACGCCACCGCCTACCAGAGCTGCCGCCCTGCCTATAAACACCGCCGTTGCAGCTCCACGATTGTGGAGAGGAGGGATTGTTGCCACTGCCAATGCCATTCTGCCGCCACCTCTCGGTTGAAGTCGCCGTCGTAGTGTTGCTGTCGCCCATGGCTCCACATTTGCCACAGCAAGTCAATTTTCCCTCCATTTATCGCCATCCTTCCACCTTTTTATTACCCCCCAATCATTACATTTTCCTCACGTGATTCCTAGGGAAGCAGAAGCTTCCTAGAATTTTCTTGGAAGCTTCCAAAGGCAAGGTTAAAGCCTTGTGCACATGGATTGACCCCGAGGGTAAAAATCCCAGCCTCCTTAGGCCTTGTGCGTACATTTCATTCCCAGGGTTCAAGACCCAAGCTTACAAGGGACTGATCCCACGCAAGAGAGAAAATTCACAGAGCATAAGTCTTCGGGACGCGCATATAACTCAAGGCAAGCCGCTGCAACCAAAGTACACTGCCTAACAATGGCTCCCAAGGAGACGCAAGGCGCACCCATGGGAGATTCTTCCCCTAACATTCACGTGGACATCAACACAGATCCACAAGCCCAGGTTCCACAAATTTATTTTCCACATAAAGAAATGTTTTAAAACACTTATACAAATTTCTAATTCACCTAGCATAGGATAATGCATTTCTCGCTTATCATTAGTTCAAGTAATAGCGATAAAAGTACATTCGATAAATTATCTCTTTGAAAGATAGGTAAGGATTGGTGCATATCATGAAATTGGATCGTTGCATTTCCAGAGTTGTCCGTCTTAGGAGATTAGCTGCATGTTGTTTTTTGGTACAATTCCAAAGTAATCAATCTAAACGCCTACTACTTAGGGCAAATGAATGAAATTGTTAACTGCATTTTTTACTGGACATGGAAGGAATAAGCGTATGTCGCATTTTAGGCAATATCTTCCTTGTAATGATTCATGAGAAAAAGTTAACACCCGTAGGATGTTACCCAAAAGGAAATAGCAAAGCATGAAAATGATTCTATGGACTTGCATGTGGCATGTGCTTGCAAACTGGAATAAACCAACACTAGTCCTACAATATTCACTTTGCATGAACTTCATTAACTACGTTGTAGTTAGGAAAGGGTTGCATGTTGCACATTCGTCATGCGTAAATTTCAATTCATCGAGTGGCATTTAGAAAGGATTGCATGGCTTATCAAAGCATGAAACTCAAATGGCTAGACAAAAAGGTTGTAGGCATGATTCTTTGATGTAAGTCCTAGTAGGTCCTATGAAAGTTATTCTGCAAATTATCATGCGTTTTGACTTTTAGCAAGAAAGGATAGGATTATTGTGTATCTAGTGGTACATAGAAGCAATGAATCGCATGTTTACGTGTATTGTGACATTTTGCAACTATTTTTCTCCTTTAGATCAAGTTTATCATCTCTAGGAAAGGTTCGGTCCTTGCTGCAAGACAAGTAGATCAAATTATCTAAATCACCTAACCTACAAGGGATTCGTATAGGCATGGTTTAGTCGATACGATAAATACCCCAAGTGCTAACTAGGATTTAGCACGTTAAGGATTCCGCCTAATTTCGCACTTGTTGCCAAGTTGAAACCCTCAAACCCAAAGGTCCTACCCACATTCACGGAATGTTGGGTCAATTGGACACTCATGCAAATAACGATCTAGGGTTTCTACCCTAAAGATCATTCGACCTAACGCTAAAATTCGGATTGAGTTGGAATCCCTAGGACCAAACATTGTCAGCCTAGTGCAATTAGGATTGGGTTGGGTAAGAAGACACCCTAAACCATGCTTCTTATCTAAACATAATTCCTTGACCAGGAAACGCCGTTCAATGGGTGAAATGATCCCATGGAATAGATGCGACACTTGTGCAACAAGTTGCAACGTCGCATGGCCTTGTGGTTTGATCACAAGAGAGTTTTGCCATTCCTTGGAATGAGATTGGCAAGTTCTTGTGCAAGTTTAACTTGCAAGAGGATGAGTAACCATCCTGTTACATCACCTTTCTTGGGGAAAATTGCCAAGATAAGGGATGTATTTGCTTGGAAGCAAAGGATCAATCAAGTTAGAGGGACATGGTCGCCAGGATCTACTGTTGATTTATGAAACCTAAGGTGTTGGTTAAGGTTGGTTAACAGGGTATGGCCCCAACCCAAGGACAAAAGGGTGAACAAACAAACCCTTGGGGATCTTGCCAAGTTGCAATTGATCCCGGATCGAATGCTGGATGCATTCGGAGATAAGGATTCACTCCTTAGCAGTTGGCCAAATAAACGACCACTGGATTGATTGTTGTAACAATTTAGAAGCACTATTTGCATTGTTTGCTCAAGGAACTAAAGATGGAAAGATAATTAATGCTTCAGGTTTAAGGCTTGAAGGGAGAGGCAGCGTCAATTACCCCCGACTGTCTGCCAGACCCTAACCAACGGGGTTGTTAGCCACGCCGGGAACGTGGACCGAACCCGTCACGTGAGGTCTCTCCATTGGGTACTACTTGGAGCAGGAGGATGCTTGGGTGCCAGGGGGGCTGTGGCCGTAAATCCCTTGCCTTTCGGGCCCTACACAAGAGGCCAACCTGACTCGGGATTGGATCTCGAGGCCCACATACTAGTCTACAGGTGGAATCTTGGATTAGTAATCCCTGTGAATTGTTGGATAGCCTTCGAGCGGATTATGGATTGCCTTTGGGCAGTTACCTTCGGGCAGATTATGGATTAGCCTACGAGCTGGACTTTATGGATGTATTCCAAAGATAAATAAGATAACCTGTTGAAAATGAACTTGTTTGACATTGTTTTTCTATGTCAAGTGCTAAGATTTACGTGAAGGAACTAGTGTCTAAGTGGCTAATTAAGGAACTTGCTTAATGCATGTCCAACTAAATGTGGTAGGTAATTAGACAACTAAAGCAACCATGAGGAAAGTGTGGTGGATGTGGCCATGGGTCCGTCCTATGGATGGGTGGTCTCGGTTGGCCGGGAACTTTTCTCAAGCGAAATGGACAGCAAGGAGCTCTTCTCAAAGGAAATGAATAGCAAGGGCGCTGACCTAGAGTTTAGGTTACTAGAATCCTGATTTGTGCTATTTTAGGGGAACGGAATGGGACTATGCCTTATGGGCACAGAGGTCGAGCCTTGCATCCCTATACTTTCCCGTTCTCCTTGAACCAAGTGTAGCATGAATCCGCTTCGACCCTGACGTTTCTACGTAAAGTAGTTTGCCTAGGGTTTGACACTACCTACTCTCTAGGTACTTGACCAATAGGAAAACCCTGGTCCTAAGTGGGAACGGCCGGAATACTTCCGCTACATGGCAGACACGGAAAGACCTAGAGCGCAAACCCCGTAACATTCCATGGGAGTGCCAGGCGGAGCTTTCTAGACCCTCTTTCCGATGGGCTACTAAGACATGTCCTACGTGCAAACAGGTAGACATGTTACAATTGGTATTAGAGCGAACCAACGAAGGATCTGTCTTTATAAGAAAACTTAATAAGAAGAAGTAAAGAAAATGTTGTTGTTAAGAATATTTTCTTACTTTTGATGATGTCTTGTAGAGTCATGAAGCATGGAACATATTCTTGGTGTTCCAGGTCATGTTTATGACCGCGATGCATGCCTCGGATTATCGATGAAGGATCGATATGATAAATATCCTAGACCGCATTTACAATCCATCACCTCTATATGTGGAACGGAGATGGACGGGTGATTTAGGAATCTATTACATAGCTACCCACCAATTTGCGTACCTTCGAACCAATCTAAAGAGAATCAACTGGTTGGAGAACCTAAAGATCGTGAAGTTGTTCAGTTTTGTTGAGGCTCACGTAAACACAACTTTACATGTTGAAGTTCAGAAGGCTGAGCTGAACACATATATATATAAGGAAGTGACCCGCATAATCCCCGCCGACAAGATCAAGGTGTTGGGACGCTATGAGAAGAATGGATACCAAAGGAAAGGATACCCTAATCTTCCGATGACTTATCGATTCCTAAAGATCCATGACCCAAATCCATACTATTACCCAGTTCCCGTAGCTAAATGTAACACAACCTTATTCTCCCCTGACTAATGTATCAGTTTACTCTACCATCCCAAGAAATATTGTACCCCGAAAGGGCTATGCCCATATGAATGAAATAAAGACTTCTTTTTATCAATGATTGTCTTGTCTATGAGTATTGATAAAAAGTTAAGTGGTTAGGGTTCTTGGCTGAAAGCTGAATTGGGTCTGAAATATAATAGTAACAATTAGCGAGTTGTTAACGTTAGGAATCCTTCACTTAGGCACAACCCCAGGTATAGGTTCCTAGTCCAACCCCTACACCAAGTATGGCCATGATTTAGGAGAAGAAGTTTCTTCTCAAGTAGATCAAGCCGCCAGAATTTGACAGAAAAGGAAGGACTATCCAAGCTGATGCTGAAATTTGGATAGAGTCCATGGAAGATTACTTTGAAGTGGCCGGTACTGCACCCGCCAACCATGCAATGCTCGCCAAGCTGAAGCTCACCAGCAAAGTCAGACTTTGATGGAAGCAATGGTGCAGAGACCAAGGAATCGCAGAAGGGTCTATTACCTGGGAAAAGCTCAAAAAATTTGTGCAAGGAAGATACTTACCACCTGCGTACCACACGCAAAAAATGAATAAGTTCTATGAGCTGAAACAGCTAGGTCTGACTCTTGATGCATACTACTCAAAGTTCGTCTCTCTTCTTAAGCATGCACCACAAATGGATATGATACAACAGGTGTCAAAGTTTTGTGCTAGATTAAATCCACCTGTAAATACCCGCCTCGAATCAATGCGCCCAACAGACCTTCAGGACGCACTCATTCGAGTTGCGCCCATAATTGAGGAGATGCAGGCCAGGCCAAGAAGTAACAAGACTTGGTCTTATAATGATCAGAACAAAGGAGCATATAGGTCCCAGGCGAAGAGAGTTCAAGGTCAAAACTAGGCAAAAAGAGAAAGAAAGAGAGCATATAGGTCCCAGGCAAAGAGAGTTCAAGGTCAAAACCGGGGACAAAGAAACTTTGTCCCTACCCAAGGTAATGGCCGCAATCTCCATTGCTTCCATTGCAATGAGCCCAGTCATTTCAAAAGGCAATGTCCCAAACTTGGCAGAGGACAACGACAAGAACCATTCCAAGGAACCACCCATGGCCAAGGAGCCACCACCCGGGGCAAAAGAAGAACCGCCTGTGTTGCCAACAGGGAAATGTGCGAAGAAGAAGACCCGACCATGGAAGAACAATTTGAGAGGGCAACAGTCCATGACGCCTTTCACAAGAAAGGCCCGAATTGCCAGTTTTCGATGATTCAGACACCATCGGTGTTGAGATATCAAGCTCCACTTGTGATATGCCAGAGTGACCGTTGTGCATTTATGTCAACGACTTGTCAGTTTGCAGATGCGGTTGGTACACTGCCCATGAATAATAGCTAGATGACAGCTATCCTTATCTACTCTAGTTTGTGGCTCAGTTAGTATGCCACCTTAGTTAGTTGAGTTTGGTTTGAGACCCATATATAGGGTTCTTCTATTTCTATGTACTAGAGTTCTTTTTGGCTTACACAACTAAGAAGAGGAAAATTATTTTCAACCTCCACCTCTGTGTGTATTCCCCCATTGTGCAAGCAAGAAAGCTACAAGTGAGACTCCTTCCTTCTCTCCCACAATCTTGACAATCGGACTATCAAGGTAAAGGCTTCAAAACCTTGATTGATTGTGGCAGTACGCATTCCTTTATCTCACCAGCTTGTGCAAGAAGGTTAGGAATAGTCACAATAGAAGCAACTACCTTGCTTGTGGAATTAGCAAATGGTCGTGAGGTCATTTGTACTAGGCAAACTGCTAAGGTGGAATTCTTTATGGGAGGAAAGTCGACTTCGATCAGATTCAGGGTCATGAACCTAGGTATCCATGAGTGTTTACTCAAAATGGATTGGCTTAAACCTAATGATGCCCACATTCATTGTGGAAAGGATCAAGTTTCCTTTCGAAACTCTGAAGGGGAATTGGTCACAACTCAAGGAGAGGCTGGAAAGCTGAAAATTCAATTGGCCAAAGCATCTCGAATTATAAAGGGAGTTAGAAAGGGACTACCTGTCTACCTGATTAAGCTTAACAAGCTAGATCAAAATCAGGAGTCTAGTGAAGAACCTTCATGGCTAAAGGAGTACGCAGACGTATTTCTTGAAGAGCTGACAGAACTTCCGCCTCAAAGGGAAGTTGAGCATGAGATCAAGCTAGTGCCAGGAGCTGCGCCAATTGCAAAGAGGCCTTATAGAATGTCAATCCCAGAAGAAATTGAGCTGAAGGAGTAACTCAAGCAACTATTAGATCAAGGCTACATCCGTCCCAGGAGTTCACCATGGGGAGCTCCAATGCTATTCCAGAAGAAGAAGGATGGAACGCTTCGGCTGTGTATTGATTATAGAGGATTGAATCAATCAACCATTAAGAACAAGTATCCCATTCCAAGAATAGATGAGCTTCTTGACCGTCTTCAAGGTGCGAATATCTTTTCCAAGATTGATCTCAAGTCTGGATACTATCAAATGGATCAAGAAGGAAGATATTCCAAAGACGGCATTCAACACAAGATATGGACACTTTGAGTTCCTAGTCATGTCATTCGAGCTGATGAATGCACCTGCCACCTTCAACAAGTTAATGCAGGATATCTTTAGGCCATATCTTAACAACTTTGTACTCATCTTCTTTGATGATACCTTAATCTATTCCAAACCGGAAGAAGATCATGAACCCCAGCTTCACATTGTCCTTGAGACAATGAGGGCACACAAGCTTTATGCCAAAATGAAGAAGTGTGCATTCTTCAAGCGTCAGATTGAATATCTGGGATTCATTGTATCAGCGAAAGCAATCTCAGTGGATTCGAGATATTCTAGAATGGCCAATACCAACAACTGTCAAACAAATACACGGATTTCTTGGATTGACAGGATGGTATAGGGTCTTTATCAAAAACTATGCTTTGATTTGCAACACCTCTGACCGATCTACTGAAGAAGCGAACATCGATTGCATGGTCAACTGCCGAACAATCTAACTTTGATAGATTAAAGCAAAGTTTGGTATCAGCATCTATCCTGAAACTTTCGGACCTCAATAAGGAGTTCGAAGTAGTAACTGATGCTAGCACACTTGCCCTAGGATGTGTGCTTATACAAGAAGGTCATCCTGTAGCACACTCTTCAAGGAAACTGAAGAGCCACGAGAAGAATTACGCCACCCATGATCTACAACTGTTAGCTATCATCCATGCCCTCAAGCTTTGGAGACACTACTTGCTAGGTAACAAGTTTACCCTAGTGACGGATCATAAAAGTCTCAAGTGGATCTTTACCCAGAATGAACTCAACATGAGGCAACATCGGTGGATTGAAGTGCTGGAGGAGTATGATTTTGAAATCAAATACCAGCCTGGAAAGGAGAATGTAGTTGCCCATGCACTCAGTCTCGCAAGGCATTCCTTAATTCTCTAATTTTGCAAAATCCATCAACAGCTAGATCTCTAGCCACAAAGGTATCCATGCCAAACAACCCAATACTTGAGCTAGCTAGAGAAGAAGCATGCCATGATCCAACAACCTATCAAAAGATGCTAAGGGAGATCCCTATCAAGGCTAAGTATCAGGAATTCTTGCTTCAAGGCAGGTTCAGAGGAGTGTTCAGACCATGGCAAAGCTTGGATACTTGCTGCGCAATATCCATAGGTGGCACGTATTTTATTAGGGTTACAAACTTTGAGTAGTAGGATTCCAAGGTTAGTTCCAGTTAGTTGAGCTTAAGGAATTCATTCATCTTCAAAGTCTAGTAGGTTGGTGGAAGGTATCGTCCACATACAGTATCTTTCAGTTGAGCCCAAGTAATAATGGCTTCAGAAACACCTTGATCTTTGCATCATTCTTCCACCATAACTGAGCCTGGCCAACTAACTTAAGTTTGGCTATCATTGCTTGATTGGTAGAGGTAGTTCCCGAAGCGGAGAAATAGTAATCCATTGACTCAATCCATATCTCCACCTCTATTGCGACGTCTATTCCTTCTCCATCAAACTTGGGTGCCTTAATTTTCTTGAAAAGGAATTTATTTTCTTGCATGTTAGCATTCGTGGGTACAAAAGGTGCTTGGAAATCAAGCCATACCACTTTGCTTATTTTGTTTAGGATATGTCTATGAACCATAGATTAATCAATCAAGTAGCATTATGAAGTTTTTCTCTGATACCAACTATAATGTACCCGCCTATCGGCTATCCATGTACGTTTTTAGCAGTCCATTGAGAGACGACTCTAAGCGATGCTGCTTGGCACTCCCATGGAATGTTAGGGGATTTATCGCCTAGAGTTTCTCGAGTCCGCCTTGCAATGGAACATTCACGACCGTACCCACTAGGATCGACCTAAAATATGGATCCCTAGTGGTCAAGGTCTCCTGGCAGCATTCTAGCGTCGGGTCCTGGACATCCTACTTTTTGTAGAGATATCCAAGCCGAAGCAGATCCATGCCACACTTGGTTTAAAGAGAATGAGAAACAAGAGGGATTGCCGCTCAACCTGTCTACCTATAGGGCATAGTCCCATTCCGATCCCCTAAAACGACATGAGTCGGGATTCTAACTTAACAATACCTAAAGGTCAAAAAATGATAAAACCTTGTGAGAAGCCTCCCAATTCCCTAGGACCACCCTGCCATAGGACAGACCCATCGGGGGTTCTGTCCACCCACTTTCCTAGATAGCATTAGGTTTCTAATTAGGTCCTACCACAATTACATGTGGCATTTAAAACCGGCTTTCCTAATTAAGCCTTTAGGAAATAGGGTTCGTTCACGTAATATACACCATAGACACGAAAACAGAGCAAGCAGTCCTTTTGACAAATAAGTTCCTTAACTTATCTTCATGTTAATCTTTGTCTCCTGCCCATACAGGAGAAATCATGTATCCCTTCTATCCAACAGAAGTCCCTGGTCCAAATCGCATGGTGCCATAATTTCCATTTATTATCTGGAATAGGATCTTCCAACACCATACACTTTGGGCTCACGGTAGCATCAACTTTGTTTCGGACTAAGCAAGGGGTGTTCAGAGCTCCAACTAACCCTAAGCGACCTAGGAGTGAGACACAACTTCCGTGGTTGGCCTTTTCACCACTTGACCTTCGGCCTATGAATTAAGCAGTGCCCTCTCGGGTTGAAACACGATGTGACCTTGGAGATGATCGACCTTTCCTTAATTAATCCAATTAAGAATCAAGCACAATCAAGGCAATCAGCCTGATATCATCTACCAAGAAACATTTCTTTATTTCCCATGGCAACTTATCATCACTGACCCTTGCCATGCATTTATCATCAAACACAAGCACTTGGAATAATCATCCAAATCACATCCCAACAATCAATTTAATGCAAGAGCATTTAGGACATCATTTGATTAGTCAAGAAAAAACAAGGTTATCCTTTTCCAAACATTGCAGGAATAGTCGCGATAACCTTTCCATCACGCATTTGCTCTCCCCCTTGGGATCAGGAGTGGTTCTATGTAAAATTTACTTAACACACCCTTCTTTTGGCTAAGGCATATGTTAGGGTTTCAAACATTGTACAAGACATAAGTCCTAGTAGTCACTTATGTTGATCGATAACCTAGCCTTCTTCCCAACAAGTACAAAAGCATCGGTCTTTCCTTCAACTTAGGGTTTTCTAGTAGTCACTTATGTTGATCGATAACCCAGCCTTCTTCCCAACAAGTACAAAAGCATCTTCAACTTAGGGTTTCCTAATCGCTAGAGCTCTCCACTTGCCTTTGAGGCTTGGAATTGTAGTTTGTACCTATCTCAATCCCGGAGTTGGGTTGATGAAGGTAGTAGTTACTAGACAGACCCCAAGGCATCTTAGTTTTAGCCCTTATGATTGTTGTTTGCACTAACTATGCATAACATTAGGGTTCCAATCTATCAAACACGAGCTATTAGTTCGTATTGTTAGCAAGAGCTTGGGAAAATCCTAAAGTTTCTAGGATGAATTTCCTTTAGGCTAGATCGCTTACCATGCCATCATCTGCCAAGCGTGCAAGTTGCAACAAATACATTAAAGGCAATGAAAACACCCCTACCATTGCGAGGATGGGGAGTTGACAATGCTTGAAGCTTTATGTGTTGTTTATAAAATTATCCCATACCATCTAAATGCAATTAACTTCTCTTGAAACTAGCATTTGGGAAACTTAATCCTTCAAATAATCAAGACAAAGTTTTCCTTTTTTAATGAACTATTTCTCATGTGGTAAAGTTTTGAACCCAATGTATCGCATGTGGAAAATTAAGCAAGCATCTATCAAATCAAGAATACATCACTTACGACTGGTACCGCAGTTGGATTGGTAGTGATGCCCTCATGCCCGAGGCTTCATTGCTCATTGTGGGATTTCCATCTGCGTGTGTCACTTTCTGCTTGGGGGCCATCCTTGGTCTTTTCCTCTTTTAGATGCGACTCGCACAAGACTTCATCAGGAGCCACTTGCTCGAGAAGAGGGCCAATTGGGAAAAGTTTAGCTTGCTGGATGGAGGTCATTCTCACACAAGACTTCATTAGGAGCCACTTGCTCGAGAAGAGGGCCAAATGGGAAAAGTTTAGCTTGTTGGATGGAGGGCTTTCTCGCGAGAGGTACAGGGAATAGATTCCCGGTCAAAGGGGAGAAGAATGAGTGTGGCCACCCTCTTAGGAGGGGAAGAGAAAGAGTTTCTCTCCCTCCCCTCTCTCTCTCTCTCTCTCTCTCTCTCTCTCTCTCTCTCTCTCTCTCTCTCTCTCTTTTTCTCTTACAGGCTAGTAGCAGCAAAGGGGGGGGGGAAGGGACGTGGAGAGGACATGGAGTGGTGGTGGTCTCCCCCCCCATCCACCACCTTGCATCTTTCATGGTGCTATGGAGGGATAGTAGGCCTATGGCCTCTCCCTCGTCATGTCATCGCCTCCTTTCCCCTTCCTCGTGCTCTTCACCATCATCCTTCTCCTCCACATCAACTGTCCTCATCATTGCCTACTCCCTCCCTCTCGACATCATCACATCATCTCCCCCTCCATGTCGGCATCTCCCTCCTTCCTCTTCTTTCCCCCTTGCCACCTGTTGGTGATGGCAAGGGGGAAGGAATAAAAAATTTCCTTTTTTTTTACCTTAATTATAAAATGGGGGTTCCCATGGCCTGCACGAGGATGTTATAATGTGGCTAACGCCTTCTTGGATCCTAGAACCCCAAAGATTGGTGTGTGGATTGAAGGATGCTTCATATAGCAGACACATTGATTGATGGAGGCTTATTAGTGAACATAATGACAGATGTGACAATGAAAGATTTAGGCTTGCAAGGAATGCAGCCTACGTAGTGGCTTATCAGTTAGGCAAACCAAAGCAAAATTAAGCCTTTGGACATTCTCCCATACCGTGAAGATAACCCTCGCAAGAAGAGATTATTGGCTGACATATCTGGTGGTCAAACTAAATTTCTACGGGACCTCATACCCTCTCCTACTGGGAAGACTGGCATTTTGAAGCAAGGGCACATATAGATTGGTTCAAAGGAATCCTAACCCTAGGTAGAGGACCCAACAAAGTGGTGTTGAAGTTGTACGGATCGCAAAAAGGCAATGGATCCACTTTCATCGAAGTCATAACAGACTCCTCCAATGAAATAACAGATGGTACATCAAGAGATGAAAAAGCCATCAGATAGATCTTTCCTAGGAAAATAGAGGTGCAATCCTTGACAGTGAGCATTGTAAGCCAACTACCAAAAGAAGCCAAGTCTTTGTCAATGAGTGAATACCTCATGCCTGAATCCGAATTGACTTCTAAAATCACCTCTGACAGTGAGATAAAAGCATGATGTATTGTTCTCCCTGTTATATGGCCATAGGAGAGCCAGACATAGACACAAAGGTAGAGAAAGAGACAGAAGCAGAGGTAGACATAGAAGCAAATGACATAAAAAAGAGTTTATTCTTCTCTTATAGAGCTCCCACAGAGGCAGAAATAGAGTTTCAAGATGATGAAAATGAAAATGAAGAAAAATACTATGAAAGCAAGCTAGAAGAGTCTATCCTACTTGCAAAAGGCATAGATGAGAAAGAAGTTCCAAAAGCCGTAGAAGTAGAAAATCCCATGCTGTTTGACAAAATGACTATGGTATCCTTTGGACTAGCTAATGAGTCATGTCATATGCAAAACCTCTATAAGAAATGGATCAAACAGAATAAGCCTTCCTTCAACAATGGCTCTTACCGCCCTAATCTACTCTTCTTAAGAAAAGATGATGATGATGCATTGTGCCAACAACCACCAGCTCGGTAGCTCAAACAGAATGTAGAAGGCTTCTATTATGTGAGGTTTTTGGATTCATTCTCAGAAGACAAGTCCTCAAGCCAAGAAGTAAATCATCCTCAAACCAAACCTGAAATAGTAATGATACTATTTCAACTTCCAAAGGAGCAAGCTAAGTCTCCACTGAAAGAGAAAGTTGGTTACAATGGATCATCAGAAGAGAAGACCACTCCCTTGAAGGAGTCGAATCTATACCCAGAAGCAGCCCGCGAGACTTTCATCTGCGAAGTGGAAGGAGAAAAGCAATTAATGTTTGTGGATGATGATGGTACCGGACGTCACCTGAAGGTGGGTATCAATATTTCAAATGAAGAACTATTGGTCCTGCATGACCTACAGAAGGAGAACTTGGACATATTTGCATGGTCGTACAAAGATCTGAAGGGGATTGATTCCACCGTATGCCAACACCACATCAACCTAGAGCCTGATGCCAAGCCGGTGAGGCAAAGACACATGCGCATAAATCCAAATTATTCTGCCCTAGTGAAGTTCAAATTACTGAAGCTCCTTGAAGCTGAGTTTATCTATCCATTGGCTAATAGTGAATGGGTTTCATCCATTGTGGTAGTACCCATTAAGAATGGAGAGCTATGAATATGTGTGGACTTTTGGAAGCTGAACTCCAAGACCAACAAGGATCATTTCCCTATCCCTTTCATAGACCAACTGTTGGATACAGTGGTAGGCCATAAACTTTATTTCCTCTTTAACGGATTCAGTGGATATAATCAAGTCCAAATCACATAAGAAGATCAACCCAAAATAACCTTCACAATAGAATGGGGAACATATGCTTACAAAGTGATGCCTTTTGGGCTCTGTAACGCCCTTGCTACTTTCCATCGAGTAATGATAGCTGCATTCTAAAACCATCTTCATGACTTCATTGAGGTGTACCTAGATGACTTCTATGTCTATAGCCTAGTCCATGAGCATTAGGGACACCTACAACAATGTTTTGATAGATGTGGAGAGTATAGGATCTCTCTCAACCCTTAAAAATGCATCTTCAAAGCCTCTTTAGGAGTTCTTCTGGGCCACATTGTCTCTGCATAAGGGATAGCAATAGGCCCTACCAAGATTGAGAATATCGCAGCCTTAACAACTCCAACCAACCTCAAATATTTGAGGGGATTCCTTGGCCATGTGGGCTATTACAAAAGGTTCATTGTGCACTTTGCAACAAAGACAGCCCCCTTCATAAGATCCTGAGAAAAGATGCAGAGTTTACTTGGACCATTGATTGTGATGAGGCGTTCAATACCTTGAAGTAGTGTCTGATTGAAGTACCCATCTTGCAGCCTCCTGATTGGATGAAAGAGTTCCATGTGCATATTGATGTATTGGTCAAAGGGCTAGGTGCAATTTTATGCCAAAAGAGCCCCTCAAAGTTAAATCAACCTATCTATTATGCAAGCCAAAAAGTAACCGATAGAGAACAAAACTACACAGTGACGGAGCTTGAGTGCTTGGCAATGGTGTTTGCCTTGGAGAAGTTCCGACACTACCTACTATCGATGCACTTCAAATTCTGCATGGATCATGAAGCCGTGTCCTTCTTGATGATGAACAATGTGGATGTGAAGGGAAGAATGATGAGATGGCTCCTTCTGTTCCAAGAGTTTGACTTTGAGGTAGTTACTAAACCCGGTCGCCCCCATGTCCTGGGGCTGATCATTTGTCGTGAATCCCCCAGAGCGATGAAGAAGAGCAAGATGATCTAGACATTCATGATGCTTCCCTTTTTCTAGTCAAAATTGTTACCCCATGGTACCTAGATGCCAACCTCTTGGCAACCCAATAATATCCCCCTAGTATCTTGAGCTATGAGAAGAAGAAGCTTTTGTTGGAATCAGCCCCTACACCCTATTAGGTGGTTCTTTGTAAGAAAGGCAAAGACGAAGTATTGTGTAGATTTGTTACAAGAGAAGAGATTAGAATCATGTTGAAAGCATGCCAGATGAGCCCTATAGCGGTGGACACTTTGTAGAAGAAGTGACAGCTAGAAAGGCCTTACTTGCAGGATATTAGTGGCTGACCCTCCATAAGGATGCCTATGACTACTGCAAACGTTGTGATGCTTGTCAATGAATGGAAAAGCCTACCAAATCTAGCGCCATGCCACTGTAACCTATCCTTCCCCTAAAGCTATTTGAGAAATGGAGAATTGACTTCGTGGGCCTTATCGATCCGCCAACCAGAAGAAAACAGAATAGATACATTTTATTCTGTATGGACTATATGTGACAAAGTGGTGTGAAGCCAAAGCTCTGAAGTGAGATGATGGCAACAATATGGTCCTATTTCTGTATGAGAATATCATCACCCATTTTGGCAGTCCCCTCGAGCTCTTAAATGATAGAGGTACTCACTTTCTTAACAAGATTATGGAAGAATTGACAGAGTTGTACAAGACACGCCATCGTAAGTCCACACCCTATTACCCTAGAGCCAACGGCCAAGTTGAAGTTACCAATCATATCCTTTATTCAATTCTAATGAGAATGATTTTTGTACATCATCGTGATTGGGATGATCGACTTATAGAGGCCCTCTAGGTGTACAGAACCTCCCATAAGGCTGCTATAGAACAGACCCCTTTCTAGTTGGTGTATGGTACTGAAGCCGTCTTCCCTGTTGAACTCGAGCTACCCTCTTTGCACATGGCTATCAAAGAACACTTGGGAGATGGAGTCCCTACAACTCCATCTCTTGCACCTAAAATGTCTAGATGAGACTCGCAAGATAGCCCTACAATGTATGGAAGCCATGCAAGCTCACAGAAAGGCCTATCATGATAGCTTCATCAAGCAGAAGAAGTTCAATGAAGGTGACTTATTCTTAGTCTATGATTCCTGATTTGGTAAGTTTCTAGGCAAGCTTCAACAATGATGGATGGACCCCTATAAAGTACTTGTTGTTAACCCTAATGGCTATCTAAGTTCAGACAGTTGATGCTTCTAATGATCCCTTCCTAATAATGGCTATCACCTCAAGAAGTATTACCCTCCCTAGTGATCTTGACAATTACCGCCAATATTCCTTTCATTCCTTGCATGTTGGTCGGTAAGGCTTTACCTATTGCTCCTAATAGCCCTCCTGCTTATCTTGATGAGGTGGTCTTGTTCTCCTAACCCCTCACAGCCACCTTCCATCCTAATGTGACTTCCCTTCCATCTAATCCAATAGAGGTTGTGAGGATCGTTCTAATACATGGTGTTCCTACCATTCTCCTCTTTCAAAAGAAAAAATAAAATAAATAAACATATATCGGTTATGGGAGAAAATGACTTTGGTCCCTGTCATGCGCGAGAAAATGTGAAAATACCCTTGGGAGTAGGGCAAAAGAATAGAAAAATAAAAAACAACAATTAAAATCAAAACTGTTATGGGAGAAAATGACAAATTTCCATGTCATAACAGGTCTTGTTCCAAGAAAAGATTACAAACACCCTTGGACAGGAAGCTGATTGTGGAAAAGGTGGTAATAGCTTGCAGTCCAGGACAGCTGAATTACTAGCAAACCTCTTCTATAAGCAATTCCAAAGCCACCTCCCTTGGTGCACTGAATCCTGCAACTCCGTTAGTGCTTCTGACTCCTATAACAACAGACGTTATCTTTAAGATGCAATCCAAGTATCGGACTTGTTGGCTACCTCCCTGGATATGCCTCTTCATTAACTAATGCAAGTTGGCATCATCAACTAGACGAAGCCAATCTTCATCGACAAACATAGAGCAATGTGAGCTTTTATCCTAACTGGATGGGGATGTGAGTATGGGCTACCCTCTGTAATCATCAACAGAGCGAGAGACAGAGGGTGGGGTGAGTGACCAGTCCTTGCCCTTTATATCCAATAGAGAGGTGAGATGTGTCAATGGAGTGTTGCATGCAGCACGAGATGGGCCCCTCAATGTATAGAGCCAAAAATTGTTCCTATACATGGCACTATAAGGCTCCTTAACCTTCCTTCTTGTACCGTATACTAGCATAGGGCAAGATGCACTATTACACTATCAATTGCACACAAGGCATACAACCTTTGCACAAGTGGTAGTAAAGGATTTAATCCACGGGATGTAACTCGATTGCTCTCCTATAATGATCAAGAGAGCATGAGACAGAGGGGGGGTTGAGCGTGAATGATTTTTCCTTCATCAACTAAGAGGTGCAGATTGAGGAGCATTACAACAATTGGAGACATGTACGTTCTCATTTTCCTATACACGCATGGGACAAGCCTCCTCCGCCATCACTGTACACCTCATTTTGTTTGGCGCACTACACTACAAGGCTCCCTGGCCTTCCTTCTTGCACCTATGCCAAATGGGTTGGGTCGCACTGATGCACCATCAACTGTGCACATTGGCATACTTCCTCTGAATCATCCCTCTTATCGATCTCTCAACCGGATGTGAGTTATGGGTTTCCAACATTCTTTTTCGAGTGATATGTATCGTTGGGCAAGTGGGCAAGTGACCGATCTATCATTTCAACATGAGTGACTGTCGCAACCAAGTGATAGATACCTCACCACCAAAAACCTAACCAACGCTCCATCAACAAAGCTATTGGGTGCTGCTGTGTGGCCCCTTCCATGCTAGATGAGTGTGATGTGGCATGCCTCGGTACCTCCTGTCGATGACTACGATCCTTCATGTGACAACGACAGTTTCCCTCGACTATCAACAAATCGGGCCAAGTTTTTCTAACCCTACTTCTTTTAATTTCACAAGTCAATCATGCTTTAAGTGTGGGACATATGTGTATGGGTTATGATCAACTCTAGACCCTTGTTGCATCATTAATCTAATCTATTAAGGTCTTAAGTGTGGGGATGTGTCCCTGCGTGTCTATTGTGCATACCCTCATGGACACATCCCTATCAGATGATTTAAGCATACCAAGTCCTAATCTTGCCCTAATGGGGTTCCTTCCACACCCACCTATCCTCTTTTCAACCTGTCTTGGGATTGTTCCTTGACCATTTGCCTTTCTCCTTTGTTTTGTCGATTTTCTATGTGAATGCATCCTACGTTCACCAAAATTACAAATTGACCCTTATAGCCATGATTATTCCTTCGAACTGGCCACTTTTCCTTTTTACAATCCTCAGTTCTGAGCCACAATCATGAGTTATTAATTTTTAAAGGATTTTTTGCCCATTTCACGTGTTTCCATGTGAACATATCTTTTTCACTTTGGAACAACGATATACTGATTTGCACGAATATTCTCATATTAATTTTTTACTTTGTTTTTGTGTGTGTTTTTGTTGTTTTTCCCATGTGAACGCACGCACACTTTACCACTCCCAGAACTGCATTCTACCTTACCGATTCTGTCCAATCCCTCACTGCACACCTTTTTTGTTTTCGCCTCGCCGAGTGTTGCCCTATGGATCTCTCCGTATTAATTGTTATTTCATGCTTCAGGTGCATTTTTTTTGTTCTTCCTATGTGAATAAGTCCTATCCTTGTCGGACCTTACCTCTCAGTCCCCCAGCAACGTAATTGTTTTTACCATCACCTGCATACACGTGGGATGAGGGGGATGACGATCATTTAAACAAAAACAACTAAACAATTTTTTTTAAAAAAACAAAAAACCACCTAAT
Organism: Lygodium microphyllum; assembly: GCF_053477565.2. Classification (NCBI taxonomy): domain Eukaryota; kingdom Viridiplantae; phylum Streptophyta; class Polypodiopsida; order Schizaeales; family Lygodiaceae; genus Lygodium; species Lygodium microphyllum. Next base: position 9,475,044 of record NC_141143.1, read on the forward strand.
GTCTTAATTAATATTTAACAAATAAAAAACAAACAAACAACTAGACAAAAAAAAAAAAACAAACAAACCAACAAACCCTAGCCCGTAACCACCCCTCTACCCCTTTTCCCTCCTCTCTCTTCTCTCTCCCTTTCTTTCTCTCTCCCCATGACCTCCTTCCTTCTTTCCTCCTCCCTCACCCTCCCTTCTTCTTCCCATTCCTCCTCCTTCCCCTTCCCTCTCTCCATCTCCCTCCTCTCCTCCATGTTCGCTCCCAACACCACCGTCAGCAGCAGCAGTGTCATTAACATCGCAGCCATCCACGTCGTCCTTGTTGCCGCTCTCAACATCACAGTCGGCCATCCTACGCGTCGCCTCCCTCTCCTACGCCGTTGCCTCCCGCTCCTCCACCTCACCTCCCCCGCCGTTGGACACCCTACCCTCGAGCCTCCTTCTCCCCACCCCGCCACCCTACCTTGCCACCCTAGCCGGCCCCCTACCTGCCTACCCACCATCCCCCCCCCCCCCCCCCGGCCCACCATTTCCCCCCACCCACACTATCCAACCCTACAACCTGCCCACCCCGAACTACCCCCGCCCACCTTTCCCCCCCACCCACCATTTCCCCTCGCCCACACTATCCCACCCTACAACCCACCAGGCCACCCCTCGAGATCCCCCACACCCACCCAAACCCCCCCCCCCCTCCAACAGTAACCCCTCTACCCCTTAATTTTTTTTAACTTACATTTAAATTATACTTAATTTTTTTTAAAAAAACAACAAACAACTAGAAAACACACCTCTATATAAGTCTATACACACACACACACACACACAAACATTCTTAACAACATTATTATTCTTAAAAACCATCTAACACAATATTAGTGAGTTTGGGAACTCCCGATTCCCATTTTTTAAATACTAAAAAGGTGGCACCTGGATAACATACTCATAAGTTTCTCAAAATCATATTACGTGACCTACCATTGGAAAGCGCTTGAAAAATGAAATCTATTGAGCTATAGAGTGCTCAATTTGGAGTTGTAGTGTTTAAGTTATGAAAAATCCAAAGATTTGACCACGTGTCCCAAACTTACGGGAAATTCCCATGCTCCCCAATATGGTTCCTACTAATAATACACACAACAAAATTTCCTCTTCCCCCACCTCTTGCTTTACGGCCCCCACCACATATCATTTCTTCTTCCACGCATGACCACCCCCTTTCCCCACGTCCCATGTGTGTGTGTCCCCTTCCTTAGGTTTGTTCGCATGCACGGTTTTGGACCACGTTACGCGTGTTCGGGATTACGGTCATTCATGCGTGAGGTCACGCGTGTGGTTTTGTCCGTGTGGCGACGAGCTTGCAGCTATTTACGCACAATCCACGTTATTGGTGATCGGGTACCATATTTCTCGCCTTTTTTATTTTTGAGAAAAAACCATAAATACATTTAAAATTTTGTCTAAAATCCATAGAAATTCAAATAAAATGCAAAAAAGTACAAAAAAATCATAGAAAAAATATGTATTTTTTTGAAAATTTTGAAATACTTCATGTTGATGGAAAATGCCAATAAAAAATTAAAAAATATTACAATATTAAAAAAGAGCAAAAAATCACAAAACTTTAATATGCCACATAAATTTCCTAAAAATATGAAAAAAATAGAAAAAATCAATTATTGTATAGAAAATTACAACTAAACTTACATTATGATTATGATATGTTAAAAATACATAACAATTAACAAACATATTGGAAATGATTTATTGCGAAAATTTCAAAACATGGTTGTTTTCATGCCTTACAACATTCTAACCAAATTATTTTTATGTTCTTAATATTTGTTGCCATGTGGTACTCACATTCATTTATAAGATCTTGTCCGTCTATATCTATTGATGGTCGGAGTCTATGGTGATTTAGTCTTAATTTCTATATGGTGTCTGGGATACGGAATGTGTGGAATTTTATTTCCTCTTGAGTGAGTGATACGAGGTTTATGGGTGCCTAAATGTATGCATCACATGAAGCTTTTGGTCGCATATGTGCATAGGTCATGTCAAATTTTTCATAGGATGTGAAATGCTTGGGGAGGTCTAGTCGAGTCCAGTCAATGTGTTGTTATTGCTATTTTTTTTCCCCCTATTATTTATCTCAATGGTGTTATGTGTGGGTTTTGCAAGAATCATTCCTCTTTTCCTAGTTTTGTGTGTGTGTGGATACTCTAATGTGGTCTAAATGGTATCTTCTTCCACTCCCCCACATATTATCTAGCATGTACCATTACCGGTTCATCACTACAGTTCTCTTGTTTTGGATGATGAATGTATCCACAAGGGTGGCCTTCATCTTTTTGTGGCCTTGAAGTTCCCTCTAGTGGATGCAAAGCTTTGTCATTCTCTCCTGGAGACTTACAAGAAGCAATCAGGCTTGGTTTATGGCTGCTTCGGTTTTGCCTATCCCCTGTTACTATCAATAAGGCCTTGTTCTTGCCTTTTGCAGCTTTTCATGTGCCTATTGGTAATCAATTATTATCCACTATAGAGATCCTTGTCTTGTTGCAGAAGGAAACCTCTACTCCTTTGGTAGCACAAGCAATTATGCCAATTTTTTTGGGACCATGCAAGCCTGCTTCAAAGTGTTTGTCTAGAGAACTCTTCACAGCCTCTATCAAGACCCTGGAAGGGGTTAAACTTAATTGGAAAACCTTTATGTTGGCCAAGATGGATCAACGTTTTCAGTGAGTCATGAAAGGTCAACTCAGTAATGTGTCCTATCGAGTTTTTCTACAAAAAATCATTTAGTTGGCACCTCCCCTAGGTGGCATTCCAGTGCTTAATCATGTTTCCCTTCCATAGCACTCTCCTCCACCTATTCCTTCTCCTCCTATGGAAGTCAATTTTGATTTAGCGGGATGTGAACCCCCTACCAGATTCATTCAAAAAAAGCACCGCACATAGGGTCCTTCTGATCCTCTACCTGTTCCAACCCTTGTGATACAGATTCTAATCCTCTACCTATTCCAACCCCTGTGATACAGATTCCGATCCTCTACATGTTCCAACCCTTGTGATACAAATTTTGATCCTCTACCTATTCCAACCCCTGTGATACAGATTCCGATCCCTGAGGTGTCTGGTAGCTCCCTTCCCTCGTTCTTATCATTCACAAATCTCTTTGCAGCACAAAGGGAAGGCCAAGTGGATCCACAGATTCCTTCTTCTTTACAAACAATATTGTCTAGTCTATGCTATCATAGCTAGTTTCACGTGTTCAGAATGCTTTGGAGACTTCCATGACTTCATGTCTTCAAACAATTTTTACGAGAATGTATACTTCATTGCAAGACAAGGTGGATTCTTTGACTAGTCAGCTTAGCAAAGCTCTTGCAGATTTAGCTTTGAAAAAGACTACTTTGAGTGATATCCATACCCAAATGACTCCAGCTATGGCTTTGATGGATTCACATCATGCCATGATTAAAGAGTTAGAAGATAAGGTTGCTACTTTAGAGGAATCGAATGTGTCCTTAACCAAAGAGAACGATGTCGCCCTTGAGGAAATGATTGAATCAGCTCGCAAGCTTGGTGTTTGTGAAGGCCAATTGTAGCATTCTTAAGAGACTATAGAGTCGCAAAAGAAGTTTATTGATGAACTTACTCAAAAATTTGCCACTCTTTCTGTTCCTCCTCCAGCTCCCATGATGTCTTCTTTATTGTCTAAGGAAGAACTAGATCATTTGCACCAAAAGGCTAAATTGTAGACATTTCTAATTTACCCATTATACAATTTAGCCTTTTGATGATGGATTTTCTAAATTGTGTGAGGCTAATATCCTCACCTACTCGTATTGAACCTACTTCTATTGTTCAACCTATTCCTTCTGTTTTTCTAGCAGAATCCCTTCAGAAATTTTTACTTTCTTTTCCTTCTTTTCCACCCTCATTATTGTTGTGTGTGTGTGTGTGTGTGTGTGTGTGTGTGTGTGTGTGTGTGTGTGTGTGTGTGAGGTTGGAGATAACAGTGAGGAGTTGTATGCTCTCATCTCATTTTATTTATTATTTCATATTACATATAATTGAAGTGAATGCAACACTCTAAGGTCTACAGACCATTCACACAGAGCCTAAAGTCACCGACTTATTTAATGTCCCACACTTTCTGATACATCTGGATATATGACAGAGAGATAGAGTGTTAGTTACACACATACTAAAGATAAAGAGCTTGAAGTCTTAACAATCCCCCTCAAACTCAAGACAGCCTTTGTACACCAAGTAGCTGTCGAAAAACACTAAACTTATCTTTACCCAAAGACTTGGTAAAGATATCTGCAGCATGTTCATAAGTCTTCACATGCATAAGATCTACTCTCCCTGTAAGAACCATCTCCTTGATAAAATGGTAGTGTACCTCAATGTGTTTAGTCCTGGCATGGTATACTAGATTCGTTGCCAGGAGTGCAATACTGAGATTGTCGCATAACAAAGTCACTGGAGCATCCACCTATAAGTCTAAATCATCCATAAGCTTGAGCAGCCATGCAATCTCACATGTTGCCAATGCAGCACCGCTGTACTCTACCTCAGTGCTACACAATGCAACAGTTGGTTGCTTCTTGCTGCTCCAGCTGATCATTCCACTTCCAAATCCAAAAGCATAACCACTTGTAGATCTATGGTCATATGACATCCTGCCCAATCCACATCTGTGTAACCAATGAGTTTCAGAGCCTTATCTTTCACATAAAACAACCCATAATCTACAATGGACTTTACATATCTCATAATCTGCCTAATAGCATCCAAATGTGGCTTTGTGGGCTTTTGCATGAACTAACTTATGAGCTCAATAGCATAACTCAAGTCAGGCTTGGTGATGGTCAAGTAGATCAAACTTCCAACCATCTGCTTGTACATAGTCACATCATCAATTTCAGCTCCAGTGCTAATGTCCAACTTGACATTCTGATCAAGAGGTGTATCCAGTGATTTACATTCAGCCATGCCATAATTCTTTAGCATTTCCATGGCATAGTGTTTCTGCATTAGCCATAAATAATTTTCAGCCTTGATCACCTCAATACCCAAGAAATACTTCACTTCACCCAAGTCTTTCATATCAAATTCAGATTTCAGCATCCGCATAACATGCTGTATCCCCAAGTCATCATCACCTGTGATTATCAAATCATCAACATAGATAACTAGTACTACCAAACTTTATATCTTTTTCGTAAACAGTATTACCAAACCTTTGTTCGTCTTTTTCATAAATAGAATATGATCAGCCCTGCCAACAATGATTCCCAAACTCTACAAGTAATTACTGATCCTTGCATGCCAGGCTCTCGGAGCCTTCAGCCCATACAATACTTTTTGAGTTTGTATACACAATGCTGAAAATCAGGGTGTACATACCCTTCAAGCTGATCCATATAAACATCCTCTGCTAAATCACCATTGAGAAATGTTAGAAAATAGGTCAAATGATGTATGCTACATGATGAGGAGACTTGTATCCCATAGGCACAGTGAGGAGAGTGGAGAAGCTGGAAAGCTATAAAGGCATGTACTTGGTTCACTTTTCAATGCAATGCTATTTGTACTTGGTACTACATTCTGTGTCTTTGTCATGGTCAGCTCATGATTGTGTTTATGAATCCAAGCTTACATCTTAGAACTTCATTCACTTGAGCAATAGCTTATCTTCTTGTCTATGTCACTATGAGTCTTGTTATTGACTTCCGTCCTCCATAGTCAGAGCTATGCTCTAGATCCATGTTCCCTACATGGTATCAGAGCCAGTGGAGCATGGCTTAGTTCTTTTCCCAGCTCCTCATAGCATCTAGTCAATCTAGGTTAAGCATTTAATCTCATCTCTTAGTTTACACTCCTTCCTGTTGTCTGCCATAGCCAAGCTTTACCTACCTACTTTGGAGCTCTTGGATCTCTCTCCACACACCATATTTTTCTGTGATTTCTTCTAGGCAAACATCCTTCTAGTTAGGGAGCACATGTTTGGCATGATAAGTTCGACATTGTCCATCGCAACACCTGGCATTGCTAAAATTCATCATCGTCTATAGATCTACGCATGTCATGGGTCGTACACTTGATTTATGTAGTACGCAAAGCAAAAGACTCTATGACCATAGGGCTTTATTAGCCTATCATATAAGCTACCTTCTCACCGATTCTTGGCATAGATAGACCACTGGTTGTGCAAATACGAGCTAAAGACCACACGGTTACAGAATCTTAGCAGAGACATCCATAGCTTGCCTCAAATCAAGCTTTCTTTCTCACCTCATTTACTTACTCTTCCTATCCTATTGAAACCTCTGTCATTTAGACCTGTATGTTCTCCAGCAAGGGCAATCTTCAAGAAGATTTGGAAGAATCAAGTCAACAATCAAGCTCATCATAACTAGTATCTCTTGATACTCAACTAGTGTCAATTGACAATGATATTCTTGTGTCTCTTGACACATTGAACCACAACTCTTTTACTGAAGCCAAGTTCAATGGAGAAGGCTTTCATGCTTGGAATGAGAAGAGCATGTACCATCTCATGCTGAAAGACTTGGGGGACTTGTTTGAAGATGAGAAAGAAGATGCAGATGACAAGAAGGAAGATGCTAAAGATGAAGGTGCTATAGAAGTCCATCTTAAGACAAAGGCATGGAAAAAGATGAACAACAAAACTCTAGGTATTATCACATGGGGTCTATCAGATGATGTATTACACCACATCTCTGGCATCAAGAATGCAAAGAAAGCATGGAAAGAGCTTGATAGGATCTTTGGTACACAAGCAAAGAACTGAAAGGTAAAATTACTCATGCAGTTTTATAAGTTGGATGTTAAAGAAAGTTTGTCTATGACTACACACATCAATAAGTTCAAGAGCCTTAAAAATGAGCTTGCAACTCTTAAAAAAAACATTGATAAGGATGAGGCAATAGCAATGCCACTTGCTAGTGTTAATCATGAACCATATGAGAATCTTATGTCCACACTAAGTAATGTTCCCAGTCTCTCACTCAAAGACATTGAACACTCACTGCTTGATGGAGAAAGCAAATTTAAAAGCAAGGATGTAAAAGAAACCAGCTCAAGGGATAACCTTTTGTACACCAAGGGTACTTAAATGATGGATGCTTTTGGCAGAAGGTAACAAACCTCTTATATCCTTTATAAGTTTTTCATTCTTTTATCTTTCCAAGTTGTGATAATGGATAAACGTGTTTTCATTTCGTTGTAATTCTTTATTAGATATAGGTTATGAGTTGGGGCCGTAGTTGGATGGTGTTTATTGAAGATGCTAAAGAAGATCGAGATGACCTATATTTTGAACTTATATTCTCTTTTTCCCAAATCACCAGGACGCTCCCTGATTAAGTGTGGGGATATATGTTGACGATTGAAATTATTGATGTTTGGCTGATTTTTGTTGTTTTTGTGGACTGAATGATTGATTTTTATGGATTTTGAATAATTTTTAGTTGTTTTGGAAGTGTTTTGGATGAGATTGATTAGGTTTGAGAAGATCGTGATGTTTTATATGGAGATTTGATGTTCTAACATGTTCTGTTGATGTCGAGTTAGTGTTTGATTGTGTCTGTTTGAGTCTTTTGACCTTCTATTTTGCTCTGTTTTCCTTTTGTATGAGGGGTTAGAGTAAGGATTGATGGAGTTCGAGAGTGTTTGGAAGCTTATTGATTGATTTTTGATGGTTTGGAATGAATTAAGTGAGCTAAAGATGCCTTTGTTAACCCTCTATTGAGCATCTATAGAGCCTCTGTTTCTCTTCTATTTTGTTTTGTATGCCTCTATAAGTGTGATGATGGATGAATGTGTAGCTTGGAAAATTTTTCCAATCTTGGAAAGGGATGTATACAAGTTAAAATTAGCTCAAAGAAGTGGAAGAAGTAGCTGCTAAAGATTTGAAGTAAAGACTGAAGTGACAGTGATAGTAGTGAGCTCGTAAGGAACATTGTAGTGTTCCTGTGATGACCTTTCATGCTAGTAGACATACCTCTTGGGAGGGGTATTGACGACCTAATAGGGATTATTAATGATTATTCTTAATTATCTCATTGTACAATTGAGAGAGAGTATGTATGAGAGAGAGAGAGAGAGAGAGAGAAAGAGAGAGATAACCAATTCCATGAAGAACAATGTATCTATATGAGTGAGAGATTGTGAGAGAAAGCAATGGAACTTTTGAAGAAGCATATTATGTGATGATTTCCATTCAAAGTGGTGTATTCGCTTGTGTCTTTGTGGTTTCTTGATGAATTCTATGAAGAATATGAAGAGCATAATCAATTTTGTTCAAGCTAAAGCCGTGGGAGAATTGTTTCTATGAAGCTGCGTGAAGATTTCTTGTTCTTGGTATTCTTTTCCTTGTTGTGGACATACCAAATATGAAAAATATGTTTGTTGATGATACAATATAGATTTTGTTTCAGTAGATTCCCCATTTTCTTAGTGTTCCTCTTGAGGCTTCACTTATGATTCTTAAACTTCTATATCTACAAAGAAAACCTTGCATGCTTTCACTTTTTAAAGGAATTTCCAGTCTCCTATTCTCATGCACAAGAGATATCTAGTTGGATTGGGAGATGGGCCAAAATCCAAGCAAGCTCGAACTATTGTCTAGCACTTGAGGACCCAAACCGTGTATAGATTATGGTGGAATTACCATGTGCATACTCGTTTTCACATAGGCTAGTACATAGTTGGAAGGCATTGCCATTTCGGTTCTTTTTTTTAAATGGTAGTTGATGAAGAAGGGAACTTGGTTGTTGAGGATGGAAAATTTGCTAGACAATGAGGAAAATATATTATTAAATAAAATCATAGAAAGATACCCATAGCCAAATGGGAAAAAATTGGAGTCAAATGCAAGTAGCTTCTAAAGGGCAAGTAAGTGGGTCAATGACAACTAGTAGTTGAAGTAATTCCTCTCTTTATTCTTTTTAGGACCTTTTCCACCTTTCTTTAATGATGAATATGTTATCACTAGGTTGAAAAGGTGAAAAGGAGAAGAGTGCAAGCGAGTTGGGAAGAATTGGGAGTGTAAGAGACTTTAAGGCTGACAGTAGATTGTAAAATTTGTCTCCCAATATTGATTTGTGTACCAAAGCTTGTAGAATATTGAATATTGAGGCCAAGAAAATAGAGGTGCAAGCCTCAATATTGATGGAGTTTTTGTTGAAGAACCAAATTTATTGGTGAAGCTTTGAGTCACAGATGAAGCAAGTTGCAACTCTTCTTAAGGAAATCAATTGTTATTGAAGTAGAAGAGCGCACCTTGCTTGAAGAAGTTAGGACCTGGATGTTGACGATTCTTGCATTACTTCAAAGATCATTGAGGCTGGAAGTCTTGTATCTTTGATGCTCCTACCTTTTGGGATGTTTGAGAGGACCTTATTTGTTGATGCATCCTTTAGGTCAATCTCACATTACTTATCACCTATTCTTAACTTGCCTTCACTTAATCAGAGCAATATGCATTTGCAAAAAAAATTCAAATATAAAAATAATTTGAATTTTTTATCACTCTATCTTGCACCATAGCTCGTACCTTGTATCTCCCCCACAATGTAGCAATGCTTTTGAGCGTTGCAAGGGCTAGACTCTTGTGGTGTACATGGGTTGTTTCCTATTTTGAAAATTATTTATACACAATTACAAGGATTTTTTTATTTTTAACATATGTTGGACTATGGTACATCATCACTCAACTTTGGAACAAGCCATTTATTTGGATTATATTAAAATGTGGCATAGGCATCATAATTTCTAACATAATATCTAGGAATGTTACATACAAAATCACATCTAATATTATTTCTTAGTCTATTCTTGTTGCAACATGTAGCTCCTCCTCTGTGAGGATTTTGTCAAGTAGAAGGTAGTGTAGGAGTTGTATGGGTAGCTTGAGCCATCCATGAGTACTTGTAAGGAAGTGGAAGCTGCATACATTGGATTATTCACGGAATTCTATATAGCTCACCTTTGCTTTGTGGTAGTCTCATTAGTTAGTTTTCAAACTTGGCTATTGAAGCTTGAATGTTATACCATTCCCTATTGAATAAAGTTTTTTTTTTGCTTTCATTTCTAGTCTTTGCACCTCCTCCATGTTCTTATATTAGTACACAATTTGGAATGAGAGAATCAAGCAGAGCTTCTTAGGGACATCTTTGAGAAAACGCTCCACAAATTCACCTTCAATCATTGGGTAATGTGTGTAGATGTGGTATTGCTGTTTCCATGTCGCTAGCCATTCTAAAATATTTTTTGCTTAGAATTTTGATGTTGGCTTGAGCATATACTCAAGAAAGTGATGTCAACATTTTATCAAGTTCTTTAAAGTACTTAGGTGCCGATACATTTTCATTTTGACTTGGACAAAATATGTTTTTAGAAATCCTTTTGATTGTGCTTTTAAATTTGGAGTTCTCTTCTATGTTAATTGTGGTACTAAGGTCTTGTTCCTTGCCTAAGGTGATAGGCTTAGTTTTGATTGGGGGTTGTGAAAATTCGAGTTTCACTTTTGATTTGGAAGTAGCAACTAGCATAGAATCAATGGATTTGCTGGTGTTGGCAGTTAAGGATGACTTCTTACTACTTAGATCCTTGGAGTGATTGGAAAAAATCTTAGGCTTATCGTGCTCTGAGGTGTTGGATGTGGTCATGACAATCCTTTCACATGGTAAGTGGCAATCCTTTGGTGTTTTCTCTTCTTTCCCATTTGGATGCATTTTATTTCATTAGGCAACAACATTATATTGTTGGTATTGTGCTTCATTTCTTTTTTTGGTGATGAAGTTCCTTTGGGTTTGGGAGATTTTAAAACATTGGGGGATGAAGTAACAAGTACCTTAGACACTTTCTTATTTGTATTGGATGGTTCTATTGCTTCCATTTTTTGATTTTCTCTTTTGGATTGAGTGGCATCTAGGGATGCCACTATTTTGGTCCATTAATGGTTTATTAGATCCCTTTGTTTTCTCTTGTGAAGTAGCAAGCACCTTAGTATTGCACATTGATAATCCTAGGCACTATCTTCCTCTGGTAGGCAAGTACTAGCTTTTTGGCAATCAATTTATCTATTTTTGACTCCTCGATTAGATTGGCTTATAGCTTGGATTTGCACTAGGTTTAGCTCTCATGCTTCTCATCTTGGATGAAGCATTAGGGATGGTTAGTGGAGATGCTTATACATTTGATTTAGACAAACAAATCCATCAGTTTCTTGCATAGTAGCCTTGAGCATCTATTATGGGTTTGAAAAGCCATTGTGGCTTCAAGTTAACTCTTCATTTTGGTACCCTCATTAGTAAGCTCTTGGTCCCTCGATTCTTCTTGAAGAGACCATATGTTGGTTGGTTTTGATACCCTTGGGGACTATTGTTGTGCTCTTAGTAGCCCAAGTTTTCTCTTTGTCGCCACGTGGAGGAAACCTACCGAGTGGGTTTTGTTTTACTCTTGAGATTTGAGTGACTCTTTAAGTACTTTCTTTCCATCCTCACTACCACATGTGATTGATTCTATGATTGGTTTCTTGTCCTTCCCTTAAGAACAAAAATATATCACTTTTTTAAGGTTGTGATTATCTTGATGTTGTAAGCTCAAGTATATCCCTTATGCTTCATAATCAACCCTGCAATTTAAGAGCATGTAAAACATTATCAGAATGCTTTCAATTTCTACCATTGTGAGAATCTTCCCCTTTCGTAGTATAGGGATCCTCAGTAAGGATTGATATTTGTGCTTGTTGTTACAAGATTAGGCTATCCTCCAACCTTGGTCCCTATGCCATGAGTCAAGGTATTGAAATCCAAATCTTTGTTGATGAGAGCATCTATGATGGGCTCTCTTTGTGGTAGCAACTTGACCATAAGAAATGCTAGTGGTATCAGGCATTAGCTCTTGATTTTTTGGGTCAATATTTGTGTCCTTGTTCTTTAAAATTGAAATATTAGGTCTTGTAGAGAAAAATGAGGTGCTATTGAATGGCTAGACTCTAGCGCACACTCGATCCATATGAGTAATGATGCACTCATTGCATCTTAGGTCTTCTTGGTGAGGTTCCTATTTATTTGGATAGTTTTTGGACATAGGTGCATGTTGATTATGATTCTAGCACTCAATTGGACATAGGTGCATGTTGATTATAATTCTAGCACTCAATTGTTTCTAGTGGTTGCCTCATGCCTCTTCCTTTACTCCTAACATCATCATGATTGGAGTTTGTGTGGTAAACCATGGAAACTACACTACCATAAATTTTATATTAGACATAAGATTTGTATACTCTTCATTGTATGGTTATTCAATGACAAGGGGTATTGATAGGAGGTTATGTTATGATAGGGCCTAGGGATTTTGGTATTACTAAAGGAATGGTAGGTCCTTGATTAGGTGGGGTTGGCAAGACCAATTGTGGGCTTCTTGGGTTGGAAGAGACGCTATTGGGTTATTCAAACCCAACATCTGCCTTGTAGAGCAAGATGTGGGAGCCTTTTAGGGGCTTGACAATAGGTAGGAACATGGGCAAAGTGGCCAAAATTGGAGCACACTCAAGTGAGTCTAGGACACCTTGAAGGAAAATGGTCTCCATTGTAGTGTATGCAATGTACAAAATATTCTGAAATATCTCTTAGATCGACATAAAAGTTTTTTTGTTTCCTAATTTTGAGGTGACTTAAAAGAATCACACTTTTAATCATTCACATTAAGATGCTGAAAGTAAGGAAAAGGGAGCCAAAAAAATGTCATTATCAAAGATAGACCTTTTGGCTAGAATTGCCTCGTGAGGATCAATTTAGATATCCCTTTTTATATTTTTACTAGAGATGAATGAAGTTTGGCCAAATCAGTAGAGTCAAATGTTACATGGGACCACACATGGTAGTATCCTATTGGCCTTTTCACTAATCTTGTCATCAGTAAATGCTAATTAAAAGGCCCTCTTTTCCTCAAATTTGGTCTTAATAATAGGAGATCATCGTGTGGGAGCAATGGGAGACCCAGGAAATTCAATGGATTTCACTTTCAATTTTCCACGTGGGCTTAGGAAGGTCTTATGACTCAATACAATTCAAAATGTGATTCAAGTGTCCTCATGATTGCGGAAGAGATGGTTTGAGCGAATTACTCAAGTCCTTAGATTGTGGTAGCAAAAGCCAATAGAATACTAGAAGGACAAGGTATTTGAAGTGCCAAGGACAATGAGGGGCTATGAATCTCAATTAGGGTGAAGAATGAACATATTGAATGATAATATGAAAGCATGGGTCACATCCTACAATGCTTTACCTTCTAAAAGGCGGAATCCTAATTACATGCCTTATACCAAAAGACAAGAGATTGATTATGATCCTAAAGAGCATGGTAGGTACAACTTCCCTCTTATCTTTATTTAGTATTAACGCTTATAGGCCAGAAGACAACAGTCTTAAGTTTTGTGAAAAGGACTTAATGACCTCTTTCAAGCAATTTGTGAACTACTTTTTAGCTTGCCTTCAAGGCCTTGCTTTCATTACTGTTTGCAAGTACTTACAATTACTCCTCTAACTACTTAATCAAAAGAAGGTAGCAGAAGAAGAGGGCTTACATCCACTCCTCTTTGACATAAATGCAGAAATCGATAGATATACCATGGTAAGATTGCTTCTTTGGGTCACCATACTATCAACATATTGTTTAAAGCTACTAGAATATATGAATGCCATTAGGTTCACAAGCTGTAGCCACCCTTTCCTCCTGAATATACCCCTGGCTGCAAGAGCAGTGCCGAAAACTTACATGATGAGCATGTCATGCCTTGAAAGATCATTACAGCAACTTCCTTGGGCCAACGCAAAGGGAAAAGAAGAAACCACAATAAAATACCCATTCAAAATAAAATTAAATTAAAATTAAAAAATAATAGAAAGAAAAAGCTCCACTATAGAATATGTACGTCCACATCCACAATCACATCACCTAGGGGCCCTCAAGTTGGGTACCTCTTGTGGCATCCACTTAACGAGCTCCAATTCCAACCCCCTAGCCCTTGTTCATCTCAAAGACTCGGGGCACATCAAGGGCAAAGACATCTCAACAAGGCCATCGACAAACCTATCACCCTAATCTTTGCACCACACCTCCCCTTGCATCAATTGGGTCCTCAACTATGGAACAACACTCCAAGATTGCTTAGGGTCCAACCCATCTCCCAATTGCACTCTCACAACTTAAGGATCCACTCGACCAACCCATTTATACTAACAATCACAACTAAAGGATCTACCTAATCAAGAAGCTAAGCCCATTTATACTAACAATGATCCAAAATTACAATATCTCTATCAATAATCCCCTTCATGATCCACCAACAGTAGCCACACATTAGATCTGAGAGTGCCATGGGATTGTAGGAGGGGGGTAATGTTAACCATTTCTAGAAAGGCAAGACGAAAGCAAGATGTGCAAGAAGAAATGCAAAATTTTAAAACAAAAAGAGAAGCAGAAATGAGAGCGTCTCCTCTCGAGCACTTGTAATCCCAGCCAAGTTGTAATATGATTTGAGTGAGACATGAGCATTAAGAGAAGACCAATTGTTTGGGCCAAAGAGATCGAAGGGTGCTCAAAAAGTCAAGGCTATGTATAAGAGCTAAGCAAGGAAAGAATAAACTCATGCTTGCGGTGCAAAATCTTATGGAGCCCTCTTCTTGCTTATTGCTTGTGTGTTACTAGAAGGCACTAACATAGGATTATATATTTGAGCCATTGTTTTAATTGATCCAACAAGGAGAATCCAAAAAAAAGGGGGGGGAAAGAAAAATTGGGGAGATGACATCATTGATACAATAGAACTTTTGATTCGCCACTTAATAATCTCAACAATACTACAGGAGAGATTTCGTAAAAGGAAGTCTTATTCTTCCAAAAAAAGAAAAAAACTACAAATTAGGTAAATGGCATCATTGATAATAATCTCAAAAAAATAATTGAAGGAAAACATCAAGCAAGTATAAACGCGTTAGAATACTAGAGAAGTAGTGCTTGTAAACACAAGTACAGTGTTTCAAAGAATACTAAATGCAATGCTTATGAATGAGGGTGGTGCGACTTCATCGATGTTACAGCGATTGGTTTCAACGATAAAGTGGAAGGGAGGGATGGGACCACTTCTGTCTGTGTGTGTGTGTGTGGCGGTGGCGGTGGCGGTATTGTAAAGCAGGCTGTGCAGGCTTAATGGAGAAGAAGAGACAGTAGTGGTCCGACAAGCTCAAAGAGGTGGAGCAACGGCTAGATGAGAAGGGAGGTAAGCAGTATTAGATGGGTTGGCTAGTAAGTGTATGCGTATTTTGAAATGCTAATAATAAGCTGATAATGATGGAAGTCAGTGAATAACTAAGGGATAGTCATGATGTTGAAGGGTTTCCTAGACAGAGAAACGTGAGCGGGAGAATTCAGTTATGTTAGGGAAATTGTGGTTGAGTATCGGTAAAGGGGTTTAGCCACGGCTAATCGTACAAACCATTCTGCAAAGTGATTGAGAGTAAGTATGAAAAATTTGGAGTTCTCATTTAATAAAGGATTTCGTTTTTTTTTTTTTGGTTAAGAATTGAGCCCAAGGTATTAAGAGTATAAGTGGGCAAATTAGATTTCTTTAATAACGTGTTATATGGCAAGAAAAATGAAAAAATGTGTGTAGGGAATTGGCAATGAGTTTTCATTAAACTCATAAAAGGTATAAGCATTTCAATTTTAAGAATTGTGTATCAAGTATGAGTGTAAGCAAGAAGGACTTATAATGTATGTACATGTGTGTGTGTAGATAGCTACATACGTATATATGCTTGTACGTATATCCTAGGGAAATTATTTGTATTATTTTACAAAGTTAAATGAGGACACTAGTGGTGTCTCACACAAAGACCAACCAATAAACAGGTGCATGCTTTTACAAGGGGGTCTCAAACTAATCTCAAAAAATGTATAACAAGGATGCTTACATAGGGGTTTGAAAGCACTTGAGACATGTACTTACTTAAATAAATGCCATGTTTATGGCATCTCACATCATATCTACATATCTATAGACAACTCTACATACATGTGGACTAACAAAGGCACATGCACCATTATGCATATATACCCAAGTTTATGCGTGCATGTGCAAATATGTGAATGATTATGTGTGTGTGTGTTAAGCAAATAAGAACCAAAAACAGAAGGGGCTATTTTAATGGTAAGTGTGGATGTATAAGATGAATGTGTGTGTGTGTGTGTGTAACATAAAGCTAGGTTAATAGCTTTATAATAATAAATTACTATAAGTTTTAGTTTTTTATAGACATCATTGTTAGTGGCTATCATACTGGATTGTAAAGGATTAAAAATTGTGTTAGTCGTTTTTTCTATTAAAATTAATAACAAGCAATCTTATATAAGATTAAAGAAAAAATGGGGGAAAATAGACTTTATGTGTGAATACAATCTTTTAATCATGATAGCATTATAAGAGCTTAGACAAACCTTAAAGAAGATAACAAGCTTGGTTCACAATTTCATAAGTGTATCTCCAAAAAGGTCCAAACCATAGCTCACATATAATCCACTCGTGGAAAAGAGTGAGTTAGCCCAATAAACAACCAATAAACTCATGAAGTTAGCCCATCGTACATGAGCATGGAGACTTGATAAGGTTGCTTGACCATACATGGGAAAATATTGATTTTTGTCACACTTTAATGTAACATTTAATTCATACTTCAAGGCCTTTTGCAAATATACAACTTGATTTAGAAGCTATATTGTTCAAAGATTCTCAAGCTTGAATTGGTCGAGTGAGCAAGAGCATGAGAAAGAGGAAATGAGTGAAAAATCATGCATGTATATTTGCACTCCAAAATACCCATTCTCATTTGGACCCAACAATGTGCGTCATGGAAAACTAATATAATATTTAAGGAAACATATATTTTTTAATTGAGATACCTTGAGAAAAGACATCTATGCTTGTTATACTGTTGGAAAATGACAAGCATCCTACCTCCTTGTGAAGCTGCACATATTTATCAGATGCTTGATAATATGCACATTAGAGGGGAACTTGAAAATAGTATATGAGAAAGGATCTTAAAAGCTAACAATAAACTATATATATCCTCACTCATCATAAGACTATTATTACCTAAACCTATACTTTAATTTAAGATCCATTGATTTTGATCAATAAAGAAACATAAACTTGAATCCTTCAAATACATCATCATTGATTTCCACCAAGAATGAGGGTTCCCTAAAAAAGAAGAGTATAAGATGAAACTCATCATTAAAATGTAGGACTTTGTATGAATGACTTCCATGATATGCTAGTAGGTGTGCTTTTCATATTCATGTACTAAAGAATCACCTTGATTGGGCCAAAATACCAAGACTGCATATATATAGTTTGTAATCGCTTTTTTTGGAAAGCCTTTCGCATTCAATCCGTTAACATATATATCTTACCAAATTAATAATTTACAATGTCAAAATGAAATATATTTAACCATAGAGTCAAATAAGTATGCCTCACAATTATAATACATGTGAATATTATGAGAAGGGATTACATTGTGTACTCTAGATAATAGCAAAAGATATGAGATCCAATTGTCAATCAATCAAGTTTTGTCAATGCTCATCTGCATTCACCAACATATTAGTTCATTAACTCATCATTAGCATGAAAATTAGTCCTTAGTCTAATTTATTTTAACTTGCCTAATAATTACACAACATGGTTGCAATCATTGCTTTGCTCCTTGGAAATGCTTTGCTAGAAAGGGGTCTATTTAGTGTGCCAACACCTCACATCATGTTCAAGGTGTTGATAAATTGGAGCACACCGCATCAAATGGCAATGCATGTACTCTCATTAGTACTTTATGTAGTGGGCATAAAGAACTTATTGTTAGTTCTTGGAATTATCGAAGATAGTTTTAGAGTTAAGTTTGTCAACGACAAATATAAGATTCATTATTGCAATAGCAATGAGTTATGTTTGTTGATGGTGGTAGATATAAGATTCATTATTGCAGCAACAATGGCATTATTGTTGCTCCATCAACCTTATAACATGAACTTTAGAATATGGAAGCTCATGAGAGGATTGCACATAGTAATGCATGCGTATGTTTTATATATAAGGTCTACTATTCAATGATCTTAGAGAGCTTTCCCATGGTGAATTTGGGAGGCCAAAACTATAAATTTTCTTGAAACTCTCCCTTTCTCATGGTGAGTTTGACAAAGAATTCCATGAAAATAGGAAACTCTATTTCTTTTGTGAAATTTTTGCTAAAGTTATGAAACAAGCATAATAGGTTCACCCTCATCACTTACAACAGGAGGTTATAAACTTTGTTAAGCATCCCCCTCTCACTCCTACCACACACAAACCACTAGTTGCACTAGTCATCCTAATCACAGAGCAGTGTGGTTGTGCTATGTGTTTAAAACTGTCGTGCCCTTTTCATTTCCCTTTTCAAACTCATAGTGGAAAGGCTCTCTTACACTAGAGTAAAATTCATAGAACTATATCTTTGGCTCATTAGCTCTTAATAAATTGGTAGCATTGCAAGCAGAAATTGGCTCTTGACAAATTGGATATTAGAAGCTCTTCCTCTCTCTCTCATCATGGGCACATGTGCTGCTTCATTTCTCATCCAATAGAAAAGCTTCTTGTTTGAGCAAATCAAATTTAGGGGCACATATATGGCTTAATTATGCTGAACCCTTCCAACAAGGTATCAGAGAGAGGGGCATATGCCACATAAAGTTTTATTAGGCTAAAAAAAGACGACTTGGAAGAAAACCATTGGCTGTTGGACTTTACTTATCAATTGCTTGATTGTACATGGCAGCATGCTTTGTTAGATGGGGATTATGAGTTCTCTTTCCCTTCTGGGCTGAAAGATACAAGTCAGTGCAACCACATCAATAGCAAGCAGACGGAACAATGTCACACTATACTCATGTGCTCTCTCTCTCTCTCTCTCTCTCTCTCTCTCTCTCTCTCTCTCTCTCTCTCTCTCTCTCTCTCTCTCTCTCTCTCTCTCTCTCTCTCTCTCTCTCTCTCTCTGTCTCTCTGTCTCTCTCTCTCTCTCAGCCACATCAGTAGCAAGCAAACGAAACATCTCACACCCTACTCATATGCCAAGCTCTCTCTCTCTCTCTCTCTCTCTCTCTCTCTCAACCACATTAGTAGCAAGCAAACGGAACATCTCACATCCTACTCATATGCCCAAGCACACACACACACACACACACACACACACACACACAGGGAGTACTAATTGATCAAGCCATTCAACTTAGCTCATCTGAGTGGCCTAGGCCTCGACACAAACACCTATGACATCTTCATAGGTGAATACACATTATTATCGCTCTAGGCTCTCCACATCCACATGATATTGTACCATCTAGAGCTCATTGTTACTAGATAGAGTTCTATGGTTTATACAGCCTTAGTTTCCTTCTTATTTGCTTTGTGCTACATGTTTTGCTCACATAGTTGTCCCATCATACTCATGATTGTGACTCATTGTCTCATAGGTCATTTTGGCCTCTTGTTGTTGCAAATAATATACCATTTCATTTCATTTCTCTCTCCACCTCGCCCCATCCACCATCACAATTTGTAGCTATGTTTGCTTGTAGCGTCCACCTAGCTTCTCTTCCCTTGAAACCTTATCCCTAAATTTTCATCCCTTATTTTCCAATCATTTGCATCACCTTCACATACAATGGAAGCACGACATCTAATAGAGAGGGTCCACTTACTATAGAGGGTTAGACCTGAGCTCTTGCCCTAACAATAGGATATATCCAAAAACTTTCTCAAATGATCCTAATAGCATTGCCCACGCTCCAAGAGCAAGCCCATAGCAAGAATATCTACATCAGTGAGTTCACAACATAGAAGCACCAAATATGGTCTTGAAGGACCCACGTACCAAAGTGCACACATGCGTGACAAAGCTAGAGAAAAAGTTAGTGCGAGAGGAACACGATGTAAAGTGAGTGTAGTGGATAGAGGCAAGACAATCGACACTTGTGAACCTTTTCTTTAGTGTGTTGATGAAGTTGAAAACATGGACCAAGAAAATGCAAGTAGGAGCCTATAAACAAATAAAAAGTGAAAACGATTGCACAGAAGATGAAAATGTCACTATTCAGACAGACTTTTTTAAGCCTTGTATATACTTGCATTAATGCTCCAATCATAAGCCTTGTAACCCTCATGTAACATGTGCACTACAATCTCTGTACACTTAGTGAGGCCTTGTGATAGCCTCTACCTTTATATGATTGGTTTTTCCATGTCTACACTTAGCAAGGTTCTACTCATGACAGCCTATGTATAATCGATGTTTTTTTAATGGTTGTAATTGAGGAGGGGTGTTGAGAAACATTCAATCACACTCCTATGATAGCCTCTTTGTATGAGGAAAAGTGGTACCATCTTGCAACTATAAAAGAGTGTACTTGACAATCATTATCATCCACCAAAGGCGGCAGCCACCACGGCTACTTTGAGTTGGATACCTTATTTTCTAAATTATAGCATTTGATTTGATGAGAGACTTTTGGATGACATATAACCCATACCAAAATAGCACTCCCTTCCCTTTTTGTTGTGCACCCTAGATATTCATAGGCATCACTTCTATTTTTATTTTTTGTTGCAATTATGTATCACTTGATGAATACATTGACCATAAACATGTATGTAATGCTTTGGGGATCTTTCTTTCTTTGTTTCTAGAGGAATTTATTTAAAAAATTAAAGGGACAATTAGGCTATATACGAGAGTCCTTACCTATCTTGGATGCAAGTGATGAGAGAGGAGGCCATAGTCATCGTGGAAGGGCTTGTCAGAGCCTAATGACGGGAGCTCCGTCTGCAGAGCCTCTTTGAGGTTGAGCACCACCTCGCTCATGCAGGGCCTCCGCGAGCTCTCAAACTGAGTGCACTGCATGGCCGCCTCCAGCACGCGCCATACTGACGATGCCTCATAGCTGCTCCCCACCTTCTCATCCACAACATCCTCAATCATGCCTCGCTCGATCAAGGGCCGCGCCTGTCCATTGACACCCCCAACTCTCAGATCAGATCGGCCACAGTAGACTGTTCTAGATAATTTGGTTCATTGATACATAAAGTTAATGCACTGCACATGAATTGATTAACTCTTTGTGTTACCCATTCTGCTATGTGCACTTGTTTTTCTTTATCTCCTGCATTGAGGATCACATTCTGTCCACTTGTCACTTCATACAAGAGCACCCCAAAGCTATAAACATCGACTTTTTCTGTCAGTTTTGTGCTGGATATGTACCTGCATAAAAGGAAGGATTTCCCACATGACACAGCTTTATTACATGGATGATCAAAAGTGACATTTCACTAGGATTTGTGCACAGCTATATGTACATACTCTGGATCCATGTAGCCTATGCTCCCCATCATGTTAGTTGTAGGAACATCTTCTGCACTACTCAGACAATTCCTTGAGATGCCAAAATCAGCAATCTTGGCTTCCAAGTTATCATTTAATAGAATGTTTCTGCTTTTGATATCCCTATGAATGATTTGTGGTTTGCATCCATGATGTAAATAATCAAGTCCTGCATTTGTCATTGCCACTTCATAATAAACCAGACCATCATATAATAGAAGAGATGCTTAACTTGAAAAGCCCTCAATCAGCCCCTGAAAGAGTACAAACACTTACTACCTTGCGCAGCATCAACCAATATCATCAATCTTTGTCTCCAAGACAACGGTGTAACTTTTGATATTGGACCTTCATTAGCAATCAAGAGAACTTAATGTACCTTTGACAAAATGGACCAATCAAATGATTTTTTGTAATTGATATTCTTATACCATGGAGGTAGTTGAACAAAGATCCTTTAGGCATTAACTCACAGACAAGCACTAATAGCCCTTGTCTTTCGATACAATACCCCAAGAGTCCTACAAGGTTCTTATGATGCACTCTGGATAGCAGCCCAACCTGAGAAGCAAACACTTGTGATGATTAATCACGAGGTATGCAGAAATAATTCTCATCACGCAGGTGCTCTTGTGGGTCTCACAGAAGAGTGATTCGGTTGAATATGACTTTCAGTTTGAATTACAATCTAATATGAGTACAGAACAAAGACCATACAGGCTCTTTCAAAACTCTTTGCATCATATTCAGTTGAATATTACTTTCGGCTTGAATTTCCACCAATATGCATTAGAACAAAGACCATACACACCTCGTTCAAAAACTCTTTGATTCCTTGACTAGAATTCTTGGAAGCTACTTTGACAGCAACACTGCAACCACTAGGAAGCTGTCCTTCATAAACAGGTCCAAAACCACCACGCCCCAGCTCCACTCTGAAATTTTGTGTGGCAGTTACAATGTCCTGCTAGGTGAAGGATTCAGCTAAGCTGGAAGCTTTCCTTATTTCAGTGTGTCCCACCACTGCATTAGTATATACAAAGCATTCATGAGAGGACATCATAACTTGAACAGAGCACAAATTACTAAAAGACATGTTGATTGCGGCAACCCTCAGAGCTTCTTTCCATCAGCATTTGTAAATCCTTATTCAGCATGCATTGAAAGCATTAAGGTAATCAGTTGATGTAATTACCAAGCTCTCAATAATTTTACCCACCATAGGTAGGGCTTGTCTGCTGTTGATGCTCTTTCTTGATGAGCTTTCGTCTCTTGGCGAAGATGATCAATCCAATTCCACCAATGGCAAGCAATGCAGCCGCAACCACTCCAATTATCACACCAACATGATTATTCTTGGCCTTTGTGCTAGAATTTGGAAAATAACTATTTGATGGAGATGGGGGAGAATGGCATGGTAAGTTATTATCACGGCAGAGTAATGGATTTCCAGAAAAGCTGCAAGGTAAATAGAGGTTTCTGAGTCAAGCCTTGCTTATCAAATTGCCCCTTTCACACAATTAATAAACAAGCACATACACTAAATGATATACAGAATTTGGGCAACAACTAGTACTGAAGGCAACTTATACACACCCTTATACAGCGGTAAATTCTGGTTCTCAGCCAATTTAGTCATTTGCAGTCCTTGAAGATACATTCCAGCTACTATCAATTTTCATCAGTTGAAGAGGAGTTTGATATATGATGTCACTAGTCTGACTGCATATAGATCTGCTTTGTGCAGTAAAGGTACATTACATGGACCTACTTTGGGTTATGTACTTCCATTTTAGTGTGTTAAAAAGACAATGGACTGATAGCCTATCATTGCTATCTTGCTGCAACCTCTCTTTTTTTTTGTGAAGGATTTTCAATTAAAGAATAGCAAATTAAAATATACACAAAGGGCCTTCTAGGCAACCAGGCAATATAAAAGATAGGGGACAATACCACAAGTAGCCACAAGGCTATTGAGTCACTAAAATTAAAGGACTGCATTAACACAAACTAACTACATTTAGTCCTAATAACACAATATTAGTGAGTTTGGGAATCTCCCAATTCCCATTTTTTGAATACTAAAAAGGTAGCTCCCAAATAACATGTCCATAAGTTTCTCAAAACCATATGATGTGACCTATTATTGGAAAGCACTTGAAAAATGGAATCTATTGAGCTATAGACCGCTCGATTTGGAGTTATAGTGTTCAAGTTATAATAAATCCAAAGATTTGACCACGTGTCCCAAACTTATGGGAAATTTCCATATTCCCCAATATGGTGTTTAATTTAGCTCCATAGAAATAGCCCTGAAAATATTCATTACATTAGAAAGGCATTTTATTTGGCAGTAGGATAAATGCCCAAAAATCCCCTATATAAGGACATGTTGTGGGCATTCATCCTGATCCCTATTCATCCATTATCACATCCACACTATGGCAAGCTCTACATCATCATTCCTAATAATTTGGAGGTTCTGCCCCTGCTGCCATTGCTGCCACCCATCACCCAATGCTGCCGCCAGCCTGTCAATGTTGCTGCCATGTGGCAGTAGATGGTGTGGACTGTGCGATAAAGGCTGGAAACAAGTGCCCAATGGATGTAGACAATGTTGGGAAGCCTCGGCTAAGATGTCCTCCATGAATAGGGTGTGGGCAGCGAAGCTAGAGGGCCTGAAACCTGCAAAAACGAGATTGGGCTGAATGGAGGGCAACTTGCCTATTTATGAAAGTTTTCGGATCTCAAACCTCTCCTCGTTTTAACTCTCTTGAACTACTTCCCATTTTATGGTTTTTCATTACTTAAACATTTTAGGGGCTGTCCAAGAGGCTATATCAGCATGTAATGCTTAGTTTAGCTCAACAACCACCTCTTGTCATTGTAAAGCTCAAATATGCATGATCCGCTGCTAAACCAATAGGTCTTCTTGAAGAGGTAAAGTCAATTCAATGATATCTGGCAACAAAGAGGGTGACCCTATCAAATAGTCTACAGTACTCAATTCCCCCTTGGGGATCCAACATGTAAGCCCTCCTCAACTTTGCCATCATGACATGCCATTAAAGATGACCATCCCATGTGCATTCCCCAATGGGATGAAATGTCTATCATACTCTGTTATCTCCCTAGTGTCACATGATTATCTTTGCATGTTCATATCCTCTAGGGCAATCTCTCAATACATGGCATCATGTGTGTCATACATCATTGTCTGGGCAGTACCTCTGTATACATAAAAATCTTCGGATAGCTATGTCTCCCACATGATGTGTGGCGCCATTGTCTACTATCCAAACAACCTCATGACCACAAGGATGTGTCGAGTGGGCCTCTACGATAGCCTCATTTGAAGACAGCTCGCTCATGGACAAGTATACAACCTCTGATATCCCTCCAAAGATGAGGTGGGCCTCAGGACCTAAGTCCATTGATGGTCCAATCGGCTGGTCAAATATCCCCCTAGATGTTGAACAAGAAGCAGACCGTGATGGTTGTCTTGTAGCGATTTGGCCCAAAGGTCTCTAGTGACATTGTGTGGGTGGATGGTCACCACCCTGCCTCCACTAAGGGAGTTACCCACTGCAAGTGGGGCAAGGTCTTGGTTGGGGGATTTAACTTGGGTTTTGTATCTTTGGCCTTTGAGTGACACTTATTGTTGAAATGGCCAATCTTTTTACAATGTTCACAAAACCTATTTCTCTTAGATAAGTTATACCGCCCATTCCAATTGAGATTGGGTGTTCCTCCAATCTCAATTGGGTGTTCCTATACAAGGATCTCAATTGGAAGTGATCTTTGTCTTTATCCTTGAGATTGGGTGTTTCTATACCGCCCAAGCATGAAGAGTACAAAGGAAAGTGATCTTTGTCTTTATCCTTGTTATTGTCTTTCACTTGCTTCCCCTTCTCAAAAGTGGACTACGGCCCACTCTAAAGATGGCAAAGAGGGTTTCTTATGAACTTGATCAAACAGCCATACATAACGCAACAGCTAGCCAACAAACTCATAGAATGTGGACAATCTAGACTATGAGATCACTTGTTCCATAAAATTGAAATACTTCGGTGGCAACTTATTTAAAAACAAAGCGACCTATCGTAATTGAACTTAGGAGGTCTAGTAGTGGCAAACTCAGTTAGTAACCATCCACGCTCAAATAACTTGACATTAAGGTAATCCTAATGAGTGATTTTGAACTCTTGGAGCTCATGGTCAAGGTTTATGTGCCACATTCTATCCTAAGCAGCATAGATGAGTATGTGGATAAGTAATACATGAGATGAAAAGTGTTGATGATGTGTTATAGAAGGTGGAGAGGTGGGATTGATGATGATAGTGTCAGAGTGCATAATGAAGAGAAGCACCAACGCAAAGAGAGAGAGAGAGAGAGAGAGAGAGAGAAAAGAAATGTTGTTTAGTACTTAATAAATATAACATCCATTACGAAAAAAAAGAGAGAAAAGAAATCTGCATTGACTGAAAAAGAATGTTGAATACAAAGGAGTGGATTGATCAGTCCCTACATGCAGCCCTAGGTGTCACTGAGGGCATTGGATCAGGCTGAAATGATGACAAACAGGACCGATGATGATGGAGACAAAGACACTGAAGGAGACAAAGAATATCCGGCCTGCTGTCCATGCCAAAGATGGAGGAGACTGCAACTACAACGGATCACTTGCCAAAGGAGAGAAGAAGATAATCTGCCAACCCGGGGAGGGGGGGCTATAAATAGCACAAACCCCCCAAAACTGGCTGACCAGCATTAGAGAGTGACAAAAAATTACACTCTTTCTATTACCCTCAAATCTACCTCTTCTTTGGCCTTCAGCCACATCTAGGATCCGAGAGAGGGTGTTAGTAGTCATGTTTATCATCCCCTGTCATCTCTTGCATGTGAGCCTTAGTTTGAGTCAAACGGGGACATTAGGAGCTTTGACATTTTTGTCATGTGCTTTGATGGAGGAGGTAGCTCATTCTAGAGTCTACATTTCTTCTTTTATTTGGTTTAGAAGTGTTTATGAGTCAGTTTTCAACCACTTTGCTGCCCTTGCCACATTGCGAGTGCTCTAGACTACCACATCAGCATTACTGATGCCACATGAGCATTTTTAGTATGATCAATTGCTATGCAGTTGACTTGATTTTTTGTCACTCTCTAATGCTAGTCAGCCAGTTTTGGGGCTCAGATCCTAGATGTGGCTGAAGGCCAAAGAAGAGGCAGATCTTAGGGTAACAGGAAGAGTGCCAATGCCCATGAAGTCCGTCGATGTAGACCGCCAATGAAGAAGCTCCTCACGATCCTGGAAATCCCCCTCTAAAACAATAGGGGACAAGGAATCCACAGTCGCATCACCAAGACCGAACCCCTCTGAAAGGAATGGGGGGTACAAGGGAACCACCGAAGGAGAGGGTGGGGGACGGGAAAGTACCTATGGAATAGATGGTGCACAAGCAAGAATGGGTGTAGCAATAGACAATTGCCTTGGAGGACCCTACATAAGAGAAGGGGAATGGAGCCTATAGAGCCCACTCTCCTGCCAACCTATTGCTAAAATAGCTCCTAAAGAAGAATCCACAATAAACATGGCCTGCTCGGTGAAGACAACCCGGGTACAAAGTCTAGTAAGACCATAAATGGAGAGGAGTGGAAAGCCCAAGTTTGGAACATGTAGGACTTCCAAAATGGAGGGCGACAATAATGGCAAAGTGCCAACACTACTAATAGGCATCGAAAAAATGTCACCAACAGTGACAAGACCCTCACATGGACGAAGATGCTGTAGCATATCTCCTCATGGAGTCATATGACTCAAAGCATCACTGTCAATGAGCCAAGGGCTCGCTATAGACGAGTCAAACATTGAAGAAGAATCCTCCAACACATGGATATGAAGGAACACAGACTCATGGGTAACAACTGCTATAGAGAAAGAGGAAGGCTCAGATAATGTAGTTCCATCCTTCGCTCCCAAACGAAGCTGAGGGTACTTCTGCTAACACTTCTTCTCAGGAGGTGTCCCCTTCCCATAATGTGGGCATCGAGGCTTCTCTAAATCTGTGTCAGAGCTTGAAGAATACTCTTATGTCTCCTTCTTGGGCTTGGCCTTTGTTTTCTCCCTCTTCTTCTTTCCCCCTCTTGTACCTACAGTAAAATCTTTCATGGAGCTGGACCCATTGGCTACCTCTTTCAAATGCTCGTTATGATCCAAGTCAAGTATGGCAAGCTCCTCCCATGAAGAGTTTCAGGTCCTAGATGTAAGAAGGCTAGTGTAGAAGACTATCATATTTCAGAGAGGGTAACTAAGTCAAAAGAATCATGGCTATATCCTCCAAAGAGATGATCTTGCTAAGGAAAGAAAGCTCATCCCTCATATCCTCCAACTTGTTGATGTGATCCTTCATGGAAGGAGAGTCATCAATAGTGACTCTCCAAAGTGATGATCCTGCCGAGGGAAGAAAGCTCATCCCTCATATCCTCCAACTTGTTGATGTGATCCTTCATGGAAGGAGAGTCATCAATAGTGAGCAGCCGTAATTTCTTCCCAAGAGTAATCCAATGGGAAAATGTCTTCTAATTGTACAAAGAAGCAAGCTTTGTCAACACTTGCGTCGGCTACCGCAACCTACATACATGCACTATGATAAAATCATGTAAGCTCATAAAGAGGAAAGATCAAGCTCTAGAATTGAACCGATCCCATAGGGCCACACGATCCATCGTCGATCCCACTTTGGGATCCTCCACGAGACAAGGAATAGGGAGGGTAACAAACTCCCAAAGATCGAAGGTGTCAAGTATACATTCCACCTTACAAGACCAAAGTGAATAATTTGATCCGCCCAAAGTCTTCTTTGGGAAGAGAAGGAAGAAGAGGAACCTATACTGATGGTGCCATCATACACATCCTGAGGTTAGAAGAACGGGCCCTATGGGAGACATGGAGAGAGAGGGGAGGAGAGGGCTGCTCTGATATGTGTGACTTGTTAGGAGAGGGTTCCTGTTCAGAACGGGGATGGGACCTCCAATCTTCGCGATGATCCCACTGCCTTCCAAAGGAGTGACGAGAGACATTCTCGTTAGAGTCATCAAAGCCATTGAACTGGTGATAAGGGATCTTCAACACCTTCAAACACCCACAAAAATCTATGTTTTGCTGCAAATGGTCCCGAACAGTGGAAATCAGCTACACCTTTGCAATAGAATGATTGTAGATGGTCCACTTGTGTCATATGGATCAGTAGAACACAGAAAATCTGCATTCTCAGCAAAGCGCAGATGACTGAAAATCTGTGTTTTCAGCTCGGGGGGTCTCCTCTCAAAGGGGTAAATCTGTGTACTGACTTCGGCGATGATACAATGTGAGAGTACCCAATGGAAGAGAACTACAAACATGGAGAGAGAGAGAGAGAGAGAGAGAGAGAGACAGAGAACAAGAGATGAAGAAAAGAAATTTGCACTGACTGAAAAAGATTGTTGAATACAAAGGAGTGGATTGATCAATCCCTGCATGCAGCCCAAGGCATCAATGAGGGCACCAAATCAGGCTGAAATGATGACAACAGCACCGATGGTGATGGAGGACGGGAATATTCACCCTAGTGTCCATGCCAAAGATAGAGGAGACTGCAGCTACCAATGAACCACCTGCCAAGGGAGAGAGGAAGATAATTTGCCAATTGGGGGTTAGGGGGGAATAGGGGGATGCTGCTATAAATAGCACAAACCCCCAAAAACTGGCCGACCAATATCAGAGAGTGACAAGAAATCAGGCCGGCTTCATTAAATGCATTCAGCAGCAGCTGATCATGCCAAAAATGCTGACGTTGCATCAGTAATGCTGATGTGGCACTCTTGAACACTCGCAATGCGGCAGTGGCAGCAAAATGACTGGAAACCGACTGACAAATACTCCTAAACCAACTGAAAATTGAAATGCAGACTCTAGAACGAGTTGCCTCCTCTATCAAAGCACATGACAGACATGTTAGAGCTCCTATGTCCCCATCTGACTGAGACTAAGGCTCACACACAAGAGATGATAGTGCATGACAAACATGACTGCTAAGAGATAGAGCAGTTGTAGGTGGGGACATCATAGAGGATGGTAAGTGGCCAGGGAAGCATGGATGACTTATTGATGTTGATGAGAGAGCAGCAACTCTAAGGCTGATGTTGACGAGAAAGCAGAAACTCTAAGGCTGATCAGTAGCTTGCAAAAGAGACAAGCACGTGGCAATAGCCTTAGAGGCAGGAACTGGTTTGATGTCAGCTGCTGAGTCAACATGCTGTCTACGAAAGGCAACAGTGTTTGTTGTCTTGAGTGACTTGATGGCACGTGATTGATTGCAGCTGGTGGTCATCCTGCCAATAGCTGATGGTGTTAAAGGTAGTGTTGGAGCGGACTGTGATAATGCAGCAAGACATGACAACAGGAAGATAGGAATTCTAAGACTGCAGTAGTCAAGTAGGAGCCAATAGCTGATGGTGTTAAAGGTAGTGTTGGAGCGGACTGTGATAATGCAGCAAGACATGACAACAGGAAGATAGGAATTCTAAGACTGCAGTAGTCAAGTAGGAGCCACTGTTGCAGAGACAAGACATCTGCAGAAATTACAGCAGCAGGTATGGTATTGCTGACGGCAGGTACAGCAGCATGGCTTCGCTGATGGTAGTTGACGTGCTGCTGCTGGAACAAGGTGTTGCAGGCAGACTTAGCAGGTGTCGCAGTCCAGAGCTGGCACGTGCAGCTGACATGGCAATATGGCAGAAGTCTAGAACTGCACATAAGCTTCTTAGGAGAATAAAGTTAAAATTTTAAGCTATGAAGTATCCCCACCATTAAGTGCTTGATGTAAATCTCTCTCTTTATGATACAAGTTCACATCATGCATTATCTTTCTTTTTGTAAAAAACTTTCCAACAAAGAGTATACTTCAGATTTGTCTCTCTACTATAAAGGCAGCCTACTTTGACATTCTCTTCAATTTGCATCCAATATCAAACTTCCAAACCCTTGTTTGTTCCCAATGGAAATAAATTTGAATTTACGAGACAGATAAACAAAAGAAAAGGGAAATCAATGGATGAAGCTAGATGCAACCAGCAACTCGACCTACTCAAATTGTAGTGTTGATGCATCTCTTTTTTCCAATAATAGTATTGGTATTTGTCCCGATAGATTATTGTTTTGTAGATACCTGCATAGGATAAGGCATGTAAGGGTTTCATATCAAGAATCAATTGTGCTCTTTGAGAGAAGGAATGACAAGCTTATGGAAAGAAAAAAATTTGGTTTGCATCATTTCCTCTATTTCCTATGATATCTCCATTCAGTTCATAATAAATTTTTTACAAATAAAAAGTGAGAGAAACAATAAAAAAATCTGCATACCACTTACAAGTATTTCAAATTTGTCAAAGTGGACAATGATTCAGGAAAAGATCCATTGAGCTTGTTGTTGCTTAGATCCTTGTATGAATCATTGGTTTTGTTTTAGTGATATATGGTATAGACATTAGAAAATACTCATTTTACTAAACTTAACATGAGAAAATTTCCATTAACACTACTCTTGTAATTGGCCACAATTGTGGGTATGAGAAACTTTTGTAGCTTAGGCTCTATTTCGATTACTTGAAATAACATGGACCTACAATCTCAAATTTTTGATGTAGCTTTATCGATGATCGAGTGGCCCCTGGCATAGGAGGCCCGCTTCTACCAGTTTATAGAGTCTCACCTCTCAACTTGGTTGATAGATGCCCTGGTGGTACCACCAGGCGCATCCATCAACCCCATGGTCCGAGGGAATGGAGTTCACTGTCCAGGCTGGCAGCGAAGTGTATCCGCATGCTTCATAGCTCCTCTTCCTCTTGTCAGTAGCTTCCACACCAAACAACTGCTTGTTCGATCAGTCATAGGTTTTCCTATGAGTTTACATCTTGCATCCTGGAATGTGAATAGCCTCCACTATAGTGGAGCACGTGGTTCCAGGAAGTTGATTGTTCAGCACGAGCTGCAGCTTGCCCTTGCCAAACGGATCGACATCTTACTTCTACAAGAGCATAAGCTCACTCCTATCTAGGCACAGCGAGTAGGGAAGGTACTCCCGTGCAGTTCACACACCTACCGGAGCATGCCATCGGTGCCCACGGCAGGAGTGGAGGCATATACACCTCTATTGACCCGAGTCTCACTGCCTGTGTACGAGATCACGCGACGATAGTGGCAGGGAAGGTTCTATGGATCAGATTGGATATTGGGGACTCATGCCTTGGAGTCCTCAATGTCTATGCCCCTACTGAGGTTAGGGCATGCACCAGGTTTTGGGTGTGGAGATCGCAGTAGGACTCCCAGAGGTGGACTTCTGGATTATTGGAGGAGACTTCAACAACCTGGAGGCCTTAGAGGACCAGTAGGGCAGAGGAAGAAACTACCAAGGCATGGCTAGGGAGGAGCAGGAGGCATGGGAGATCTTTCTACTAGCAGTAGGAGCACGTGATGCTTGGAGAGACCCAGCTTTCCACAAGAGGGAGAGGTCGCTGGACTTCTCCTGGGAATACAAGCGGCTAGGTGGAGTCCTGTTGGAGCAATTGGACAGGTTCTATGTGGGAGAATGGGGATGCTCTCGCAGAGGCCAGGTAGGGTGGTTGGTGTGCACCACTTTGTCCACTGCCCGATTCTCTTGACACTTGATCCCCCACCATCTACCCTAGACACACGATTCTATTGGATCCCTCACTCAATCGATAGGGGAGGGAGGAGGTGAAGAGACAGATTGAGCAAATTTGGACTAGGGAGTGGGGCAAGAGAGATAGGATCACAAAGGAGGTGGCAGAGGTCCTAGCTGAGTTGAGCAGTATCTACCAGGAGGCAGCCCTACAGATGAGGCAGTAGAGTTGGGAGGAGGAGAGAGCACTCCAATGGGAGCTAGCAGCCACGCAGAGATTGCTACAAGAGGCACCACGGAATCCCATCCTCCACACACAGGAGGTGCGCGCGCGAGCTGCCATCATAGGCCTAGAAGAAAGGCGCTTTGAATTCTCATTACGCACCTCAGCAACCTTCTGGACGCGGAAGGGAGACACAATGTGCAGGGAGTTTTTCCAAGTATACCAGCCCCGCACCTCAAGAGAGTAGATACGCAGCCTTTGAGATCAGTATGGGAGGACTCGTTCTAGTCCAGACGAGGTGATGGAGATTGCCATGGACTACTACAAACACCTTTTCCAATAGGAGACAGCCTCAGCTAGAGGACAGCAATGTAGACAGGAGGTCTGGGATCACATCCTGTCCCTTGTCACAGAGGAGATGGGACACTCCCTTCTAGCCCCCTTCACAAAGAAGGAACTAGAGGAGACTTTCCATACACAGGATGAGCAGAAATGCCTGGGAGAGGATGACCTCTCTAAGGCCTTCTTCACTACCTATTGGGAGGTGGTGAAGGACCCCTTACTGCTCGCCTTCGAGGAGATTTTTACTTCTGGACAGATGCCAGGGAGTTGGTAGGCAACTCCGCCATGTGCTTCCAGACATCATTCATGACACACAGACAGACTTTTTCCAAGATAGGAGCATCCTAGACAATGTCTTTACCTTCTTTGAGGCGACAAAGTGGGCTCAGCACAGTGGTCAGGGACTGGCTGTACTTCTCGACTTTGAGAAAGCCTATGACAGGGTGGACTAGGACTTCTTAGAGGGCACCATGGCGAGGTTGCGCTTCCCCTAGACATGGATCCGCGGGGTCTCCGCACTTTACAAATTGGCAACCAATAGGGTTCTTATAGGTGGTAGGTGAGAGAAGTAGTTTCGGCTAGAGAGATCGATCCGGCAGGGCTATCCCCTAGCCCCATACCTGTTCTTACCCTTTGCAAAGGCAATGTCTCACTTCCTCAAATCACATGTGAGCGGATTACATGGCCTCTGACTACCAATGAGAGAGGAGACGGAGCTGTTAGACTCAAAGTATGTAGATGATACAACACTCTGCATAGAGGACGATGAATTGATGCTGGAGAGAGTGAGACTGGCTCTCGAGGTATTCTGTACTGCAGTGGGAGCGAAAATCAACTCGCGAAAGTCGGTTGGTTTCCTTACAGACCTGGACTCTAGCACGAAGTGGAGCGTCCACTTGGGATTTAGATGGGTGAGTAGAGGGCAAACCCCGTCCGTTACCTAGGGTTCCAGGTGGGACTCGACATCACTCCCGCCCAGCAGTTTCTTGGAGTCCTTGACTCTATTCAGAGGAAGCTGACCTACTGGAGTACTGCTTGCCTTTCCCTAGCAGGTTAAGCCCTAGTGGTTAACCAGGTCCTCCTAGCGACGGCTTGGCACATCACCTCGTGTTGGTGCTTCTCCTCATCCTGTGTAGTTCAACTTCGTCGCCTAGTGTGGAATTTCCTTTGGCCACGTCGGATAGTTCCAAGGATTCCCAGGCCAAGGTGGTGGAACTTCCTTTGGCCGGGTCAGAGAGCTCCAGGGATTCCTAGGCCAAGGTGGCGTGGGCGACTATCATCTAGCATCAGTCATCAGAGGGAGGGCTTGAGATCATAGACCCAAAGTATCAGAGTATGGCCCTCTTAGGCAAGCTAGTAGTCCGCGGCCTCACACTAGGAGGGCGGACCTAGAAGGTCCTAATGTAGGAGGATTATAGATTGAGGCTTGGCGGTGATTGGAGGCCGTCCTTGAGATGGATCTTCATGGCGGCCCAAATCACCCCCCCTCTCCCCCAAAATCCCCCTTCCTACTACACAGCCTGCTTTGTGGACACGCCACATCTTCATCGTGTAGGAGGGGGGGGTGTCAGGCCCTTGACAAAGGACAACAGGATGAGGGGATAGCTGTCCTTTCATGGAGGAGGATTGGAGGGGTTGGCCTTCAGGGGAAGACATGGTGGCTAGATCCCTATGTCTTCTAGGAGGAGCTCAAGGAGTGGCGTCTCTGGATTTGGGAGGGCAGGCCACTTGATGAGCTGGAATGGGATTCGGGAGAGTGGATATGGCCGGCCACTACGGTCACCAAGAAGCCACCGAGGTTCCTGGAGTACATAGCTAGGATTGGCAGACACGTACTGACACAAGAGGACATGGATTGGGCACCGTCACGTAGTAGGTACTGGGCGGAGCACAGCATCACAGAGACTTTTTGACGGACCTTCTGGTGCTGTCTATGGGATAGCTGGAGGCTGAGGAGGGTATCGTATTTCTTATGGCTAGTGGCACATGGAGACCTGGCGGTGGAAAATTGGTTGGGCCCAGATGCAGGAGGGTGGTTGTAAATGCTACACAGAGCAGCCTTCGGAAACTCCAAAGCACTGCCTTTGGTCGTGTGAGGCGGTGCAACTCGTGTGGAGAGAAGCATGCCGCATCCTCTGTCGTATAGCACCCAACCTTGGATGTATCTCATGGGGAGCTTTCTGCTGCCAGGCAATCAGCTAGGGCCATCACCTTCTATATGACACTGGGATGCAAGACACAATATTCATTATTGAGGCAAGGTCATACGCAGTGGTCAGTTTGGAGGCTCTACCCATCTGCCAAGTTCTGGAGCCCACAGCAGACCACTCTGAGGTATGGGAGATCGTAGGGATTCTTATTGGATGGCATATTTGGAAGGCGCGGTGTCAAGAGGTTTTTGGCGGAGAGAGACTTTCAATACAGGCGACTTAAGCAGAGTTTTGGACCTCCATCATCCACTCCCTATGCGGCCGATGGGACTAGGTGCAGGGCAAGTCTCAAACTCATCACGAGCTCCGTTTTCATTTCACGTGCTCTTGGGGGGAACAGGACCTGTTTTTCGCAATGCAGGCAAGCAGCCCCAGATGGCGATACACCCCCCCCCCCCAAAAAACTGCCCTGAGAGGCTTGTACACTTGATATATCTGTAACTTTGTATCAGCTCCAACTATTCTGTTGAGCATGAGCACTTCCTTGTATTCAGGTTTTTTTTTTCTAAAGTAATATAATCAGCCACACTTTATTTGCAAAAAAAAAAAGCATGGCCTACAAATAAAAGTACATTTTGTCAGATATTCAGCCTAATAAACAAAGTTTAGAGGTGCTTTCAATTAAGTGTACTAAAAGTCCTCATCTCACCTCTGGTCTCTAGGAAGGTGTCATCTACACATTCTCTGATACGATCACTTTACAATCTCTAGTTTAGTTTTCACCATAAGTTTCATTTGCACCTTGTCACTCTCCTCTTTCCAGCCCTTGTGGTGGAGTATCACTATCAAATGGAAAACTTCAGATCCCTCTTTGACACCATGCCATTGTCAAAAGTGGATGCAACAATGGAAGCATAAACAAATGCTGAAATAAACAGCTGAACACCAAACAGAAGAGAAAGGAAAGAGAGAATACTGCGAAAAAGGGAACTTAGAAGAATGCTCAGGAAATGAAATCCATATACCAAACATGAGATAGTCTTAGAAGAATGCTCGGGAAATGGAATTCATATGCCAAACATGAGGCAGTCGCATACAACAGTGAGTCATTAGCTGCGTGGGCATTGGCACCAACTCCCTCTCTCCAACAAAACTACAGATGAATAACTGACTGAGGAGGGAAGCCTAGAATAGATAGGCCAAAATAGTGCCATAAATGATAGTAGGTTGGCCAGCAATAAATGCCTAAATACCCATCATAATGACCACAATAAAATGCCTAGAATACCTAGTAATGTCAAGCATAGCCCAAACTCACCATGAGCTGACTAGGCTGCTAACAGCTACAAGCATGCTTTGTCGGTACAATGATTGGTGCAGGCCGCAACCACTAACATCAAGAGACCATTCACAAAGCTACAAATTGTGTGGCTGAGTAACTCTGCACTGCTTCAAAGCATAGCCCAGACTCACCATGAGTGACTAGGCTGCTAACAGCTACTAGCATGCTTTGTCGGTACAATGACTGGTGCAGGTCGCAACCACTAACATCAAGAGACCATTTACAAAGCTACAAATTGTGTGGCTGAGTAACTCTGCACAGCTTCAAAGCCACGAGTTCAGACATCACACTGCAAAGTATATGTGGTTAGGGGGTAAGTCCACCTAGCAAGAGACCACTTACAAGGCCAAGCCCCGCCTTACAACAAATGATGATGGACTCACAAGAGTCTAACATCGGTGTGGTAGGGCCCAAGCATCCCTTGCTGCCCAAGCCAAAAGCAAGAACTTCAGAAGGGGCCATGTCTAGACAGCAGATGCCCTCAAAGCAACAAACCTCTCCTCCTATGAACATCATCCTCTTCTCTGTCCACTCCTTGCCCCATCTCTGCCTTTGAAAACCTGCCCCTCCACCACACAAAGATGACACCCCTACTATGTCCACAGGCTAGTATAGGGGAGTGGAGTTCACCTTCTAATTCGGCATCAAACGTCCTTGCATGGCACCCAATTCCCCTCATATTTGACTATGCCAAGCAATAACTTATTTGGTGGACTTAAGAGTTTCCGCATGAGCATAAACCTTGTATCCTAGAGTGTGAATAGTCTTCAATTTAGTGAAGCACAAGGTTCTAAGAAGCTAATTGTTCCACAGAAGCTCAACCAACCCGTGTTGTATGCATCAACATTTAGTTGCTACAGGACCATAAGCTCTCCTCCTCTCACACCAACAAAGTTGGGAAGGCACTATTGTGAGTCTGTATTCTTGGCATAACTCTCTCCCTCAAGATCCCTTCCATACTTTATCTTCTTTGTATCTCTCTTAAAATGGCTCCTTTAGCTTCTTCTATTGATGACTAGGATGCCGACATTGTTTACTCATCTATGAGTGCTATGTTCGAGACTTGATATGTTCATATTTAGATTTTACTGAGGATACTCTCTCTCAATGCTCTAGATGTTCCAATTTTAGAGAGGGGTGACACGTGGGAAAAGAAGAAGTCTCAATGCTATTATTGTGGCCAGAAGGGACATCTTCGGAAGGACTGCACGACAATAGTAGTTTTGTAGGAGGAGTAGACAAACATACAAGGTGATGACGATGAGTTCCAAGAGCATTGTTCACCTACAGGAAGTACTCAATCGGCACCCATAGTTAGAGTGGGAGTAGTGTGTACTTCCATTGGCTCCATTCTATTGTTCTCTATGAGAAATCACAAGACAATTGTAACAAAGCAAGCCTCAATATCTTTGCACCATCATAGGTTAGATTTTGGTTTGAGGTGGGGCAATGTTGCTTGAGATTGATTCTTAGATTGTTAGAGGAGACTTCAACAATATGGATAGCTTAGAAGATCAACAAGGTAGAGACAGTGCCATAGTCACAAGGAACCACCATTTTTGGGTCCCCAATCCTATGCCCCATGCCTATTCCATGTGATTATATAATCACAAGGAATGGCAATTCATGGCTGTCCTTGTCCCCATTTCCCATTCCACGTGAGTATGAGAGAGACAAATTTCCAAGCCAATGAAAATGGAGAGCAAGAGGTCTGGGAGGCTTTTCTTTTCATAGTTGATGCCAAAGATGTTTCGAGTGACCTAGCATTTCATAGCCAAAACAAATTGCTTGACTTTTCTTAGGGCTATAGCCAATTGGAAGGCTGCTTCTTGGAGTATCTTTAAAGGTTCCATGTGGGTGATTGGGGGCACCTCTCAAGAGGGGAAAATTGGGTAATTACAAGGTCCACACAACCAGATCATGCCCTAGTTCTTTTGACTTTGGACATACCCGCTTTGGCTCTATAGCCCTATTCATGTCTGCGACCTATGAGCATGAGGTTGTTGAGAAATGCATTCACTCAATCCATTCAATTCATTTCTCTCCCTTCAGTTTTAGGGTTTCACATAGTGTATAGCCACAAAAAGGGGCTAGGAACCCACATCTAGGGTGCCACCCTAGACTGTCTGGGAAGCCATCCTAGGACCTAGACAATATTTTTCTATTTATGGGCAATCTCTATGATTCTTCCACACACCCATCAAACACTCTCATCACCATCAATCATTCCTCTGAGGCTCTCCATCATTCTTCTCTCTCCTTTCACTATCTCCACCCCTTTCTACTGCCACGTGCCAATCTGCTCCATCTACAGACCTAAGAGTACAAATCTTGCTCACTAAAAGAAGATGATAACCTAAACTCGGCACATAGAGAACTTCTAATGTGTGAGTGTTGGGGGTAAAGGCGCCTCCGCCTAGCTGCCCGTGTATTACTACACTGACAGTCACCACCACTGCACACTGCAGGTGGCGGGCACCGGCACCATCACTTTATTCTTTATTCTTTTAGTGACAGTTTGAATAAAGGAAGGCCCGGTCACACATTGTGACTGTTGGAGTTCCCATTTCTTGTCTCTCTCTTTCTTGCTCTTGCTCTCCCGCCATAGCTCTCGAGTGCAAGCTTCGATCCTTCTCACCTTTCAACCGGTATCAGAGCACGGCTTCCCAACTCTTGAGCTTGGCTCGTGGCATTCTCAGCTTCCCATTGACTCCCCACTCGCATTGGGTCTCCTTCCCGGCAGCCATAGCTCATTCTCTTGAGCTCCCGTCACTTCTCGGCTTCTCGAGCTTCTTCCCGGCCTATTGAGGCACCATCAGGGCATTGACATTGAGGTATTGATTCATTATTTCAAAGATTTATCTCAGTCCACAGGTCTAGGTAAACAGGGTTTTCACAAGTTGTGGGCAGCCATAGCTCACACCTCTTGGAGCTCCCTTCACCTCGATCTTGCTTACAACCTATCAAGGCTTGCTGAGGCTTGGTGTAGGCCTTCTTTAGTCCCAATTTGTGCCCCCTTTGGGCCCATTGTTGACACGTGGGATAGCAGACCCCCCCAGCCAGCTCACGTTTTTTTTTTTGCGCCTGTTTAAAAATCTGGCCCAAAAATCACTCTTTTTGTCATATCTCGGGCATTCGGAACCTGATTCAGGCAAGGTAAGAGTCTAAATTGGGGTTTTGGCACTCTCCGGACGTGATGGTGATGTCGGATTTGCCAAATTCTGATGACAAAATATTCTGTAACAGATTTCAGGTCTGAGACAACATGTATTTGTATGTCTATGGCTTATGTGATGCTTCTACTGATGTCTATTGATACCGGATCACTTGTGGATGTTATGCCTCTTATGTGAGATGCATTTGGAGATGATTTAGCTCAGTCATTGACTGTTTTGAACAATCCCAAATTTGTCCAAAACAGGGCAGCTACCTGTTACTTCAATTTTATGCTTACAGGTCTTGGCATTTGATGCCTGATTATGCCCGGTTGGTGCCTGTACATACGGGAATGTATGCCTATGGTTTGACTACGGATTTGAGCTTGGATTGAGCACTCATATGCTCAGTTTACAAAGGTTATATGCTGCTGAAAACTTCAGAGCTGAAGCTATTTATACTACAGTTGGGTTATGCCTATTGGTTACGAGGTGCTCCCGGCTACTCGGTATAATGTCATGATGTATTTGGACTATGCCACATGTCTTGTTTATGCTCTAGAATGCTTTTGAGCTGAGATTAGAGCTCGATTTGGGTTTGACTATCACTTCTTTGCAGCTGGCATTTCATCTATGACATGGTTTATGCCTAGGCTACCCAGTACGGGTTATGGTGTCTTGGTGAATGCTTTATGCTTTGACTGTGGATGACAATTGTTTGAGCTCATCTTGACATTCATTTGAGTATTCCCTTGAGCAGTTGGGCATTGACTTGGATTTTTCCGTTACGACTTGGCTTTTTTCATTATGACCTTGGATGCTATTGAGGCATTGTCTTGGTTACTATATTTGGCACTTTGACTTGGTTTACTTGAGTTGTTGAGCTCGTTTATCCGCCTTTTGAGCTAGTGAGGGTATCTTGTATGCTTGACCGACATTGAGCAGGAGGTTTATACTATTTGAGCATTTTGTAGATACTTGAGACTTTGGGATCTCTTACACTTACATATTGCATGGTTCATACACTGATATCTTGGAATTGCTTTAGACCTGAGCTTGGGCTTTGCACTCTTGTGAGCATACACCTACTGGTGTTAGGTCTTGCCAGTGTTATGTATACTTTGCCCTATTGTCCAGGGGGTATGTCTACTCATTGTCGAATGCTTTGGTGACATGTTTGGGTATTTGCTCAGGGTCTTGATGACTGTTTGGTGCTGATTTATGCCCGTTTATGGCTGGTCATGTCTTGGCTGTTATTTCTTGACTTGGTGCAGTGATTTGGTCAACAATTGACTCTCATAGTACCCTGGTGTCATTTATTACAGCAAGCATATAGCTCCGGACTGACATGGATTTTTCATGCTGAAATATTCTGAAGTGATGTACTTTCACTAGTACTTGGTGGGCAGCAGCTTTGGTTACACTTTTCTCGCCATTTTTCTCTCGATTTTTAGTAATTTTTTGGGCATTTTCTGCAGTAAACAGCAAGCAGTTTTAAATTGTCTGCAGTCTTTCAGCCTGCATTATAGCGAGTTTGTCCACTGATCATGCTATTTTCAACATCACTAAGCTTGATGGTACGAATTACTCTTATTGGAAGAGCCAGATTTGGCAGGTGTTGGTACAGAAATCGTAGATCAAACCTTTGAGGTTGAGCGGGCATCCGCCTACAACTATGCCAAATGAGGAATGGCTTAAGCTTGATGAGTTATGCAAGTCCAATATTGTATTATCTCTCACAGAAAAGGTTCATTACAATGTATTTGAGGAAGAACAGAGTGCATGGCAGTTGTGGGATAAAATCAAGAATCTCTATGACAAGAAAAGTCTAGCGAGTCAAATGTATTGGCTAAAGCAACTTATGGATCTGCACATGAAGAAGAATGTGACCATGTCTACTCACTTGAGCCAGTTCCATGCTATACTCAAAAACTTGACTTCGCAGAGGATGTCACTCCTCTTTTCTTGCTTGGTACTCTTAATGAGTCATGGGATGTATTTCGCACTGCATTATGTGCCTCTACTGCTACCTTGAAAGTATCTGATGTTAAGAGTGCTCTTCTGCAGAAAGAGGCTAACCGTAAGAATTTGGATGCCTCTCGTGTGTCGCATACTATGACAGTTAGAGGCAGGAATGATGGATATGGAAAGCATGGCAATGGCAGTGGGCCATGGACAGGATTCTCAGAAATCTTGGTCCAAGTCTCATGGGAAGTCACGTAGCAAATCCCGTGGTAGGAATGCAAATGTTACTTATCACCATTGTGAGAAAAAGAGCCATATTAGGCCACAATGCCATGAACTGCACAATGAAAGGCGCAAAGATAAGAGGAAAG
This sequence comes from Lygodium microphyllum, assembly GCF_053477565.2. Taxonomy (NCBI): domain Eukaryota; kingdom Viridiplantae; phylum Streptophyta; class Polypodiopsida; order Schizaeales; family Lygodiaceae; genus Lygodium; species Lygodium microphyllum. The sequence goes on from NC_141143.1 coordinate 9,516,784, forward strand.
ACAAAGTGTAGGATAAGTCTTCTGATCGCAGCATAGTGCTTGCAAAGTCCAGTGTTAAAATTGACGAGATCAATGTTATGCAGCCTGAGGATGTTGATGATGATGATTATATCCTTGCAGCTTCTTCTAGTGCTTCGTAGATGACAGAGATACACTCTATGTATGCACAGTGTTGGCTCTTGGACTCAGGTGCGTCCTTTCATGTGACACCTTGCCGAGAGTGATTTCATTCATACCGTACTGTTTTGGGTTCTGTGCGCTTGGGTGATGACAGCTCTCTTGATATTGTGGGCATTGGTGATGTTAGGCTGCAGTTTTCTTCTGGCAACAGTTTTGTTATACAGGATGTATGTCATGTACCTGCTTTGACACACAGTCTCCTATCAGCTAGACAGCTTGATGACGTAGGTTATTATGTATCTTTTGGAGACTCTACATGGAAGATCACTCGTGGCAGACTTGAAATTGCGAGAGGTGCCAAGGCTGGCAGCCTCTATCCCTTGATTGTATCCGCTTCTTCCCTTAATCATGTTTTGTCTGTGGGTTCTATTCCACATGTATCTCTTTAGCATGCTCGTTTGGGCCATATGTCTTTGAAAGAAATGAAAATGCTTTCTGATTTGCAGTACTTACCGCCCCTTGATTATGCATGTTTTGATTCATGTGAGTATTGTCTTTATGGCAGGCAGACTAGGTCTACGCGTAAGAAGTCTCGTAGGCCACGCATGAGTGAGCCCTTGGCATTGGTACATTCGGATGTCTGTGGGCCCATGCCTTATTAGTCTATGGGTGGTGCCAAGTATTTTGTTACTTTCATAGATGATTTTTCACGGAAAGTTTGGGCATATCCCATTAAGTTGAAATCCGATGTCTTGGCTGTGTTTCACAGATGGCTTGCATTAGTTGAGAACCAGTCTGGGTATAGGCTAAAATACCTAAGAACAGATAATGGGGGTGAGTATGTCTCACGTGTTTTTGAGCAGTTATGTAATGAGAGGGGTATTAAGCATCAGTTGACTGCCCCCTACACCCTCCCTCCCCCCCCCCCCCCCCCAAAATGGTTTGGCTGAGCGGATGAATAGAACCATCCAGGAGCGTGTACACAGTATGCTTAGCCATGCAGGCCTACCACAAAGCTTTTGGGCTAAGGCAGTTAGTATAGCTGTGCATGTCATAAACAGATTTCCCTCTAGTGGTTTGGATTTCCAGGTTGCAGAGGAGATATGGACTGGAAAACCTCCCTCTTATACGCATCTCCGTGTCTTTGGATGTGAGGCATTTTGCCATGTGCCCAAGGACAAGAGAAGTAAGCTCGATCCTAAAAGTGTCAAATGCATTTTCCTTGGTTATGGGGATGCAGGCGAGATGGGTTACCGTCTCTGGGATTTGCAGGCGCGGAAAGTCATCCGCAGTCATGATGTAGTCTTCCATGAAGACAAGATGCATTGGTAGCCTGAGAGAGTTGTTGAGATTCACAAGGTCATATTTCAGGAGGAGCCGAGAGCTCCCGCACAGCCAGTTGGACAACCTACAGCTGCAGCAGATGCTCATGGTCAGGGTGTTGGACAGGCAACTGGGCAGGCAGCAAAGCCTACCGTGAGACGGTCTACTAGAGACAGACGTCCACCTGATAGATTTTAGCCCTCGATGCATTATGTCTTGGTTACAGATGCAGGAGAGCCTTTCACTTATGATGAGGCTATGCGCAGGGGTGACAGTCATTCCTGGGAGAGGGCTATGCAGTCTGAGATAGACTCCTTGCATAAGAATGACACTTGGGATTTGGTCTCCTTGCCTACGGGCAAAAAGGCTTTGCCATGCAAGTGGGTGTACAAGCTGTAAAGTACCCCTGGATACCCCAAGCCGGCATACGAGGCTAGATTGGTAGCAAAGGATTTTAAGCAGGAGCATGGTGTGGATTTTGATGAGGTCTTTTCTCTTGTGGTTAGGATGACCACCTTGCGCTTGGTCTTGGCTTTGGTTGCTCAGCTTGACTTGGATTTATGCCAGATGGATGTCAAGACGCCTTTCTTACATGGGGACTTGCATGATGAGATTTGTATGGAGCAGCCTAAGGGTTTTGCAGAACCTGGCAAGAAGCACCTAGTGTGCAAATTGAAGAAAAGCCTTTATGGCTTGAAGCAGGCACCTAGGGAGTGGTATCATAAGTTTGATGTCTTTATGCAGTCACAGGGCTACAGCAGGAGTGCTATGGATCCGTGTCTTTACACGAAAAAAGCCCGTGATGGTTCTTTATTAATTTTGGTACTCTATGTGGATGATATGCTGATAGCAAAGAAAGCTCATGATGAGCTAGATGCTCTTAAGGCTCAGCTCAAGAAGAGCTTTGAGATGAAAGATCTGGGATAGGCTGCTCACATACTTGGTATGCGCATTAGACGCGACAGGCATCAGGGACTCCTCTACTTGTCACAGAGGGAGTACATTCATAAAGTCCTTGAGCGCTTCCGCATGCAGGACGTAAAGCCTATTGGCTGTCCATTGCCTTCTTATGTGAAGGTCTCACAAGCTGATTGTCCGCAGACAGATGAGCAGAGGGCTGAGATGGCCAAGATTCCCTATGCATCCGCAGTGGGCAGTCTTATATATGCCATAATAGCCACTTGTCCAGATATTGCCTTTGCAGTTGGTGTTGTGGCACGCTATATGGCTACACCTGGCAAGAAGCATTGGGATGCCGTGAAGGGTATCATGAGGTACCTGAAGGGCACTGCAGATATGTGCATATGCTATGGCAGCCAAGATACAGGAGTCGTGGGGTACACTGACTCTGATTATGCAGGACATGCAAATAGTAGCAAGTCCACTTCCAGCTATGTATTCACCTATGCTGGAGGTGTTGTTTCTTGGATGTCTAGGGTATAGAAATGCACGGCTCTTTCTACTACAGAGGCCGAGTATGTTGTAGCCACTAAGGCTTGCAAGGAGGCCATTTGGTTGGGTCGTTTGGTTGCTGACCTTGGTATTGATGCTATCCCTACACTGCATTCGGATTCTACGAGTGCTATTCAGTTAGCCAAGAATCTGGTCTTCCATGCGAAGACGAAACACATTGAGGTGAGGTATCACTTCATACATGGGTCGTTGAGGAAAAGTCTATTGACCTTGTCAAGATCTCGACTGACCAGAATCCTACAGATCTGCTCACGAAAAACCTCTCTACAGAGCGCTTTGCCTTCCTCAGGAGATTGATGGGCGTGGAATGAGATGACGTCTTTCCTCATCCTATTGTACATGTTGTACTGTCTTTTTCTTTTTTTCTTTTCACTCTTCACTAGGGCAGATTTGCCTTTAAGTGGGAGGTTATTGGGGGTAAAGGCGCCTCCGCCTAGCCGCCTGTGTATTACTACACTGACAGTCACCGCCACTGCACACTGCAGGTGGCGGGTGCCCGTCACCGTCACTTTATTCTTTATTCTTTTAGTGACAATTTGAATAAAGGAAGGCCTGGTCACACATTGTGACTGTTGGAGTTCCCATTTCTTGTCTCTCTCTTTCTTGCTCTTACTCTCCCGCCATAGTTCTAGAGTGCAAGCTTCGATCCTTCTTACCTTTCAGTGAGCACCACCTTGCCTATCGAAAATCAGCTATATATCACCTTTGCCGTTGATGGAAACTAAAATAGTTGTCACCAATGAGAATTTGCCCATACATTGGACACATATAGGTAATACCATTTGCAGAAGAAGTCATGCAGCAAAAAGCGCCAATGTCCACAATCCACTCACAAAGCTATTGGGCCATCATCATTGGATCAGTAGCCACTAGTGTCAAATCCTCAATCACCTCCAAATAGAGAGAGGCGGCTAAGGAGTAGCCACCACACCCGAGTCCTTCGTAGATTTCTCCTTCTCGGTGTCCTCTTTGTTTGGACACTCCTCCTTCCAATGACCTGTCCTGCCACAAAGGTGACAAGTAGTCTCCTTGGCTGTCTTGCTTGGTCTTCTCATCCTTCTTCTTCTTGTTATTGTTCTTCCCCTTTGGTTGAGAAGACTGACTTGCCAACACCTCCAATTTGGAAGTGTTCTTTCCTTTGAGTTGTTTCTCTTGATCCAATACCATCGGAACCAACTTCTCCCACTTCTATCTGCCTTGAAGCAATCAAGGTGGCATAGAATGTACTAAACCTGGGCAGTAACTACAAGCGAAGAGTTATTGCCATGTCCTCTAAGTAATCATCTTTGCATTTTGGACTTGAATCTACAATTGTCAAAGCTTATTAACATACTCCCGCATGGAACCGAACTTGGATGAGTTCAACATCCACATCTATACCTCCAAAGACACCTACTTCATCACGGTCTTCCAATTGTATGATTGATCCAATTCCAGCAATATCTCTAGAGCAACGGTCAAATGCTCAATGTGGGCTATTACAGCCAAAGTGCAAGAGAGAGATAGAAACAATTGGATCAAAAATCTGCACTAGATGAATGCAGAATTGAAGAAAGCAGATATGTACAATGGGGATGGAGAAATAATAGCTTGGTAAAAAGCAAAAAGCTCTGCCCGTCACGTCGCGCTGCTGCCCCCTGCCCTGACTGCTCCATCGCGTCAGCCCCCCACCTCTCCCTTGTGCCCGTTGCCATCACGCCCCCTTCCCCACCTGTCGTCCTGTGGCATCCTGTCCCCCGCCATATCCCTCCCCCGTGGCGCATCTGCCCTGTCAGTTTCCCTCCCCGTGGGGCACTGCCCCCCTACCTAGCCCCCTTGCGGTGCCATCCCCCGTGATGCCCCCGCCATACCCACCCCCGCTCTACTGTCCTCTCCCCTTGCCAGGCTATCCCTTGCGCCAAATCCCCCCCCCCCCCCCCCGCACACTGCCTCCACCCCCTCCGCCTTGTAGTCCCGGCTCCATCCTGCAAACCTGCCACTCCCCGCACGATACCCATCGTAAGCCGGCCATCCGTGGCGTCCAACACCTCCCCCACCATCAAAAACAGTAGCTCCCCCTCCTCGCCATTAGTCCCCCCCCCACCCTAGGCCTCCACTTGCTCCCTCCATCTGCAACAACTTTCCCCCACTCCGGTAGCACTGCAACGTGATTGGTAGTTTTTTCAGAAGGGACCTGCAATGGAGACCTCTGGTCAGACGCCGCCACATTCAGCTCGAGTGCCCCCTAGTCAAACACCTTGCGTGTCATCCTCTCTGAGGAGTAGCTCTTAGCCATTCGAGCTAAAGAGCTGGAGCTAAAGGAAACAGCGATCTATGGTTAGGTAGTAGGACATTCCCCATCCAAGCCCCAGCTTCGGGACTGGCTTCACTCCACATTGCGCATCAGCACAACGCAGATCGTGAAGGTAGTTCTAATGGGCCAAGGGATCTTCATGGTACAGCTCACCTCGACAAATGCAGCCTGTGAGTTACTACCTAGTTCACCCTATGCATCCACGAAGGGGGTCATATACATGGTCCCTTGGTACAATGGCTTCACAGTGGAGGCATTTGCACACTCCACAACATGTTTCTTCGGCGCCCGGTCACCCTTCTCTTTCCTGGCTTGGTGATAGAGTATCGCCAGTTGGTGAAAGACTTGGTCGGCTCTTCGGCATTGTCCTTCCTGCCTCTTTCACGGACGCAATGATAGCCACAGGAGTCCCAAAGGTATGGGTGGCAGTGAAAGAGGTCAAGAATATCCCACAGTTCCTAGAGATTGAGGCGGGCGGACACTCCTTTAGGCAGCAGGTCATTGTGACTAGGGAGCAAGGGTAGTGCCTGCACTGCCATGACTTTGGGCACCAGGCAACAGCAAAGTGTATGCGCTTCGGTGCTAGGGTGGCTTCGCCGACAGGCCCACAAGTGGATGCGGACAGTTTCACACGAGTACAGAGGCGATAGAGAGGGACACGGCAGGGGGGGGCCTCAAGGAGCTCCTCAGACAGAGCCACGGCAGGGAGCAGGAGAGCGAACATCCCCCCCCCCCCCCCCCCCCCCCCCGGCAAAGCACCACGCGGCCTCCCCTTCCTCGCCCTGCCCAACAGGTCCACAGGTCTACACATCCACCCGCCACAGAGGCGTCACACACCACCTCACCTAAGGGCCCACAACCCCCACCCCCACCCCCTCCCCTGACCACAGTTTACACCCCCCTTTCCCCAAAGACACTGCCCCTCCCCCACACCCGTCGAGGGTCTCCGACCACCCTACCATCTCTTAATCCTCCCACCCCCCCCCCCCCCCCCCCACCGACCAGTCCCCCCTCCCCCCGTTTATCCCCACCCAGTACAGGTGGCCTCTCCCCCACCCATCCCCGCCCCTCCCACAAGAGGTGAGGAGCCCCAAATGCTGACAGCCTCCACTTATCAGCTATCTAGTCCCGCCCTCCCTCCCTCACATAGCCACCAATTCATCCATCCATGTTGCCCGCCACAATTACCCAAGACAGGCGCAGCTACTACCACAGGAGTTTTTTCACAGTGGGCCATGGTCTTATTTGAGATTTGCGGAGCGCAAAGTGTTCTCACTACCCCTAGAGGTGGGAATCTTCATGGTACGCAAGTCTAGGAGCGGCAAGGTCTATCTACTAGCACCACCGAATGGACCAAACTACGCCTTTTGCTTTCAGGACTTCTCACACAGGAGGTTGACAACGACTCAAGTAGAGAAGGAGGTGAAGAGCCAGGTGGCAAACCACATTTCCAAGTGGATGGGAGAAGGTGGACTAGCACATTTCTCCCAACAGTGGCCGGGTTGCATGATGGACATCAATTGGTGGGCAGGGGCCAAGGTCCCTCATCTGAGTATTCTCTTTCAAGCCCTCCCATAGTGGAGAGCGCCGATAGATGTGATAGAGTGGCCCCTAGCACAAGAAACCCGTTTCTACCAGTGTACAGAGTCTCGCCTCTCATCCTAGTCGATAGATGCCCTGGTGGTACCACCAGTGCATCCATCACCCCCATGGTCCGCTGACTGAGGGCTACCATAGGGGAATGGAGTTCACCATCCAGGCCGGTAGTGAAGCGTATCCGCATGTCTCATAGTTCCTTTTCTTTATCAACAACTTCCACACCAAACAGATGCTTGTTCGGTCCGCCATAGGTCTCCCCATGAGTTTACACCTTGCATCGTGGAATATGAATAGCCTCCACTATAGTGGGACACATGGTTCTAGGAAATTGATTGTTTGGCAAGAGCTGCAGCCTACCTTTGCCGGAAAGATCGACATCTTACTTCTACAGGAGCACAAACTCACTCCCACCCAGACCCAGAGGGTAGGGAAGATACTCCCAAGCAGCTCGCACAATTACTGGGAGAATGCCATCAGTGTCCACAGTAGGAGCAAAGGCATAAGCACCTCTATTGGCCCAAGTCTCACCGCCTGTGTACGAGACCACGGGACGATAGTGGCAGGGAGGGTTCTATGGATCAGATTGGATATTGGAGACTCATGCCTTGGAGTCCTCAATGTCTTGCCCCTACTGAGGTTAGGGCACGCACCAGGTTCTAGGTGTGGAGATTGCAGCAGGACTCCCAGAGGTGGACTCTTGGATTATTGGAGGAGACTTCAACAATCTAGAGGCCTTAGAAAATCAGTAGAGCAAAGACAGAAACTACCAAGGCATGGCTGGGAAGGAGTAAGAGGCATGGGAGGTCTTTCTACTGGCAGTAGGAGCACCTGATGCTTGGAGAGACCCAGCTTTCCACAAGAGGGAGAGGTCGTTGGACTTCTCTTGGGGATACAGGCGGCTAGGTGGAGTCCTGTTGGAGCGATTGGACAGGTTCTATGTGGAAGAGTGAGGATGCTCTCGCGGAGACCAGGTAAGGCAGTTGTTGAGATATCGAGCTCCACTCGTGATACGTCAGGGTGACCGTTGTGTATTTATGTCACCGACTTGTCAGTTGCAGACGCGGTTGGTACACCGCCCATGAATAGTAGCTACATGATAGCTATCCTTATCTACTCTAGTTCGTGGCTCAGTTAGTATGCCACCTTAGTTAGTTGAGTTTGGTTTGAGACCCATATATAGGGTTCTTCTATTTCTTTGTACTTGAGTTCTTTTGGCTTACACAACTAAGAAGAGAAAAACTGTTTTCAGCCTCCACCCTTGTGTGTCTTCCCCCATTGTGCAAGCAAGAAAGCTTCAAGTGAGACTCCTTCCTTCTCTCCCACAATCTTGACATGGTATCAGAGCCTTGTTCGTGGTAAGGAGCTCAAGAAAGCAAGCCAAGCTCGCGGTGTTCTGGTAAGAGGAGCAGTGTTGCTTTCATTTTCTGTTTTGGGAGCAGATCTCTGCAGGTAGCACAGCCGGAAAGTGCAGGAGTGTATTGTCTCAGGTTGAGACGCCCTTCGCGGTGAAGCAAGAGGGCAGTATATGCTGCGGGAAAGGGCTTTAGCCCTCGGCGACCTTGTTTTTTTTTTTGAGGCCATTTCGGGGCCTGTTTTGGAGGCGGAAGTTTTCTGCACGCACTCAGGAAAAGGCCCAGTTTTATGCTGTGCAGACACTGTTCTACAGGTCGGTGAATAGTTACTGTAAAAATTGCATTGTATGCTTGTGCGCAGAGACATTGGGAGTTACAGAATCATCCCTGTTGCCTGTTGATGCAAAATCGTCACTAGGAAGTGACTGTGTGGTCAAATACCACTTTCGCCAGTTTTGCAGATTTTCCCTTGTGAGGGTGAAGCTGTGTTTTTTGCAGTGACAGAATTTTTTGCAGTGTTCTGTAATGGCATCTGATTCTCTTTCACAGATTGTCACTGAAAAGCTTGACAAGAACAACTTCCAAGCATGGAAGTTTAGAATGACGAATTTCCTTATGGGAAAAGGATATTGGGAATTTGTTGCAGAAAATGAAGAAGAACCAGTTCTTCCTGATGTTCCCAATCAACAGTAAATGCAGGCATTTAAAACATGGCATGAGAGAGCCAGGAAAGTTATGTATTGGCTGTCTATCAGCATTTCAGACTCTATGATTGTGCATATTCAGGATGCAAGTACGCCAAAGGAGGCATGGGATACTTTGTCAAAAATGTATAGCACAAATACGCAAGCCAGGAAAATGCAGCTCAAGCAAGAGTTGCACAATGTGCAAAGAGAAAATATGAGCATCAACGACTACCACATGAAGGTGAAGAAGATTGCAGATGCACTTGCTTCCATTGGGTCACCAGTGGAAGATGATGATTTAGTTTCTGTGACCTTGAATGGTCTAGGAAAGGATTATGCACAGTTTCGGACATCCATTTCAGTTCGTGAAAGATTTCCTGACTTTGAGGAGTTGATTGCTCTTCTAATTTCTGAGGAGCAGAGAAATGGTGGTGCATCTTCTTCAGGAGGAACTTCAAAAGAAGCTGTCTTCTACTCAAATGCTGGAAGAGGTAGAGGCAGAGGTAGAGGAGGCTGATTTGGAGGCCGTGGTAGAAATCAGAATATGCAGCAAACTCAAGAAAACCAGTCCTATGGAGGAGGACGTAGTAACTCTAGAGGCAGGGGGAGCCAAAGAGGTCGTGGTGGATGGCAAAGAGGCCAAAATGCAAACAGTAATGTTGAATGCTACTATTGTGGTAAAATGGGTCATATGGCTAAAGACTGCTATAAAAAGCAGAATGACATCATGAATGGAAAACTGCAACAAGGAAATTATGCATCCTCTAGTAGACAGGGTGATGACAGAAATGAGCATCTGTTTATGGTGCAGCACATGAACAATTCTGTGACAAGTGCAGAAGAAAGCAACGATGTATGGTATGTTGACTCAGGTGCATCAAACCACATGACAGGTCATGCAGAATGGATAGAGGATGCAAGGAAAATGGAAAAACCAGGATTTGTGGAGACTGGTGATGATACTGCACATCCTATTGTGCAGATTGAAAAAATTCCCTTGTCTATGCAGGATGGGAAAAAGAAATACCTGTCCGATGTATTTCATGTCCCGAATATCACCAAGAATCCGGTTTCTGTTGGTCAAATGGTTGAACAGGGCTTGCAGGTCAGATTTAATCCTCATGGATGCTTTGTTGAGGATATGAAAAATAAAGGTCGCTTGATAGCAAAAGGAAAGAAGAAGGGCAGAATGTTTACATTGGATGCAGACATGTCTGAATTGAGTGCAGCAATGTTTGCACATGGGACTGGTGTAGTTGCAGATATTGATATCTGGCATAAACGCATTGGTCATGTTAATGTACAGCGACTTAAATCAATGCAGGCCCAAAATATTGTTGCAGGATTGCCAAAATTCAAGGTTACAGAAACGCATAAGGTATGTGAAGCCTGTCAGTTTGGAAAACAGGCAAGGAAACCATTTCCTAGACATGTTCAAGAGAGTGAGAAGCCATTGGAATTGATCAACTCTGATGTGTGGACTACTAAAGCTGCATCTCTTGGAGGCTGTCATTATTTTGTCACTTTTATTGATGACTATAGCAGAAAAGTTTGGGTGTATTTTATGAAAAAGAAAAGTGAAGTTTTTGGGCATTTCAAAACCCTTAAAGCTATGGCTGAAAAAGAAACAAGTCTGCAAATAAAATGCCTAAGGTCAGATGGAGGGGGAGAGTACCTCTCAAATGAGTTTGCAAAGTTCTTACAGGAGCATGGCATAAAGCAGCAATATTCATGCAGTTATACCCCACAACAAAATGGAATTGCAGAAAGGAAAAATAGGCATATTGGAGAGGTATCTCGTGCCATGCTCAATGAAAAAGACTTGCCAGATTTTTATTGGGCTGAAGCAGTTGCTACAGCAGTCTACATAATGAACAGGACTCCCACTGCAGCAATACATGGAATGACTCCAGAGGAGAGGTATACTGGTAGGAGACCAGATATTTCTCATTTGAAAATTTTTGGTTGCATTGCCTATGTACATGTGCCAGATGAGTTGAGATCCAAGTTGGATCCAAAAGCTGAGAAGTGCATCTTTATTGGTTACTCTCTGCAACAAAAAGGGTATAGATGCTATAACCCTTCTACTCGTAAGTTTACAGTGAGCAGAGATGTTGTTTTTGATGAGATGAGCAGCTGGTATAAACCAGTAAATGTGATTGATGATGTAGATGCACAAAATGGTAATGCTGCACAGAATTCACAGCAGCAGTCACAAAATATTAGTGGACCTGGAGCGTCCTCTAGTAGTGGTTCACATTCTTCACCATGGACACGCAGATTGAGATCAGGAGAATCTTCTCAAAGTAATGCAGATAGTGGTATGCAGGTATCACGAAAAGGAAAAGAGAAGGTTGATCAGTCCATGTTTGATGTGAATGCAGGTCACTCTTATGTGGATGGTGAATCCAATGGCTCAGAACAGAGCATTGATGATGAGTTGGGTATTCCTTCTATTGTTACACCTGGAGTAAGGAAGACCAGGGATGTTTTGAGAGCACCTGGGAGTGAACCTACTTTGCGCAGGTCTACGAGAGCTAGGTATCCTGTGGATAGGCTGAAATATGATGGATTTACAGCCATTCACTATGCATATATGGTCAAAGTGATACAGGAACCAGAACCCACATCTTTTGAGCAAGCCATGGGAAAAGAAAAATGGGAGAAAGCCATGGATGAAGAAATGGATGCCTTGGAAGCAAATGCTACATGGGAGTTAGTACCTTTGCCTAAAGGTAAGAATGCAATTGGCTGTAAGTGGGTTTATAAGGTGAAGCACAATGCAGATGGTTCTGTGAACAGATACAAGGCAAGATTAGTAGTCAAGGGGTATGCACAAACATATGGCATTGACTATGAAGAAACATTCAGTCCAGTTGCAAGGATGGCAACTGTAAGAGCAGTCATTGCTATGGCTGCATCAAAGAGATGGTCTTTACATCAGATGGATGTAAAGAATGCCTTCTTGCATGGTGATTTGCAAGAAGAGGTCTATATGGAGCAGCCACCAGGTTATGTGCATGCTGTTCATCCTGAGTTTGTTTGCAGGTTGAAGAAAGCCTTGTATGGCTTGAAGCAAGCACCTAGAGCATGGTTTGACAAGATAGGACAGTATCTTGTCACTATTGGCTTTCAGATTTCCAAGGCAGATTTCTCACTTTATGTGAGAAAAATAGAGAAAGGTATTATGCTACTTGTCATTTATGTTGATGATTTGATTATGACAGGTGACAGTGATGAAGATATCCTTCATGTGAAAATGCTATTGAAGCAGAAGTTTGAGATGAAGGATTTGGGAGAGCTGCGTTATTTCTTGGGCATTGAGGTGATTAAATCACCAAGTGGGATACAGCTCTTGCAGAGGCAGTATGGATTGGACATGCTGTCCAAATATGGGATGACAGGCTGTAAGCCTATTTCAGTTCCTTTGGAGCAGAATGTGAAGCTGAGCACAGATGCAGGTGAGCTTCTAGAAGACCCTACTATGTACAGACGCATAGTAGGAAGTTTGATTTATATGACTATTACTAGGCCAGATTTGAGCTATGCTGTTGGATTGGTAAGTCAGTTTATGCAGGCTCCAAGGAAACCACATTTGGATGCGGCTAGACGCATACTCAGGTATGTGAAGTCCACATTGCAGTATGGACTATTTTATGAGACTAGGGTTCAGATACAGTTGTATGGATACACTGATGCTGATTGGGCTGGTAGTATTTCTGATAGACGATCTACCAGTGGATATGTGTTCTCTTTTAGGAGTGCTGCAGTCACTTGGAGCAGCAAGAAACAGTCTACAGTTGCCTTGTCGAGCACAGAGACTGAGTACAGGGGTGCAGCAATGGCTGCATGTGAGGTAGCTTGGTTGCATAAGCTACTTTATGATATGCATCAGTCTATAGATGGACCAGTTGTCATTTATTGTGACAATATGAGTAGTATACACTTGGCAAATAACCCAGTCTATCATGCTAGAACAAAGCACATTGAGGTGCATTATCACTATGTGCGAGAGAGGGTTTTACAGAGGCACCAAAGGATCCCATCCCCCACGCATAGGAGGTGCTCGCGCGAGCTGCCATTGCTGGCCTAGAGGACAAGCACTCGGAGTTCTCATTTCCCACCTCAGCAACCTTCTGGGTGTAGAAGGGAGATACAATGTGTAGGGGGTTTTTCCAAGTACACTAGCGCCACACCTCAAGAGAGCAGATACGCAACCTTTGAGATCAGTATGAGAGGACTCGTTCTAGCCCAAACAAGGTGATGGAGATTGCCACCGACTACTACAGACGCCTTTTCCCAGCTGGAGTCAGCCTCAACTAGAGAACAACGATGTAGATAGCAAGTCTGGGATCACATCCCGTCCCTCGTCACATAGAGGAGATGGAACACTCCCTTCTCGCCAGCTTCACAGAGAAGGAACTAGAGAAGGCTTTCCATACACAGGACGGGCAGAAATACCCGGGAGAGGATGGCCTCTCTAAGGCCTTCTTCACTACCTACTGGGAGGTGGTGAAGGACCCCCAACTGATGGCCTTCCAAGAGATTTTCACTTATGGACAAATGCTAGGGATTCTTTCGGCAAGCCTTATCAGTCTTCTTCCCAAAGGGGAAGACTGGTTGGAGCTTTCCCAATGGAGACCAATCACCTTATTGTCAATGGCCTATAAGGCACTGACAAAGATGATTGGTAGGTGACTATACCCTGTGCTTCCAGACATCATTCATGACACACAAACAGGCTTTGTCCAGGATAGGAGCATCCTAGACAATGTATTCACCTTCTTTGAGGCGACAGAGTGGACTCAACACAGTGGGTAGAGACTGGCCGTACTACTCTTGGATTTCGAGAAAGCTTATGACAGGGTAGACTGGATTTCCTAACCATGGTGAGGTTGGGTTTCCCTAGGGCTTGGATTTGCGGGGTCTCTGCACTTTACAAATCGGCCACCAGCATGGTTCTCATAGATGATAGGCAAGGAGAGGACTTTCGGCTAGAGAGATCGGTCCAGCAGGGCTGCTCGTGGCCCCGTACCTATTCCTACTCTTTGTTGAGACAATGTCTCACTTCCTCAGGTCACGTATGAGTGGATTACGTGGCCTTTGACTTCCCATGAGAGAGGAGACTGAGTTGTTAGACTCAGAGTATGCAAATGATACAACACTCTACATAGAGGACGATGAGTTGATGCAGAGTGAGGCTAGCTCTTGAGGTGTTCTATTCTGCAGTGGGAGTGAAAATCAACTGGCAAAATTCGGTTGGTTTCCTCACAGACCCGGACTCTAGCACAGAGTGGGGCATCCACCTGGAATTTAGAAGGGTGAGAACAGAGGGCAGACGGTCCGTTACCTAGGGTTCCACGTGGGGCTCAACATCACTCCTGCCCAGCTGTTTCTTCCAAGCCTCGATTCTATTCGAAGGAAGTTGACCTACTGGAGCACGGCACCTCTCACTAGCAGGCCGAGCCTTGGTGGTTAACCAAGTCCTCCTAGCGACGGCCTAGTACATCACCTTGTGTTGTTGCTTCTCCTCATCCTGCGTAGTGCAGCTTCGCCACCTAGTGCGGAATTTCCTTTGGTCCGGGTCAGATGGCTCCAGGGATTCCAGGGCCAAGGTGGTGTGGGCAACCATCATATGGCATCGGTCAAGGGGAGAGCTTAGGATCATAGACCCAGAGTATCAGAGCATGGCCCTCTTGGGCAAGCTAATTGTCCGTGGCCTCACACCAGGAGGGTAGACATGAAAGGTCCTATTGTAGGAGGGTCTTCAAGGTTGAAGACCGAGGCTTGGCGGTGAGTGGAGGCCGTTCCTAAGATGGATTTTCACGTCGGCCCAGATCGCCCCCTCAAGATCACCTTTCCTATGCAACTTGCTCTGAGTGTTGCAAGGCCTCCGTAACTCCCTAATCTAGAACCCCCCAGGCTGCCACAAGGAAATAGATCGTCAGCCAGTGATGTGAAACCCCTAGGTCAAAGATCGGGAAAAGGCACAAATTGGCGAGCGCCCCCACATCCAGTGGGCTGGTTGGGAGGCTCTCCCAGCTCGTACCATCAGAACATAGCGGAAGGTGTATAGGATGGTGGACGAGGAGGTGCTACAACGAGTATTGAAGGGAGATAGACACAACAATACCTCAGGAGTAGCTTGCTCCCCTGATATGAGAGCCGCTAGAGCCCGAGGAGGTATGGGCTACTAGGTTTTCACCAGCATCCCTCTACAAATGGCAGGTAGGGTGGAAAGCAGTCCACCTGGGACCCTCTTCACCATACAGGAGGGGGGGCATCTGGCTCTTAATAGAGAGTAGCAGGATGAGGGAATAGCTATCCTTTCATGGAGGAGGATCCAAGTGATTGGCCTTCAGGGAAAGACATGGAGGCTGGACCCTTTTGTCTTCTGGCAGGAGCTCAGGGAGTAGTGCCTCTGGATCTGGGAGGGCAAGCCACTTGCTGAGCTGGAGTGGGAACTGGGAGAGTGGCTATGGCCGGCCATTGCAGTCGCCAAGAAGCCACCGAGGTTCCCGGAGTACACTGCCAAGATTGGCAAACACGTACTGATGCAGGAGGATATGGATTGGGCGTCGTCACGTATCACGCACTGGGCGGAGCACAGCATCACGGAGCCTTTCCAACAGACCTTCTGGCGCCACCTATGGGATAGTTGGAGTCCGAGGAGGGTATCGTATTTTCTATGGCTAGTGGCACATGGAGGCTTAGCGGTGGGAAGTTGGCTTGCCCAAATGCAGATAAAGGGAGGTTGTAAGCGCTACACACAACAGCCTCTGGAAACCCCAAAGCACTGCCTTTGGTCGTGTGAGGCAGCGCAGCTCGTGTGGAGAGGATCATGCCGCATCCTTCGCCATATAGCACCCAGCCTTGGATGTATCTCATAGGGAGCTTTCTACACATGCAGTCAGCCAAGACCGTCACCTTCTGTATAAGGCCGAGATGCAGGACACGATATTCATTATCGAGGCAAGGTTGTGCGCAGTGGTCGGTTTGAAGGCTCTACCCATCCACCAGATACTGGAGCCCACAGCAAACCGCTCTAAGGTATGGGAGATCATAGGGAGTCTTATTAGTTGGTATATCTGGAAGGTGCGGTGTTAGGAGGCTTTCAATGGAGAGAGACTTTCAATAAAGACGACATTAGCAAAGCTCTAGACCTCCATCATCCACTCCCTCCGCGGCAGATGGGATCAAGTGCAGGGCAAGTCTAGGGCTCATCAGGAGCTCTAATGTCATTTCATGCACACTTGGGGTGGCCATGACCTGTTTTTCGTGATGTAGGTAGGCAGCCCCAGATGGCGATACAGCTCCACCTCCATGGCTTCTTGCCCCCCACCCCCCCAGACCGCCTTGAGAGGCTTGTATACATGATGTATTTGTGACTTTCGTCAGCTCCAGCTAGTCTGTTGAGCATGAGCACTCCGTTGTAATCAGTTTTTTTGAGCAATATAATCAGCCACATTTTACTTGCAAAAAAAAAAAGATATGTACAACGGGCTATCGAGTGTATCTCTGCCAAGGATCTCTCTCCACTTGCAAAACTCAAGCAGAAATGACTGGGGGCAAGCCAGCCATATGTAGGCAATAAAAAAAAGAAAAAAATGACTAGGTCAATGAGTAAAAAAAACTACCTGCCTGCTGCATAAATAATCAGAGCACTAGAAAACAATATAAAAATGCTGCACAAAATATGTTGCGTGACACATGGCGTTCTGCTTTGCCTACTCAGCTTGTATGACACTACTGCAAATCAGCTGACGACTGCATGAAACAGTCTGGCCTATCCAAGAAATGCGTAAATTGGCCCGAGAGTAATAATAATACTCTACATGTGCCAACATCTAGAACGTGTAAGGGTGTTCTAGACTATGAAGTCAATTTTATAAGGGTGTTTTGGACTATGAAGTCAAATGTGGTAAACGCTAGGTTCATACAGCTGAAAGGTTAAAGTTGGGAGGTCTTCTCTACCCTTAAGAAATGTATAGGTCTATTCCAACCTCATCTAATGTTTAGGTGATTGTGGAAAAGTTAACCAAAATGTCTAGGTCTATTCCAACGTCATCTAATGTTAAAACCCCAAAAACTTGCTAGATTGTTCATAGAGAACCTATACCGATTGTATGGCCTTTTAGCAAGATATTGCTTTTGATTGGGATAAAAAGTTGGAAAGTCACTTTTCAGAGTTGTGTTTAGGATATTGGATACTAAACTTAGCATAAGTACAACAACGTATTCGCAAGCTAATAGGCAAATTGAGAGGGTTAACTAAATCAGGGAGGATGTGCTTCAAGCATGTGTTTACAAGATGGCAAACTCATTCAGAAAAGTACTTACCTATAATTCAATTTGCATATGACAGTGTCAAGCACTCTTCCACTAGATATAGTCCATTTATACTTATATATGGGTTTTAGCCTAGTACCTTATGCAGTGGAGCTACAAAAGAAATTTTTTTAGGTAGCAATGCTGAAAGGACTCTCTAGCTCAACCCCTGAGACCTACAAACCGCTTATTGGTTAAATGTTTCAAGCCGAGTGGCCATGGCTACCTCTCATATAGCCGACAAGCTATCCCTACCCATGGGGTGTAGTGAGCTTACCTTGATGTTCGATTGAGTACCTTCCTCTCTCTTGCACACCGGTAGCTCCATGATCCTTGAGGCAAGCTCAAACAACCTTAATCCCTCTGTGTCAAGCTCCATCCTCCATAGCCGCGAGAGACAAGAGAAGAGAAGAGAAGAGAAGAAGATAAGGAGAGGACATGGGAAGCTTCTTCTCCTTGATCCCTCACTCTCACACACTCACTTTCTTACTCTCTCACACTCCCTCACTCTCTCACTCAAGCACAACCAAGAAGAAATGAGAAGAGAAGAAGAAGAAGCAGCTTTTTGCCACTCGCTAAGAATGAGCTCTCATTCACTTTTTGAACTTTATATACAAAATCCTAAATCCCTTTTGGGCGGTCATCCCCTTATCTCCCTTTTCTTACATGGCCGGCCATGGCCTAGGCCTTTTTTCCCATTGTTCTCCTCTCTTCCTAGCTTAGTCCTACCGCCTGTTCGTGGTTACAAATTGCACAGGAGAGAGCCTATCGCTCTTTTACAGAGGTTTTGGCTGCGCCTTTATATTTAAAGGTGTGTCTTCTTGCTTTTGGCTTCTTGTGGCTTTCATGGTTGCATCTTGTAGTCCTAGTGGTTGTTTCCAAGCTTTTAGGTTTCTTCCGGGCGCCTTTTCCTTTTTTTCGCCTTGCACTTTTCCTCTTGATGCCTCATTTTCCGCTTCCTTCGCTTTACAGTAAACAAATGCACCTCACTGTTGGGGGTTAAAAGCTACCTATGCCTAACCACCTACATTTACTTGAATACAGTACACGCACACCTGTACATTTTTAGGTGGCAAGCGCCCATCGCTATCACTTTATTCTTTATTCTTTTAGTGGCAATAGAATAAGGGAAGGTAGGTCACACATTGTGACTGTTGGAGTTCCCACATACCGGTCTCTCTCTTCTTGCTTGAACCTCTATAGCTCTTGCTCTCTTCCTACTTCCGCTTGTGCTTCCACTTCTGCTCCACCTTTCAACCGATATCAGAGTGGGCATTCAAGGAGCTTCATCATCACTTGCTTCATACCGGAAAGATCAACTTCACTTCAAGCTTTCATGGCTGCCCACCCTTCATTCATTCGAGATATGCATTGAGTCTCAGCTTGCTCCAGGGCTTTCAAGGCTTATTTCAAGTCTTCAAAGAGGTTGTTTGGGCATTGCTTCAAGCCCCAATGTGGTTAGTAGCTGCTGCCATAGCCCCAAGGCTGCTCAGCATGATTTGCGCCTGCTAGACAGCCCTCTATGCTTCACACTCCAACTACTTCAAATCACTCCCTATTGCTCCCGGCACTTGGCAAACCCCTTGGTAATCTCCTGGGCATTAAATGACTTCACCTTGAGCTGCATTTGAAGACTTGTTGATCAGTCATACACTCACAGTTTGGTACAAACCTACTATATACACTTATGTAATGCTTCGGGGATGCTATTTTGATGCCTAGATGTTATGGGGATGCTTTGAGATGCTATTTGGATTGGATAGAACTCATTTAGCTCAGTTTTAGCACTGTAATAACAGTTTGGACAGCAAGCATACAACAGTTTAGCTTTATGCTCTGAATGCCTACAAGTGCTTCTAGTATTCTACATGCTCATATGGATGCTTGGAATTAATGTATGTGCCCGGATATGCGTATGACACACTTTGAGCTTTGCATTTGAGCTCCATTGGATGTAGTTGGGCTTTGTACATTTGCTTCAATGATTCTTCCTTTGCAAGTTGAAGACATATTCGATGTATATACTCCCGAATGTACTTATCATGTATCTTGATTGTTGGTCGTGAGATGGCAGCAAGTATCTCAGCTCGGCTTGAGAGTGTGCTGACAGTAGAGAGAGAGAGTGTGTGTGTGGTCACTGCTCAACACTTGATTAGTTGGGAAGTGTGTAACTCAAAGTACAAAGTACAACCCTTAGACTTTAGGGTTGTGTAAGTGGCTTAAAGTGCAGTCACACACATGAAAGTGTGTAATGTGCAATAAGTGACCGAACTATGTAACATAAATACACAAATAAAGAATAATGTGACTGGGGGGAAAAACCTCTCTTACGAACACTCTTGTGTGAATGTAGGCGTGAGGAAAACCCAACAAACCCCCCTGCAGTGAAAAGTGATCATCCACCAAAGGAGATCAAACTTAAAGCATTGCGAAATGCTTCAATTTGTCGTGAGGAATAGCTTTGGTGAAGTTGTCTGCCACATTGTTGTGTGGTAGGACAGTAGACAAGACTGATATCCCTTGCATGTAGCCTCTCTTTGACAAAGTGATAATGTATCTCAATGTATTTCATGCGTGCATGAAACACTAGGTTCTGTGCCACTGCAATGGCACTCTGACTGTTAGTGAACAAAGGTGTAGGCTCCATGATAGATACATCAAATTCAGCCAACAAGCATCTTAGCCATACACATTCAACTGTAGTAGTGAAAGCTGCCTTGTATTCAACTTCACAAGACAATGTGGCAACAGTGCATTGTTTCTTGCTAAGCCAAGAAATGCAAGAAGAGCCAAGAAAGAAACAATTTCCACTTGTAGAGTAGAGTGACGAGAATCGAAATCTCCAGAATAGCCGCAACGGCCCCCCCTTGGCATAAAGCAATCCAAGAGTCCTAGTGCCCTGCAAGTAACGGAAAACACACTTCATAGTTGCCAATGTGACATGCGTGGATTGTGCATATATCTACCCAGGGCTGAAACTACAAACTGAATATCTGGCCTTGTGTTGCATAAATAAATGAGACATACATTTGCTGGAGCATATGTATAAATGTAAAGGTTTACAGCTATTCTACCTTGAGATTGCCTCAAAATGTCCAGTTGAACTACTAAGGCATGCACATTGGCTGCCCACTTAGCCCAGGGCAAGCATGCAAAATTATATAGGACAATCTTCTCCAACCATGCTTTATTGGCAGCATGCTCAACATCAAGCACCAATGTAGAATCAACAAATGGTGTTTGCACAGCACTAGGTCTATTTACCTGAGGTGGAACTTTTGCTGATGCATTGACATCATGTTGTTGCCCGTACTTCTCCTCTTCAACTCGGTCAAAATCCTCATCATTGTCATCATCCATTCTAGCAAACTTTTGCATGGACAGCCATTGGGCTGAGCCGCGGCGTATATTAGTCATGGCATGGACAAACGGCCTATTCACAAAAGAGGATGGTGAAAAAGAAGAAGAAACAAACGAAGCAATCGTCTTCTCCATTTGAACCCACAAGTGGAGTCTTCTTTGTGTTGAGGAATTTTTGTGCCACATGTCCCATCACCATGAGAAACACAAAACCACTCCTTGTCATCACTGCTTGTCACTGATAAGTTTGTACACCAAGGTACAATTCTGAGTAATAAGGTTGCACAAGCCTTTTCATCCTAAACCCATTACCTATACAGGCTTCAACAAATTCCCCTATAAATCCTTTTATAAAAACGTGCCCTGACCAAGATCCTTGAAGATTACAAATGGGTCTGCATACCGAAGCTTTAATTTGCCGGGAAATTTTCCACGTCGAGAATTATAAACAACAACCCAATCTCCTTCCTAAAAAAGTTTCTTTTTAATGTCTATTGACCCAAGTCTATCTCCGTTCTATGTAACTCCTAAGATGTAGGCAGCTACCACCCTGTCCTCCTCTAACTTCAGGAGTTGTTCCAATCTATGCTTCATTGACTTCTCATGATCTAGCTTATACGTAACAGCAACTCTCAAGCTTGGTACCACAAATTACATAGGCACTAGAGCCTCTAATCCATACATCAATTTGAAGGGTGTAAGACCTGCTGTAACCTTATATGCTCTCCTAAAAGCCCACAATGCTGAATCAAGTTTAGCATCCCAATCTTCCCTGTTATCCTCAACAATCTTCTTTAAAATCTGAAGAAAAATCTTATTAGAGCTCTCTGCTTGTCCATTAGCCTGAGGATAATGTGGGGTAGACTTCTTATGTAAAATCAAATGATTGGCAGTCAGTTCGTGAGTAACCTAATTTAAGAAATACTTATCCCTATCACTAATTAACTCAATGAGACATCCAAACCGAGTCTTAATGTTAGAATATAAGAACTTGGCCACATTGGTTGCTTTATTATCCTTCAATGCTTGAGCCGCTACCCATTTGATTCAATAATCCGTACAAACCAAAATATATCTGTTACCTATCCTTTTGGCTACTGTTGGTTTGATTGGCACAACAAAATCAATCCCCCACTTTTAGAATGACTCAAGTGGAAGCACATGATGATCTTGCATTCTCTCCCTTCTTTCAAGCATTGCAAACACTCTTTAGCATGCTCATGTGCATCTTTCAATACAGTAGGCCACCACAAACCTACCCGCAGTATTTTACTACTTGTAATCTCACGAAGAAAATGACCACCTGACAATCTAGAATGGGCTTCATGAAGAACTGTTGACTGCTCATATTCAGGAACACACCTTCTCAAGACATTATCTACTCCCCTTCTATACAAAGTATTCATAATAACCTGAAATGATCTGCTCTTCAATGCCAACTTCCATCTTTGATTAGCTGTAAGGTATGCTGGCGCATAATCCCTTCCTTCAAAAAATGCAACAACTAATCATAATATGAATCAGGATCAAGAAATTGAGCTTCAAAGAGTTCAGCATTAGGAAGTTGATCCGGAACTCCTACTTCAGTCTCATTATTCTCCAATCTACTTAAATAATCAACCACTACATGTTCTTTACCAAGAGTGTGAATAACCTTGAAATCAAACTCTTGCAACGACATCCATCTAGCCAACCTACCTATTAACTAAGGTTTGTTAATCAAAAACAAAA
The DNA here is from genome assembly GCF_053477565.2 of Lygodium microphyllum. NCBI lineage: Eukaryota > Viridiplantae > Streptophyta > Polypodiopsida > Schizaeales > Lygodiaceae > Lygodium > Lygodium microphyllum. The sequence continues at coordinate 9,539,049 of NC_141143.1, forward strand.
GTGCCTGATGATCCACATGAAAGATTACTTGTCTTCCCAATAAATAATGCCTAAATTTTTGCATAGAGAAAACCGTCCCAAGTGCTTCTCTTCCTGTAATTGAATAATTCTTTTCAACAGCACTCAATCTCCTGCTTGCATAATAGATTGATCTATACCAACCAGGTACCTTATCCTACATAAGTATAGCTCCCACAACTAGGTCAAAAGCATCAACAAAGACATAGAAAGGTAAATCCCATGCTGGAGGTGTTGAGATATCGAGCTCCACTCGTGATACGCCAGGGTGACCGTTGTGTATTTATGTCACCGACTTGTCAGTTGCAGACGCGGTTGGTACACCGCCCATGAATAATAGCTACATGATAGCTATCCTTATCTACTCTAGTTCGTGGCTCAGTTAGTATGCCACCTTAGTTAGTTGAGTTTGGTTTGAGACCCATATAGAGGGTTCTTCTATTTTTTTGTACTTGAGTTCTTTTGGCTTACACAACTAAGAAGAGGAAAACTATTTTCAGCCTCCACCCTTATGTGTCTTCCCCCATTGTGCAAGCAAGAAAGCTTCAAGCGAGACTCCTTCCTTCTCTCCCACAATCGTGACAGGAGGTTGCAGTATTGGAGCTACAACTAGCATCTTCTTGAGAATATTGAAGGCTCTCTCCTGATCTTTCCTCCGAATAAATTACATCCCTTTATTGGTTAAAGTTGTAAGAGGAGAACAAATATGCGATAGGTACCTTAAATACCTACTATGCCACTTCACTTGCCCCACAGACCTCATAACTTCCTACACATTAGTTGGAACCTTAGCTTTCTGAACAACTACAATCTTTCTTGGATCTATGCTCATGCCTTCTTCAGACAAGATGTGGCCTAAAAGCACACCACTTTTTGCTGCAAACACTGACTTGAAAGGGTTCAAGGACATGCCAAATCTTCTACATCTCTCAAAACATAACCTAAGATGTTTTAAATGCTCTCTCCTGCTACTGCCAAAAACACAAAAGTCATTAATAAATACCCTCATAAAAGTTGTGAGATATGGCTCAAATGTCTTATGAGTAGCTCCTTGAAACTCAAGAGTTCCATTCTTCAGTCCAAAGTTCATGACTATACTAACATATGCTCCCCACTCAATGATAAAGGCTGTCTTATCCATATCTTCTGGATGCATCCTAATTTGATTGTATTCTAAAAACCCATCCAGAAAACTGTACATTTTGTGGCCTGCCACATCATCAAGGAGAGAGCCGGTAAAAGGAATCGATAAGGGATCAGTAATTGTAGCTGCATTTAATTTCCTGTAATCCACACAAACTCTGATCTTCCCATTCTTCTTGGGCACCACCACTATAGGGGGTAACCAAGCAGCTTCATTAACCAATTTGATGAATCCAACCCTAAAAAGTTTGTCAATTTCTTCCTTGACTTGTTTGGCATAGTTAGGATTCATTTTATACCTTTTCTAAATGATTGGCTTAGCATCTTTCTTTAAATTTATCCTGTACTAACACACAGCTGAATCAAAACCTTTCATGTCCGTATAATTCCAAGCAAAAATATCCTGAAACTCTTTGCACAACTTAATAAGATCTTGCTTGAAGTTTTCTTCCACAAAAATACTGACCTTCATGGGTTTGGCCTCCCCTTCCATATTCAAATTAACCTCTTGAACCTCATCTTCAACCACCCTTGTAGATCTTCTCATTGTGTGATTATATCTCAGCTCAACCTGAATAATGGCTTTCTGTCCTTCTGTATCCAATACATCAGAACTGTCCATAGAATTGTCCATACTAGTTTGCTGATTCTCAGGTGTTTCTTGCTGAGCAAATTTAGGATGACCAATTCCCTAGTCCTGAACCATTTTATATTGCTCATTCCTTGACCTGTCCTGAAAGTCAAACTGATCCCGACCTTCAGGATTCTGTCCAGACTAGTTTTGGACTGCAGTTTAAACAGCTTGGTATTCCAGAACTTCATTTCCTACACTCATAGGATGATCCCAATACTCCTGAATAATATTTTCAACATCTTTTTCAAAGACTGGAACCACATAAGGATTTGCCTGAAAAAATAATTCCTCCTCATCATCTTCCACTTCATCTGCAAGGTTAATAGTTTCAGAGACTACAGGTCTAGAGGAACTCTTTAATATTACCTTATTAACTGTTGACAATCTGATCTCCTTGAGTCCTCTGGGGATACATACATAATCATTCCCCCAGCCCTGCTTCAATTTGGCCAATTTAAACCACGGTCTACCCAAGAGCATTGTATAAGAATCCCCAATTTCCGACATTCTTAACACACCAAAACTCACCCTGAATTTTAGGCTAGCCACTCAAATTTGTTGATTCCTAAGAATACCCAAGGGCTGTAACCTCCTTTGATTTGCCATCTTGACCTGAAATGGGGTTGGTAGTAGCTCCTCTTGCTTGGTTGCCAAATATGTATGTTCAGGAAGTATATTAACTCCTGAACCCCCATCCAACAAGACATCATCATGCTTACTTCCTCCATACTCAACTTGAATGGTAGGCACTTGATAATCCACAACTTCTTGTTGGGTTGATACGAGTGCTTGACAATGAAGAATTACTTGATCCTAAACTGCTATACATTCAAGAACTTCCTGTTGCTTTTGCTTGATCTTCAACAGCAACTTTTCCTTATCTAGAGCTCCTCATCAACTGTATTTGTTGCCATAACAAACTCCATGGTATATGCATTGTCATGCATACAAGCTTGCCTTCTAGTACGACCAGCCATGGGAGCATCCAAATGACTATCTTTTATAGTCTGTAAATACCATCTAGGCATTTGTCTCACCTCCTGACTATGCATAAGCTCTTGCTGAATTTCAGATTCAGCATTTTGCTGAATATTCAAATTAGCCATGGGCTGATTTTCTGCATTATCCAATGGACCAATTGGCTGAAAATTAAGTTCACTTGCTGAAACTCCAACTAAATTACCAAATGCAATGGGCAATAGCCCTTCAAATACATCACTTGCAACCTAATATGTGTCAAAACCAGCAAGGGATAATTCTGATTTTTCATCGAAAAGTATATCCCTACTGACAAATACCTTTTAAGAGACAGGATCATATAATCTATATCCTTTGCTCTCATTGCTATACCCCACAAAAATGCATTTGACAGCCTTGTTATCCAACTTTTTTCTAAGTACCTTGGGAATGTGTGCATATGCAAGACACCCAAAGGTACGAAAGTGCCCAACAGAAGGTTTCCGGCTGTTCCAAGCCTCAAAAGGCATGATATTCTTTAATGCTTTGGTGAGGCATCTATTCAGAACATGGCAAGCACACATAGCCGCTTCCATCCAAAAATGTGTGGCAAGCTTTTTGCTTTCAACAGCCATATCCATGAGTGACCGATTCTACCTCTCTGCGACCCCATTTTGCCATGGAGTATAAGCAATAGTGTACTAATGAACAATGCCCTATATCTTCAAAAAAGAATTCAGCATAGAGGTCATGTCATGAAGTAGATAGACTCTCCGCCATCGCATCGTTGCTGCCCTCCATCCCGGCTCAAATTGCCACCGCGCCAGTCCTCCCCTCCCCCCGCCTGCGCCAATTCCCCCCCCCCCCCCCCCCCCCGCCCTACGCCAGTCATCCTCCCTCCCATTTGACAACCCTCCCTCCCCCGTTCGACAGCCCCTCTCCCTCCCATTTGCCAGTCCTCCCGTCCTCTCTCGCCAACCCTCCCCCCCGCCCTGCGGCCGCCTGCTCGTACGCCACCTGGCCTGTGCCCCCCCCCCCCCCCCCCCGCCCGCTCTGTCTGACGCGCCACCCCCAACTGCTCGCCCCTGCCCTGACAGCTCGTGACCGCCCCGTCTAGCCACTACCAGCATGCCCCTCTGCCCCGCTCGTCGTCCTGGGACACACCTCTTCCATCCGCTGTCAACGTAACCTGATATCCACAGCGTCCAATATCTCCCCCACCACCAAAACAACTCCCCCCGCCATTATCCCACCCCCGCCCCCCGCCCCCCAGTTGCTCCCTCCATCCGCAACAACTTTCCCCCTCAGGCAGCACCGCAACGTGATTGGTAGCTTTTTAGAAGGGACGCATAATGGAAACCTCTAGTCAGACGCCGGCGCACTCAGCGAGTGTCCCCCAGTCAAACACCTTGCGCGTCGTCCTCTCTAAGGAGCAACTCCTAGCTGTCCGGGCTAAAGAGCTAGAGCTAAAGAAAAGAGCAATTTATGGTCAGGTAGTAGAGCGTTCCCCAACCAAGGCCCAGCTTCAGGACTGGCTTCACTCCACGCTGTGCATTGGCACAGCACAGATCATGGAGGCGGTTCTAATGGGCCAAGGGATCTTCATGATTCAACTCAGCTCGGCAAACGTAGCTCGGGAGTTACTTGCCAGCTCACCCTATGCGTCCACGAAGGGGGTCATTCACATGGTACCTTGGAACAGTTGCTTCCCTGTGGAGGTATTTGCACTTCACAACAGGTTTCTTCGGCACCCGGTCACCCTTCTCTTTCCCGGCTTGGCGATAGAGTATCGTCACTTGGGTGGAAGACTTTGGATGGCTCTTTGGCACAGTCCTTCCCACGTCCTTCGCTGACACAATGACTGCCGCAGGAGTCCCCAAGATACGGGTGGCAGTAAAAGAGGTTAAGAATATCCCACAGTTCCTAGAGATTGAGGTAGGCGGACACTCCTTTAGGCAGTAGGTCATTGTGACTGGGTAGCCAAGGCAGTGCCTGCATTGCCATGACTTTGGGCACCAGGCAACAAACCATACGCGCTTCGGTGCTAGGGTGGCTCCACCGACAGGCCCACAACTGGATGCGGACGATTTCACACGAGTACAGAGACGACAGAGAGGGAGACAGCAGGGGGGAGCGATGCAGGGAGCAAGTGGGCGAGGGATGCCCCCTCGGCAGAGCACTCCACAGCCCCCCTTGCCCGCCCCACCTGGCAGGACTGCAAGCCTCCACATCCACCACCCGTGCCATAAACTGCCTTGCCTAAGTTCCCACAGCCCCCACACCCACCCCCCTCTACATCCCATGCCCCCCCCCCCCCCCCCCAACAAACCCTGGCCCACAGCCCCCCCTTTCTAGGGCCACCAATCCCCCCATACACCCGCCATGCATCCTTGTCCATCCCACCATCCCTCGATCCTCTTCCCCCCCACCACCTTCCCTATCGAGCACCCCCCCGATCCACACCCGGTTCAGGTGGTCCCCCCCTAGTCCCACCCCCCATCCTCCCACAGGAGGTGATGAGCCACACACACCTACTTCCTCCTCGCACCAGCAGTCTTCCCCCTCCCATACAGCCACCAGCTCATCCACCCCTACCGCCCGTCACACCTTCCCGAGATAGGCACAGTTATTGCCACAGGAGTTCTTCCGCACTGGCCCAAGGTCCTACCTGAGAGTTGCGCAGAGTGGAGAGTTCCCACTACCTCTAGAGGTGGGGTTCCAGGAAGTTGATTGTTCGGCAGGAGCTGCGGCCTGCCCTACTAGGAGTACGCCATAGGTGCTCACGGTAGGAGTGGAGGCGTATGTACCTCTATTGGCCCAGGTCTCACCGCTTGTGTACGAGACCACAAGACGATAGTGGCAGGGAGGGTTCTATGGGTAAGACTAAATATTGGGGACTCGTGCCTTGGAGTCCTCAATGTCTATGCCCCTACAGAGGTTAGGGCATGCAGCAGGTTTTGGGTGGAGATCGTGGATGGATTCCCAGAGGTAGACTCCTGGATCGTTGGAGGAGACTTCAACAATCTGGAGGCTCTGGAGGACCAACAGGGCAGAGGTAGTAACTACCAGGGCATGGCTAGGGAGGGGCAGGAGGCATGGGAGGTCTTTAAAACAGTCTATTTCACATTGGAACTATATTGCATGTACCAATGTCTTCACAAAACCCAAAAGCCCCAAAATTCTTGACTTATTTGCCAATAAATTTCTGCATTAATTTTGTCTCAGGCACATATCGACACTGTTTGTGCCTGCCCGGGCAAAAGCCCCTTCCCCAAAGATGAATCTGGAATAAAAAAGTAATGTTTACTTTTAAAATTTTGTACCTGGTGCAGGAACCAGTCAAGCTGGTGGCCGGAGCAGCTGGTCACAGTCGAGCTAGTGGCGGGCGGCACTGGTGCAGGGGAGCTGCGCAGGTGGGCAGCACAGGGCAGAGGTGGGCGATGCAAGGCGCAAGGGAGCTGCGCAGGCGGGCGGCTCAGGCGCAGAGGAGCTGTGCAGGTGGGCGGCACAAGGCAGAGGCGGGCACAGGAGCAGCGAGCGAGTGCTGGTCAAGGGGCAGCGGCGCAGCGCCACAGGAGCAGGCACAGCTCAAGGGCAGCAGTCAGGTGCAGCTGGCAGGGCACCTGGCGCTGGTGCTGGTACAGGCAGGAGCTGCAGGGTGATGGCTGCTGGCTAGCAGCTCGCTGGCTGTTCCAGTTGAAGGGACGGTTCCAGCTGAGAGGGACAGTTCCAGCTGACAGGGACTGAACTGAGCTGTACTCAGAGAGCAGACTGAGTTGTACTCTGCTCTGATACAAAATGTGAGAGTTGGAGTGGATCGAAGCTCAGCTGAGAGTGGAGTAGATAGTGTTAAGAGTGAAAGCATGACACCCAATGCAATAGACTGAAAGTAGTACCAACCCTTATACTTTAGGGTTGTAAGAAGGTGTTCACACCCGAAGTGTGTGAAACACGATAAGTGCCCAAAACTGTGTAACATAGGCACATAAAATAAAGAGAATAAATCTGGGGGGAAAAACCTCTCATATGGAGAGTAAAAAGTGCCCTGGTGTCCTACTGAAGATCACCGACACTCCTCTGTGAGCATAGGTATGAGTAAAACCCAACAACACTTGCAGCTTAGATCCTAGTGTATAGAGATAAAGATTGGGAAGAAAGAAGCAAATCTTGATAATAAGTATACTGCAAAGGTCTGAGTGACTGCAAGCCAGTGGGAACATGCCCATAGAAGTGCTCAAAGAGCTCTCCTCCTGGACCTGGAATATACGGACTTGGTAGGGATATATTGATAGTTATAGTTGCATAGCTGATCCTTCACAGATGCACGGATGCACATAATGCAATCTTACCAGCCTAACTTATTAATGTAACTTTTAATTTATTATATAGAAGTTTGTCCAAATCATCAAGCTTGGAGGGTATTCAAAAGGTGTCTATATACTTAAGATCAAATAGGTAACTTACAATGTTTCCAAGCTACTTAATGCACTTAGATCAGGAATTGAGCCTGTGAGGTTATTTCCAGCTAACCATCTGCAAACAAGAAGTACATGACACATCAATCCAAAAAATGATTTGAAAATCAAAGGAAAAGGATCAAAACATCAAAATTGAATAACAAACAAGAACTTACAGCATTGTGAGTTCACTGAGGGTGCCAATAGTTTCAGGAATGTGGCCATCTAGGCTATGATTAGACAAAGATCTACAAAAGGCATCCACAAGAATCATGAGGTCTATATGAAAGTCTGTGTTAACCTTATGTCTGTACAACTTCATTGGTGTTCCTATATCAAATAAATTATGTAAAATGGAGTCATCAATAGCTCACAAGGATGTTATTCTGACAGGTGCATCTGCAGTACATTGTACCCAAGGGAACCTGTAGTCATCAGGTAGACATGGATCACCTGTATAACTGCTCAAACCCATGCTGCTTTTGATGTCATCGATAGCAGAAACTATAAAATCCACACAAACCAACCCACCAATGCAGGTACAATAAGTGTAATGACGTAAACAGACTCCAATGTAAAAACTAAGGGAAATGTGATAGCAACATTCTACCTGTCCAAATTTCCTTTACATGCTACAAGAATGGAGGACAAAAAATTCATTGAGAGAATAGTTTGTATTTTCCTCTCTTCAAATTCACGGAGTCATTCATTCACCCTACACTCTTATGTTTGTGTTTTTTGAGTTTTTCTATAAGTTTAGTTGTTAGTCCTGTTAGTATACATTTTATGTTTTCTCTACAAACCTGACAGTGTTCTCTTCACAGGGTATCAAAGCCATCATGAGACTAGGGCTTGCACAAGCAAACTGCACTAGCTTTTGATGTCTCAGCATGATACTCTAAAACCCTCCTTAGAGCCTTCTCTTCTGAGTCCATCAGTTCAGGCTCTAAGGGAGTCCTCCTCATTTTCAACAATGAACTTGGTCTTTTGAGCTTTGACTTTAACAAACTCTCTATAAGTGCACACAATCGGACAAGGAAGTTGAAGAAAATCCAGAGTCTTCTTCAGTAAGAGAACAAATCACCATGGACCAAGTAGGATATCCTAGGGCTACTCCAATCTAGTCAGGTTCGAACGTTTCCTATACATAAGATCTCTTTCATCTTGATTTAATATGTGCAGCCTAAAATGAGTTACCACCAGAAAACTATGTCAACTAGAACAAGGGAGGTGTCCATGCTAGACCAGGTATTTCTCTTGATTCACAAGTTACTTCCATCAAATTTTTGTTAATTGATGCATCGCATATTGTGAGCACTATACATATCCTCACTACCAGAGTGTATATTGTGGGTGCCAAGACCCACAACCATTGTGTGCTTTTGGCTGGCTGGTTGCATTTATTGCACCTACATCTGTTGGCTGACTGGTCATTTTATGTATTTATTCTAGACTATTTATAGACTACTGCTTGTCCACTACTTATCAATCGTCAGGTACTCATCCTACAGCATGCCTGCTTCCTGGTGGAGAAAGGAAGTCTACTGCACTCTGCTAGCAACCCACCAATGCAGGTACAATAAGTGCACTGACATAAACAGACTCCAATGTAAAAACTAAGGGAAATGCGATAGCAACATTCTACCTGTCCAAATTTCCTTTACATGCTACAAGAATGGAGGACAAAAAATTCATTGAGAGACGGTGGTTTGTATTTTCCTCCCTTCAAATTCACAGAGTCATTCATTCACCCTATACTCTTATGTTTGTGTTTTTTGAGTTTTTCTCTAAGTTTAGTTGTTAGTCCTGTTAGTACGCATTTTGTGTTTTCTCTACAAACTTGACAGTGTTCTCTTCACAGGTATCAAAGCCATCATGAGACTAGAGCTTGCACAAGCAAACTACACTAGCTTTTGATGTCTCAGCATGATACTCTAAAACCCTCCTTAGAGCCTTCTCTTCTGAGTCCATCAGTTCAGGCTCTAAGGGAGTCCTCCTCATCTTCAACAATGAACTCGGTCTTTTGAGCTTTGACTTTAACAAACCATCTAGAAGTGCACACAATCGGACAAGACAGTTCAAGAAAATCCAGAGTCTTCTTCAGTAAGAGAACAGATCACCATGGACCAAGAAGGATATCCTAGGCCTACTCCAATCTAGTCAGAAATGTTTCCTATACATAAGATCTCTTTCATCTTGATTTAATATGTGCAGCCTAAAATGAGTTACCACCAGAAAACTATGTCAACTAGAACAAGGGAGGTGTCCATACTAGACCAGGTATTTCTCTTGATTCACAAGTTACTTCCATCAAATTTTTGTTAATTGATGCATCACATATTGTGAGCACTATACATATCCTCACTACCAGAGTGTATATTGTGGGTGCCAAGACCCACAACTAGTGTGTGCTCTATTTTTATGACAATGCCATTTTGGCTGGCTGATTGCATTTATTGCACCTATGTGTTGGCTGACTGGTCATTTTATGTATTGTTGCGTTTCACTCACGCCTACACTCACAAAGGACTGTTGATGATTTCAATAGGACATTGGGGCACTTATTACTCTCCATAAGAGAGGTTTTTTCCCCCAAATTTTTCTCTTTATTTTATGTGCCTATGTTACACATTTTTGGGCACTTATCGTGTTGCACACACTTTGGGTGTGAACACCCTCTTACAACCCTAAGGTTTAAGGGTTGTATCTTGTACTTTCATCTTACACTTTCAGTCTATTGCATTGGGTGTCATGCTTCCACTCTCCACACTGTCTACACCACTCTCAGCTAAGCTTCGATCCACTCCAACTCTCACATTTGGTATCAGAGCAGAGAACAGCTCAGTCTACTCTCTGAGTACAGCTCAGTTCAGTCCCTGTGGAGCCGCCCCTTCAGCTGGAACTGTCAGCTCCCACTAGCCAACAACGTGCAGCTCCAAACAGCGCCAGCGCCTGCAGCTTTGCTCTATGCCAGCTGTGCCAGACTGCCGCCGCCTATGTCCACCGCCGCCCCTGTGCCTGAGAAGTCTGCCTGTGCAGCTTCCCTACGCCTTAACCGCCTCTACCCTACGTTGTGCCCGCTAGCGCCCTATGCCCACCTGTGCTCCTGTGCCTAGCGCCACCCACTTGTGTCCAGTGCCGCCAATCCCTAGTGCTGCTCCCGCCTGTATAAGCACCACTGCAAGCGCCCGCAGCTGTGAGCTGCATCGCTACCCCTGACCAGCGCCCGACAACTTCCGCTTGTTCCCTGCGACGCCCAATGCGCCACCTGCCCAGGCAGCCCGCCACCAACTCGATTCGTTCCTGCGCCAGGTACAAATTTTTTTCCAAGTTAAACTTACTTTTTTATTCCGGATTCATCTCTAGGAAAGAGGCTTTTGCCCAAGCAGGCACAAGCAATCTTGATACATGTCTAGGATACGATTTATACAGAAATCTATTGGCAAATAAGTCAAGAATTTTGGGGCTTTTGGGTTTTGTGAAGACATTGCTACATGCAGTACAATTCCAGTGTGAAATAGACTGTTTGTGACCATTTTGGGGCTTTTGCTTCTACAAGGTTGCTGAGCATTTATTGCACCTTCGACAGCATGCATTATAGACAGTTTTAACAAAGTGTGCTTCAGTTCGCTAATTGCAGCAAATTACTTGCTGTAATTTCTGGAAATTTTGAGATTTCCAAGTTTATCCACCTAGGACATTCCTCTTTTGCTCTTTTTTTTGGCATTGTTTATCATGGCAAATCGGAGAGGTGATGTATTTACCTATGTATCCAAGGAGGACAGGTTGGATGGTAACAACTATTCACTCTAGTCCTTCATGATGAAGAATGTGCTGATTGCAAAGAATCTTTGGGAATATGTCAACGGTGAAGACGTTAGGCCCGGAGTTGTGGCTCCTGCTACTCCTCCAGGAGGACGTGGACAACGGGCAACTCAGCTTGTTCAACCTGCTCCACCTCAACCACTTTCACAAAGATCAGCAACACAAAAGACATGGAATACACGAGATGCATAGGCCTTGTCGCTGATTGCATTGGTAGTTCAAGAGTCTATCATCCCTCACATTCGGTCTGTAGCTTCTTCACGAGAAGCTTAGCTCACCTTGGAGTAGATGTTTGCTGGTAAGAATGAGACCCGCATATCTTTCTTGAAGAAAGAGCTTGAGACACTGAAGATGTATGAGGGTGATTCTATGCAAGATCACCTAAACAAAATTCAGGAGTTGCGTGAGTAGCTTATGAATGTTGATGAGTATTACTCAGATGCACACATGATATCTACTACATTGAATTCATTGCCGCCCTCGTACTTGGCCTTTCATACGGCCTTGAACCTCACCATGAGGATTACTCCATAGCCACTTACTTTTCTTTAGGTGGTCAGTTTGTCTTAGAGTAGGAGCAGACAAGAAGAAACAGTGGTGGGGATGTTATAGTCTTTGAGCAGGCTTTTATGGCACAGCGGAAGGGCAAGGGCAGCCAAGCAAAGAATGCTCCGCAGAGCTCTGGGACTTCAGCCACTTCACAAGCCAATAAGAAACAAGGGGGTATGCAAGCCAAGAAGGGCAAATGCCATTATTGCAAGAAGCCAGGCCACTACATCACTGAGTGTAGAAAGCACATAGCCAAGGAGAAGGAGGAGTCGGGGATATCTGTTTCTGATGCTCCTTCCACTGTTACTGAGTCAGCGTCCTTTGTTGCAGATAGTGACTATTGTTTTTATACATGCGTTAGGAATCTTATTGGGCTGATAGAGCTCTACCGAGAATGCAAGCACATGGTTTTTTGACAGTGGTGTTTCTACGCACATCACATCTTGCAAAGATTTGTTTGCTTCTATTAGTGCGGCTCCAATTGGCAAGTCTGTACAGTGTACCAACAATGCATCATACCCTTAGGGAGATTGTGCTCACAGCCATTGATGGCTCTATTCCCTGCCTACAAGAAACTTTGTTTGTGCCAGGTATAAAGAAGAATTTGTTATCTATTTCTTCTTTGGCACGGTGTGGTTTGTAGGTCACCTTTGATGATGACAGATGTATGGTGCGAGATAAGAAACACATTACTTTGGTCTTGATTGGCACTCTATGTCATGGGTTATATGAGTTGGATGCTCTTTCAGTTGATCAGTCGGCCTATTTAGCATCCACTCTTACTCCTACTATGTTACAGATGGAGTTATGGCATGCTCGCATGGGGCATATAAACTATAGTAGCTTGATGCTTTTACAACGTACACAGATGCTTGATGGATTATCTCTCTTGGAGAGACCTCCTAAGCACTTATGCGAGGGATGTATTTTGGGAAAAATGCATCAATTTTCGTTTCCCCGTGATGTTGCTTTTAGAGCCACAACCAGGTTACAATTAGTGCACTTAAATGTATGTGGCCCTATGGAGACAAAGTCATTGGATGGATGTTACTATTTTGTGACTTTTATTGATAAATTTACTCACTTCCGTTGGGTCTATTCTTTAGTGAAAAAGTCAAAAATGTATGATGCATTTTTGGCTTTTGTAGCACTTGTTGAGAACCGATTTGGCTATAGGGTGAAGACTCTCCATTCAGACCGAGGGGGGAAACATATGTCCTCTATGCTGAATTCCTTTTTGAAGCAGAAAAGCATTTTTCATCAGATCACTACTACTTATACTCCACAGCAAAATGGGGTTGCAGAGAGGTAGAATCGGTCACTCATGGATATGGCCAGATGTATGTTGAAAGCAAAAATCTTGCCACACATTTTTGGATGGAAGCCATTATCTGTGCTTTCCATGTTCTGAATAGATGCCCCACCAAAGCATTAAAGAATATCACGCCTTTTGAGGCTTGGGACAGCCGGAAATCTTCTGTTGGGCACTTTCCTACCTTTGGGTGTCTTGCATATGCACACATTCCCAAGGTACTTAGAAAAAAGTTGGATAACAAGGCTGTCAAATGCATTTTTGTGGGGTATAGCAATGAGAGCAAAGGATATAGATTATATGATCCTGTCTCTTAAAAGGTATTTGCCAATAGGGGTGTACTTTTCGATGAAAAATCAGAATTATCCCTTGCTGGTTTTGACACATATCAGGTTACAAGTGATGTATTTGAAGGGTTGCTGCCCATTGCATTTGGTGATTTAGCTGGAGTTTCAGCAAGTGAACTAATGTTCAGCCAACTGCTCCATTGGATAATGCAGAAAATCAGCCCATGGCTGATTTGAATATTCAGCAAAGTGTTGAATCTGAAATTCAGCAAGAGCTTGTGCACAGTCAGGAGGCTAGACAAATGCCTAGATGGTATTTACAGACTATTAAAGATAGTCATTTGGATGCTTACATGGCTAGTTGTACTAGAAGGCAAGCTCGTATGCATAATAATGCGCATACCATGGAGTTTGTTATGGCAATAAATACAATTGATGATAAGGACCCTGAATGTTTTGAGGATGGACAACATAGTGTGCATTCGATGGCAGCAATGCAAGTTGAGTTTGATTCCATCATGAAGAATCAAACATGGAATTTAGTGTCTTTGCCTATTGGGATGGATGGATTGTGCATCAATTAGATATAAAGATTGTATTTTTACATGGGAAACTTCATGAAGAAGTATATGTACAGCAGCCCATTGGTTTTCCAGTTGAGGGATCCGAACACTTGGTTTGTAAGCTGGAAAAGGCTTTATATGGCTTGAAACAAGCTCCTTGAGCTTGGTACACAAAGATTGATGCTTTTTTAGTCAGTCAAGGGTTCATAAACAGCTCATCAAAGTCTACTCTTTATGTATGTAAAGAGGGGGGATCCATGCTGATCATTTGTCTATATGTTGATGACCTTTTGCTTACAGAGACACATGCTGATCAGATTTCAGCATTTAAACAAAATTTGCAGCAAACTTTTAAGATGTTAGACTTGTGGTCTTTGCACTATTACTTGGGCATTCAATTCATTCATGATGCTAGAGGTATCGGTTTATCACAGTCAAGATACATTGGTAAACTTCTTGAGAGGTTTGGCTTATAAGATTGCAAGCCAGTCTCTACACCAATGGAACCTAGACTGCACGGACTGCAGCTGTCATTGCATGATGACAGTGACCTATTTGATATACACACATATACTCCAGCAATTAGATGCCTTATCTACCTATACAACACTAGGCCGGACATACAGTTTGCAGTTTCAGCCCTGAGTAAATATATGCATCAGCCACACATGTCACATTGACAAGTTGTCAAGCATGTTTTTCGTTACTTGTAGGATACTAAATCTCTTGGCTTGCTTTATGCCAAGGGGGGACCACTACGCTTATATGCTTACAGTGATTCTGATTGGGTTGGTGATTATGATTCTCGTCACTCCACTAGTGGCAATTATTTCTTCCTTGGCTCATCTTGCATATCTTGGCTTAGCAAGAAAATCACAAAGATGCCATATCGTCATGTGAAGTTGAATAGAAGGCTGCTTTCACTATCACAGTTGAATGTGTATGGCTTAGACGCTTGCTAGTTGATCTGGATGTATCTGTCACGGAGCCTACTCATTTGTTCACTGACAGTCAGAGTGCCATTGCAGTGGCACGGAACCCGATGTTTCATGCACATACGAAACACATTGAGATTTATTATCACTTTGTCAGAGAGAGCCTATGTTGCATTAACGAATATAACTTATGGGGAAACAACACGAGAGATGACTGTCCGGGGGACTTGGGCGCCCGTACGAGGTTCGGGGGGCTTAGGAAGTGAGTTATAAATTAGTATAACTTGCTAGGAATTGACGGCTAGCAAGAGGAGACACGTTGAGTTCTTCCGGCATCTTCCTAAGCGTGGCTGGGTGGCGAATTGAGAGCTCTCGTGCTTCCTTTCTGGGGCGACTGCAGAATGACAGTACCGCAACAGCCTACATGCCGGAGATATCAGCCTTGTCTATCGTCCTACCACCAATAATGTGGCAGACATCTCCACCAAAGCTCTTCCTCGTGACAAATTTGAAGCATTTTGCAATGCTTTAAATTTGATCTCCTTTGGTGGCGGATGACCCTTGTATTTTGATCACTCCACTCCAGGGGGGTTTGTTGGGTTTCACTCAAGCCTACGCTCACAGAGGAGTATCGGTGATCTCATTAGAACATTGGGGCACTTTTTACGCTCCGTACGAGAGGTTTTTTCCCACAAATTTATTCTCTTTATTTTATGTGCCTATGTTACACATTTTCGGGCATTTATTGTGTTGCACACACTTCGGATGTGAACACCCTCTTACAACCCTAAGGTTTAAGGGTTCTACCTTGTACTTTCATCTTACACTTTCAGTCTATTGCATTGGGTGTTGTGCTTCCACTCTCCACACTGTCTACTCTACTCTCAGCTGAGCTTCGATCCACTCCAACTCTCACATGTATTTATTCTAGACTATTTATAGACTACTGCTTGTCCACTACTTATCAATCAAGTACTCATCCTACTACACGCCTGCTTCCTGGTGAAGAAAGGGAGTCTACTGCACTCTGCTAGCTGCACACTCAACCCATGCCATTGTATTGTTCTTATCCTTGGTATATGGCTCCATTTACAGTCTATTCTCTCTGAGTTCTTGTATTCTTCTATGTCCTTTGTGTTCATCACAGTTTTTGTCAACACTATGTCTTTGCTTCTATTGCTCCACACTTTTTTGAAATGGTATCAAAGCCTCTGTCTCTTGGTTTTGGTGCTGCCTGCTGTGTTTGACTGCTGTTTTCAGGTCTATTGACACATAGATTACTCCAGCTGCTGATCAGAAGCGGGTAGCTCCAGGTCACAGCATCTCATTGTGTTTGTAGTAGTTTCTATGAGCAATGTCTCTTTGTTTCCATTGCTCCAAACTTTTCTCACATGGTATCAAAGCCTGTATCTCTTGGCTCTGGTGCTTTCTGCTGTGTTTGAATGCTGTTTCAGTTTGCATGTAGACTATTCCAGAAACTTGTCTTTGCTGATGATCTGATCCAGGTAGCTCCAGCGACAATGTCAACTGCTAGGCAGCAGTCTTTCAGCCCCAAGAGGCCTGTTGCAGCCTGTTTTTTTGCTTCCAGCCTTGCAATTTTGCTGTCCAGCCTGCATTTTTACTAGATCTGCTACCAATTGTGCTTCTACAATTGATGATTTCATTGTTATGTAGTCATTTTTTATTTTCTTTTTCTCAGGCTTGCTCTTCCTCAATCATCTTCAGCCTGTGTTCTCAGCAAGTTTGCATTTTCAGTCTGATCTGGACCCACTCAAAGGACAGATCACACATGTTGATCGTTGTGCTTCTATCATTACACTCTTTCACATCTATTTCCTCTCTTTGTGTTTTATTCTATATTGCTTGAACTATTTAACCCATGGTACTAGGTTGTGCATCAAAAAGTGCCTCTCTCTCTCTCTCTCTCTCTCTCTCTCTCTCTCTCTCTCAGAATTGAGACAGGCAGATGGGAGGGTATACAGACAGAGGAATGCATATGCCCACTATGCGAAGAGAGCCAGAGACAGAGGAACACTACATCTGCCGATGCACTATATATTATGATATACGAGGTAGATACCACTGTCTGTTTCGAGAGGGTTTTGGACCCCTGAGACGGATCATGTAGTTTGAGGATCAGAGATGCTTGGGATTCTTCCTCTTGCTCCAGAGGCGCAGAGCAACAATTCTACGGAGTAGGAGGCCCCCACAGCTGGCTCACATAGACAAAAGTCACTGACTTTTTCACTGATACACGACAGAGTATGGCAGATACCACTACTACTGCCACACAACCTACAGGAGTACATCATCATTGGACCTCATCTTCTGTTACTCTCTATTATGACTCCAGCCCCCCTGATATCTTGAAGTCTCTATCTCTATATATGGGTTGGCAGCTCTTGAAAGGCAAACCACTCCCCCACTGTAGAAGCTACATGTGCCAAGAACCTCCCCCAAGATAGAAGGGTCATCTCCCCAAGGGTGTGGTCTCTCTCTATCTTGAGTAGCTGATTAAAAAGGAGTGGTTGCCTCAATTTCTCTTCAACACTTGCTGGGTCAATCTGATGAAGTCGTGTAGATACTGATCTCCATGCCCATATAATAGATGCAGTAAATCCAACCTCAAAATTGTTCCCAAGCCCTATAGCTTGGATATGCTGAAATAACCAGTGTGTGCTAGGCTCCCATGGCCTTCCATGAGTGAGAACAATGGTCTCTAATCTCCATAATAGTAGCTTCTTCCATGGCTCCTCACCCAAAAGAAGGCCCCTCACAATGAGCTTTACCATCAGTGCTCTACTCTGACTTTCTGGGTCAATAACCCCAAACCACTCCTAGATCTAGGCTAGATGATAACATCACAAGCTACCTTAGCCCTTGCAGGACTACCATCTCCACCTGACCAAATAGAATTCCTAATGAATCACTTCACTTGGCCAATGCATGACCTGCCAACAAGAAGTTATGTATCACATGGTGGCTAACATAACCCAATCTGCAACTACCACCCTACCTGCTAGTGACAGTCTTGTGCTCCAATATAGTAGCTTGTCTTATGCTAAGTAATAAGGATGCCAGCTGATGCTCTGAAGAAATATCAATGCCTACATGGCATCCTGAATATCTCACAGAAGTGCCATGGGGGACCCAAGTGAAACTGTCATGTGGTTTCCAATCTATCTGCTTAGTATCGCAAACCCAAAATCCATACGATTTGAGCTAGTTAATAAGAACTCCTGAGGCTCTGCAGAAGACCTCCATCGCAGCTTACAAAGGCCCTAAAATTCTCCGCATCCCCATCCAAGTAAACAGATGTGTCACTTGCAAACTCCACATCCAACAACTCCTCAAACTCTAGAATTTATGACACGTGGTTTATGGTTTACTAGCTTGTAATTCAGTTTAAGGTAATGTCTTTAAATTTAGATTTTTACTTGTTTTTTTAATGCCATTCCTGTCCACCTGTCCCCGTTCCATGGGTTTGGAATCCCCATCGCCATTCCCCGCTCCCATTTCCCGTCTCATGTTTCTATGCGTTGTACTGTTCTTGAGCCTTGGTATATGGATTCCATTTTCTGAGTCTATTCTCTCAGAGTTCTTGTGTTCTTTTCTGTTCCTTATGTTCATTGCAGTGTCTGGCAACAATATCTCAACTCTCTTTGCTTCCATTCCTCTGCACTTTCCTAATATATATTGCACCCACCTATCCTTCTGCAACCATCTACTCTAATTTTCATGTCCTTCTCTCCCATCCCGTTACCTTGGGATACCCTACTAAGACTATCAATCACACTCTCACAATTCCATTAAACTTTGCACTCGGCCATGTCCCAAGCTCTAACTCTATTAGTCATCCAATTCCTTTGGACACGACTAGAAGCCAAAGTTTCTTATGTTGCATCAAGTGGACGTAACCCCTGTGAATGTGACTTATGGTTCCATTACAAGTCTTCCAATTTCAAGATTTTCCCATTTGTGCCATGCTATAGCTATTGTACCAAGTGAAACAATAAGTTGTGTGATAGGAACTCCTTTGACTCAAAGTCCATACACCCTTCTAGCCACATGAGTCCTAGACTCTCTATTCCTACACCTAGCACACTGCCAGTCTCACAAATGGTTAGTTTAGTCAATTACAAATTTTTGGCCCCTGCCCTCTATGCAAACAATCGCTAGACCAAGCATTCATGAAATGCTCAAGATTTCACATGCCGTTCAACCAAGTAATTTCTACCCTTAGGGGGGCTTGTGTCCCTCTTTTATGAATATTCCTTCGTGTTAGAAGCATAGCATGAGAACCCTATGTAAGCAAGGGTGTATGGAGCACCAATTGTGGGGCCAATGGGGTATCTACTATCCAAGAATTTTAAGGTATAAAGTGTGCATTTCAATTTGTAATTATTTACTGATTGTTGTAATCAAGTGCTTCATCAAGAATTACCATCCTATCCGAGAAGCAAGGCTAGTTTCCGGACAGGTACAAATAGGAGAGTCCTCCTTCCGATGTTATTCGCAATAATAATCACATCTTCGCTCAGAAGAGTGTCGAGAATGACAATCCCCATTTGAGTCATGAGAGCATGTAAATGGGAAAGACGTCTTCCTCTTCAACAATCATCCACTAAAGAAAACTTGCATTTGGCTATGGACAGCCCCAAAACTGAAGGACTCGGCTACAAGATACCAAGATCTCGATGTAGAAGGTCCGCTTGAGGAGAGAAGATTGTCGCTTGCACACAGAAGGATGCACAAGCACAAAGCGCTGATCAATATGTTGTAATCTGCTCCACAAATGTTGCATTTGACTATGAAGGACTGTCGCCACCACCCAAAGGGTTGCATTTATGCAGAACGCTGATGGAGATGTGTCCCTTATGCCTCGAAGCAGTCGCCTACACCTGGATGATGTTGCTTGGCCTCCTAATGATGTCGCAATCCACCGGATGTTGACGCTTGGCCACTAGATGATGTCGCCCTCACACAAAAGCTAGCATTTTCAGCAAACACAAGGATGTATGCATGCGTTTTGGATGTGGATGGTCTCCTCACCTTTGTGTCTCTCTCTAATAATGATACCATGCTCTGATACCATGTGAGCATGCGCAACGGAAAGAAACGGAAACAAAGAGACAAAGGAAGAGAGAGAGACTACAAGAAAAGAAGAATGAAATCTACACTAAACAAGGAAGAATGTTGATACAAAACCAAAAAAATCGTGTTCCGCCTACACGTCGCGCTGCTGTCCCCCCGCCCGATACACGCCATCCGACTGCCCGACTGTCTGACTGGCCTGCACGCTGTCCGACTGTCCTGCACGCTGCCCAACTGATCGTGGCAGTCTTAGCACTGCTCGTGCCTCTCTGTTCAGCTCGAGCGCCCTCGCCCAAGGTGTGTAACGGCCACCTGTTCCCCCTCTTGCCTGGCTATCCCCCGGGTTGACTGTTTCCGCCCCCCCCCCCCCCCGCTAGGCCGCTGTCAGTTACTTGTGCACGCTGTCGCCCTTAAACCCCCCCCCCCCCCCCCCCGAGTGCCACCTTAACGAGAGGCCTGGCCCGCGATCAGTCTGCAACACCACCGCCATTGAAAACAGAACCCCCCCCCCCCCCCCCCCCCCCTTTTCTTCTTCCCTTCCCCTCCAGTTGCTCCCTCCCCCTGTAGCAACTCCCCATTCAGCGACACAGCAGCGCAATAGATAGGTTCTCCCAGTAGGGACGGGCAATGGAAACCTTTGGTCAGACACCGGCGTACTCACCGAGTGCCCCATAGTCGAACACCTTGCGCGTAATCCTCTCTGAGGAGCAGCTCTTAGCCGTCTGAGCTAAGAAGCTGGAACTAATGGAAACAACAATCTATGGTCAGGTAGTAGGACATTCCCCAGCTAGGGCCCAGCTTCGGAACTGGCTCCACTCCACGCTGAGCATCGGCTCGGCGCAGATCATGGAGGCGGTCCTGTTGGGCCAAGGGATCTTCATGGTCCACCTCAGTTCGGCAGACGCAGCTCGCGAGCTACTCGCCAATTCACCTTATGCATCCACGAAGGGGGTCATATACATGGTCCCTTGGTACAGTGGCTTCACGGTGGAGGCGTTTGCACTCCACAACAGGTTTCTTCAGCACCCAGTCACCCTCCTCTTCCCCGGCCTGGCAATTAAGTACCGCTAGTTAGTGGAAGACTTCGGGAGGCTCTTCGGCACTGTCCTTCCAGCGTCCTTCGCGGATGCAGTGACAGCGGGCAGGGGTCCCAAAGGTACGGGTGGCAGTGAAGGAGGTTAAGAATATCCCACAGTTCCTAGAGATTGAGGCAGGCGGGCATTCCTTCAGGCAGCAGGTCATTGTGACTGGGCAACCAGGGCAGTTGCTTGCGCTGCCACGACTTTGGGCATCATGCAGCAATTTGCACAGGGTTTGGAGCCAAGGCGGCTCCGCCTACAGGTCCGCAGGTGGATGTTGACAGTTTCACAAGGGTCCAAAGGCGACAGAGAGGGAGACGGCAAGGGCGGGTGTAGCTAGCCCCTCAAGCCCAGCCTTGTCAGCAAGGTGATGGCAGACAAGCGCCCCCCTCTCGGCAGAGCACTCCACAGCCCCCCCCTGCCCGCCCCACCCGGCAAGACCTATCCCCCCATTTTATCCACATGAGCCACAGACTGCCTCGCCGAAGCCCCCACAAGTCCCTCACCCCCCCTCCCCCCCCCCCCCCACATCCCATCCCCCCCCTCCCTCCACTGACCATGGCCCACAGCCCCCCCTTGCCAGGGCTTCCACCCCCTCCCCACACCCACCATGCATCTTTAGCCACTCCACCATAGCGCGATCCAATCCACCCCCATCCCCCCCCCTACCGAGCACCCCCCCTAATCCGCACCTAGGTCAGGTGAGTCCCCCCAGACCCACCCCCCCTCCCCCCACAGGAGGTGATAATCCACACACACCTACCTCCTCTGCACACCAACAGTCCCCCCCTGTCCACACAACCACCAGCTCATCTGCCCCTGTCACCCGCCTTACTTTCCCAAGACAGGCACAGCTACTGCCACGAGTTTTTTCGCAGTGGCCCATGGTCTTACTTGTGAGTTGCGGAGCGCGGAGAGTTTCCACTACCTCTAGAGGTGGGGATCTTCGTGGTTCGTAAGTCAAGGAGGGGCAAGGTCCACCTACTAGCATCACCGGATGGACGAAACTACACTTTCTTTTTCCAGTCATCCTTCTCAGAGAAGTGGACGACTACACAAATTGAGGAGGAATTGAAGAGTCAGGTGGCAGATCACATCTCCCAGTGGATGGGAGAGGAAGGACTAGCACTGTTCGCACAACAGTGTCCAGGCTGCATGATGGACATTAACTGGTGGGCTAGCGCCGACATCCCGCATTTGAGCATTATCTTTCAAGCCCCCCCACAGTGGGGAGCACCGAGGGATGTGATTGCGTGGCCCTCGGCAATGGCGGCCCGCTTCTACCAGTGTACAGAGTCGCGGCTTTCAGCATGGCTAATAGATGCATTGATAGTACCACCTGGAGCATCTATCACCCCTATGATCCGGCCGAGGGCCACAATGGGGGACTAGAGCTCACCATCCAGGCCAATGGCAAAACGTACCTGCACGCCTCGCAGTCTCTCTTCCTCATCTGCAGTTTCCACACCGAATAGATGCGTGTTTGGTTAGTCACAAGTTTCCCCATGAGCCTATACCTTGCATCCTCGAATGTGAACAGTCTCCTCTATAGTGGGACGCGTGGCTCAAGGAAGTTAATTGTCCGACGAGAGCTACAGCTTGCCCTCGCCGGACGGATAGACATCTTGCTACTACTACAGGAGCACAAGCTCACCCTCGCCCAGGCTCAGCGGGTTGGGAAGGTACTACCAGGCAGCTCGCATACTTATTGGGAGCAAGCCATAGGTGCCCACGGCAGGAGCGGAGGCGGAGGCGTATGCACATCTATTGGTCCGAGTCTTACCACCTGTGTACGAGACCAAGGGACAATAGTGGTAGGAAGGGCTCTATGGATCAAACTGGATATTGGGGACTCGTGTGTTGGAGTCCTCAATGTCTATGCCCCTATGGAGGTTAGGGCACGCAGCAGGTTTTGGGGGGAAATTGTAAATGGACTCCCTGAGGTGGACTCCTGGATTGTGGGAGGAGATTTCAACAACCTAGAGGCTTTGGAGGACCAGCAGGGCAAAGGAAGAAACTACCAAGGCATGGCTAGGGAGGAGCAGGAGGCATGGGAGGTCTTTTTGCTTGCAGTCGGAGCACGAGATACTTGGAAAGACCCTGCCTTCCACAAGAGGGAGAGGTCGTTGGACTTTTCTTGGGGATACAGGCGACTAGGCGGAGCCTTGCTGGAGCGGTTGGACAGGTTTTATGTGGGAGAGTAGGGAGGTTCTCGCGGAGGCCAGATTGAGCAGTTGGCAGGTACCACACTATTCGCCGATCACTGCCCGGTTCTCCTGGCACTTGATCCCCTAGTATCCGCCCTAGATACACGATCCTGCCGGATCCCTGACTCGATCTATAGGAGGGAGGAGGTGTCGAAACAGATAGAGATCTGGACCAGAGAGTGGGTGAGGAGGGACAGGATAGCAGAGGAGGTCGCAGAGGTCCTAGCCGAGTCAAGTAGAATTTGCCAAGAGGCAGCCCTACAGGCCAAGCAGCAGTGCTGGGAGGAGGAGAAAGCACTCCGCCGAGACTTGGCAGCTACGCAGAGATTGTTACAGGAGGCACCAGGGGACCCCATCCTCCACGCACAGGAGGTGCGCGCGCGTGCAACCATTGTTGACCTAGAGGACAGGGGCTTGGAGTTCTCTTTCCGCAATTCAGCAGCCTTTTGGGCGCGGAAGGGAGACACGATGTGCAAGGAGCTCTTCCAGGTGCACCAGCCCCGCACCGCGAGAGAGCAGATACGCAGCCTTAGGAATCAGTATGGGAGGACTCGTTCTAGCGCTGATGAGGGGATGGAGATTGCCACCGACTATTATACACGACTCTTCCAACAGGAGACAGCTTCAATTAGAGGAAAGAGATGCAGACAACAGGTATGGGATCACATCCCGTCCCTTGTCACAGAGAGGAGATAGGACACGCCCTCCTAGTCCCCTTCACAGAGAAGGAACTAGAGGAGACGTTCCATACACAGGATGAGCAAAAATGCCCGGGGGAGGATGGCCTCTCTAAGGCCTTCTTCACTACATACTGGGAGGTGGTGAAGGATCCCCTACTGAGGACTTTCCAGGAGATATTCTCCTCAGGACAAATGCCAGGGAGGCTATCAGCAGGTCTTATCAGTCTCCTCCCCAAAGGGGGAGACCGGTTGGAGCTATCCTAGTGGAGACCGATCACCTTATTGTCACTGGCCTATAAGGCTCTGGCAAAGATGATTGGTAGACAATTACGCCATGTGCTTCCAGACATCATTCATGACACACAGACAGGCTTTGTCCAGGATAGGAGCATCCTAGACAATGTATTTACATTCTTTGAGGCGACAAAGTGGGCTCAACACAGTGGGCAAAGACTGGCAATACTACTATTGGACTTCGAGAAAGCCTACGACAGGGTGGAGTGGGATTTCCTAGAGGGTACCATGGTGAAGTTAGGATTTCCCCACGCTTGGATTCGGCGGGTCTCCGGCCTGTACAGATCAGCCACCAGCAGGGTTCTCATAGGCAAAAGGCGAGGGGAGGAGGTCCGAATGGAGAGATCAGTCCGACAAGGCTGCCCCCTGGCCCCATACCTGTTCCTATTTGTCGCAGAGGCGATGTCTCACTTCCTCAGGTCACGTGTGAGTGGACTACGCGGCCTCCAACTTCCAGTGAGAGAGGAGGCTGAGTTGTTAGACTCAGAGTATGCAGATGACACAGGACTCTACATAGAGGACGATGAGGTGATGCTGGGAAGAATGAGGTTGGCTCTTGAGGTGTTCTGTGCTGTAGCGGGTGCGAAAATCAACTGGCAAAAGTCGGTTGGCTTCCTCACAGACCCGGAATCCAGCACGGAGTGGGAAGTCCACTTGGGATTTAGATGGGTGAGCAGAGGGCAGACCGTCCGATACCTAGGGTTCCAGGTGGGACTTGATATCACTCCTGCCCAGCAGTTTCTTCCGGTTCTAGAGTCTATTAGGAGGAAACTGACCTATTGGAGCACGGCTCGCCTCTCACTAGCCAGTCGAGCCCTGGTGGTTAACCAGGTCCTCCTAGCGACAGCCTAGTACATCGCCTCATGTTGGTGTTTCTCCTCATCAGGTGCAGGGCAGCTTCGCCGCCTGGTGCGGAACTTCCTTTGGTCAGGGTCTGATGGCTCCAGAGACTCCAGGGCCAAGGTGGCGTGGGCGACCATCATACGATATCGATCAGAGGGAGGGCTTGGGATCATAGACCCAGAATATCAGAGTAGGGCCCTCTTGGGCAAGTTAGTTGTCCGCGGTCTCACACCAGGTGGGCAAACTTGGAAGGTCTTACTGCAGGAGGGCCTCCAGGATTGTAAACCGAGGCTTGGCGGGGAATGGAGGCCATC
The DNA here is from genome assembly GCF_053477565.2 of Lygodium microphyllum. Lineage (NCBI taxonomy): Eukaryota > Viridiplantae > Streptophyta > Polypodiopsida > Schizaeales > Lygodiaceae > Lygodium > Lygodium microphyllum. The sequence continues at coordinate 9,564,240 of NC_141143.1, forward strand.
CCTGAGATGGATCTTCACTTCAGCCTAGATTACCCCGCCCATATCACCTTTCCTGCGGAGCCTACTCTGCGTGTGGCAGGGCCTCCGTAAGGCCCTAATCCAGAGCCCCCCGAGCTGCCAGGAGGAAATAGCCTGTTAGCCGGTGATTTGAAACCTCCAGGCCAAAGACAGGGAAGGGGTACAGTTAGGTGAGCGCCCCCACATCCAGTGGGCTGGGTGGGAGGCCGGCCCGGCTCGCTCCATCAGGACATGGCGGGAGGTGTACAGGATGGCAGACAAGGAGGTGCTACAGCGAGTATCAAGGTGCTTGAGAGGAGTGGAGTTGAGGAAAAGAGAGATAGACGCAGCAATACCTCCGGAGTGGCTTGCCCCCCTGATACGAGAACCGATAGAGGCCGGGGAGGTATGGGTAGCCAGGTTCTCTCCAGCAGGCATCCCTCTTCAGGTGGCAGGTAGAGTGGGCGGCGCCCCCCAGGGGACCTTTACCGTTCAGGAGGGGGGATGTCTGGCCCTTGACAGAGGGCAACAGGATGAGGGGATTGCCACCCTTTCATGGAGGAGGATTCGGGTGGGGGTCTTCAAGGGAAGACCTGGCGACTGGACCCCTATGTCTTCTAGATGGAGCTCAAGGAGTGGCGCCTTTGGATCTGGGAGGGTAGACCACTTGATGAGCTGGAGTGGGACCCAGGAGAGTGGCTATGGCCGGCCTCTGCGGTTGCAAAAAAGCCACCCAGGCTCCTAGAATACACAGCCAGGATTGGCAAACATGTATTGATGCAAGAGGATATGGATTAGGCACTGTCACGCAGCAGACACTGGGTGGAGCACAGCATCACGGAGCCCTTCCGACGGACCTTCTGGCGCCGCCTGTGGGATAGCTGGAGGCCGAGGAGGGTGTCGTATTTTTTATGGCTGGTGGCACATGGAGGTTTGGTGGTGGGAAGCTGGCTTGCCCAGATGTAGAAGGAAGGAGGGTGTAAGCGCTGCACACAGCAGCCTCTAGAAACCCCAAAGCATCGCCTTTGGTCTTGTGAGGAGGCGCAGCTTGTATGGAGAGGAGCATGCCGTATCTTTTGACGTATAGCCCCCAGCCTTGGGTGTATTTCATGGGGAGCTTTCTACTAGCAGTCAGTTAGCCAGGGCCGTCACCTTTTGTATAAGGCCGGGATGCAAAACACGATTTCATGATCGAGGCAGGGTCATGTGTAGTGGTTGGTCTGGAGGCTTTACCCATCCGCCAGGTACTAGAGCCCACAGCAAACCGCTCAAAGATATGGGAGATCATAGGGAGTCTTATTGGATGGCATATTTGGAAGGCGTGATTCCAGGTGGCTTTCGACAGAGAGAGGCTTTCAGCACTTGCAACCTTGGCAAAGCTATGGACCTCCATCATTCACTCCCTCCGCGGTCGATGGGAGCAGGTGCAGGGTGAGTCCAAGGCTCGTCAGGAGCTCCGTGGTCACTTCATGCGTACCTGGGGCGGCCAGGGCCTATTCTTTGTGCTGCAGGCAGGCAATCTCCCCCATGGCTCCTTGCCCCCATCCCCCCTAGACCGCCGTGAGAGGCTTGTATACATGATGTAGTGGTGACTTTGCATCAGGTCCAGTTTATTCTGTTGAGCTTGAGCACTTCGTTGTAATCAGCTTTTTGAGTAATATAATCAGCCACATTTTCTTGGGAAAAAAAAAAAAAGAATATTGATACAAACAAGACAGCGAAAGGAGACCGATCAGTCCCTACACACAGCCCATAATGTCAGTGAGGGCATGGGATCAAGATGATGATGATGGTGGCACTAAGCACGAAGAAGATGGAGTGTTGGAGTGTGTACCTGCCAAGGAGGACAACAGACTAGAGAGGATAAATAACTACCAAGTGGGGGGCTGGCTATATATAGCCATAAATGCCCAAAATTGACCGACCTACCCCTGAGGTGTCATAAATCCTGGCCTACCAACATTTAATGCTGGTTGCACTGCACAAAAGGCCAGAAAAATATCAAGTGGCTCCAAGAAAATCCGGACTTGCATGGACAATGTCTGACAGGTGGAGGCAAACTGGGAAATGTAGAAACTAACCTAGAAGTGCACATGGGAAGCCGACAATTGAGGGGAATGCAAAGAAAGGCATGCTCAAATAGAGCTATCCCTTGTCAAAGCTCCTAATGTCCTCGTCTTACTCAGACTAAGGCTCACAGGCAACAGGAGATGACAAGGCATGATAGTCATGACTGCTAACAGATTTTCCATATCAAGTACAAGGCAAATGGTGGCTTGCTTAGTAGTGCAAAGTTTCTATCCAAAAGAGGGTATTGACTTCGAGGAGACTCTTGCACCTACTACACACTCCACCTCCTTTTGAGCTTGAATGCCCATCATAAGCGGCCATCGTTTCAAACGAAAAGGAGGCCTACAGGGCTTAACCATCTAGCCTCACTATTCTTGGCCATGAGAATAAGGTGTTTTCTTTGCAGAAAGCTCTTTATAGGCTGAAGCAAGCCCCATGGGCCTCATTTCATCGGATTGATCGATTCTTCAAGGAGGACCGGTCTTTCCAACCCTCTTCTTTTGAACTCAATGTGTACATATTCAAGGATTCCAAGGGGATTTGCCACATTGTTCTCTATGTGGATGATCCTATCATCATAGGTTTTCATTCTTCAAAAATTCAATCTATTCAGGCACCGTTGCTTCTACCTTTGGGATACCTAACCTCAATTGGTTGTCTTACTTTTTGGGCGTGGAGGTTGTCCAACATATAAGAGTGCTTTTGTGTCAATAGCAAAAGTATGCTTTACTGCTGGTTGCTCAGTATTTTCCTAATCGTATCAATTTAGTGCCTGCTTCATTAGATCAGAGACTTAAACTAACCAAGAATTTGGATGCTATACCCCATGATGAGACTTCTTACCAAGTAATTTCCACCCTTAGGGGGGCTTGTGTCCCTCTGTTATGAATGTTCCTTCGTGTTAGAAGTAAAGCATGAGAATCCTATATAAGCAAGGGTGTATGGGGTGCCAGTTTTGGGGCTAATAGGGTGTTTGCTATCCAAGAATTTTAAGGTATAAAGTGTGCATTTCAATTTGTAATGATTTTCTGATTATTGTAATCAAGTGCTTCATCAAGAATTACCATCCTCTCCGAGAAGCAAGGCTAGTTTCAAGACAAGTACAAATAGGAGAGTCCTCCCTCCGATGATATTCGCAATAATAATCACATCTCCACTCAGAAGAGTGTCGAGAATGACAATCCCCATTTGAGTCATCAAAGCATGTAAATAGGAAAGACGTCTTCCTCTTTGCACATAGAAGGATTCACAAGCACAAAGCGCTGATCAATATGTTGTAATCTGCTCGGCAAATGTTGTGTTTGACTGTGAAGGCCATTGCCACCACCCAAAGGGTTGCATGATGGAGATGTGTCGCCTAATGCCTAGAAGCAATCACCTACACTTGCATGATGTCACTTGGCCTCCTAATGATGTCACAATCCACTGGATGTTGACACTTGGCCACTAGATGATGTTGCCCACACACAGTATAGCTGGCATTTTCAGCAAACGCAAGGATGTATGCCTACATTTTGGATGTGGATGGTCTCCTCACCTTTGTATCTCTCTCAGATAATGATACCATGCTCTGATACCATGTGAGCGTGCGCGACAGAAAGAAACGGAAATACAAAGACAAAGGAAGAGAGAGAGAGACTGCAAGAAAAGAAGAATGAAATCTGCACTAAACAAGGAAGAATGTTGACACAAACGGGACAACGGAAGGAGACTGATCAGTCCCTGCACGCAGCCCACAACATCGGTGAGAGCACCAGATCAAACTGATGATGATGGTGGCACCAAGCACAAAGGAGGCGGAGTGTTGGAGTGTGCACGTGCCAAGGAGGACAAAAGACTAGAGAGGATAAATAACTACCAAGTGGGGGGACTAACTATATATAGCCATAAATGCCCAAAATTTACCGACCTACCTCTGAGGTGTCATAAATGCTGGCCAACCAACATTTAATGCTCGTTACACTACACAAAAAGGCCAAAAAAATATCAAGTGGCCGCAGAAAAATCCCAACTAGCATAGACAATGTCCGATAGGTGGAGACAGATCGGGAAATGCAAAAACTAATCTAGAAGTGCACATGGGAAGCCGACAATTGAGGGGAATGCATATCCTCAAATAGGGCTATCTCTTTCGCGAGACATGTCAAAGCTCCTAATGTCCTCGTCTTACTCAGACTGAGGCTCAGAGGCAGGCAGTCACAGGCAGCAACAGGAGATGACAAGGCATGACAAATAGGTTTTCTTCAAGGAAAACTGGTCTTTCCAAGCCTCTATGTTTGAACTCAATTTGTACATATTCAAGGATTCCAAGGGGATTTACCACATTGTGCTCTGGGTGGATGATCCTATCATCATAGGTTATCATTCTTCAAAAATTCAATCCATTCAAGCACGATTGCTTCTAATCTTTGGGATAACTAACCTCAATCGATTGTCTTACTTTTTTGGGTGTGGAGATTGTCCAACATATAATAGTGCTTTTGTGTCAATGCAAAAGTATGCCTTACTGCTGGTTGCTCAATATTTTCCCAATCGTATCATTTTAGTGGCCACTTCATTTGATCAGAGACTTAAACTAACCAAGAATTTGGATGCTATGCTCCATGATGAGACTTCTTACAAATAGGTCATGAGTAAGTTGCTTTGGCTCACCTATTCCTAACTTGACCTTGCTTATTGCACATCCATACTTTCATAATGCTTCGTTAAAGATCATGTATCTCATTGGAAGAGTACTTTGTGTGCCTTGAGATATTCCAATGATACTTATGCATATCATGTGCACTCAAGTTCTCGATTTAGCTTGTAGGGATTCACAAATTCACACTTGGCTCAAGTTAGGATACTACAAGTCCCATGCTAGTTATACCTTCTCCCTCGAATCAGCTCCAATTTCTACACCATTCTGCTTGTCCATCAAAACTCACAACAATCGAAGATTTTTGCTATGCCTTGCTTCCGGTGCCTCCATAAGCATTATTCAAGGCAAAGAGTGAGGGAATGGGAGAGCTTAGTCCTCCTTCACTTCAACCTCCACAACCAGCCTCTATCAAAATGGTGCAACTCTAATAGCATGTCATAAATTGTATGGTGTGAGCCTTCAACCAATAGATTGACAGAGCAACTAAGACGAAAATAAATTGTCAAAGCATAGATGTCAAGATAGAAACTCAAAGGATGTACAAGCAGCTATCACAAGTAGAGACATCTATAGAATGAAGGGTTAGGAAAGATGTTTGATGCTGAGAAAGGGTGAAAGCACGGTAACAACAACAAGGCAAAGGGTTGGAGAGGATGGTGGGGCAAACAACTAGAGAGTAGGGCGAAGGGCTATAGGCTGTAAACACATCTATGGCAAGAGAGGGAGAAGCCGCTGAAGATGTGCAGCATGCTCGCAGTAAACAGGTAATGATACCATGTGAGAGATGACAGCCAAAGAGTGAATTTACAAGCGAAATAGCGATACACACTCTCTCTCTACCTAAGATTGCAGCGATAGGCCCCCTTACCCTCCACGCACTTCGATCTTCTTCTATTGCTACAAGTGAGAAGCAAGCAAGGAAGCGACAGCGACCAACTGACAAGTGTGCTGTAAATAGGTAAGAAACCCTAAAAATACTCTCAAGTGGAAGGTGAACAAACCCCAGATATAGTCACTAACTTCAATCACTTGAAGATAACTAGATTTTTTAGTAAAGCAAGTTCATATCCTGCTACTAATATGCTTTTTGCCTTTCATGTGTTGCTCTTCCGTTCTTCCTCTTCACCTAGCATAATCTTTAAAGAAAAACCCACAAGATGGCAATGCTCCAATTATGTTTTCAACATTCTTAGATCGTCTTTACAAGAGGCTCAACCTCCATGTACATATATGAACAAGAATGGCGGATCTCTTTAGGGGACCGCTGCTGCTTAGGTTGCAGTTTCAAGTGAGAGAAGTGACACACGATCGTCTATATTTCCCTTACTCCAGCACTTTTAGTTTCATTCACAAAGGCCGTATGCTTCCTTCAACAATGTCCAAACTTGTATTAGGTGTGGCATGAAGAGACACGCAATGTCGTTGAAGAGAGATGGTTATGTATGTATGCATAAGTCCCTTTATCAACCCTCTCTCTCTCTCTCTCTCTCTCTCTCTCTCTCTCTCTCTCTGGGCTTTGATATTGTTCTGTGCTAATGTAAGTTTTGAAAAGAACATCAGTGAACACACAAGTTAACTAATCCCTTTACCTCCCAACCCATCCTTGTGAAAAGTCGTCTACAAGAGAAAACACGTTTGTTTTATATCACTTTGTATTGAAGGAAAGAGTCATCCGCACAAACCACGCGACTCAACATTTTTTGAAATCGGCTTTCCGTGCCTATGAAGCGAACATTCTCTTACGAAATTCAACTAGCGAGGGAGAAAAGGGTTATATGATGCATACCATCCTGGGGAGAAGTTCCGCTTGACACAGCGTTGTCAAAAACTCGAAATACCTCTAGAGCCGCTACAAACGGGGGAAATAGGGAATCGGGAGACCATGAGAAGTTGATGGTCATCATGGATCCTTCATTCATGAAATTGAAATATTGCTCAAGCACTCCTCGTGAACCAGTCTCAGCGAAAACATCCGTCTGGTTATTAATGAAATTCGAGTTGACAAAGATGTCGAACACCCTTTGGCCTGATGCATTCACCCTCGAATCGATCTCCGAAAAGTAGAAGTTGATGCGGTATGTGGTGCTAGGCGGTGCTGCAAAGTTAAATACGAATCCCGTAGGCCACTTGCTCACATAGGATGATTGAAATACCTTCATTGGCGGTTCATCTGAAATATTATTCCCCACCGATGACAAGGTTTCAAGGTTTGGTTGGCCACTATCCGGGGTCCAAATTCGATCAAAAGTGTCGTCAGGATAGCTGAAACAAACTTCGACATCAATGAGTGAATATATGCACAAATTTCTTGTGTTCTATATGTATGACGTGGCTGTTTGTAAGCCATGCACTGTAGGAGTAGAAAATAGCCCATGCATGCCTATATTAGAGTTTTAAGGCATCGTAACCTAAATAAACATTGAGATGTCTTATTTTCTAAATGCGTACGTCTATTTGTAAAACATGCACTCTTTACACATGATCTTTATGGAAGATATACACAATAGTGTAACATTGCATTTTAACTCCTGGTTTTAGTATGAGTTTAGGATACTTATTTTAGTGATTAAGGAGACTTTTGTTTCTCTTGCAAATTTTCATTCTGTTTCAAACTCAAGTGGGGCATAAAGAATCTATTGGCTTTTCTCATAAATACACTCTCATTGAGTAATTATCACAAGTGGGTGCTTTTGATGTGAGCTTGCTAGGTAGTAAAGATAGCTAAACATCAAGGTTGTTGCAAAGGCCCAATGCATTGCCTTGCCCAGTATTGTGCTAGAAGGTGTTGGTGAGTGATGGACTCCACATGGCTAGCAAAAGATATGAATGAACTTGCTAGGCATTAAAAGGACCACTTCTCAATATAGATTTGCATCCTCAAACCATGAATCTCTAAAACTTTCTCAAGTTTCGCCACAAATACGGAAACATCATGCCCTTGTTCGAGGATTGATGTTTTGACATGGATAACAAGGATTGCTCGGCCTCTATGTTGAGAGTTACGTACTTCAACACATGAACATACATCGCACCTTGTCCTTGTGTAATGGGGGCAGATCTGTCCATGATGTGTGACGTAATGGTGTGTGGGTGGGGGTGGCTGACGGTGTGTGAGGAGCCTTATTGTAATCGTTCATACGCACCAACTATATCAATGGATGTTGGTAAAGCGATAGAGGTTTATATAGAGATACGACCTGACGTCTTCTTCGGTTGGGGCAACGCCATAATTGACGCGCTGAGAGAGGACGAGGGCCTTCGTGGTATTGACGATGTACCCCACGGGCAGCAGGGTGACGGGGAGGGGTCGGAGCTCCAGGCTGGAGATGAAAGGGGGGTCGCGGGTGGCGCTATCGGGGGCGACGCAGACGTCGAGGCGACTGGACAAGGCGGGCACGTAAATCTCCCAGAAGAAGGGCACGCTCTGAGGGAAGTCGATGATGACGTCGTCCCAGAAGTCCGCCCCGGCCAGGAGCTGGAAGCTGATGCGGCTGGAGTTGAGCACGCTGTACAGCGGCCTCTCGCCCATCCAGAAGGTCGCCCGCACCAGATACGTGGTGCCCTGGGCGCTCACAGCCAGCGAGTAGCAGTACTTGCTGTGGTTGGTGGTTTCCGGGAAATAGCGCATCGTGCTGTACATCGGCCAGTTGCTTTGCCCTGCCACCGAGGCCGTCCTGCTGATATTCCCCAGGGAGGGGCGGCCCGCTCCCATCGCACTACTGCTGAGTAGCATCCCATCCGGCGTCCACTCAATCCCCAGCACATCCTGGTAGCTTGTGGTCGCGTTCGAGCCGCAGTCGATGCTCACAAAGCCTGCATCGAAACAGCACTGATATTACGCCGAAAGTCTAAGTAGTAAGATCATCATCTTCCTCGTTGAGGATTATGCTGAGAGTGTAGTCAATATTAAGGAGCCCCGCCCGCACACTTGCCTGCGGTGGTTTGTGCTGTGACGCCCGAGCCGGAGGACCATGAAGATCCAGCTAAGACTAGCTGCAGTACCAGAATGCTGTAGAAGCAATGCATGGTCACGATCACGCGGTTGCGCACACGGCAGCTAGTGCTGTCGAAGCGACCACCGCGACTGTGCATTAACAAATATCAAGCTCCCTCTGGGGAGCGAGGAAGCTTTCTATTGAGGTTTAAGGCCATGCCACACTTGGGTCCATCTGAACAGGTCAACGGAGTGAAGTCACTACGAGCATGGCTGAGTTACTTTACTTGATTTCCTAGAAAAAAAAAATGGGACTTCAGCAAGTAAATTAGTGCTACTATATCTACTTGAAGAAGTAGAAGTACATGGTAACTATGCAATGATTGCATGGAGCCAGTGCATGTGAGTGGGTGAATGAATCTAATTGACTTGAATTGTGTCGATGGTCATGCCTTGAGTCTTGATCAAGCACTCCATATGACATCACTCTCACATTTCACTTTCACATTTGAAAAGATACGTTCTAGTTTTTCAAATGCAACTTGCAAGCCAAACAAAAGTGGATGAGGCCTTTAATTCATTAGCTTGCAAGTACTATTAATCATCAGTCTTGGTGTTTCAACCCAAAACCCCTTCTCTATTATGGGAAAAAAGCAAGGCTATGGGTCTTTTGGAGTGGGTCCTTTCTAGAAAACTATTTCTGTGAGAAAAACCCCACAAAAATAGTTGTCTAGTCTTCCACCTAATTAGCATTAATAGAATTCCTTTCCTACCCTTCCACAATGTAGGACATGTTTACCTCCCTTTCCTCTTCCTAGTCTTCTTCACAGAGAACTTCCACTAACGTGAAGAGAAGTTTATGCATGGTAGTCATGAATGCTAAATCCAAATGGAAGATTTTTTGGCATTGGTGTAAGACATGTTTAGCTCCCTTTCCTCTTCGTAGTCTTCTTCATGGAGAGCTTCCACTAACGTGGAGAGAAGTTTATGCATGGTAGTCATGAATATTGTTAAATCCAAATGGAAGTTTTTCTAGCATTGGTTGCATGTTGCCAATTATGATTTGTTTACATGTTGTTCCAAGCTATAATTTTAATACAACGCCCAAGAAAAGTGAATAGGATTCTAATATTTTGGCTCAATGGAAAATGTATTGTATTTCATCATATCACTTTGGAACATAGGGACACAATAGATTGATTAGACCTATAAGAATTGGGTTGCACCCAGGGCTAGTTGGGGAATGGAACCTCACTCCCCCTACTAGCCATTGGTCGCATCGAGGGCTACTGGTGCTTGCTTCCCCCATAGTCACCCCTCAAACCCAAGCAAAAATGGGTGTGCTAAAGGGAAGCTTAAGGTGGTAAAGAATGAGTAATCGTGTCTTTCAAACTATGCAAATTGACACGGCGACCAAAATGTTAGTACTAGGGGAGGAAAATATTGCTATTAAATTTGAGAGCATTGGTGCGAGCATGATGGGGCTCTTACACTAGCTTTTGGCATGTTGATGGTATAACTTGTAAGTATTGTTTAATGTAATATATTATGGATATGCTGATTTTTTAAAAAACACATACATAACTTTTAAATTGTCTTTTGTATCAAAACAAAGAAAAGAGAAAATATTTTTAGTCTATTGTACTCACATCCCCTTAATTTTAAAGGGAGACTTTTTGTCCGATTGATTTAAACCCTTCTAAAAAGTGATGATGTGTGTATGTTAGTATATTGAAGGTGACATTTATATGTTTTTGAGGAAAATACAAGAAAGTATCAAAGCTTGAGTATGTGGTGCTTGTTAGCTCTACCATCAAGTAAGTAATCTTGACTTCGTTAGCATGGTATATTAATAAATGATCACACGTGCTTACAAAAAGTGGAGATTGGTCAACCAAGTCAAATATATATAACCAATTTCAAATTATACATGACATGTATCCATAATGCTTTCTCTTTTCCAAAAAGTTCTACCTTTTAGTAGACTCCAAGACCAATGTCAAAATCACCTAAAGCAGGCACTCCTACTCTCTGAGCAATATAGTAAAGAATGACCAATAGCAATTGCAATACATGTCCGTTGTTAGGGCTAACCCATGTGTAGGGACAATTTCTAGAGAGTATGATGCTCTGGGCTTTAGTAATCATTTTTGTCAATTGGTGCATTTGGATGGTCTCTAATTATGACATTGATGAAGATAAGAATCAGAAGTACTAGGTTGTGAGAAAGTGTAAGATCTTAACCAAAAGAGCTTTGTTCTAGTAATTGTTGGGTAATTGTTGTCTAAAGATAGCTTTTATATTGTACTTTTGTTGATGAGCACAAGCTTAACAAATGGATTGGCTTTGATTTTCAAAAAAAAGACTATGCTTGCTTCCTTAGTGGGATACAAGATTGGAAAGGGTGAGCAGGAGCGAGAGTGAGAAGAAGCACATCATCACTTAGTCCCCGGGCAATGATGCCTAGTGCCTTGTTATTCATCTTCTTCAATTCTTTGGTTTTTGGTGGAGCTACTGTAAGGATCCCACTTTCTAAATCTTCTTTCCCACCATCTGCATCGCCTTTATCATCTTCAAAGAGATCCTAGAGGCCTTTCCTCATGAGATGGCACATGGTCTTTTCCTTCTAGGCATGAAAGCCTTCACCATTGAATTTAGCTATTTGCCCAAGTTCACTCATTTTGAAGGAGGTCTTACCACGAGCGTACTCGGGCAGTGTCTGTCCTTTTACAAGAGGGTTAAGACTTACAAGAGATTTGATCAAGCAGTTGAGATGGGATCAAAAATGATTTGTCCTTGAGTAAGCTGAAGAAGCACTAATGGAGTGTCAAGAGATACTATGCCTTGATTGTGCCTTGAAGACTCGATGTTGAGCTTAATAGTTGATGCTTGATGTTCCAAATCTTCTTCTTGAGAATTTCTCTTGCTAGAAACTGATATGTCTTCAATGTGTTGGAATGAAGTGAAAAAATGAAGTGTTTATGGCCTTGAAGGTCAATGGCTATGGCTTCTTCTTTTAGGGTTTTTACAGGTGATTGTCTTTTTAGCTTGTGCAGCTTAAGGAGTTGACCATTGCAAGAGATATTGCATGGGGAGTAGGCTTACATAGTGAGCTTCCAAAGCCCTATATTCACAGGATAAATCACTCACATGAGACGAATCTGTGTACGGACTGGAATCGGTGCGCAATTCTGAGTAGCGACCTGGGAAATGCGTAATGCCGAGCAAGGAAGAGGCCAATGCCATGGTTTGATGTGTTGGCCTAAAGTGTCCTGAGTAGGAGAAGATTTTATTACTTCAAGGCATGAGCTATCTCTTCTTCTTTGGCTAGATCCAAGGCCTCCAAGTAGACAGGGTGCTGCTGGCTATGGCAGCCATGAAAGCTCTTGTGAAGGTGAAGGTGAAGCTGGAGTAGGAAATGAAGTCTTAAGCTGATACCAAGCTAGGTAGAAGTGAAAGGGAGCTGGAGAAGCAGAGTGAGGAGTTGACCATGCTCAGCTGAGCTCTGATACCATGTGAGAATGTCAGATCTAGAGCATGGCAGGAGCTATGGAGGTTGGAAGGTGAAGACTAAATTCATGTTGACATGAACAATGAGTAGGCAACGGTTACACAAGTGAATTAGGTTCCAAGATGAAAGCTTGGACTCATAAAGACAATCTTGTGTATTGGGCTGACAATGACAATGGCACTAACTGAAAAAGGAAAGCATCATGATATTGCATTCATCATTGTGAAAGTGATAATCAAGTACAATGCTTTATAGAAGTTGGGTTGTTCCACTCTCCTCACTATGCATATGGGATTCAGGACATCTCTTCCTGGAGCATACATCATTTGTCATTTCTCAACACATACTTGGGTCTTCCAATATTTGAAGTTATTGCCATCAAACTTATCAATGTTAAAGAGGGCACTATCCCTAGAGGCATTACAAGCACATGCCATTATGAATGCAAAGTAAAGAGAGAATGGATTGCTATAATAATAGTAAATCAACCCTAAAATTGAGCTAAAAATGAATGCAACAAGGGGAGAATAACCCAATGTATTGTTGTTCACAAAGTGAAACCACTAGAGTGTTGAGAGTCAAGCTCATCTACCATCATACTTATCCGATATGATAGTTGTAGACCTTAGCTATTACTAGCCATGTGTGTGTCATTAATAAGTCGAGTAGACTAGACTTAACCATATTTAGTGAACTATGGTCAGTAAGTTAGACCTATCTTCATTACATTGTTGTAGATTATTAGTGTTTGTTACTGATGATGAAGAATAATGAGAGAAGATGAGAGCACACTGCTCTTTGTGTCTGCTCCATTCCTTTGTCTACACTTTCTCTTCTGTATTTGAACATGGTATCAAAGCATAGCCTTAGAGAACTAGCATTGCGAAGAGCTCAACTTTGTGGAGCTTGACTTGACATTTAATCTATGAAGAAGCCCAAAAGAGAACAATGGCAACCATCATCATCATCAAAATCATCAAAATGTGAGCAATAAATTAGTGTGGAGAGATCAGGAAAAAAAATGCACCTATTTCTTCAGGTCTTTGTCATGATGGACAACCATTATATACTCGATGCTAGCATCCTTGGACATCGAGAAAGTGATTGGCATTGACCTTGACATCAACTTTGTGGGCCTGGGCATTGGTTTGGAGCTTTCCCATTTGTTTACTTGTTGTTTATTCATAGCAGATTGTTGTTTACAGGTCTTGGAAAGATTTTTTTTTGTTAGTACTTAGAGCTTGCATAAGCTTGTGTTGACACCATTTGCTACTTGGATGGTTGGAGGATCTCTAGCAAAAGTATTGAGGTCTATTTTGGGATGTTTTGAGCATTGATTGCTTAGGTTTGGATTGATCTACAAGTAGTTTAATAGGTTATTAAGCTAGTTACAGCTTGTTTGAAGTATTTTTCTTACTGATACTTAAAGAATGTACAAGCATTGATACTCATATGTCTATGTATCGACTATCAGTGGTTATATCACTTGCCTAAGATGTCCTTTACCTATTTTTGAGCTAAGAATGATTCAGTTGTGACAGAGAATTAATTGCTATTATCACACAAACTACTTGTTTGTCTATTGTTGGAAAGGTTATCTGCATAAGGGCTGTGTAGTAAATGATGTCTACATGAGTATGCTATCACTCCTCGATGTTATGTCAGATTTTTGGAGATGTATAACAAGCTACTAAGCTGAAATACTATTGGTTACTGCAAAGAGACTAGTGCAATCACTCTAAAATTGAAATTGTCATAATTGGGAAGAAGTATATCTATGTTATGTAGCTGAGATATTTGGATAATTTTTGATGTACTGATGTTTGCTCTATGACTGAAATGAGCTGACTGGACTAAGTACAGAGTGTATGAGTGTTGCTTGAATGCTATGCAAGCATTGTGTCATTGAAAAGACTGCTTTTGGTTTGCTAGGAGCCATGCATTAACAGTTTGAATATTGCAGTAAATACATAGAGCTACAACCATGGCAAATGATGATAGGACTGACAATATCACTCAGATAGTGGGTGAAAAACTAGATAACAACAACTATGCTATATGAAAATTGGCTACTCAGATCTAGTGATAGGTGTTGAAGCTGAATCCATGCTTATTCATAAAGAGGTTAAATTGGATTTAGCTACTAACTCAAGTAGCTCGAAAGGCATAGATATAATATTTTATGCAAATCAAAGAGGCCATGACACTCATGGTAGATGGTTCTATCATAGATGAGGAACTCAACAAAATGCATCTCAAAATCTCAGAATGTTAGAGGTGGTGGATACTTCTGCACGAGGGGAAGATCCAACTCTAGAGGTAGAGGATCATGGTAATCGTAGACTACGCATGAAAATGCAAATAAGGATAAGGACTATTACTATTGTGGAAAGTATGGCCACATTGCCAAGGAATGTTGGAAGAAGAAAGAAAATCAAAAAGGCAAGCAACAGGGTTATTATGTTGTTGGGGGTAAAGGTGTATGTGTCTAGTTACCTGTGTATTAGTTACATTGACTGTAACAGTACCCATATACTCGCACACTTGGACACTACATGTGGTAGGTGGCCATCACTGTTACTTTATTTTTTACTCTTTTAGTGACATTTGAATAAAAAGAAGGCCAATTACACATTGTGACTTTTGGAGTTCCCACATTGTGTGTGTCTCTCTCTTGCTCTTACTCCTTCCACCATAGCTCTTGCTTCCGCTCCATGCTTCCACTTCATGGTTCACTCCCTTCAACTAGTATCAGATCCATCTTCCTCGAGATCTTGAGCCCGACCTATCATTACTTTAGCTTGTGGAGAAAAGCTTCAGCTCACAATTTCAATGGTAGCCACCCCATTGATTCTTCACCATGAGGTATGCATTGATCTCTACCTTCTCCTCGACTTCTTCCTATAAAAGCTGAGGCTTGCCCCAAGGCTTCCCTAGGACCTACTGAGCTTCCGCGAGCCTTAAACACCATCAGTGCAAGAGCAACCACAATAGTAGGAATAGGTAGCGTGATTTGTGCCTGGCTATCCTACTCCTCCAGCTTCATCCCACTTGCCATGTAGCCTTTGGAACTTTAGCAATCCTTCTTGATACTCCTCTGCATTGGTCTTTGCTACTTTAGCATTCCATTGAAGTGTTATCCTTCAGCTATTGACTATGCATTACAGTTTACAGGCTCTAATAACAGGGCATCCCCTTGTCTTTAATATCCCATGATCAATGGCATGCTGATTTGATACTTGAATGGCTATGTATAATGCTACCATGTTCGGGGATGTTATGCCTATGCTTTGAGCTCACTTTGGAATTGATTTGAGCATTGTTCTTGCTCAGTATGGATAGTAATATGGTTGTTGTAATAACCAGGGCTGAATGCTATTCTATCAATGAAAGCATATGCTTGTTGCTCCTGGGTGCTTACCAATTATTCTGGGTGATGTACCGATGCTTATGGTTCAGATATTGCATGCTTGGTTATGCTTTTAGATTGCCTTTGAGCTGAGATTGGAGCCTTTGAATCTTGACATTGGCTGTCATTCATTGTTATGTATTATGTATGGTTATTTGATGCTCCAGTAAGAGCTTTGCAAGATACTTGGGTTGGATGCTTCCAAATATATGCTACTTGGATCTTGGACCACAATAGAAATTTGAACAATGAATCAGGTTGAATTCAAGGAGGGCATGCCAAGCTACCCCCAGGTGGCCGCCAATCCTAGCCAAGGGGGTTCCCAAATAATTGTGATGGGAACGTGGACTGAACCTGCCAGGAGAGGTCTCTCCATGGTTTAGTTTGAATGTAGGAGGATGCCTGGATGCCAAGGGGGGCTACGTGTGTAAATTCCATGTCTCCAGGTCCTACTCAAATGATCTACGTCTCAAGATAGATTCTCGAGTCCCTAATGCTAGTGCAAGGGGGGCGGAAACTTGGAAGAAATAAGATGTATCCTCGTGGATTGTGGAATCCATCCTTTTTGGACAAGACTTGTATTTTAGTTAAAAGGATAATATAAAGCTCACTTTCAAAGAACTTTTTTGAATTGTTTTTTGTGTCAGTGTTATAAGTTACGCAAACGAACCATGTTTCCTAAAAGGCTTACTTAAGGAAGTTGTTTTTTAAATGTCATAGATAAATGTGATAGGACCTAATTAGATAACTAAAGAATGCCATTGAGGGAAACGGGTGGGCAGAACCCCTGACGGATCTGTCCTATGGTAGGGTGGTCCTAGAGAACTGGGAGGCTTCTCACAAGGTTCTATAGACGTATGACCTTTAGGTAATTTTAGATAAGAACCCGATTGATCCCGTTTTAGGGGACCGAAATGGGACTATGCCTTATGGGCAGAGAGGTTGAGCAGTGCATCCCTCTCATTTCCCATTCTCTTTGAACCAAGTGCAGCAGAGATCTACTTTGGGCTAGGTATCTCTACATAAAGTAGGATGTCTAGGATCCAATGCTAGAATGCTATTAATAGACCTTGATAACTAGAAATTCAAATTTTTGGTCGATCCTAGTGGGTTCGGGCCATGAACGTTCCATTGCGAGGCAAAATCGGGAAGGCAACAAACCTGAAACATTCCATGGGAAAGCTGGGTGGCGACGCTTAGATTCGTTTCTCGATCATTCGCTAAAAACGTGCATGTGTAGCTCTTAGGTGGGCACGTTACACTTTCATGCATTTATATTACTGAAAACATATTCTGAAAATTTTTTCAAGCTACATGTGAAGTTTTTGCATTTCTGATATGTCCCAACTTAGTATTGTCAATTACTACAAGTAACCAATACATTACCTTTTTGTCGTTTGCATTCCGTTCTTTCCACATCTTTAATTATTCTACAGTCATAGGGTCACTAACACCATATTAGAGAATTTGGAAATCTCCCAAGTTCCACTTTTAAATAAGGAGTAAAGATTTGGCCATGTGGCTAAATCTTAACCCATGCTTCAAAGTTGGACTTGGAAAGACAACCTATATAGTAATTAAGGTAGATTCCACTTTCAAATAAGGGGATAAGATTTGATCATGTGGCCAAATATTAACTATATTGGGAATTTTCAAACTATATGAGAATTCCCAAATTCCCTAACATAGTGTTCACTCAACTCAAGCTCCTTTTCTTCATCTGAAACAACCTCGAAGAGGCCTTATCCAATAAGGAAGTTTGTCACACAAAACTTTTATGATAGGTACTTGCTCTTGTTCAGCTTTTGAATGATAGGGTTTCCACCACTGTTCTGTGATATTATCACAAAATTGATATAAAACATCAACCAAATTTTCTACAACCTTTCATTTAACAAGTGCACAACAATACACTAAGCAGCTTTTTTCACTAACTACTCAATAGTACATGTAATCTACAATCTATTTATAGATAAAACTTGTGTTTTTCTTTTGACAAACATTTTAGAGCTTACAAATTCAAAATCTATAACTTGTGCACCCACTTTTGGTCAACACAACCAAAATCACAGTGTACCCTGAAACTATTGTCTGCAACCTTGCGGGTCTAAAATGGGGCCCAAAACAACCTCAAATGGCTAAAAAAGCAATGGAAAAGTCAAAAAGGGGTATTCATATATATTTTTACTCTACCCTACTTCCAATGTCTCCATCGGCACTATCCAAGAGAAAGAATGGAAGAATAGGAGAGTTTCTTACTTCAACATTCAAAACCAACCTCTCTCAGTGGAATTGCTTTGATAACATGTCAAGAATTATGTGGTGGGGGGATGTGCTTGAGTTGTTATGCCGAACACACACCATATACACAAGAGGAAGCTCACTCAAGAACACAAGAAGTAAGACGGAGACCAAAATGTTTTCTTTTTGGTTTTTTTTTCTTCTTTCACACACAATACAATATACATTCAGTATAAATAAAATATAGTATAAAGAAAAGTGACATACTAAGTTAAACAATGCATAATTGACTATACTAATCAGTTGGCGCTATAACTATGCCAATTTTAGATAGGTGTAACAACCAAGTATAATAAGTGATAAGTTAGTGGCCATGTGAGGATCATAATGATCAAGAATGTGCTAAGTATAAACTTGCAAACCCATCTAACTAGATGGTTCATCATCAATGTCCGCATGTGTTGAGCTTGCGATCTCAACATAATGAAGGAAGATTTGCAACTTGAAGCTTGAGAAAATAGTAGTGATGGAGATGCTGCATTCTATGCCAATGCAAAAGGCAAAGGTGGTTCCTCTACCAACGATGACAAAAATAAGGGTAGTAAGAATAAGTTTCAAGGAGAGTGCTTTTACTATAAGAAGGAAGGATATACAATTGCAGATTGTCATATCAAGAAGAAAGATGAAATGAATGGCATCATGAAGACTAAAGGGAAGGAGACAGTCAATATGGCAAAATCAGAGTTGAAGTTATTCAAAGTGATCATTGAGGAAGTCTATTCCTTGGTGTAAGAAATATCTACCATTGACTTATGGGTATTGGATAGTGGCATCTCTCATTACATGACCAACAACAATAGTTCTATGAAACCTCTACAAGAATCCATCACTATGATGGTTGGAAATGATGCAAAATATCCTATTGAGGGTACATGTACTATTTTTTTTGTTGTTACAAACGATGAACTAAAAAATTTCTCAAATGTATTGTATATTCTAAATATTAAGAGAAATATGCTATCAATTACTTCTATAATTGATATTGGTCATGAGGTGAGGTTCACAAAGACAAGTAAAAAAATTGTCAGTAGTGCTAGCAAAGTTATTGGCAAAGGAGAAAGAAGAAACAACTTGTATGAGTTACATACTCTTACAGCCACCATTAGTGTGGGCACAAGTAAACTCTACCATGAAACATTTAGTCACATTGATTTTCGAGTGTTAAAGGAGATATATAAAAAAGATGTGGTTGCTCACCTACCTATAGTAACTAAAATAAAGGAACCATGTGAAGCTTGTATGATGGGTAAGCAACAGAGAAAGAGATTGCCATAAGAAAGTAAGAATAGAGTGAAGGCTCCTCTAGAGTTGGTACATGTCGACTTGAGTGGTAAATACCTATACAAGCCTTAGGAGGGTCTTCTTATTTTATGTTGATCATCGATGACTATGGTAGGAAGATGTGGGTGTAATTTCTTTATGATAAGGCTCAAGATTTTGGCAAGTTCAAAGAATGGCTAAACTTATTGAGAATGAAACGGGGTAAATTGTAAAGAAGTTTAGAATAGGCTCATACATCTCAATAGAATGGCATTGTTAAACATCAAAATCACATTATTATGGAAATGGTAAGGTGTATTCCTAAGGAAAATGATTTTGTAACCAATTTTGAGAAAAACTTGTTAATATTCTAGTCTACATTATCAATCGTAGTTACACAAAGGCTCTTCAAGGAAAAACTCCTTACTAGGCCTATTCTAGTTAGAAACCATGTGTCTCACACTTTAAAACTTTTGGATGTAAATGTTATGCATACGTCCCAAAGGATAAGTGAAACAAGTTAAAAACCAAAAGCACAAAATGTATCTTCTTGGGTTATAATGATGAGCAAAAGGCTTACAAATTGTATGACCAAGAGGAAAAGAATATCATTGGGGAGCCATGATGTGGTATTCAAGAAGCAGCCATATAGAGTGGAGGAGGAGAATATAATTTCTTTCACTTTATCATCCAGTTAAAAAGTAGTCCACTATGAATCTATCCCAAGAATTATCCCTATCCTCAAGAAAGAGAAAGTATAATCTTCAAATGATGAGGAAAAAGATTACCAACTTGCAATCACACCATCGAAAAAGCTATTGCCATGATGGGTGAAGTAGCTCTATGATTGCAATAATCCTATACCTATGTAGAGGGGAGCACAAGCTCAACCGCCAAGACCCACTGACCATTTATTGTTCAAGAGTTTCAAGTCGGGCACTAATGGCTACCTCTCACATAGTTGACACGCTATCCATCTCTAGGAGTATAGTAAACTCACCTCCATGACCGATTGAGTTGCCTCCTCTCCCGAGCACTCTATGTCAGGAATCCCATGATGAGGGGATGTGCTTGAGCTGCTGCACCAAACACACATTGTATACACAAGAGAAAGCTCACTCAAGAACACAAGAAGAGAGATGGAGGCTAAAACGTTTTCTTGTTGGTTTCTTCTTCTTCTTTCACATACTATACAGTATACACAAACTATAGATAAGATACAACATAAAGGAAAGTGGCCTTCTAAGTCAAATAGTGCATAATCGACTACACTAGTGCATAATCGACTGGCGCTATATCTTTGCCAGTTGTAGGTAGGTGTAACAAACTAAATATAATAAGTGATAGGTCAATGGCCATGTGACTGTCATAATGACCACCAACATGGTAAGTGTAGACATGTGGACTCATTTTTTCCAGGCGGTCCATCATCAATGTCTGCACATGTTGAGCTTGCCATCTCAACACTCCCCCTCAAGCTCAATTCTATCTCTACAACTCCAAGCTTCAGAACTTGCAATGCTTCTCTGCACCCAATGCCTTTGTGAAAATGTCAGCTATCTGATCATGTGTGTTGACATATACCATGTCAATCTCTCCTACAAGTACCTTCTCTGTCACAAAGTGGTAGTGCACCTCAATGTGTTTTGTCCTAGCATGGAACACTGGATTACTAGCTAGCTGTATGTTGCTCATGTTGTCACAATGAATGAAAATTGAACCATCTCGCCGCACGTCTAAATCACCTAATAACTTTTGCAGCCATACCACCTTGCATCTGCCTCATAAAAAAGTCCATAATGTAAAGTGGACTTTATGTATCTCAATATAAGTCTAACTGCATCCAAATGAGGCTTTCTAGGTATTTGCATAAACTAACTGACAAGGCTAACTGCATAGCTCAAGTCTGACCTTGTGATAGTTATATAAATCAAACTCCCTACTATCCTCCTGAACATAGTAGGGACTTTCTATCTCATCCCCAATGTCAGCACGGTCAAGAATCGCGTGGTGGGGAAACTTGCTCAAGATGCTGCACCGATCACACACAGAATGCACAAGGAGAAGCTCACTCAAGAGACAAGAAGAGAGATGGAGGCCAAAACGTTTTCTTGCTAGTTTCTTATTCTTCTTCCACACTTTTTACAATGTACACAAAGTATAGATAAGATACAACATAAAGGAAAGTGGCCTACTAAATCAAGCAATGCATAACTGACTACACTAGTCGACTGGCGCTATAACTATGCCAGCTGCAAATAGGTGTAACAATATAAATATAATAAGTAATAGTGGTCATGTGAGAGTCATAATGACCATCGAGGTGCTAAGTGTAGATGTGTGGACCCATCTAACCAGGCGGTCCATCATCAATGTCCGCATGTGTTGAGCTTGTCATCTCAACACTTCCCCTCAAGCTCAACTGCATCTCTGCAACTCCAAGCTTTGAAACTTTTGAAGCTTCTCTATACCCAATGCCTTCGTGAAGATGTCAGCTATTTGATCCTGTGTGCTGACATACACCAAGTCAATCTCACCTGCTAGTACCTTCTCTCTCACAAAGTGGTAGTGTACCTCAATATGTTTTGTCCTGGCATGGAACACAGGGTTCCTAGCCAACTGTATACTACTCATGTTGTCACAATAAATGACAACTGGACCTTCCACTTGCATATCCAAATCAGCCATTAACTTTTGTAGCCATACTACCTCACATGCTGCAACAGCAGCACCTCTATACTCAGTCTCTGTACTCGACAAAGCAACTGTAGATTGCTTTTTGCTGCTCCAAGCAAGTGCTGCACTACCAAGAGAGAACATGTATCCACTGGTAGATCTTCTATCAGACATATTACTAGCCCAATCTGCATCTGTGTATCCAAACACATGTACATCTGTACCTGCCTCATAGAAAAGTTCATAATGTAATGTGGACTTCACATATCTCAATATGCGTCTGACTGCATCCAAATGTGGCTTTCTAGGTACTTGCATAAACTGACTCACAAGACCAATAGCGTAGCTCAAGTCTGGCCTTGTAATGGTCATGTAGATCAAACTCCCCACTATCCTCCTGAACATAGTAGGGTCTTCTATCTCATCCCCAACATCAGCACTCAACTTTACATTCTGCTCCAACGGGACTGAAAGTGGTTTGCATGCTGTCATATCATACTTGGACAACATATCCAAGCCATACTATCTTTGGGACATCCATATACCATCATCACATCTGATTACCTCAATGCCAATGAAGTATCTTAGCTCACCTAAATCCTTCATCTCAAGCTTCTTCTTCAAAGAGTCTTTGACTTCAGCAATCCCACTATCACTATCACCTGTAATAATCAAGTCATCCACATAGATGACTATGATGACCAAACCTGCATCTCCCTGAAGTCTTTTACAAAGCAACCCTTTGCATTAAATCTAACTTGCAGCCCTTGCTCTACCATTTGACCGACTGACACCAAGTTCTTTGTAATAGATGGCACATGTAATACATCTGAAGGACTCTTTGTCTTACCATCATGCAAGGACAAGGGAACTTTTCTAATGTGTGAAACTGGGTGGCATGAATCATCGCCCGTCTGCACATAACCTGCATTTTGCAAATCCTGCATCTCTCCAAACCATTCTGCATGGCTGGTCATATGATTGGATGCACCTGAATCAACATACCAAACATCATCATGTGTTCCCTTTCCTGTAATAGCATTCAACATATGCTGCATAACAAACAGACGTTCATTTTTGTCTTCATTCTGTCGTGAAGACGATGCATAGTTTCTTTACTGCAACTTACCACTGCGAATATTATCTTTCTTAGCATAACATTGGGCTGCAATATGATCTGTTTTGCCACAGTAGTGACACATAATACCAGAGTTGTTAGAGCCTCCGTTCTGCCATCCACCTCTTCCTCTAAAGCTCCCCCTGCCTCTAAAGTTACCACGACTGCCTGAAACTTGCATATCGCCAAATTACTGATTCAATCTGTTTTGCTGGTTGTCACTACCACGTCCTGTACCATGGCCTCTTGAAGAGAACCTGCCACGTCCCCTTCCTGAACTGGAGTAGAAAGCTTGGACCTGTTCACCACCTTTTTCAGATGTCTCACTCTGCATGTTGATCTCTTCAGTGATCATAAGGGAGACCAACTCATCGAAATCTGGAAATGGCTTTCTAACATATACGGAATTTACAAAAGACTTTCAAGCCTTTTCATTGTTAAGTCCACCCAAGGTAGACAGCACCAAATCATCATCATCGGGCATTGCATTAATCGCTGCCAATGCATCTGCAATGCTCCTTACCTTCAGTGCATACTCATTGATAGACATCTTCCCTTTCTTCAATGTGTTTAACTCTTGCTTGAGTTGAATCTTTCGTACCTTTGTATTTACAGAAAACATACTTTCAAGTATGGTCCAAGCTACATATGAATTCTCTGCATTTCTAATGTGTCCCAGCATATTATTGTCAATTACTGCAAACAATCAATACATGACCTTCTTGTCTTTTGCATTCCATTCCTTTCGTGCCTTTGTCTCTTCTGCAGTTGGAGGATCACTCACCTCCGGCTCCTTTTCTTCACCTGAAACAAACTCGTAGAGGCCTTTTCCAATAAGGAAGTTCATGACACGGAACTTCCATGATGGGTAGTTGTTCTTGTCGAGTTTCTCAATGATGGGGCTTCCACTGTTCTCTGCCATTATCACAAAATTAATACCAACAGCAAGCAAATCTTCTGCAACCCTCGACCTGTAGTGCACAGTAATACATCAGACAGCCTTTTTCACTGTCTGCTCAACAATACATACAATCTGCAACCTGTTTGCAAATAAACCTTGTGTTTACTCACTGGTAAACATCTTTGAACTTACAGATCTCAAATTTGTAACCTGCGCACCCACTTTCAGTCAATACAGTCGAAGTCACAGTGTACCCTGAGACTGCTATCTGCAACCTTGCGGCTCTAAAACGGGCCTGTCACAGCGCTCTTCGCGCACACCAAATCTCACTGCAATATGAGATTTTTGCTCTGCCCTGCTTCTGGTGCCTCCATAGGTACTATCCAAGAGAAAGAGTGGAAGGATGGGAGAGCTTCTTACCCGTGGCTTGCTTGCTCGAACCTTGCTTCTTCTCCTTCACTTCAGCCTTCGAAATCAGCCTCTCTCAGTGGCGCGGCTCTGATACCACGTCAAGAATCGCATGGTGGGGGGACTTGCTCAAGATGCTGCGCCGATCACATACAGAATGCACAAGGAGAAGCTCACTCAAGAGACAAGAAGAGAGATGGAGGCCAAAACGTTTTCTTGCTGGTTTCTTCTTCTTCTTCCACACTTTTTACAATGTACACAAAGTATAGATAAGATACAACATAAAGGAAAGTGGCCTACTAAGTCAAGCAATGCATAACTGACTACACTAGTCGACTGGCGCTATAACTATGCCAGCTGTAAATAGGTGTAACAATATAAATATAATAAGTAATAGTGGTCATGTGAGAGTCATAATGACCATCGAGGTGCTAAGTGTAGATGTGTGGACCCATCTAACCAGGCGGTCCATCATCAATGTCCGCATGTGTTGAGCTTGTCATCTCAACAAGCACTCAACTTCACATTTTTCTCCAATGGTACTGAAAGAGGCTTACATGCTGTCATACCATACTTGGATAACAAATCCAAGATATACTGCCTTTGGGATAGCCATATACCATCATCACATCTGATCACCTCAATACCAAGAACGTAAATCTTTCATCTCAAACTTCTTCTTCAAGAAGTCCTTAACTTTAGCAATCCCATTGTCACTGTCACCTGTAATAATTAAGTCATCCACATATATGACTATGATGACCAAACCTACATCTCCCTTTCTCACATAAAGTGAGTGATTAGCATCAGAAATACAAAATCCAATATTGATAAGATACTCTCCAATCTTGTCAGACCATGCTCTAGGTGCTTGCTTCAGCCCATAGAGTGCCTTCTTTAACCTGCATACATATGTGGGATGCTCTAAATCCTCATAACCTGCTAGCTGCTCCATATACACTTCTTCTTGTAATTCACCATGCAGAAGGCATTCTTAACATCCATTTGCTGCAAACTCCAACCTTTGGCTGCTGCCAAGGCAATCACACACCTAACAGTTTGCCATCCTAGAAACTGGACTAAATGTCTCGTCATAATCTATGCCATATGTTTGAGCATAGCCTTTTGCAACCAACCTATCCTTATACCTACTAACTGAATTGTCTGCATTATGCTTGACTTTGTAAACCCACTTATAGCCAATAGCTTTCTTACCCTTAGGTAAGGGTACCAAATCTTAAGTCTTATTGGCTTCTAATGCAGCCATCTCCTCATCCATTGCTGCATCCCAATGAGCATGACCAACAACATCCTCAAAACAAGTGGGCTCAAAATCCTCAACTAGTTTCACTATATAAGCATAATGGTGAGCTGCATAACCTTTAAAACCAAATCTTTTAACAGGGTATCTGACCTTGCTAGATCTACGTACCATCGGATCACTGAATGGAGCCTTTACATTACTATGAGCTCTCTGTACACCTGGTGTCATGACTAAAGGAATGACAAGCTCATCATCCAAACTCTTTGAACCGCTAGAATCTCCATCAAATCCCAAATGACTAGTAGATGCATCATTACCATCCAACACTTTCTTCTTTCCTTTGTCTTTCCCTGCAACACTTATAGATCCACCTGAAGATGTGGGGCTACTCCTTAGTCTCCCAGACCAAGGGCTCACTATAGATGTAGTACCAGATGATGTTTCGAGTCCACTAAGACTCCGTGATTATTTTTTATCTTTCTACACATAGCTGTCATGATCATTATCATCATCCAAAACATCCCTAGCAAGTGTATACCAACTTTCCCTCTCATCAAAGATAACATCCCTGCTCACTCTGAAGTCACCTGTGACAGGGTTATAATAGCGATACCCTTTCTACTCAAAAAGTATCCAATAAAAACACATTTTTTTACCTTTGGATCAACTTCTTCAGTAGCTCATCTGGCACATGAACGTATGCAACACAGCCAAATACCTTCAAGTGCAATACATCAGGCTTCTTGCCAATAAAGCATTCTAGTCATCCCATGAACTACAGTTGTGGGAGTTCTGTTCATAATGTAGACAGCAGTATGGACAACCTCAGACCACATTTTTTTGGGTATATTCTTTTCATTCATTAATGCTCGTGCAACTTCTGCAATATGCCTGTTTTTTCTTTCTGCAATACCATTTTGCTGTGGGGTATACCTACAAGTAAATTGCCTCTTTATCCCATGAGTCCTCATGAAGCCACTAAACTCATTAGAGATGTACTCTCTCCCTCCATCTGATCTCAAGCACTTCACTTTTAAGCTTGTTTCTGTTTCAACAATTGCCTTAAAAGATTTGAAGTGCTCAAACACATCACTATTTTCCTTCATGAAGTATACCCATAGCTTCCTTGAACAATCATCAATAAATGTGACAAAGTATTTGCTGCCACCAAGAGATACATTCTGTGTAGGAATCCAAACATCTATATGTACTACATCAAGTATATTTTTGCTCACTTCTCTATCATGCGAGAAGGGTTGTCTCGCCTGCTTACCAAACTGGCATGCTTCACAATCTTAATGCAATTCTGCAACTCTAAAAGAAGGCAACCCTGTAACCAATCCTTTGGACTCCATTAATTTCAGCCTTTGCACATTTGCATGTCCAATACGTTTATGCCATATTTCAATATCTACAACTACTCCTTTTACTTTAGCATACATAGCAGCATCCATTGCAAGAAATCCAGCTTCTAAGGTGAACATTCAACTCTACTTCCTTTTGTGACCAACCTGCACTTATCATCAAAGTCTTCTACAAAACAACCTTTTGCATTGAATCGGACCTGCAACCCTTGCTCTACCATTTGACCAACAGACACTAGATTCTTTGTAATTGATGGCACATGTAATACATCTGTCAGACTCTTTGTCTAGCCGTCATACAAGGATAAGAAAACGTTTCCAATGTGTGAAATTGGGTGGCATGAATTATCACCCGTCTGCACATAACTTGGGTTTTGTAAGTTCTGCATCTCTCCAAACCATTCAACATGACTGGTCATATGATTAGATGCACCTAAATCGATAAACCAAACATCATCATGTGTCCCCTTTTCTATAACTGCATTCATCATATGCTGCATAACAAACAGACGCTCATTTTTGTCTTCATTCTGTCGTGAAGACGATGCATAGTATCCTTGCTGCAATTTACCACTGCGAATATCATCCTTCTTTGCATAGCAATGGGCTACAATATGGCCTATTTTTCCACAATAATGGCAAACAATAGCAGAATTTCCAGAACCTCTATTCTGCCATCCACCTCTTCCTCTAGAGCTCCCCCTGTCTCTAAAGTTTCCTCTGCCTCCAAAAACCTGTATTTCAGCAAACTGTTGATTGAACCTGTTTTGCTGGTTATCACCAGCATGTCCTATACCACAGCCTCTTGAAGAGGATCTACCACGTCCCCTTCCTAAACTCGAGTAAAATGCTTGGACCTATTCACCATTTCTTTCAGATGAATCACCCTACATATTGATCTCCTCACTAATCATGAGAGGTAAGCTCATCAAAATCTGCAAATGGCTTCCGTACATATACTGAAGTAACAAATGATTTCTGTGCCTTCTTATTGTTAAGGCCACTCAAAGTAGATGAAACCAAATCATCATCATCCGGCATTGCATCAATCACTGCTAAAGCATCTGCAATGCTGCTTACCTTCAACACATACTCATTGACATACATTTTTCCTTTCTTCAAGGCATTAAACTCTTGCTTGAGTTGAATCTTTCGTGCCTTTGTATTTACTGAAAACATGCTCTCAGAAATTGTCCAAGCTGTATGTGAAGTTTTTGCATTCATGATATGTCCCAACATAGTATTATCAATGACTACACATAGCCAATATATCACATTTTTGTCTTTCGCATTTCACTCTTTCCATGCTTTTAACTCATCTACAGTTGGATACCCAGATATGGCTCCTTTTCTTCACCTGAGACAAACTCATAAAGGCCCTTTTCAATGAGAAAGTTTGTCACACGAAACTTCCATGAAGGGTAGTTGTTCTTGTTGAGTTTCTTAATAATGGGATTTCCACTGTTCTCTGCCATTATCACAAACAAGGATACAACACAGAAAGCTAGTCTTCTGCAATCTTTTGCAACACGTGCACATCAATACATCAAGCAACCTTTGTCACTGATTGCTCAATAGTACATGTAATCTACAACCTTTTTGCAGATAAACCTTATGTTTTCTTCCTGCAAATACCTCAAAAATTATAGATTTGCAATTTGTAACCTGCGCACCCACTTTCGGTCAATACAATAGAAATCACAGTGTACCCTGAAACTGTTGCCTGCAACCTTGCAGCTCTAAAACGGAGCCTGAAATGGTCTCAGACGCCCAAAATAACTGTGGAAAAGCAGTAAGGATCTATTTGCAGAATATATAGTGATCGACTTGCACACCAAATCTCACAGCAATCTGAGATTTTTACTCGATCCTACTTCCGGTGTCTCCACAGGCACTATCCAAGAGAGAGAGTGGAAGAATGGGAGAGCTTCTTACCCGTTGCTTGCTTGCTCGAACCTTGCTTCTTCTCCTTTACTTGAGCCTTCAAAATCAGTCTCTCTCAGTGACCCGGCTCTGATACCATGTCAGGAATTGCGTGATGGGGGGATATGCTTGAGCTGCTGTGCCAAACACACACTATATACACAAGAGGAAGCTCACTCAAGAACACAAGAGAGAGATGGAGGCCAAAACGTTTTCTTGCTAGTTTCTTCTTCTTTTTTCACACACTATACAATGTACACAAAGTATAGATAAGATACAACATAAAGGAAAGTGGCCTTCTAAGTCAAACAATGCATAACCAACTACACTAATCGACTAGTGCTATATCTTTGCCAGCTGTAGGTAGGTGTAACAAACTAAATATAATAAGTGATAGGTTAGTTGCCATGGGAGTGTCATAATGACCACCAACATGGTAAGTGTAGATGTATGGACTCATTTAGCCAGGCGGTCCATAATCAATGTCTGCATGTGTTGAGCTTGCCATCTCAACACTCTGATAGCTCCATGATCCAAGTGCAAGCTTCAAGCAAGCTTCATCCTCAAGCTCCATGCTCCAAGCTCCATTTACGTGAGTAAGAGAAGAGAAGAGAAGAGAAGAAGAGAGAAGAAGATGGGGGGCTTCTCCACCACTGTCCCTCACCCTCACACACTCACTCCCTCACACTCTCACACTCCCTCTCTCAAGCACAAGCTTAAGCAAGCAATAACAAGAAGAGGAAAAAGAAAAAGAGAGCCACTTTTGGCCACACACAAGAATGAGCTTCTCATTCACTTTTCAACCTTATATACAAAGCCCTAAATTCCATTTGGGAGATCATCCCCTTATCCCCTTTTGGCCTAGGCCCTTTTTCCCATCGTCCTCCTATCTTCCTAGCTTCCTTCCCACTACCCATCTACCTTTACAATTTGAACGGGTGAGAGTCGGTGCTCTTAAAATAAATCATGGTGTTCCTTTTTCTCTTTTACAAAAGTATTGACTTGTGTTTTTTCTTATGTGCCTTTCTCCTTAATCTAGGACTATTTTGCACTTCTTATATTTCCAGATTCTTCTTTGGCATGCCTTCGTCATCCATTTCACTTTTCCCTTAGCCTTGTCTTCTGCTTTAGATTTTCCAAATTTTCCACCTTGTTGGTTTGAGGGTTAACATTACCCCCCTCCTAAACGAGTGCCAGTCCCATGATACTCATCATCATAGATAGCAGGCATTGGCATGCACCGAAGACGTGGGGGAAGGGACATATGTTGTTGCCTTGGAGGAGTTTTGGTGGTGGTGTGGATGAAGGTCGTTGGGGACATGCTGTTGGCTTGGATGGCTAGTGGTTGGGTTGTTGGAGTTGGGGATAGGGTTGTTCGTTGTTGAAAATTGCACTGATGACTAGCACATGTGTTGGTTTGTGGGGATTTTGTATATGGCGATTGTTTGGTCGCTTGCATGATGAGGAAGGACAAGAGTTCAGAGTTGAATGGTGATGAAGAGTTGTTGGTACTTTTGTTGGAGTCGTCAATGCCTGCAATTGAAAACCTCTCATATGGTCTCTTCCTAGGGGTTGGTGCTAGTCTTCTTATTGTGCACACAAGACGTAGTTTCAGTAGTTTGGGAGATAGGTCGAACTCTAAGCAAGCTGAGAGGAATGTCCTGCACTTGAGGACTGAAACTGCGTATAGATTATGATTCAGATAGTATGTGTGTCCGTGCATACTTAGATATTACATAGTTAGAAGATTGCTGGTCTGGTTCCTTGTAGCAATGTGTGGATGAAGCAAGGGTTCAATATGGTGGAAAAGGTTGTTGATGTTGAGGAGGAGTACACACGAAGGTTTGTTGAGACATCATTTGTGATTTTGACAACATGATTAGCATAATTGAGCTCATTGACATCTTAACATTTGGTAGTTGGTAGCGACTTGTATTTTTCGAAGAGTACAGTGTACTTTCCATGGTCCTTTGGGCCTTGCTTGCCACTATTGATTGCAATAGTACTACACTGAGATGGAGTGCGAACAAGAATTGTGGAAATAGTTCAAGGTGATAGGTCTAACCCTAGGTGAGACAAGCTCCCTAGGTATGTCCTGCCCTTGATGTGCCCTGAACAATTTTGGGGGATGTGGAAAGGGCTAGGGGACTAGGAAGAGAGCCAGCTAACTAAGGTCACCCGACCAAGGTCACTGGATATACCTAATTTGAGGACCCTTAGGTATTGTGTTGTGATTGTGGGTGTCTTTTTTCTTTGATTTGATTTGATTTTATTTTATTTCTCTCTCTTTTTTCCTTTTTTTTTGATAACATGAATACAACCATTGCAATACAATGAGGCTATCAACCTTTCCTTTGGATTGGGAAATGTCGAGATCCAAAGGCTCTAAAAATGGATATTACAACGATGATTGTGTTACTAGCCTCGATGCTAGAGGGACAGTTGTTGAGATGGAGAGATACACTTGGGATTTGGCAAACCTCTTTGTAACATGTGAGATATCGGTACAATTGAGGTAGCTTTAGTGAGCCAAATGTGGAGTTTGGCCAAGAATGAGAGAGTAGCCAATGATTATGCTTTGGGCCATGCTCAAATGCAATGTGGGTGTTTTGCAAGGGTGATTTTCTCTTCCAACAATGAGGCTTCTGTCATGGCACTTTGTTCTTGGTATTTCTATTGCTTTTTCTGTAATGGCTCTTTGTGGGGTTGGTGGGCTTGTGGTAACTGAGACATTTGAATGCTTTCATACTGAGACATGTGCCGTCCTGTATCCACTTGACAACTCGTGAGAGTACATGCAAGCCACATATGCTTCAACTATAATGAACAGATGTAACACAAAAAGACATCACTTATCTAAATCCTATGGTGTTGATCTCAATGCATATCACCTACGCTTGATTATTTTTTGGTTAAAGACGTGAAATGTATTAGAAGTAGGTACGAAAAGTTTGTACAGTTGGGGAACCTGCCCCTTATAAGAGCCAGATATGATGATGAGGAGACTCTACTTGCAGAAGAGGATGATGCAGAAATTTCAGCCACTATGGTTGATCATGTTTGTCATGTCTATGATATTGTGGCTTTCACAGAAGAACTCTATGTTGGAGATTGGTTGCAGATTGGCAGGTACCTTAGTACACTAAGCAAAAGAGATGAATGGACAGATGAAGAGTTCAAGAAGATCAGAAGAAAAGCCTATGGTTATTTTCTCAAGGATGGATTTCTTTGGAAGCATCCGAAGAAAAGAGGTGGATTACCTTTACGGGTTGTCTGCGATAGAGAGACACAGTTACAGGTGATGAGGGAGTTTCATGAGAGTCCTTGGGCTGGTCATAGAGGAGTGTGGGCTACTTATGAGAAAATCAAGGAGAAATATTGGTGGAAAGGCATGTATAGAGATGTTTCTCACTTTGTTGAGACTTGCAGAGACTGCCAGATGTATTCAGTAGTGCGTCATCGAGATGAGCTTCATCCGACCTATCCGCTATGCATTCATTATAAGTGGGTAGTTGATTTGGTTACCATGCCTATGGGTCTATGGCAGATGAGGTACATTGTTTTGGCTAGAGAGGATCTTACCAATCATGTTGAGGGCAGATCTTTGAGAACGAAGACCACTAGTGCAATGTGTAAGTTCTTATTGGAGGAAATTTTCTGCAGGTATGGTTCTGTGGGTAAGATCACTGCGGATCGTGGTGAATTGGATGCAGATGAAGCTAGGGAGTTTTTCTCTCAGCTAGGAATTAAGTTGGCTCTAACCACAGCATACAATCCAGAGGGAAATGGGAAGAGTGAAAGAGGGCATCCGCCGATAGTGAAAGCATTAGCCAAAGCATGCAGAGAACGGATTGGAGAATGGCCGAGACTTCTACCATTTGCTTTGTGGGCTGATCGTACGACTCATAGTGTTACCACAGGATATATGCCTGCAGAGTTGATGTATGGTCAGAAACCTATTATGCCGATTGAGACTTGTGCTTTGACTTGGTCAGTTTTACCTTGGCAGGAGGATTTGACGAGAGAGGAGCTCTTAGCTCTTCGGATTCGACAGTTGGAGAGGAGACCTGAGGATATTCAGCTAGCTATTGACAAGTTGAAGGTTGCTAGACTAAGAAATAAGGACAGGTTTGACAGCAGGCATCGCTTGCGGCCAAGAGCAATAGAAGAGGGAGATTGGGTATTGGTCTTTGATAGCAGCCTTGAAAATCAGCATACTGCACTTCGGAAGATGGTGAAAAGATGGTTTGGGCCGTACATAGTCAGACATGTCTTTGATAATGCAACATATGAGCTGACTGAATTGGATGGGACAGTGCTTAGAGTGCCTATTGCTAGAAAAAGAATCAAGATTTTCAAGAAAAGAGATGATGAGGATTATGCATTGGAAGAATTTTTAAGAGAAGAGCAACGACAAGAAACTCCAATGGAAGAGACAGATGATATGACAGATAATCTTGTTGATCTACCGGAAATGCATAATAAAGAGATTGATCTGTTTGTGGATCTTGATGATAACGATCATGGGTAGTTGGCCCATCCGGAGGATGCGCAGGATTAGAGGGGGTGGATGTCATATTGCTGCACATTCGAGGTGTGAAACCACCCAAAAGTCGTGTGTGTGATTTGATACTTTGTACATACTTAGTTGTTATGTTTGCTCTTTCATTCTATGCCGAAGATGGAGAAGAATAAGGAATTTTGGTAGACTGGTAACTTGAGATGCAATCTCATGGACCACTTTGATTGTGACCAAGGGTTCGTTTGAAAGCTGTGGTAGCATAGGAGCATTCCCAATGGGCCAAGAGATACATGCTGAGATCATCCTAAGGGGCCTAGAAAGAGACTCTATTGTTGGTGACATGCTCGTGGACATGTATGGAAAATGTGGCTTTATCAAGGAAGGACGAGAAGCATTTGAGAAATTGACTGTCCATGATGTTATATCGTGGACAATAATGCTAGATGCCTATGTTCATAATCGTGAAGGTGATATGGTTATGCGATGCTATGAGGAGATGCAACATCAAGAGGTGCATGCCAATTCTATTACATATGTTATCTGCTTGAAAGCTTGTGCAACCATAGGAACAGGATAAGTCGACATAAACTTGATTGAGGTATTCATCAAAGGAAACGACAAAGATATGGTTGTGCCAAAGAGGCCCACGAAAGAAACAAATTTAGATGGCTATCACGAAAGGAACAAATTTAGATGGCTATTTTCAGGAGCCGTTTTTCTGGAAAAAGGGGAGAGCTTTTTGAATCAAAAAGGGGGGGGAATCTAATTGTGTGGTGAAATGGAAAAAGCATGAAAGGGGTTGAAAAAAAAAAACAGAGAAGAAGGAAGGCTCCCGGCACGCGTTGTTTTTTTTACTGTGGCTCAGAGGCTGGGAAGACAAAAACGGAGATTAAGGAAGCATATCTTGGGGAGAAAGACAGTACTCTGCAGTTCACCATTGCGACTTGTTTGAGGAGTATTCTTTGACTTGAAGGAATGAGAAGGATCGATTAAAGGTAGCATGGAGGGGAGGACATTGGAAACGCAGAAGAACAGGGGACGACGGTGCTGAAGACCTATGGGGAGGAAGCTGCTCTACTGTGAACGAAGGCAACAGTATTTTTGACACAAAATCCATCTAATCGAGGGTCGTTTTGCCCCAACGATGCCAAGCACTAAAGCGTTTCAATTCTGAAAATCAAGGAGCTGCCTATACCCAAGCGCAATAAACAGCTAGAATCTCTCATCGAGATGCAGAAAAAGGCATTTGCGGTTGAACAGTGGGAATTTCAGAGGTCGAAGACTGAAGACGATGGCATTAGTGACGAAGCTACAGAAAATATGAAGAAAGGCTAACGGAAGATCCGCGAAGAAGATGAAAACGATTGAATTCACTGCCCAATGTCGACGATGATTGTCGATTCATCAATTGGAGGGAGACGAAGAGCTTTTTTTTAATTCAGCGAGAACAAAATGATTGATCTGCCTGCGCTTGTAGTTCACAGATAAGCACTTTCAGCCTGTCCATGATCTCACCATCGGATTCCCACATGATCACTATAGACAATAAGCCCATCAAGCTGTAAATCTGAGAGACGACTGGGCAAGAGTCTTTTTGATCTATCACAGGGTCTTATTATCGTGGTGCTGCCGGTGCTCTGTTGGTATATGACATCACAAGACGAGAGACGTCTAATCATCTAGCAAGCTGGCTTAAGGATGCACGCAATCATGCCAACTCTAATATGATAAATTAACTCACTATCTGTGCGCCTTGCAGCCACCAAAGCATTCTCTTTGAATTATTAGCCTTCGAGATATGCTTCTGATAGGAGACTTTAATACCCAAATATGTCATATGTGGGCTCTGCTTTATGTCAGCAGGACCTTACGTACTAGGAGATTGACATCTTAGAGGACACAACGGACTGCACAGAGGATGGGAAGCTTCCCTCGGAAAGAAGTAGACACAATTTACAGAGCAATACCTTGCTTTTTGGACAGCCTTGCAAAAGAGCAAGAGTGATCAATATCTTCACAGATGATCCTCTCTACAGTATTCAAGGCTCTTGCTTATCTTTTGTGTGGGACTGGTTAAGTTACATCAGGGCCTGTTCTTACCCATGGCATATTTGCCCTTTGTACATGGATCCAGAAACTGAATTGACCAGAGCTTTAACATCAGCATCAAACACGGGAAAAATCTCAGCACAATTCAGTGCCCAGGAGCAGGAATCATCTAGCTGAGGATGAAGGGTCAGCTATTAAACTTTTTCATTCCATCTACTCCATCACCAAAGCACATTGATTATTCTGACAACAATGCAGAAAAAGGGAGATACACATGATACATATTATCAGAACTCTTCTATGTTTTTGAAGATGGTTCATTCAATACAAAGAATTCTATATGATCATGTACATTTTTTATCTTCCCAATTGATCAACATCACAAGAAGTATTTGTTGTCATAACAGATTTGACTTCGTTCTCTTGCTTGATTTTCTATCCTGAAATTTATCCAGGACTTTTGAAGTTGCGACATTGCTTTCGAAACCCTTCGACACCGTCTACATATAACCTGAATTTTGTAAGTCATGCGTCTCTCCAAAGCATTCAACATGACTGGTCATATGATTAGATGCACCTAAATCCACATACCATACATCATCATGTGTCCCCTTTCCTATAACTGCATTCTGTGCTACATAACAAACAAAAGCTGATTTTTGTTTTCATTCTATCGTGAAGATGATGCATAGTTTCGTTGCTGCAATTTACAACTGTGAATATAATCCTTCTTAGCATAACAATGGGCTACAACATGACTTGTTTTGCCACAATAATCGCAAACAATAGTAAAATTTCTAGAACCTCTATTCTGCTATCCACCTCTTTCTCTAGAGCTCCCCCTGCCTCTAAAGTTTCCTTGGCCTCCTGAAACTTGTATTTCACCAGATTGGTGATTGAACCTATTTTGCTGGTTATCACCAGCACGTCCCATACCACGGCCTCTCAAAGAGGATCTACCCCGTCCCCTTTCTAAACTTGGGTAAAATGCTTGGAGTGTTCACCATTTCTTTCAGCGAGTCACCCTGCATATTGATCTCTTCGGTAATCATGAAAGAGACTAGCTCATCAAAATCTAAAAATTGTTGAGAATCTGCCAATCACACCCTATGTATGCCCCTTTGTATGAAAGAGCTAGGCTAGGGAGATGTAGTTCATTCTAGGAAGAGAGACAGATCCCATAGGCACAGTGGATGTAGTGTGCTACCAAGCAATCCTATATAATGATGCACTTGACTATCACTTTCATATGATGACAATGCAATAGTACTTGTCTCTTTCTGTCAAGTGTCTGTGTCATTGTCAGTCCTACACAAGATTGTGTTTATGAGTTCAAGTCTCAATCTTGAAACCTAATTCACTTGTGTAATAATTGTCTACATTGTCATGTCAACATGAGTAGTATCTTTATCTTCCATTCTCCATAGCTTCCGCCTTTGCCATGCTCTAGATCCTGCATCTTTCACATGGTATCAGAGCGCAGCTGAGCATGGCTTAGCTCTTCCCTACTCTCTCTCAGCTCATCTTAACCTCAGGTCAGCTCAAGTGCTCATGGTTCCATTTCTCACCTCCATCTCTACTTGACCTTCCTTGGCAGCCATAGCCAGCCTGCACCCTGCCTGCTTCAAGCTCTTGTATCTCACTCCACAAGTCAAATATCTTGGAGCTTCCTTCTAGAAAAGTGTTTGCTACTTCCAAAGGTTCTTCTTGGCACCTCAATTAGTGACATTGGGCTCCTATAGCTCCAGCATTGTCATTCTTCTTTGCTTCTGTCCTGTGGCCACCATAGCCAGCTTGGACATACCTCTGATATAGGGCTGAGATCTCCCTCTACAGGTCAAATTAGCTTATGACCTCTTCTTGGAAGATGTTCCCCAACATTAGGCGCAACTCCCTATCACATTAATTGATAACATTGTTGCTCTCTAGTCCCAGCATTGGAGAAATTGACTGCGCATGTCCTCATCTGTGCCCGATCTGATTTCGTCACTTTTACTGCCCTGCACGCGACGTAATCATGATGAGTACTATGGGGCTTTTATAGCCCATGAAGTAGGCTATCTTTCTATAAATTTTTTTTTGAAAATCATCAAGTACAGCTCCTGCAATCTACAAAAAACAGGCCCCTGTCTGAAACCCTAAACTGTCAGCCATAGCCATTCTCATCAAAGCTAAAAAATCTCATCATTTTCTCTCTCCTGCCACCTGGAGCAACCCATTGCCACTCTAATCTACTGTCCCAGCACCAAATCAAGGAGGGGAAGGACCTGGAAAGATTGAAGGACGACCGAACGACCCTGAACAAGAAGATTCAAGCTCAACATAAACACAAACATAGTGTGTTTTCACACTGTCATTACTTGTGTCTCTTGACACATTGTAATATGCTCTTCCACTGATAAAATCTCAGAATTCTGGAGTTGCTTTGCTGCTCATCCTTGGTCATGACAATGACGAACGAGAAGATCTTAATGCAAAGCAACATAGAAGTCTTGTTTGCATCACGTAATAATGGAGCTACCTACACTCAAGTGCAATCAATGATTCCATCTGAAGACTTTGAGGACACTCCAGCTACCTTGGTCATCATACAAACCCTAAAAAAGAATGAGATGTCTTTGCTTGAGGGGGACATAGACATGAAGATTGATTCAGCAAGCAAAGTCTACGGGGAACTAGACCAAGAAGACCATAATATCAAAAGGAAGAAGGACAAGAAGAAGACCAGCCATGAAGATCAAAAGACCACATCATTCAAAGCTGAAGAACCAAAGATTAAAGACATGAAGATTTTCCATGATGACAAAGAAATGGCAGATGCTGAAAAAGACCACAAGGGCTTATCGGTCCTTGTCTCTCATTTTTTGTTTTAAAAGCATTGTACCTGCCTTAATGTTCCTTTCATAAGCTTGTTAAAACTCCTCATGTATCCTTGTACTACAACCTCTGTACACTTTGTGAGGCCCCTGTTATAGCCTCTGGATGTTCACCATGTTTATGGTACCCACACTTAGCCTTTTCTGCGATAGCCTCTGGTGTTTTGCCATGTTTGTGGTATGCCCACACTTTGCAGGTGTTGCTCTCACTAAAGCCTCTACACACTTTGTACTTTCAGGTTGTGATTGAGGAGGGGTGTTGAGAATCTGCCAATCACACCCTATGTATGCCCCTTTGTATGGAATAGCTAGGCTAGGGAGATGCAGTTCATTCTAGGAAGAGAGACAGATCCCATAGGCACAGTGGATGTAGTGTGCTACCAAGCAATCCTATATAATGATGTACTTGACTACTTTCATATGATGATAATGTAATAATACTTGTCTCTTTCTGTCAAGTGTCTGTGTCATTGTCAATTCTACACAAGATTGTGTTTATGAGTTCAAGTCTCAATCTTGAAACCTAAGTCACTTGTGTAATAGTTGTCTACATTGTCATGTCAACATGAGTAGTATCTTTATCTTCCATCCTCCATAGCTTCCGCCTTTGCCATGCTCTAGATCTTGCATCTTTCACAAAAATGGCTTCTGTACGTATACTAAAGTAACAAATGATTTCCATCCCTTCTCATTATTAAGGCCACTCAAAGTGGATGAAACCGAATCATCATCATCAGGCATTGCATCAATCGGTGCTAAAGTATCTGCAATGCTTTTCACCTTCAGAACATACTCAATGACAGGCATTTTCTCTTTCTTCAAGGTATTCAACTCTTGCTTGAGTTGAATCTTCTGTGCCTTTGTATTTACTGAAAATATATTCTCAAAAACCGTCCAAGCTGCATGTGAAGTTTTGGCATTCTTGATATGTCCCAACATCGTATTATCAATGATTGTAGATAGCCAGTATGTCACCTTTTTGTCTTTTGCATTGCATTCTTTCCATGCTTTTAATTCATCTGTAGTTGGAGGGATACCCAGCTTTGGCTCCTTTTCTTCACCTGAAACAAACTCATAAAGGCCCTTTTCAATGAGAAAGTTCGTCACACAGGACTTCCATGAAGGGTAGTTGTTCTTGTCGAGCTTCTCAATAATGGGATTTTCACTGTTCTCTGCCATTATCACAAAAAAGGATACAACACAACAAGCTAGTCTTCTCTGTAGCCTTTGACAACAAGTGCACAACAATACACCAAGAAACACTGATTGATCAATAGTACAAGTAATCTACAACATGTTTCAAATGAACATTATGTTTGCTTCTTGGAAAACACCTCAAAAAATACAGATTTGAAATCTATAACATGTACACCCACTTTCGGTCAATACAACTGAAATCACAGTGTACCCTAAAACTAATGTCCGCAACTTTGTGGCTCTAAAAAGGGGCCTGAAACGGCCTCAGAATGCCAAAAAGAACTGTGGGAAAACTGTAAAGGACTTATCTAAAAAATATACAATGCTTTGCTCGCACACCAAATCTCACAGCAATCTAAGATTTTCACTCCACCTTGCTTCTAGTGCCTCCACAGGCACTATCGAAAAGAAAGAGTGGAAGAATGAGAGAGCTTCTTACCCATTGCTTGCTTGCTCAAACCTTGCTTCTTTTTCTTCACTTCAACCTTCAAAATCAGCCTCTCTTAGTGGCGTGGCTCTAATACCATGTCAAGAATCGTGTCGTGGGAGGGCTTCCTTGAGCTTATGCTCCAAACACACACTATATACACAAGAGGAAGCTCACTCAAGAACACAAGAAGAGAGATGGAGGCCAAAACGTTTTC
The DNA here is from genome assembly GCF_053477565.2 of Lygodium microphyllum. NCBI lineage: Eukaryota > Viridiplantae > Streptophyta > Polypodiopsida > Schizaeales > Lygodiaceae > Lygodium > Lygodium microphyllum. The sequence continues at coordinate 9,604,304 of NC_141143.1, forward strand.
TTGCTGATTTCTTCTTCATCTTCCACACCCTATACAATGTACACAAAGTATAGATAAGATACAATATAAAGGAAAGTGGCCTACTAAGTCAAACAATACATAACAGACTACACTAATCGAGTCACGCTATATCTTTGCCAGTTGTTGGTAGGTGTAACAAACTAAATATAATAAGTGATAAGTCAGTGGCCATGTGAGTATCATAATGACTACCAACATGCTAAGTGTAGACGTGTAGACCCATATAGCCAGGTGGTCCATCATCAATGTCCGCACGTGTTGAGCTTGCCATCTCAACATTAAAGATTGTGGACCCTAAACTAGATCAGCCATTGATGTGCTTGGTTGGGCCTCAACATTCTCTTTCTCTAGTGTGTCCTCATGGGACATAGTTGTGATCTTCTAAAGAGCCTCACTAGGTTGTGAGGACTACCTCTCCCCTTCGAGAGTCTAGCTCTTTAGCTAATTCCCAGCATTTAGCTCCTCACCTAATTGCATGGGCAGTTTCTCCGGGTCAGGGGGCATTTGCTCTAGGTTCTTGTCCTTTCCCATTGGAACATGCCTTTAGTGCCTCTTATCAGCGTGGGTGTTGTGTGTTTAGAGTTGTTTTTATCTTGCTCAGGAGGGTTGGGTGACTCTGGTGTAGAACTAAGGGGCAGTTTAGGATTTCTGTCTTGTAGGCTTGGATGGAACCAGCTAAAGAATTCAGGGTTGTATTGATGGGAAGAGTAGAAATCTAGGATTGTAGGGTCTTGAGTGAGGCAAAAGATATATGCACTGACATCAAGTGCCATGTGCCCTACTCCTAATATTCTTCTAAAAGTAGTTTATCATACAAGGGATGTTTTTGGACAGTGGTAGAAAGCTAGACCTCATTCACCATTGCCAACACTCTTAATGAGATCTAGGCAACGTACGTGGGATCATGTATCGATGTCCAAAGGGCTTTCCTTTGCTTAGTGAGTATCATTAGTCGGTGGCCAATTTTGGTTGTTAAACTCTCGTTGGAGTACCATTTCCGCACAAAGTTGCTTGGTCCCTTCCCTTTTCATTTGATTGCTTTGAGCTTTTCCTTGTTTGTCTCACATGGAGCAGTATAGAGTGAGGGTATCAAGCACAATTCTCTAGCTGTGGCTTTTGGGATGTCCTTTATGACTTCTTCAATGACATCTACATAGTGGGAGCAAACATGTTTTTGCTTATCCCAAGTTAGGGGTTCGGCTATGAGCTTTGTGTGTTTGATGTTAGCCTTCCAATGTTCACATGGATGTACACACGTGTGATGGTTGTTAGCTTGTGATCAAGCTTCATTAGGCACTTCATCTCTGGTTCATTGGTTGGATGCGCCATCTCCTTGGCCAAATCTTTGAGATATTTCTCCTCAAGCCTAGGCTTTAGGTGCTTTAAAGTGGTGGAGGTGTTAAGGATGTTGGTTATGACCCCTCTTCTGCATGTGAATTGCTAAGGATATGTTCCGTAAGAGGCATCATCATGGCCAAAGGCTGTGATTGGTGTGATTCCTGATTGGAAGTAGTAGTAGCTAGTTCAGTGGATTGGCTACTATTAGTAGATTGTGCCATCAAGTCCTTAAGAAGATTAGAAGTGGTTGTGCTTTTTGTTGCCTTTTGAGCATTCACTTGTGCAGGTTGAGCCTTAGTTGATCTAGTCACAATAGATTGTGTAGGCATATCCTTGGGCCAAGAGCTACGGGTGGTTTCATGTCCCACCTCTTGGACATTTGGAGGCTTAGCTGGAGATAGAGATTGGGATTGAGTAGTTGCACTTGACGACTACTGTCGTGCTTCTTGTGTCCGTTTAGGGAAAGAGGGTGTAGGAGATTTGGGGCTCCTAGGTGGACTTGGCACTGGTGAAAAGATATTCTCGTGGCTATTAGACGATCTTGTCATTTGCTTTACTCAGCAATCAATCTTACCATAAGCAATGTTGCACCTATGATTCTTGTTATCCTCTTGGGAAATCAAAGGCTCCTTGGGCACTAGTGGCTTTTGTGTACCCTCAATGATTACATCTGATATTTGCTTGTTAAGCATGATAGGCTAAGGATCTATCCTTCGAATAGTCCCATTTGGTTTCCTGATTTCAATTGTGAGGGGCTCGATCACTCTAATGTTTTTGACTCGAGGCTTGATCTTTCATTTAGATTTCCTCGTGGGCTTCTTTGCTCTTAATATGCCCTGGTCTTCAACTGATAGAGGTGGTTTAGCAGGGGGCTTTGGTACCCAAATCCATTAGTTACCTACGTAATACCCTTGAGCGCGTAGCAATGCTTTGGATATCCATTGTGGTGTTATGCTGGCTCTCCATCAATACCTTTGTCTGTAAGGCTTGGGCTTCTCTTGTGGTCTTCTATGATATTTGTAAGTCCAAATCCTGTCCTTGGCATTGTCTCCTGACCTTCTCGTTTCAAGCATGGCCTCACTTACTAGTTCTCTCTGTTCAACATGCGCTTGTATCAACTCTTCCAACAAGTCCTTACTCTCATTACTAGGCTTGCCTGGTATGTTAGAGCATTTCTTGTCTTTTCCTAGAGGTTTAATGAGGTCACCCTTGCTAAAGATTGTGATTATCCTCACACCCGATAGTGTCAAGTGTATCGTCTATGCTACATAGTCAGCCTCACACTTTGTCGCCCTTTTGAAGGGTCTTCCTAAGAGGGTTTTCTTTCAACAATCAGTACTATTAGGGGGAACATGGAATATTATGGGACCTCAAATGGGCCGGCACTAGCTATAGCACTAGCCGGACCTCATGCTCATGATAGACAAACACACGCTCACGGCCTCACGGGCCAGGAGCGTCTATCTGTTGCTAAAGGACGAACTGTCCTAAAGCCTAATCTATGCGTTTATAGTTTTGTAGTCCAATGTTTTCCTTTCCATAAACTCCACAGAGGGAGAACCCATACACATTGGCAATAAATGCCACGATAATCACATACATGGGAGGCAACCTCTCGGTGGAATCACCATTGCCCCACTGTAGCTCTCCTACATCGCAGGGATTAGCCCCTTGATGCGCTGCTCAACATATAGAACAAACGAACAAACTCCACTCTTTCATTTTGAAAGTATTCCAAGAGATACCATGTGTCCTTACCAGATAATTCCCCAAGAAAAGAACGTCTATCCTACGGCTTGGGTTGCCTTTCCACACTCAAGCATGGGTCATCGTCATCGAAAACAGGTGCTATGCATCCAGTCCTGTGTATTCTGATACCATGGTTGACATGCACATGCAAAGGTGGATGATCCTAAAGTGCTCAAACATAATTTTCAACCAGAAACGTGTTGTGCACAACCAGGCTTTCCAATGCTCATTCACTAACTCATTGCGGCGATGTAAGGATGGCAGCGAGACAACACTCATGCTACTATCCTCTTAATTAAAATACGAAAAAATCTATGTCATGATATACATAAAAAAATCAGCAATAATCAGCAAATCGCACCATTCAAACATCCCACGCCCTACCTTTAGGTATTGCTTTCGTTGCATAGGTGTAGAGGTTCATTTTGTCATGTTTTGATGTATAAAAAGTGATAAATCACAAACTTTGACAAGGAGATAGGGCAATTTGAGGCTAAACCTCATGCTTTGCCACTACCATACATCCACAAATAATTATTATATTTTTCCTTATTTTTGTGAAGCGTATTTCTATTTTTTCCCTTATTTTTTCCATTTTCTTAATTTATTTGTCAATAAAATATGCTATTTTTTGATTTTTCTTATTCCAATCACTTCAGCATACTAACATTCAATTTATTTTTCATTTTTTCCCCATAGGAACACATTCCACCCATCCGAAACGACAAAACCATCATTTTACCGCTTAAAAACCACATTTTGGGTTTATGGGAATCAAATAATGCATGTAAATCATTGCAAAATCAAGATTTTCTGATGAACAACAATTAATCATGATGTAACCAGCACTCAAATAAATTTTCATCAAATAACAACATCATTACCATTATAAAATACCAAAAACCCTTCATTTTCTTCATAAAAATGGTCATACCGTGTTTTTACGAAACTCGAGACGCATTAAATGACTGCATGACCAGCGGACGGAGCCTCCATTGCTCTCAATCCAATGCTGCATATCAATCTTCAGCATCTCCATCAATCTCCATCACCATTTTCTTCAATCTCCCTTCAGATTCCTCCTTCAAGATAGTGCGCATGAACAACCCATAGAGAGGAGAGAGAGGGAGGAGAGAGAAAGACTAGATTCTGATCTCTTCATTCAGTCAGCCATATCTCGCGTGAAGACCAGCGATAGGATCAGGGAAGAAGGAGAATTTTCCAGGCAATGTCTGTTCCTTGGGGTGCTTGCTGTCCCAAAATCGATTTGTGGGGGGGAGGTCCGATTTTTTCGGCGCCATTTCTAATCAGCATGCTACCGCCATACTCCACGAAAAAAAATGAGGGGGGGGGGGGTGCCCCCTCCCAAAGGGCACCCCCTTTTGGTCCTAATTTTTTTTGTCCACCTTTTCAAATCTTGGCCAATTTTTTGCCTCTTTCACGTTCGGTCGACCTCTGAAAAATCCTGTGCGTTCGTCTCGGCATCCCACATGGACCGACAATTACCGGCATCCCACACGGCAGTTGAAAAAATTATCAAAAATCCACAAGTGTCACTCGAGTGCCTTTTAAAAGCCATCTTTTAATTAGTGCTTAAAATCGTCCTAGCTGCAGCCAAATATTTTCCCCCTAAATTCTGGATTTTTCGGCAAATTTTAGGCACATTCCGGGCTCAAAACTCCGATCTCATTGGCAACCACGGGATAGGGTGACTCAGCCCATCAAATCCCACAGCAGATCTGCACAAAACAACCAAAGGAATCATCAAGCTGATACATATTAAAACACAGCACAATGCTCACCCTACCCCTGACAAAACTAAGGCATGAAATCCACAAAGAGTAGGCCTAGCATAATCTGATCGAATGCCTAAAGCTAGTCACTAACCGACTGCTCCAACACGGCCAAACTAAAAAGAACTATCAAAGAGGTTGCCCTACATGGTGGTCTGAACTACTTACCTAACTAAGGACAACACAACCAGGAGCTCCTACTAGGTGAGGACTCCTATAACCTGATCAAGAAGTATTTTCTTTTAGCACATTTCTTCTTTTAGGTATTTATTCCCCCATACTCGGGCGTGTAAAAAGGAGGGAGTTGAGCGTAGTGACCCAAGGAGAACAGGGCATCGGCCTCGGGTCTTGTCTCGGTACCCAAGAACCTACCAAGCCCTCGCGAGGCAACACTTAATCCTTTTCTGACACTCACTTTTATTTTCGCTCCAACCTTCTTTTTTCCCTTTTCCAGTATGATGGCACCCCTAGGAAGACAAGGCATCGGCCTCAGGACCCTACTAGGCCTTCGCAAGGCGATGAGCAACTACTTATAAATTTTCCTTTCTTTTATTTTCACTTTTTATAGGGGTAAGAACCCCTTTTTACATACCTTTGTATATATTTATTTTCTTTGAGATATTCAGGGTTTCTTCCTCGCTATCATCATCATTTTTTCCTCTAGCAGGCTTCTCTAACTGCCTCACAACTAACAAGAACTCCTAGAGCGGTTGCTTAGCAGGCTAGCACAACAGGGTCACTAGGACTGCTTTCTAAAACAGATCTCTCGATGCCTGGCAATGTCTTTACAGGAGGCAACGACTACTCAGACCTCCCTCAGACATACCTAACCTAAACCTGGGACTTCATGCCTTGGACACCGGTCCCCAATCAAGAAAGAAAAAATCCCCTACAAGTACACAAGCACATATAGCATAAAAAACACGTTACTCGTAAAGGAGAGATATCACTTGGATAGGGCCACGAGAAGCTTCCGTATGACATAGGCTCCTTCCAAGCTCTTCTTTAAACCTATCTAGCACAGGACTAAAACAAGAAACCATTAACCGCACCCATACTAAACAAACGACTAGCCCTCTTGGCCTAATGAAATAAAGCATTTCACTACAAAAACTGATTGGCCCTCTTGGCCTAATGAAATAAAACATTGAAAACCTCGCAAAATTGGCCCTCTTGGCCTAACGAGATCAAACAGAATAGCACCTACACATCCCTCCCTGAAATAGTACAGATATACAATAATATGCTCCTTTCCAAGGAGGAAAAATAGGGCTCGTAGCCCTAAGCTAAATGCATAAGATTATGACCCATCCCTCTTGCATATATAGCAAGAGGCGTATGCATAACATGCTGTCTAATTAGCCTATGGGTCCAGGATAACAATAGTAGATGGGTCTCGACTACTCTTTGCATTACCCATATCAACCATCGCCTGCCATATATTGCATGCTCTGATAACATTTCCCACAAGGGACCGGGTCCCGTCTCATTATTGATAGCAATATCCAAACTAGGACCACAGTTGAAGAAAATGCCTTCTTCATAAGCAATGTTTGCCAGTGAATCCACAAACTAATTCCAGTAACATGGAATCAACTGAAGAGACACTCTCTCAAACTCCTCAAGTAGGGTCATGGCAGTTCGATGATACATACAAAGGATGGGATTCCGCACTGTGTATGTCCCATCTAGCTGATTCAAGATCAACTGGGAATCCCCTTTTACTAACAACTGTCGAATACCACCTTGCTTGGCAATATACAGTCCTATAATCAAGGCTTTATACTCCGCCATGTTGTTAGTGAATCCTACCCCAAGATAAGCAACTAACTTCATCGTAACTCTACGTCGGGGATCTCGGATTACTACTCCAACACTTCCTTTTTTTATTAGGGCCCTTGGACGGTCCGTCAAAATATAATGTGTACGTCCACAATGGATTTACACAGCCTGCCATCACAAACTCCTCTATTCGTAATTATGATAGTCAAAATTTAGCATGTTTAGAGGATGAAGTGACGGCTCCATCCCACCTTCTTCATTAAACTCAACAGGCATACTTGTCAGCATTCGTAAGCAGTGATGGCAGAAGACTTTGATCGCCCACACAAAGGTTCCATCTTCTTGCTCAATCACTTTGTATCCTTTGCTCCACCAGATAAGTTTCCTCTGATGGTATCTCTGCTCTAGATATGGGTGCTCCAAATAAGGAATTAACTGCCCCATCAATCAGCTTTAAGCTCTTTTGCAGGTCTCAAATCAGCCCCAGCATGGACCTGCAATGCATTTCTCCGTGTTAGCATACTTAGAAATAATAAGGTTTGATCTTATTAAGATTAACCTTATTTTTAAATTCTGCTCCCTACAAATCAGCTAGTAGAGCCGTAGACCTATTTTTCCCTATCTTGACAATCTTGTAGGGGCCATCCCATCTAGGTTCCAGCTTCCCTGGAAATAGCTCCCTACGTGCATCGTAGTACATAACTAATTGCCCTTTTTTAAAGATATACTTCTTTGCTTTAAGGTCGTGCAACTGCTTCATCCGATGTTTAGCTACCTCCTGGTGTAATAAGCCCTGCAATTTCAGCTCATCCAGGTGGGCTATGGTCGTGAAACGTTCAAAGAGTGCATCTTCGTCTCCCAAAGAGTGGTTAATTGCAAACCGTATGGTTGGCAACTCGATTTCGAGGGGTAACACACATTCTTCCGCATAAACTAATTTAAATGGAGTATGGCCGGTAGCTCGCTTGAATGTTGTATTGTATGCCCATACAACCACTTACAACTTCCTGTCCCAGTCTCGTTTCTTCTCAGAGACTATTTTAGACAAGATACCCACAAGCTTCTTATTAGTACTTTCGACTTGTCCATTGGCTTGCAGATTATAGGGGGTTGTTTTGTTATGCTTGATTTGCCAAGCTTCAGTCAGGCTTTTGATCACTTTTTTCAAAAAGTGGGTTCCATGATCTGACACTAGTTCCTTCGGTGGATGGAAATGGCAGATAATCTGCTCTAAAAGGAAACTTGCAATCTCTTTTGCATTGTCTTGCCTCGTCGCCCATGCTTCTGACCATTTTGTAAAATAATCGGTTGCTACTATAATGTACCTCTTCTGAGTAGTAGACGATGGGGTGATAGGACCCACAAAGTCAATGCCCCACTTCTCAAATGGAAGGATAGCCATGATAGGCGTAAGTGGGCGTCTCCTATTCTCTCTACTGTCATGTCTTTGACAAGTATCACATCCCTTAACGTACTCAAAGGAATCTTGGAAGATGGACGGCTACCAATATCCAGCTCTTAAAGCTTTTTGCGCGGTCAACCGTCCAGTGAAGTGCCCTCCACACACAGAGTCATGGCATTCTTCCAAGATGAAAGGAACCTCGTCACGCATCACACATTGGCGATAGATATCATCAATACGCTGCCAATATAGTGTTCCTACGATCAAGGAAAACTTCAAATCCTGTTGTCTGATTTTCCTCTTTTTAGATTTGGATAAACTAGCTCCAGTCTCTCCCGTTGATAGATAATGCATGATAGCAGCATACCAAGATGGGATAGAAGCTGTATCGATTTTAAACATTTCTTCGATATCACTTCCTTTAGCCAAAGTCTCTTTCGGCTCCCCGAAATCCACAAGGCATTCCATAATACCCTGCAACCTTGGTGGCTTACTCTTAATCTCATAATCGAACTCTTGCAAAGTGATTAACCACTTTGCCAGACGATCAGGCAATTGTAGCTTGTTCATAAGCAATCTAAGCCCTTCCGCCTTCGTGTAGAAAACTACATTCTCATAGAGGATGTAGTGCCTGAATTTTTTAGTCGCAAAGACCATCGCAAGGTGATGGGACCTGAAACAGGCCGGCACTGGCTCATGCACTAGCCGGACCTCTATCATGCGCTCAACAACCCCACGGTCTCACGGCCAGGAGCGTGGATGACACATACATCATCTTCCTAAACATCTTGCGTTTGTATTACGTCTTATAGTCCAACTCTAACCCAATTAACACTCCTTAAAGGGAGTCCCTACACATTGCCAAATAGCACGAAGCAAAAACATAGGAGGTCCTTCCACGGTTGACTGCCGCTACCTCACTGCGACTCTCCTACACCTTGGGGATTGGCCCCTCGATGCGTCGCTAAACATATATAACACACGAACACAAACTTCTCTCTTTTATGATCTGCGTATTTTCAGCAGATATACCATGCTTTCTCACTTTACTTTCCCCTAGACCCAACGCTTAGCCTACAGCTTGGGCAACCTTACTCACTCAACGTTGGTCATATCTCTAGAAAGCAATTGCCATGCATCCAAGAGGTATTGCCTGATACCTTTAAAATTTCATGCTTCATGCAAGTTGTGAATGTCTACGTACTCAAACAATTAATAAAATCAGCATTGGTGCACATGTGGAAAACATTTCTTTCAATGGATTTCTCTATCACTCGTATGCGGCGTTGCATGGACCTAGCACTGAGAAACCCTCGTGCTACTAGGTTCTTATTTTAAATAAACAATCAATCTATATGATATGCATAAAAAACCAGCAAGCTTCTCATAATTTCATTCAACATTTACACACTTTTTATACACTCTACCCCCCTCACCCATTTAGATTGTGCATATTGCATGGGTTTAGGGTTCATTTTCCACATTTTTATTACATAAAAAGCCATAAAACTCACTAAAACATAAAGTTAGGGCTGAACTGAGGCTAAACCTCATACTTCAGACCCCCCATACATCCACAAACATGAATCTTATTTTTCCTTAATTTTCGTCACTCAAAATCCATTTTTCCCCTATTTTTTCCTTATTTTCCCTATTTTTCTTGTATTTTTTCCATTTTCCTTCATTTTTTAATTACTAAAAATTCAAAACAGGTTATGGGCTGTGGCCCTTAGGTTCATTTGCAGCAAAAAGACAAGTTTAGTTGGTGTGTCTTATGATATTTTCCATTGATATCTCAAAAACACCCAATTTTTCCATATTTTGCATATTTACGGGTTTTTCACTACTAATTTCATCCACAACACTTATGATTTTCTGATTTTCTGCACGTAAACAGTTGAAAGACATTGAAGACAACATTATAATGCATTATGATCTCATGGGAACAAGAATTCATCAAGCAAATTGCATAAAAACACCATTTCCTTTGTAAAAATGAGATTACTGTTCTTTTACGGGTTGCGGGTTTTTATTTGCCATATTTCGGGACTGATTTCCAGCCACCATTATTGCTCATGACAGTCCACATTCAGCAATCTTCAATCTTCTTGCACTATGGAGCAATCCGGTCTTCATTGGACAAGCATCCCTCATTTATTCCTCTGTTACAGGCTAATTTACTGCCTGCGATTTACTCCCTGAAAAACTACTCTACCTGACATTTCTGAATCCAACTGACTTACTTTCTGACTGCACTGACTTCATATAACTTTCATACACACATTCCATCATTACAGTACACCTTTACAGAACCATCTGACTTCATTTCAGCAATAAATAACATGAATACTGAAAACAGTTTACCACTTCAAGACAGGGAAACAATATCTGACTCTGAACTGTTCTTCATAACTTCAGTTTCTGCTTACAAACAGACGCACAGACATGATCTACACCCGCATATGCGCTCAGACTTGAACAGTTACATTCGGGGATTGATAACTCCTCACATCCCTTACTTATGACTATTCATTCCAAAAACTTACACCCCTTCATATCTGACTTACCCTAAGGCTTAACTTGACTTCTAAACTCCTAATACATAACTCTAAGGTGTGATGTCAACTCAGTCTTAACACTGGCACACCCGGTGGATACTATTTTCCCAAAATAGTGGACCTGAGCCCACAACATCCCTTGATCAGTTATCAACTAGAAAACACTGATTCAAGTAGTCAGCAATTATATGATCTTTACCAGGTCTGTGTATGATGCTGTAGTCAAATTCCTGCATCTGCAATATCCATCTGGCAATCCTTCCTGTTGGATTTGGTTTATTCACAAGATATACCAAAGCTTGATGATCAACATGTATGACAATAGGGTTTCCCAACAAATAGTGTCTGAATTTTTTCAGAGCAAAAATCACTCCCAAACACTCTCTTTCTGTAACTGAATAATTCCTTTCAGCTCCTGTCATTACTTTGCTTGCATAATAAACAGGCCTGAACCATCCTTTCTGCTTCTCTTGCATCAAAACTGCTCCCACAGCTACATCTGATGCATCTCCAAAAACATGGAAAGGTAAATTCCAGTCAGGTGGTTGCATTATAGGTGCCACCTGTAACATCTTCTTCAGTAGCCTGAATGCTTTTTCCTGTTTTTCTGTCCATTCATACTTCACATCCTTCTTTGTGAGCTTAGTTAATGGAACACAAACATGGGATAGGTATTTCAAAAATCTGCTGTGCCATTTTATCTGACCAACAAATCTACTGAGTTCCTTCAGATTGACTGGTGCTTTAGCCTTCTGAATGGCTTGAACTTTTCTTGGATCCACCTGCATTCCATCTTCTGAAATAATATGGCCTAGTAAAATCCCTCTTCTTACTGCAAATGCACACTTGGCTGGATTCAGACTTAACCTAGCCATTCTGCATCTTTCAAAACAGAGTTTCAACTGAGTTAAATGATCATCTGTCTTCCCAAACACACTGAAATCATCCAAGAATACTCTCATAAATGTGGTAAGATATGGAGCAAAGACTTCCTGGACCCACTTTTGAAAAGTAGGTGGAGCATTCTTTAATCCAAACACCATGACAGTGCTTGCATATACTCCCCATTCTGTAATAAAGGCAGTTTTATCTCTGTCCTCCTCTGCCATCAGAATCTGATTATAACCACTGAACCCATCAAGGAAGCTGTACATTTGATGACCTGCAACTGCATCCAGCAATGTGTCTTGAAAAGGTAGGGGAAAAGGATCAGTGATAGTGGCTGCATTTAACTTTCTGTAATCTACACATATTCTTAATTTCCCATTCTTCTTTGGAACCACCACAATAGGTGATAGCCAAGTCACCTTCTCTATAGGATAGATGAAACCAACCTTAAGTAGTTTATCCAACTCCTCCTTAACAGCTCTAGCATAATTAGGATTCATCCTGTATCTTTGGGAAATGACAGGTACTGCATCCTTTTTGAGATTAATCCTGTGCATACAGAATTGTGGATCCACTCCCTTCATGCTAGTATAACTCCATGCAAATATGTCCTTAAATTCCTGTAACAGCTCCTCCAAATCTGACTTAAACTGTCCTGTCACATGAATACTGACTTTTACCATTTTGGGATTCTGTTCAGTCCCTAAATTCAGATCCTGAAGATCATCCTCTTGCACCCTAGCTGTTCTGGCCATCTGTTCTTCAAAGGCTTTTTCAGCTTGAATTATTTGCTGAATGTGCATTTTCTCCTCCTGTTCAGTCAGAATTTTGTTTACATCCTCTCCTTCTGGTACATCCTGTAATGCTTCCTCCTGTTGTAATAGATTACCAGAAAGTTTATTCTCCTTAAACTGCTGCACAATTTTAACCACATCAATATCAAAGACAGGAATCACTGACTCATTGGCTTTAAGAAAAGCATCTTCCTCATCATCATCTACTTCTTCTAACATATTCAGTCCCTGTGCATACAATGCTCTAGCCTCTCTGGGTAGAGTTGCAGTAGGAACCATACTCAGGTGTACTTTCTTCTTTCCTCTTCTGAGTGTTATTTGAGCTGCCCCCCAATCCTGTCTAACCTTGGCCTGTTTTAACCATGGTCTTCCCAACAGAATAGGATATGGACTGTCTCCCTCATCCATTTTCAGGACTACAAAATTCACTGAAAAAGTGAGCCCTGCAACTGTAATCTGTTGATTCCTGAGAATTCCCATAGGTTGGATTCTTCTCTGATCAGCCATTTTTAACTGAAATGGAGCTTCATCAAGATCCGGCAATTTCAGCTTAGTATACAGGAATTCAGGTAAAATATTTACCCCTGATCCTCCATCCAGAAGTGCTCCCTGTATATCCTGTTGCTGAAAAGTCACAGTAATCTTGGGAACTTTGTAATCCACATCTTCAGGTTCAATCTGACAAGCTTCAGGTTCAACTTGCTGAACTTCTTCACAGTAAAAGGTTCTCAATACCTGTCTTTTAAACTCAGGTACCAGACTGAGAATTTGATCCATTGTGACAGTGGTTGCCTTTAGCACTTCTTCTGTCATATAAGCTTCCTTCAATTCTTGCTGATGGATCTCCTCTTCTATACTGGGTAGTACAACAGGTAATGTTTGATGCATCTGTGTCCCCAGAAAGCAATTGCCATGCATCCAGGAGGTATTGCCTGATACCTTTACAATTTCATGCTTCATACAAGTTGTGAATGTCTACGTACTCAAACAATTAATAAAATCAACATTGGTGCACATGTGGAAAACATTTCTTTCAATGGATTTCTCTATCACTCGTATGCGGCGTTGCATGCACCTAGCACCGAGAAACCCTCGTGCTACTAAGTTCTTATTTTAAATAAACGATCAATCTATATGATATGCATAAAAAACCAGCAAGCTTCTCATAATTTCATTCAACATTTACACACTTTTTATACACTCTCCCCCCCTCACCCGTTTAGGTTGTGCATATTGCATGGGTTTAGGGTTCATTTTCCACATTTTTATTACATAAAAAGCCATAAAACTCACTAAAACATAAAGGTAGGGCTGAACTGAGGCTAAACCTCATACTTCAGACCCCCCATACATCCACAAACATGAATCTTATTTTTCCTTAATTTTCGTCACTCAAAATTCATTTTTCCCCTATTTTTCCCTTATTTTCCCTATTTTTCTTGTATTTTTTCCATTTTCTTTCATTTTTTAATTACTTAAAATTCAAAACAGGTTATGGGCTGTGGCCCTTAGGTTCATTTCAGCAAAAAGACAAGTTTAGTTGGTGTGTCTTATGATATTTTCCATTGATATCTCAAAAACACCTAATTTTTCCATATTTTGCATATTTACGGGTTTTTCACTACTAATTTCATCCACAACACTTATGATTTTCTGATTTTCTGCACGTAAACAGTTGAAAGACATTGAAGACAACATTATAATGCATTATCATCTCATGGGAACAAGAATTCATCAAGCAAATTGCATAAAAACACCATTTTCCTTTGTAAAAATGAGATTACCATTCTTTTGCGGGTTGCGGGTTTTTATTTGCCATATTTCGGGACTGATTTCCAACCACCATTACTGCTCATGGCAGTCCACATTCAACAATCTTCAATCTTCTTGCACTATGGAGCAATCCGGTCTTCATTGGACAAGCATCCCTTATTCATCCCTCTTCTTCCTCTTCACCACATGAATCTGCCTTTAGGGGAGAGAGAGGGAGGAGAGAGAAAGACTGAAATCAGAGATCTTCATAGAGACCGCCATTGGAGGAGTGAAGCACGGCGATAGAGTCCACAGACAGAGGGGATTCAAGCCCCATGATCAATTGGGGGGGTTGTTTGCAGCAGCCATGATGCCTCCTCCATCCAAGAAGCGCAAATTTCGGGCGCCATCTTCCTCCACGTTTTTTCATCCCTCTTCATTCTCTCTCCACGTTTTTTGCTTCATAAGGTGCATAAAATTTTAGAAGGGGGTCCAAACTCAAAAGACATGCCCAATTTGGCCTCCCAAGTGTCCACCTTTTCATATCTTGACCATTTTGTGGCCATTTCCCCGTCCAGACTCCGAATTGAGCTCTGAAAAATCCTGGGCATTCGGCTTGGCATCCCGCATTGGCCGGTAACTCTTGTCAACCCGCAAGACAGTCTGAAAATTATGAAAAATCAACAAGCGTCGCTCGCGCGCCTTTAAAGCACTTTGGCGCTTAAAATCGTCCTAGATTGAGCCGCCGCCTTCGACGTTGAGTATTTTTCCCTTGATATTCATAATTTTTAGCTATTTTTAAGCACTTCTCGACACCAAAATTCCGCTCTCACAAGGCACAAATTCTCCATGTAGGTGTAGTTAATTTCTGATATGCCCAATTTTCGACTAGCAAAAGCTATAGGATGATACCACTTTTCCTCCCAGATTTGGGCTAAATAACAGCTGATACTATGCATGGTGGCTGCTGAAAATATATAAAATACCTCGCCTCTTTTAGGCACTTTTAAAACTGGTGTTTTTACTAACTCCTATTTCACATCCTCGAAAGCTACCTTACAAGGGTCGCTCCATACAAATAGACAGCTAAAGGATAATAAGTTTGTTAGTGGCAACGTCCTTTCTGCCAAGGCATTTATAAACCTCCGATAGTACTCTACTGATGATATAAAGCTATGTACCTCTTTCGGAGTGCATGGTGGACTCATAGCGACTATAACCTTGATCTTTTCAGGGTCAGTTGTGTTCCCTACTGAACTGTCCATATGGCCTAGCAATAGCCCATAAGGCACTCCAAAGACACAGTTTCGTGGGTTAAGAGCGATACAAAATTGTCTGCAGTGCTCAAAGCACTTTCTTAAAATAATCAACATCCTGTCCCTTATAGTGGCTGCCCCCAGGTCATCGATAAATACTTTCAACTCATCTGGGGAGATGCCACCAAAGGTCTTGTCTGCTGTTCGTTGCCATGATCCAGGTGCATTGCACAAACCAAAGGCCATCACATGGTATGCAAAAGTACCAAAGACAGTAATGAAAGTTGTTTTCAACTTGTCCTCTTCTGCAATTGCCATCTAGTTGTATCTTGCAAAGCAATCCATAAATGAATATATTTTCCTACCCGCTAATTGATCCAAAATCTGGTCAATAAATGGCAACGGGTAGTAATCCTTAACCGTCTGCTTATTCAGCTCTCTAAAATCTACACATAGTCGGATCTGGTTGTTTTTCTTCTTCCTGATGACAACTGGTGAACACCATTCTATGTGCTATACATGGAAGATTAAACCAGCTTTTCGTAACATCTGTAACTCCTCAAACAGCCCGTCCCTCAATTCAAAAGGCATATGCCTTACTTTCTGATGCATAGGACGACTGCCTTCTTTTACAGGAATAGTATGAACAGCCAGGCTGGGAGGAATGCCTCTCAGCTCGTCATAACTCCAAGCAAAGATGTCGCGGAATTCTTGAATCAAGGACACATAGTCCTCCCTTTCTACTGAATTGAGCATGGAGCCTAATTTAATTGGTCGTGAATCATTCGGCGTACCAAGGTCCAACTCAATCACATTCGTGTCTCTTATCCTATCTTGCGGCTCTATCAGCTCATTCAAAGTTATCTGATAAATATCCTCTGTAGTAGACCCCTCTTTAGACTCATCGCTAGATGATGTCTCACTACCAGATGGATCATCTGTTGTTTCTAATTCAGTAGAGGATAAAGAAGCTTTCTCACTCTAAGGCGACTCAGGGTAAGCATCGACTATTACTCGATTAGCACCTCTACCTAGAACCACTCGACCGACAGGTATATTGACTTGACAGTCTGTTCGTAAGATCCAAGGCCTGCCTAGCAAGACTCGATAGCTCGGATGTCCTATAAATCTTATCACCCTAAAGTCCAAGAAGAATTCTACACTTGCAACTGTAACATGGACTTTAGTAACACAACCTTCTGGTTGCCTTAGACTATCATCACCAATTCTAAGAAGGGTGGAGCCATCTTTTTGGATGCCTAGACCCAACATCTCCATCAACTCTGAACTCATGATATTGACAGAGAACCCAGTGTCTACGATAGCATGCTCCACTAATATTCCATCCACATATGCTGGAACCCTAGGGCAGTTCTTTTCATGATGATCAAACCAATCTTCCCCTACTCGTGCTATGCCCAAAGGTTCTACAATATACCCAATACGCAGGATCTTCTTGAATTCCTTGCGTACTCCTGGAGATAATTTAATCAACTATAAGAGGTTTACATCTAGTTTAACTTTGCAAAGAGAACTTGCTAAATCAAAATCATGATAGGTAGCCAAAGCTCTCTTTTCTCGCCAAACCATCCTTTCTTTTGTGGCAGCTCCCGGCACATGCACCACTGATGGGACGTCAAATGGGCCGGCACTGGCTATAGCACTAGCCAGACCTCATGCTCATGATAGACAAACATACCCTCACGGCCTCGCGGGCCATGAGCGTCTATCTGTTGCTAAAGGACAAACTGTCCTAAAGCCTAATCTATGTGTTTATAGTTTTGTAGTCCAACGTTTCCCTTTCCATAAACTCCACAGAGGGAGAACACATACACATTGGCAATAAATGCCACGATAATCACATACATGGAAGGCAACCTCTTGGTGGAATCACCGCGGCCCCACTGCAGCTCTCCTACATCGCAGGGATTAGCCCCTTGATGTGCTGCTCAACATATAGAACAAATGAACAAACTCCACTCTTTCATTTTGAACGTATTCCAGGAGATACCATGTGTCGATACCAAATAATTCCCCAAGAAATGAACGTCCATCCTACGGCTTAGGTTGCCTTTCCACACCTAAGCGTGGGTCATCGTCATCGAAAACAGGTGCTATGCATCCAGTCCTTTGTATCTTGATACCATGGTTGACATGCACATGCAAAGGTGGATGATCCTAAAGTGCCCAAACATAATTTTCAATCAGAAACGTGTTGTGCACAACCAGGCTTTCCAATGCTCATTCACTAACTCGTTGCGGCGATGTAAGGATGGCACCGAGACAACACTCGTGCTACTATCCTCTTAATTAAAATATGACAAACTCTATGTCATGATATGCATCAGAAAATCAACAATAATCAGCACGTAAATTGCACCATTCAAACATCCCACCCCCTACATTTAGGTATTGCTTTCGTTGCATAGGTGGAGGTTCATTTTGTCATGTTTTGATGTATAAAAAGCGATAAATCACAAACTTTGACAAGGAGATAGGGAAAATTGAGGCTAAACCTCATGCTTTGCCACTACCATACATCCACAAACAATCATTATATTTTTCCTTATTTTTGTGAAGCGTATTTCTATTTTTCCCCTTATTTTTTTAAATTTTTGATTTATTTGTCGATAAAATATGCTATTTTCTAAATTTTCTTATTCCAATCACTTTAGCATACTAACATTCAATTTATTTTTCATTTACCTCCCATAGGAACACATTCCACCCACCCAAAACGACAAAACCGTCATTTTACCGCTTAAAAACCGCATTTTGGGTTTACGGGAATTAAATAGCTCATGTAAATCATTGAAAAATCAATATTTTTTGATAAAAAACAATTAATCATGATGCAACCAATAGGCAAACAAATTTTCATCCAATAAGAACATCATTACCATCATAAAATATAAAAAACCCTTCATTTTCTTCATAAAATAGTCATACCGTGTTTTTACAAAACCCGAGACGCATTAAATGACTGCATGACCAGCGGAGGAGCCTCCATTGCTCTCAATCCAATGTTGCACATCAATCTTCAGCATCTCCGTCAATCTCCATCACCGTTTTCTTCAATCTCCCTCCCGATTCCTCCTTCAAGATAGTGCACATGAATAGCCCATAGAGAGGAGAGAGAGGGAGGAGAGAGAAAGACTAGATTCTGATCTCTTCATTCAGTCAGCCATATCTCGCACGAAGACCAGCGATAGGATCAGGGAAGAAGGAGAATTTGCTGGGCAATGTCTATTCCATGGGGTGCTTACTGTCTTAAAATCGATTTGTGGGGGGGGGGCGAGGGGGGGGGGAGGGGGGGGTCCGATTTTTTCGGTGCCATTTCTGATCAGTGTGCTACCACCATACTCCACGAAAGAAAATGAGGGGGGGGGGGGGGGGGGGGGCGGGGGGGTGCCCCCTCCCAAAGGGCACCCCCTTTTGGTCCTAATTTTTTTTGTCCACCTTTTCAAATCTTGGCCAATTTTTGGCCTCTTTCGAGTCCGGGCTCTGATTCGGCCTCTGAAAAATCCTGTGTGTCCGTCTCGGCATCCCGCACTGACTGGCTGCTCCCGACATCCCACATGACAGTCAAAAAATTATCAAAAATCCACAAGTGTCACTCGGGCGCCTTTTAAAAGCCATCTTTCACTTGGTGCTTAAAATCGTCTTAGCTGCAGCCGCCACCTTCGATGTCGAATATTTTTCCCCTAAATTCCAAAATTTTTGGCAAATTTTAGGCACATTTCGGGCTCAAAACTCCACTCTCAGAATAGGATAGGAAAGCTTTCATTTTCAATAGTTATAAGGATTTTTTACTTCCATATAAGTACTTGTGGATGTCCCCCGTAAGGATTAAGAGTTGCATTAGTTGGTGTGAACTCTGGTTGGCCTAGTTGAGTCCATGCTTCATAGGTTCAAATATTGAAATTTTCTCCTTCATCGATGAGAGCATCAATCATGGGGGATTCACCAGTAGTAATAAGGAGATGTCATGTGGAATACAACAAGGATAAAAGTTCATTGTGGTCTTTATGGAAAAAGATTTAGCCAGATTGTCAAAACCTCTATTGCAACTATTTTACACAAGACTTAGGATTAAAATTCTTTGTGGTGTCCACAAGAAAAGATTTAGCCATATGGTCAAAACATATATTGTATGTAACCTAGATGATAGCAAGGATAATAATTGTTTATGATGTCCATTGAATAAGATTTAGCCAAATGGTCAAAGCCTTTATTGTATGTCAACAAGGATAAATAATCTCTGTGATCTCCATTAGAAAATATTTAATCAAATGATCAAAACCTTTATTTCATGTATTCCACATGACAACAACCATAAATATATTTTATGAGAAACTTTGACCTCATGCTTAAATGTTGAAACCACAAGGACCTCTAAAGAATAGAAGATTTCATTCCCTATGATATGAAGCTATAAAGATTGAGGAAATTTCAACATCAATTAGATGCTATTTGAGAAGGAAAGATAATTTTTACCATGGTTAAATATTTATAAATATTATACTACCTACTGGTTGATAATAGTAAAATGTACTATTTTAGTCTAAATCATGTTATATTAGTATATCGTATTATATGTATATTATGGAATATAGTATCAAGATATATTTTTAAAAATATATATTAATTTAATTTAGTAATAATTAATAAATATAATTAAAATATATTAAATTATATTTTATAAGATTATGTATATATAATGCATCTAATATGTAATGTACAATATTATTGAGGATTTTGAAGCCAGCTTAATGATAGTTCAAAAGTAGAATCTCTAGCAAGGTAGGATAGAGAGTATGTAGGTAAAATCTCTAGCTGTGGAAATAGGGGCAATATCCCAATGGTGGGTTCTTAAGGAAGGGCGAGGGGGAAGGAGTGGGTCTAGGAGAAATGCCCGTGGAGAGAGTTTGAGGGCAACGTCCTTCTCGTTGGAGGTTTGGGAGCAATGCCCCTAGTCGGGGTTTGGGGATAGCGCCCCTTGTAGGGATTTGGGGGCAATGCTCCCAATGGGGGATTTGAGGGGTAGCACCCCCTGGTGAGGGTCGGGGGGGGGGGGGGGGGGAGAGGTAACACCCCTAGTGGCGGGTTGGGGGTAGCGCCCCTGATGGGGGTTTGGCAGCAATGCCCCCAACGAGGGGTCTGGGGGGCAATGCCCCCAACGGGGGTCTAGGGGAGCGCACCCCGGGTGGGGGTCTAGGGGCAACGCCCCCAATGGCGGGATCCAGGGGGGATTGTCGGTAGACCTTTGAAAAAATCGCGACTTGAAATCTTTAATGAAATTAAAAAATAGTTACAAAAATAAGATCTAAATCTACTCATATTTCGTAACAAATTATGGTAATTCGAATAGCGTGATATATTAAATGATCCCTTTGATGAGGTTGGTCTTTACAACTAATTATGATTTTTTTCAAAACGAGTTTCTCTTCTCTCCCTCTCTCTTCCACACAACTCTCTAACCTAAGTGTTTTCTCTGTTGCATTTTTATAGTTGCAGGTTTTGCATCTCTGATCCTCTACGTTCTTACCGCTTCTCCTATCACCCTGTCTTACTGCAAGTTTTGCAACCCTAATCTTTGGCGGTTCTATCCCCCTACTCTTCTCTGACTGCTCTTCACTGTTTCATTTTCTCAAAGTGAAACAGATTGTGCAGTGCAAATTCTAATTTAAATCAAGGTATTATGAACAAAACTACCTACGTCTTCAAATCGGACATGTTGCTCCAAGGGTTCAGCAATTCAACAGGGTAGTGAATGATCACCACTCCACAATGTGTCTGCTCTACTTCACGTGTGATTTTTGTTACGTTGATACATATTACTAACTTCTACTAATTACAACAGGTTTTCAACTCTTTCCTACTTCATTTCTAATTTTGAGTCAAACTACATTGATTTTGATCATTTCAATCCATACAATTACTACAAATCACACTACTACTCTTTTGTATGATTAGTACTGAATAATATTAAAATCAAATCATCTCAAGCATTTTCTAAATAAGAATCATGTATGAAAATTAAATGTAATATTTATTTCTGTAGCAATGAGATTAGGCACTCACTCTTGAGAATTTAATGTTTTCTTCTTCTCTATTGCTTGATTGATCTCCTGGAGTGCTTGTCTTTTTTGCTATCCACTACCTTGCAAATGATAGCTTCTTTGCAGTGAATATGAAAAACATGATTTCTTGCATTGTAACGTGTCCGTTCGTCCACTTGTGGGACATGTCTTAGCAGCTCATCGAGAAGAGAGTCTAGAAAGCGCCACCTGGCACTCGCAAGGAATGTCACAAGGTTTGCGATCTAGGTCTTTTCGAGTCTGCCCCGAGTGGAAGTATCCAGCCATTCCCACTTAGGATCAACCTCAAGTTAGGGTTTCTTTCCTATCAGCAAAGTCTCTAGGAAGTAGCTAGCATCGAGCTCTAGATGACCCACTTTGAGTAGGAACAACAAAGTGGAAGTGGATTTATGCTGCACTTGGTTCATGGAGAATGGAAAGCGAGAGGGATGCAAAGCTCAACCTCTCTACCCATAAGGCATAGTCCCATTCCGCTCCCCTAAAACAACATAAATCAGGATTCTAACTCTACTAACGCTAGTTCCTCATAGTTTCATTATCACATCTTTTGAGAAAAGTTCCCAGCTAATCGGAACCACCCTTCCGTAGGGCGGACCCAAGTCACATCGACCGCACTTTCCTCGGGTTGCTTAGTTATCTAATTACCTACCACATTATGTTTGACATGCAAAATCAGCTTCCTTAATTAATCAATTTAAACACAGGTTTCTTCATGCAACTTAGACACTGACACAAAAATAGTGTCAAGCAAGTTCATTTTTCAAATATCTAATCTTTATTTATCATAATCTTGGAATACATCAAGTATCATGCCTGAAGGCTATCCCAGCAATCAACAGGATTGCTGCTCTAAGTTTCACCAGTAGACTAGTACACGGGCCTCGAGATCCCATCTCAAGTCACGTCGGATTCTTGTGCGGGATCCGGAGGCAAGGAGTTTACAGTCAGAGCCTCCAGTGGCACCCAAGCGTCCTCTCGCTTCAAGCAGCACCCATGGAGAGACCTCTCGCGGCGGGTTCGGTCCATGTATCCGGTGCGGCTAACAACCCTCTTGGATAGGGCTAGGCGAGCAGTTGGAGGTAACTGAATCTGCCTCTCCCTCCAGGCTATTAACCTAAATCATTAAGTGTTTGGTCTTGAATTAGTTCCTTGAGCAAAGAAGTTCAAACAATGTACCTAAGTGTATAATCACGATCATTTCAGTGGTAGTTCATACGACCAACTGCTAAGGTGTGATTCCCTTTTCCCGAATGCTCCCAACATTCGATCCTGGATCATTCGCGACTTGGCGAGATTCCAGGGGCTTGGCAAGCTAGGTTGCTTATTTCCCCTTTTTCTTTGGGTTAGGGTTTGTACCCTATCGACCCTAATTGTCCTTACCTTAGGTCTCCTTGTGAAATAGATCCTGGACAACCCCGTCATCCTCGGCTGGTCAACTTGCTGGTTATCTCCTAGATCCCTTGAAGTACCTACGTACCTTTATCTTTGATCTTAATTGGTCAACATTGTCTATCCCCTTGACCATGGTTGGTCAAGATGGTTCTATTTAGAACAGTTCCTACTCCGTCTTAAGTATAATCCTCTTAAGCCCTCTTAATAATGCTCACATGCACTAAGCTTTTTACCTTTCCCTCTTCAAGTCACCAAGGCCTTTGACATGGGACTCATGGATCGCAGTCCCATTTGGTAGATTACAAAGAACGTTGAATTTTTCCAACAACTTTAATGCATGCAACGTAATGCCATGCCTTCATTTCAATGCTTACAATTTTGATATAATCCATACGATTTTTTTATTCCACACATGGGAAGGTACTTTCTATGCATGCAATCTTAACATTATCCTCTATGTAATTATTTATACGATCTATAACCTTCTTGAATGATCTGATCTTTATAACTTTATGTGATTATTGTATGAGTCTAGTTGCACTCTAATCTTTTCTGCAGTTTATTACATGTACCTTAGAATCCATCTTGCGATATGGAGATGCACTTTGCTTCTTTTGATGTCCTCTGAAATGTATTTTGCAAGAACTTGTGCAAGGAGCAATGCACTTTATGCAAGAATTCATGCAAGACGTTTTTTGATAATTTACAATGCAATTATCTAATCAATTTCACCTATTATGAAGTCATCTTACAACGAAAAGTATCTTGTTTATTACATACATCACAACTAAGTTCATACCTAGGAAATTATCAATCACACAATTAATGTGATGCATGTGAATATGATTTTCACCATGATAATTATAATCTATGATTTAATAATAGAGCAACCTAGGTTTGTAGTGATGTCTTGATTCCAGTGGTATTTATGCATTAGAAACCATTCGCGGTTGCGATGCCATCTTGATTCGAACCACTATCCACACTTGCGGGGTTTTCGACCATCCTTGTGGAACTACACTTTGGGGCCATACTCGAAGATGCGTGTACGAGAGATAGAATTCTTGCACTCCCCTATGCAACTATAAATAAATTCTTGCAACCTCTCCTTGAGTGGAGAAAAGATAATGAAGGGGGGGTGTATTTTTGGCAATATTAGAGGGGTGTGTGACCTCCCTTTAAGAGGGGGGAGAAAGAAAAAACTTCCAGAAACTTCCCCCCCTCTCTCTCTCTCTCTCTCTCTCTCTCTCCTTGCGATGATGATGAGGAGGGAGGGGGGGCTGAAATCAAGGCCAAGGGGGCGGCGCCTGGCTGAAGACTACGCGGGGGTGGGGGGGGCTGCTATTCATGAGGGAGGAGAGGGCTCCTATAGACGACGGGGGGGGCTATTGTTCACAAGGGAGGGAAGGGCTTCCCTTTTAAAGTGGGGGGAGAGGGGTGGTTTATGGGGGGGAGATGGCAGTTTTAACGGTCGCCACCCCTCCACCTGGGGGGTGCATGCCCCCCCTTCTCTTTACTCCCTCTCTCTCTCTCTCTCCCTGCCATGCAGTCAGCAGGGGGAGAGAGTAAAAAAATTTGAGTTAAATTTAAAAATCTTTAAGGGGGGTTCTTATGGGGAAGGTACGGGGGAGCACCGGGTGGGGGGGGGGGGGGATATTACATGCACTGTTGAAAATACTCTCTTTGCTGTGAATATGAAATATATGATTTGTGTAATGTTGAAAAAACTCTCTTGGATGTGAATATGGAATAAATGGTTTGTGTAATGCTTTCATCAATGACTGCTTTCAAAATACTAACCTTTTTTTCTATTTTGTGATACTATATACCTTAAGGTTTTCTAGCCTTACATTTATTGTATCCTTCAGTAATATTAGAGCATTTTATCAAGTTATTATACATCATACTATACTTTACTATATAGAACTTTCTATTATAATGTATTTTCATAGTAAAAGCATTTCCATCAAATTTTATGGTTACATTCTTTATAATTTTACAATAAGCATATGGCTATACAATACTTACCAATACTCAATATGATTTTGCCATAGGATGTAATTTGATATTCTAACAACACATATCATGATCTTTCATCAATCTATGGATTAGACCATATGGTCAAAAATTTTCATACAATATAAGTACTTTTTGTTATTTTATTCAATATAATTTGAGATTTGGCCATGAGGTCAAATCTTTTCTTATAATATAAGATGTAATTTTTTTATTTTTCCTAATATACTGTGAGATTTGGTCATGCGGTCAAATCTTCTCCTTGGCTATCTCTTGGCCAAAATAAGGACTCTTGTAATATCACAATATCTTGCAACAAATCAACCACTTTTTTTATTTTCCTATAAGAATGATGTTTTGCCATTTGTTCAAATGCTTTCTTATATTATCAACCCTTACTTCCTTCCAAAAGGAAAGACTAGTTTCTACCTAAAATTCCTTACTTTCTATAATTTGGCCATGTGGTCAAATCTTGACTTGCAACAAATAAACCACTTTTTTAGGAATTGATCTTGAAAAATTAAGACTAAATCTATGGTGGGTTAGCTCCCAAGAAATATTTAATATTTGGAACAAAATCATGAAGAGATACTCTAGAGGTGAGCTTATATCCCAAGACGAGAGTTCGAGAAAAAAGGGAAGGCAACCTTCTCCTACTGCGTTTCATTGTCTTATGGGTTTAAAGGATGGAGAAATCCTTACACTACAAGAGGAGATCAATGAAGGTCATATCCTTTTTCTTAGAAACAATGGGATAAGGAAGATATGATTAACATGGAAACAAGGGCTAAGCAAATCAAGCAAGATAGCGTCCTAAAGGAGGAATTAGTCACTCTTTTCAATGCCTCAGTTCCAGAAAGTAGCGCTCTGATGAAGACTTAGGAAGAGCTTGTTGATGATTATGATATCAATGATGAAGTCTACACAAAGATTTAGGCATTTGCAATGATTGGGTATCAAAGAAGCTCACACGTGGAGCTGATGCAAGGTCCCTACCAAATGGAGCAAAATATATTGTGAACAGCTTCCTAATTGGAAAAAAGAAAAATCCTCTTCAATCCTCCACTACTTCCCCTTGGCGTGTATATGTTGTCAAATGAAATCTAGAAACCTTTGATCTTATACATAATGTTTATAGAGATCGAATTACCATTAGGGTTGTTGTTCTAGATGTAGCACATGGGGTTGAGGGAATGAAATGGGACTCTATAAAGTTTGGAAAGGTTGCATCCACTCTACTAAAAATGACATGTGAACCTAAAAAATTCATGTTGTTATCATTTCTTGATTGAAAGCAAATGGCAGCTTTGGAAAATGCTATTGAAAGCATTTCTTGCAAGTATCACATGCTAGTTGGTAGTGTTGACTTCCTACCAATGAATAGAACCTTTGCTTTTGGATCTATAGATTCTTTTGTGGTTTTGACATTAGTGACCATGGAGAAAAGCTTCATCGATTTTGAGTGATATATAAATAATGTCAACAAGCCTTCCATTTTGGACTTTGAAGGCTTGGAGAAGGAGTGCAATGATGAAGATCTTGAAGAAGAACAAAGGATTGCAAATGCCATTTTGAAAAAGAAAAAGAAAGTTATGGAAACTACAATCAAAGCATTCAATGATGCTCATGAGGTTGTATTTGATGTATATGCAAGTGGACTTGCATCTAAGGTGGCATTGGTAAATCATATGAAGACTATTGCAGTGGTTTGCAACACTCAAGAGCAAAGAGAGGTTGAAGCACAATTGTGGAGGGTCCATGAGAGTGCCAAAAAAAATTCAAAATCCCAAGAGGTTCCTCCTACTGAAGTTCAAGTTCTTGAAGTACCACCTGAGGGCATAGAAGAATCAAGCCAAGATATAGCAAGTCTAATTATGAAAGAGAAATTAAAGGCTACTTCAGGTGTTTAAACTCTGTTTCTTCTCCTTTCATCAAGGAAGACACATTGATGTAATTTTGATTTTTTTCTTGAGAAGTTATTTCCATTAGCATTTGCAATATTTTCTTTCTTTGGTGATATTACTTAAAGAAACTATGTCTTTAGTTTTTTTAAATTTTACAAAAGGTACCAAGTATGTTTGGTTTTAAAAATCTATTTAAGTAAATATTTTGCTAAAATAGTATTAAAGAGCTCATTAAAATTTATCATCCTTTGTAAGGATAACTATTTAATTGTAATAGAGTGTGTAAGAATACGTATCATAATGAAAAGTTTGAGCTAGCTATGCAAAATTTACTTAAGTCTATTTTAGATCTTATTTAAATTAAACTCTTATATGTGTTGTGTAATGATCTTGTCATGTTAGTTTTGGTTAGATTTGTCCAAATGGTCAAATCTCTTATCTCTTATAACCTCTTTTACTACATCACTAGTGTATGTCTATTCATGTACCTTAGGATAAGAGAGCCGAAAATATATTGCACACCCCAAAAAAGATTCATTGCACCTCCCAAAGGAGTTTTACCTCAGTATCAAATATTACAACAAAGATTTCACCTTCAATGTATCTTTTGAGATGTGTATATGGAATATCAAGGTAAAAACCTTGTTACAATTGATGAGTTTAAATATCTATGGGATATAACTAGTTCAAAAATAGAATGGTTAGTCCTTAAGAAGAAACTATGAAAACTCATCCAATTAGAGTATAACTTATCTCAATTAAATTTTCATGTGTCACTTATATGTGATATAGTTTTGGTCACATGGTCAAAAGTGTAACGTGTCCGCTCATCCACCTGTGGGACACTCTTAGCAGCCCATTGGGAAGAGAGTCTAGAAAGTGCCACCTGACACTCACAAGGAATTTCACAGGGTTTGCGATCTAGGTCTTCCCGAGTTTGCCTTGAGCAGAACTATCCAACCGTTCCCACTTAGGATCGACCTCAAGTCAGGGTTCCTTTCCTATAAGCAAAGTCTCTAGGAAGTAGCTAGTGTCGAGCTCCAGATGAACCACTTTGCATAGGATCAATAGAGTCGAAGCGGATCTATGCTGCACTTGGTTCATGGAGAATGGGAAATGAGAGGGATGCGAAGCTCGACCTCTCTGCCCATAAGGCATAGTCCCATTCCGCTCCCCTAAGACAGCATAAATCGGGGTTCTAACTCTACTGACTCTAGGGTCTTCGCAGTATCATTTTCACATCTTTTGAGAAAAGTTCCCAGCTAACCGATACCACCCTTCTGTAGGACGGACCCAAGTTATGTCCACTGCACTTTCCTCAGGTTGCTTAGTTATCTAATTACCTACCACATTATGTTTGACATGCAAAAGCAGCTTCCTTACTTAATCAAATTAAACACAGGTTCCTTCACGTAACTTAGGCACTGACAAAAAAACAATGTCAAGTAAGTTCCTTTTTCAAATATCTAATCTTTATTTATCATAGTCCCGGAATACATCAAGTATCATACCCAAAGGCTATCCCAGCAATCAACAAGATTGCTGCTCCAAGTTCCACCCATAGACTAGTACTCGGGCCTCGAGATCCCATCTCGAGTCATGTCGGCCTCTTGTGCGGGATTCAGAGGCAAGGAATTTATAGCGAGAGCCTCCAGTGGCACCCAAGCGACCTCCCACTCCAAGCGGCACCCACGGAGAGACCTCTCGCTGTGGGTTCGGTCCAAAATACCCAGCGTGGCTAACAACCCCCTTAGATAGGGCCAGGCAGACAGTCGGAGGTAACTAAATCTGCCTCTCCCTCCATGATTTTAACTTGAAGCATTAAGTGTTTTGCCTTGAATTAGTTCCTTGAGAAAAGAAGTTCAAACAATGTACCTAAGTATACAATCACGATCATTACGGTGGTCGTTTGTACGACCAATTGCTAAGGTGTGATTCCTTCTTCCTGAATGCTCCCAGCATTTGATCCTGGATCCTTCGCGACTTGGCAAGATTCCAAAGGCTTGGCAAGCTAGGTTGCTTGTTTCCCATTTTCCTTTGGGTTAGGGTTTGTACCCTATCGACCCTAATTATCCTTTCTTAGGTCTCCTTGTAAAGTAGATCATGGTCAATCTCGTTGTCCTTGGTTGGTCAACTTGCTAGTTATCTCCTAGATCCCTCGGAGTACCTATGTACCTTTATCTTTGATCTTAATTGGTCAAGAGTGTCTATCCCCTTAACCATGTTTGGTCAAGGTCCTACTCCGTCTTAAGTATAATCTTCTTAAGCCCTCTTAATAAAACTCACAGGCACTTAAGCTTTTACCTATCCCTCTTGAAGTCACCAAGGACTTTGACATGGGATTCATGGATCTCAGTTCCATTTGGTAAATTACAAACAACGTTGAATTTTCCCAAAGACTTTAATGCACGCAACATAATGCCACGTCTTCATTTCAATGCTTACAATTTTGATATAATCCATGCGTCATTTTATGCCACACATGTGAAGGTACTTTCTATGCATGCAAACTTAACATTATCCTCTAGGTAATTATTTACACGATCTATAACCTTCTTGAATGATCTAACTTTAGGTGATCATTGTATGAGTCTAACTGCACTTTAATCTTTCTACAGTTTATTACATCCATCTTGCGATATGGAGATGCACTTTGTTTCTTCAATGTCCTCTGAAATGCATTTTAAGCAAGAACTTGTGTAAGGAACAATGCACTTTATGCAAGAATTCTTGCAAGACATTTTTGGTAATTTACGATGCAACTATCTAATCGATTTCACCTATTATGATATCATCTTACAACGAAAGTTATCTTGCTTGTTACATAAATCACAACTAAGTTCATACCTAGGAAATTATTAAACATGCAATTAATGTGATGCATGTGAATATGCTTTTTTTCTGTGATGATTATAACCTATGATTTTATAATAGAGCAACCTGGGTTTGGAGTGATGCCATGATTCCCATGGTATTGATGCTTGATGAACCATTTGCGGTTGCGGTGCCACCTTGATTCGAACCTCCATCCACGCTTGCAAGGTTTCCGGTCATCTTTGCGGAACTACGCTTCGGGGACATACTCGAAGACACGTGTACGAGTGATAGAGTTCTCGCACTCTCCTAAGCAAAATTCTCACCTCCTTTCCTTGAGTGGAGGAAGAGATAATGAAGGGGAGTGTATTTTTAGAAATTCTTCTTCTTCTTTTTCTCTTCTTCTCCTCTCTCTCTCTTCTTCTTCTTCTTCTTCTTCTTCTTCTTCTTCTTCTCCTTCTCCTTCTTCTTCTCTTCTTCTCTTCTTCTCTTCTTCTCCTCTCTCTCTCTCTTCTTCTTCTTCTCCTTCTCCTTCTTATTTTCTCTCTCTCTTATTCTTATTCTCCTTCTCCTTCTCCTTCTTCTTCTCTTCTTCTTCTTCTTCTTCTTCTTCTTCTTCTGCTCTCTCTCTCTCTCTCTCTCTCTCTCTCTCTCTCTCTCTCTCTCTCTCTCTCTCTCTCTCTCTCTCTCTCTCTCTCTCTCTCTCTCTCTCTCTCTCTCTCTCTCTCTCTCTCTCTCTCTCTCACTCAGGGCAGCAGGGCGGTGTTTTTTAAAAAAAATCATGGCGGGGGGGGGGGGGGGGGAAAGGAGGTATGGAGGGGGGGAGATGGTTGTTGAACGGCCGCCACCCTCCACTTGGGGGGGGCTACATGCCCCCCCTCTCTTACTTACTCATACTCTCTCTCTCTCTCTCTCTCTCTCCTCGCCATGCAGTCGGTAGGGGGAGAGAGTAAAAAAAATTTAAAAAATTTTAAGATTTTTTTAAGGTAGGGGGTTCTGATGGGGGGAGGCACGGGGGGGTGCACGGGGGATATTACAAAAAGTATCATGTTTAAATTTTCTTTTAGTAATTAGGACTAATAAAAACATTCTTTGTACATGCCATTTTGAAGGCATTTTTAGAAACTGAGTATGCTTAATATTATAATGATAAGATAATTTTTGCAACTAATTACAAGAATATATTGTTAGTATCTCAAGTATACTTATAATTAGCGATAAAAAGTAGGTATGGAAAAATGACTTTATTAGAATAGATTTTACTTCAAAGAAATCATCATATATATATTTTTCCCCTCATGATATTCTTGGTTAGATTTGTCCACATGGTCAAATGTCTCTTTTATTAAGACATCATTTATTAAGTAGTACCTATGTATGTATTTGTCAATGTGAAGTTAAATTTCTTTAGTGTTCTATGCCAGTTTATAGCTCAAACATTAAGTAGAATGATGAGGATGTAAATGAATCTAATGTGGTTCTTTTTCTTCTTTGTAACTTCAACTAAGACATTTATGGTTGGATATCTAACAGATTCAACAATAGTAGAGCACGATGATGTGATTGATGTGTCCTTGATAAGAAATGCAACACAATTATGTGTAATATTTGATCTCAACGATCTTCTTTTACAACGATGCTTTGCTAAGTCTAAAAAGTTTCAAAGCTTTCAAATGGGAAAGCAATGGCTTGTTCTTCGACCAGGATGTATGGAGTTTCTTGAAGCCTTATTTGCAAGATTCCAAGTGGGATTTTGGTCAACAGCTTTACATAAGAATGCCATGGTGGTTATTAAGTGCTTGGAGATCCATGTCAAAAGGAAGTATCCTTTCTTCATGATTTGGGGCCAAGAACAATGTCATAAACATCGACTCAAAATCATATATAGGCTAGATAAGATGGGAGTAGAAGCAATGTTCAAGCCTCTGAAGTCTGTATGGGATCAATACAGAGATGTTTGTCAATATACTAAGACTATTCTCATAGATGAAAGTCCTTACAAAGGATGTCCAAATCCTATTGAGAATTGCATTTATCCAAAAACATTTGATATTGATCTTGGAGACTCTATCTTGATCAAAGAACTTCTACCATACTTGACTTGCTTAAGCAAATACCATGATGCATGTGAAGTCATCAAGTTTGATTGATATGGATGACATGAGCCAGTTCAATATGGACATGAGTTGTATGCTCAATTCAAGGTTGTCATTGATGAATGGACTAGAGCTGAGAATGATGGTATTTCATCTTCGTCATCAGCACCGCACGAGACCATGATTGATAAATATGGTATATATGTTTAACCTTCAATTACTTCTTGCTTCAAGAGACCATCTATTATACAAACATCCTCAACAAATGCATCACGTCATTTGTCTCTTACATTGAACAGCTCACTATTATCCATGTTGAAGCAGACTCCTTTAGTCTCTACTTTGAAAGATATGGAAGCAATGCAACTTGCTCATGAGTTAGGATATCACAAAATTTTTATAAATGGTAATGCAGCTAAATGTTTCTACAAAAGTTGTATTTTTCCAATATACATGATGCAACAAGGCAATGACTCTATATGGACTAATTTTGACTTCCATAATAAATATATCCCTTACATTAAGGGCTTTTGTATGGCTATGAAATATATGCTTGTTAGAAAATTAAAGTGTTTTATGTAGTTATCTTGGTGTTTTTAAGTATCACCAATATCAATTAGAGAATCTACTTAATGTTTTTTTTTCTTTTTATAACATTAGTTAATTGTGTTGAAATTTCTTATAAAGTGGTCTAAGTCCAATTTTGTACTTTATGTCTTAGCTAACAAATAAGTCTTAATTAATAATAAAATTTATGTCTATTTCTTTGGAAACACAAACCATTGGTTAAAGGTTAAATCTTTGTCTTAGAAAAATCATAAACTTCTAGCTTGGTATATAAATATTCATTTATGATATGAAAGTTCATTTGGTTAATATCATGCATATACATACAAAAAATACAAATGGGGTGAGCAATTATTTAACATACTTGTGTCTACTAGTTTACACAAAAAAAAGAACCATCACATCATAGGTTATTCGAACTTATTACTATATGGTATTAGATCAAGTTATTAAACCACACCTAGTTAGTGGTGACTCTTTTAAGATCCTAGTTCATGAAACTTATGCATGTCACTTTAAATGATGCTATATCTAAAAGAAAAACATCATATTATAATATCTTCAAATCCATAACAGTATAAATTTTGGCCATGATAACATATTTTCATATAATGTTTATGGCTCTTGTATTCTAAATTCTCTCTGCACTCCTTCAAACATTTGTATTCTTACATTAAACTTGGAAATTTCCTAGGTTTATACTAGCTAAGCCTCCTTGATGTTTCCACCACCATACAACATCATATGTTGTTAGTATGCTAGAAAAGATAAGGGTGAAATCCAAATCTCCTAATAGCTATATAGCTTACATTCATCACTTAAGCTCTCAAGATGTGCGATCTCATATTTGTAACATACAAAGTGCCCTTTAAAGATGAACATAAACATAGTGCTCTCTTTCATTCACAAAAGTAAGACATTCATTAAAAGTGGGACTTGGAAAATTCCCAAAATCTCTAATATGGCGTTGTTAGGTGACGAATATCCCAACTCTTGTATATGCAAAAAACTGTGCATGTACAATAAAGGTGCTCTCTCTAGTGCACGTGCATCTAAAATTTATAGCATATAGCTACAATGGGCATAATGCCGTGCTAGTGCTCAATGATGATGCAAAATGTGCATCAACCCAACCATGGCATGGAAGTAATTAATAAAATAAGGAGATGATCCCGAGTATAGTGTATTAAACAAGTGCAACGTGAAGTGCTCGTGAACCCATAATCCCTGTGATGTTCAAGAGTATCAACTAGAAAATATACATGTTTCAAGATGTTTGACAACTACCAATAAACTCTAGCTCGAACCTATCTAGAAAACTCCAATCTCGACCAAGGCTATCAAGTTTCCACACTCAAAAATCTAAACAAAATAACAAAAATAATTCCTAAGCTAGATAAACACAAGAAATCAAGCTACAAAACTACAAAATAAACAATCACACAATCAACTAAGCTAACAAAAATCCAATCTATCTATAGTTTTTCTAGGGGTTTTCAGTTTTTGTGAAAACACTTAACATATTAAGCCCTCCCCCTAGTTTGCAAGTATTTATGCATAGCAATTGCTTTCATAAAGTGATGCTACATTTATGAGCCAATAAAAAATCAAGTCCCACAATTTATCCAAAAGCTTCTCAACAAACTCAAATCCAAAGAGAATATTCAATGGCAGATTTCTATTAGTCAACTCCTCTACAAGTAAACAAAAACTATCCATGAAATTCTGATCAAAATCACCAGAACTTTTCCATCTAAAGACCTCGAGATAATCCTCACCATGAAAGGAAAATACATTATTCTCCAAAATTTTCAAATCCTGCCCATACACCCTAGTAGAAAACATGTCACTTCTAGAGTTTCGAAACAAAGGTTCAACCCTTTCTTTGCTGCTCAACTCTAACTCGTCCATTGATTTATCTATGAAATCATGAAATTTTTTTCCAAAAGATACTATGCAAGGATCTCCCACCTCAAGATCCAAATCAAACACAATATCAAAAAGAGTCTCTAGACTCACAACACCACAAAAACCAAATACATCAACACATGGGGACACTTCAGGATACCCAACCACACACAAAGAGTGGTAAACACCTTCCATAATATTCTCACAAGCAACCTCAAGGAAAACCTGACGAGAAATTGTAGAAGCTTCCGTGTCTCCATCATCACAAATAACATCTTCACAATGTAAAAACTTCGAGTCATTATCCTCCACCAAATACTCCCTAACTTCCAAATTTTCAACTACACCTCACAATCACCTTCCAACTCCTTTTCCCTATTTTTAAACCTTTCCTCCCTCAAATGTTCTATTCTTTTGAAAGCCTTAATTTCTTCTCACATTCTCATCAGTGTCACTCTCAAGATCCTCGAAACCCCAATCAAAATCATCAAAACCATCATCAAAATCTCTAAGAAAACTTAAAGAAACTACAAGCCTCTCAGATGAAGTTTTTTCTTCTTCATTGTTGCTTTAATCAACAATAAAATCATCCACACAACTATTAAGAAGCATGAGGTTAGGTCTACTCAAAACAACATCAACAACTTCACAAACAAAAGCCTCTCTAGGGCTACTCACACCATCATCAACCAACTCACTAGACTCGTGAGAGTCAATAAAAACAACAACACTGTCACAACAAGAGTTAGAATCCATAGCCTCAACACTCTCTTGATCAACACCTACATCCAGAGACTCATTATCATACTCAATAACCTCATATGGCAACAAATCCAAAAACTCAACTTCATTTTTATATCTTCCAATTTCTAAGTCTTCCCCCTCACGGTCTTCTAAAAAACTAAAAAAATCCTCCTCAATTTTTTCTTCATCTCTCAAACACTCAGATCCATCTTTGTCCTCACTATTATCAATGACAATAAGCTTACTCTTTAAGTTACCACTACTCTCTTCAGCACTCCCAAGACTATCAAAATAATCATCACTCCTTTCCTCATTAGAAATATCAAAATTTTCTTGACTCTCATCTTCCCCCAAATAACATGAAATATGTTGGCTCTTAAAACAATCTAGTCTCTCCCTATCTTCCCTAAGACAACTTAGCTCCATCTCTAGCTCATCTCTATCTATCAAAAACTCACCTCATAGGCCTCAAGCTCCAAAATAATGTGAGTCGATCTTTCCTGATCAGATAAGTCACTAATCGCTTGACTAGAATTAATCGTAGTCAATAGATACGAGCTCACACTCCTAGATTCTTCACTAAAATCATTTTCAGTCAAACAAGTAAATTTTCCCTCAGCTACCCTAGGAATTTTCTCCTCACAAACTTCAATTGATGCCTCACAAGTCAACTCATCTCTCCTAAACAGAGAATATAGTAAATCTCTCTCAGGTTAGGCATAACTAACTCTATTCTCCTCAAAGATTTTCTTCTCTACTTGAATTGAACTCAACCTCTCCTATGTTCTTCAAACCCCAAGTTTAATCCTAACTCTTTTTTTCTTTTACTTTCCTCTCTTGATATTTTTCTATCTTCACCACTTCTTCATAAGTTTTAGGGTTCTTAGCCTCTATTTTCACTATCCAATCTTCTGATTTTAACCCATGTTGACATATCGAGCTCCACTCGTGATACGCCAGGGTGACCGTTGTGTATTTATGTCACCGACATGTCAGTTGCAGATGCGGTTGGTACACCGCCCCTGAATAATAGCTACATGATAGCTATCCTTATCTACTCTAGTTCGTGGCTCAGTTAGTATGCCACCTTAGTTAGTTGAGTTTGGTTTGAGACCCATATCTAGGGTTCTTCTATTTCTTTGTACTTGAGTTCTTTTGTCTTTCACAACTAAGAAGAGGAAAACTGTTTTCAGCCTCCACCCTTGTGTGTATTCCCCCATTGTGCAAGCAAGAAAGCTACAAGTGAGACTCCTTCCTTCTCTCCCACAATCTTGACATGGTATCAGAGCCTTGTTCGTGGTAAGGAGCTCAAGAAAGCAAGCCAAGCTCGCGGTGTTCTGGTAAGAGGAGTAGTGTTGCTTTCATTTTCTGTTTTGGGAGCAGATCTCTGCAGGTAGCACAGTCGGAAATTGCAGGAGTGCATTGTCTCAGGTTGAGACGCCCTTCGCGCTGAAGCAAGAGGGCAGTATATGCTGCGGGAAAGAGCTTTAGCTCTTGGCGACCCTGTTTTTTTGATTTGAGGCCATTTCGGGGCCTGTTTTGGAGGCGGAAGTTTTCTGCACGCACTCAGGAAAAGGCCCAGTTTTATGCTGTGCAGCCACTGTTCTACAGGTCGGTGAATAGTTACTGTAAAAATTGCATTGTATGCTTGTGCGCAGAGACATTGGGAGTTACAGAATCATCCCTGTTGCCTGTTGATGCAAAATCGTCACTAGGAAGTGACTGTGTGGTCAAATACCACTTTCGCCAGTTTTGTAGATTTTCCCTTGTGAGGGTGAAGCTGTGGTTTTTGCAGTGACATAATTTTTTTTGCAGTTTTCTGTAATGGCATCTGATTCTCTTTCACAGATTGTCACTGAAAAGCTTGACAAGAACAACTTCCAAGCATGGAAGTTTAGAATGACGAATTTCCTTATGGGAAAAGGATATTGGGAATTTGTTGCAGGAAATGAAGAAGAACCAGTTCTTCCTGATGTTCCCAATCAACAGCAAATGCAGGCATTTAAAGCATGGCATGAGAGAGCCAGGAAAGTTATGTATTGGCTGTCTATCAGCATTTCAGACTCTATGATTGTGCATATTCAGGATGCAAGTACGCCAAAGGAGGCATGGGATACTTTGTCAAAAATGTATAGCACAAATACGCAAGCCAGGAAAATGCAGCTCAAGCAAGAGTTGCACAATGTGCAAAGAGAAAATATGAGCATCAACGACTACCATATGAAGGTGAAGAAGATTGCAGATGCACTTGCTTCCATTGGGTCACCAGTGGAAGATGATGATTTAGTTTCTGTGACCTTGAATGGTCTAGGAAAGGATTATGCACAGTTTCGGACATCCATTTCAGTTCGTGAAAGATTTCCTGATTTTGAGGAGTTGATTGCTCTTCTAATTTCTGAGGAACAGAGAAATGGTGGTGCATCTTCTTCAGGAGGAACTTCAAAAGAAGCTGTCTTCTACTCAAATGCTGGAAGAGGTAGAGGCAGAGGTAGAGGAGGCCGATTTGGAGGCCGTGGTAGAAATCAGAATATGCAGCAAACTCAAGAAAACCAGTCCTATGGAGGAGGACGTGGTAACTCTAGAGGCAGGGGGAGCCAAAGAGGTCGTGGTGGATGACAGAGAGGCCAAAATGCAAACAGTAATGTTGAATGCTACTACTGTGGTAAAATGGGTCATATGGCTAAAGACTGCTATAAAAAGCAGAATGACATCATGAATGGAAAACTGCAACAAGGGAATTATGCATCTTCTAGTAGACAGGGTGATGACAGAAATGAGCATTTGTTCATGGTGCAGCACATGAACAATTCTGTGACAAGTGCAGAAGAAAGCAACGATGTATGGTATGTTGACTCAGGTGCATCAAAACACATGACAGGTCATGCAGAATGGATGGAGGATGCAAGGAAAATGGAAAAACCAGGATTTGTGGAGACTGGTGATGATACTGCACATCCTATTGTGCAGATTGGAAAAATTCCCTTGTCTATGCAGGATGGGAAAAAGAAATACCTGTCCGATGTATTTCATGTCCCGAATATCACCAAGAATCTGGTTTCTGTCGGTCAAATGGTTGAGCAGGGCTTGCAGGTCAGATTTAATCCTCATGGATGCTTTGTTGAGGATATGAAAAATAAAGGTCGCTTGATAGCAAAAGGAAAGAAGAAGGGCAGAATGTTTACGTTGGATGCAGACATGTCTGAATTGAGTGCAGCAATGTTTGCACATGGGACCGGTGTAGTTGCAGATATTGATATCTGGCATAAACGCATTGGTCATGTTAATGTACAGCGACTTAAATCAATGCAGGCCCAAAATATTGTTGCAGGATTGCCAAAATTCAAGGTTGCAGAAATGCATAAGGTATGTGAAGCCTGTCAGTTTGGAAAACAGGCAAGGAAACCATTTCCTAGACATGTTCAAGAGAGTGAGAAGCCATTGGAATTAATCCACTCTGATGTGTGGACTACTAAAGCTGCATCTCTTGGAGGCTGTCATTATTTTGTCACTTTTATTGATGACTATAGTAGAAAAGTTTGGGTGTATTTTATGAAAAAGAAAAGTGAAGTTTTTGGGCATTTCAAAACCCTTAAAGCTATGGCTGAAAAAGAAACAGGTCTGCAAATAAAATGCCTGAGGTCAGATGGAGGGGGAGAGTACCTCTCAAATGAGTTTGCAAAGTTCTTGCAGGAGCATGGCATAAAGCAGCAATATTCATGTAGTTATACCCCACAACAAAATGGAATTGCAGAAAGGAAAAACAGGCATATTGGAGAGGTATCTCGTGCCATGCTCAATGAAAAAGACTTGCCAGATTTTTATTGGGCTGAAGCAATTGCTACAGCAGTCTACATAATGAACAGGACTCCCACTGCAGCAATACATGGAATGACTCCAGAGGAGAGGTATACTGGTAGGAAACCAGATATTTCTCATTTGAAAATTTTTGGTTGCATTGCCTATGTACATGTGCCAGATGAGCTGAGATCCAAGTTGGATCCAAAAGCTGAGAAGTGCATCTTTATTGGTTACTCTCTGCAGCAAAAAGGGTATAGATGCTATAACCCTTCTACTCGTAAGTTTACAGTGAGCAGAGATGTTGTTTTTGATGAGATGAGTAGCTGGTATAAACCAGTAAATGTGATTGATGATGTAGATGCACAAAATGGTAATGCTGCACAGAATTCACAGCAGCAGTCACAAAATATTAGTGGACCTGGAGCGTCCTCTAGCAGTGGTTCACATTCTTCGCCATGGACAGGCAGATTGAGATCAGGAGAATCTTCTCAAAGTAATGCAGATAGTGGTATGCAGGTATCACGAAAAGGAAAAGAGAAGGTTGATCAGCCCATGTTTGATGTGAATGCAGGTCACTCTTATGTGGATGGTGAATCCAGTGGCTCAGAACAGAGCATTGATGATGAGTTGGGTATTCCTTCTATTGTTACACCTGGAGTAAGGAAGACCAGGGATGCTTTGAGAGCACCTGGGAGTGAACCCACTTTGCGCAGGTCTACCAGAGTTAGGTATCCTGTGGATAGGCTGAAATATGATGGATTTACAGCCATTCACTATGCATATATGGTCAAGGTGATACATGAACCAGAACCCACTTCTTTTGAGCAAGCCATGGGAAAAGAAAAATGGGAGAAAGCCATGGATGAAGAAATGGATGCCTTGGAAGCAAACGCTACATGGGAATTGGTACCTTTGCCTAAAGGTAAGAATGCAATTGGCTGTAAGTGGGTTTATAAGGTGAAGCACAATGCTGATGGTTCTGTGAACAGATACAAGGCAAGATTAGTAGTCAAGGGGTATGCACAAACATATGGCATTGACTATGAAGAAACATTCAGTCCGGTTGCAAGGATGGCAACCGTAAGAGCAGTCATTGCTATGGCTGCATCAAAGGAATGGTCTTTACATCAGATGGATGTAAAGAATGCCTTCTTGCATGGTGACTTGCAAGAAGAGGTCTATATGGAGCAGCCACCAGGTTATGTGCATGATGTTCATCCTGAGTTTGTTTGCAGGTTGAAGAAAGCCTTGTATGGC
Source organism: Lygodium microphyllum (assembly GCF_053477565.2). Classification (NCBI taxonomy): domain Eukaryota; kingdom Viridiplantae; phylum Streptophyta; class Polypodiopsida; order Schizaeales; family Lygodiaceae; genus Lygodium; species Lygodium microphyllum. The sequence goes on from NC_141143.1 coordinate 9,644,234, forward strand.
TTGAAGCAAGCACCTAGAGCATGGTCTGACAAGATAGGACAGTATCTTGTCACTATTGGCTTTCAGATTTCCAAGGCAGATTTCTCACTTTATGTGAGAAAAACAGAGAAAGGTATTATGCTACTTGTCATTTATGTTGATGATTTGATTATGACAGGTGACAGTGATGAAGATATCCTTCATGTGAAAATGCTATTGAAGCAGAAATTTGAGATGAAGGATTTGGGAGAGCTGCGTTATTTCTTGGGCATTGAGGTGATTAGATCACCAAGTGGGATACAGCTCTTGCAGAGGCAGTATGGATTAGACACGCTGTCCAAATATGGGATGACAGGCTGTAAGCCTATTTCAGTTCCTTTGGAGCAGAATGTGAAGCTGAGCGCAGATGCAGGTGAGCTTCTGGAAGACCCTACTGTTGAGATGGCAAGCTCAACACATGTGGACATGGATGATGGACCGCCTGGTTAGATGGGTCCACACGTCTACACTTAGCACGTCGGTGGTCATTATGACTCTCACATGGCCACTGACTCATTACTTATTATATTCAGGTTGTTACACCTATTTACAGCTGGCATAGTTATAGCGCCAGTCGACTAGTGTAGTCGGTTATGCATTGTTTGACTTAGTAGGCCACTTTCCTTTTATGTTGTATCTTATCTATACTTTGTGTACATTGTAAAGTGTGTGGAAGAAGAAGAAGAAATCAGCAAGAAAACGTTTTGGCCTCCATCTCTATTCTTGTCTCTTGAGTGAGCTTCTCCTTGTGCATTCTGTGTGTGTTCGGCGCAGCATCTTGAGCAACCCCCTCCACCACGCGATTCTTGACATGGTATCAGAGCCGCGCCATTGAGAGAGGCTGATTTCGAAGGTTGAAGTGAAGGAGAAGAAGCAAGGTTCAAGCAAGCAAGCTACGGGTAAGAATCTCTCCCATTCTTCCACTCCTTCTCTTGGATAGTGCCTGTGGAGGCACCGGAAGCAAGGCAAAGCAAAAATCTCAGATTGCAGTGAGATTTGGTGTGCGCGAAGAGCGCTGTGTATTTTGCAGGTAAGCCCTTTAGGGCTTACCCACAGATATTTTGGGCATTTGAGGCCGTTTCAAGGCCCGTTTTAGAGCCGCAAGGTTGCGGACAGCAGTTTCAGGGTACACTGTGACTTCGACTGTATTGACCGAACGTGGGTGCGCAGGTTACAGATTTCAGATCTGTAAGTTCAAAGGTGTTTATCAGTGAGTAAACACAAGGTTTATCTGTAAACTGGTTGCAGATTGCATGTATTGTTGAGCAGACAGTAAAAAAGGCTGTCTGGTGTATTGGTCTGCACTACAGGTCAAGGGTTGCAGAAGATTTGCTTGCTGTTTGGTATTAGTTTTGTGATAATGGCAGAGAACAGTGGAAGCCCCATCATTGAGAAGCTCGACAAGAACAACTACCCATCATGGAAGTTTCGTGTCACGAACTTCCTTATTGGAAAAGGCCTCTACGAGTTCGTTTCAGGTGAAGAAAAGGAGCCGGAGGTGAGTGATCCTCCAACTGTAGAAGAGACAAAGGCACGAAAGGAATGGAATGCAAAAGACAAGAAGGTCATGTATTGGTTGTCTGCAGTAATTGACAATAACATGCTGGGACACATTAGAAATGCAGAGAATGCATATGCAGCTTGGACCATACTTGAAAGTATGTTTTCTGTAAATACAAAGGCACGAAAGATTCAACTCAAGCAAGAGTTGAATACATTGAAGAAAGGGAAGATGTCTATCAATGAGTATGCACTGAAAGTAAGAAGCATTGCAGATGCATTGGCAGCGATTGATGCAATGCCCGATGATGATGATTTGGTGTCGTCTACCTTGGGTGGACTTAACAATGAAAAGGCTTGGAAGTCTTTTGTAACTTCCGTATATGTCAGAAAGCCATTTCCAGATTTCGATGAATTGGTCTCCCTTATGATCAGTGAAGAGATCAACATGCAGAGTGAGACATCTGAAAGAAGTGGTGAACAGGTCCAAGCTTTCTACTCCAATTCTGGAAGGGGACGTGGCAGGTTCTCTTCAAGAGGCCGTGGTACAGGACGTGGTAGTGACAACCAGCAAAACAAATTGAATCAGCAATTTGGCGATATGCAGGTTTCAGGAGGTCGTGGTAACTTTAGAGGCAGGGGGAGCTTTAGAGGAAGAGGTGGATGGCAGAACAGAGGTTCTAACAACTCTGGTATTGTGTGCCACTACTGTGGCAAAACAGGTCATATTGCAGCCCAATGTTATGCTAAGAGAGATGATATCCGCAGTGGTAAGTTGCAGCAAGGAAACTATGCATCGTCTTCATGACAGAATGAAGACAAAAATGAACGTTTGTTCGTTATGCAACATATGCTGAATGCTGTTACAGGAAAGGGAACACATGAAGATGTTTGGTATGTTGATTCAGGTGCATCCAATCATATGACCAGCCATGCAGAATGGTTTGGAGAGATGCAGGATTTGCAGAATGCAGGTTATGTGCAGACGGGTGATGACTCATGCCACCCAATTTCACACATTGGAAAAGTTCCCTTGTCCTTGCATGATGGTAAGACAAAGAGTCTTTCAGATGTATTACATGTACCATCTATTACAAAGAACTTGGTGTCAGTCGGTCAAATGGTAGAGCAAGGGCTGCAAGTCAGATTTAATGCAAAGGGCTGCTTTGTAGAAGACTTCAATGACAAGTGCAGGTTGGTAGCAAAGGGAAGTAGAGTTGGACGTATGTTCACTCTAGATGCTGGAATTCCTACTATGAATGCGGCTATGTATGCCAAAGGAAAAGGTGTTGTTGCAGACATTGAAATTTGGCACAAACGCATTGGACATGCAAATGTACAAAGGCTGAAATTAATGCAGTCCAAAGGGTTGGTTACAGGTTTGCCTACATTTAAAGTTGCAGAATTTCAGAAGGTATGTGAAGCATGTCAGTTTGGTAAGCAGGCAAGACAACCCTTTTCACATGACAGAGATGTAAGCAGAAATATCCTTGATGTTGTGCATACAGACATTTGGGGGCCTACACAAAATGTATCTCTTGGAGGCAGTTCATACTTTGTCACATTCATTGATGATTGTTCTAGAAAGCTGTGGGTATATTTTATGAAGGAAAAGAGTGAAGCTTTTGAGCACTTTAGAACTTTCAAGGCTGCAGTTGAAAGAGAAACAGGCTTGAAAGTAAAGTGCCTGAGATCAGATGGAGGGGGAGAGTACCTCTCAAATGAGTTCAGTGATTTTCTGAGGTCTCATGGGATAAAGAGACAATTCACATGCAGGTATACCCCACAGCAAAATGGGGTTGCAGAAAGGAAAAACAGGCATATTGCAGAAGTTGCACGCGCCTTGATGGCTGAAAAGAATATGCCTAAGCATTTTTGGTCTGAGGCTGTTCATACTGCTGTTTATATTATGAACATAACTCCCACAGCTGCAGTTCATGGTATGACCCCCGAAGAATGTTTTACAGGTAAGAAGCCTGATGTTTCACACTTGAAAGTGTTTGGCTGCATTGCGTATGTTCATGTACCAGATGAGTTGCGAAAGAAACTGGATCCAAAGGCTGAAAAGTGTATCTTTATTGGATACTCTTTAGAGCAAAAAGGGTATCGCTGTTACAACCCTGTCACATGTAAGTTCAGAGTGAGCAGGGATGTCATCTTTGATGAAATGAGCAGTTGGTATGCATCTAGTGGTGATGCATTGGATGTTGATGATGATCATGACACTCATGTGCAGGCTGAAAGGCAAGAATCATGGACTCTTAGTGGACCAGAGACATCATCTGGTAGTCCTTGGTCTGGGAGACTAAGGAGTACCTCTACATCTTCGAGTGCATCTAGTAGCACTACAGGTAAAGACAAAGGAAAGAATAAAGTGTCAGAAGGCATTGATGCAGTTCTTGATGGAGACTCCAGTGGCTCAGAGAGCTTGGATGATGAGCTTGGCATTCCTTCAGTGAGGACTCCAGGTGTGCATAGAGCACGTGTTAATGCAAAGACTCCATTGAGTGATCCAGTGGTACGCAAGTCTAGCAGGGTGAGATACCTTGTTAAAAGATTTGGTTTTGAGGGTTATGTAGCTCACCATTATGCTTATATGGTGAAACTAGTTGAGGATGTTGAGCCCACATGTTTTGAGGAGGCTGTTGGTCATGCTCATTGGGATGCAGCAATGGATGAGGAGATGGCTGCATTAGAGGCCAATAAGACTTGGAATCTAGTATCATTGCCAAAGGGAAAGAAAGCTATTGGATGTAAGTGGGTTTATAAGATTAAGCACAATGCAGATGGTTCTATTAGCAGGTACAAAGCTAGGCTGGTTGCAAAAGGCTATGCCCAAACATATGGCATAGATTATGATGAAACCTTCAGTCCAGTTGCTAGGATGGCAACTATCAGATGTGTGATTGCTTTGGCAGCATCCAAAGGTTGGAGGTTGCAGCAAATGGATGTAAAGAATGCCTTCTTGCATGGTGATTTGCAGGAAGAAGTGTATATGGATCAGCCAGCAGGTTATGAAGATTTAGAGCATCCCACGTATGTGTGCAGGTTGAAGAAGGCACTCTATGGGCTCAAGCAAGCACCAAGAGCATGGTCTGACAAGATCAGAGAGTATCTTGTCAATATTGGCTTTTATGTTTCTGATGCTGATCACTCACTTTATGTGAGAAAGGGAGATGCAGGTTTGGTCATCATAGTCATCTATGTGGATGACTTGATTATTACAGGTGATAGTGATAGTGGGATTGCTGAAGTCAAGGGCTATTTGAAGATGAAGTTTGAGATGAAGGATTTAGGTGAGCTAAGGTACTTCCTTGGCATTGAGGTGATCAGATGTGATGATGGTATATGGCTGTTCCAAAGACAGTATGGCTTGGATATGTTGTCCAAGTATGGTATGACTGCATGCAAACCACTTTCAGTCCCGTTGGAGCAGAATGTAAAGCTGAGTGCTGATGTTGGGGATGAGATAGAAGACCCTACTATGTTCAGGAGGATAGTGGGGAGTTTGATCTACATGACCATTACAAGGCCAGACTTGAGCTATGCTGTTGGTCTTGTGAGTCAGTTTATGCAAGTACCTAGAAAGCCACATTTGGATGCAGTGAGACGCATATTGAGATATGTGAAGTCCATATTACATTATGGGCTTTTCTATGAGGCAGGTACAGACGTACAGGTGTTTGGATACACAGATGCAGATTGGGCTGGTAGTATGTCTGATAGACGATCTACCAGCGGATACATGTTCTCTCTTGGTAGTGCAGCAGTTGCTTGGAGCAGCAAAAAGCAATCTACAGTTGCTTTGTCGAGTACAGAGGCTGAGTATAGAGGTGCTGCTGTTGCAGCATGTGAGGTAGTATGGCTGCAAAAGTTACTGGCTGATTTGGATGTGCAGGTGGAAGGTCCAGTTGTCATTTATTGTGACAACATGAGCAGTATACAGTTGGCTAGGAACCCTGTGTTCCATGCCAGGACAAAACATATTGAGGTACACTACCACTTTGTGAGAGAGAAGATACTAGCAGGTGAGATTGACTTGGTGTATGTCAGCACACAGGATCAGATAGCTGATATCTTCACGAAGGCATTGGGTACAAAGAAGCTTCAAAAGTTTCGAAGCTTACTTGGAGTTGCAGAGATACAGTTGAGCTTGAGGGGGAGTGTTGAGATGGCAAGCTCAACACATGTGGACATGGATGATGGACCGCCTGGTTAGATGGGTCCACACATCTACACTTAGCACGTCGGTGGTCATTATGACTCTCACATGGCCACTGACTCATTACTTATTATATTCAGGTTGTTACACCTATTTACAACTGGCATAGTTATAGCGCCAGTCGACTAGTGTAGTCGGTTATGCATTGTTTGACTTAGTAGGCCACTTTCCTTTTATGTTGTATCTTATCTATACTTTGTGTACATTGTAAAGTGTGTGGAAGAAGAAGAAGAAATCAGCAAGAAAACGTTTTGGCCTCCATCTCTATTCTTGTCTCTTGAGTGAGCTTCTCCTTGTGCATTCTGTGTGTGTTTGGCGCAGCATCTTGAGCAACCCCCTCCACCACGCGATTCTTGACACCTACTATGTACAGACGCATAGTAGGGAGTTTGATTTATATGACTATTACCAGGCCAGATTTGAGCTATGCTGTTGGATTGGTAAGTCAGTTTATGCAGGCTCCAAGGAAACCGCATTTGGATGCGGCTAGACGCATACTCAGGTATGTGAAGTCCACATTGCAGTATGGACTATTTTATGAGACTGGGGTTCAGATACAGCTGCATGGATACACTAATGCTGATTGGGCTGGTAGTATTTCTGATAGACGATATACCAGTGGATATGTGTTCTCTTTTGGGAGTGCTGCAGTCACTTGGAGCAGCAAGAAACAGCCTACAGTTGCCTTGTCAAGCACAGAGGCTGAGTACAAGGGTGCAGCAATGGCTGCATGTGAGGTAGCTTGGTTGCATAAGCTACTTTATGATATGCATTAGTCTACAGATGGGCTAGTTGTCATTTATTGTGACAACATGAGTAGTATACACTTGGCAAATAACCCAGTCTATCATGCTAGAACAAAGCACATTGAGGTGCATTATCACTATGTGCGAGAGAGGGTTTTACTAGGTCTTATTGATCTAGTTTATGTCAGCACAGAGGATCAGGTAGCTGACATATTCACGAAGGCATTGGGCGCAGAGAAGCTGCGCAAGTTCAGAGACCTGCTTGGTGTGCAGGAATTGGGATTGAGCTCGAGGGGGAGTGTTGACATATCGAGCTCCACTCGTGATACGCCAGGGTGACCGTTGTGTATTTATGTCACCGACTTGTCAGTTGCAGATGCGGTTGGTACAACGCCCCTGAATAATAGCTACATGATAGCTATCCTTATCTACTCTAGTTCGTGGCTCAGTTAGTATGCCACCTTAGTTAGTTGAGTTTGGTTTGAGACCCATATCTAGGGTTCTTCTATTTCTTTGTACTTGAGTTCTTTTGGCTTTCACAACTAAGAAGAGGAAAACTGTTTTCAGCCTCCACCCTTGTGTGTATTCCCCCATTGTGCAAGCAAGAAAGCTACAAGTGAGACTCCTTCCTTCTCTCCCACAATCTTGACAACCCATTTACAAAATACAATGTTTTCAACATACTTGGGGCTATTTCTCCTTTTGGAAATGTCAAACTCCATCATTCCCACAATCTTTCAAACTCCCTAGCAAAATCCTCAACACATTAATCCTATTTTTGCACACAAGTTTCTATTTTTGCCCAAATCTCACTCTAGCTTTCTCTTTTTTATACCTAGATAGAAAAACAGTTCTAATGGTTTCATAATCAAATTTATGCGAAGGTATTTTAAATTTTAGGTTTCTCTCAAAGTCATCTAATCATTTTCGTGCTTTTGCCTACAATTGATACCTAAGAATCTAGAGTTTTATCCTCAGGGTTTGTCACTCTTTGGATCAAACAACATAACTCACTTTTTTCTAAAAATCTTTGGGGATCCTCAGTCTGATTACCATGAAACTCAAGAAAATCATCAGCCATCTCAACCAAACAACAAGCACAAGAATTCCAAATCTATGTCACAACCAAGTCAAACAATCAGGACAAAGTCAATTTTGGCACTCCTCAGTAGGAGGGGACACAAAAAAAGAGATACTTAGTGAGTGGTGATAGAAGACAAGCCTTACTCACAACTTGAAAATGGAATGTTAAGGAGTGTTGACTAGGGACTTGACTTTGTCAATGTTCAACACAAAATGAAAATTTGCAATGTTTGACAAACACATCATGAACAACTCACAAACACAAACAACCAACAATACCTCTTGTAGCCACAAATATTCCAAAATCAAACATAAGGTAGAGCATCAACAAATATCAAATCATTAAAATTTGAGTTTGGAAAACAATTACTTCATATCTCTTTGAAATTTGTTACACAACTCCTTCAGCTCTTCTAAGTTTCCACAAGGTCAATCAATACTAATATACATCCATACACTTGTATGGGATCCTCTTCTCTCTTCTCTCACAAGACAAGTGTAATATTTCCATGCAATTAAAAGTCAGTTGGTTAGTTCGAAAAATAGTTAGTCAATTAGTAAGTTAGTAAGGTTACTAACTAAAGTAAAAACTAACTAACATTAATAACTAAACTTCAAACATGGAGAAGAAGGGGCGATCTGAAAGATTTCTAAGCAAGTGTCTTGGGGTCTTACCCCCCTTTCGGAGCCAACGGAAGCATCACATTTGTGATTTGAGCATCAGATTGCATCTTAGAAGTTTCAGATCACTGATTTTGCCAAGATCCCCTCCACAAAGAGCTCTTCTTCTCAGCCACCACTACCCTTCTTCTCTAATTCATCTATAAATATGAGGCATGGGGAACAGTTTAAAGAGGCACAAGGAGACCCCGAGAGGCTGCGAGAGAGAGGTAGAGAGAGGGAGGTAGAAGGATACTCCTCCAAGAGGCTGCGAGAAGGAGCTTGAGAGAGAGAGAGAAAGAGAAAGAGAAGAGTTACCCCGAGAGGCTGTGAGGGAGAGAGTTAGCTCAATCCCCCCATGTCTTGGTCTTTGACTAGGCCATCTTCTCTTACGCTCTCCCATCTCAAATTTATTCTGCCTTCTCTATCTCTCAAACACGCTCACGGACGATGGCCCCAAAGCGATGAGGTGGAATGACCATGAGAACCACTGCAACTAGTCAAAGAGCGGGTATTGCCGGAGATACAAGAGTGCCGAAGGATGCTGAAGTTTCCACTCTCACAATGGAATATTGGGTGTGGTGAATGCAAGTGCGAACAAAGACCAAATTCCCAATGTTGTTGTGCCAAATCAGGTTATTTACTACTAGATTATTATTTTTCCACTTAAAATAATAAAGTTTTAATCAAAATTTTGCATAAAATATTAGCTTTTATATTTTTCACTTACACGAATTGACAACTTTATCTAGAAAGCATAGTAGTACATGCATAAATGATTAATCACTATGAATTGCAGCTAGATTAATTGAGATTCTAAATCCTAGAATCATGTTGGAAATAGTTGCCAGAGGTTATTGCACATATGTCTTTATGCACATTCGATATAGTTATGGTCAAACGCGACAAGGTCAAGTGTTGACTAAGGCTTAAAAAGCAAAACCTTATTTAAAGGTCTTGTAAATCATCTCGTTAAATTATTGTCATAATATTTTTTTTTCTAAAGAAAATTCGCTTATGTTGGGTAAGATAGCCCAAATGGGAAATTCATGTCTTGCTTAACATGTTGTAAGAGATGTACCCAACACTTCTTTATGGGGAGGATAATCTCATTAGAATGTAAGGTTACCTTAGAATAAGGTCTACCTTTGCTATGGAAGCTGTGAGTTGCACGATGGTGTGATTGACATTGCATCATTTGCTATACATTTGAAAGGACTGTTTGTGTTTGCTAAAATTTAGATCTCTGATTGAAAATATTGACAAATAGGATAAAAGGAGGGATCGCGCTAGGCTAACCCCCAATCTAGCTGTGAGACCCTACTCCAAGGGGGTCATGGTTATCGCTTCGAGAGGCTTAGACCCGCTTAGTAAGGAAAGGTCTGTTCGTAGGGATAGTCTTTGATAGTAGAAAATGTGGGTGCTAGGGGGAGGGGGGCTTTGGCTGTAAATCCTACATTGTTCCTAGAATCTGACAAGCCCCTTCATGACCTAGGATGGGATGTTGGAATCCTAAATACTAGTTACAATGGTGGAATCTTGGTGGGCAGAATACCCTCATGGAGTTCTGTGTATCTTTCATAGGGTTGAAAAGATGAAAATTGTAATAAAATTTTAATATAATAAAGAAAATTTTTTTACTCAAGGGTTGTTTGAATTGTATGCATATCCTTGAGATGAATTACGTGAAGGAACGTGTGATTTAACTGACTAATTAAGGAAGTTTGTTGTATATGTTCTAATAAATGTGCTATAGGTAATTAAAAAAATAAATATGATTCCGTCATCAAAGGAAAGTGGGTGGGCGTAACCCCCGATAAGTTTGTCCAACAATAGGGTGGTCTCGGTTAACTAGGAGCTTTTCTAAATCAGTGATAGAAATAGAAAGATGATAAATTGACCGACTAGTTGTTAGGTAGAACCAACTTGCATTGTTTTAGGGGGCCGGAATGGGATTTTGCCTTATGGGTAGGAGGGTTGATGTATTGCACTCCCCTCCGTCTCCCATTCTCTTTGAACCAAGTGCAATGGCAAGTCCACTTCAGATCAAGTGATCCTGCAAAAGTGGGAATGTGAAATTTCACATGCTAGCTGTCTGCTAGAAGACCAGTCTGAATTTAGGAACCCAAAAATTTAGGTCAAGCCTAGTGGGTTTGGCTGAAACATTTCTGTTGTGATGAAGGCTTTGTGAGGTCTAAGTAACAAACCCCATGATGTTTCAAGGGAGCGTCGGGCTGTGTCATTTGGAAAACCTATTGATGGACTACTAAAAGGTGTGCCTTGGAATGAGCCTCACGGAAACCTCACAACAAGTTTTTCTCACAATGGAAGGACCGAGCCTAATGCTTTGGCCTCTCCTCTTTATATAAGTTTTTGGTTTCCCACACCTTGTGTTGTGCTTTTTGAAACGTTTAAAGAATTTTCAATCATTTAAAGCTTCTTTAAAGATTTAATAGCTTTTAACATTGTGAATGAAGAGCCTTTCAATTTTTTAAGCTTTTTATAAAGCTTTAGGAAAAAATGTTTCTTCTTAATCTCTTCCCTCCTGCCAACTGTGTTTGTTAATACCTCTAACTAATGCCCAAAATAATTGTGCTTTATAATAATGATTTCAAAAAACATTGTAGATTCAAAATGACACTCTCCTTTAGTGTTTGTTGTTTGCATGATTGAAGTATTCTTCTTCTGCTTCCATTTCTGTTCCCTTGGCTAGTTGTTCTTTCCACTCACTACGGCTTGACTAATGACATTCAAGCACACAGTAATGACAATGTCATTGGCCAGATCCAATTGGACACTCTAATCATCATTGTTTTTTTCAATGTAACTAAAGCTTGTTGGTCAATCAGTGCCAAGTGTGACAAAGGGGTCTCGGGGAAAGACTAAGGCAACTGTATGCCATCATGAAATTGCTTGATAATAACCACATTGTATGGTCACTTCGAAACATTAGCTATAGCTTATTTTCCCCTGATCCAATACTATTTAAGTAGATAGTATAGTTAATACTTTCATGCAGTTGTTGATCGAAGCTCTGCAACCATTGAAATAGAACATTCATTTGTAGGTTCTCAAGAATGCATGGTTATGCAAATAGTAAAGTTAAAGTCCATGAACCCTATATAGCCCCCACATCAGCAATGCCATTGTGATTATGTGGTCCACTAGTTGTTAAAACAAATAAAAGCCTGGGTTGACACTTGCATAGAGCCAAGAGAGCAATCTAGCAAGATCCAATAATGCAACAATGCTGCTTCCATTGCTGTCCCTACCTTCTGAAAGCATCTCAAATGTGAGGAGCATGGATTTTTTCAAGATTATGGATGACTTCATCAAGCCATGTAGCTAAAACACAATTCTCATCACTGAATTACAATTGCTTTATAGCACTGCTAATGGATTTTAGATCTTGCAAAGTAGAAATTATTCTACTTTCTTTCTTCAGTGATAGTGAATTTTCTTCAGGGACAAGCTTTTAGTATGGGCAACTGACCTTACTGTCACAGGTAAGATTGGAAGAAACTCTACGACTACCTTCAATATGTGTGGTAGCTAGCTATTCTAGACTTAACTTTTGAGCAACCTTAAGTCTACCTCTCTAGATGGCTATTTAGGAAACTTGAAAAGCATAGAAGGTTCCATTTTAATTGCATCTAACACCTTTGAAAGTTTCTTCACCCATCATGCATCATCTTCATCTCTAGAATTCAAAATAGCTCCCATGTTTCCTTTTGCCATTAATTGACTTTTGACACCTGTTTGGTCCAATGAAGCCTTAACAAGAATGAATCCATTATAATTTTGTTCATGCAATGTGCAATGTGTCCTAGAGAATATGCTTAAAAAATGTATTCCATGCTCAATCAAACAGGAATTGAGAAAAGATGCAATGTCAAATCCATGCGATGCAATCAGACAAGCAATGCTACACTCAAAAAGATGGATACATTGGAAAAAATAGTGCCTAGCCTATCTACATGTGCCTGTGTGTCATGCAAAATGCAAACATAATTCCTTGATTAACTTAAATCCTTTATCCACCTCTCATCTCTTAGCAACGAAATATTTTACTCTACTCCACCCTCCCAAAATCTCACAATCTCTTAATAAAATAATGGTCCTCACGATGTTGACCAGGAAAACAACCCATCTCACAATTGATGATGACCCTCATGACCCTCAATCTCATGCAACCACCTTTCCCACTCATGCAGAGGCTCCTAGTTTAGAACTCTTGTACATGCAAAAAATTGTTCATGCACAATGAAGGTGCTCTCTCAAGTATGTGTGCATCTCAAATTTACAACATGTAGCTAGAGTAGGCGTAATTATGATGTGCTAGTCCTCAATGATGGTGCAAAACGTGCATCAACCCAACCATGGCATGGAAGTAATTAATAAAATCAAGAGATGACCCTCGAGTGTAGTGTATTTGAACAAGTGTAATGTGAAGTGGTCATGAGCCCATAATCCCTGTGATGTGCAAGAGTATCGACTAGAAAATATACATGTTTCATGATGTTTAGTAGCTACCAATAAACTCTAGCTCCAGCCTGTCCAAAAAACTCCAATCTCGACCAAGGCTATCGAGTTTCCACACTAAAAAATCCAAGAAAAATGAGAAAAACATTTCCTAAACTAGACAAACACAAAAAATCTAGCTACAAAACTACAAAATAAACAATCACGCAATCAACTAAGCTAACAAAAATCCAACCTACCTATAGTTTTTATAGGGGTTCTCAGTTTTCGTGAAAATGCTTGATAGCGTATTAGGGACTGAGTACTCCTTCTATATTCAACATTCATTCCTTGTTCAATGTAGATTTCTTTGTTCTTTTCTTGTAATCTCTCTTTATTCCTTTGTCTTTTTGTTCATGTTCCTTATTTTGTTATATACCCTCATAAAATCAAGAGGTGAAAATTAGATATTTAACTCTAGATAAGATCCATGAGGAGGCTATTATGCCTTTGACTATTCATGAGCCACATGGGGATGTTATGCCTTAGGAGGGTTTGGTTTTTGATTCACACAAAATACATGAGCATCATAGCTCATGAACTATTTGGAAAAACTATCAATGGTCTTTTTCTTTATCCCATCACTATATGTATATGCCTTTCTTTTTATTGGTAGTCTCTTGAGTGAGCTATGTAACTAGTTAGAGTGCTATGAGCATCCTACTAGAGAGGCTCTACTAATCATTTCTCTATGTGGCTTATTTTGAAGTGCAAGGATTTGGTTAAGGAATTTAAATGATGTCTTAGTAGATTTGTCTATATTTTGATAAATCATTTGACATTAGAAGGGTTCAAGTCATGGCTATGCTAGCCATCCACCAAATTACGCATTGTAGTTATCTTTCTTGTATTACCCTTAGTCTTTAGCTTGGTTTGTTTAGTGCCTTTATGAAAATAGACTTACAAGGTCATGTGATATATGGGTATTGGAGGTTCTAATAGGTGTGGCCTAAAGAGGCTCTTTCTTTATCTCATTTATTGATCACACCTTGTTATATGATGGGATTTTGCTAATACAAATCTATCATGATAGTTTGCACCATATTTTTGCTTCATTTCCATGTTTACTATAGCAGTATTCTTTGTCTTGTCTTCCTAATGCCATCATAAATGCTATATGGTAGTTTCTCAATGTTCTATGGTGTTATCTTTGAGTTTTTATGCTTGTTTATTGAAGCAACAAAGTCATTTCCACAATACCTCCAACAATATGTTGTATTTCTTGATGCAACAAAGCAGCCTTGTTATGTTTTATGCATAGACTAGGGTTTTAACATAAACCATGCATGGAGAAGATGGTTATCCCTGAATTATAGGATATGACATTGAAATATTGTCATAGCTCCCATAGATTGATCTTTATGCTCATGGTTGGAAACTCTGACAGATTTGCTACTTCTATGAGGATCCCTTTAATTACTTTGATATAACCAAAGTTATCTCTCTATCCTTGACAATGACTAAACATCTATTGGATCTTTTTTGAGATCAAATGATGAATGTAGATTCATCAAAAAGTGTTTCACGTGATGATCTATAAATGAGCATATTTATCAATGCGATGGTATGAATGGTGGATTAGTTATGCATCCCTTGAATGAAATGGAGCTAATTTTTATATGCATACACTTTTATTGTATCAATATGATATCACATGACTTATAACTAATTTTACTTGATTATCCAATAACAAATATAATTTTGGAATCCTTCATATATTACAAAATATAATCTTTATTTTGTATGTATCCTTTTGAAATGATGCTACTATCTTTCTTGTAAACCAAGTTTTTCCTCAATGGGACTATATTCACTAGAATTTTTGTATGTAACTTGAACTTTTTAATTTAATTTGATTGTCATGGGTTGTTTGATCAAATATTGTGAGAATAAATACTCAAGCATGCTTTTAATGCTTTGAGGTTGAGTTAGTTACATGATTATAATTTTTAAGAGAAATCATTTTGAGATTCCATGTCCCTATAGGTTTAAAACAAATCACTTGGCTAATAGTCTTTTCAAATATTTTGAAATTTATTGCATGAATTCTCTCATATTTTAAATCATGGTATATGCTTAGTATTTGTAAGCCTTTTTGAGTTCATAAAGGTAAACCATGAGTAACTAACCTAGTGCATATGCAAAGTAGTGAATTGGATATTGATATTATATCATAGACTTAGAGTGATTATTGCAATATATTGAGTAAATATGACACTTAGAAATATTAGATTTTCTAACATAATGAACTCATGTTTTCATAATATCCTCTCAATGTTGAATGCAATCCTCACAATTGAATAATAAACTTGGTATCTAGGCTTCATGGGATATTTTCATGATCCTTAATGATATCAAAAAGATATCGGTCTTCTGATACTAAGAAAAGATGGATCCAAATCCACTTTTTCTCAAATTTATGAACAAATTGAGAGTGATAAGATTATAGGTGGGTGTCTTGACTTCATCAAGGATAACAATGTTGTTAAGAAACAACACAGATAGCAGTGGACTCTAGGTGACAATATTCAAGTTTATAGAAAGAGGAGTGCTAGCATCACAATGAACTTCCTTCTTCAAATAAGCAATAATATTTACAACAAGTTGAAGAGGAACAAAGTGGCACTCCAAGCAATGTCACTTCCAAGCTAGGAAGTAAATTATTAAGTGTCCAAGCATTATTGAGACTTGGAAACAAGAATGTAATAGAGTAAGACTGAACTTTAAAAATAAACAATCTCAAGTGATGATAGGTGTAAATTACATATTGAAGATATTAATGAAGAGCCTCAACTCCAAATTTGATCTAACGAATGCAACTCATGGTATTGGAAGGGCATAGTGGAAGTGGAGAACGCCATAACATATATTTTGGAAAGTAGATGGCATGAAAGAAATTATCTTGTGTTTCAAGGGCTTAAAAAGGTGGATATATGATATACAATAGTGGAGCAAGAATTAGGTGATAGGAAATAAATATAATGTAGTGGAGAAATAATCAAATGATAGGAGAGAAATTTAGGATATATAGCAATGGAGCAAGAATCAAATGATAGGAAAGAATTATAGGCTTGAATAGAGAAGCTGCATTCTTACATGGAGAAACATGAAGATACTTGCTCTTTAATATCAAACTTGTTACATAATACATTTGTTGGGATTTTGAGTTCTTTGGCTACATTGCATTACTTCAAAGATAAAATCTTTGCTTGTGTAAGGTGAAAGGATGATGACACATGGTTATATTTCTAGCCTCCAAGGTTTGATTTATGTACCATGTTTACTAAACACAAAGTCAATCTTGCACACAAAGGCATCTTTGAAGGAGGTGGAAAAATTCAAGACATTAGTTACATGCTTATGTGGATGTCCTCAGAAGGAAATGATACACAATCCAAAAAGTAAACATATCTTAACAAGGTTCTATTCTCTACAAAGGTGGAAGGCCCAACTCAAGGTGATCCATTGAACTCTATAGAAATTACATGGTGTAGTGGTGGATAGGATCTTGGAAAGAAGTAGAGAACACAATAAATATGAAAGGAACAAAAAGTGCTTTAATTTTAAAGGAGCAGATACAAATATGGCTTTATCCACCCATGCTCTTCCACCATGAAGCTTAGATGGCAATCTAGAGAGATAATAGTAGGTGAAGAGCTTAAGGGTAGCTAGAAGAACTCTAATTGGGTGAAAGATAAGTTGACAATAGTATTAGAGGGGTCTTCATTTTATAGCTCGGGAAGGTAGTTTAGTCAGCCTATCCTACTATATTATGAACCTTTCCTAGTTGGCCAAAGGAATATTTCCTTTACTAAGCTCCCACATCCTACAACTTGATGCATTGTGTCTGGAGTTACTATCGGCATAACTACTCTATCTAACCCAAAGGCTATATCCATAAAGGTCACCTTTTTTCCATCTAGTCACATAGACCTCATCTAGCATACAAGTCAAGACCCATTAGGCTCACACATGGCATCTTCTCATAATGGGGGCCTTATAACTTCGAGCACCATGGATGAGGGTGGGGTATCGAGTATATCTAACCCCACCTCACCCCCCCCCCCCCCTCCCAAAGTCCACCTACAAGTAAACTACATTCCCAACCAAATACCTAGTCTCTAAAAATGAACTCGAAGAAAATTCTTAGTAAGAGTTTTGGTGAGGATATATGCTCCATTCTTCTTCATTAAATAGTAGGTAAGTTGTTGAGATGGCAAGCTCAACACATGTAGACATTGATGATGGATGACTTGTGGCTAGATATGGGTCTGTGCATCTACACTTATCATGTCGATCCTCACATGGCCATTGACTAATCACTTATTATATTTAGTTTGTTACACCTACCTATAGCTTATATACTCATAGTGATAGTCGATTAGTATAGTAAGACTTAGTATGCCACTTTCCTTTATGTTACATCTTATCTATACTTTTTGTACATTGTATTGTGTATAAGAGAAGAAGAAGAAACCAGCAAGAAAACGTTTTGGCATCTATCTCTCTTCTTGTGTCCTTAAGTGAGCTTCCTCTCATGTGTATAGTGTGTGTTTGGCACAATAGCTCTAGCAAGTCTCCCCACCATTTGATTCCTTGCATGGTATTAGAGTGATGTTACTGAGAGAGGATGGTTTTGAAAGCCAAAGTGAAGAAGAAGAAGCAAGGATTTGAGCAAGCAAATAACGGGTAAGAAGCTCTCCCATTATTTTACTCTTTCTCTTGGATAGTACTTGTGGAGGCACCGAAAGTAGGGTAGTGTAAAAATCTTAGATTTCTATTAGATTTGATGTGCAAGAATAGCACTATATATTCTACAAAGGAGTCCTTTTGGGTTTATCCACAGCTTTTTTCACCATTTGAGGCCATTTTGAGCCCCCGTTTTGGAACCAAACGGTTGTGGACAATAGTTTCAAGGTATACTGTAATTTCATTTGTGTTCACAGAAAGTGGGTGCACATGCTACAAATTTCAAATCTCCAAGTCTTTGGTTGTTTATCAGGAAAAAAACACAAGTTTTATATGCAAATAGGTTGCAGATTACATGTACTACTAAGCAATCAGTCAGAAAGATTACTTAGTATATTGTTGTGCACTTGTTGTGAAAGGTTGCAGAAGACTTGCTTATTGTTTTGTATCAACTTTGTGATAATGGGAAAGAATAATGGAAACCCCATCATTGAGAAGATGGACAAGAACAATTATCCATTATGGAAGTTTTGTATAATGAACTTCCTTATTGGAAAAGGCCTTTACGAGTTTTTTTCAAGTGAAGAAAATGAGGTAAAGCTGAGTAACATGGCAATGACTGTAGATGAATTAAAGGTATGGAAGAATGGAATGCAAAGGAGAAAAAGATGATGTATTAGCTATCTGTAGTCATTGATAATACTATGTTGGGGCATATAAAAAATGCAAAAACTTCACATACAGCTTGGAAAATGTTTGAAAACATGTTTTTAGTAAATACAAGTAGGAGTTGAATACCTTGAAAAAAGGAAAAATGTCTATGAGTATGGTTTGAAGGTGAGGAGCATTATTGATTCTTTGCAGCGATTGATGCATCTAATCATACGATTAGCTATGTTGAATGGTTTAGAGAGATGTAGGATTTCCAAAATCTAGGTTATGTGTAGGCTGGTGATGATTCACTCCACCCAATTACACACATTAGAAAAGTTTCCTTATCTTTGCATGATGGCCAGATAAAGAGTCTGTTAGATATATTACATGTGCTATCAATCACAAAGAATTTAGTTTGTGTTAATCAAATGGTAGAGCAAGGGTTGCAAGTTTGATTTAATACAAAAGGTTGTTTTGTGGAAGATTTTAATGATAAGTGCAAGTTGGTTGCAAAAGAAAGTAGAGTTGGTAGCATGTTCACTTTAGATGTTAAATTTTATACTATGAATATTGCTATGTATACTAAAGGGAAATGAGTAATTACAGATATTGAAATATGGCATAAATCTATTGAATATGCAAATGTGCAAAGGCTAAAATTGATTGGTTACAAGGTTTCTTACTTTTAGAGTTGTAGAATTTCATAAAGTGTATGAAGCATGTCAATTTGGTAAACAAGCAAAATAACCTTTTTTGCATGACAGAGATCTGAGCAAAAATATACTTGATGCTGTACATACAGATATTTGGGGGCCTACACAAAACATATCTTTTAATAGTAGCAAATACTTTGTCACGTTTATTGATGATTGTTCAAGAAAGCTATGGATATATTTCATGAAGGAAAATAGTGATGTATTTGAGCACTCCAAAACTTTCAAGAGTACCATTGAAAGAGATTCACGCTTGAAAGTTAAGTGCTTGAGATCAAATGGAGGGGAACCCTATCTCTCTAATGAGTTTAGTGACTTTTTGAGGTCTCATGGGATAAAGAGACAGTTTACTTGTAGGTATACCCCATAGCAAAATGGGGCTATAGAAAGGAAAAATAGACATATTACAGAAGTTGTACGGGCATTGATATCTGAAAAGAATAATATGCCAAAATACATTTGGTCTAAAGTTGTTCATACTAGTGTTTATATTATGAACAGAACTCCCAGAGTTACAATTCATGGGATGACTCTCAAAGAATGGTTTACAAGCAAGAAGTCCAATGTGTCACACTTGAAAGCTTTGGTTGTATTGCATATGTTTGTGTGCTTGATCCAAAGATTGAAAATTTTATATTTATTGGATACTCTTTAGAGCAGAAGGGGTATCATTGTTATGACCTTGTCATAGGTGAGTTCAAAGTGAGTAGAGATGTTAGCAATTGGTATGCATGTAGTGGTGATGCATTGGATGATGATGATGATGATGATGATAGTTATGTGCAGAAAGAAAAGAAAGAATCATGAAGCCTTAATGGATCAAAAATATCATCAGGTACTACATCCATAGTTATCCCTTGATCTGGGAGACTAAGGAGTAGCCCCACATCTTTAGGTGCATCTACAAGTGTTGCAAGTAATGATAAAGGGAATAAGAAAGTGTTAGATAGTAATGATGCATCTACTAGTCATTTGGAATTTGATGGAAATTCTAGTGGTTTAGAGAGTTTGGATGATGACCTAATGATGACCTAAGTATTCCTTCAGTCAAGACACCAAGTGTACAGAGAGCACATGGTAATGTAAAGGCTCCACTAAGTAATCCAGTGGTACATAGGTCTAACAAGGTTTGATACCCTATTAAAAGATTTAGTTTTTAAGGTTATGAAACTCACCATTATGCTTATATGGTAAAGGTGGTTGATGATGTTGAGGCCACTTTCTTTTAGGATGTTGTTGGTTATGCTCATTGGAATGCAGCAATGGATGAGGAGGTGGCTATATTAGAAGCCAATAAGACTTGGGATCTAGTATCATTGCCTAAGGGCAAGCAAGCTATTGGCTATAAGTGGATCTACAAAATCAAGAATAATATGGAGGGTTTTGGTAGCATGTATAAGGCTAGGCTAGTTGCAAAGGGCTATGCTCAAATATATGGCATAGATTATAAAGAGACATTCAGTCCAGTTGCTAGAATGGCAACTGTTAGATGTGTGATTGGTTTGGAAGGTTGGATTTTGCAACAAATGGATGCCAAGAATACGTTCTTGCATGGTGAATTGCAATAGGATGTGTATATCAAGCAACCAATAGGTTATGAGGATTTAGAGCATCCCACATATGTGTGCAGGTTAAGGAAGGTTCTCCATGGGCTGAAGCAAGCACCTAGAGCATGGTTTGACAAGATCAGAGAGTATCTTATCAACATTGGATTTTATATTTTTAATGCTGTTATCACGCACTTTATGTGAGAAAGGAAGATGTAGGTTTGGTCTTCATGGTCATTTATGTGAATGACTTGATTATTATACAAAGCACTGATAGTGGGATTGCTAAAGTTAATGACTTTTTAAATAAAAAGTTTGAGATGAAGGATTTGGATGAGCTAAGATACTTTCTTGGTATTGAGGTGATCAGATGTGATGATGGTATATGGTTTTCCCAAAGGCAGTATTACTTGGATATGTTATCCAAGTATGGTATGACAACATGAAGCCACTTTCAGTGCCATTGGAGAAAAATGTGAAGTTAAGTGCTGATGTTGGGGATGAGATAGAAGACCCTACTATGTTCATGAGGATAGTGAAAATTTTGATTTACATGACTATCACAAGGCCAAACTTGAGCTATGTTGTTGGCCTTGTCAGTCAATTTATGCAAATGCTTAGAAAGCCTCATTTGGATGTAGTTAGATACATATTGAGATATGTGAAGTCCACTTTGCATTATAAAATTTTTTATGAGATAGGTAAGAACATGCAGATGTTTGGATACATAGATGAAAATTGGGCTAGTAGAAAGAAGATCTACTAGTAGGTTCATATTTTCCCTTGGTAGTATAGAAGTTACATGGAGTAGCAAAAAGCAACCTATAGTTGCTTTATCGAGTAAAGAGGCTGAGTATAGAGGTGCTACTATGGCAGCATATGAAGTGGTATAACTGCAAAAGTTATTCGGTGATTTGGATGTGCAGAGAGATGGGCTAGTTGTTATTCATTATGAAAACATGAGTAGCATACAGTTAGCTAGGAACCTAGTGTTCCATGCTAGGATAAAACACATTAGGGTGCATTACCACTTTGTGAGAGAGAATATAATTGTAGGAGATTGACTTAGTATATTTCAGTACATAGGATCAAATAGTTGACATTTTACAAAGGCATTGGGTGTAGAGAAGCTTTGAAAATTTTGAAGCTTACTTAGAATTGTAGAGACACAGTTGAGCTTGAGAGAGAGTAATGAGATGGCAAGCTCAACTTATGGACATTGATGATGGACTGCCTAGCTAGATGGCTCCATATGTCTAGAATTAGCATATTGGTGGTCATTATGATCCTCATATAGTGACTAACTTATCAATTATTATATTTAGTTTGTTACACCTACCTATAGCTAGCATAGTTATAGTGCCAACCAATTAGTATAGTCAATCATGTACTCTTTGACTTACTAGGCCACTTTCTTTTATGTTGTATCTTATCTACACTTTGTGTACATTGTATTGTGTATAAGAGAAGAGGAAGAAACTAGCAAGAAAATGTTTTGGCTTCCCTCTCTCTCGTTATGTGCTTGAGTGAGATTTCTCTCTCGTTATATGAGATTTCTCTTGCGTGTATGGTATGTCTTTGGCACAGCAGCTCAAGTAAGTGCCCCCACCACGTGATTCCTAATATAAGCTCTATTATCCCATCCTCAATAAGTCATGCACGTAGTGATATTGGATCTCAATGTATTTGGTGCATGCACGAAAAACTGGATTTTTGGCAATGGCGATGCAACTTTGATTGTCACATCTTAGTACATTTGGATCTTCATCTTGCACTCCCGCTTGCCATAGGGGCCTCCTTAACCATATTGCTTCATATGCAACAAAATAAGTTTCCTTGTACTCTGCTTGTACTCTGCTTTGGTAGAAGACAATGCCACAATTGGTTTCTTTTTGCTGATTTGAGAGAATATTCCTAAAACTAAAGAGAAACAATATTAAGAAATTGATTTTCTAGAATCACTATCACATACATAATCTAAGTCAGAATTCTCCAGAAGAGCACTTTTGAAATTGTATGTGATACCATAGTCAAGAGTTTTCTTCAATTATTTGAGCACCAGAATCCTAGCTTTCCAATGACTTTCTCATGGTTTGTTTGAGGACCTACTCAAAACCCCAACAACAAAACTGACATCTAGCTTGGTGTTGCATAATTGGATAAGGGTTCTAATCAACCTCTTGTACCTCCCAATGTCTACTAGTATTGATACATTGACCTCCATAGATGGTAGCTATCACCTTACACTCAATCATGACAAATGCCTTTAAGATCTCCCACGAATACGTTTGAGAGATGAAGATTTTGCCAAGGCTCTTACTAGATTTCAATCCCCAAAAAATAGTGCAAGAAGCCCAAGTCTATCATTTCAAACTTAGAGCTCAAAGCATTTCAAGTCTAATGGATCCTATCTTCATAGTTACATGTAATAAGAAGATCATCCATATATAGGACAATCACTATAGACTTTGCAATACACAAGCTAGCATCTGAGACACATATTTTAAAATTCAATCCTAAAAAGAATTGAACAAGGAGGTTATTTCAACCCATACAATGACTTCTTTACCTTACAAACTTTGTTCTTAGAATGGGGGGTTTTAAATCCCAGTGGTTGAGCCATGTATACCTCCTCCTTGAGGTCACCATTAAAATACCAATTCGACATCCATTTGGAAAAATTGCCACTTCTTATGAGCAGCCACTATAAGTACTATGTGAATAGTGGTCATTCTAGTAGTTGAAGCAAATGATTCTTAAAAATAAAATCCTTCAATCTATAAAAATCCTTGTGCAACTACTCTGGCTTTGTAGTTTTCTAAGCTTCCATCAGCCTTGTACTTAGCCTTCTAGATCCATTTGGTGCCAATAATCTTCCTCTTTTTTTGCCAATCCACTAGCTTCCAAGTATCATTCTTCATTATTCTATCATAGTTAGCTTACGTAGCTACTCTCCATGATGGATGGGCAAGTGCTTCTCCAATTCTATTGGTACTTTACTTTTTTCATAATCTTAGCCATCAAGACCATATTGACTATGTGAACAAAAGCATTTCTTTGCTCCTCTATTCTTAGAGACTTTCGTTTTCCATTTGCCTTTTTTTCAATAGTGGTAGGTTGTTAACCCTCTAACGAACAAGGTGGAAAATCCAAAAAATCTAAAGTAGAAGACAAGGCTAAGGCAAAAGTGAAATGAAAGATGAAGGTGCACCAAAGAAGAATCTGGAAACACAAGAAGTGCAAAATAGTCCTAAATCAAAGAGAAAGGTGCACAAGAAAAAGCACAAGTCAATACTTTTGTAAAAGAGCACAAGACGCACCATGATTTATTTTAAGAGCGTTGCAAATTGTAAAGGTAGATGGGTGGTGGGAAGGAAGCTAGGAAGATAGGAGGAAAATGGGAAAAAGGGCCTAGGCCAAGAGAGGATAAGGGGAGGACCTCCCAAAAGGGATTTAGGGTTTTGTATCTAAAGTTGAAAAGTGAATGAGAAGCTCATTCTTGTGAGTGGCCAAAAGTGCCTCTCTTCTTATTCTTCCTCTTCTTGTTCTTGCTTGCTTGAGCTTGTGCTTGAGAGAGGGAGTGTGAGGGAGTGAGTGTATGAGGGTGAGGGACCTTGGTGGATAAGCTCTTCATCTTCTCCTTTCTTCTTCTCTTCTCTTCTCTTCTTTTGTCTTGCTTTCTCCAATGGAGCTTAGAGGGTGGAGCTTGAGGATGGAGCTCGCTTGAAGCTTGCACTTGGATCATGGAGCTACCAGAGTTCTAGGGAGAGGAGGCAACTCGATCGGGCATGGAGGTAAGCTCACTACACTCGTAGAGATGGATAGCACGTCGGCTATGTGAGAGGTAGCCATTAGTGCTCAGCTTGGAACACTTGAACAGTAAGTGGTCCATGGGTCTTGGCAGTTGAGCTTGTGCTCACCTCTACATTTTGGTTCCATTGCAAGGACCAATGGATTCAAGCCTTGAGTGCTTGCGCGCTTTGAATCGAGCATTGAAGTAGGGTTTTCCCCAAACTGGTGCTTGAGCTAGATAGGTAGGAAGCACGGGAGTTTGAAGAGGTATTCGATCTCCTTCGTAAGTAAGTTTTTGGTTTTTGAGATTTGGAAAGGTAGGTTGGAGCAGTGTAGGTGTTTTCTTTATTGTTTTTGTTTATATTTAGGTAGGATAGGAGCAAACAGTGTGAGCACACATTAGGATTTTTGCTACTGTATAACACGATAAAACAAGAAAAAGAAGGGAAAAAAATAAAATTTTGGGTTAAATGTTGGTCAAGGGAGTAAGGTTGAAGTGATTGTAGACCTAGGTAGGGTAATAAGAGGCCAGGAGTGGCAAGGGAGACTTCATTTTGCATTTCAAGGATTAGGGAGAGCTAGAGAGAGAGAGAGAAAGAGAGAGAGAGAGAGAGAGAGAGAGAGAGAGAGAGAAAGAGAGAGAGAGCTTCACTGCATGGACCTGCTTCAATCTCGTTGTCACCGAGGAGTTCATTGCCCAGTACATGTATTCTTGCACCTTCCCTTGCATCTGTAGCTAGGATCTGGAGGTGGTCGACTAGTGGGAAGGCCTCGATCATTCAACGCGATGAATTCTATGCAAGTTTGGTAAAAAATGCACCGTGTTTGGCCCGCCATCCGAGTGACGGTGATTTTGGGCCAAGTCCTAGAATCTATGGCCCTTGGCCCACCCTGTATTTGGCCACTCAGCCAAACCCATTTGGACAAAACACCCGGCCATTCAGCCTATCCGAATTGACCATTCAGACCAACTTGATATTTGGCCCTCGGTCCAATCCCACTCGAACAAAGCCTACCCGAATTCACCATTCAAATCTCGGCCCACTTGACTCGGTCCTCGACCATTCAGCCATCTGGCCCTCAAAAAACCACGTTCAGACTGTATAAATTTGACATTCGGACCAATTGCATTTGGCCTTTTCTCATTCGGCCCTCAACCCAATAGGAGGAATTCTCAGTCCCACAAAAAATCACATAGTAAGTCCTATAGTCATAGGTCCTCTTTAACATGTCATTATTATGGCTAATAAGGCCACATTAGGCTGCAATGTCATAAAATTTGCAATGATAGGCAAATGAAAAAGGCAAAGGAAAAGTTTAATCCTAATGCTAAATTTTCCAATGATCACAGCATTGTGACTAAGTTCAGTATGAAGATAGAGGAGATAAATGTCTTAGAGTACAGTTCTAATGATTACATACTTTTTGCTTCATTACTTGATGCTACTAAGCTAACCGATGCTTTGTCTTCTCACTCTCAATGTTGGATTCTTAATCTCTAGGGGCTTCATTCCATGTTACCCCACATTGTCATTGGTTTTATAGCTACTATACTATTACAAGTTCTATTATACTTAGGAAGATGACATTGCATTAGATATCATTGGCATAGATGATGTTAGACTGCAATTTAGTATTGTTGCTTCTTTTATATTTCATGATATATTCATGTATTGGCTTTGACTAAAAGACTTATCACAACTAAACACTTGGATGATGGCAAGTACCCTAAGAGACCTGATTTTTACTTTTCTCTATACACATGACTATCATGATCATTAACATCATCCAATGCATCTCCATTAGATACATACCAATTGCTCATCTCATTAAAAAAAAATCCCTACTCACCTAAAACTCACTACTAACAAGGTTATAATAACAATACATTTTCTTGCTTGTAAAACATTCTTCAAGAGTCATACCATGAATTGTAGCTATGGGTGACCAGCTGCCGAATACCTATTTATAATATAGATAGGAATATGAGTAGCCTTAGACCAAAATTTTTTGGGCATATTCTTTTTAGCCATAAATGCTCTTGCAACTTCTACAATATATCTATTTTTCCTTTCTACAGCCCCATTTTGTTGTGGGATATGCTCGCATGAGAACTGTCACTTTATTCCATGAGACCTCAAAAAATCATTGATTTCATTAGAGAGGAAAATTTCCCCCTCATCTGACCTCAAGCACTTAACTTTCAAGCCTATTTTTGTTTCAACAATAAGCTTGAAAATGTTTAAGTGCTCAAACACTTCACTTTTTTCCTTCATAAAATATACCTAGAATTTCCAACAAGTGACAACCAAATGGACGGCTAGCCACCACACCATTTACAACTAAATCTTGAAGGTGCACCCTCTTTAGGGCATCTACTTCCTATCAGATTCTGTTTTTTTAAAAGGAAATTGACATCAACAGCTATTTGTTGATATTGTTTGAAAATCATGTCAGTGTAGTGCTTCATCATGTCCTTAACTTTGCTAAGGACATTTGTTGCAGTTGATTCATAGTCATGATCATCTATTGGTCATTCCATTGGCCTAACAATTTGATTGGGCATTGGTTGTTTCTGACTCACAGGAACAACATTAGGGTTTGATGCTTGGCCTCCTACACTTGGTGGAGCCATTTGACTAGCCATATGCATAGTCACACTGGAAGGAGCTGGCAATAAAGGCACATTTTGGACTACGCTTCCTCTCACATTCGGGTTAGTCATAACTATCCCTTGACTTCCATTTCCATTGGTCAATGCCAAATTATTTCTTGAAACTAGACCCATATTAAGATTGGTTCGAGAGGCATAGGCCACTTCTAGTCAGGATTCTACTTCTTATGCTCCTCTAATGTCAATGTCTACATCCGGCAAAGTGGCACTACTCAACTGCACTTGAATGTTCAAATCCAAACCATGCAAAAAATATTGCAATTGGTTGGGTAGTTTCAAGGATAGGGATAGAGGCTTGCAATTTGCAAAAGACCTCTTTTAACTTCTGACATATTCTTGGATATCCTCATGTGGCTCTTAACGTGTCACATCTAGTACATGTAGCCAATGTTGACCACTCCTTTCAGGGGCAAACTCCCTTCAAAAGGCTTTGTAAAATAAATCAATAGTGGTTATGTTTTTGCCTCTAGGCTGTGATACCATATGGAAACTCTTCCTTTGAGAGTCATGTTAAAGAACATCATTAAATGTCCTTCATCTTGGATACAACAGTTGAACATCAACTTTTGAAACTCCCTAATGTGGAGCTCCACATCTTCCTCCATTAACCCATTAAAGATGGGTAGGGGGAAACCTAAGGCTGGAAAATCCACCATTCCAGCAACTATAGCAATAGGTTGTGCCACCATGGTAACAACCGGATTCGCTACAGGGGTTTGAACAACTAGAACTATAGCTCCACTCAAAGTGGAGGGATTGGTCGAAGGGGGGAAAATACTAGAGCTTCCTCCCCCTAACGGAGTGTGAGTCAAGATAGGGTTATTAAGACCCCACCCTTGCAAAGATATTGGGCCAATCCTTTGCAAATAATATCTTCTATTTATCTTGGCCACCATTTAGCTCATTCAGCCCTTTCTTGCTTTTGAGATCCGCTTGAAAGTCTTGTGAGTCTAGCTCACTAATTTCTAGCATACACTAGAGAATAGATCCCAATCAACCAACGCACGAAAACCGCCACTTATTAGAGGCTTTTAATAATTGCACCACTTGTCGGGACCTAAAATGGGCCCGAAACTAGCTATAAGCACTAGTCGGACCTCTAACACTCTCAAGACACCCCACACGGCCTCGCGGCCAGGAGCATCTAAAGGACACACTGCCCTAACTTCTAATATAGATATTGTGTTTCTTCTCAATGACACCTTCAAATAGCACAAATTAAACCTCAAAGGAGAGACATAGATACTTTTTATCCAACTCTTTCATGGTAGCCTTTGCCCCAACAATATTTGTAAAGTAACATATATTTGTCTACAAATCATATACTATAAGACTCCAACAATGATCCCTATTCAATCATCAAACAACACAAGGATTCCAAAGCACTAGCACTAAAACTAGAATCAAAGAAATGAGTGAAAAAAAATAAGAAATACTCTCGATCAAGCACTTACTTCTCATGATAGGAAATAAAAATGACTCACATAGCATCAATTCTCATATAATGAAAGATCCTCAAAAGCATGGGGTATGATTGTTTGTCATCTTGTAGAGCCCTTAATACTAGCAAATCAAGACAATATATGCCATTATGCAGTGGTGCTGGTAGAAAGTTACAACATAGCTATAAAAAACATGGGGGAATTTTTAAAAAGATGATTAAAGAAACATACCTAATGAGATCAAGGATAAAGATGCCTAGAAAAAAAAACAATAAGAATGTAATGTTGTAGGCTTATGATGATAAAGTTGGTCAAGGCTCTTCTCATGAGAATGAGAGAACACCTGAATATCAACAACATTAAGCTTAACCCACACCTGATTCCCTCTTAAGGGTATAATGGCCTCTGTTTATGCCTCTATACTTGATAGCATGGCCATGTAATCGCCAAAGACAATGTTGATGTGGCAAGATGTCAGGACCTAAAACAGGCCCGACACTGGCTATAAGCACTAGCCGGACCTCTAACACTCTTAAGACACCCCACACAGCCTCGCGGCCAGGAGCATCTAAAGGACACACTGCCCTAACTTCTAATATAGATCTTGCGTTTGTAGTGGAATATAGTCAAATGATTGCCCTTCCCTACTCCTCAGAGGGACATCCCATACATCTTGGTATAATATACCACGTAACACGAACATAGGAGGCAATGCCTCAGCTCAATGCTGTGACCCCAATGTAGCTCTCCTACACCTCGGGGATTGGCCCTTCGATGTGTTGCTCTAACATAAAGAGCATACGAACAATCTCCATTCTTATATATTTTGAACAATCCAGAAGATTTAATATTTCCTTACCAAGCTTGCCCCAAGAAACCGTTCATCTACCCTACAGCTCGGGTTTCCTTACACACTCCACGTAGGTCAATGTTTGGAAAACAATTGCAATGCGTCTAGGCTTGATACCATGTTATGCTCAATGCAAGTGTGGATGACCATTGTGCTCAAGCATTTTATCATTAGAAACTGACTAGGTGAAGTGCAAAAACAACCCTTCAATGTTTTTCCAACTAATCGTATGTGCGGCGTTGATAGAGACTAGCACCAAATTTCTTTGTGCTAGTCTCCTTAACTCAAATGATAGTTTGTCCTATATGTTATGCATAGACAAATAGATCAAAATTTGCATCATTTTCAGCAACTAACCACTTTCACAAACCCTCTTCCCCTTGTCGTTTATATTTTTCATGGTACACCTTTAGGGTTCATTTCTATGTCATTTTACATGTAAAATTTGATAAAAACATACTCCAACATAGAAAAAAGGCTTATCCACGCTGGACAAGCATAGAAACAAGGATTCTTATCCACGCCAAATGCATCCTTCATCCCCCTTTCTTCTTGATTTTTTGCATATGATCAGCCCCTTAGAGGAGAGAGAAAGATTGAATTTTAATCTCAGCAACCAGGCAGTCTTCGCACGAACAGAGATTGGTGATATGGAGTAGTAAATCAAAAGAATCCATTGGCATGATGCATTTGAGGTGTTGTTCTCAGGCTTGAGATGGTCTCATGGAAGAAATCAGCTTGGATTTGGGGGGGCGGTAGCATGGCGTCACATCGTTTTGAAAAATGCCCCCTCCCCACAAATCGAATTATTTTTTGGGGGCCTTTGCCAAAACACCCCCCCCCCCCCCAATTGCCCATGCCCAAAGCTCTCTTAACTTTGGCCCTTTTCCTTTTGGCAGTACCCACCTTTTGAATCTTGCCCCTTCAGCCTCCATTTTGAGTTCCGTAAATTTCTACCAATTTGTCTTGAGGTCCCAAACTGCTGATCACTTTCCATTGCTCGATCTAACATTTGGAAAAATTATGAAAAATCTCCAAGTTCTCTACAAAACTGCTTTGAAATCCCATCTTCCGTGGCTCGTAAAAGTTGCCAAGTCCGTCTTTACTGCTTCTAATTAGGTTCAATTTTTGCCTTGAATTTTCACTTCTCCATGTCTTCCCCGCACTTTAACAATCTTAAACTCTGCTCTCATAAGATATTACTCACTAGCATTTTAGATTTTTGATATGAGGATACACCAATGATTCTATAGTTGAACTATACCCACATAGTCCACCCTTGGTTATGGCATGTCAAGAATCGCGTGGTGGGGGGACTTGCTCAAGATGCTGCGCCGAACACACACAGAATGCACAAGGAGAAGGTCACTCAAGAGACAAGAAGAGAGATGGAGGCCAAAACGTTTTCTTGCTGGTTTCTTCTTCTTCTTTCACACACTTTACAATGTACATAAAGTATAGATAAGATACAACATAAAGGAAAGTGGCCTACTAAGTCAAACAATGCATAACCGACTACACTAGTCGATTGGCGCTATAACTATGCCAGCTGTAAATAGGTGTAACAACCTGAATATAATAAGTAATGAGTCAATGGCCATGTGAGAGTCATAATGACCACCGACGTGCTAAGTATAGACCTGTGGACCCATCTAACCAGGCGGTCCATCATCAATGTCCACATGTCTTGAGCTTGTCATCTCAACACTCCCCCTCAAGCTCAACTGCATCTCTGCAACTCCAAGTAAGCTTGGAAACTTTTGAAGCTTCTCTCTACCCAATGCCTTCGTGAAGATATCAGCTATCTGATCTTGTGTGCTGATATACACCAAGTCAATCTCACCTGCTAGTACCTTCTCTCTCACAAAGTGGTAGTGTACCTCAATATGTTTTGTCCTGGCATGGAACACAGGGTTCCTAGCCAACTGTATATTGCTCATGTTGTCACAATAAATATCAACTGGATCTTCCACCTGTACATCTAAATCAGCCAATAACTTTTGTAGCCATACTACCTCACATGCTGCTATAGCAACACCTCTATACTGAGCCTCTGTACTCGACAAAGAAACTATAGGTTGCTTTTTGCTGCTCCATGTGACTGCTGCACTGCCAAGAGAGAGCATGTATCCGCTGGTAGATCTTATATCAGACATACTACCAGCCCAATCTGCATCTGTGTATCCAAACACCTGTACATCTATACTTGCCTCATAGAAAAGGCCATAATGTAATGTGGACTTCACATATCTCAATATGCGTCTGACTGCATCCAAATGTGGCTTTCTAGGTACTTGCATAAACTGACTCACAAGACCAACAGCGTAGCTCAAGTCTGGCCTTGTAATGGTCATGTAGATCAAACTCCCCACTATCCTCCTGAACATAGTAGGGTCTTCTATCTCATCCCCAACATCAGCACTCAACTTTACATTCTGCTCCAATGGGACTGAAAGTGGTTTGCATGCTGTCATACCATACTTGGACAACATATCCAAGCCATATTGTCTTTGGGACAGCCATATACCATCATCACATCTAATCACCTCAATGCCAAGGAAGTACCTTAGCTCACCTAAATCCTTCATCTCAAACTTCTTCTTCAAAAAATCCTTGACTTCAGCAATCCCACTATCACTATCACCTGTAATAATCAAGTCATCCACATAGATGACTATGATGACCGAACCTGCATCTCCCTTTCTCACATAAAGTGAGTGATCAACATCAGAAACATAAAAGCCAATATTGACAAGATACTCTCTGATCTTGTCAGACCATGCTCTACGTGCTTGCTTGAGCCCATAGAGTGCCTTCTTCAATCTGCACACATACGTGGGATGCTCTGAATCTTCATAGCCTGCTGGTTGATCCATATACACTTCTTCCTGCAAATCACCATGCAAGAAGGCATTCTTCACATCCATTTGTTGCAACCTCCAAACTTTGGCTGCTGCCAAAGCAATCACACATCTGACAGTTTCCATCCTAGCAACTTGACTGAAGGTTTCTTCATAATCTATGCCATATGTCTGGGCATAGCCTTTTGCAACCAACCTAGCTTTGTATCTACTAATACAACCATCTGCATTGTGCTTAATCTTATAAACCCACTTACATCCAATAGCTTTCTTACCCTTCGGCAATGATACTAGATCCCAAGCTAATGCAGCCATCTCCTCATCCATTGTTGCATCCCAATGAGCATGACCAACAGCCTCCTCAAAACATGTGGGCTCAACATCCTCAACTAGTTTCACCATATAAGCATAATGGTGAGCTGCATAACCTTCAAAACCAAATCTTTTAACAGGGTATCTAACCCTGCTAGATCTATGTACCACCAGATCACTCAATGGAGCCTTTACATTACTATGAGCTCTCTGTACACCTGGTGTCCCGACAGAAGGAATACCAAGCTCATCATCCAAGCTCTCTGAGCCATTGGAGTCTCCATCAAGAACTGCATCAATGCCATCTGACACTTTATTCTTTCCTTTATCTTTACTTGTAGTGCTACTAGATGCATCTGAAGATGTGGAGGTACTCCTTAGTCTCCCAGACCAAGGACTACCAGAGGATGTCTCTGGTCCACTAAGAGTCAGTGATTCTTACTTTTCAGCTTGCACATGAGTGTCATGATCATCATCATCATCCAATGTATCACCACTAGATGCATACCAACTGCTCATTTAATCAAAGATGACATTCCTGCTCACTCTAAACTTACATGTGATAGGGTTATAACAGCGATACCCTTTCTGCTCTAAAGAGTATCCAATAAAAAAACATTTTTCTACCTTTGGATCAAGCTTCTTCCATAGCTCATCTGGCACATGAACGTATGCAACATAGCCAAATACCTTCAAGTGCGATACATTAGGCTTCTTGCCAGTAAAGCATTCTTCAGGAGTCATCCCATGAACTGCAGCTGTGGTAGTTCTGTTCATAATATAAACAACAGTATGAACAGCCTCAAACCAAAAATGCTTAGGCATATTCTTTTCAGCCATCAAGGCGCGTGCAACTTCTGCAATATGCTTGTTTTTCCTTTTTGCAACCCCATTTTGCTGTGGGGTATATCTGCAGGTGAACTGTCTCTTTAGACCTCAGAAAATCACTGAACTCATTCGAGAGGTACTCTCCCCCTCCATCTCACCTCAAGCACTTTACTTTCAAGCCTATTTCTATTTCAATTGCAGCCTTGAAAGTTCTAAAGTGCTCAAATGCTTCACTCTTTTCCTTCATAAAATATACCCACATCTTTCTAGAACAATCATCAATGAATGTGACAAAGTATGAACTGCCTCCAAGAGATACATTTTGTGTAGGCCCCCAAATGTCTGTATGCACAACATCAAGGATATTTCTACTTACATCTTTGTCATGTGAAAAGGGTTGTCTTGCTTGCTTACCAAACTGACATGCTTCGCATACCTTATGAAATTCTGCAACTCTAAATGTAGGCAAATCTGTAACCAACCCTTTGGACTGCATTAATTTCAGCCTTTGTACATTTGCATGTCCAATGCGTTTGTGCCAAATTTCAATATCTGCAACAACACCTTTTCCTTTAGCATACATAGCAGCATTCATAGTAGGAATTCCAGCATGGAGAGTAAACATACGTCCAACTCTACTCCCCTTTGCTACCAACCTGCACTTATCATTAAAGTCTTCTACAAAGCAGCCCTTTGCATTAAATCTGACTTGCAGCCCTTGCTCTACCATTTGACCGACGGACATCAAGTTCTTTGTAATAGATGGCACATGTAATACATCTGAAAGACTCTTTGTCTTACCATCATGCAAGGACAAGGGAACTTTTCCAATGTGTGAAATTGGGTGGCATGAATCATCACCGGTCTACACATAACCTGCATTTTGCAAATCCTGCATCTCTCCAAACCATTCTGCATGGCTGATCATATAATTGGATGCACCTGAATCAACATACCAAACATCATCATGTGTTCCCTTTCCTGTAACAGCATTCAGCATATGCTGCATAACAAACATACGTTCATTTTTTACTTCATTCTGTCGTGAAGACGATGCATAGTTTCCCTGCTGTAACTTACCACTGCGAATATAATCTTTCTTACCATAACATTGGGCTGCAATATGACTTGTTTTGCCACAGTAGTGACACACAATACCAGAGTTGTTAGAACCTTTGTTCTGCCATCCACCTCTTGCTCTAAAGCTCCCCTTGCCTCTAAAGTTACCATGACCTCCTGAAACCTGCATATCGCTAAATTGCTGATTCAATCTGTTTTGCTGGTTGTCACTACCACGTCCTATACCACAGTCTCTTGAAGCGAATCTGCCACGTCCCCTTCCTGAACTGGAGTAAAAAGCTTGGACCTATTCACCACTTTTTTCAGATGTCTCACTCTGCATGTTGATCTCTTCAGTGATCATAAGGGAGACCAACTCATCAAAATCTGGAAATGGCTTTCTGACATATATGGAAGTTACAAAAGACTTCCAAGCCTTTTCATTGTTAAGTCCACCCAAGGTAGACGACACCAAATCATCATCATCGTGCATCAATCGCTGCCAAGGCATCTACAATGCTCCTTACCTTCAGTGCATACTCATTGATAGACATCTTCCCTTTCTTCAATGTATTCAACTCTTGCTTGAGTTGAATCTTTCGTGCCTCTGTATTTACAGAAAACATACTTTCAAGTATGGTCCAAGCTGCATATGAATTCTCTGCATTTCTAATATGTCCGAGCATATTATTGTCAATTACTGCAGACAGCCAATACATGAACTTCTTGTCTTTTGCATTCCATTTCTTCCATGCCTTTGTCTCTTCTGTAGTTGGAGGATCACTCATCTCTGGCTCCCTTTCTTCACCTGAAACAAACTCGTAGAGGCCTTTTCCAATAAGGAAGTTCGTAACATGGAACTTCCATGAAGGGTAGTTGTTCTTGTCGAGCTTCTCAATGATGGGGCTTCCACTGTTCTCTGCCATTATCACAAAACTAATACCAAACAGCAAGAAAATCTTCTGCAACCCTCGACTTGTAGTGCACACCAATACACCAGACAACCTTTTTCACAGTCTGCTCAACAATACATGCAATCTGCAACTTGTTTGTAGATAAACCTTATGTTTGCTTCCTACAAACACCTCAAGAATTACAGATTCGCAATCTGTAACCTGCACACCCACTTTTGGTTAAAACAATCGAAATCACAGTGTATCCTGAAACTGTTGTCCGCAACCTTGCGGCTCTAAAACGGGGCCTGAAATGGCCTCAGATGCCCAAAATAACATAGCGCTCTTCGCGCACACCAAATCTCACTGCAATCTGAGATTTTTTCTCTTCCCTGCTTTCGGTGCCTCCACAGCCACTATCCAAGAGAAAGAGTGGAAGGATGGGAGAGCTTCTTACCCGTGGCTTGCTTGCTCAAACCTTGCTTCTTCTCCTTCACTTCAGCCTTCGAAATCAGCCTCTCTCAGTGGCGCTGCTCTTATACCATGTCAAAAATCGCGTGGTGGGGGGACTTGCTCAAGATGCTGCACCGAACACACATAGAATGCACAAGGAGAAGCTCACTCAAGAGACAATAAGAGAGATGGAGGCCAAAACGCTTTCTTGCTGGTTTCTTCTTCCTCTTCCACACACTTTACAATGTACACAAAGTATAGATAAGATACAACATAAAGGAAAGTGGCCTACTAAGTCAAACAATGCATAACCGACTACACTAGTCGACTGGAGCTATAACTATGCCAATTGTAAATAGGTGTAACAACCTGAATATAATAAGTAATGAGTCAGTGGCCATGTGAGAGTCATAATGACCACCGACGTGCTAATTGTAGATGTGTGGACCCATCTAACCAGGCGGTCCATCATCAATGTCCGCATGTCTTGAGCTTGTTATCTCAACATGGCACATTCATTATTCTACCTCGCCTTTCCTTAGCAAGTTCACACTTAGTGATCTATATAAATACATTGTGGTACTTTTATATTAATCTTTTATCATGTTGTAGATCTAGTTCTTTTGCGTGGAAGAAGAAGAAGAAACAAAAAGAAGGAGATCTCAGCCCTATCTCTCTTTGTGCTCAAGTCTCCATTGTTTTATGTGTGCTCTTGGTTTCTTCATCCCTCTCTCCTCTTCTTTATTTTCATGGTACCAAAGCCATCCCATAGCTGTGCAGATCTTGATTGAGGATTGAGGTGAAGTTATTGAAGCAAAAAGTAAGCAAGCAAGCAACAGGTAAGGAGCTCCTTCACTTTGCTCAATTTGCCTTGGATTATAGCCATAGGAAGCTCAAGTTGGTAGGGCTATAGTCTCCGATTGCAATAAAACTTGGTGAGCATGAAGAAAAGTGTATATACTACATATAGACCCTTTAGGGCTTATGCTATCATTTTGGGCATCTGAGGTCATTTCGGCCTTTGTTCTAGATGTGCAAGTGGTCTGATAATAGTGTTTGGGTATACTATAAGTTCGGCTGTGTCAGTTATTCACAAATGCAAAAGTTACAAATTTTGAATCTATAAGGTTTCAAGTGTTTTCCCGGTTGCAACCAAAAAAGACATTTGTATATAAAAAATAGATTGAAATTATCATTGTACAATTAGTGAAAAAGGCTATGTGTTTACTTGTGGTGTACGTGGTATCATCTTGGTTGTTGCAAATTGCAATTATTTGCAAGTTGTTTGTTTTGTCAAAATGTCTAACAATTTTAACTATATTATCAACGAGAAGCTTGATAAAAACAAGAATCCTACATGGAAGTCCAGGATGACAAATTTCTTAAAGGGCAAAGGTATTTGGAATTACATTGAAGGAGACATAACAATAGCACCCAAAATTTCTACATGAAATACTATTGTAGAACATGTAAAGGCTAGGAAAGATTGGGATCAGACACAAAGTAAAGTCATGTATTGGCTATATGTTAGTATTACAGATAGCATGATGGGATTTTTACAAGAATCTGATATCCCCAATATTGCATGGAAGAATCTACTAAGGTTGTTCAAAGTAAACACAAAGGCTAGAAAGCCATAACTCAAGCTGAACTAAGTGAAAAGAGGAAATCTATCTATTAATGATTCACTACAACATATAGACCCAATAGCGACGTTTAAAGCGACGGAATTATTCATGGGAAAAATTATCCCCGTCATCGCTATTCGCGTCGCTATTAGCGACGCGATCGATTCATCGCTATTTGCGTCGCTATTTGCGTCGCTATATACGTCGCTGGAAGCGTTATCTTCTTATGCAATACTAGGATAGATCTAGGTTATCTAGATGAAGTCTTGATGAGTAGGTTGTTATGGAATTATGATAATCACAATATTTTACCAAAATTTACTATGGAAATAAGATGATTTTGATTTGATTTTGGATTTTGCCTATTTGTTGCATGATCTTGACTTGTTGCATAAGTGCACACATGTGACACTAATCGCATTATACTTGGTAGATAGATGGAAGGATACTAATGTGTTTTGTATTATGGCGAGTAGATTATTAGATGGAGTTATGTAGAATAAATATTTTTGGGAGCACATTTTAATATGTGAAAACTGTACACTTCACAACAACATGGAAATATGATTGAAATTTGTATGCTATAGAGCATGGAAATATTATATTTTTGTAGGTGCTCACTAGCTAGATACAATGATACACAAGAAGTTCATAATTTAGAAATTAAAATTGGCAATTATGTCGAGCATAGAAATTTCTTAGTTGCCTTCGCAATCTAGTGATCTTATTTTAGGAATTCCTTGGCATCATAAATGTAATCCCGATATAGATTATTCCACACATTCAATGAAGATTCATTCTAATGGGAAACAAATCACATTACATGGTATGCACACTTTTGATAATTTTCTGTTGCTTAGTCACACACATGCTAAACGTGCATTAAGAAAATGTAGCAAATCATACTTAGTATGGGTGAATAAAATTGAAGTTAAGGAAAATCAGATGCATCCTATGCATGCACAATTTCTTTTATAATTTAAAGATTGTTTTGCTGCCGACTTACCACCTGGCTCACCACCTACACGTCTTGAAGATCATAAAATAAACTTAATTTCTAGTTCTCAACCACCATGTAAAGCACCTTATAGTCACAATCAAATTGAACATAAAGAAATCCAAGCCCAAGTTGAAGAATTGTTAACCGGAGGACTCATTAGGCTGAGTAGTTCTCATTTTGGTGCACCTGTATTATTAGTTAAGAAGAAAAATAATACCTATAGGATGTGCATTGACTATCGTGCCCTAAATAAGATCACTATCAAGAATAGATATCCGATCCCTAGGGTAGATGACCTCATGGATAAATTACAATGGGCCATAATATTTAGCAAGATAGATCTCAAATCTAGATATCATCAAGTATGACTGGATACACTTGACATCTTCAAAACTACATTTAGAACCAATTTGGTCTTTATGAATTCCTTGTTATGCCTTTTGGTTTAACTAATGCACCATTCACATTTAGTCGTATGATGAATCACATATTTTTGAAGCATCAACATTGTGTAATTGTTTTCTTTGATGACATATTGGTTTTCACTAAGAATGAGAACGAGCATTATGAACATTTATCTTTGGTTTTCAAATTATTGAAAGAGAATCAATTATATGCTAACCTTGAAAAGAGTGAATTTTTCCAAACTCACATTGAACACTTAGGACATATTGTTTCTTGTGATGGTATTAAAGTTGATCCTAAAAAGATAGAAGCAATTTTGAATTGGCCGATTCCTAAAAATGTGCATGAAGTACGTTATTTCTTAGGTCTTGCTAGCTTTTACAGAAAATTTGTGAGAAAATTTTCATTGCTTGCATTGCCTTTGAAAAATTTGTTAAAGAAAGGTATTGTATATCATTGGTCTGATAATCAGCAAAGGTCTTTTGATTTATTGAAACATGCTTTAACCCATGCCACTGTATTGCAATTACCTGACTTTAATAGATCATTCTTGCTAGTAGTCACACTGATGCTAGTGGATCTGGAATAGGAGCTGTCCTTATGCAAGATTCACATCCTATAGCCTCCTCTAGCTGCAAACTTAAACCATCTGAACTCAAGTATTTTACCTATGATAAGGAATTGCTAGCTATAGTACAAGCGTTACGTCAATGGAAATACTATTTAATGGGATCTGAATTCATGATCAATACTGACCAACAAAGTATCAAACATCTCCTATCAAATGGGCTACTTTTATTCAAAGTTTTCATCCACTTATCCAATATCAACCTGGAAAAGAGAATGTTGTTGCCAATGCCTTAAGTAGAAGACCAAGTATCCATAATATCTTCGTTATATCTTTTGATTCCCTTGTTCCTATGAAAGATACCTATGACCAAGACCCCACTTTTCAAGCTGATTGGAATAAATTAGTTGCAAATAACTGGATTCCAATAGATTCATTGTCTTATTCTGATGGATTTTTGTTTTATGAGAAAAGGTTGTGTGTAAATGTTCCATTTAGATCATTTGTGTTGTACAAAATTCATT
Organism: Lygodium microphyllum; assembly: GCF_053477565.2. Taxonomy (NCBI): domain Eukaryota; kingdom Viridiplantae; phylum Streptophyta; class Polypodiopsida; order Schizaeales; family Lygodiaceae; genus Lygodium; species Lygodium microphyllum. Next base: position 9,683,876 of record NC_141143.1, read on the forward strand.
ATCCTCCATATCAAGGCCATAGAGGTATTATTTCTACTTTACATACATTGGTTGAAGATTTTTACTAGCCACAAATGGAATCTAATGTTTCTAACTTTGTATCTGAGTGTTCAATTTTTCAAAGAGTTAAGCAATGCCATGGTAAGAACTATGGTTTGTTAATGCCTTTACCAATTCCTGAACGACCATGGAAACATATTTCAATGGATTTTATAATTGGTTTGCCTAACACCCAAGCTAATCATGATATGATTTGGACTATTGTAGATCGCTTTAGCAAACAAGCATATTTCCTTCCATGCAAGAAAACATTGACTGCATCTCAAGTTGCACAATTATTTTTGAAGACTATTTTCACTAACTATGGTTTGCCAAAAGTTATTATTTCTGATCATGATTCTAGATTTTGTAATAATTTTTGAACCACTTTGTTTGCTAATTTAGGTACAAAGATTGATTTCTCATTTGCATTTCATCTTGAAACAGCTTGTGGATATTTTGTCAACAAAGATAGTATTAGAGAAGAAATGATACTAGGATAAGAAGTTATCTGTGGTAGTGTGGGCGTATAACAGGATGTTTAAATGAGCCATAGGTCACACCCCATTCAAGTTAATTTATGGGAAGGAGTGCGTATTACACCTAGAGATTGAGCTACCGACCATAAGATTCTGAATTAACCATTGCATGCATACACAATTTCAAAACCACAAACATGGGACACACACTTGCTTTTACGGACATAGAAAGAACATTTTGAAATCATTTATGGACATAGATTTCCTACACCTGTTACATCATTATCAAACAAAGTTAAAGCTGCCGATAATATATGCATGCTACTATTTTTTTTGAAGTCAAAGACATGATTGTGAAAGCCCAGCAATCATACTCAAAACAAGCTAACAAGAAAAGAAAAGCCATGAGTTTCAAAGTTGATGATTATGTTTGGTTAGGCATTCAAAAGAGAAGATTACAAAGTGTTGAGAAACACCCTGTTATTAAGTTAGCCCCTAGATTTTATGGACCTTTTAAGATCATTCACAAAATCAATGACAATGCATTTAAATTAAAACTACCCCAACACTAGAAAATCCACAATACTTTTCATATCAGTTTGTTATGATCTTAGAGGCCAATTACATGTTCACCCTGTTTATGAAACCCTCCTTTGTTAGAAGAAGAAACTGAAACCCTTGAGCCTGAAACTATTCTAGACATTGACTTTATGACCACTAGAACTATTCGTAGATACTCTAGATATTTGGTTAATTTTAAAAAACATCATGTTGAAGAGGCCCAATGGATGCACACCCGCGACCTAAGTGCTTACCCCTCATTGCTTGCTCCATATTGAGTTAATAGCAATTGAGGACAATTGCTATCCCACCTTGGGGGTATGATGCTAGGAGGCATATTCCACAGTGGATTCCGTGAAACCACAATGGATTTCGTGAGGTTTTGTGATGGATTCTGTAAAACTATATTTATTTTCCAGGGCTCGTACACAAGGTGGATTCCTTATGCGAGAAGTTGACGTGGATGCTTGTCCTTTTCGGGGGTCATGTTAGTTTAATGTGCACGTGGGTGATTCCATGGCGCATGATTCCAAAAAATACATATTTAAATTAATGGATGTTTATGAGTTTAGAGTGCACTTGTATTAAATTAAGGTTAGGATTGAGTTCCAACCTATTTATTTATTTTGTAGTTGAAGACTACTAGGTATTCACTTATGTCAGTTTTATTTTATTATTTTCTAACAATTGTGAATGCTTCAGTTGATATGTAGAGCAGGTAGCGGTGGCGTTGGGAAGCACTGGGCGATAACATGTATTCAAATTACCTAGAAGAAATTATCAGTTTTGACGGGCACATGTCTTATCATTAAAGACATGGCACTAATATTTATTTAGGCGCACTTATGTTGAGATGGCAAGCTCAACACGTGTGGACATTGATGATGGACCGCCTGGCTAGATGGGTCCGTATTCTACACTTAGCACATTGGTGGTCATTATGATACTCACATGACCACTGACTTATCACTTATTATATTTAGTTTTTTACACCTACCTACAGCTGGGAAAGACATAGTGCTAGTCGATTAGCTTCCTCTTGTGTATACAGTGTGTGTTTGGCATAGTAGCTTAAGCAAATCCCCCACCAGGGATTCTTTACATGGTATCAGAGCTATGCCATTGAGAGAGGCTGATTTCAAAGGCTGAAGTGAAGGAGAAGAAGCAAGGTTCAAGTAAGAAAGCAACGGGTAAGAAGCTCTCCCATTCTTCCACTTTCTCTCTTGGATAGTGCCTGTGGAGGCACCAGAAGCAGGGTCGAGCAAAAATCTCAGATTGCTGTGAGATTTGGTGTGAGAGTAGATCACTGCATATTCTGCAGATATAACCTGTAGGGCTTATCTGCAGTTTTTTTGGGCATCTGAGGCCGTTTTAGGCCCCGTTTTAGAGCCGCAAGGTTGCGGACAGCAGTTTCAGGATACACTGTGATTTCGGCTGTTTTGACCAAAAGTGGGTGCATAGGTTACAGATTTTGAATCTGTAATTTTTGAGGTATTTGTAGGAAGCAAACATAAGGTTTATCTGCAAATAGGTTGTAGATTACATGTACTATTGGGCAATCAATGCAAAAGGTTGCTTGGTGTATTGCTGTACACGTGTTGTGAAAGATTGCGAAAGACTAGCTTGCTGTGTTATATCCTTGTTTGTGATAATGGCAGAGAACAGTGGAAATCCCATTATTGAGAAGCTCGACAATAATAACTACCCTTCATGGAAGTTTCGCGTAACGAACTTCCTCATTGGAAAGGGCCTCTATGAATTTGTTTCAGGTGAAGAAAAGGAGCTAGAGCTGGGTATCCCTCCGACTGCAGATGAATTAAAAGCATGGAAAGAATGAAATGCAAAAGACAAAAAGGTGATGTACTGGTTATCTGTAGTAATTGATAATACGATGTTGGGACATATCAGGAATGCAGAAACCTCACATGCAGCTTGGACAATTTTTGAGAGCATGTTTTCAGTAAACACAAAGGCACGAAAGATTCAACTCAAGCAAGAGTTGAATACCTTGAAGAAAGGGAAAATGTCTGTCAATGAGTATGTATTGAGGGTGAGGAGCATTGCAGATGCTTTAGCAGTGATTGATGTAATACTGGATGATGATGATTTGGTTTCATCCACTCCGAGTGGCCTTAACAATGAGAAGGCATGAAAATCATTTGTTACTTCAGTATATGTACGGAAGCCATTTCCAGATTTTAATGAGCTGATCTCTCTCATGATTACTAAAGAGATCAATATACAGGATGATTTGTCTGAAAGAAATGGTGAATAGGTCCAAGCATTTTACTCGAGTTCAGGAAGGGGACGTGGTAGATCCTCTTCGAGAGGTCGTGGTATGGGACGTGCTGGCGATAACCAGCAAAACAAGTTCAATCAAGAGTTTGGTGAAATGCAGCCCATTGCTATGCAAAGAAGGATAATATTCACAGTGGTAGATTGCAGCAAGGAAACTATGCATTGTCTTCACGACAGAATGAAGACAAAAATGAGCGTCTATTTGTTATGCAGCATATAACACAATATTAGTGAGTTTGGGAATCTCCAATTTCCATTTTTTGAACATTAAAAAGGTGGCACCCGGATAACATGCCCATAAGTTTCTCAAAACCATACGATATGACCTATCATTGAAAAACACTTGAAAAATGGAATCTATTGAGCTATAGAGTGCTTGATTTGGAGTTATACTGTTCAAGTTATGACAAATCCAAAGATTTGACTACGAGTCCCAAACTTATGGGAAGTTCCCATATTCCCCAATATGGTGTTATATGATGAATGCAGTTACAGGAAAGGGGACACATGATGATGTATGGTATGTCGATTCAGGTGTATCTAATCATATGACTAGTCATGTTGAATGGTTTGGAGAGATACAGGACTTACAAAACCCAGGTTATGTGCAGACGCATGATGATTCATGCCACCCGATTTCACACATTGGAAAGGTTTCCTTGTCCTTGTGTGATGGCCAGACAAAGAGTCCAACAGATGTATTACATGTGCCATCAATTACAAAGAATCTAGTATCTATTGGCCACATGGTAGAACAGGGGTTGCAGGTCCGATTCAATGCAAAAGGTTGTTTTGTAGAAGACTTTAATGATAAGTGCAGGTTGTTCGCAAAAGGAAGTAGAGTTGGCTGAATGTTCACTTTAGATGCTGGAATTCCTGCAATGGATGCTGCTATGTATGCTAAAGGAAAAGGATTAGTTACAGATATTGAAATATGGCATAAATGTATTGGACATGCAAATGTGCAAAGGCTAAAATTAATGCAGTCCAGAGGATTGGTTACAGGGTTGCCTTCTTTTAGAGTTGCACAATTGCATAAAATCTGTGAAGCATGTCAGTTTGGTAAGCAGGCAAGACAACCCTTCTCGCATGATAGAGAAGTGAGCAAAAATATACTTGATGTAGTACATACAGATGTTTGGGGGCCTACACAGAATGTATCTCTTGGTGGTAGCAAATACTTTGTCACATTTATTGATGATTGTTCAAGGAAGCTATGGGTATACTTCATGAAGGAAAAGACTGATGTGTTTGAGCACTTCAAATCTTTTAAGGCAGTTGTTGAAACAAAGACAGGCTTAAAAGTGAAGTGCTTGAGATCAAATGGAGGGGGAGAGTACCTCTCTAATGAGTTCAATGGCTTCTTGAGGACTCATGGGATAAAGAGGCAATTTACTTTGCAGGTATACCCCACAGCAAAATGGTATTGTAGAAAGAAAAAATAGACATATTACAGAAGTTGCAATGGCATTAATGGCTGAAAATAATATGCCCAAACATATTTGGTCTGAGGCTATCCATACTGCTATCTACATTATGAACAGAACTCCCACAACTGCAGTTCATGGGATGACTCTTAAAGAATGCTTTACTTGCAAGAAGCCTGATGTATCACACTTGAAGGTATTTGGATGTGTTGCATACATTCATGTGCCAGATGAGCTATGGAAGAAGCTTGATCCAAAGGCTGAAAAATGTATTTTTATTGGGTACTCTTTAGAGTAGAAAGGGTATCACTGTTATAACCCTGTCACAGGTGACTTCAGAGTAAGCAGGGATGTTATCTTTGATGACATGGGCAGCTGGCATGCACCTACTGGTGATGTATTAGATGATGATAATGATCAAGAAATCTATATGCAGAAAGATAAACAAGAATCACGGAGTCTTAGTGGACCAGAAACATCATCTGGTACTACACCTACAGTGAGCCCTTGGTCTGGGAGACTAAGGAGTAGCCCCACAACTTCAGGTGAATCTATACGTGTTGCAGGGAAGGACAAAGGAAAGAAGAAAGTGTTGGATGGTAATGATGCATCTACCAGTCATTTGGGATTGGATGGAGATTCTAGTGGTTCAGAGATTTTGGATGATGAGCTTGGTATTCCTTCATTTAGAACATCAGGTGTAGCTCATAGTAATGTAAATGCTCCATTGAGTGATCTGGTGATACGTAGATCTAGTAGGGTTAGATACCCTGTTAAAATATTTATTTTTGAAGGTTATGCAGCTCACCATTATGCTTATATGGTGAAACTAATTGAGGATGTTGAGCCCACATTTTTTGAGGATGATGTTGGTCATTCTCATTGGGATGCAACAATGGATGAGGAGATGGCTGCATTAGAAGCCAATAAGACTTGGGATTTGGTACCCTTACCTAAGGTCAAGAAAGCTATTGGTTGTAAGTGGGTTTACAAAGTCAAGCATAATGTAGAAGGTTCAGTTAGCATGAATAAGGCTTGGTTGGTTGCAAAAGGCTATGCTCAAACATATGGCATATATTAAAACAAGACATTCAGTCCAGTTGCTAGGATGGCAACTATTAGGTGTGTGATTACCTTGGCAGCAGCTAAAGGTTGGAGTTTGCAGCAAATGGATGTTAAGAATGCCTTCTTGCATGGTGAATTGCAAGAAGAAGTGTATATGGAGTAGCCAACAGGTTATGAGGATTTAGAGCATCCCACATATGTGTGCAGGTTAAAGAAGGCGCTCTATGGGCTGAAGCAAGCACCTAGAGCATGGTCTGACAAGATTGGAGAGTATCTTGTCAATATTGGATTTTGTATTTCTAATGTTGATCACTCACTTTATGTGAGAAAGGGAGATGCAAGCTTGGTCATCATAGTCATCTATGTGGATGACTTGATTATTACAGGTGACAGTGATAATGGGATTGCTGAAGTTAAGGACTTCTTGAAGAAGAAGTTTGAGATGAAAGATTTGGGTGAGCTGAGATACTTTCTTGGTATTGAGGTGATCAGATGTGATGATGGTATATGGTTGTCCCAAAGGCATTATGGATTGGATATGTTATCCAAGTATGGTATGACAACATGTATCCTCTTTCAGTACCATTGGAGCAAAATGTGAATTTGAGTGCTGACGTTGGGGATGAGATAGAAGACCCTACTATGTTCAAGAGGATAGTAGGGAGTTTGATCTACATGACCATCACAAGGCCAAACTTGAGCTATGTTGTTGGCCTTGTCAGTCAGTTTATGCAGATGCCTAGAAAGCCTCATTTGGATATAGTTAGACGTATATTGAGGTATGTGAAGTCCACTTTACATTATGGACTTTTTTATGAGACAGGTAAGGACATACAAGTCTTTGGATACACAGATGCAGATTGGCTTGGTAGCATGTCAGACAGAAGATCTACGAGTGGATTCATGTTTTTCCTTGGTAGTGCAGTAGTTACATGGAGCAGCAAAAAACAACCTACAGTTGCTTTATCGAGTACAGAGGCTGAGTATAGAGATGTTGCTATGGCAGCATGTGAGGTGGTATGGCTACAAAAGTTATTAGGTGATTTGGATGTGCAGGGAGATAGTCCAGTTGTCATTCATTGTGACAACATGAGCAGCATACATCTAGCTAGGAATCCAGTGTTCCATGCTAGGACAAAATACATTGAGGTGCACTACCACTTTGTGAGAGAGAAGGTACTTGCAGGAGAGATTGACTTGGTATATGTTAGCACATAGGATCAGATAGCTAACATTTTCACAAAGGCATTGGGTGCAAAGAAGCTTCGAAATTTCCGAAGCTTACTTGGAGTTGCAGAGATAGAGTTGAGCCTGAGGGGGAGTGATGAGATGGCAAACTCAACAGGTGTGGACATTGATGATGGACCGCTTGGCTAGATGGGTTCGCACGTCTACACTTAGCACGTTGGTGGTCATTATAATACTTACATTACCATTGACTTATCACTTATTATATGTAGTTTGTTACACCTACCTACAACTGGCAAAGACATAGCGCTAGTCGATTAGTATAGTCAATTATGCACTGTTTGACTTAGTAGGCCACTTTCCTTTATGTTGTATCTTATCTATACTTTGTATACATTGTATAGTGTGTGGAAGAAGAAGAAAAATCAGCAAGACAACGTTTTGGCTTCCATCCCTCTTCTTGTGTTCTTGAGTGAGCTTCCTCTTGTGTATACAGTGTGTGTTTGGCATAGTAGCTCAAGAAAATCTCCCCATCATGTGATTCTTTACAGCTTATTTACTGAAGCTCTTGATAAATATGTATTATTTTGCATGCGCATGGGCGCACAGTTTAAATATTTCATTATGGGACATTGTATTTGGGCACAGCCCGACTTTTGGACCTCCCAACTGCTTTATTCTTTATTTGGACAAAAGCAAACACAAAAGCTAAAGCATGCTTATTGTAAAATTGGGCTATTTTTTAGCTTTGAGATGAATAAATTTGTACCCAATTTGTCTCTTTTCTTCATGTTGTGCAAGTTTATCTTCTTGCTTTTTGAGCTTAAATAGAGTTCTTTTTTCTTGGGGACCTTCCGGTGCTCGCTATGTACACATCCAGCATCCAATTTGTGCATCATAAGGAGTTGGTTTTCCACCTCTAGTAGATTTTTACTTGACTCATATTTATGTGCCCTAACCTCTTGTAGTTCCTTCAGTAGTCATTCATTTTGTTGTCTCTCCTTATGGAACTCTGCATGGGCATGTTTCTTTACCCTTTTTAGCTCCCTGATGAGGTCATCTGCGAGATTCTTTAGTTGTTCAAATTGCTCTTCCATGTTCTTTTTCTCCTGTATGAGTATTGATAAGTCCATTTCCATTCCCATTTCTCCATCTACCTTCTCCACTTGGAGTTCCTTTGCACTCTCTTCTTCCTTATCCACCTCCATTTTCTTCCTTGCTTCTAGTTCCTTCTGTAGATCATTCATTTGCCTCTGATAGATGGTTATCTGCTTCATTTTCTCTACCTGGTAAGTAGCAAATGCATCATTCTCAATCTCTAATTCTGCCATAGTGGCCTTCCTATCTTCCTTCATCTTTTCGAGTTGGCCTAGGAGTTCCTACACATATTCATTGTAGTAGCTAACCAAAAAAAGCTTTCTATATAGTAAGTTAACTAGAAAAATCTTTCTATATTGGAAACTATCTTTCTAGATTGGCAATCTAGTAAAGTTTGATTTTTCCTATATTAGACCTTTTCTAGTTATGTAGAAATATAACTAGCAAATTCTCTTTTTTTTTCCTATATAGAAAGTGGTTTTGAGTCTAGTTAACACATGTACTAGGAGATGACGAGCACCAACTACCATATCCTTGAATTGTACATCTTCAAAACAAGGACAAATCTCTCAGAAACTTGCCAGCTTGTATGGCTAATGGCATGGATGTTGTCGAGGCTTTGACCTTGGACTTATTTGGGTTTTTTCTAGATTCTACATCCCACTATAGTAGGTCTCTTTGTCCCTATCATTGGGGCTTCTCCACTTGCACTTGGCCAAGTTGCTTCACCGAGTTTAGCATGTACTGCACCCATGCCACCACATTGCTTTGGTCCACTCCCACTTCTGAGGACTCCTAGGTGGTGGATGGTTGTGGCAATCAGGGATGGTGGTGGTGGGTGCATGGGGGTCTTTCCCTTGCTTGTGTAATGGGCCCTTGAGTTCTTTCATCTATTGTAGGGATGGTGCCTAGTTCAACACCTAGGCTTCTCCTTGTGAACTCTTTGGGGTGGGAGGCTTGATCAACCAAAAACCACAAGGCTTGGGCCATTTGCTTGTCATCTTCTCTTTTCAATCTTTCCTTGTCCTCTATTTGCTTCATTTTTTGTTCCTCTTTTGCCATTCTAGACCCCTCTTCTACCTTTCTTAGTTGCTCCTCTTCTTCTTCTTACTTCTTTTTCTATTCATCTTCTAGTTCTCTAGACTCCTTCTATGCGACTTCTAATTCCTTGTCTCCTTTTGTTGTGGTTTTCTTCTTCTTCCCTGGGATGCTCAACTTGATTTTTCTATTTTTTCCTTGGCTCAATGGTGTTGAGCCCTCCTTCCCTTCCCCACTAATAGTTATCTCACTCAAAGCCTCTTATTGCTATTGGACTTGGAGTAGAGATTCCTTCTTTTTTGTGGCTTACTCCACTTCTTCCTTCTGCACTCTTGCAGCCTCGTCATCTCTTAAGTTTCCAGTGGAGAAGGAGACTAGGGTGCTCACCTTTATGGATGACTGCATAAGCAATCTATGGAAAAGTGAGAACTTGGGGGTTTCTTCCACCACTTCTTGTCATTCTAAGTCTCCAATGGCCTTGTGAATGATGGCAATAAGCACACCTCCAAACCCTATGTTGGAGGCCTTGGATGCTGGCTACTAGATTTTTCATTGCCATCTCCACTATGGAAGTTGGAGACTTCCCACCTACTATTGCTTCAGCTCATCTAGCTAGCACTTTTGCTGAAGATTCAGTAGTCTTACACACATAGCCATTCCAATTGATTTCATCTAGAGACTAGTTGTCAGGTTCTCGAGCAATGGCACTCCAATCTTGCTCATCAAGGCATTGTAACTTTGACTGGAGAATAAGGCAACACATAGAAGATCATAGGCAAGATCTCAAGATAGAGACCCCTATTTTGCACTTTCCTAGTAATGAGTAGGACCGTCCCCAAACATGTTGATTTTAGCATTAGTAGGCTACAATTAGGTCTAACCAATGAGGATCCAATGATCGTGCATAAGGAAATTAAAGTCAGCTCCCTCATCAATAAGTTTGCGTCAAAGGCATGTGTTTTGTGGGCAGTCCACTAACATGCATAGGTAGGCAAGTTCTACTACTTCCTCATCCTCATCCTCTATCTCGATGATGGTGGCTACTCTTACATTTACACTACAAGATATAGGCTTTATACCGATGTTAAAAGTGATGAAAATGTAAATAACAAAATTTTTCCCCGTCGTCGTAAAAAGCGTCGTTATTGGCAATGCCATAGAATAGTCGGTATTAGTGTTAATATCAGCATTGCTATCTGCATCGATGCTAATACCGATGCTCTGTGACACTAATAGCGATGCCAATAACAATGCATGCAGTAAATTTGCAACGCTAATAGCGATAGTAACAGGGGAAAAAAAATTTTGTGGCAGGGCAGCTATTTGGGCCATACAAAATAGTTTATGCACTATGTACAATGCTTGTGTAAACAAAAACAAAGATAACTAAAATCATAACACTGATACATGAAATAAATACATGATCTCATAATGAAAGTGACTGGTACAATCATGACAAGATATCACTACTACATAGAAAATGTTTACACAGATCAGGCGACCAAAAAAGAAAGGTGTGTGAGCTCCAGGGATCCAAGGGTGAGCTACATATTCTCACCATCTAAAAGCTCATCCCATCGCAAAGGAGCATCGAACGGACTCTGCAAAAAAAGAAAAAACAGCACATCAATCCACCATACAATAATGTATTCTAATTAAACATGGTAACTACGGACAAGAAATATGAGTGACTTACAGGGCTACCACGTCTATACAATCAGTTGATCAATGCAGTCAGACCATGCCTCTCTGCATATTGAGTCTCAAGGCCGGTCGGATCACGATTTGTAATGGAGTGCTGCAAAGAAAAAAAATAACTAACTGTTAGAAACATGATTGTCAGTACAAAGGATATTACAAAAAAATAAACAAGAAAAACAAAAGAAAAACTTACAGAGTCCTCTAGATATGTCCTGTGGCTGCCATTCCCAAGATGATGGACCACTTAGGCCTCTAGTCATGCCCTCGCCGCCTCACGCTGCTGATTCCAATGTCCTGGAGAATCTGTAGCCTCCTCCCTCAGTCGGCGCCAATCGTCTGCATCTAGTCACTCACGCTTTGCAGCCCCACTCTTGATTGCCTTACGTGCATCCGATCGTTTGTGTGACATATATGCATGCATGCAGTCCATCATCCAGCCCATAGAAAATCTATTTGCTAAGGCTGGAACCGGAAACTCCTCATGCAAGGATGCTACTATGTAGTCCTTGCTCCCCTCTGGTATGTTCTTTCAATGCTAAGATGTTGTGCCAAAAAACTTGTTGGCACAACTCTCTCGTGAGAGCCATCACCCTCCTCCCCTCATTATTCATGATGATGGCTCCTGACCTGTCATCGACAAGATAGGCATATTCTCCTGGGGTATGCCAAAGATGAGTCCTCTCCCACCTACATCCATGCTCTTGGGCATATCCAGGAGACCCCTGTGCATCTGGTGTACTGACCAGGGTAATATCTGTCAGAGTGGCACCCATAGGGGTGCCACTTGTAGACGGTTGAGCAAAATCCGGAGTAACTAGAGTAGACGTCCCCACAGGTGTGACAAATCCTAGAGGTGACGCAATTCCAATAGAACGACGAGATGAAGACACCGCATCCTCCCTCCACAGCATCCACTTGAGCCTGAGCCACGCTTCCTGGGACTGCCACGAGAGCGAGGAGTCGCACCTGTATCCCATGCCGACTTCGAGCTCACTGCCTCCGTATCTCTGCAGCATCCCCCTGACCCTAAAGCACTCCCTCCCTCTGGCCCAAGTCTAGAGCGTCGACCTTGTCTGCTCGAAGCTGAAGCATCCGATCGCACAGAAGTAGATCTAGCAGAGCGGCCTGACAATGTCCGAGATAGCTCTTGGTCTGCCATGTCTCTGAATCTTGCTATCTGATCTGGAGGCATGTGCATGAAGATATCCTGCAACTCCTCATCGGTCATCCCTCGACTCATCCTGAAAATGTCACCTACACAGACAAAAAATGATGTTAGCATAATCAATTTAAATCATTCAAAGCACGGTAATATAAATCCTAAAAAAATGAGCTCACTTAAAATGCATATCTTATGTATCCTTATAAGCGATTAGTCAACGAATTGAGTAAGTGGATGCTCCAAGTATGAAGTATTCTATGGTTCCATGTCAATCTCCTGACACAACTCTGCATACATTGGAAGGTCGATAGACATGTCACCACAAAAGGATGAGTCCACCTCATTCTCAAAGAATTCTTGGACTCCTGTATTTCCATCATTGTTAGCCGATGATGGCTCCAAGGTTTCGGTGGCCTCCACCCCTTGCAATATTGACCCCTCTATTTGCATATTGTCCTCATCTATACTTGGAACATCGCTTTGATCATATACTCTTGCACTTCAAGGAGCTGAAGGTATAACATACCACCATCGAGGTTGTCAGGGGTTTGGATAGAAGATTACCTGCTCACAAACACGTACAAGAGAGATTAAACTATTGTGACATGTACTATGTCGTAATAGAATTAACAAACAAATGAGTTCATGCAACTGTTCACAATGGGCCGACAACACAAAGGTGTCGCGCAAATCCGTCCAATTTTTTTTGGAATCTATTTTGAGAAATCCAAATGGAGCTCGTCGAACTATTGCTCCAGCTTCTTCAAGTACCACTTTGAACCACTACACATTGAATAGTATCATGGAGAAGCTACGGTAATCCACCATAATAATACTTTGCAAGTTCCCAAAATACTCCATCTCATCTATAACCGTGTTTGGATCCATTGCTCGTCGCTGGCTCTCCTGCTCAAACCTTGCCATGATACCACAGTCCATTGTGGAGCGCATTTTGTCAATACACTCCACGCGAAAATGCTGTCCGCACAACCACACTGCACTATATATTTTGTACTGTACATTGAAACACTCAAATTAGTTGTCGCATATAAAATATAGATACGACAAATCCTAAACACCTCATCACCTTAGGACTACATCCCCTTGAGAATTCCCACTCCTCCATCGAGATCTCTGCCCCTTCGCAAGATGCTGCAGTCAAAGCTCCATGCAACCATCACGTTGACATGAACCGCGGCATCTTCTCCATGCCTCGAGATATCGAATCGATCGATGACGCGTACTACGTCCAAATTCAGATCGTGATTCCTCTCGATCTTGCCTAGCGATCTGGTACTTGGTGAGCCACGTTTCCATAGAGGCATGGTGCAACATACAAAAGCAATTCACCTTCTCCTCCATTGCAACATCCATTCTTTTTTCTACCCCATTTCCAACCACCACATCTCTAGTCAGTCTATCATCGTCCTTCAGTGACCATAGCATTTTGTTGTCTGGATCCACCATTGGTAGCCATTGTGAAATATGCACTAGCGCCTCAGACACCAACCAACCTTCAGCCATGCTACCTTCTGGCCGAGCTCGTTGTCTCACAAAGCCTTTCAGGGTTTTCATGAAGCTCTCCAAGAAGAACATCCATCGCGTATGGACAGGTCCAACAATCTCCACTTCATCTATAAGATGCACAAGCAGGTGGATTTGTATCATGAGCATGCTGATATGCATGTGTTTCTCAAAGAGACAGATTGTCTCCACTGCTCCCTGCCTCACGGATTCAATGGAGGACATCTTAATCTTCTTGTGTGAGATCCATTGCACCAAAGTCGACAACCTGTAAATGGCCCCGTAAGGCATCCTGCGATCGTGATTGGTAGTACAAACTGCCACAAATGAGAAAGCATTATGAACAATGGCTACACTCCAAATAGCGAAATGCACGCGCTAATTACAATCCATTCGTAGTATAAACCTAACATATCTTATGCCAACCATGGGATTTTATCCCTGATAATTAGTCGTCTTTAGAAAATGCAGACCTGAGAGAACGCATCATACCCGTCGGAGTGCGGATAGACTTGAGTATTTGCTTCACAATGCGCTCTTCTTTAGTGGACAAAACCCAAGGACCGCGAGGTAGTTGCATGCGACCATCAGCACTCGATTGTGGCCAAAGCACCTCCATCTTGCCTACCTCCTTCAAATCCATTCGTGCCCCTATAGTGTCTCTTTTTCTTGTGATGTGGTCCCATAGCAAGCTACCCACATTCTTGAAAATATGAATGTGATCCTGTAAGTGGGTCCAATATGGCAACTCGTAGAAAACTGAGAACCACCGTATTCCGTTTGGATGTGACTCTGCATGGATCATTTTCAGCTCGTACCAGCTTGAGGCATTCATACATATTGGAGGTCGTCCAAGAAAACCTTCACTGAGTTCATGACCCTCTGGTTAGAAAGCGGTGTGTCCTTGATATACCATCTTCTTCATGGTTCGTGACCTTCAGGAGTCTAACTATGGCCCGCACAATGGACATGCAAGCATGATAACCTGAGGTAACCAGACCTGTTCCAACACCACGACCCAGTGAATACAAGCTTGAATGAGATAAAATATAGATATTACCAATGAGAACGGAAGCCTATTTACCTGAGCACTCTCCAAATCTCAAAAATTCATGGATCTTTCACATGAGAATGGCTCGAATATTGGCAGACCATCGACCATCGAGCTTGCTTATATCTTGCACGGTGACCTCTTCCTCCCACAAAATCTTAAGCTCATCGACTAATGGACGAAGATACGCATCCATATTTTTGACTTTGTAGCGGCTGGGGACGAGTAAGCTAAGGATGAGATGTCCTTCCTTCGTAGAAAGCCATGGAGGGATATTGTAGTTGACAAGGACTATAGGCCACACACTGTAAGAAGTTGAGCGCAAACCGAATGGGTTCACACCATCCATTGCAAGACCGAGCCGAAGATTCCTTGGCTCTTTGCTAAGCCTAGGAAGGTAGAGTCAATGTGGCTCAATGCACGATCCGTGGACCTATTCTGTGCATGCCACGTTGTCAAGCTCGCCATGCCGGACGTAGAAACATGTGGTTTATGCAGGGGATAAGTGAAAAGTGTCTGAGAACTTTTTGAGGGATGGTTTGCCCTTGCAAGTCCTATTGTTACCTGTGAGCATCACACTTTGGACATGTCTCTATAGTCTCGTATTCTCCTTAAAATAGTATGCAATTGTTGATACGTACATGGATGTTGTTGTAGTCCATGCCAAGCTTTTGTAAAACATGTCGTACATCATCACGAGACTCAGGTATGGTATTTGCAAGTGGTAATATGTGATATTTCAATAACCTGAAAAAAATCATAAAATACCTTGAAAAAGCACAAATATTTTTAATAATAGTGTCAAAAAGAAATCAACGAAGCGTATGTACAAGGTACATGAACAACTCGGTCACACTCGCATCGCTCCACCCGTATTTTGCTTGCATACTTAAGAGTGCAAGCAATGTCTTCAGGCGAGATACTCGGCACCCATCATACAATGGAATGGATGCTTCCTCTCTAAGAGGATCAGAAGTCTCGACATCCATGGGAATCAATGCATCGATCATTTCCTCCATCTCAGGCTCCAAGATTGTAGGTAGGTCTGGAAGACTGCCTATCTCCTCTGGCATTGACAGTATAGATTGGGTAGTGCCTTGCAAGTGGTGGATTGGCTCAAGTACTCCATCCATCGCACGCCCACAAACTCTTCTAACTGGTCGTAAAGGGCGCACTCCTCCTTGGGACAAGACGTCACCTCCCTGGATAGAAAAGTTTCCAGCCAAACCCAATCTTATTGTATATGGTATCCAATTAGCTTGCGAGTACAATGCATGATTGATATTAACTTTTCTTACCGTTTGCTAAAGATCCGCAATCGCCTGATCAATGATCTCAGATTAAAACTCGCCAAATTGTCATATGTGTTCTATAGACAATTGACGTTTTCGTCTAATTGCAAGCTTGCATTGAGAGAAATGACATGGGACACGGTGATTCAGATACGCCTCGCAATCTTGAGCAACAGGACCTTCATCGTTTTCCATTTTTTCTACGTTACGATAAACAATTTGTTTTTACTATCATTCTTTTTTTCTTTCTTAAATTGTTCTCCTCTCCTTCCATCTCTCTCTTTTTTTTTCTTTCTTAAATTGTTCTCCTCTCCTTCCATCTCTCTTTTTTTTTTTCTTAAATTGTTCTCCTCTCCTTCCATCTCTTTCTTTTTTTTTTCTTAAATTGTTATCCCATCCTTCCATCTCTCTCTATTTTTCTATGTTACGACTACGACCACGACCACGACTACGACCACAACCATGACCACAATCATGACCACGACTATAACTACGACTACGACTACGACGACCATGTCCACGGCCACGGCCCCGACCACAACCATGACCACGACCACGACCATGACCACGACCACGACCATGACTACAACAACCACGACCACGACTACGACCACCACCACAACCACCACCATGACCACTGTCAAGAATCGCGTGGTGGGGGGACTTGCTCAAGATGCTACGCCGAACACACACATAATGCACAAGGAGAAGCTCACTCAAGAGACAAGAAGAGAGATGGAGGCCAAAACATTTTCTTGCTGGTTTCTTCTCCTTCTTCCATACACTTTACAATGTACACAAAGTATAGATAAGATACAACATAAAGGAAAGTGGCCTACTAAGTCAAACAATGCATAACCGACTACACTAGTCGTCTGATGCTATAACTATGCCAGTTGTAAATAGGTGTAACAACCTGAATATAATAAGTAATGAATCACTGGCCATGTGAGAGTCATAATGACCACCGATGTGCTAAGTGTAGATGTGTGGACCCATCTAACCAGGCAGTCCATCATCAATGTCCGCATGTGTTGAGCTTGTCATCTCAACACTCCCCCTCAAGCTCAACTGCATCTCTGTAACTCTAAGTAAGCTTGGAAACTTTTGAAGCTTCTCTATACCCAATGCCTTCGTGAAGATATCAGCTATCTGATCCTATGTGTGCTGACATACACCAAGTCAATCTCACCTGCTAGTACCTTCTCTCTCACAAAGTGGTAGTGTACCTCAATATGTTTTGTCCTGGCATGGAACACAGGGTTCCTAGCCAACTATATATTGCTCATGTTGTCACAATAAATAACAATTGGACCTTCCACCTGCACATCAAAATCAGCCATTAACTTTTGTAGCCATACTACCTCACATGCTGCAACACCAGCACGTCTATACTCAGCCTCTGTACTCGACAAAGCAACTGTAGATTGCTTTTTGCTGCTCCATGTGACTGCTGCACTACCAAGAGAGAGCATGTATCCGCTGGTAGATCTTCTATCAGACATACTACCAGCCCAATCTGCATCTGTGTATCCAAACACGTGTACATCTGTACCTGTCTCATAGAAAATTCCATAATGTAATGTGGACTTCACATATCTCAATATGCGTATGACTGCATCCAAATGTGGCTTTCTAGGTACTTGCATAAACTGACTCACAAGACCAACAACGTAGCTCAAGTCTGGCCTTGTAATGGTCATGTAGATCAAACTCCCCACTATCCTCCTGAACATAGTAGGGTCTTCTATCTCATCCCCAACATTAGCACTCAACTTTACATTCTGCTCCAACGGGACTGAAAGTGGTTTGCATGATGTCATACCATACTTGGACAACATATCCAAGCCATACTGTCTTTGGGATAGCCATATACCTGTTGAGATATCGAGCTCCACTCGTGATACGCCAGGGTGACCGTTGAGTACTTATGTCACCGACTTGTCAGTTGCAGATGCGGTTGGTACACGCCCATGAATAATAGCTACATGATAGCTATCCTTATCTACTCTAGTTCGTGGCTTGGTTAGTATGCCACCTTAGTTAGTTGAGTTTGGTTTGAGACCCATATCTAGGGTTCTTCTATTTCTTTGTACTTGAGTTCTTTTGGCTTCCACAACTAAGAAGAGGAAAACTGTTTTCAGTCTCCACCCTTGTGTGTCTTCCCCCATTGTGCAAGCAAGAAAGCTTCAAGCGAGACTCCTTCCTTCTCTCCCACAATCTTGACATGGTATCAGAGCCTTGTTCGTGGTAAGGAGCTCAAGAAAGCAAGCCAAGCTCGCGGTGTTCTGGTAAGAGGAGCAGTGTTGCTTTCATTTTCTGTTTTGGGAGTAGATCTCTGCAGGTAGCACAGCCGGAAAGTGCAGGAGTGCATTGTCTTAGGTTGAGACGCCCTTCGCGGTGAAGCAAGAGGGCAGTATATGCTGCGGGAAAGGGCTTTAGCCCTGGGCGACCTTATTTTTTTGATTTGAGGCCATTTCGGGGCCTGTTTTGGAGGCGGAAGTTTTCTGCACGCACTCAGGAAAAGACCCAGTTTTATGCTGTGCAGCCACTGTTCTACAGGTCGGTGAAAAGTTTCTGTAGAAATTGCATCGTATGCTTGTGCACAGAGACATTGGGAGTTACAGAATCATCCCTGTTGCCTGTTGATGCAAAATCGTCACTAGGAAGTGACTGTGTGGTCAAATACCACTTTCACCAGTTTTGCAGATTTTCCCCTGTGAGGGTGAAGCTGTGGTTTTTGCAGTGACAGAATTTTTTGCAGTCTTCTGTAATGGCATCTGATTCTCTTTCACAGATTGTCACTGAAAAGCTTGACAAGAACAACTTCCAAGCATGGAAGTTTAGAATGACGAATTTCCTTATGGGAAAAGGATATTGGGAATTTGTTGCAGGAAATGAAGAAGAACCAGTTCTTCCTGATGTTCCCAATCAACAGCAAATGCAGGCATTCAAAGCATGGCATGAGAGAGCCAGGAAAGTTATGTACTGGCTGTCTATCAGCATTTCAGACTCTATGATTGTGCATATTCAGGATGCAAGTACGCCAAAGGAGGCATGGGATACTCTGTCAAAGATGTATAGCACAAATACGCAAGCCAGGAAAATGCAACTCAAGCAAGAGTTGCATAATGTGCAAAGAGAAAATATGAGCATCAATGACTACCACATGAAGGTGAAGAAGATTGCAGATGCACTTGCTTCCATTGGGTCGCCAGTGGAAGATGATGATCTAGTTTCTGTGACCTTGAATGGTCTAGGAAAGGATTATGCGCAGTTTCGGACATCCATTTCTGTCCGTGAAAGATTTCCTGATTTTGAGGAGTTGATTGCTCTTCTAATTTCTGAGGAGTAGAGAAATGGTGGTGCATCTTCTTCAGGAGGAACTTCAAAAGAAGCTGTCTTCTACTCAAATGCTGGAAGAGGTAGAGGCAGAGGTAGAGGAGGCCGTTTTGGAGGCCGTGGTAGAAATCAGAATATGCAGCAAACTCAAGAAAACCAGTCCTATGGAGGAGGACGTGGTAACTCTAGAGGCAGGGGGAGCCAAAGAGGTCGTGGTGGATGGCAAAGAGGCCAAAATGCAAACAGTAATGTTGAATGCTACTACTGTGGTAAAATGGGTCATATGGCTAAAGACTGCTATAAAAAGCAGAATGACATCATGAATGGAAAACTGCAACAAGGGAATTATGCATCTTCTAGCAGACAGGGTGATGATAGAAATGAGCATTTGTTCATGGTGCAGCACATGAACAATTCTATGACAAGTGCAGAAGAAAGCAATGATGTATGGTATGTTGACTCAGGTGCATCAAACCACATGACAGGTCATGCAGAATGGATGGAGGATGCAAGGAAAATGGAAAAACCAGGATTTGTGGAGACTGGTGATGATACTGCACATCCTATTGTGCAGATTGGAAAAATTCCCTTGTCTATGTAGGATGGGAAAAAGAAATACCTGTCCGATGTATTTCATGTCCCGAATATCACCAAGAATCTGGTTTCTGTCGGTCAAATGGTTGAGCAGGGCTTGCAGGTCAGATTTAATCCTCATGGATGCTTTGTTGAGGATATGAAAAATAAAGGTCGCTTGATAGCAAAAGGAAAGAAGAAGGGCAGAATGTTTACGTTGGATGCAGACATGTCTGAATTGAGTGCAGCAATGTTTGCACATGGGACCGGTGTAGTTGCAGATATTGATATCTGGCATAAACGCATTGGTCATGTTAATGTACATCGACTTAAATCAATGCAGGCCCAAAATATTGTTGCAGGATTGCCAAAATTCAAGGTTGCAGAAATGCATAAGGTATGTGAAGCCTGTCAGTTTGGAAAACAGGCAAGGAAACCATTTCCTAGACATGTTCAAGAGAGTGAGAAGCCATTGGAATTAATCCACTCTGATGTGTGGACTACTAAAGCTGCATCTCTTGGAGGCTGTCATTATTTTGTCACTTTTATTGATGACTATAGCAGAAAAGTTTGGGTGTATTTTATGAAAAAGAAAAGTGAAGTTTTTGGGCATTTCAAAACCCTTAAAGCTATGGCTGAAAAAGAAATAGGTCTGCAAATAAAATGCCTGAGGTCAGATGGAGGGGGAGAGTACCTCTCAAATGAGTTTGCAAAGTTCTTGCAGGAGCATGGCATAAAGCAGCAATATTCATGCAGTTATACCCCACAACAAAATGGAATTGCAGAAAGGAAAAACAGGCATATTGGAGAGGTATCTCGTGCCATGCTCAATGAAAAAGACTTGCCAGATTTTTATTGGGCTGAAGCAGTTGCTACAGCAGTCTACATAATGAACAGGACTCCCACAGCAGCAATACATGGAATGACTCCAGAGGAGAGGTATACTGGTAGGAAACCAGATATTTCTCATTTGAAAATTTTTGGTTGCATTGCCTATGTACATGTGCCAGATGAGCTGAGATCCAAGTTGGATCCAAAAGCTGAGAAGTGCATCTTTATTGGTTACTCTCTGCAGCAAAAAGGGTATAGATGCTATAACCCTTCTACTCGTAAGTTTACAGTGAGCAGAGATGTTGTTTTTGATGAGATGAGTAGCTGGTATAAACCAGTAAATGTGATTGATGATGTAGATGCACAAAATGGTAATGCTGCACAGAATTCACAGCAGCAGTCACAAAATATTAGTGGACCTGGAGCGTCCTCTAGCAGTGGTTCACATTCTTCGCCATGGACAGGCAGATTGAGATCAGGAGAATCTTCTCAAAGTAATGCAGATAGTGGTATGCAGGTATCACGAAAAGGAAAAGAGAAGGTTGATCAGCCCATGTTTGATGTGAATGCAGGTCACTCTTATGTGGATGGTGAATCCAGTGGCTCAGAACAGAGCATTGATGATGAGTTGGGTATTCCTTCTATTGTTACACCTGGAGTAAGGAAGACCAGGGATGTTTTGAGAGCACCTGGGAGTGAACCCACTTTGCACAGGTCTACCAGAGTTAGGTATCCTGTGGATAGGCTGAAATATGATGGATTTACATCCATTCACTATGCATATATGGTCAAGGTGATACAGGAACCAGAACCCACTTCTTTTGAGCAAGCCATGGGAAAAGAAAAATGGGAGAAAGCCATGGATGAAGAAATGGATGCCTTGGAAGCAAACGCTACATGGGAATTGGTACCTTTGCCTAAAGGTAAGAATGCAATTGGCTGTAAGTGGGTTTATAAGGTGAAGCACAATGCAGATGGTTCTGTGAACAGATACAAGGCAAGATTAGTAGTCAAGGGGTATGCACAAACATATGGCATTGACTATGAAGAAACATTCAGTCCGGTTGCAAGGATGGCAACCGTAAGAGCAGTCATTGCTATGGCTGCATCAAAGGGATGGTCTTTACATCAGATGGATGTAAAGAATGCCTTCTTGCATGGTGATTTGCAAGAAGAGGTCTATATGGAGCAGCCACCAGGTTATGTGCATGCTGTTCATCCTGAGTTTGTTTGCAGGTTGAAGAAAGCCTTGTATGGCTTGAAGCAAGCACCTAGAGCATGGTCTGACAAGATAGGACAGTATCTTGTCACTATTGGCTTTCAGATTTCCCAGGCAGATTTCTCACTTTATGTGAGAAAAACAGAGAAAGGTATTATGCTACTTGTCATTTATGTTGATGATTTGATTATGACAGGTGACAGTGATGAAGATATCCTTCATGTGAAAATGCTATTGAAGCAGAAGTTTGAGATGAAGGATTTGGGAGAGCTGCGTTATTTCTTGGGCATTGAGGTGATTAGATCACCAAGTGGGATACAGCTCTTGCAGAGGCAGTATGGATTGGACATGCTGTCCAAATATGGGTTGACAGGCTGTAAGCCTATTTCAGTTCCTTTGGAGCAGAATGTGAAGCTGAGCACAGATGCAGGTGAGCTTCTAGAAGACCCTACTATGTACAGACGCATAGTAGGAAGTTTGATTTATATGACTATTACCAGGCCAGATTTGAGCTATGCTGTTGGATTGGTAAGTCAGTTTATGCAGGCTCCAAGGAAACCACATTTGGATGCGGCTAGACGCATACTCAGGTATGTGAAGTCCACATTGCAGTATGGACTATTTTATGAGACTGGGGTTCAGATACAGCTGCATGGATACACTGATGCTGATTGGGCTGGTAGTATTTCTGATAGAAGATCTACCAGTGGATATGTGTTCTCTTTTGGGAGTGCTGCAGTCACTTGGAGCAGCAAGAAACAGCCTACAGTTGCCTTGTCGAGCACAGAGGCTGAGTACAGGGGTGCAGCAATGGCTGCATGTGAGGTAGCTTGGTTGCATAAGCTACTTTATGATATGCATCAGCCTACAGATGGGCCAGTTGTCATTTATTGTGACAACATGAGTAGTATACACTTGGCAAATAACCCAGTCTATCATGCTAGAACAAAGCACATTGAGGTGCATTATCACTATGTGCGGGAGAGGGTTTTACTAGGTCTTATTGATCTAGTTTATGTCAGCACAGAGGATCAGGTAGCTGACATATTCACGAAGGCATTGGGCGCAGAGAAGCTGCGCAAGTTCAGAGACCTACTTGGTGTGCAGGAATTGGGATTGAGCTCGAGGGGGAGTGTTGAGATATCGAGCTCCACTCGTGATACGCCAGGGTGACCGTTGAGTACTTATGTCACCGACTTGTCAGTTGCAGATGCGGTTGGTACACGCCCATGAATAATAGCTACATGATAGCTATCCTTATCTACTCTAGTTCGTGGCTTGGTTAGTATGCCACCTTAGTTAGTTGAGTTTGGTTTGAGACCCATATCTAGGGTTCTTCTATTTCTTTGTACTTGAGTTCTTTTGGCTTCCACAACTAAGAAGAGGAAAACTGTTTTCAGCCTCCACCCTTGTGTGTCTTCCCCCATTGTGCAAGCAAGAAAGCTTCAAGCGAGACTCCTTCCTTCTCTCCCACAATCTTGACAATACCATCATCACATCTGATCACCTCAATGCCAAGAAAGTACCTTAGCTCACCTAAATCCTTCATCTCAAACTTCTTCTTCAAAAAGTCCTTGACTTCAACAATCCCACTATCACTATCACCTATAATAATCAAGTCATCCACATAGATGACTATGATGACCAAACCTGCATCTCCCTTTCTCACATAAAGTGAGAGATCAGCATCAGAAACATAAAAGCCAATATTGACAAGATACTCTTTGATCTTGTCAGACCATGCTCTAGGTGCTTGCTTGAGCCCAT
The DNA here is from genome assembly GCF_053477565.2 of Lygodium microphyllum. NCBI lineage: Eukaryota > Viridiplantae > Streptophyta > Polypodiopsida > Schizaeales > Lygodiaceae > Lygodium > Lygodium microphyllum. The sequence continues at coordinate 9,707,531 of NC_141143.1, forward strand.
AGAGCGCTTTCTTCAACCTACACACATACGTGGGATGCTCTAAATATTCATAACTTGCTGGTTGATCCATATACACTTCTTCCTGCAAATCACCATGCAAGAAGGCATTCTTCACATCCATTTGCTGTAACCTCCAACCTTTGGCTGCTGCCAAAGAAATCACACATCTGACAGTTGCCATCCTAGCAACTAGACTAAAGGTTTCATCATAATCTATGCCATATGTCTGGGCATAGCCTTTTGCAACCAGCCTAGCTTTGTACCTACTAATACAACCATCTGAATTGTGCTTAATCTTATAAACCCACTTACATCCAATAGCTTTCTTGCCCTTCAGCAATGATACTAGATCCCAAGTCTTATTGGCCTCTAATGCAGCCATCTCCTCATCCATTGCTGCATCCCAATGAGCATGACAAACAGCATCCTCAAAACAAGTGGGCTCAACATCCTCAACTAGTTTCACCATATAAGTATAATGGTGAGCTGCATAACCTTCAAAGCGAAATCTTTTAATAGGATATCTGACCCTGCTAGATCTGTATACCACCAGATCACTAAATGGAGCCATTACATTACTATGAGCTCTCTGTACACCTGCTGTCCTGACACAAGGAGTGCCAAGCTCATCATCCAAGCTCTCTGAGCCATTGGAGTCTCCATCAAGAACTGCATCAATGCCATCTGACACTTTATTCTTTCCTTTGTCTTTACCTGTAGTGCTACTAGATGCACCTAAAGATGTAGAGCTACTCCTTAGTCTCCCAGAACAAGGACTACCAGATGATGTCTCTGGTCCACTAAGAGTCCGTGATTCTTGCTTTTCAGCCTGCACATGAGTGTCATGATCATCATCATCATCCAATGCATCACCACTAGATGCATACCAATTGCTCATTTCATCAAAGATGACATCCCTGCTCACTCTGAACTTACATGTGACAGGGTTATAACAGTGATACCCTTTCTGCTCTAAAGAGTATCCAATAAAAAAATATTTTTATGCCTTTGGATCAAGCTTCTTTCGTAGCTCATCTAGCACATGAACGTATGTAACACAGCCAAATACCTTCAAGTGCGATACATCAGGCTTCTTGCCAGTAAAGCATTCTTTAGGAGTCATCCCATGAACTGCAGCTATGGGAGTTCTGTTCATAATATAAACAGTAGTATGAACAGCCTTAGACCAAAAATGCTTAGGCATGTTCTTTTCAACCATCAAGGCACATGCAACTTCTACAACATGCCTGTTTTTCCTTTCAGCAACCCCATTTTGCTATGGGATATACTTGCATGTGAACTGTCTCTTTATCCCATGAGACCTCAGAAAATCACTGAACTCATTCGAGAGGTACTCTCCCCCTCCATCTAACCTCAAGTACTTTACTTTCAAGCCTGTTTCTCTTTTAACTGCAGTCTTAAAAGTTCTAAAGTGCTCAAACGCTTCACTCTTTTCCTTCATAAAATATACCCACAACTTTCTAGAACAATCATCAATGAATGTGACAAAGTATGAACTACCTCCAAGAGATACATTTTGTGTAGGCCCCCAAATGTCTGTATGCACAACATCAAGGATATTTCTGCTTACATCTCTGTCATGTGAAAAGGGTTGTCTCGCCTACTTACCAAACTGACATGCTTCGCATACCTTATGAAATTCTGCAACTCTAAATGTAGGAAAACCTGTAACCAACCCTTTGGACTGCATTAATTTCAGCCTTTGTACATTTGCATGTCCAATGCGTTTGTGCCAAATTTCAATATTTGCAACAACACCTTTTCCTTTAGTATACAAAGCAGCATTCATAGTAGGAGTTCCAGCATCCAGAGTAAACATATGTCCAACTCTACTTCCCTTTGCTACCAACCTGCACTTGTCATTGAAGTCTTCTACAAAGCAGCCCTTTGCATTAAATCTGACTTGCAGCCCTTGCTCTACCATTTGACCGATTGACACCAAGTTCTTTGTAATAGATGGCACATGTAATACATCTAAAAGACTCTTTGTCTTACCATCATATAAGGACAAGGGAACTTTTCCAATGTGTGAAATTGGGTGGCATGAATCATCACCCGTCTACACATAACCTGCATTTTGCAAATCCTGCATCTCTCCAAACCATTTTGCATGGCTGGTCATATGATTGGATGCACCTGAATCAACATACCAAACATCATCATGTGTTCCCTTTCCTGTAACAGCATTCAGCATATGCTGCATAACAAACATACGTTCATTTTTTACTTCATTCTGTCGTGAAGACGATGCATAGTTTCCCTGCTGTAACTTACCACTGCGAATATAATCTTTCTTAGCATAACATTGGGCTGCAATATGACCTGTTTTGCCACAGTAGTGACACACAATACCAGAGTTATTAGAATCTTTGTTCTGCCATCCACCTCTTCCTCTAAAGCTCCCCCTGCCTCTAAAGTTACGACGATGAGAGTGGAGTTTTGAGCCCGGGATGTGCCTACAATCTGCCAAAAAATCCAGAATTTAGGGAAAAGATATTTAACATCGAAGGCAGCGGCTCTAGCTAGGACGATTTTAAGCACCGAGTGAAATATGACTCTTAAAAGGCGCCAGAGCGGCACTTGCAGATTTTTGATAATTTTTTAGACTGTCGTGTAGGTTGTCAAGAGTTGCCAACCGATGCGGGATGTCAAGCCGGACGCCCAGAAATTTACAGCACTCGAATCCGAGCCCGGACGGGGAAATGGCCAAGAAACCGGTCAAGATTTGAAGAGGTGGACTTATGTTGGCCAAAATGGGCATGACCTTTGGGAGGTTAAGGGCTCAAATTTTATGTCACATGAAATGAATATGAAAAAATGTGATTTCATGGCGTGAGGAAGCATGGGTAGCAGGCAACGCATTTTTCGCTTCATCCTCATGATGGATGATTTACATGCTGCAAGTAACCCACTCAACCGACATTACCCCCGATCTTCCCTCTCTTTGCTGATCATATCGCTTGTCTTCGCCCGTCCAATGGTGGCCTGAATGAAGAGAGCCAATTCTAGTATTTCTCTCTCCTCCCTCTCTCTCCCCTAAGGGGTTGTTCTTGTGTGCAAGAGGAAAATGAAGAATGGTGAAGGAAAGCTTGTCTGGATGAGACCGGATTGCTTCCGGATCGATGTAGACATGAAGATTGCTAATTGTGAAGATGCTAGTCATTGAATGTGGGCTGATCCGCAGTCCCGCACCAAAACCGAGATCTCGAGACATGAAGCCTAAGCGGTAATTCAATTTTTATGAAGAAAAAATGAGTTTTTATGCCATTTGGTTGATGAAACATTGTTTCCATGGGTTCATTATGCATTATGATGTTGTTTTCTACGAGTTTTATCAGTTTATACTCTGAAAATCAGAAAATCATAAGTGATACGGCTGAAATTAGTGTTATAAAAGCTGTAAAACACGCGTTTAAGGGGTAAAATGGAGTTTTTTGCAAAATAAATGGGAAATATGAGAGATAATGCCAACAAAACCTGAAATTTTGCTGTCAAAGAACCTAAGGGCCACAGCCCACAATCAATCTTAATTTCTAGTCAATTTTTGTTGAAGAAAATAGAGGAAAAATACCAAAAAATTGTGAAAAATGGGTTTTAAATGGGAGAAAATTAGGAAATGGTAAAAGAAAAATTCCAAAAAATTACATGTGTGTTTGTGCAATGTATAATGAAGGTAGAGCATGAGGTTAGCCTCGGTTTAGCCTCGGTTTACCCTCGTTTCTATGTTTTCGTCTGTGTTTATCGCTTTCTTTATAAAGAAAAACACATAAAATAACTCTTTCACCTATCAGCGAATGCAAAACATTAAACGGTAGGGTGACAGGGGAGGTTGAGCGTCAAAGTATAACCTTAAATCTGTGTGTTGTGTTGCATCATGCCTATAGGACGCTGTTTTAAAATAAAGGGAAAGGCAGCATGAGCGTAAGGCTCGGTGTCTCTTCTCATTACATAAACGTTAGCATGGAAATCATGAAAAGATTTGTTTCGCACGATGCACAATGCTGATTTTCTTCAGTTTGTGCACTGAACCATTCGCATTATGCACTATGCATGGTTCACGGTATCAAAGGAAAAGCTCCTGGACTGCATAGCAATTGTTTTCTTAGGACTTTAACCCATGATTCAGAGTGTGAGGTTATCCCTTGCCGTAGGATAGAGGGTCGGTTTCCTAAGGGACTGTTAAGTAAGGACACATGGTATATCTCCTGGAAATACGAGAAATATAAAAGAGAGGAGTTCGTGTTCAATTGTGTTATATATTGAGCAGCACATCAAGGGGCCAATCCCTACGATGTAGGAGAGCTGCAGTGGGGCCGCGATGTTTCTACCGAGAGGTTGCCTCCATATGTGTGTGATTGTGGCATTGCCAATGTGTAAGGGTTCTCCCTCTGTGGAGTTTATAGAAAGAGAAACGTTGGACTATAAACTATAAACACATAGATTAAGCTTTAGGGTAGTTTGTCCTTTAGCATTAGATTGACCCTCCTGGTCCGCGAGGCCGTGAGGGTGTGTTTGTTTGTCATGAGCATGAGGTTCGGCTAGTGCCATAGCCAGTGCCGGCCCATTTTAAGTCCCATCAGTGGTGCGTCTACCGGGAGCTACCAATAAGTGGTGGTTCTCGAATCTAGGGTTTCTAGGGACCAAAAGAAAATTGGTTTATGTCCTCTGACAAGGACTATCAAGCCAAAATACAAAAAGCAGAACGTGCTGAGAGGTCTAGACGGTGGTTGGAGATTGTAAGTCGCTATTCTCCTCAAAGGAGTAGCCCGATACGCATAAGAGGCAGTAGTCTTAGTAACCCAACTGCTCCACATAGTCCTTTAGGTGTAGGAGGAAGTGTAAGTTCTTTCTCTCTTCCATTAAGTCAATCCACTTCAAGTGGGGGTGTGATTCCATCAGTTCAACCTCCTATTGTCAATTTGATTGTCGTCATGGCACAACCCATTGCAATCCCTGCAGGGACGTCGGATTTGCCAGCTTTAGGAGTTCCTCTGCCCATTTTTAATGGGTTAGCCGAAGAAGATGTGGAGTTTCACATTTGTGAATTCCAAAGACTAATGTTTAATTATCGCATCCAAGATGAGGGACATCTTATGATGTTCTTTAATATGACGTTAAAAGGAAGGGCTGTGGTATGGTATCATAGCATAGAGTCTAGAACCATAACCACAATCGATCAATTTTATGCAGCTTTCCGAGGAGAATATGCCCCTGAAAGAGGTGGCCAATACTGGTTGCGTGTCTTGAATGTAACACGCCAAGACCCTCATGAGAATGTGAAAGTATATGCCAAGAAGCTTAAGGAAGTGTTTCGTAAGTTACAAACTTACATTCCTATTCTACCGGCTGCCCAATTGCAATACTTCTTGCATGGATTGGATTTCAATATTCAAGTACAATTGAGCAATGTGGCTTTGGCTGATATAGACACCGCTATTGCACGGGCAGAATGAGTAGAAGCATGATTACAAATGGCCTACTCCTCTCGAATAAACCTTAATGCGGGTTTAGTACCTGGAGGCAATCTACCATTGACAAATGGAAGTCAAGGGATGCCTTTGACTAACCCTAATGGGAGAGGAAGCATGGTTCAAAATGTACCTTTGCTGCCAGCTCCTCCCAGTGTGACTATGCCTATGGCTAGTCCGTTGGCCCCACCAAATGTTGGAGGCCAAGTTTCAAACCCTAATGTTGTTCATGTGAGTCAGCAACCAATGCCCAATCAAATTGTTAGGCCAATAGAAAGACAGGTAGACGATCAAGGCTATGAGTCGAGTGCCTCTAATGTCCTTGGCAAAGTTAAGGATATGATGAAGCACTACACTGACATGATTTCTGAACAATATCGACAAATAGCTGTTGACATCAATTTCTTGAAGAAGCAGCAGAATTTGATAGGGAGTCGATGCCCTAAAGAGGGTGGACCCTCAAGATTCAGCTATAAGTGGTGTGGTGGACAACATTTCCCTAGAAACTGTCCAAATGTGAAATGTGATATTTGTGGAAAGTCGGGCCACTTAGCCGCTACCTGTTGGAGTAAGATTAGTTCCCTCCAACAAGGGAGTAAACAGCCAGGTCCAGTTAATCAAAGAGTGCAAGGTAATAACCTCCAGCAAAATGACAGACCAAGATAAATATTGCAAAGGGAAAAGACCACTATAGAAGAGTTGCCACAAGGCAATGGAGTTGGCTTTATCAAGGTTGTACGCATCAATGATGCTGAAACCTCTAACCTGAGCCGTGACAAGAGGCCAAAAGGCTAAAGAGGTTGACAAAGCTAATGCAAAATCGGTCGAGGAAAACCCCAAGCAAGGGGATAAGGGGACGCAAGTCCTGAATCCTGGCGTGGAAGGTGGACCTCTAAGGCCCGTTGACAAGAAAGTCGATTCTAAGAAGGATGAGGAAGTGCCAAGAAAGAAGTGCAAGAGAGAATGGTTTGGCGAGAAAAGAGAGCTTTGGCTGCCTATCATGATTTTGATTTAGTAAGTCCTCTTTGCGAAGTTAAACCAGATGTAAACCTCTTACAGTTGATTAAATTATCTCCAGGAGTACGCAAGAAATTTATGAAGATCCTGCGTATTGGGTATATTGTAGAACCTTTGGGCATAGCACAAGTAGGGGAAGATTGGTTTGATCATGCTGAAAAGAATTGCCCTAGGGTTCCAGCATATGTGGATGGAATATTAGTGGAACATACTATCATAGACATTGGATCCTCTGTCAATATCATGAGTTCAGAGTTGATGGAGAGGTTGGGTCTAGGCATCCAAAAAGATAGTTCCACCCTTCTTAGAATGGCTGATGATAGTCTAAGACAACCAGAAGGTTGCATTACTAAAGTTCATGTTACCGTCACAAGTGTAGAATGCTTCTTGGACTTTAGGGTGATAAGATTTGTAGGACATCCTAGCTATTGAGTTTTGCTAGGTAGGCCTTGGATCTTACGAACCGACTATCAAGTCAATATACCCGCCGGTTGAGTGGTTCTGGGTAGAGGTGCTAATCGAGTAATAGTCAATACTTCCCCTGAGTCTCCTCAGAGTGAGAGAGCTCCTTTATCCTCTACTGAATTAGAGACAGCAGATGACCCATCTGGTAGTGAGACATCATCCAGTGACGAATCTAAAGAGGGGTCCACTACAGAGGATATTTATCAGATAACTCTAAATGAGCCGATAGAGCTGCAAGATAGGATAAGAGATGCGGATGTGATTGAGTTAGACCTTGGCAAGCCGAATGATTCGCGGCCAATTAAATTAGGTTCTATGCTTAGTTCAGCAGAAAGGGAGGACTATGTGTCCTTGATTCAAGAATTCCGCGACATTTTTTCTTGGAGTTATGATGAGCTAAGAGGCATTCCTCCCAGCCTAGTTGTTCATACTATTCTTGTAAAAGAAGGCAGTCATCCTGTGCGTCAGAAAGTAAGGCGTATTGAGGGACGGGCTGTTTGAGGAGTTATAGAAGTTACGAAAAGCTAGTTTAATTTTCCCTGTACAGCACACGGAATGGTGTTCACCAGTTGTTATCAGGAAGAAGAAAAACAACCAGATCCGACTATGTATAGATTTTAGAGAGCTGAATAAGCAGACGGTTAAGGATTACTACCCATTGCCATTTATTGACCAGATTTTGGATCAATTAGCGGGTAGGGAAATATATTCGTTTATGGATTGCTTTACAGGATATAACCAGATGGCAATTGCAGAAGAGGACAAGTTGAAAACAACTTTCATTATTGTCTTTGGTACTTTTGCGTACCATGTGATGGCCTTTGGTTTGTGCAATGCGCATGGTTCATGGCAACCAACAGCAGACAAGACCTTTGGTGACATCTCCCCAGATGAGTTGAAAGTATTTATTGATGACCTGGGGGAAGCCACTGTAAGGGAAAGGATGTTGATTATTTTAAGAAAGTGTTTTGAGCGTTGCAGACAATTTTGTATCGCTCTTAACCCATGGAAGTGTGTCTTTGGAGTGCCTTATGGGCTATTTCTAGGCCATGTGGTCAGTTCAGTAGGAATCACAACTGACCTTGAAAAGATTAAGGTTATAGTCGCTATGAGTCCACCACGCACTCCGAAAGAGGTTCATATCTTTCTGTCATCGATCTGAGATTTTTGCTCTGCCCTGCTTCCGGTGCCTCCACAAGCACTATCCAAGAGAAAGAGTGGAAGGATGGGAGAGCTTCTTACTTGTGGCTTGCTTGCTTAAACCTTGCTTCTTCTCCTTCACTTCAACCTTCAGTGGCGCGGCTCTAATACCATGTCAAGAATCGCGTGGTGGGGGGACTTGCTCAAGATGCTACGCGGAACACACACAGAATACACAAGGAGAAGCTCACTCAAGAGACAAGAAGAGAGATGGAGGCCAAAACGTTTTCTTGCTGGTTTCTTCTTCTTCTTCCACACACTTTACAATGTACACAAAGTATAGATAAGACACAACATAAAGGAAAGTGGCCTACTAAGTCAAACAATGCATAACCGACTACACTAGTCGATTGGTGCTATAACTATGCCAATTGTAAATAGGTGTAACAACCTGAGTATAATAAGTAATGAATCAGTGGCCATGTGAGAGTCATAATGACCACCGACGTGCTAAGTGTAGACATGTGGACCCATCTAACTAGGGGGTCCATCATCAATGTCCTAATGTGTTGAGCTTGTTATCTCAACAACCACGACCACGACCACGACCACAACCACGACCACGACCACGACTACCACTACCACTACCACTACCACTACCACTACCACTACCACTACCACTACCACTACCACGACGACGACTACGACCACGACCACAACTAGGACTAGGACTATGACTAGGACCACGACTACGACTATGACCACAACTACAACTACGACTACGACCATGACCACAACCACGACTATGACTACGACTACTTATATAGAGATGAAGAGAGAGACAAGAGTTAGGGAGAGAGTAAAGTTAGAGAAGAAGAGGAGAGAAGTGAGAGAGGTAGAAATAGAAAGAGAGATAGAGAGAGAAAAGAGATAGGGGGAGATAGAAGGATTTAGGGAGAGTATAGGAAGAGAGAAAGAGGGAAGATTGAGGGAGAGAAGGGTTGAGAGAAGAGAGAGAAGAAAGAGAGAGAGAGTCGACTAGAGCATTTGACACCCATAGTCAACACACCGTGGAAAACAAAAGCACAAATTGACATTGAATTATGGCAAGAAAATCCACCACCAAACAATACTTATAATACTCGAGGTAGGATTTCAAAGTTTTATTGATTTCAATCGGTCATGGATGCCATACTATGGGTAGGTTGCGCTCACTAAGAATAGAATTGGTGATTTACCTCATCTTCTCTCCATCATCAATAGAATTCTCCTTTACCATTTACAACTCACCCACCTTCTCTCCACACTATTGCACACTACAATCTCTATGAGGGCATGAGATTGGAATCTCCACAGATACCAAAGCATGATCTCTAGCTTGATGGTTGCATACATACTACTACTACTCATGGAATAAACCTTAAAATAGTTATTATGCTCAAATATATGCTTGTTAGAGTACAAATTTGTTCCTAAGACTATTCTAAGGAAGAAAGAGGGTTAATGATAAAAGACTGTCCTTTCTTGCAAGTGATTTTATATTATATTTTTAAATTAAAATTGATAGTTGAAGATGAGTTTCCTAAGAGATCTTGTGGTGATGTTGTTTTAGTTTTGCGAAGCATATGAATGATGCTGTTTTAGTTTTTTGTATTTGTCTTTTTAAGAAGAGATTGATTTTTATGGAATATCCAAAGTTATTTTTAGATTTACGTTATGAAAAATGAAATTTTTCTAACTAATAGGCCGATTGCCTTCGTTATATACTTGCATGGTGGAGGCTAGGACAAGCCCCATGTATGAGATGTCTCTTTGTAGGAAGAACATTATCCTAGGAGGCGCAAGTGTGCTAGGGTTCTCTAGCCATATATCACTTAGGTTTGTTGAGGATCGGCCTAACCCCTATGAGCCTAGGATGAGCTTATTGTAAGGTCTTATTTCCTTTTCTCTCTTTCTCTCCCTCTCTTATTTCCTCTCCCTCCCTCACCCTCACCCTCTCTTTCTCTCTTTCCCTATTAGGTTTAATGATTTTTCTCCATTTTTCTCTATCCTCTCCCTCTCTCATTTCCTTTTCTCTCTTTCTCTCCCTCTCTTATTTCCTCTCCCTCCCTCACCCTCACCCTCTCTTTCTCTCTTTCCCTATTAGGTTTAATGATTTTTCTCTCTTTTTCTCTCTCCTCTCTCTCTCTCTCATTTCTTTTTCTCTCTCCTCTCCCTCTCTCCTTTCCTTTTCTCTCTTCCTCTCCCCCTCTCATTTCTTCTCCCTCCCTCACCCTCACCCTCACCCTCTCTTTCTATCTTTCCCTATTATGTTTAACATCTTTTCTCTTTTTTTCTCTCTCCTCTCCCTCTCTCATTTCTTCTCCCTCCCTCTCCCTCTCCCTCTCCCTCTCATTTCCTCTCCCTCCCCCTCTCTTTCTCTCTCCCTCCCTCTTCCTCTCCCTCCCTCTTACTTTCCCATTTCCTCCCCCTCTCCCTCTCCCTCTCTTTCTCTCTCTCCCTCCCTCTCCCTCTCTCATTTCCTCCCCCTCCCTCTCTCATTTCCTCCCTCTCCCTCTCCCTCTCGTTCTCTCTCTCTCTCTCCCTCCCTCTCCCTCTCTCATTTCCTCTCCCTCCCTCTCCCTCTCCCTTTCTTTCTCTCTCATTTCCTCTCCCTCTCTCAATATAAACAAATTATACAAAAAACAAGTAAAAGAGAGAGAGAATGCACTCACCGTAAAGACTCGAGCGGCTCCTCTTCGTGACGGCGGCTCCTCTTTGCCCTCCGTACACCTCCTCTTGTTCTTCGCAAACGGCGGTGGCGGCGGCAAGAAGCCTTCTTTCTCTCTTTCTCTCCCTCTCAGAAAGACGGTCGCTCTCCCTCTCGCTCTCGTGAATGTGCGAAATGTAACACGCTCGGGTTTCGGCCCATGTTTTTTTTCTTTGGGTACCGTCGCTATTTGCGTTGCTATTTGTCGTTACAAATCAGTGTCGCTATGGCCTGATATCCTTGTATTATTAGAGGAGGTTCTAGTATTGGAGGCTTGTGTAGTGGATGAGGGTAATACTTCTTGAGGCGACTGCCATTGAAGAAGCCTATGCCTTCTCCCTCTAGGGTCTCGAGCTTTATGTTGCTAGTTCGACTAATGTTGTAGACTTTGAAAGACCCCCATCCTCTAAACTTCATATTCTGCTTATGGCCCTTTACAAAGTACAATAGCACTAGGTCTCCTTGCTCAAAGTCACATTGTTTAACATGTTTGTCAAACCAGTTCTTGTGTCTTTCCCTTTCATAGATTAGCGTATGTGTTGCTAGGAGTCAAGTCTCGAAAATGCATTTTAGCTCTACCAGGAGTTCCATCCATGCCTCTTTTCTATCGCATCTCTCTTGCACTTCCATTCTCAAGCTTGGAATGAAAAACTCCAGTGGCAGGATTGCTTTGGTCCCATAGGTCAACTTGAATATTGTTTACTCTATGGCCATCTTGTAGGCTATCCTATAGGCCCATCTTATTCGTGGGTTCCACCTGTTCGTTAGCTTAAGGGTAGCATGGTAATGATTTTCTATGGATGATCAAGAATGTGGATAGTAAATGGCCAATCACTTCATTAATGAAGTGTGTGTCTTGATCACCAACTAGGTTGATGGGATAGTCAAATCATGAGATCACTTACTCTCAAAGGAACTTAACTGTGGTCCTAGCATCATTTTTCCTAGTGGCTTGAGCTTCAGCCCATTTCGTGAGATAATCCATCGCTAAAATGATGTACTTTTCCTATAAGTACTGTGCTCTTGCAGGGCCGATTGGCCTAGTAAAGTTGATCCTCCACTTTTCAAAGGGTTTTCATGCTATCACTGGGGTCAACTCCATCTTGTCCTTACAAATGGGTACTTTGGCCCTTTAACATTCATCGCAATACTTCACAAACTTAGTAGCATTGAAGAATAGGGTGGCCACCATAGTTAAGATTGCAACACCTTGCGTGCTATAGTGTCTCCGTTGAAGTGTCCTCCAAAAATTCCACCATGTGCTTAAGAAACCACATAATGCATTTCATGCTCACACATGCATCTTTGTGATGGGACCTAAAATGGGCTGGCACTGGCTATAGCACTAGCCGGACCTCATGCTCATGACACACAAACACCCTCACGGCCTCGCGGACCAGGGTGTCAATCTAATGCTGAATGACAAACTGCCCTAAAGCTTAATTCATGGGTTTATAGTTTATAGTCCAACGTTTCCCTTAAACTCCTCAGAGGAAGAACCCATACATATTGGCAATGCCACGATCACACACATATGGAGGCACTCCACAACTGATAGTCGGAGCCCCACTGCAGCTCTCCTACATCGCAGGGATTGGCCCTTTGATGCACTGGTAGACATATAACACATACGAGCACAAACTCCTCTCAAGGTACCAATATTTTATGTTCCAAGATGTACCATTCCTCACTATAATTTTTCCCTTAGGACCCAATGACTAACCTACAGCTTAGGACATCTTCTCACGCTCATCGTTGGTCACAATCTAAGTAAGACAGGTGCCATGCATCTAGATGTTTTTTTCTGATACCTTTTTATTGTTATGCTTAATGCAAATCGTGTATGGCTATGTGCTCAGACAAAAGAAAAATTAGCATCGTGAATGGTGCATAAAGCATTCTTTCCATGAATTTCACTAACGCGTGCTGCGTTGAAAGGAGGCACCGAGCCATATGCTCATGCTACAATCCTCTTTATTCAAACCGTTTCCTATATGCCAAGTGCAATGCATAAATCAAATATTTTCTTTATCTTTCAATGTTTTAGCCCCTCTTCATCCAACTCTTAGCATTTTGCATCATTGACCGGTTAGATAGGGTTTCTATGTATTTTTCCCTTTTAAAAGAACAATAAATACGCACAAAACATAGAAACGGGGACAAACCGAGGCCAACCTTGTGCTTTGCCATCGAAATACATTGCACAAACATAGATATAATTTTCCCTAATTTTTCTCAGCCCATTTTCCGTTTTTTCCAAATTTTAAACCCACTTTTTCCCATTTTTGGGCATTTTTCTCTATTTTTCTTTAATAAATAATAACTAAAAATGAAAATTGATTGTGAGTTGTGGCCCTTAGACTCATTGATAGAAAAAACTCAGATTTAGTTGGTGTGACATATCATTTTTCTCATTTATATAGCAAAAACCCAATTTTATCCTTAAAATGCGTGTTTTATGGGTTTTAACTCTAATTCCGGCCATATAGCCTTATATTTTCTTATTTTTAGGTTGCAAACAATTGAAACTCATGGCAAAAAATGTCATAATGAACTTTCATCCCATATGAACAAGGTTTCATAAAGCAAATAACATAAAAAGATCATTTTTCTTTGTAAAAATAGCATTACCGCTTATTTTCAGGTCTCGATTTCTTGCTCTTGATTACGGGACTGATTTTTAGCATGCATTTAATGTTCAGCATCTTCAAGAACAGCACTCTTCACGTCTTCATCCATCCGGAAGCAATCCGGTCTCATCCGGACAAGCTTTCCTCCACCATTCTTCATTATATTCATCCACACAAGAACAACCCCTTAAGGGAGAGAGAGGGAGGAGAGAGAAAGACTAGAATTGGCTCTCTTCATTTAGGCCACCATTGTATGGGCGAAGACAGGCGATAAGATCGGCCAAGAGGGAGAAGATCGGTTGTATGGGGTACTCACAACCTGCCATCTCCATCTCCATCCATGGAGGCGCAAAAAAATGGCGTGAAGATGGCGCCTTCATGCCTCATTCTCTCTCCACATTTTTTCATGCTTCTTGATCAAAAATTTGAAGGGGGGGAGGGGGTTAAAATGTCCCAAAGGGCACCCCTTTTGGTCTTCTCCAATGTCCACCTTTTCATATCTTGCCCCATTTATGGCCATTTCCCCATCCGGGCTCCAAATCGAGCGCTGTAAATTTATGCGTGTCCAGCTTGACATCCTGCATTGGCCAGTAACTCCTGGCAACCCGCACGGCAGTCTGAAAAATTATCAAAAATCAACAAGTGTCGCTCAGGCGCCTTTAAAGCACTTGACGCGTAAAATCATCTTAGCTGGAGCCACCCCCTTTGACGTTGAATATTTTTCCCTTGATATTCGTAATTTTTAGCTATTTTTAAGCACTTCTCGGCATCAAAACTCCGCTCTCATTGGCGACCACGGGATAGGGCGACTCAGCCCGTCAAATCCCACAATAGATCTGCACAAAACAACCAAAGGAAGCATGAAGCTAATACAAAATAGATACATATTAAAACACATCACAATGCTCACCCTACCCCCTGACAAAACCAAGGCATGACATCCACAAGGAGTAGGCCTAGCATAATCTAATAGAAGGTCCGAAGCTAGTCACTAACTGACTGCTCCAACATGTCCAAACTAAAAAGAACTATCAAAGAGGTTGCCCTAAGTGGTGGTCTGAACTACCTACCTAACTAAGGACAACACAACCCGCAGCTCGTACTAGGCGAGCACTCCTATAGCCCGATCAAGAAGTATTTTCTTTTAACACATTGCTTCTTCTTTGGGGTTTTTATTTTCCATACCCGGGCATGTAAAAAGGAGGGAGCTGAGCGTAGTGACCCAAGGAGTACAGGGCATCGGCCTCAGGTCCTGTCTTGGTACCCAAGAACCTACCAAGCCCTTGCAAGGTGACACTTAATCATTTTCTGACGCTCACTTTTATTTTCACTCCAACCTTCCTTACTTTTTTATTTTCCAGCAAGACGCCACCCCTAGGAAGACAAGGCATCGGGCCCGGGTCTGACTCGTCGCCAGGAACCTACCAGGCCTTCGCTAGGCGATGATCAATTGCTCATAAATTTTCCTGTCTTTTCGATTTTTTGATAGGGGTTAGAACCCCTTTTTACACACCTTTGTATATATTTATTTTCTTTAAGATATTCAGGGTTTCTTTTCACTTATCATCATTATTTTTCTTCTGGCAGGCTTCTCTAACTGCCTCACAACTAACAAGAGTCTTCTCCAATGTCCACCTTTTCATATCTTGCCCCATTTGTGGCCATTTCCCTGTCCAGGCTCCAAATCGAGCACTGTAAATTTATGCGTGTCCGGCTTGACATCCCGCATTGGCTGGTAACTCCTGACAACCCGCACAGCAGTTTGAAAAATTATAAAAAATCAACAAGTTTCGCTCGGGCGCCTTTTAAGCACTTGACGCTTAAAATCGTCTTAGCTGGAGCCACCGCCTTCGACGTTGAATATTTTTTCCTTGATATTCCTAATTTTTAGCTATTTTTAAGCACTTCTCAGCATCAAAACTCCGCTCTCACTTTGCAAAACCCATCTTGTCCTAGTATATATAGCTAGCCAGCAATTAATTGATAGGGCTAAATCTTAATGATAAGGTGTTTAGCCTAGCCTTCTCTATAGGTCTCTCAGGCAATCCATGCTCTAGGACTTGGACTATGTTATCTACCTAATATGGTGTTAGATCAGCCTTGAATAGGTCTCTCTTCATTGGACATGCTAAATAGATGCACATGAGGCAAGTCATCTATGACTCCCTGTCTAGTAGCTTCTCCTATGGGTATGTGGGACATACGGTCTGCCATGTAATGCTATTGACCTTGGTATAACCACCGAGAAGTCAAATTCTAAAAGTAGAAGCAACTATCTAACTATGTGTCCTATAGTGCAAGGTTTGATCACTAGATAAAGCAAGGCTTGATGGTCAACAAAGAAGGTAAAGTGCATAGCCAAAAGATAATGACAAATTTTCTTTACAACAAATAGCATGGCTAGGCCTTACCTCCTTGTTGTGGAGTAATTCATCTCCATATCTGTGAGTTATCTGCTAGCAAATCTCACAAGATAATCAAGATTATATTCACTAGGTTGGCACAAAACATCTCCCACAATGACGAATTTTGAGGCATCAATGTACATGTGGAATGTTATGTTCCAATCTAGGGCTCGTAGGGTCGGTGAAATCGTGAGAACCTTTTTTAGTTCCTCAGAGACATGTTGGCATTCCTCGGTCCACTCAAATACAATCAAGGATTTGTAAAGGGATCTAGTGATCAATGCATAGTTCAACATGAATCATTGATAGTACCCTATGTGTCCCAAGAAGCATTGAACTCCCTTATAGTTTGTTGGTGGTGGTAAATCGACAATGACTTTGACATTGGAGAAGTCAGTGGAAATGTCATTCTTAGACACCATGTGCCCTAGAATACATCCATGTTTTACCCAGAACTAGCACTTCAAGGGATTCATGGAGAGATTATATAGCATACTCTACTTGAAGACTATGATTTTTCATTCTTCTTCAAGACAATCACTATGGGTGATACCTAGTTCATGTGCTCGATTTCATAGATGAATCTAGCCTTCAGTAGCTTATCCATCTCCTCCTTGATGGCTTGTGCATGCTTTAGATTCATCAGAGATGACAGTTGTTTAATTGATGTTGCATCAAGGCTCATCGGGATGTTATGGTCACAACCCTCTAGATCAACACCTTTGAGATCGTCTAACTAGTATTGCATCAGGAGTCATTGAGATGATATGGGTCATGACCCCCCTTAGATTAACTCCTTTGAGTTTGTCTAAGCACCAAGCGAATACATCTATATACTCTCACTAGAGAGCAACAAGATTAGCCTCCTCTTGCTTAGTCAGGTAGTCAACTATGAATATGGGTCAAGGATTTTCCCTTTCCCCTACCAACTTGGCTTCCTTGACCTTAGCAAGCTCTTCTATTGGTTCATTTGTTTGTCCTTGCCTCTTAGCTCCTAACAAGATCACTACCCTCCTATGGTCCTTTTTGAACTTCATGAAATTCTTAGGTAGGTCTTGGGGATTTCACTATTCTTCAACTTCCAATCCCTTTGGCCACTTTCTCTTTTTCTCCTTCAACTGCATGTGCTTTAGGTGGACTGGTAGGTCCCCTTTGGTGCATTTGGTCTTAGGTGATCGTGGTGTTTCTTGGAGGTTACCCTTAGAGCTCACATCTGACTCGAAGGCAAACTCACAACCTTTGCTAGAAGAAGGAGTTTCCCCTAGTGGCTGCTACAACTCTGAGGCTGATTCTGTTCTAAGGAGAGGTATGGTACTTGGTTGAACTAATCCTGCTTGCTCATAGTCTATCACTCCTAGGTGATCCATCGCATTCCATTCTGAAGACTCCTCTTTTGATCCTAATGGCATTGTCTTTCTTTGGCTTGGAGTCTACTCGTATATGTTTAATCACTTAGTGGTTCGTGTCATACTCTATTGTCTTGGCCTCTCCCTCAATTTTCTCATTTGGAGAGTAGCAATATTTATACTCGTTGCCTAAATCATTATCTTCTAACTGCTCATCATCTCCTACGTTTTTGTTCTCAGCCCACTTCTCATCCATGATGAGTGCCCAATTGTACATTAGGTTCAAGTCGTGCACTTTGTTCCACCACCACTTCAACTCATCCATGAGATCCTTGAGGGGTTTGAGATTGGCAACTGGGTTACCTGCTAGCTCTCTTTTCAAGTATTCAAGGATCCCTTGGAGGTTGAGTTTGTTAGATGGAATGTGGAAAGGGATAGGTGTTGGTTGTCTACTAGAGTTCCTAGCCATCATGCAAAGTGGTACTGATGTCGAGGTCTTATCCTTTGACAACTGAGTTGTTGTGGCTTGATGGGACTTGTTGGCTGTCCTTGCAGCCTGTTTATAATCCTCTTCATCATCTAAGAATAGCAAGTCTATGGTGGCTAGAAGATGCATCAAATCCCACTTGTCCCCCTCAGAGCAAGGGATATACTTTGTTAGTGGCTCATAAGAATTCCTAACATGTGAGTCTCCTTTCAAGATAGTGGAGATGGCATCTAGGTCAATTGGCATGGTCTTCTAAGTATCCATCTCAACTCTTACAGCCTTCAATTTGTTGCCCAAGAATATGAGACTGTTGCCTCAATATTCAGTCACTCATTCGTTTCACATCCAATGTCGGCCTAGCAAGATGTCGTAGTCCACTCCCTTCATGACTATGAAGTTCACTAAGAATTGGGATCCCACTATCTTCAAGGGCCAGTCTTTTAGTACCCCAAATGGCCTAAATTTTATTCCATTGGCTAGTGTGATATTAAACCTTGTAGTCTCCACCCGTGGGTTACCACAAGCTAGTAGGACTACATGGTTGAGTACACTGACTCATGCTCCTATGTCCACGATTCCCTTTCTTGTGACATCCCCTAATGCTATGATAGGTAGGACTGCGTGCATTTCTGTGCCTTCCTAGAAAGCATTCACATGTAAGGACTCAAGCACCAAGTCTAGGGTCAAGCTAGGTATTTGCATGGCTACATCGTGGTTGGGCAAGTTGGCCCCTCCCACCTCATTTGATCTTTCTACCCACTACTTCAACACTTGCCTTAAGGTTGGATTCCATCTAAGCAGTTCTCCCAAAGGTAGAGTCATAGGGGCTCATATTAACCACGTGAGCAAGTTGCCAATTGCCTACTTTTTGTTAGGCTCTACACTCTTTTACCAATGATCTTGGGCAGGCTACCTACCTGTGGCGTCTAAGCTCTTTCTATATGCGGTGCTATGTGGGATGAGGATGCATCTCTTAATCTTAGCCGAGTAGGTGAGATTGGTATGCTTACACTAGAGAGCTCATTGATCTCATATTCAATAATGGGTTCCATGTCTTTTAGGTGTACTTGGGCTTCTTTCACCCACTCCTAGACCTTATCAACCACTTCTAACTCAGATTGGGATATTCTCTAGTCTTTGCACTTCCCTTTTCTGTTATCTTAGAAGTAGATGTCTCTACTTCTATGTCTGTGACTTGCTTTTCCTTTGGTAACATGGTGGCACTATCCGTCTTAAGTGTAATCTTTGTCTTAGCCCTCTTTTTCCTTCTTCTACAACTTTTTTTTCCTATTGAAGCTGCATCAAGGTTGCTAGGTCTAGGTAATGAAATAGTGGCCTTCCTTTGCATGTGCTAGAGTCATGACATTCAACAAAATTGGTGTGGCTTGCTCCCTTTCGTCAAGGCATCGAGATGAGATATGCCCTAGATGACCGCAGGTCTAGCATGTGATGGGTTCATGGTTTTTTCCTTCTAGACCTCTATCTCTTCCCCTGCTACCCAATGACATCACTGGCACTAGTCTACAATCCATCAAGATAATGGAATTACCCTCTTCATCATACGAGACATAAGGTTTCACGTATGTGTCATCCTCGTTCGGCTCCTCTATGTAATGTATCGAAGCATTGCTTGGTGGATGGGTCACAATGGGTCTAGGTGGTCTAGGTATCTCTGTGGGGTTGATATCCATCCTAGGGAGGACTGACTTTGAATCACTGGGTATTGGGAGAGATAATGGATCTCCCCTTCCAAAAGGTAGCGATCTATTCCCTAGGTAGCAAGGCTAATTGTATGGGTGTGAGTATGGCAATCACCTTGATGCAATGCATTCCATCATGGCCAAATTTTCTGCAAGTAGCACAAGGTCCAAGTCTAGGATCCATGCACTCGGTCGGAAGGTGGTTTCCTCTGTAATGCACACATAGCACGTGGGATCCTACAAGCCTTCTCATCATCCCTTGAAGCCTGGCCAACTCTAGTTTCATGTCTCCCAATTCTTGGCTCTAGTCAACACTCTTTCCCTTGTCTTGGGTACTTTGGCTAGATCTTTCACTAACGATCATAGCTCTTTCTAAGGTTCTAGAGACAACGTTGTCTTGGGTGCTTTGGCTAGATCTTTCACTAACGGTCATAGCTCTTTCTAAGGTTCTAGAGACAATGTTGTCTCAGTTTGTGGGGCTTGAGCTTCTCTCCTTGAGAAGACCATCCACTCATATGGCTTCTTCAAAGACACTAGCTAGCACATCCCTTTGCAAGTTTGAGTTGCTCACCAAGTCCTTGTAAATCTCTTTGCTTTGGATTCTGATTAGGAACATGGTGGAGACCACTCATTCGCTAGGTCACTCTACAACTAGGATTCTCTTAAAGAGACCCCACATATGTGTGACGTAGTCTCAGATATCCTCCTTGTCCTTTTGATTGACATTGATCAGCCTAATGATGAGGTTATTAGAATATTGCACCTCAAAGAATCTCTTGATGAATAGACTCTTGAGGGTATTGAAGTTATTGTATTCGGCATTGTCTAGACTATTATACCACATCCGCCATCCTTTGTCTCCTAGGCAAAGTTTGAAATCTTGTGCGCATTGAGCAAGGTTCGTGAGGCCATTCACCTTGCATACTTTCTCAAACTACTCCACAAAGCTATACGGATCATTGTTCGGTTGATACTTGTCAGGTTGCTTAGCAATCACATGTATCTTGGTCTAGCTCACTTCAGCATACTAACATTCAATTTATCTTCCATATTCCCCCCATGGGAACACCTTTCACCCACCCGAAACGGAAAAACGACCATTTTATCACTTAAAAACCACATTTCGGGTTTACGGGAATTAAATAAAGCATGTAAATCATTGCAAAATCAATATTTTCTGATACACAACAATTACTCATGATGCAATCACCACACAAATAAATTTTTATCCAATAAGAACATAATTATCATCATAAACTATAAAAAATCCTTCATTTTCTTCATAAAAATGGTTATACCGTGTTTTTACGTAACCCAAGACGCCTTGAATGACTGCATAACCAGAAGATGGAGCCTCCATTGCTCTCAATCCAATGTTGTACTTCAATCTTCAACATCTCCATCCATCTCCATCACCACTTCCTTCATTCTCCTTCCCTGGTTCCTCCTTCAAGATGGTACACATGAACAACCCATAGGGAAGAGAGACAGGGAGGAGAGAGAAAGACTAGATTCTGATCTCTTCATCCAGACAGCCATTTCTCGCGCGAAGGCCGACGATATGATAAGCCAAGAGGGAGAAGTCAAGGCCCAATGTCTCTTACATGAGATATTTTCAGCCTGGAATCGTGATGAGAGAGGATCATGGTGAAAAATACACCGCCTTGCAGCCTCACGCCATACTCACACCATTTCGTGTGAAAAAGGAGGGAGGGGGGTCAAGGTCCCAAAGGGCACCCCCCCTTTGGTCCTAAGTTTGGTCACCTTTTCATATCTTGGCCCATTTGTGGCCTCTTCCGCGTATGGACTCTGTTTCGAGCTTTGAAAAATCCTGCGCGTCCGTCTTGACATCCCGCACTGACTGGCAGCTCTTGGAAAACCGTAAGGCAGTTGAAAAAATGATAAAAAATCGACAAGTGTCGCTCGGGCGCCCTGTAAAAGCCATCTTTCACTTGGTGCTTAAAATTGTCCTAGCTGCAGGCGCCGCCTTCAATGTTGAATATTTTTCCCCTAAATTCTGGATTTTTTGGTAAATTTTAGGCACATCCCGGGATTAAAACTCCGCTCTCAAGTTCCAGAACTTCTCTTGTGGGAAACTGTGACTCAAATTGAACAGGAGATAGTGATTCCAGGAAGTCAATTTTTGGTTAATGTTTCTCTTTGGGTTCATGAATTTTCTCTTAGATTAGTAAGAAGTAGGCAACAATGGCATTTTCCCTTTGGTCCTAAGTTTGGTCACCTTTTCATATCTTGGCCCATTTGTGGCCTCTTCCACGTTCGGACTCTGTTTCGAGCTCTGAAAAATCCTGCGCGTCCGTCTTGACATCGCGCACTGACTGGCACCACCTGGCAAACTGTAGGGTAGTCGAAAAAATTATCAAAAATCCACAAGTGTTGCTTGGGTGCCTTTTAAAAGCCGTCTTTCACTTGGTGCTTAAAATCTTCCTAGCTGCTGCAAGCGCCGCCTTCGATGTTAAATATTTTTTCCGCAAATTTCGGATTTTTTGGCAAATTTTAGGCACATCCCGGGCTCAAAACTCCGCTCTAATTGGCGACCACAGGATAGGGCGACTCAGCCCGTCGAATCCCACAACAGATCTGCACAAAACAACCATAGGAAGCATCAAGCTGATATAAAATAGATACATTCTAAAACATTGCACAATGCTCACCCTACCCCCTAACAAAACCAAGGCATGAAATCCACAATGAGTAGGCCTAGCATACTTTGATAGAAGGGCTGAAGCTAGTCACTAACCGACTGGTTCAATATGGCCAAACTAAAAAGAACTATCAAAGAGATCGCCCTAAGTGGTGGCCTGAACTACATACCTAACTAAGGACAACACAACTAGGAGCTCCTACTAGGCGAGGACTCCTATAGGCTGATCAAGAAGTATTTTCTTTTAGCACATTTCTTCTTTTAGGTTTTTATTTTTCCATACTTGGGCGTGTAAAAAGGAGGGAGCTGAGCATAGTGACCCAAGGAGAACAGGGCATCAGCCTCAGGTCCTGTCTCAGTACCCAAGAACCTACCAATCCCTCGTAAGGTGACACTTAATCCTTTTCTGATGCTCACTTTTATTTTCGCTCCAACCTTCCTTACTTTTTTCTTTTCTAGCGAGACGCCACCCCTAGGAAGATAAGGCATCGGCCTCGGGTCTGACTCATCCCCAAGAACCTACCAAGCCTTCGCAAGGTGATGATCAACTGCTTCTAAATGTTCCTTTCTTTTCTTTTCTATTTTTATAGGGGTTAGAACCCCTTTTTACACACCTTTGTATATATTTATTGTCTTTTGAGATATTCAGGGTTTCTTCCTCTCTATCATCATCATTTTTCCCTTGGCAGGCTTCTCTAATTGCCTCACAACTAACAAGAACTCCTAGAACGGATGCCTAGCAAGCTAGCAGAACAGGGTCACTAGAACTACCTTCTAAAACAAGTTTTTTGATGCCTGACAATGTCTTTATAGGAGGCAACGACTACTCAGACCTCCCTCAGACATACCTAACCTAAACTTGAGACTTCATGCCTTGGACGCCGGTCCCCAACAAGAAAAGAAAATCCCCTACAAGTACACAGACACATATAGCATAAAAACACGGTACCCGTAAAGGAGAGATATCACCTGGACAGGGCCACAAGAAGTCTCCACCGACATAGGCTCCTTCCAAGCTCTTATTTAAACCTGTCTAGCAAAGAACTAAAACAAGAAACCATTAATTGCACCTGTACTAAATATACGACTGACCCTCTTGGCCTAATGAAATAAAGCATGTCACTACAAAAATAGATCGGCCCTCTTGGCCTAACCAAATAAATCATTAAAACCCTCGCAAAACTAGCCCTCTTGGCCTAACGAAATAAAACAGAATAGCACCTACACATCCCTCCTCAAAATAGTACAGATATACAATAATATGCTCCTTTCCAAGAAGGAAAAATAGGGCTCATAGCCCTAAACTAAATGCATAAGGTTATGACCCATCCCTCCTACATATATAGCAAGAGGCGTACGCATAACATGTTGTCTAATCAGCCTATGGGTCAAGGATAACAACGGTAAATGGTTCTCGGCTACTCTTTGCATCACCCATATCAACCATCACCTACCATATATTGCATGCTTTGATAACATTCCCCACAAGCGACCAGGTCTTGTTTCATTATTGATAGCAATATCCAAACTAGGACCACAGTTGAAGAAAAGGTCTTCTTCATAAGCAAGATTTGCCAGTGAATCCGCAAACTGATTCCAGTAACGTGGAATCAGCTGAAGAGACACTCTCTCAAACTCCTCAAGTAGGGTCATCGCAGTTCGATAATACATACAAAGGATGGGATTCCGCACTGTGTATGTCCCATCTAGCTAATTCAAGATCAACTGGGAATCCCCTTTTACTAACAAGCACCGAATACCACCTTGCTTGGCAATATGCAGTCCCATAATCAAGGCTTTATACTCTGCCATATTGTTAGTGAATCCTACCTCGAGATAAGCAGCTAACTTCATCGTAACTTCACGTCGGGGATCTCGGATTACTATTCCAACACTCCCCTTTTTATTAGGGCCCCTGGACGCCTCGTCAAAATATAATGTGTACGTCCACAATGGGTTTACACAGCCTGCCATCATGAACTCCTCTATTCGTAATTATGATAGTCAAAATTGAACATGTTTAGAGGATGAATTGACGGCCCCATCCCACCTTCTTCATTAAACTCAACAGGGATACTTGTCAACATTCGTAAGCAGTGATGGCAGAAGACTTTGATCTCCCACACAAAGGTTTCGTCTTCTTGCTCAATCACTTTGTATCCTTTGCTCCACCAGATAAGTTTCCCCTAATGGTATCTCTGCTCCAGATATGGGTGCTCCAAATAAGGAATTAACCGCCCCATCAACCAGCTTTAAGCTCTTTTGCAGGTCTCAAATCAGCCCCAGCATGGACCTGCAATGCATTTTTCCGTGTTAGCATACTTAGAAATAATAAGGTTTAATCTTATTAAGATTAACCTTATTTTTAAATTCCTCTCCCTGCTGCAGATCAGCTAGTAGAGCCACATACCTATTTTTCCCTATCCTGAAAATCTTGTAGGGGCCATCCCATCTATCTAGGTTCCAGCTTCCTTGGAAACAGCTCCCTATGTGCATCATAATACAGAACTAATTGCCCTTTTTTAAAGGTATACTTCTTCGCTTTAAGGTCATGCAACTGCTTCATCTGACGTTTAGCTACCTTCTGATGTAGTAAGCTCTGCAATTTTAGTTCATCCAGGTGAGCTATGGTCATGAAACATTCAAAGAGTGCATCCTATCTCCCAAAGAGTGGTTAATTGCAAACCGTATGGTTGGCAACTCAATTTCGAGGGGTAACGCACACTCTTTCCCATAAACTAATTTAAATGGAGTATGGCTGGTAGCTTGCTTGAATGTTGTATTATATGCCCATACTGCAACATACAACTTCCTGTCCGAGTCTCGTTTCTTCTTCTCTGAGACTATTTTAGACAAGATACCCACAAGCTGCTTATTAGTACTTTCAACTTGTCTGTTTGCTTGCGGATTATAGGGGGTCATTTTATTGTGCTTGATTTTCCAAGCTTCAGTCAGGCTTTTGATCACTTTATTCAAAAAGTGGGTTCCACAATCTGACACTAGTTCCTTCGGTGGACCGAAATGGCAGATAACCTGCTCTAAAAGAAAACTTGCAGTCTCTTTTGCATTGTCCTGCCTTGTCACCCACGCTTCTGACCATTTTGTAAAATAATCAGTTGCTACTATAATGTACCTCTTCTGAGTAGTAGACGACGGGGTGATAGGACCCACAAAGTCAATGCCGCACTTCTCAAATGGAAGGATAGCCATGATAGGCGTAAGTGGGCATTTCCTATTCTCTCTGCTCTCATGTCTTTGACAGGTATCACACCTTTTAACGTACTCAAAAGAATCTTGGAAGATGGATGGCCACCAATATCGAGCTCTTAAAGATTTCTGTGCCGTCAACCGTCCAGCGGAGTGCCCTCCACATGCAGAGTCATGGCACTCTTCCAAGAGGAAAGGGACCTCGTGAGGCATCACACATCGATGATAGATATCATCAACACCCTGCCAATATAGTGTTCCTACGATCAAGGAAAACTTTAAAGCCTGTTGTCTGATTTTCCTCTTTTCTGATTTTGATAAACCAGCTCCAGTCTCTCCTGTTGATAGATAATGCGTGATAGCCGCATACCAAGATGGGATAGAAGCTGTATCAATTTTAAACATTTCTTCGATCTCACTTCCTTCAGCCAAAGTCTCATTCGGCTCCCCAAAATCCACAAGGCATTCCACAATCCCCTGCAACCTCGGTGGCTTACTTTTAATCTCATAATCAAACTCCTGCAAAGTGATTATCCACTTTGCTAGACGATCATGCGATTCCAGCTTGTTCATAAGAAATCTAAGCCCTTCCGCCTTCGTATAGAAAACTACCTTCACATAGAGGATGTAATGCCTGAATTTTTTAGTCGCAAAGACCATTGCAAGGCACAACTTCTCCATATATGTGTAGTTAATTTCTGATATGCCCAGTTTTCGACTAGCAAAAGCTATCGGATGATACCACTTTTCCTCCCAGATTTGGGCTAAACAACAGCTGATACTATGCATGGCGGCTGTTATTGAAAATATGTAAAATACCTCACCTCTTTTAGGTGCTTTTAAAATTAGTGCTTTTACTAGCTCCTATTTCACATCCTCGAAAGCTACCTTACAAGGGTCGCTCCATACAAATAGATAGCTAAAGGATAATAAGTTCATTAATGGGAACGTCCTTTCTGCCAAGGCATTTATAAACCTTCGATAGTACCCTACCGATGATAGAAAGCTATGTAATTCTTTTGAAGTGCATGGTGGACTCATAGCAACTATAACCTTGATCTTTTCAAGGTGAGTTGCGATTCCTACTGAACTTACCACTATTGAGATATCGAGCTCCACTCGCAATATGCCAGGGTGACCGTTGTGCATTTATATCATCGACTTGTTAGCTGCAAATGTGGTTGGTACACCGCCCATGAATAATAGCTAAATGACAGCTATCCTTATCTACTCTAGTTCGTGGCTCAGTTAGTATGCCACCTTAGTTAGTTGAGTTTGGTTTGAGACCCATATATAGGGTTTTTCTATTTCTCTGTACCAGAGTTCTTTTGGCTTACACAACTAAGAAGAGGAAAATTGTTTTCAGCCTCCACCTTTGTGTGTATTCCCCCATTGTGTAAGTGAGAAAGCTACAAGTGAGACTCCTTCCTTCTCTCCCACAATCTTGACATGGTATCAGAGCCTAGTTCGTGGTAAGGAGCTCAAGAAAGAAAACCAAGTTCACGGCATTCTGGTAAGAGGACTAGTGTTGCTTTCATTTTTCGAGTTTGGGAGCAAGTCTCTGTAGGTAGCACAGCCGGAAAGTGCAAGAGTGCATTGTCTCAGATTGAGACGCCCTTCGCGGTGTAGCAAGAGGGCAGTACTCAAGAAAAGGCCTTGATTTTTGCTATGCGACCACTGTTCTATAGGTCGATGAAAAGTTAATGTAGAAATTGCATCATATCCCTGTGCACAGAGACATTGGGAGTTACAGAATCATCCTTATTGCCTGTTGATGCAAAATCGTCACTAGGAAGTGACTGTGTGGTCAAATACCACTTTCTTCAGTTTTGCAGATTTACCCTTGTGAGGCTGAAGCTGTTTTTTTTACAGTGACAGAATTTGTTGCAGTGTTCTGTAATGGCGTCTGATTCTTTCACAGATTGTCACTGAAAAGCTTGACAATAACAACTTCCAAGCATGGAAGTTTAGAATGACGAATTTCCTTATGGAAAAAGGATATTGGAAATTCGTTGCAGGAAACAAAGAAGAACAAGTTCCTGATGTTCGCAATCAACACCAAATGCAGGCATTTAAAGGATGGCATGAGAGAGCTAGAAAAGTTATGTACTGGCTGTCTATCATATTTCAGACTCTATGATTGTGCATATTCAGGATGCAAGTACGCCAAAGGAGGCATGGGATACTTTATAAAAAATGTATAGCACAAATACGCAAGCCAGGAAAATGCAGCTCAAGCAAGAGTTGCACAATGTGCAAAGAGAAAATATGAGCATCAATGACTACCACATGAAGGTGAAGAAGATTGCAGATGCACTTGCTTCCATTGGGTCGCCAATGGAAGATGATGATTTAGTTTCTGTGACCTTGAATGGTCTAGGAAAGGATTATACACAGTTCCGAACATCGATTTCCGTCCGTGAAAGATTTTCTGATTTTGAGGACTTGATTGCTCTTCTAATTTCTGAGGAGCAGAGAAATGGTGGTGCATCTTCTTCAGGAGGAACTTCAAAAGAAGCTGTCTTCTACTCAAATACTGGAAGAGGTAGAGGCAGAGGTAGAGGAGGCCGATCTGGAGGCCGTGGTAGAAATCAGAATATATAACAAACTCAAGAAAACCAGTCCTATGGAGGAGGACGTGGTAACTCTAGAGGCAGGGGGAGCCAAAGAGGTCGTGGTGGATGGCAAAGAGGCCAAAATGCAAATAGCAATGTTGAATGCTACTACTATGGTAAAATGGTCATATGGCTAAAGACTGCTATAAAAAGCAAAATGACATCATGAATGGAAAATTGCAACAAGGGAATTATGCATCTTCTAGTAGACAGGGTGATGACAGAAATGAGCATTTGTTTAATGCAGGACATGACCAGTTCTGTGACAAGTGCATAAGAAAGCAACAATGTGTGGTATGTTGACTCAGGTGCATCAAACCACATGACAGGTCATGCAGAATGGATGCAGGATGCAAGGAAAATGGAAAAACCAAGATATGTGGAGACTGGTGATGATACTGCACATCCTATTGTGCAAATTTGAAAAATTCCTTTGTCTATGCAGGATGGGAAAAAGAAATACCTGTTGGATGTATTTCATGTCCCGAATATCACCAAGAACCTGGTTTCTGTTGGTCAAATGGTTGAGTAGGACTTGCAGATCAGATTTAATTCTCATGGATGTTTTGTTGAGGATATGAAAAATAAGGGTCGCTTGATAGCAAAAGGAAAGAAGAAGGGCAGAATGTTTACGTTGGATGTAGACATGCCTGAATTGAGTGTAGCAATGTTTGCACATGGGACCTGTGTAGTTGCAGATATTGATATCTGGCATAAATGCATTGGTCATGTTAATGTACAGCGACTTAAATCAATGCAAGCCCAAAATATTGTTGCAGGATTGTCTAAATTCAAGGTTGCAGAAATGCATAAGGTATGTGAAGCCTGTCAATTTGGAAAACAGGCAAGGAAACAATTTCCTAGACATGTTCAAGAGAGTAAGAAGCCATTGGAATTAATCCACTCTGATGTGTGGACTTCTAAAGCTGCATCTATTGGAGGCTGTCATTATTTTATCACTTTTATTGATGGCTATAGTAGAAAAGTTTGGGTGTATTTTATGAAAAAAAAAAGTGAAGTGTTTGGGCATTTCAAAACTCTTAAAGCTATGGTTGAAAAAGAAACAGGCCTGCAAATAAAATGCCTAAGGTCAGATGGAGGGAGAGAGTACCTCTCAAATGAGTTTGCAAGGTTCCTGCAGGAGCATGGTGTTGAGTGTTGAAATGACTTGTTTTTTGGCTGATTTTTGTTGTTTTTGAGAGCTGAATGGTTGATTTTATGGGATGATTGATTGATTTGGAAGTGGATTGAGAGTGTTTTGGATAATAATGATTGTGTTTTGGAAGTTCATGATGTTTGTTGATGGTTCTGTGATGTTCTGATAGGTTCTGAATGGTTCTGTATACCTTCTGTTTTGTTCTGTTTTGGTCTGTTTTGTTCTGATTGTCTTCTGTAAGGAGGGAAGGAGTATTGATTGATGAAGAATGAGATATTGTGAAAGCTTATTGAATGGTTTGTGAGAGTTTGAAATGGGTTGAGAGTGAGTTATGTGGTTTTGATAACCTTCTGTAGGTCTTCTGTAGAGCTTCTGCTTCTGTTCTGTTTCTGTTCTGCTTCTGTACTGTAGCTGTTCTGGTACTGTTCTGTAAGTGTTCTGTGGAATGTATGTATGACTTTTGGGAAAGTTTTCTAGCCTTGGAAAGAGGTGAATACAAGTGCAAAAGAGCTGAAAGAAGTGGAAGAAGAAGCTGCTGAAGACTCAAGTGAAGACTAGAGTGAAGTGATAGTAGTGAGCTGTGAAGAGACACTGTAGTGGCTCTGGTGACCTTTCATATCACACATACCTCTTGGGAGGGGTATCCACGACCTAAGAGTGATTATTGAGAGTAATTTTTGAGAGATTGTAGTGAGGATATGATGTATTATTGATGGAGTGTGTGAGAGAGAGTCAGAGATAGTCAATTCTACTGAAACAGAGTGATTGTATAAGAGAGATTGAGAGAGAAGACTATGAAGATATTGAAGATGAATACTATGTGATGTATTTCCATTCAAAGATGGTGTATTTCTTTGTTTTCTTTGTTCTATTGATGGATTTTATGAGGATGTTGAAGAATATGGTTGATTCTATTAAAATCCGTGGGAGATTTACATGATGCTGCATGAAGATTTGTTGTGCCTGGTGTTCTTTTCTTCATTGTGATCATATGAAACATGATAAACAAGCTTGTTGATGTTACAAGATAGATTTTCTTGCAAGAGAATTCCCTTTTCCTTGGTGTTCCTCTTGGGGCTCCACATGGCATAAAGTAGCAATATTCATGCAGTCATACCCCACAATAAAATGGAATTGCAGAACGGAAAAACATGCATATTGGAGAGGTATCTCGTACCATGCTCAACCAAAAAGATTTGCCAGATTTTTACTGGACTGAAGCAGTTGCTACAGCAGTCTACATAATGAACAAGACTCCCACTGCAGCAATATATGGGATGACTCTAGAGGAGAGGTATACTGGTAGGAAACCAGATATTTCTCATTTGAAGATTTTTGGTTGCATTGCCTACGTTCATGTGCCAGATGAGTTGAGATCCAAGTTGGATCCAAAAGCTGAGAAGTGCATCTTTATTGGTTACTCTCTGTAGAAAGGGTATAGATGATATAACCCTTCTACTCATAAGTTTACAATGAGTAGAGATGTTGTTTTTGATGAGATGAGTAGTTGGTATAAACCAGTAAATGTGATTGATGATTGTAGATGCACAAATGGTAATTCTACACAGAATTCACAGCAACGGTCACAAAATATTATTGGACCTGGAGTGTCCTCTAGTAGTGGTTCACATTCTTCGCCATGGATAGGCAGATTGAGATTAGGAGAATCTCCTCAAAACAATGCAGATAGTGGTATGCAGGTTTCAGGAAAAGGAAAAGAGAAGGTAGATCAGCCCATGTTTGATGTGAATGCAGGTCACTCTTATGTGGATGGTGAATCCAGTGGCTTAGAACAGAGTATTGATGATGAGTTGGGTATTCCTTCTATTATTACACCTGGAGTAAGGAAGACCAGGGATGTTTTGAGAGCACTTGGGAGTGAACCTACTTTGCACAGGTCTACCAGAGCTAGGTATCCTGTGGATAGGCTGAAATATGATGGATTTACAGCCATTCACTATGCATATATGGTCAAAGTGATACAAGAACCAGAACCCACTTCTTTTGAGCAAGTCATGGGAAAAGAAAATTGGGAGAAAGCCATGGATGAAGAAATGGATGCCTTGGAAGAAAATGCTACATGGAAATTGGTACCTTTGCCTAAAGATAAGAATGCAATTGGTTGTAAGTGAGTTTATAAGGTGAAGCACAATGCAGATGGTTCTGTGAATAGATACAAGGCAAGATTAGTAGTCGAGGGGTATGCACAAACATATGGCATTGATTATGAAGAAACATTCAGTCCGGTTGCAAGGATGGATATTTGCAAGAAGAGGTCTATATGGAGCAGCCACCAGGTTATGTGCATGCTGTTCATCCTGAGTTTGTTTGCAGGTTGAAGAAAGCCTTGTATGGCTTGAGACAAGCACCTAGAGCATGGTCTGACAAGATAGGACATTATCTTGTCACTATTGGCTTTCATATTTCCAAGGCAGATTTCTCACTTTATGTGAGAAAAATAGAGAAATGTATTATGCTACTTGTCATTTATGTTGATGATTTGATTATGATAGGTGATAGTGATGAAGATATCCTTCATGTGAAAATGCTATTGAAGCAAAAGTTTGAGATGAAGGATTTGGGAGAGCTGCATTATTTCTTGGGCATTGCGATGATTAGATCACCAAGTGGGATACAGCTCTTGCAGAGGCAGTATGGATTGGACATGCTGTCCAAATATGGGATGACAGGCTGTAAGCCTATTTCAATTCCTTTGGAGCAAAATGTGAAGCTGAGCATAGATGCAGGTGAGCTTCTCGAAGACCCTACTATGTACAGATGCATAGTAGGAAGTTTGATTTATATGACTATTACCAGACCAGATTTGAGCTATGCTGTTGGATTGCTAAGTCAGTTTATGCAGGCTCCAAGGAAACCACATTCGGATGCGGCTAGATGCATACTCAGGTATGTGAAGTCCACATTGTAGTATGGACTATTTTATGAGACTGGGGTTCAGATACAGTTGCATGGATACACCGATGCTGATTGGGCTGGTAGTATTTCTGATAGACGATCTACCAGTGGATATGTGTTCTCTTTTGGGAGTGCTGCAGTCACTTGGAGCAGCAAGAAACAGCCTACAATTGCCTTGTCGAGCACAGAGGCTGAGTACAGGGGTGCAGCAATGACTGCATGTGAGGTAGCTTGGTTGTATAAGCTACTTTATGATATGCATCAGCCTACAGATGGGCCAGTTGTCATTTATTATGACAACATGAGCAGTATGCACTTGGAAAATAACCCAATCTATCATGCTAGAACAAAGGACATTGAGGTGCATTATCACTATGTGCGGGAGAGGGTTTTACTAGGTCTTATTGATCTAGTTTATGTCAGCATAAAGGATCAGGTAACTGATATATTCACGAAGGCATTGGGCACAGAGAAGTTGTGCAAGTTCAGAGACCTACTTGGTGTGCAGGAATTGGGATTGAGCTCGAGGGGGAGTGTTGAGATATCAAGCTC
Organism: Lygodium microphyllum; assembly: GCF_053477565.2. Classification (NCBI taxonomy): domain Eukaryota; kingdom Viridiplantae; phylum Streptophyta; class Polypodiopsida; order Schizaeales; family Lygodiaceae; genus Lygodium; species Lygodium microphyllum. The sequence goes on from NC_141143.1 coordinate 9,740,067, forward strand.
CACTCGTGATATGCCAGGGTGACCGTTGTGCATTTATGTCACCGACTTGTTAGCTGCAAATGCGGTTGGTACACCGCCCATGAATAATAGCTAGATGACAGCTATCCTTATCTACTCTAGTTCTGGCTCAGTTAGTATGCCACCTTAGTTATTTGTTTTCAACTTGTCCTCTTCTACAATTGCCATCTGGTTATATCCTGCAAAGAAATCCATAAACAAATATATTCCCCTACTCGCTAATTGATCCAAAATCTGGTGAATAAATGGAAATGGGTAGTAATCCTTAACCTTCTGCTTATTCAGCTCTCTAAAATCTACACATAGTCGGATCTGGTTGTTTTTCTTCTTCTTGATGACAACTGGTGAACACCATTCTGTGTGCTGTACAGGGAAGATTAAACTAGCTTTCCTTAACTTCTGTAACTCCTCAAACAGCCCGTCCCTCAATTCAAAAGGCATATGCCTTACTTTCTGACGCACAGGACGATTGCCTTCTTTTACAAGAATAGTATGAACAGCCATGCTGGGAGGAATGCCTCTCAGCTCGTCATAACTCCAAGCAAAGATGTCACGGAATTCTTGAATCAAGGACACATAGTTCTCCCTTTCTGCTGAACTGAGCCTGGAACCTAATTTAATTGGCCGCGAATCATTCAGTGTACCAATGTCCAACTCAATCATATCCGTGTCTCTTATCCTATCTTGAGGCTCTATCGGCTCATTTAAAGTTATCTGATAAATATCCTCTGTAGTGGACCTCTCCTTAGATTCATCACTGGATGATGTCTCACTACCAGATGGATCATCTGCTGTTTCTAATTCAGTAGAGGATAAAGGAGCTCTCTCACTCTGAGGAGACTTAGGGTAAGCATCGACTATTACTCGATTAGCACCTCTACCGAGAACCACTCGACCGACAGGTATATCGACTTGACAGTCTGTTCGTAAGATCCAAGGCCTACCTAGCAAGACTCCATAGCTCGGACGTCCTGCAAATCTTATCACCCTAAAGTCCAAGAAGCATTCTACACTTGCAACTGTAACATGGACTTTAGTAACGCAACCTTCTGGTTGCCTTAGACTATCATCAGCCATTCTAAGAAGGGTGGAGCTATCTTTTTGGATGTCTAGACCCAACCTCTCCATCAACTCTAAACTCATGATATTGATGGAGGACCCACTGTCTACGATAGCATGCTCTACTAATATTCCATCCACGTATGCTAGAACCCTAGGGCAATTATTTTCAGCATGATACAACCAATCTTCCCGTACTCCTGCTATGCCCAAAGGTTCTACAATATACCCAATACGCAGGATCTTCTTGAATTCCTTGCATACTCCTAGAGATAATTTAATCAACTGTAAGAGGTTTATATCCGGTTTGACTTTGCAAAGAGAACTTGCTAAATCAAAATCATGATAGGTAGCCAAAGCTCTCTTTTCTCGCCACACCATCCTTTCTTTTGGTCTCGGGACCGGCTTTGGTGCTTCTTTTTTAGCTCTTGCCTTCTTTCTTGGCACTTCCTCATCCTTCTTAGGATCGACTTTTTTGTCAATAGGCCTTAGAGGTCAACCTTCCATGCCAAGATTCAGGACTTGCGCCCCCTTATCCCCTTGCTTAGGGTTTCCCTCGACCGATTTTACATTATCTTTATCAACCTCTTTAGCCTTTTGGCCTCTTGTTACGGCTCGTAGGTTAGAGGTTTCAATGGCATTGACGCGTACAACCTCAATAAGGCTGACTCCATTGCCTTGTGGCAACTCTTCTATAGTGGGCTTTCCCCTTTGCAATATTTGTCTTGGTCCATCATTTTGCTGGAGGTTATTAACTTACACTCTATGATTAACTGGACTTGGTTGTTTACTCCCTTGTTGGAGGGAACTAATCTTACTCCAATAGGTAGCGGCTAAGTGGCCCGACTTCCCACAAATATCAATTTTACATTTGGACAGTTTCTAGGGAAATGTTGTCCGCCACACCACTTACAGTTGAATCTTGAGGGCCCACCCTCTTCAGGGCGTCGACTCCCTATCAGATTCTGCTACTTCTTCAGGAAATTCACGTCAACAGCTATTTGCTGATATTGTTTGGAAATCATGTCGGTGTAGTGCTTCATCATATCCTTAACTTCGCCAAGGACATTAGAGGCACTCGACTCATAGCCTTGATCATCTATCCATCGTTCCATTGGCCTAACAATTTGATTGGGCATTGGTTGTTGACTCACAGGAACAACATTAGGGTTCGAAGCTTGGCCTCCAACATTTGGTGGAGCCAACTGATTAGCCATAGGCATAGTCACACTAGGAGGAGTTGGCAGCAAAGGTACATTTTGAACCATGCTTCCTCTCCCATTAGGGTTATTCATGGGCATCCCTTGACTTCCATTTATCAATGGTAAATTGCCTCCAGGTACTAGACCCGCATTAAGATTTATTCGAGAGGAGTAGGCCATTTGTAATCGTGACTCTACTCCTTCTGCCCGCGCGATGGCAGTGTCTATATCAGCCAAAGCCACACTGCTCAATTGCACCTGAATATTGAAATCCAATCCATGCAAGAAGTATTGCAATTGAGCAACCGGCGGAATAGGAATGTAAGTTTGTAACTTACGAAACACTTCCTTAAGCTTCTTGGCATAGGCTTTCACATTCTCATGGGGGTCTTGGCGCGTTACATTCAAAACACACAACTAGTATTGGCCACCTCTTTCGGGGGCATATTCTCCTCAAAAAGCTACATAAAATTGGTCGATTGTGGTTATGGTTCCAGTCTCTATGCTATGATACCATACTGTAGCCCTTCCTTTTAACGTCATGTTAAAGAACATCATAAGATGTCCCTCATCTTGGATGCGGTAATTAAACATTAATCTTTGGAATTCACAAATGTGAAACTCCGCATCTTCTTTGGCTAACCCATTAATAATGGGCAAAGGCACTCCTAAATCTGGCAGATCCGGTGTCCCTGCAGGAATTGCAATGGGTTGTGCCATGACGACAATCGGATTGACAATAGGAGTTTGGACTGATGGGATCACACCCCCACTTGAAGTGGGTTGACTTGGTGGAAGAGAGGAAGAACTTGCGCTTCCTCCTGCACCTAAAGGACTATGTGTAGCAGTTGGGTTACTAAGACCACTGCCTCTTATGCGTATCGGGCTATTCCTTTGAGGAGAATAGCGTCTTACAATCTCCAACCGCCGTCTAGCCCTCTCAGCATGTTTTGCTTTTTGTATTTCAGCTTGATCGTCCTTGTTAGAGGACATAAACCAATTTTTCGATTCCCTAAAAACCCTAGATTTGATAAGCACCACTTGTTGGCAGCTCCCGGTAGATGCGCCATTGATGGGACCTAAATGGGCCGGCACTGGCTATGGCACTAGCCGGACCTCATACTCATGACAGAAAAACACACCCTCACGGCCTCACGGACCAGGAGCGTCAATCTGCTGCTAAAGGACTAAAATCTAATCTATGCGTTTATAGTTTTGTAGTTTTGTAGTCCAACGTTTCCCTTTCTATAAACTCCTCAGAGGGAGAACCCATACACATTGGCCATAAATACCACGATAATCACATACATGGGAGGCAACCTCTCGGTAGAAACACCGCGGCCCCACTGCAGCTCTCCTAGATCGTAGGGATTGGCCCCTTGATGCATTGCTCAACATATAAAACAAACAAATAAAATCCACTCTTTCATTTTGCAAGTACTCCAGGAGATACCATGTGTCCTTACCAAATAATCCCCGAAGAACCGAATGTCTATCCTACGACTTAGGATGCCTTTCCACAGTCAAGCGTGGGTCATTTTCATTGAAAACAGGTGCTATGTATCCAGGTTTTTATTCCGATACCATGGTCGTCATGCACATGCAAAGTGAATGATTCTAAAGTGCTCAAACATCATTTTAAATCAGAAACACCAATGCATTTACTAACGCGTTGCGGTGATGTAAGGATAGCACCGAGACCACACTTGTGCTACTATCCTCTTAGTTAACATACCACGAACTCTATGTCATGATGTGCATCAGAAAATCAGCAACAATCAGCACACAAATCACACCATTCAAACCTCCCAACCCCCTACGTTTAGGTATTGCTTTCGTTGCATAGGTGTAGAGGTTCATTTTGTCATGTTTTGATGTATAAAAAGAGATAAATCACAAACTTTGAGAAGGAGATAGGGAAAAATGAGGCTAAACCTCATGCTTTACCACTACCATACATCTATAAACAATCATTATATTTTTTCTTATTTTTCCAAGACGTATTTCTATTTTTTCCCTTATTTTTCCTATTTTCTTGATTTATTTGGGAATAAAATATGATATTTTCTAGTTTTTCTTGTTCCAATCACTTCAACATACTAACATTCAATTTATCTTCCATATTCCCCCCATGGGAACACCTTTCACCCACCCGAAACGGAAAAACGACCATTTTATCACTTAAAAACCACATTTCGGGTTTACGGGAATTAAATAAAGCATGTAAATCATTGAAAAATCAATATTTTCTGATACACAACAATTACTCATGATGAAATCACCACACAAATAAATTTTCATCCAATAAGAACATAATTATCATCATAAACCATCAAAAATCCTTCATTTTCTTCATAAAAATGGTTATACCGTGTTTTTACGTAACCCAAGACGCCTTGAATGACTGCATAACCAGAAGATGGAGCCTCCATTGCTCTCAATCCAATGCTGTACTTCAATCTTCAACATCTCCATCCATCTCCATCAACACTTCCTTCATTCTCCTTCCCTGGTTCCTTCTTCAAGATGGTACACATGAACAACCCATAGGGAAGAGAGACAGGGAGGAGAGAGAAAGACTAGATTCTGATCTCTTCATCCAGACAGCCATTTCTCGCGCGAAGGCCGGCGATATGATAAGCCAAGAGGGAGAAGTCAAGGCCCAATGTCTGTTACATGAGGTATTTTCAGCCTGGAATCGTGATGAGAGAGGATCATGGTGAAAAATGCGCCGCCTTGCAGCCTCACGCCATACTCACACCATTTCGTGTGAAAAAGGAGGGAGGGGGGTCAAGGTCCCAAAGGGCACCCCCCCTTTGGTCCTAAGTTTGGTCACCTTTTCATATCTTGGCCCATTTGTGGCCTCTTCCGCGTATGGACTCTGTTTCAAGCTTTGAAAAATCCTCCGCGTCCGTCTTGACATCCCGCACTGACTGGCAGCTCCTGGCAAACCGTAAGGCAGTTGAAAAAATGATAAAAAATCGACAAGTGTCGCTCGGGCGCCCTGTAAAAGCCATCTTTCACTTTGTGCTTAAAATTGTCCTAGCTGCAGGCGCCGCCTTCAATGTTAAATATTTTTCCCCTGAATTCTGGATTTTTTGGTAAATTTTAGGCATATCTCGGGCTTAAAACTCCGCTCTCAAGTTCCAGAACTTCTCTTGTGGGAAACTGTGACTCAAATTGGACAGGAGATAGTGATTCCAGGAAGTCAATTTTTGGTTATTGTTTCTCTTTGGGTTCATGAATTTTCTCTTGGATTAGTAAGAAGTAGGCAACAATGGCATTGGCTTCTACCAAAGCAGAGTACAAGGCAACTTGTTTTGCTCCATGTGAAGCAATATGATTGAGAAGGATCCTATGGCATATGGGAGTGCAAGATGAAGAACCAAGTGTGATGAGATGTGACAATCACAGTTGCATCACCATTGCCAAAAATCTAGTGTTTCATGTACACATCAAACACATAGAGATCCAATATCACCATGTGCGTGATTTGATCGAGCACTTATGAAGGATCTACTTGAAGTTCATCTTTAGAGACTCGACATTGGGCCGAGGAGATAGTTCACCTGTAGGTGGACATTGAGGGGGAGTGTTAGATATGCTCAATGTCCCACCCTCATAAGGTGCCACCAATGATCCATGATGCTCAAAGTTGTAAGGCCCCCATTATGAGGAGAAGCCATATGTGAGCCCAGATATTGGTTGAGTCCTGGCTTGTATGTCAAATGAGGTCTATGTAATTGGATAGCAAAAAGGTGACCGTTGTGGGTCTAATCTTTGGGTTAGACAGAGTAGTTAAGCTGGTAGCAATTTGAGGCACATTGCATAGAGTTGCGGGGTAAGGGAGTTATCAGGGGCCCTAGCCAACGGTAAAGGGAATATTCCTTGGAATATTCCCTAGTCAACTAGTGGAGGTGTACATGGAAGGTCAACAAACACGTGTATATGGAAGGTCAACAGACACATGTGCACATGGAAGGTCAACAGACATAGTTGTATATGGAAGGTCATCCATCATGACCCCCTTCATAGACTATAAAAGGTAGACCCCTTCATAGTTTTCATTAATCTATCTTTCACCCAGTCAGAGTTGTTCCAGATAGCCTTAAGGTCCTAGTCTCCCAGACCAATGGCTCACTATAGGTGTAGTACCAAATGATGTTTTTGGTCCACTGAGACTCCGTGATTCTTGCTTTTCTTTCTGCACATATCTATCATGATCATCATCATCATCTAATACATCACTAGCAAGTGCATACCAACTATTCATCTCATAAAAAATAACATCCCTACTTACTCTAAACTCACATGTGATAGGGTTACAACAACAATATCCTTTCTGCTCTAAAGAGTATCAAATAAAAATACATTTTTCAGCCTTTGGATCAAGCTTCTTCTGTAGCTCATATGGGACATAAACATACACAACACATCCAAATACCTTCAAGTGTGATACGTCAGGCTTCTTGCCATTAAAGCATTCTTCAAGAGTCATCCCATGAACTGCAATTGTGGGGGTTCTGTTCATAATATAGACAGCAGTATGAAGAGCTTCAGAACAAAAATGTTTTGGCATATTCTTTTCAGCCCCCATTAATGCCTATGCAGCTTTTGCAATATGCCTATTTTTTCTTTCTGCAACCCATTTTGATGTGGGGTATACCTGCAAGTAAATTGGCTTTTTATCCCATGAGTCCTCAAGAAGCCACTAAACTCATTAGAGAGGTGCTCTCCCTCTCCATCTGATCTCAAGCACTTCACTTTCAAGCTTGTTTCTGTTTCAACAACTGCCTTGAAAGATTTGAAGTGTTCAAATACATCACTCTTTTCCTTCATAAAATAAACTTATAGCTTCCTTGAACAGTCATCAATAAATGTGACAAAGTATTTGCTGCCACCAAGAGATACATTCTATGTAGGTCCCCCAAACATCTGTATGCACTACATCAAGTATATTTCTACTCACTTCTCTTTCATGCGAGAAGAGTTGTCTAGCTTGCTTACCAAACTGACATGCTTCACAAACTTTATGAAATTTTGCAACTCTAAAAGAATGCAAACCTATAACTAATCCTCTGGACTACATTAATTTTAGCCTTTGCATATTTGCATGTCCAATATATTTATGCCATATTTTAATGTCTATAACCACTCCTTTTCCTTTAGCATACATAGTAGCATCTGTTGCAGGAATTCCAGCATCTAAAGTGAACATGTGGCCAACTCTACTTCCTTTTGTGACCAACCTACACTTATCATTAAAGTCTTCTATAAAACAATCTTCTACATTGAATCGGACCTGCAACCCTTGCTCTACCATTTGGCCAACAGACACTAGATTATTTGTGATTGATGGCACATGTAATACATCTGTCAGACTCTTTATCTGGCTATCATACAAGGACAAGGGAACCTTTCCAATGTGTGAAATTGGGTGGCATGAATCATCACCCGTCTGCACATAACCTGGATTTTGTAAGTCATGTATCTCTCCAAACCATTCAACATGACTGGTCATATGATTAGATGCACCTGAATTAACATACCATACATCATCATGTGTCCCCTTTCCTGTAACTATATTCATCATATGATTCATAACAAACAAGCACTCATTTTTGTCTTCATTTTGTCGTAAAGACAATGCATAGTTTCCTTGTTGCAATTTACCACTAAAAATATCATCCTTCTTAGCATAACAATGGGATGCAATATGACCTGTCTTGCCACAATAATGGCAAACAATAGTATAATTTCAAGAACCTCTGTTCTGCCATCCACCTCTTCCTCTAGATCTCCCCCTACCTCTAAAGTTTCCTCGGCCTCCCAAAACATGCATTTCACCAAATTGCTGATTGAACCTATTTTGTTGGTTATCGCCAGCACATCCCATACCATGGCCTCTCGAAGAGGATCTACCACGTCCTCTTCCTGAACTTGAGTAAAATGCTTGGACCTGTTCACCATTTCTTTTAGACGAGTTACCCTACATATTGATATCTTTGGTAATCGTGAGAGAGACCAACTCATCAAAATCTGAAAACGGCTTCCGTTTGTATACTGAAGTAGCAAATGATTTCCATACCTTCTCATTATTGAGTCCACTCAAAGTGAATGAAACCAAATCATCATCATCAGGCATTGCATCAATCACTGCTAAAGCATCTGCAATGCTCCTCACCTTCAACACATACTCATGGACAAGCATTTTCCCTTTCTTCAATATATTCAACTCTTGCTTGAGTTGAATTTTTCATGCCTTTTTATTTACTGAAACCATGTTCTCAAAAATTCTCCAAGCTGCATGTAAAGCTTTTGCATTCTTGATATGTCCTAGCATAGTATTATCAATGACTGCTGATAGCCAATACTTAATCTTTTTGTTTTTTTCATTCCACTCTTTCCATGCCTTTAATTCATCTTCAGTTGGAGGGATACCCAGCTCTAGCTCCTTTTCTTCACCTAAAACAAACTCATAGAGGCCCTTTCTAATGAGGAAGTTCGTCACACGGAACTTCCATGAAGGGTAGTTGTTCTTGTTGAGCTTCTCAATAATGGGATTTCCACTATTCTTAGCCATTATCACAAAAAAGGATACAACATAGTAAGCTAGTCTTCTACAGCCTTTCACAACAAGTGCAGACCAATACACCAAGCAACCTTTTTCACTTATTTCTCAATAGTACATGTAATATGCAACTTGTATGCAGATAAACCTTATGTTTGCTTCTTGGCAAACACCTCAAAAATTACAAATTCAAAATATGTAACCTGTGCACCCACTTTCGGTCAATATAGCCGAAATCATAGTGTACCCTCAAACTGCTATCCGCAACCTTGCGGCTCTAAAATGGGGCCTAAAATGGCCTCAAATGCCCAAAGAAACTGCAGAGCATACAGTGCTTTGCTCACACACCAAATCTCACAGCAATTTGAGATTTTCACTCATCCTTGCTTCTGGTGCCTCCACAAGCACTATTGAAGAGAAAGAGTGAAAGAATGGAAGGGCTTCTTACCCATTGCTTGCTTGTTTGAACCTTGCTTCTTTTCCTTCACTTTAGCCTTCAAAATCAGCCTCTCTTAGTGGCGTGGCTCTGATACCATGTCAAGAATCGCATAGTGGGAAGACTTGCTTGAGCTGCTGCGCCAGACACACACTGTATGCACAAGAGGAAGCTTACTCAAGAACACAAGAAGGGAGATGGAGGCCAAAACGTTTTGTTGCTGATTTTTTCTTCTTCTTCCACACACCATACAATGTACACAAAATATAGATAAGATATAACATAAAGAAATGTGGTCTACTAAGTCAAATAGTGCATAACAAACTACACTAATCGACTAGCACTATATCTTTGCCAATTGTAGGTAGGTGTAACAAACTAAATATAATAAGTGATAAGTCAGTGGCCATGTGAGTATCATAATGACCACCAACGTGCAAAGTGTAGACGTGTGGACCCATCTATCCAGGTGGTCCATCATCAATTTCCGCACGTGTTGAGCTTGCCATCTCAACATCTTCACCTATCTTCTGTCTAGATCGCCATCTAAGCTTCACAGTGGAAGCACACGGGTGGATAGAGCCATCTTTGTATCAATTGTTTGGAGCTAAAGAATTTACTTATCTTCCTCTTATCTATTGTTTAATCTCTATCTTTTTCTTAGATTTTTGTTGCACCTTGTAATTTTTTACACCGCTCTTCCTGGAGATTGGCTATGATATCCTTGACTGGTCTACCATGATGCTCTATTTTGGTTTGCAAGTCATATCGGGTTATCATTTGCTGGATGTCGACTGGGAATTCTTCCAAGTCAAGCTTGTCATTTTCAGGGTTGGTACTATTTCCTGACATGTTACTGGTTTCTTGAACAACTAGGGTGTCAATCAGATTGATCAAGTTGGGTAGAGTTGTGTCCCTAATCATGCCTATCGCTATTGCTCCCTAAGCAACTCGATGCTTCAAGTCTCTCAATATTCGATGCTTGGTGTCCTTGGACACTATTCGATGTTTGGGGGTCTCCTCCTACTAGTGGGTTCATTCATCTTATCTTATCTTGCATGGATTCCTTGTTATTTAAAACAATCCTCAATGTTATGAGTACTCAAACACTAGTGGGGTGCTCCTTGAAGTGCATTGTGCAAAATCAAGCTTTCATCTATTTTGGTGCATATCAAATGTTTAATTAATGCAGTGTGCAAATTCAATGAAAACAATATAGTGCAACATATACTTTTCCTGATACTTTTGTGTAGGCGATGGCCAATCTAGCTGGTTCTAAACATGTAATTTGAGGAATAACAGGTTTGATTGATTAGTCTAGATCTCTATTGAGGCACGTGACTAAGGGTCAATGACGGCAATCATTTTCTAGGCCATTAGGTCACGATTAGTGAGTCTAAAGCCATATGAGCTGGTCTACACGTCCCGAGGCCTACGGGGTTGTTGTCTAGCTTGGGCTGCCAAAATTTGGATTCTACACTTTCTTTCTGAGTGACAATGTCCAAGTGATAGTGTCTGAGTGTCTGACTCAGACTATTTGAGAGTGAAAGGGTGCGCAACGGTTCAAGGCCGAATGTTTGCACATCCGACTGGACTATTTTAAAGGTCTAAATTTTGGCCATCTAAAGCCAAGTGTCTTGTCTAAGTTTGAGCCTATGACTTAGATCAGTATGGTTGGTCTAAGTAGACACTAATGACTCATATTGTCCGAGCAGTAGACAATGTGAGACTCAGATGATTGTGACGCCATCCGAGTGTGGCATCGAAAGTTCCAAAATAGTCAAAATCATGTCAAATCTCACACGTGCCTTGATTAATCTCTCAACTATAATCCTCCAAGAAATCATCCAACATGAAGGCACTCACAGCTTACCTATGGGTCTCTAAGAAGGCATGGTGGCGAAGATTGCCAAGCATGAAATGGTTTTGAGTCCTATAGCTCTCTCTCTCTCTCTCTCTCTCTCAACTCTCTCCCTCAACTCAAAAATGACAAATAAGCACTTCCCCTACCCTCTTGGCTTCTTAAACTCCTCTTTGTTTAGTCTTTTACCTCCCCCTTAGTTTCTTTGTTGTCTTAATGCCTTGAAGCTCTCTTTTTCCTTTTTTTTCCATGTTTTGGGCCTGTTATTGCAGCAAAAACCCTAGTGTGTATTTCTCTATTTTCCTTGTTTTTTCCCTACCTAAATGCATCCAAATCACAAGCAACCACTTACACTAATCAAACTGACTTACCTAAATCCAAAAAACCAAAAAACATACTTGCAAAGGAGATAAAATACCTCTTCAACTCCCTCACTTCCTACCTATCTCAAGCATGGGTCCTGGGGCAGGGGCCCGAGGCAACCCAACTTCAATGCTCAATTTGGAGTGCACAAGCACTCGAAGCTTGAATCCATTGGTCATAGCAAATGGAACCAAAATGTGGGAACTCTTGATCAATTTCCAAGACCCAAGGACCGCTTATTACTTCAAGCATTTTAAGCTAAGTGCAATGGCTATCTCTCACATAAGCCTTGCGCATTGTCATACCTACAAGTGTAGTGATCTTATCTTCATGCTTGATCAAGTTGCATCCTCCCTCAAGCACTCTAGAAGCTCCACAGTCTAAGGTGCAAGCCCAAGAAAGCTTGATCCTCAAGCTCCAAGCTCCATTGCTATGCGTGAGACACAAGAGAAGATAAGAGAAGAGAAGAAGAAGAAGAGAGGAGAAGATGGAGAGCTTCTCCACCATGGTTCCTCATCCTCACACATTCACTCCCTCACTCTCCCTCTCTCAAGCACAGAAGCTCAAGCAAGAACAAGAAGGAGTTTGAGTTTTGTTGGGACAATTGATATAGTTATGTCCAATGTTGTGGCATTGAGAGCATCGATGTTTCGGGTGCTTTGGATATTCCCTTTTGAAATGACCTAACTCCTTGCAATAGAAACATCGCGAAACTTTATCACTTGTGGTCACAAGATTCTTGGTTGTCCTTGGTAGGATTTTCTTCTTTAGACCAGATTGTTCTAGGATCCTTTTAGCAGATTGGAGTGTGCCTTCACCCATGCCCATCTACATTTACAAATTGTAGAGGAGGGAGCCTGGCTCTCTCTTACAAAAACTTAGGGTGCATCTTTGTATTTGAAATGTGCCCTCCCTCTTTGTGCTTGCCCTGAACTTTTAAGGTTGCTATTGTGCTTTTTGCCATTTTTCTCCTATTTCTTCAGTCATGGGGTGATGGGCTACATTTTTTTGCTTTGCCCTATGTCTTTTTAATTTTCTTTTCACTGGGGTTAACACCCACGAAAAAAAGAAGTATAAATATATTAAATTTTGACTAATGCAACAATTGCTTTTTAGATGTACACAATTTGCAAGGACATATTATGAAAATTGCTCGAGGTTTTTGCAAAATACCTTTGTTTTAGATCTAATTAGAATGAACAGTTGGAGAAACTAAGGCTCATCTTTGAACAATGTAAGAAATATCTGCTATATCTCAACCTCATAAAGTACTAGTTCTATGTAAAACATAGATTCATGTAAAACTTAAGAGACCCTCATGATTTATTTAGTGTCAATAGGTGGATGAATCTTTTGTTGATGAGAGGCCAAGGGTTTAACCCTTATTTTTGAGTGTTTTTGGGCAAGTTTCTAATGAAAATATCTAATGTTTAAATATAGGGACTATTCTTTGACTTTTAAGCTTTAAAAAAACCCTAACACTTGATAAAACTCCAAAAATTATCCACTAAGATTCACTTCTCCATTTTACGCTGAACTTGAGCCATATCATGTCCAAGAATGGAATTGCAATGGATGAAGTGAAGATCCAGGTAATCATGAACCTACCATCATCCACTAATCCTTAAGGGCATCCAATGTTTCCTAGGCCATATTGGGTATTATAGGCACTTCATGCTAAACTAAGCCACAATAGTGAGACCTCTATATAATCATTCTATATACAACCCTTAAAAAGGCTCTAACTATTGCACCCACCTTTCAAGCCCTAGATTCGATAGTGATATTCTATGTGCAAATTGATACATTAAAAGTGTCTATTTGAGCAATGTTGTGCCACCTTGGAGAGCATACCGTGGACTTCCTAATGAGCTTTGCCATTGGACAACTCACTTATGTAGAGATGAATTATTCAATCACTAAGAGGGAAGGATTGGGAATGGTATGTATGATAAGTAAATTGTGTCACTATTTACTTTCCATCCCCCATAAACCTTATTTGTGAACCATCATGCATTGTTATATTATTTAGTTAACAAGTCATTTGCCATAGGTTGCATAGTGTGATGGCCCTTAATTTTGCTAAAGTTCAATTTGACGGTGATTGCACAAAAGGGAAAACAATATTACATGGGTAATCACATGTCTCCCAGTAACAAGCAGTGGGAAAGTAATGGGAATCAACAATAATATTATTGGCACCTACTTATTCAAAACACAATCAGAGGCTCATATATTCAAGGCTAATCTAAGATCCTATTGGATAGATGACATTGTGCAAATTCTCAAACAAGTTTTGCCTAAATGTCTAATAGAAAAGGTGAGACTCACCCATATTCCAAGTAAGACGTGACCCTACCAAATGGTAGTAGGATACTATTTATTGGTTAGGGTATGATGGTTTGCTAGGAAGATGTGTTTATGAGCACAAGATAGAGGATGTGGTACAAGAAGCACATGGAAGGATTGTAGATGATCACTTCCATGCCAACACCACAACTTGATAAGTATTACAATTATAACTTTGATAGCATACCTTACTTAAAGATATAGCTTAATTCAAACTTCACGGCTTGAAAAGTGCTACAATCGTAGTTTTGATGGATCATTCTATTTAAAGATTGGTCCACTTAATTAACAAAATAAAACTCACTCTAGAGGTTTCCCACAATCAATGCTTTTGTAAATGGAGTATTGACTTCATGGGACCCATTAGCCATACTGCTCAATATTCCCACGTGTGATATAATGGACTCTATGACAAAATGGATAGAAGCTAGAACTAATTGTAGGAACGACACCAAAAGTATGGCTTGTGGAAACAAGTCATCTCATGGTGTGATATAATGGACTGTATGACAAAATGGATATAAGCTAGAACTAATTATAGAAACAACACCAAAAGTATGGCTAAGTTCTTGGCTATCCCATTAAGATATAAGCAATCAAGGACTCACTTTGTCAATGTTAGGCTCAATGATTAAAGAAGTGGACATTTGGACAAAACTCCATTTCTTTCAAGAGCTTCAACCTAACAACTATCTTTCACCTTGTTGGTTTACATTCCAAACTTCAAACCATTATGCTCCTATCTTGCACTTCCAATGCAAGCAAACAAACCAAAGAACTAGAGAGGGCATGTCTTATTAAATATTACAAAAATATAATATATCATATCCACAAATAATAAATTGTATAAATTAAAACTACACATTATGGATGGATGGCGATTAAATTAATATATAGAAGGCCAATAATAATAAATTTTTGAAAAAAAATGATACTTTGACATTGAATTTTCATTGTTGGCTTTTGAGGTTAATATTACCCCCTCCTAGATGAGTCACGCCACTCCCTATAGATGCGGAATGCTTGGAAAATTAGTAATATGGTTCATTGGAGAAGCAAATATTATTATTGATAATGAAGTTGATGTTCTTATAGGTGGTGATCAAGGTTGTGGTTGGTGACAATGCTTGTAGAGGCTTGTGATATTGATGTCGATGTAGTTGAATGATGGTCCTTCTATGTTGTTATGGTCATGTGGAAGGGGTAGGAGGTTGTAGAATATTGGAGATTCAAGGTTGAAGTAGAGGTGATGGCTTATTGTTATGGGTTGAAATGATAGATTTTTTGGTTGATTTTTGTTGCTTTTGTGGACTGAATGATTGATTTTTGATGGATTTTGAATTTTTTTAGTTGTTTTGTAAGGGCTTGAAAGTTTTTTGGATGAGGTTGATTAGGTTTGAGAAGATTATGATGTTTTATAATGGAGATGTGATGTTTTGACATGTTCTGTTGATGTCCTATTAGTGTCTAATTGTGTTTGTTTGAGTCTGTTGACCTTCTGTTTTGCCATGTTTTCCTTTATGAGGGGTTAGAGTAAGGATTGATGGATTTTGATAGTGTTTGGAAGCTTATTGATTGATTTTTGATGGTTTGGAATGAATTAAGTGAGCTAAAGATTTTCTAATGCCTTCTGTTAACCCTCTGTTGAGCGTCTATAGAGCCTCTATTTTTGTTTTGTTTTGGTATGTTTTATATGCCTTTGTAAGTGTGATGATGGATGAATGTGTAGATTAGGAAATTTTTTTAATCTTGGGAAGGGA
The DNA here is from genome assembly GCF_053477565.2 of Lygodium microphyllum. Taxonomy (NCBI): domain Eukaryota; kingdom Viridiplantae; phylum Streptophyta; class Polypodiopsida; order Schizaeales; family Lygodiaceae; genus Lygodium; species Lygodium microphyllum. The sequence continues at coordinate 9,755,686 of NC_141143.1, forward strand.
TGAATAGAAGTTTAAATTAGCTCGAAGAAGTGAAAGAAATAGCTACTAAAGACTTGAAGTAAAGACTGAAGTGACTGTGACAATAGTGAGCTCTCAAGGACACTATAGTATTCCTGGTGACCTTTCATACTGGACATACCTCTTGGGAGGGGTATCCATAACCTAATAGGGGTTATGAATGGTTATTATTAATTATATCATTGTACAATTGAGAGAAATTATGTATGAGAAAGAGTGTGTGTGAGAGATAGCCAATTCTATGAAAAACAATGTATTCAATGAGTGAGAGATTGTGAGAGAAAGCAATGGAACTTTTGAAGAAGCATATTATGTTATGATTTCCATTCAAAGTGGTGTATTATCTTGTGTCTTTGTGGTTTCTTGATGAATTCTATGAAGAACATGAAGAGCATAATCAATTTTTTTCAAGTTGAAGCCGTGAGAGAATTGTTTCTATGAAGATGAGTGAAGATTTCTTGTTCATGGTGTTGTTTTTCTTGTTGTGGGCAAACCAAATATGAAAAAGACGTTTGTTGATGATACAAGATAGATTTTATTGTAGTATATTACCCATTTTCTTGGTGTTCCTCTTGGGGCTCCATGTTTTTGGTGCACATGCGGGAAAAACTACCATCAACAAGCATCAAAAGGAGGCTAAAAATGAAGGAAATGGCATTGCCAAGAGGAGAAGAATTTAATGGATGCTTGCAAAGTTCCTTCTACCATTGAAGAATTGGAGATTCTAATTTCCAATGCCACTTTCTATAATAAGTTTATCCCATAATGGCGGAAACATATAACCATCATGATGCAGGCTCTATGTGGTGGACTATTTCCTCTCCTTGTTGAAGCAACAAAGACATGCATCTTAGTGGTAAACTATTTGGGAACAAACTAAATTGCAAAAATAGAGAAAATGACCATCTATGGAAGATTTAGCATTCATTGAGAAGTTTCTAGACATTATCAAGTGGGATAGCGTGAAGAAGATTCAAGAGTCATGGTCAATGGAAGTTTGCAAAAATAAGAAAGAAAAGAGTTGGAATTTATTCATGGATGCTCAATAGCAAGACACGTGGGATGCATGGTGAAAAATACTATGTTTAAATTAACAACCTATTGGAAGCTAGTAGACATAGTATTTTTCACAATATACACTACTGAAAACATCATAACCTAGCATTACTATGATGATGGCACCATAATGATCCTCACAGAAGAATGAGTTTTGACACTTTCAGAATGGAATATCTCCCCCTTTGTAGTAGTTTGAAAGCTGAATTTAGAGATGTAAAAAACAAGGAAGTAGAAGAAATGTTGAGAGTCCTCTAGAGGCTAATGCCCCCTCTGATTCTATTATGTTGTGAGCACAAAAAAAATGGGTGGAGGTAACTCCCTGTTGAATGATGCAATCAAGAGGCAAGCACTAGAATGAGTCCAAAGGTACGTGAGAAGAGAGAAGGAAAAAATCAAAGCTAAGAACAAGCTAGTAGCAGAAGCCTCTTTTGATGCCCTAGTAGCACTCTTTACAAAAGTCCCCATGGAAACTGAAGGTCCCCTTCCTAGTAAAATCCGTCTTGGAAATATTGATTGGCAGACCAACAAATATAGTCCTATTGCCTATCTTTAAGGGAGAGTACAATGAAGACCCTAATCTTCATGTAGCAAAATTCATGGTAGCGTGTGTGACTAACAATGGCAAAACCCCCGAGCATTGGTTGGCAATATTCCCCGCCACTTTCAAAGGCATAGTGTTTCAGTGGTATGAGAGACAAGAAGCATGAAATTTTGGCACATGGGATGACTTGAAGTTGGCCTTCCTCACTAAATTCATACGTGAAGGTTTTGAAGAGTGGATGCAAGAGGAGTTCATGAACTCCTTTAGTGAAGGAGTAGAAGCCTATGTCTTGCAAATGGAATCCATATTGAAGAGATGGACCAACCATCATTTGGATGAAGAAATCTAGAAGGGAGTTTTCCTTAGAGGCCTACAACAACTAGAAGTTCATAAGTTTGTGAAATTGAGAAGACCAATCAATTTGCAAGCTATAGTGGAAGGTGCAAGACTGTATGATGAAGTTGAAACAAGGCTGTCATTGACCTTAGGAAGAGGAGTCCTACCTCCTCCCATGCCCAGAATGGTATACCCACCAAATGTAGTTCAAGGGACAAATCCCTACCCCTACCCCGAGATGCAAATAGTGTCGTAATACAATGCATCAAATCCATAGTGGTCGTAGATGATAGTGCCTCAAAAGATGGTTCAACCACAACAACAATGGCCTCAGACAATTCCGCCAATGGCAACCTAGCAATAGTGGAATCCTACCAATTGAAACGAACAACCCCCAGTCTCAACATGAGCTCTAAATCAGAACCAAAACAAAGAACCCTCTAGAGATCAACCCAACCACTATATGCAGTGATAATAGAAGCTTCCCAAAACCCTATTGCAAGTACTCTAGGAGGTGAAAACTTGAAGGACTATTTGTCCAATTCAATTTTTGTAAGCATTAAGAAGGAGTTGATGGATGTAATTATAGAATAGTTACATATGCTAAAGGTTAATACCACCAATATAATCACTCTTGCAGGAGATGGGAGAGATGTGATGCATTCTAATATATGGTGTGAAAAGTGCCATCAAGTAGGACATTTAGCCACTGAATGTACCCGAAAACCAACCATTCTTAGAGCCTTTTTTTTGTACTGTTTAAGGAAGAACCATACAGAGGATATTTTCTCTCTGAATGAGATGCACGAAAGAAGGAAGAAAGATAAAGAAGCAAGATTCAACTTGCTAGAGTCTAAAATGACAACGCAAGATATCACACCAAAGCCTAGGGAGTTTGGTCCTAATTTCAGTCCAAAGAATTTTCCCTCTCAAAGTTACAGAGGACAATAGCCTGTCGATGGCTAGATATTAGAGGTGGAGTGTTACATATGTGGAGAAAAGGGACGTACCTTGCCAAACTGTCCAAACCTTAGAAGTTCTATGGACTAAAAGCCCTTATGCAGTCGATGCAAAGGAGAAGGCCACACTGCAAAAGACTATGTCCAAGTCCAGCTCCTCTGAAATCCACTCTTGATACCCAACAGAATACCCAAGAACTTGCTTCCAATTTGGTGGAATTGGAGGTTTCCGCAATAACATGTGCTACAAAAGGAGAACCTGTAGTTTCAAAGGAGAACATTCCCTCTTTTAAGATAGTGAAGTTCAACCTTCCCAGGGAGAAACAAAACAATGCAGCACAAAACAATATAGTACAAAGCACTACACAGCCACATAAGAGCTACAGAGACATTTGCAGAGACAGAACCAGAGATCCAAGAAGTAGAGGATGTCAAAATATCTCTTGAAAGAGGAGAAGAGGTGCAGATGTTGCCATCCCTAGAAGAAAAAGGGAAGATAAAAGTGAGTGTTGCTCCATTCTCTAGCCAGTTGGAAAAGCTTTAGATCTTCTCAAGGAATATGACTTGGTCAAAGATCTAGATACCTTTAAATCTAACCTAAAATTTCAACAGTTTCCTAACTTTCAAATTTGGTTTTCAATAGTCTCCTAACTTTCAAATGAAATTCAAAAGCATACTAACAAGAAGAAGAGGCCTAAGGATTGCTCCTTCAACAGCAACCAAGCCTAACAAAGCCCTAGAGCGTGTGAAGGAAGTGGATGTAGGTAATGCCTTCCTAGATCCTGGAACCCTAGAGATTGGTGTGTGGATTGAAGAATGCTTTATAGCATATGCATTAATTGATGGAGGCTCATTAGTGAACATAATGATGGATGTGACAATGAAAGATCTATGCTTGCAAGGAATGCAACCTACGTAGTGGCTTATCAGATTGGCCGACCAAATCAAAATTAAGCCTTCGGGCATTCTCCCATACGTGAAGATAACCCTCACAAGAAGAGATTATTGGCTGACATATCTGGTGGTCAAACCAAATTCCTATGGGACCTCATACCCTCTCGTACTAGGAAGACTGTGGATTTTTGAAGCAAGGGCATGGACGGATTGGTTTAAAGGAACCCTAACCCTAGGAAGAGGACCCAAAAAAGTGGTGTTTAAGTTATATGGATCGCAAAAAGTTAATGGATCCACTTCCATCAAAGTCATAATAGACTCCTCCAATGAAGTAATAGATGGCACATTAGAAGATGAAAAAGCCGTCAGGCAGATCTTTCCTAGGAAAATAAGGGCATAGTCCTTGATAGTGGGCATTATAAGCCAACTACCGAAAGAAGCCACGTCTTTGTCAATGAGTAAATACCTCCTGTCTGAATCTGAATTGACTTTTGTAATCACCTCTGATAGTGAGATAGAAGCATGAATGTATTATTCTCCCTATTACATGGCCGTAAAAGAGCTAGAGATATACGTAGAGGCAGAGAAAGAGACAGAAGAAAACGTAGACGCAGAAGCAGAAGCAGAGTTTGTTCTTCTCTTATAGAGCTCCCATAGAGGCAGAAATAGAGTTTGAAGAGGATGAAGATGACAATGAAGAAAAAGACTATGAAAGCGAGCTAGAAGAGTCTATCCTACTCACAAAAGGCATAGATCCAGAAGCTATTCAAGATAATGACTATGATACCCTTTGGACTAGCTAATGAGTCACGTCATATGCAAAACCTCTATAAGAAATGGATTATATAGAATAAGCCTTCCTTCAACAATGGCTCTTTCCGCCCTAATCCACTCTTCTTAAGAAAATATGATGGCGATGCACTGTGCCAAGAACCACCAGCTCGGTAGCTCAAACAAAATGAAGAAAGTTCCTATTATGTGAGGTTTTTGGATGCATTCTCAAAAGACGAGTCCTCAAGCCAAGAAATAACTCATCCTCAAACCAAACCTGAAACAACAATGATACCCTTTTATCTTCCCAAGGAGTAAGCTAAGTCTCCACTAAAAGAGAAAGTTGGTTCCATTGGATCATCAGAAAAAGAGACCACTCCCTTGAAGGAGTCAGATCTATATCCAAAAGTAGTTTGTGGTGGGCCTTTCATCCAGGAAGTGGAAGGAGAAAAGAAATTAATGTTTATGGATGCTAATGGTGCTAGACATCACTTGAAGGTGGGTATCAATCTTCCATAAGAAGAACTATTAGTCCCGCATGACCTACTGAAGGAGAACTTGGACATATTTGCATGGTCATACAAAGATGTGAAGGCGAATGATTCCACCATATGCCAACACCCACATCGTCCTAGAGCTTGATGCCAGGCTGGTGAGGCAAAGACAGAGGTTCATGAATGCAAATTACTCTACCCTAGTGAAGGCCAAATTACTAAAGCTCCTTGAAGCTGAGTTTATCTATCCAGTGGCTAATAGTGAATAGGTTTTGCCCATTGTGGTAGTACCCCCAAGAAGAATGGAAAGCTATGAATATGTGTGGACTTTCGGAAGCTGAACTCCAAAACCAAGAAGGAACATTTCCCTATCCCTTTCACAGACCAACTGTTGGATACGGTGGCAGGCCATGAACTTTATTCCCTCTTGGATGGATTCAGTAGATATAATTAAGTCTAGATAGTAGAAGAAGATCAACCCAAAACAACCTTCACAAAAGAATGGAGAACATATGCTTACAGAGTGATGCCTTTTGGGTTCTGTAATGCCCCTCCTACTTTCCAAATCCAAAACCATCTGCATGACTTTATTGAGGTGTACCTAGATGACTTCTATGTCTATAGCCTAATCCATGAGCATTGGGGACACCTAGAGTAGTGTTTTGACAGATGTCAAGAGTATGGGATCTCTCTCAACCCCAAAAAATGTGTCTTTGGAGTCTTTATAGAAGTTCTTTTGGGCCACATTGTCTCTGTACACGAGATAGCAATAGACCCTGCCAAGATTGAGAAGATCACAACCTTAACAATGCCAACCAACCTCAAACAATTGAGGGGATTCCTCAGCCATGTGGGCTATTATAGAAAGTTCATTGCACACTTTGCAACAAACGCAGCCCCCTTGCATAAGCTCCTAAGAAAAGATGCAGAGTTTAACTGGACCATTGATTGTGACGAGGCATTCAACACCCTAAACCAATGTCTGATTGAAGTACCCATTGTGCAACCTCCTATTTGGACAAAAGAGTTCCATGTGCACACTGATGCATGAGTAGAAGGGCCAGGTGCAGTTTTATGCCAAAAGGGTCCCTCGAAGTTAGATCAACCTATCTATTATGCAAGTAACCAATAGAGAATGAAACTACACAATGATTGAGCTTGAGTGCTTGGCAATGGTGTTTGCCTTGGAGAAGTTTCGACACTACCTACTATCGACACACTTCAAACTATATGTAGATCATGAGGCCCTGTCCTTCGTGATGAACAAGGCCGATGTGAGGGGAAGAATGATGAGATGGATCCTTCTATTCTAGGAGTTTGACTTTGAGGTAGTTATTAAACCCGGTCACTCCCATGTCCTGGCTAATCATCTATCACAAATCCCTCAGAGCAATAAAAAAGAGCAAGATTATCTAGACCTTCCTAATGCTTCCCTTTTTCTAGTCAAAATTGTTACCCCATGGTACACAGACATAGCCAACCTCTTGGAAACCCAACAGTATCCCCCTGGTATCTCAAGCCGTGAGAAGAAGAAGCTTCTGTTGGAATCAGTCCCTTACATCCTTTTAGGTGGTGCTTTGCACAAGAAAGGCAAAGATGAAGTATTGTGCATATGTGTTGCAAGGGAAGAGATTGGAATCATGTTGAAAGCATGCCATGATGAGCCTAATAGTGAACACTTTGTAGGAGATCGACAGAGTCAGAAAGGCCTTGCTTATAGCATATTGGTGGCTGACCCTCCATAAGGATGCCTATGACTACTGCAAACATTGTGATGCTTGTCAACGAATGGGAAAGCCTACCAAATCTAGCGCCATGCCACTGCAACCCATCCTTCCCCTAAAGCAATTTGAGAAATGGAGAATTGACTTCATGGACCCTATCGATCCACCAACTAGAAGGAATGGAAGACTTTGGCTTGCAAGTAGTCAGTCAAAGTCTAGAACATGGAAAATGCAGAAAGGAGAGACAACGTAACCTAGATAGTGGGGAAAAAGCTTGACAGTAACAATTATGCCATATGGAAGTTCTGCATGGAGAACTTCTTAATAGGGAAAGCTATTGGGAGTTGGTGACTAGAGCAGAAGCTGAACCTGAGCTCCTAGATCGACCTACGACTGATTAGAGATGATTACACCGAGCTTGGACAGAAAGAGCTCGTAGAGTCATGCACTGGCTCTCTTTATGTATCTCAGATGCCATGGTAATGTAGATAATGAACTGCAGCTCTTCTAAGAATGCATGGGACATTTTGGTCAAGTATTATGGCACAACCACAAGTGCCAGGAAGATACAGTTGAAGCAGAAGTTCAACAACATGGACAGGAAGAGTAGATCTATACAGGATTATGTCACGGAGGTTAAGACCATTGCGGATCAGTTGGCATCTGTTGATTCACAGGTTGAAGATGAAGACATGGTTGCTATGACTTTGAATGGCTTGGGGCTTGACTATAAGTCTTTTGGCACTTTTGTGTCTGTGCGAGCTAAAATGCTTGATTTCAATGAGCTGGCTGCATTGCTTATCCATGAAGAGGTTAAGCTTGGCTTGGCTACAGGATCTAGCAGTTCTAAAAACAAGGATGCAGTTTTCTATTCCAATCAAGGCGGCCGTGACAACCGTGGTATAGGCTATGGATCTGGCAGAGGAGGCCAGAAAAATGCATCCTATGGCAATAACAACCAGCATGTATTGAATGCAAGAAGTGGTGGAAACTTTAGAGGCAGGGGGATATCTAGTCCTAGAGGTAGAGGCTCCTGGAAACAGCATCGTCCATCTGACAATCCAAACAAGGATAAGGATTGCCATTACTACCAGAAGTATGGGCATATTGCTAAGGACTGCTCAAAGAAGCAGGGCAATCAGAAAGGCAAACAACATGGACATTTTGCTACGTCTAGTGAGGCAGATGATACTTCGGGAGATCGATTGTTTGTCATGCAGTATGTAAAAGACAGAGTTGCTGAAAAATGCACTAATGATGCAGTTTGGTACATTGATTCAGGGGCATTGAACCACATGACTCCTCTCAGTGATTGGTTCACTGGTATGGTGGCTGAAAAACATGGCTATGTCTGTACAGGTGATAACACGTAGCATAGCATTGAGCATAAAGGCAAAGTGCCTCTTTTGGTTCATGATGGCAGAAAGAAACATTTGCATGATGTATTGCATGTTCCTTCGATTACGAAGAACCTACTGTCTGTTGGTCAGATGACAGAGCAGAACTTGCAGGTTAGATTCAACAAGCATGGTTGCTTTATTGAAGATTTTGGCAATGGATGCAAGTTGATAGCTTGTGGCCACAGGAATGGTAGAATGTTTACTCTTGAAGCTACCTTGCCAGAGCTGAATTTAGCTATGTTTGCCCATGGTTTTGGCACTATCAAAGACTTGGAAATTTGGCACAAGAGAGTGGGACATGTGAATTTGCAAAGGCTGCAAATTATGCAGAAAAAACAGCTTGTTATAGGTTTACCCAAGTTTCAATATTTAGATATTGGTCATGTATGTGATGCTTGCCAGTTTGGTAAGCAGTCAAGGTTGCCATTTGTCAGAGGCACGTAAGGCAGAGTACACGTCCGTTGCAGTTAGTGCACTCTAATGTTTGGGGGCCAAACCATAATGCATCCATGGGAGGCTCGAAGTATTATATGACATTCATTGATGATTACAGTTGCTATACTTGGGTTTACATTCTGAAGACAAAGGATGAGGTGTTTGCTATTTTTCAGCAATTTAAAAAGCAAGTTGAAAAGGAATTTGATTGCTATATCTCTTGCTTGAGATCAATAGCGGTGGGGAGTATGTGTCAAATGAGTTTGACAACTTTCTGGCTAAAAATGGCATACGTAGGCAGCTTACCTACAACTACACTCCTCAGCAGAATGGGGTAGCTGAAAGAAAGAACAAGGTCTTGATGGAAGCTTCTCATGCCATGATGAATGAGAAGAAGATGTTGCTCTATTATTGGGCCGAGGCTGTTATGACAGCCATGTATATCTTGAATCGGACTCCCACTGTAGGTATTCATGAGATGACACTATTTGAGAAGCTGTATGGCTATAAGCCGGATGTAAGTCACATGAAAGTCTTTGGCTATCTTGCTTATGTGCATATTCCAGATGAAAAAAGGAAGAAGCTGGATCCAAAAGCGCATAAGTGTGTTTTCATTGGATATTCACAGGAGAAGAAGGTATACAAATGCTATGATCCCTCTACCAGGGAGACCTTGGTGAGCAGGGATGTTATTTTTTATGAGATGGATTCTTGATATGTATCATCAGCTACAGTGCCATCAGATATGCCTTCTACTCATGTATCTACAGTTGATATGCAGTAGAGCACTACTATGACAGGACCTAGTAGTCAGACAGTATCCCCATGGACAGGGAGATTAAGGAGCTCACCATCCAATGATGCAGTATGTTAGCGAGGGGGAGATATGATGTCTTGGATAGCAAAGGAAAAGAGAAAGCTACTGAGGATGTATCTAAGATGATGACACCTGGTAGAATGACTTCTGGATATGAGTCTGCTGACACTTTAGACAGTGAACTTGGTATTCCGACTGTCTATATGCCTGGTGCAAGGCAGAGCATGTACATTCTGCCTCATGAGAGAGGGGAATCGAGCAGTGCACCATAGCCTAGATGCTCACAAAGGGTTAGATACCCTATTGATAGGTTGCCATATAGTGGCTACACTGCAAAGCATTATGCTTACATGAAAAAAGTGATGGAGATCAAAGAACCAAGTACATATGCTGAAGCAGTGGAAGATGAGAACTGGTGTGCAACCATGGATGAAGAAATGAATGCCTTGGCTGAAAATAAGACATGGGATCTTGTGCCACTACCTGAAGGAAAAAAGACCATTGGCTGCAAATGGGTCTACAAAATCAAATGCAAGTCGGATGGCAGTGTGGAAAGGTACAAAGCTAGGCTGGTTGCTAAGGGGTATGCCCAACAATATGGACTTGATTATGAGAACACATTCAGCCCAATTGCCAAGATGGTAGCCATACGCTCTGTGATTGCTTTGGCTGCTGCTAGAGGCTGGAAATTACAACAGATTGACGTTAAGAATGCATTTCTTAACAGTGACTTAGCAGAGGATGTCTATATGGTCCATCCAGAAGGGTATGTTCACCCTGATTTTTAGCATTATGTATGCAAGCTCAAAAAGGCATTGTACGGGCTAAAGTAGGCTCCGAGAGCTTGGCATGCTAGGATCAGTAACTACTTGCAGAGGTTAGGATTTACTATTGGTAGGGTTGATTACAGCCTATTTACAAAGAATACTGATAGTGGCTTGGTAGTGCTGATCATATATATTGATGATTTGATAATCATTGGTGATGATGACTTGGGCATACAACATGTAATGAAGATGCTGAAATCTGAATTTGACATGAAAGATCTAAGTGAATTGAAGTACTTTTTGGGTATTGAGGTAATCAAGGCTGAAAATGGTTTATGGCTGATGCAGAAACATTATGCCATGGAAATGCTGAAAAAGTTATGACATGGCTGAATGCAAACCATTGGATACACCCCTTGATCAAAATGTCAAGTTGGACATTAGCACTGGAGCTGAAATTCAGGATGTGACTATGTATAGATAGATGGTTAGAAGTCTGATCTACTTGACCATCACTAGGCCAGATTTGTGTTATGCAGTTGGGCTCATAAGTCAGTTTATGTAGAAGCCCAAGAAGCCACATTTGGATGTTGTTAGGCGGATTATGAGATATGTTAAGTCCACTATAGATTATGGGTTGTTCTATATAAGAGATAAGCCCTTGAAGCTGGTTGGATACACAGATGCAGACTGGGCAGGATACTCATATGATCGCAGTCTACGAATGGTTATGCTTTTGGCTTTGGAAGTGGCATGATCAACTGGAGCATCAAGAAGCAACCAATGGTTGCATTGTCTAGTACTAAGGCAGAGTACAGGGGTGCTGCATTGGCAGCATGTGAGATTTCATGGCTGCTCAAGCTTATGGCTGATTTGGATATTCAGGTGGATGCTCCAGTGACCTTATTATGCGACAATCTCAGTAGTGTACTCCTGGCAACAAATCCAGTATACCATGCCAGGAAAAAACACATAGAGGTACACTACCATTTTATCAGAGAGATGGTTCTTGTAGGGAGAGTAGATCTTATGCATGTGAAGACTGATGAACAGGTTGCAGATATCTTTACCAAGTCTTTGGGTAAAGATAAGTTTAGTAGTTTTAGACAGCTACTTGGAGTTCATCAGATGATTTGAGCTTGAGGGGGAGTGTTAGAATATCAAGCTCATATTATTCTTCTGTTAGTATGTATGACCGACATTAGCTATGTCTAGCTGTATCAACAAGTGTGCGACATTAAATAAGTCGGTGGTCTTAGACCCAGTATGAATGGTCCTACGGACCTTATTACTATTGTATAAACTTATTCTATGTGTGTGGTTATGTGATAATGAATGGAAGAAGATGAGAGCACACTTGCTTCTCACTCTGTCTCTGCCTCTCTCAATCTTGACAGTCAAGTTACAGTTCAGCTTCATTTCCTAGGCACCCTTCCTATTGTACCTCCTCTAGAACCCCAAAGCATCAATCTCCTAGGGGGTTAGGTCGGCCAACAATAGGTATTTACATTGTTCATCAAGGCTTAGCCCAACTGCAACGGGTTGGGAGGGCATGTATAGCCCTGCTCACAGAGCTCTACATGCTATGCTTAGCTTCTTCTTTACCACCTCCAAGGACTCCCCTTCCTCTACGTGAGTGGCATCCATCAAGGTATTCATGAAGATTTGTTGTTGAGTATTGAAAGCAACTTGGGCTGCCTCTGCTCTGCTTTCTACTAGGACTTTCTCTTTTTCCATGATAGCCATGTGATGCACCAAGGTCTTCACTCTTCGTTCATTTTGGCTTGCCCATTCTTCAGCTCTCTTTTTCATTTCCTCCATACCCTCTCCTTGTCTTTGTACTAGGTCCATGAGTCTCTGCTCTTGGTCTTCCAATTCCCTGCTCATTCTCTCCTACTCCTCTTTTTCAAGACTTAGCTTTTTTCATGGTTTCCATTTCTCTATGGTGTTGTTCCTCTTCTCGCTTCCTTCCTTATTCCCCTGCGGCAAACTCTTTCGTGCCCCGTTCAACCCTATTTATTCTTGCTGCCAAGTCCTCGTGTTGTAGTGTTGCATGATTAGAGGCTTATACTCTCTCTACATTTTCACTAGCTCTCGATCTTCATCTACGAGCTGTTGCCACCAACGTTGCTCCCTTTCTTCTTTGGCTCTTAGTTTTCGTTTCTAAATCAAGGATTTCCCTTTGTTGCATAGCCATTTGCCTCGTCTTTTCAAGTTGGAACGCTGCCACCTTCCAACTCCGCCACAACTATCTTTCTTTCCTCCCTTGCCTTCTCTAACTGAGAGAGCAATTCATCAACATATTCATCATGGTTTGCTGGTGGCGTCATAGTGGTAGGGATTGGGGTGGTTGAAGCTTCCATCTTTTGGCGTTTCAGATCTTGCCTAGACTCGGCATCTGTGGCTAGCCTTTTCTGCCCGGTGGCCATAGTCTCCCCACTCTTTCCTTGTGCTGGTTCCTTATTGATGAAATACTACATCCATGCCACAAAACTGTTCACATCGGTGCTGGCCGGGATGCTTGGGGTGATAGTGGTTGCTTCACTGGCAGGCACCAAGAGGGACGTGATGGGATAGATGGGAGCCTTACCCTTGCCTTCGATGACCATGAGCGGCATGACTTCGGGTATGTGAGCACTTGAGCTGAGTCTATCCTCCTTGGGCGGACTTAAAGCGCCTAGGCTATCGAGTTAGCTTTGTTGTTCTATGGACCGGCGAGTTGCTTCGGTCATGTCTTCCTCCTATCTCCTCAACTCCACTTCCTTTTCCACAGCTCTTCTTTCTCTCTCTTCTTCTATTTTCCTTGATTCTTCTACTAGCTTTTCAACTTCTTCCTTCTCCTTCTTTTTCCTCTCCCTCACCTCTCTTAGGGATTCCCTTTTGGCTCTCTCTAGATCTTATTTTTCCTTCTTCTTGCCCCCATTTTGTTTCTTCTTTTGAGCTATCTTTTTAGTGGGCTTCTTTGTTTTTTTCCGTCCGGATTGAGCCTCATGCTCCTCCTTCTCTATCTCAGTTTCTATCGTGTCGCTTGATGGCTCTTTCCCTTGGTGGATCGGTGACATATCTGGGGTCTTATCCACTTCTTCGTTTCCTTGTTGGGCTTCTTTTACAGTCTCCTGAATTATGGCTGTCAACACACTTTCATACTCAATGAAGAAGGATTTCGAGGAAGGGTTTCTCCTCTTCGTATTTTTAGAGGTTGGGGATTCTCTGCCTGCATGTCTACTGCCCAGGGCTAGTTCTTTGGTTGCTTGGTCTATAGTCTTGCACACATAGCCGTTCCAGTACACCTCATCCAAGGTGTGGACTGCCACATTCTCCAACACATGTACACTGATTCGGTGCATGAGGGAGTTATAGCACTGGCTGGAGAAAAGTGAGTGCACCAGTTTTGCCTGCATGTGGATCTCAACATCGAGGATATCCCTTATGTTGATGCTGTCATTTGTCAAAACATCCTACCTCTTCATCTTTAGCATAGCATACACATCTCTCTTATGTTTCTTCTCTACCTTAAGCTCCAATCCCAATGCCTTCTCCACCAAGGCCTGTTTTAATTGCACCTACACCTGTTGAGCATTGTCCCCTCTTCCCACAGTCATCATTTCGCATTCTTGGTCGAGGTTGTATGTTCTCAAAAATTCCACACACTTCGTGTGGAATTTTTGAGAACATACAACCTCTCTAGGTACTTGGAGAGGTTACACTATTCCACTACTCTCCTAGCTCCCTGCTCCTTGGCTACCACCTTCTCCAAGTTGTGAATACTATGGAATTTCAGTTGACTATAAGCACGGTTTTCTAAGCTGATGCCGTACTGTGTTCTCTCCTTCTCCGTGAAAGGGAGTTGGTGAGCATGATCTTGCTGTGATATCTTTCGTTCCTGTCATGAACCATCATTTCCATTAGTGCTTCCAAAAGAGTTATTTGTTGAAAAGAAGGGTTTTGTGTTTGTTGAATGAAAACATTTCAACTCCAACATAAACTTTCATTTCAGACTTTTCACCTTTTAATTCAACATTTTCATGAAATTTTTCCTCAATTGCAAATTAATGTGTTTCTCTTCTTCTTGTGTTTAAATGTCAACCAAGGTTTTCACAGTGGTGTATTTTTCCTTATGTGTTTATGTGTTTGCTTGATTTCGATTGGTTCCGATTTGACTCACCCACCTTACCTTATCCCCTCCCCTTTCGGATTTGGGGAGAATCCTTCCTAGGATTGAAAGCTAGCAAGCCTAAGGTTGTCAGCTTATGTTCGAGTGTTTACTTTCACATGAGCCAAGCATAGAAGTTTGGATTGTACTCCTATTGAGCGTCGCCATCCAAATCCAAGGGTCGACAACCTACATGTGTGATGTAAGTAATGATATCTATTAGGACGTCACCGGAATTGATGCAACTAGCAATATGTAACTCTTCCTCTGTTAGGAGGCAGTCAAGGTGTTGAGATGGCAAGCTCAACACATGCAGACATTGATGATGGACCGCCTGGCTAGATGGGTCCGCACGTGCTGATATACCTGGTCTGATTCCCAGAATCGGACCACTGGTAAATCGGACCATTGGTAAATCGGATGTCCGATTCCCAGGGTCAAACCAAAACAAAGACCTGACCCATCCAGGGACACACTAGGGCACTCCCCAGCGACCCACCCCCACGTGAACAACAGGAAGCAGCACAAGTCCCTAGAACCCGTAGAACGGCTAGAACTGGAGTAGCAAAGCCTATCAAGCCCGAAACGAGCGAGAGTGAGTGAGACGCCGGGGAATTGCTCGCAGCACTCATGTTGAATTTCTGCACTTAAAGTACACTTAGGAAAGCTGAAAGCCTAATTGAGCACAAGTGCACGAGGAACAACACACGCATGAGTGACCATAAGTTGAGCACTGCATTCAAAAATTAAAGGAACTCACTCAGATAAATCGCCCAAAAAAACCCCCAATAGGAGAAGACCCAAGGTGTAGGCAAACGCGCGAAGCGCAGGGTAGAGTCAAGCAAGGAGCGTCAACGACAAGGATCTGTCGCACAAGCAGGCGCAAGAATCCAACCATGACAGAGGGAGGCTCAGACCATTGGTTTACAGGGGAGCTCGATGTGAGCGCATTCCCAGATGCTATACAGCAGATGGTGAGCAGTTACGATGCGCATGCCCGGTACAAGCACTGTGGCAGGACGGCAGATGCAATCATTGCGGACCTAGAGGAGGAGAGAAGGCTAGCCCGCAAGGCATTACAGGGCATAGCCGAGTATAATAGAGACCAACAAGCCAGGAGCCTAAGGCAAAGCATGGAGCTGCATGAGGTGCAGCGAGTGCTGAAATTGGCTGGCCGGAATCGGACAGCCAACCAGGAAAGAGCACTAGAAGAAGACCTGACGCTGGGCGAGCTCCTCATGAAACGGCTGCTCGATAACACCGCGGTAGAATAGAGTGCCACTACGCTAGCAACATCGCTACTTGCAGGGCTGGGGGCAAACCAGGGCTCAAAGAGCCAAGCCAAAATACCTATTGTCGGCAAGCAACTCGACAACTACTAGCGACATGACGACCTGTACAGCTTCGTCGAGCAGTTTGAGCAAGTCTGCGAAGCCAATGGCCTCAACGACCAGGCTCAATGTTCACAAGCATTCGGACTTTGCTTAAGCGATAAGGGTAGGACGTGGTATACAAGCCTAGACGCCATAGAACGAGCCAACTTCAATAACCTCAAGGACCTTTTTGTTAAGAGGTTTGCCGAACCCGGATACTCTGACAACCTGCTAGTATGCCTGATGAACGTCAAGCAGAAGGAGAAGGAGGGCATCTGTGACTATGTGACCCGCGTGGGAAGCCTCCTTTAAAGAATCCCCTTAGGCGAGAGACCGACTGACAAGGCAGTATCGACTGTATTCATCACCAGAATCCGAGATGAGGAATTGTATAAGGCACTTGCAGGCAACTCAAGCTTGCAACGAGACGTGGTGGCTAGGGATTTTGAGGAAGCCATCAGGGTCGATGACCAGCTGAAAGAGCGGAGCTCCAGGAGCTCAAACCTAGAAGAAACCAACCCATGGAGTTTAGAGCGAACATCAACCTCTAGCGAGCGATCAAACCTATCATCCCAAGATAAGGGAAAGACCACTGAGACGTTGGCCGAGGTCAAGACGGAATTTGCCAAAATACAAGACATGTTGAGGCAATCGACGCGTCCGCACGTCCAGTGCGTGTACTGTGGAGGAAATCACCTGCCAGTAGAGTGTCAGGACCCTAGGTCAAGACCCTGCACTAACTGTGGTAGGTTCGGCCACGATGCCGCACACTGTAGACTACCACGAAGACTACTATACGCGCAACCCTACGGCCAGCCTTATCCGGCTAACAGACCGCAGCCATCCTTCGGAAGGGGAGCCCTGCTAGCCCTACCTACGCCTAAAGATATGAAACCAGCTATCCCTAGGCTGGACATAAATCCTACCGGCATTCCTAGACCACCTGGTCCCTATGTGACCCACCCACCGAGCGATGCTCCCGTACACTACGTAGAGGAGCCCAGTGACGAAGAGACCTACATATACCCTTACGTCTCGCATGATGACGAGGGCAATGTGGTCCTCATGGATTACCGACTTGTGCCGGTGATGGCATTAGGATGAGGATGGGGTAGAGGCTTAGGAGGGCAGCCACAGGATCCGTCACTTGTTGGACTTGTGGACATCTCGGTCACGTCTCATCGCGCTGCCCTGAAAGAGAGCAGCAAAATAGGGACAAAGCTGACCAAAGGTGCGTAGAGTGCAGAATCACCCATCTTTTCATAGACTGCCCAAAACGGAACTCGCCTTCCGGTTCAGCTAATTTTCCGTCCGTCCCGCTGGGGCTGTTTGGTGTTGAAAACCCCAATGGGGAGGCCACACCTATTCCCTTGCGAGTTATGACCTGAGCACAAACGAAGCAGGCCGGCATCTCTCTGCCAGGACCTAGCAATCTTGATGCGACCTTAGTAGGAAAGAAAAGCCGTAGGCGGAAAAAGAAGAGATCGGAGGCTAAGTTCGCACTAAAAACCGACAGTGTTACGACCTTACCTCAAGGGAAGAAAGTCTCAGACGCGGAGGCAGAGACTTCAGCCCCTAAAACAGCCCGAAAGGGAAGCGCTAAGGTAGAGGAATACCCACACCCCAAGCGGCAATTAGAAGCCATAGAAAAGGTGAAGGAATGGGTGAGGGAGGCTCAACAGCACCTTAAGGATGTTGAACCCATTACGGAGGACGAGATCGATGATCTCTCCAGCATAAGCATGCCAATATCACCGCCCCAACCTAATTCTGTCGAGGCTACTATGCCACAAGCAGTGCCATCGAGGCCAAGCCTAGACGCAACAGAGCTGCAGATCAGCCGCGGCCATTGGCCTGGACAGTCTAGGCTAAAGGAAGGACGAGTGTTTAGCAATCTCTTGACCACACTAGTAACCACCCCTATAACGTTTGGCCTGGGAGATCTTCTTAAGCAGCACCATGCCCTATGGCAGGACCTCAAGCAGTGGGTCGAGAGACTGCAAGAGTAGGCCCCGGCAGATCCTCAAGACCAGGATGCGGAAACACAATTGCCAAGTTTGACGCTACACTCCGGGCCTAAATCCTTGCACGTCAACGCATTCTGGGAGGGCTCGAAGATGCATGCAGTCCTGCCGGTCCTAGCCCTGGGAGACGTAACGAGGAAGGGAATTGTAGACACAGGAGCTGGGGTTAGTGTGCTTAGCCACGCAGTGCTGCAGACGTGGGGAAGCCCACCTGTCGAAGCTGCTCGGTTTAATGTCACGCTAGCAAACGATATGCGAGTGAAGCCATTCGGGGTCTTGAAGAATTGGCCAGTGAAGATTGCAGGAGTCCAGTTCTCTGTCGACTTTATAGTCATGAAGGGAGTGGACTATGATATCTTATTGGGTCGACCCTGGATGCGCAATGCTAGAGTTATCGAAGATTGGGGTAACAACCTGATCTTCCTTGGCAACCGAACTGACGCCGTGAGAATAGAGATGGACACTTGGAAGACCTCACCAGTCGACCTAGACGCCATCTCTACTATGCTCAAGGGAAACACTCAGGACAAGGAACCCTATGGGTCCTTAACTAAGTATATCCCATGCCCAGAGGACGAGCGGGATTGGATGCACGTTCTCGCTACACTTGACCTGCCGTTCTCAGACCATGAGGCGTACGAGCAGGCTGTCAAAACAATTGGCAAGCCAAAAGAAACACTCCCTACACCTGTCTACATGATGGCAGCAAGCCTCCATGAAGGGCCTAAGCCTGTCATCTTCCAAGTGCCTACCAACAAGAAGGAACTCCAGGGAATACTGGAGCACTTAACAGACCGACTGGCAAGCAACGCAGCCGCCAATCTCAAGCCACTCCAGGACCTCTTGGAAGAGTCCGAGTGGAAGTGGACCAGGGTACATGAACTGAACCTCAGGTATAACTGGGCTTTGGTTCCCAACCAACAAGACGAGGCAGAACAAGCCTTGGGAGATGATGAGCAGTCGAGCGATAAAGATTCCTGTGATGAATATGAAGATTGCCAATCCTTCGACGATGAAAGTGAGGGTGAGGTAGATACCATAGAATACGACACCGAAGGGCGAGAAATTGAGCAAATTTGGGCAGATGCTAAGCCGCAGAAGAGACAGGCCCTTAGAGTGGACCAAGGAGTTATGTGTACAAAATGTGATCGTGCTTGGTTGGAACGGATGGGAGCAGTGGACCTTGAGCAAGCTGGCCTAGCCCAACCAGGAGCGGCAGCACTGCTTAGAACCGAATCGCCATCTGAACTGCGGCCACCCGGGGAGACCACCTCCTCTAGTGAAAATGGGGGGTTTAACTCTGAATCGGAAGTTACTTTGGATAGTGACCCAGAAATCCCTAGGCCACCCATGACCAGACGCACCAAGGGGGACTTACCTGTCCACCTGAGGCGCAGACGGTTGCGGCAGGATGAGGCAAAGCATCCCAAGGATGCACTATCAGAGGAACAAAGGAAGCCACAAGACCTTCCTAAACATTTCTCTAAATTCAAAAGAGGGGACAGGGTAGTGGTTCTACTAAGTGCCAAGCGCCAAGGGCAAACCAGCGAACTAATCGAAGGGCCAGCCAAGGTCAAGGAGGTAAAACTAGCCCTGGAAGGGGAAGTACCCCGACCAGTGTTCATTGCCGAGGACCTGACCACAGAAGAAGAGTCCAGTCTTGTCACTCTTTTGCGGGAGTACATGGACGTATTTGCTTGGTCCTTAGATGAGGTACGAGGGGTAGATCCGAGTGTTGTGACTCACAACATACCCATGACGACGGATGCAACACCGGTCAAGCAGCGACCATACCCCCATGAATCCAAAGCACGATCATGCTGTCAAGGAGGAAATCGACAAGCTGATGAGAGTTGGATTCATTTACGAAATTGAGCACACAGACTGGGTGTCACCCATAGTCATTGTGATGAAGGAAAACGGCAAGATTCGAGTGTGCGTCAATTACAAGAAGGTGAGTGTTGCTACAAAGAGAGACAACTACCCCTTACCATACACCGAGCACATGCTTGAGAGAATGGCAGGTAAGGAAGCCTATAGTTTCCTGGATGGCTTCTCGGGGTACAATCAGGTGCAAGTGCATCCTGCAGATAGGCACAAGACCGCCTTTGCCACTGAGTGGGGCGTCTTTGCATACGTAGTCATGCCCTTCGGGTTAATCAATGCCCCCGCCACCTTTCAACGCCTCATGTGCACCATATTCAAGGACATGCTTCGCAAGGAGTTAGAGGTCTTTGTTGATGACTTGTGTGTCCATTCGACCTGGATTGAACATCTAGACAAACTCTGCGCGGTCTTTGAACGGTGTCGCTTATACCGTCTCTCCCTGAACCCCTTGAAATGTCAGTTTTGGGTGAAGCACAGATGCATCTTAGGACACTGGTGTCAAAGAACGGCATTGCCACAGACTTCTCGAAGGTTAAAGTTATCGTTGACCTTCCACCCCCAGGTAATTACAGGGGAGTTCAATGCTTCTTAGGTCACACAAGATACTATCGGCGGTTTGTACTGAACTACGCGCTGATCGCTAGGCCATTGTACAAACTGCTAATTGTCTTCGAGTGGACCGAAGCATGCCAACGGGCGTACGAAGAATTGAAAAAGGCTCTAACAACGACACCTATTCTACGAGCCCCAAATTGGACCATTACTTTCCACGTACACATTGACGCCTCTAAGTTTGCCGTGGGGGCAGTGTTGTGCCAACTTGGTGAGCATAACCTAGATTACCCAGTGAGTTTTGCTAGCAGGCAACTCACTGAGACGGAGATGAATTATTCAACAATGGAAAGGGAGGGATTAGCCATGGTCTTCGCCGTGAAGAAGTTCCGACATTACCTACTGGCCACCCCCTTCACCTTCTTCGTAGACCATCAAGCCCTGCTCTATTTAGTGAACAAACCTTGTGCTACAGGATGTATAGCTCGATGGCTTCTCCTGCTCCTAGAGTCCGACTTCTCTGTGGTGGTGCGGAAGGGAAAACAGCATTACATGGCTGATCATTTGTCCTGTATACCCACAGGAGAAGCCGCTGGACAAGGCATCATGGACGAGTTATTGGACAACCACTTATTCCATCTGTCCAGCGAAGGAGACCTATTTAGGGCCGATATGACACCATACTAGGCAGACGACATAGTCCAAGTGCTCGAGCATGGGCTGCCCGAATGACCAATAGAATGGGCACGGCTTAGGTGCTTGATCCTGAAAATCCAGCCCTACCAGCTGATTGCAGGCCAGCTCTATAGGCTGGGGCAAGACGGATTGCTACGTAGGTGCATTTGTGAGCATGAGATGCACGATGTGCTCTCAGAGGCGTACAATGGTATTGCAGGAGGACACTTTAGCGGAGACACGACAGCACGGAAGGTGCTGCAGTCCCAGCTATGGTGGCCCACACTTTTCCGCGATGCTACGCAATTCGTCAAGCATTGTGACGAGTGCCAACGGAAAAAAGTCCCGATTCGTAAAGATCAGATGGAGTTAACCCCTGTTATTGCTCGCCAACCCTTCGAAAAATGGGGGATTGACTTCATAGGACCCATCAGCCCCGTGGCGCAATACTCACAAGCCAGGTACATCATGGTGGCCACGGATTACCTCACCAAATGGGCGGAGGCGAGAGCCACGCGGAGAAACGATGCTAGGACGACTGCCAAGTTCTTATGGGAGCAAGTAATCTCGTGTTTTGGTTGCCCCATCGAACTGGTTAGCGACCAGGGAACACACTTCATCAATGAAGTGATAGCCCATCTCCTATCCACCTTTCTCATCATCCATCGCAAATCCTCACCATACTACCCTCAGGCTAATGGCCAAGCTGAATCAACCAACAAAATTCTCATCAATGTCCTGACTAAAGTAGTCTCAGCCTCACGAAGTGACTGGGATAACAAGTTGATGGCAGCCCTGTGGGCCTACCGAACAGCTTATAAAACGGTCGTCGGTCAAACACCTTTTAGGCTAACCTATGGGACTGAATCCATTATCCCATTAGAATTCTTCGTCCCTAGCCTGAGGATAGCACTCCAAGAACAATGGAAAGGGAAGGAAGCATGGATGCAACACTTGGTTGAGCTGGAACGCCTGTTAGAAGTTCATCTTCTAGCCACCCACGCACTTATCTGCGAGAAAGCCCGACGCAAAAGCTAGTTTGACAAACATGTCAAGCAACGAGAGTTTGAGCAGGGTGACCTAGTGCTCCTCTACTCAATTAAAGGACATAAGCAAAAGATGAAATTCAGAGGTCTCCGACCCTTCAAGGTCCGGGCAATCAGCCGAACTGGTAATGTCGAGCTGGAAACACTGGATGGTGAAGGAATGGGCTTCTTCAATGGCAGTCGGGTCAAGAAGTACTACCCGCCCACTCATCCTTTACATGAGCCACCAATGGTAGAACCACCCGTCAAAATACGAGTAGCCACAATTACGAAAATCTGCGAGAATGAGGAGGAGCCTGTAGAACCCGCCTACCTCCGTGTCACGGTCACTGCCAAGCAGACGTGCTCCTTCGACGCCCTGATTGATGAGGGGGCGGATTTTAACGTTTTAACGCATGAGCATTGGATCCATCTTGGCGCGCCAATACTTCATCCCACAATAGCCAAATTAAGCCCATACGGGGCTCAATCCTACCCGATCCTCGACACATGTCGAGTCGCCGTTTCTATTGAGTTTGAAACTATCCCCATGCTATTTTACGTGTTGCCAAGTACCATGGATGCAAGCACGGAGTCATTGCTCAGGCGAACCTTTAAAAATCAGACCCACTGCAATGTTGATTATGAGTCGCAACTCATCCACTTAACGATCGGCAACGTGCGTATTGTCACGACTTTCAGCAAGGGCCTCGTGACCCTATCACCGCTCATAGGGCCACCGATAGAAACATCCAGAGCTAGGAATAAGGAGGGGGGACCATGCATATCTACCACACCCAGATCTAGATAAACCGCGGCCCGCAGCACCCAAAGCAAAACCCCAGTAGACTCACTTGCAATGGGTACCTAAGCAGCCTCGAGAACCGCCTAGAACTAGACGCGCATGTCTGCAGAAGACCTACAAATCTAAACCTAAGAAACCAAGATGCCATCATCGCAAGTGCCGCGTGATTAAACAAATATGGGTCCCTAAAATCCTCCTGCGTGCACAAGGCTACTATGAGGGGAATGCCTCGCTGTGGATCCCTAAAATCCCAACTGTCAAACGCACTAGTTCTACGTCGACCTCAAGTCTAATCAGTCCTTGTCCCCCGATGCCTCAAGACCATGAATCGCAGGGCTCACCCCACTCATCCGACCCCTCTACGTGTCAACCCAAGAGTGTCGCACACACCTATCGGCCCAAACAACGGCCATCACCACAAGTGGCATCGTCCAACCAACTCAATCCGCCTCTCAGCATCCTAGCTGACTGCAGCAGCATAGCCCCTAAGATCAAACCCGACCCATCCATCTGGCCAACGCCTAGGTTGCCGACTCAAACGAACCCCCAGCCGCAGCTCTGTACTGTAAGAACCTCCAGCTCCAGCAAACCCCAACCACTCGCCGGCCTTAAGCCCTCCTATGAACGAAAGTCATTTCTAATGCTGGTCGCTGACATCGCAGAGGACACTAGAGATGATGTGGTGGACTGCATCAAATAGCTTGATGCCACCTTTGTTGCACTGGCCCTCAGCTATGATCGCCTGGACTTGGGACTATTAGCAGAACCCTTTACAACAGACGTGCGCAATATGCCTTGCTCTTGGGAGACTTTTGAATTTGCCTTTGCACAGGCTTCTCGCTCTGCCGCCGCCGAGTTGCTCGCTAGGGAGGTCTCCAAAGAGCAAGCCATTAAGCAACACCTCATCACATCATTTGACCCACGGACAACGTCTGCCATCACTGACCAAGATAGCGCAAGGTTGTCCCACGTGGCGGATACGGGATCACCCTTCTTGAAGCAGTGGTACGCTCTTAGGTTGAAATGGGAAGTCGACGGATGCCGCATAATGACCAACGCCAAACAACGCCGAGCCATCAAAACGGCCGAGTATGATCCCATCTACATCGTGCCTATCTCGTATAGAGTGTTAACCACTCTTCGGGGTCGGTCCATGGACGATCATATCTCAGGGCACCCCTATCTCGACCGCCTCTTAACAGAGGAAGAGCTCCACATCGCAAGTTGGGTCGACTCCGGTGATTTGCTCACAGATGTCCTCACATACATCACACATGTAGGAATTCGACCCTGTGACCTGGACTGCGCTGCACACCTGGAATATAACCCCAACTTCTACGTTTGGCTCCTACACAAATAAACACGAACGCCTTGGCCCCACAACCTCGAATCCTGGGACGGATTCTTCTTTTCCAAAAGGGGGGAAGGGGCAGTAAGGGGATAAACAGAGTTCTAAAAAGTAAACCAAAGTAAGGGGATAAACGGAGTTAAATCTAAAAAGTAAACCAAGTGTGAAAAGCTCAAAATTGAAATGCCATATAAAAGGAGATGATAGAAGTCTGAAAGGAAAAGTTAGGGCTATGGACAATAAAATCTGCTATGCTTTTGGTCGTCCAACAAATTAGTTGCCAAAAAATACTAAAAAGGGAATTGGCTAAATGTGCAGGTGGTGACCATGGCAAGCCAAGAAAAAGCAGGCAAGCTCCCCTTCTCGGAGGAAGAACAAGTGAAGTACGGCCTCACGGTGGAAACAAGAGCGTTCAACCAGCTGAAGTTCCACCACATATTCAACCTGGAAGACGTGGTCATCGAAGAACCGGCGGTACGTCAAATTATGGAGCAATGCCACCTACAGAGGTACCTGGACGCAGTGGGCCAGAGGATAAACTACACCCTGTGCGCCGAGTTCTTGCGCACCTTCCACAGAAACAGGGGCACCGTCACGGTGTGGGACAAGGAAGCTACCAGACAAGTGCAGGTCGAACTGACCCCCGAGCTAATAGAAAGGGCACTAGGGCTCCCAAACAAGGTGGAGAGGAAACCAAAAAGAGACGTCTATGCCATGTTGGGGATGGACAAAGTGAAGGTCCACACCAACGACGGAATTAGCCTGGCAGACATCCCCAACCAAGAGATTCAGCTGCACGCAAAGATGATGCATGCCCTATTCTCGAGCCAGCGGTACAACAGCATTATGTCCAGAATCAATGTACCTCTGCTCGAAAGCATCGCGGCGCAATCGCTAGACGAGGTGAACCTCAATGGGTTCGTAAGAAAGACAATTGAGGCTTCGGCAAAGGCCCTGGCGACAGGAGGAAGAGTCGTGGTGGCAGGAGAATCTCCTTCACCCCAATCGACCCGCAAAGCCTCATCCTCCAAGGCCTCCACCATAGGGTTCGGAGGTGTCCTTACCGCAATTATTCACGAAGTGATAGGGCAGGGACAAGTAGGAGAAGACAAACAGGGAGGTGACGAGAAAAGTGGCAAATCACCGTCGCAGTCCCAGCCTCACACAGAAGAGCAGTCTGATGAAACGAAAACGGACACCGACGAGGAGGGAGAACCCCAGGCTACACCAAAAAGGAAGGCGGAACAACGAACTAAGGCCCTACATGGAAGAAGAGAGGAGGAGTGGAAGAGGAAAGAGAAGGAAGAGCTCGAATGGGCCCAAAGGGAGTCGGTAAGGGATGAGGAGGAAAGAAAAAAGAGGGCCGAGGAGGAGCTGAGAAGGAAGGAGGAGGAAGATTTGGAGCTAGCAACTCGTCGCTCCATCGAGGAACAGCGAAGAGGAGACGTGGAAGGAGCAGGGGGTCCGCACCAACCTGAGGCACTCGGTCCTAGTACTGGTGTGTCGGAAATTGTGCACCTGTCTCCTGCAGAAGGAAAAGGAAAGGACCCAATCAGGCCAACCTCCCCTCTCCTCATGCCACCCATGCAAGCCACCCCTATCATGGTGACACCCCCTACCACCGCCACCCAGGGGCACATCCCAAAAATCGATGAGAGCAACGTGGTCACCTGGCTGCAGTTTCTGGTGGAAAGGGAGCTAGCAAGGGAAGCGGCCGTGGCCACCCCAGCTTCAGGTGCCAAAAGGGCAGCCACGGCCGAACTGGAGCCAGGGTCGGAATTGAAAAGACCAAAATTAGAAGAGGTTGCCACCACTACAACCATGCCCCACCCCCCACCTCCAACAGGCCACTACGATGAGTACGTGAAGGAACTGCTCGCACAGTTGCAAAGAGCCAGACAGGAAAGGAGGATAGCCGTGGAGGAGCTGGCAGCGGAACGAGAATCACAAGCCGCCCTCCAGCTGGACAGAGTGAAGCAGATAACAGAATATCAAAGGGAAATCGCTGTGCTCAAGGAGGAAGCCAGCACTAAGGAGGCAGAAGAACTAAGAGCCCTGAAGGAACGCGACGCTGCCTGGGAGGGAAGAAGGAAAATCCTGATGGAGCATCTCAACGGGGAGAGGGAAACGAATGCCCACCTTCGGCGCAAGAATGATCAGTTATCTGCAGCCAACCTGGAAGCGCAAAGCTAGCTTGACAAAATCAGACACGAGGCTGCAGAGCTGGATCAATTAAGGGTAGAACAGGTGCGAAGGATGTAGGTGAAGCTGGACCAGCTCAATGCGCAAATCGCAGAGGAACACCAGGAGCAGTCCCGCCTGCACCGTGAGCTCGAGGCCCAGCAGCAATAACTCATGGAAATGACCCTCCATCAAGGGGAGAGCTTGGAAGATATGGAAAGAAGGGCAAAAGAATGGTCCGATCATAACGAGCATAGGGTATGGGACTTAGCACGCCGGCTAACAAAGGCCGAAGGAGACAGGGTGCTGGTTGAGAATCAGGCAGAAGTAGCCTAGCTCTCCATGATAGCCCAACAACACACCTTTCTCAATATGCTGCTCCACGCCACCAGACCGGAAGGAGATGAAGCCAATGATCAGCTTCTGCAAAGGAAGCTAACCATTGCACGCAGAGCTCTCACAGCAGGCATGCACGTGCCGCTGTAGCTAGGAGGCCCGCCGCAGAGCCTAGAAGAGCAGAGAAGATATCTTGCATAGGTAGGCCTGACGGCGCAGGAGATAGACGACCTCGGTTTCACAGAGGAAAAAACACCAAAAGACGAGCAAGCAGAAGGGGGTGAACCGGAGCTCGATCTGGGACCTCAGGAGAAGGAATATGTCCCACCACCCCCTCAACCACAACAAGCCGAAGTACAGCCCCCTGATACATCTTCCGAGCGAAGAGCGGCCCAAACCAACCGTAGAAAAGAGATGGTGGAGAAGGCAAGAAGAAAACTGAATGCCAGACCTGTCCCGAGACAGCCTACCCCTCTCCTACTGCGCACCCAAGATTCCCCTGCTGAATTCCGTGCCGAATTGATTATCTGGGAACAGCAAGAGTATAACCGCGACCCCTTCGACTTATGCTTTGAGTTTCCCACTGCCTTGAATAGGGTACTGGCCATTCAGCTGGTGGAGGATGTCATTGCCATGGGGGCAAGGCTCAAAGACAAATGGTTAGCGAAGCTTGAGGCTCACCCAACTACTTGGGGAGCCGAGGACCGCGAGTTTTGGCAAGATAAAGTCTTCCAGGTGCCTAGATCAGTGGAAGGCTATAATTGCCAACCCATCTGGAGGAGACCCATTTTTTATGTCAACCTGGAAGCATGGATGGCATTTTGCAACACCCTCTCTTCAGAGAGAAACAACCCCACTTTTATGCCATATCCTCGAAGGGTAGGAGTGGACTTCAACCCGTCCATCCACGGCAGGTTCGATTTCCCCATCATCTATAATACCAATAGCAGCTTCCATAGAAACGCCCTCCTTTTCACCCTCCCCGACTTGTATAGCTCTATAGATAAATTTCTTAGCGAATTCACCTCTTGCCCTGACCCCGCATTCATCACCACTTGTAATTATCTTAGGTTAATTAGGATCCTAGTCCACCAAGAGCCCGCACCCCAAGAACGCCACCTCCCACCCCTCTATTTTGACCCCAACGCCATAGGCAGCAGCACCATGACTTGCCTCACGATGCGTGCTTCTCTTTTGCCATCTTTCTGTGGTGCACTACTCGAAGACATGAACGACAGCAAATTCACCCAGTGCAACCACCCCTTTCTTTCTACCACCACCCTCAAAACCTGCCTCCACATCAAAGGCTACTTGTTGAGTCGAAAATTCCTTAACAAGGCCCCCTGCCCTCCACCAACCCTTACCCACTATTCAAATGACAAGGAGTAAACTCCTGTCATGCCCTTGTACCGTTGCCTCCATGTATACGCCTCCTCAGGCTATTATATATATTTTTTTAAAAAAGCACACACGATCACAGCACCGCACCTAGGGGTCCTCAAATTAGGTATGACTAGTGACCTTGGTCAGCCGGCTCCGTCCCTAATCCCCTAGCCCTTTCATACATCCCCCACAATTGTTGAGGGCACATTAAGGGCAGGACATACCTAGGGAGATCGCCTCACCCATGATATTCCTTTGCACTCATCTCAACGCCCTTACAACCCATTGTGGTAAGCAAGGCTTGAAAGACAATGGAAAGCCCATAATGACGTCTCCAACAATCTTCAAGTGCACTCCACGTCTTCATCGACACATTTTTCCATCAACTTAGCCCCTTGCTTCACCAACCCCTTGCTATACAAGGAACCAGGCTGACAGCCTTCTAACTAAGTAATATCTAAGTATGCACAAGCACTCACATAATGCCTACACTGAAGTATATTCACAGTTTGGGTCCTCAAGTGCAGGACAATACTCTCAGCTTGCTTAGAGTTTGACCTGCCTCCCAAACTAATCAAATATGTCTTGTGCACAATAGGGAAGACTAGCACTACCCTTAGGGAGAGACCACCTGAGACGTTTTCAATTGCAGGTGTTGAAGACCACAACGGAAGTGTCATTCGTTCTTCATCAACACCCAACTCTGAGTGCTCACCCCTCACTATCCGACAAGCCCAGAAAGAATAGTCCTGTGCAGAATCCCCAACAAACCAACACGTGTGCCAGCCACCAATGCAAACCCCACGAAAACCACAGGTGTCCTTGTCACCCACGTCTTCGGTGCAGGCTACCACCTGCTACCTCCGACAATGAGTGCCATGGGACGGGCACTCGTCTAGGAGGGGGGTAATGTTAACCCCAACACAAAGAAAGCAAAAGAAAGTGGAAAAGACGTAGGGAAAAGGCGAAAAAAAGGTAGCACCCAACACGAAGAAAGCAAAAGAAAGTGGAAAAGACGCAGGGCAAAGGCGAAAAAAAGGTAGCCCGACTGAAGAAAGAAAAGGAGAAAAGGCCAAAAGCGCAAGGGCAACCTTAAAAGTCCAAGGCAAATACAAAAGGGGAAAGGCGCATTTTTAAATAAAAAGACGCACCCTAAAATCTTGTAAAAGAGCGCCGGGCTCTCACCCGTGCAATTTGTAAATGTAGAGGGGCGATGAAAAGGAAGCTAGGAAGATAGAAGGACAATGGAAAAAAGGGCCTAGGCTATGGCCGGCCATGTAAAAAGGGGAAAAGGGGATGACTGCCCAAAAGGGATTTAGGGCTTTGTATATAAAGTTGAAAAGTGAATGAGGAGCTCATTCTTTGGTGTGTGGCAAAAGGAGTCTTCTTCTTCCTCTCTTCTTCTTTCTTTCTTGCTTGTGTGTGCTCTTGTGAGAGGGAGTGTGAGAGTGTGAGGGAGTGAGTGTGTGAGAGAGTGAGGGATCAAGAGGGTGAAGCTCTTCACCATCTCCTCTCCTTTTCTTCTCTTCTCTTCTCTTCTCTCCTCTTGCGCGTGCGGCTATGGAGGATGGAGCTTGGAGATGGAGGAGGCTTGAGGATGCTTGAGCTAGCATCTAGGATCGTGGAGATATCGGAGTGCAAGAGGGAGGAGGGTACTCGATCGAGCATCAAGGTAAGCTCATTACACTCGTAGGATCGATGGCACGTCGGCTAGGTGAGAGATAGCCATTAGAGCTCGCTTGGAACGCTTGAAACAATAAGCGGTCCGTGGGTCTTGGCAGTTGAGCGAAAGCTCCCACAGTGTTGATACCTATGGAAAGGGCAACATGTTTCTTTCTTTCTGAATTCCTCATCAATGAGGTTGAACCTGCCTAGCAAAGTTGACCTAGATGTACTGGTGGCTCCCATGACATCACTATAATGAACAAATCCATTGACTTCCAAACCTTGCACATGTCTATCATAAAAACATCTGTACTCCCTAAGTTTATCTTCAAGATCCTCCAATTACTCCTTCAAATCAAAAGGAACATTGAAAATTTCCCTGATATAGCCAAACTTGGAAGAATTTCCAATGGTGTGTAAGAAATCAAAGAGCCTATCATCAGATGTCTCCATTAGCTCCTCCTCATCCATTCCTTCCAGAGATAGCTTCCTCTTTGTCATCTTGACCAGGAAAAGATTTATCCCTGAAAACAAAGTAGAATAGTAACAATATCCAATAAAACAAGATGGAACCATGGAAAGAGGCCCCAAAATTGCATTTTTCAAGACAAAAAAATCAAAAAAGGAGAAAATTTTTTAGTTGACCGGTGAAACTCGAAAATTAAAGTGTCCAAGGCAAATGCTTGTGAAGAAATTGCATTTCACCGGACACTACCTTGAAGACGAAAATTATTTCAATATCTCACCGGTGAAATGCAATACTTAGCAAAATATCACTAAACAGGACATTATTTTGCATTTCACCGGTCAAAAGATGCAAATCAAGAAGAGAAACATGAACTATAAATTAATTCTATGGAAACACAGAAATTTATGATAAAATCCTTTCTAGAAAAGCTATGCTGCTTTTAATAGATACAAAGCACATAACATCTGTAATTATTCAAGTGTTATTAAAAATTCTTTCTATATTAATCAAATTTATTTTGATAAAATACTTGTAATAAAAAAAATTTGTTACCTATCAAAAATTGTTGAACTGCTCTTCACACAGGAAGCAAGGACCTTAAAGGGAAGTCAAGACGAAATTTCGACAGAAAAGAAGACTGTCGGAGAAATGGCTTCAAAATGCTTTTATATTGATTGTTAAGCATGTGGTGATAGTTCCAACGAAAAAGTTCGTGTAATGATGGAAAAGTAAACGGGACCGCAAATTTAGATGAAATTTCCAATATTTTTGCATGCATAAAATGCCTCAGAATACATGCACACGTGTCTCACTTAACACACCGTATCAAACTCCTCAGAAGATGTGCGCCCTCCCTTTTTTTGAAAATACGTCACACGTGTGTTACATAACACTTTTCCAAGTAATGCTTGTACCATAGATAAAAAAATTCCAGTAAGCGAGAATACATCACACGTGTGTTACTTAACACTTTGCCAAGAACTTTGAGTCCATGCAAATTCACCGCCTTCACCTTTCACTGCATTTCCAGCAAGCAAAAAACATTGCTACTCCGCCTTTACCTTTGGTGTTCCTTCCAATCTCCAAGCATTTCATTGCTTCCCTAACAAAGAAAACCTTCGAGCATATTCTCGTCATTAGGCTGAGATTGTGAAGAATAAGCTAAAAAGAAGGTATGGTTTTCTGCATCTTGCTTTTCAATAACATGCTCCATTCAATGCATTCTTTTGATACTTTTCCTTAATTCTTTATGCTATTATGAGCTTATCAGCACTACAAAAGAATTTTTTCCACAGTGGGAGCATTCCTTAATGTTGTGGAGATTTAAGGAAATCTTCAAACTTCTTCCCTAATTCTGTGGATATTTTATGTAATTTTAAAAGCTTTCCTTAGATCAAAGCTCTTTTTTCTTGGTTTTGTCGATTTCTTTGCTACTCATGAGTTGTCCGGTGAAACGCGAAAAGAACGTGCTTCAAGGATGCCTCCTGTCTTAAATTCACGTTTTATTGGACACAATGGACAACAAGTCCGATGAAACGCGAAAAGAAGCAGCTGCAAGGAGGCGCCTTGCTTGACACTCGCGTTTCACGGGGCACACTCGAGGAAAATTCAGCTGAAGCGCGAAAATGACATGCAACATGGATACCTCTTGTCTGAGACTCGCGTTTCGCTGGACATGCTGGAGAAGAAGTAACATGTCTTTTTTTGGCAAATGGCTATGACTAAGGCAACAGCAAGAAAGGAGAAGATTGATCCTAGGGATATAACATCAAAGATTCATCGTCTTCAAAGCCTCAGAAGCTCTCTAGAAAGTCAAAGCCAAAGAGAAAGTTTTCTCAAAATGTCAGGTGCCTAAGGGAGATTAGGAAGGCAGTAAAGGCTCTTGACAATGCAATTCCAAAGTTGTCTTTTCAGAGGCTTGTCAGGGAAATTTGTGACAAATATAGTTTGGATAGTTTTAGATGGACAAGAACAGCTCTTAATTGTATACAAGAAGCCACAGAGGATTTTTTAGTTGAGTTTTTTCAAGATGCCTATATTTGTGCTGCTCATGCTCATAGGCTCACACTCATGGACAAGGACATGGTAATTCTTAGGAGGCTAAGATATAGATTTTCAAAGGTCCTTGAGCCAATTCCCCTCACTAATGTGAAGACATTTAATATCCTTAATGTGCCCCTAGCTAGGAGAAAGAAAGATGATTTTGGTCTCAGGGTTGAGGATGTAACCCATGAGAGGGATACAAGGCAACATGAAAAAGAGGAGAAAGCTAAAGAAGAACAAGCAGATAAATGGAGAGAGTATAGGAGGCAAAGGGTTGAAGAAAGGGAAACAGAGCAACTAGAGTCCTTTAAAAATGAGCTAGCCACTTCTCTTGAAGCAGCTAATCCAAAAGGATTCAGTGTGTTTTGTTTCTTACCTGGTGACTTAGGCAAAAGAACTGAGGTTATCTCCTTTGATGCTGTATGTGTTCAGATTCTTAAGGATAAAAAAAGAGAAGTAAATGACAGTATTATTCTTGTTGGCCTAAGGTATATCCATCCATAATTACTTATACTTTTTGATATTTTTTAAACAATATTTTTTCTTATTTATACTCACTATTTCTATGCCTTTTCTAGGTGTATAATGCATGAGTTTCCTTTGGATATACAACAAAAAATTGAGGTTCTTGATCCATCTATCTCGTTCTTTATGACGAACGAGCTTGATACAAGTTTTATTGAGCACTGGTTCAATCTGATTGACTTCGATACTTTGGAGCTCCTTATAATTCCATATAATGAAAAGTAAGTGATTCAATATTCTATTAGAGTTTTTGAGATTTTATCCTACTAATTTGTTGAGATATGATTGCTTTTAGTTCTCATTGGAGCTTGATTGCAATAGACATTGTGGATAAGCAATGTTTTTTAATCAACTCTATGAAAGGAAGCCATGGAAATGCTAAATTGTAAGTTATATTATCCAAGAGCTCCATGATATTACAATTCTTTTTTTTGTAAGTACTCTAAATTTCAACATATTTTATATATAGAGGTGCCAAAAGATTAATTGAAGAGCTAGAGAAAAGACCCCCTATGCCGTCTGATTTGCTTGCAACAATGCAATATAGACAAGTTGCCCCATCAGGATGATAGCCATTCTTGTGGCTGGAGGGTGATTGCAAATGCTAGAAGAATGGTTAACTTTGTTTATCTTAATGATTATAAACATGTAAAGGTAATATGAAATATACTAAACTTTAAGATAGATATTAATTGCAAATAGTCCATTGATGATAAAAATATAGTCTATTGTAAGAACAATAATGGACTAAAACTCTTTTTTCTATAAATGTGTGACAGTTTTCGAAGGATTGCTATACATCTGAGCATGTTTGGTACATCATAGCAAAGCTCTTGAAGTATATAATGGTCAATTGTATACATCCAACAGCAAAGATTGGTGGGGATTTGCACCATGAAGGAGATGCGGTGCCTATAACTACGGAAGGCAAAGCCACAGCTTCAACACCTTCTATACCCAAGACATCAAAGAAAGGCAAAAGGACTCCTAGAAAGGATAGTTCTCCAAAAAAGAAATAGCTTTGCCATATCGCCTTGTAAGCCTTCATATATAGAAATTTGCCCTTCAGCCCTTGTATATCTCATAGAGATGGAAGATAGACATCTGCTACAAATTTTGTACATATATTTTATATTGATAGTAAAGATATCTTTTCTTGAATGTCCTTGTAGTGTATATTATTTTCTCTCCTTTTCGATATCTGCAAAAAATAAATTACAAATGTTTGTTAGTTAGAAAGTGAGATCTTGATATACATCTAAGTAGATATAATATGATGTGAAAACTTACTCGTTTCTTGTCAAGTTGGAATACAAAGGAGCATGGTAGTTCAATGTCTTCATTTTGTAAATCCATCCTCACTTGATGTAGCATACATGATTTTCTGATCTTTAAGTTTGCAATAATATCCTCGTTGAACCAAATATCAAGATCCACTATAGGATCTTTGCTGAAATCATTAAGATTTTGGTCTAAAGCAACTAGACTACTACCAACAAAATGCCATCGACTATAGTAAAAGCTAAGGATAAAATTTTGAGTAGCAATCATATATTTACAAGCTATAGAGTCTTGATCTATCTTACATATAATTTTTCCTTCTGTCCTTGTATCCCATCCTTCATCAACAAATTGTATGATATGATCATATGTTAGTCTCTTCACTCAAAGCATGGTTTTTGTTATTCTTATCTCCATATTAGAGAAGAAATCAATAAATATATTAATAGACATAAATAAAGTAACTTTGCTTAGCCTACTTGAGATATTAGATTTTAGTGCTTTCTGGATCTCAGAAAATATCTTACATCTATAGCCCTCACTAGTAGCTGGACTTGGCAAAGGCCACTCAAAGCTTGAAAAATCTGGCAAAGGAAGGAGTTTTATTGATCCCCATTGGCAACGCCACATAGGAATAACATAAGAATGGTCATAAAAGAATATTCCATTCTCTGCAAGCTCTGTCTTCTTTCTGCCTCTATACATTTCTTCTCCAATTGAACCATGTATAATATCAATAACATCAATAATAGATTCCACTGGTTGCCATTCCTCAAGATTAGAGGGATAGACATCTACAAGACAAACAAATATTATAATGGAAAAACCTAAACCATGTTTAAGAAAGGAAAAACTTTAAGAATCAAATTCTTACAATTTGGTCTATGCATTGGAAGCTTTGAAGATCCGAGTTTCAAACACAGCTCTCTATGCATGAACACATGTTGCACTAGTACCTCTTTGATGCTATTCTTATTTGCTCCAAGCTTAAAATCTCAGATTCTGCCCTTCCAAGCAGAGATAAACGAGCTCTCATGTCTTTGCCTTTTTCCACGTTTTGCTTGTTGCATGGTGATCCAACTACCTTTGCTAATGATAGTAGGAATCCATCTTCTATCAGTTTGGAATGAGTTAAACACTGATATGGATGTGATTTGGGAACTTGGACACCTTGTTGAAGGTCGAATTTCTGTATCCATGGTAGAAGAGAGAGAGAGAGAGAGAGAGAGAGAGAGAGAGAGAGAGAGAGAGACACACACACAGAGAAATAGAGAGAGAGAGAGAGGACTAGGCTACCATAACGAAAGAAAAAACAATAAAGGAATAAAAGAAAGGAGGGAAAAAACTGAGCGCCATGCTTTTCACCAATTTGAATTTTGATTACATCAGTCATTATCATTAATCTAGAAACATCATTAAATAAAAATAGCTGAGACTCTATGCCATTAATGCAAAAGATGTCATAATCACGAATATAAGAGACTAAAAATACATAATAAAAATACAAATTCGTAATATTATTATATTTATATATTTTTGTAAAATGATTTTTTATTTTTTTAAAAATAGAAGTTTCGTTACGGAGGCTTTCCTCTTATTGGTCTAGAGCACTCTCTCTCCACATCCTAAAAGGCATTTTCGAGACCTCAAAACTCCCCTAATGACCAATGAGATGTCTCTTGCCTTGTGACAGGTTATTGGTTTGACAGTTCTTGGTACCTTCTTGCCCCTTGATACTCACTGTTGGATGTATCTTGCTACCTAGCAGTTGCAGTGACATGTATCAGTGATTGCTTCACTTTGGGATAGTTTTATACATTGCTATCATTTATTACAGTAAGCTTAAATCTACAGTTTTTGAGCACTTCTATGAGGGTAATGCTTACTATTTGATGTTATCTTGGTCATATTTGGTGGACATCTACTTCTCTTGGTGATATCCACTCTTTCAGCCAGTTTCAGCAGTGGTTTTAATGCATTTTCTACTAATTACAGCAACCTGCAATTTTGCTTTTTTGCTTTGATTTGGGACAGTATGGCCGCTGGTCATCTAAA
Source organism: Lygodium microphyllum (assembly GCF_053477565.2). Classification (NCBI taxonomy): domain Eukaryota; kingdom Viridiplantae; phylum Streptophyta; class Polypodiopsida; order Schizaeales; family Lygodiaceae; genus Lygodium; species Lygodium microphyllum. Next base: position 9,791,681 of record NC_141143.1, read on the forward strand.
AGACAGAGCTCTCTTTAACATTGTCAAGTTGGATGGTACCAACTATGGGTATTGAAAGTCCCAAATATGGTAGGTTTGGTGCAGAAGTTGTAGATTAAACCCTTGTATTTCAAGGGTGTTAAACCCGAGGATATGGATGATGATGTTTGGATGGAAGTTGATGAGCTATGCAAGTCTGCCATTATCTTGTCACTCTCAGAAGAGGTCCATCATAATGTTGTTGAAGATGAGAATCAGAGTGTATGGGATTTATGGGAGAAGATTTAGGAGCTCTATGCATAGCAGAGTCCTGCGTCATAGATGTATTGGCTAAAGCAATTAATGGACCTTCGCATGAAGGAGGGGATCTCCCTATCATCTCATTTCAGTTAGTTTTACGCTATCATGAAGAGTTTGTTGTCACAAGGTATTGAGTTCAAAGACAACTTGCACCCGTTGTTTCTGCTTGGCACCTTGCTTGAATCATAGGATGTCTTCTGTACTGCCATATGCATGAACAAGCTTGATGGGCTGAAAATCAAAGATGTTGAGAGTGCTTCATTGGCTGAGGAAATCAATAGAAGAAACAATGATGCTTCCTTCTTTTCACATGCATTGACCATTAGAGATGGCAGGCACGGTAGGCATGATAATGATCATTAAGGGCAGGGACTCTCAAAAGTCTAGGTCCAAGTCACGTGGTCGCAGTAAGTCCCATGGACGAAAGTCTGATATTACCTATTATTTTTGTGGAAAAGTAGGACATATAAGGTCGCAGTGCCATAAAATACGCAATGATAAGCGTAAGGAAAAGGGAAAAGAGAAAGTGCATGAAAAGTCTTTTGAGCACAGCATTGTACCTGCAAAGTCAGTGTGAAGATAGAAGAGGTTAATGTCATGTAGGCCACTGATTCAGATGATGATTACATACTTGCAGCTTCTTCATGCGATGCCTTACAGGCTTCTGAGATATATTCTATGTATGCGTAGTTCTGGCTCTTGGACTCGGGTGCGTCATTTCATGTGACGCCCTGTAGAGATTGGTTTCATACCCATTGTACCATCTCTAATATGTGTGTCTTAGTGATGACAGGTCTCTTGACATTGTGGGCATTGGAGATGTTAGGCTACAACTTTCTTTTGACATTTCTTTTGTTTTGCATGATGTATGCCATGTACTTGCATTGACTTACAGCCTTATGTGAGCTGGACAGCTTGATAATGTAGGGTATTTTGTGTCTTTTGGAGACTCCGCATGGAAGATTACTTGTGGCAGGCTTGTGCTTGCATGAGGTGCCACGTCTAGCAGCCTCTATCGCTTATTTGTATCTGGAGATACATTGGATCATGTTTTGTCTATGGGTTCTATTCCCCATATATCCCTCTTGCATGCTCGTTTGGGGCATATGTCTCTTAAAGGAATGAAAATGCTCCATGATTTTGCAGTATCTTCCACCTTTTGACTCTTCGCATTTTGATTCTTGTGATCATTTTTTGTATGGCAGGCAGACTAGAAATATGCATAAAAAGTCTAGTAAGAAACTCATGGGTGAGCCCTTGGCTCTTGTGCACTCAGATGTATGTGGGCCCATGCGTCAGTCACTTGGTGGGGAAAAGTACTTTGTTACTTTCATAGATGATTACTCACGTAAGGTTTGGGCTTATCCCATAAAGAGAAAATCTAATTTCTTAGACATATTTCAGTGTTGGCTTGCATTGGCAGAGAACTAATCTGGGAAAAGCTAAAATGCCTAAGGTCAGATAATGGGGGTGAGTATGTATCACATACTTTTGAGCAGTTTTGTGATGAGTGGGTATTAAGTGTCAGTTGACTGCCCCTTACACCCCTCCTTAGAATGGTATGGCATGCATGAATAGGACCATTCAGGAAAGGTTCCATAGCATGCTTAGCCAAGCTAGCTTACCACAACACTTTTGGTGGCTGAGGCAATTACTACTGTAGTGCATCTCATTAACAGCTCACCTAGTAGTGGCATTGACTTTCAGGTTGTAGAGGAGGTATGAGTGGGCAAGCCCCCTCTTATGATCATTTGTGTGTCTTTGAATGTGAGGCATTCTACCATGTGCCCAAGGAAAAATGCAATAAGCTGGATTATAAAAGTGTCAAATGCATTTTCATTGGCTATGGAGATGCAAGAGAGATGGGTTACCTTCTATGGGATCCGTAGGCGTGGAAAGTGATCCGCAGCCATGATGTCATTTTTCATGAGGACAAAATGCATATGTAGCCTGAGAAAGTGGTTGAGGTACATAGAGTTATCTTTCAGGAGGAGCCACCTACTCCCATTCAGCCCGCTGCTCCACGACCAACTAGACAGCATGCAACATCTCCTGATGCTCATGGCCCTTATGCTAGACATGTTGATGTTAGACAGGATGTCAGTCAGGTAGCAAAGCCTAGGTTGAGGCATTCTATTAGAGATAGATGGCCTCCTAACCGTTTTTCACCCTCTATGGATTATGTACCGGTTACAGGTGCAGAAGAGCCTTTCACTTATGATGAGGCTATGCACAAGGTTGATTGTCACTCTTGGGAGAGGGCTATGCAGTTTGAGATTGACTCATTGCATTGGAATCAGACTTGGGATTTGGTTTCCTTGCCTCAAGGTAAGAAGGATTTTCCATGCAAGTGGGTATACAAGTTGAAAAGTACCCCTGGACACCCTAAGCCGGCATACAAGGCTCGATTGGTTGCTAAGGCTTTTAAGCCAAAGCATGGTGTTGACTTTGATGAAGTCTTTTCTCTTGTGGTCAAGATGACCACCCTACGCTTAGTCTTGGCCTTGGTTGCACAGCTTGTACCAGATGGATGTCAAGACGGCTTTTTTACATGGGGACTTGCATGATGAGACTTACATGGAGCAACCTAAGGGCATTGTAGACCCTGGCAAGGAACACCTAGTGTGCAAGCTAAAGAAGAGTCTATATGGCTTGAAGCAGGTACCTAGGGAATGGTAGCATAAGTTTGATGCATTTATGCTGTCACAGGGCTAGAGCTGCAGTGCTATGGATCCGTGCTTGTACACGAAGAAAGCCTACAATGGTTCTATACTGATTTTGGTACTCTATGTGGATGACATGCTTTTAGCAGGGACATCTCATGAGGTGCTAGATGCTCTTAAGGATCAGCTCAAGAAGAGATTTGAGATGAAAGATCAGGGACAGGCCTCTCATATATTTGGTATGCGCATTATGCGCGATAGATCTCATGGACTACTCTATCTGTCACAAAGGGAGTACATTCATAAATTCCTTGAGCACTTCTGCATGTAGGGTGTTAAGCCTATTGGCTGTCCATTACCTTCTCATGTTACACTTCCCTTTCACCCTCTTAGTTGCAACATTCACCTTCTTGTAATTGACACACACCCTAATCTTTCCGTTCTTCTTCATTACAAAGACTATGGGTAATACCCAGTCTATGTGCTCAATTTCGTAGATGAATCCTACTCTCATCAACTTGTCGATCTCTTCCTTGACTGCATGAGCATGTTTTGGATTCATGGGGTATTGGAAGAGAGAGGGAGAGAGACAATGTAATGGAGCAGCAACCTGACCTTTAGGTTGTTCATCATATTCCATTATTTCATAGACTACTAACATAACATAAGTGTATACAATAGTACTAAGGTCCATAGGACCATTCACACTAGATCTAAGACCACCGACTTATTTAATGTCCCACACTTGCTGATACAACTGGACACAACTAATGCCGGTCATACATACTGATAGGAGAGTAATGGGAGCTTGATATTCTAACACTCCCCCTCAAGCTCAAATCATCTGATGAACTCCAAGTAGTTGTCTAAAACTACTAAACTTATCTTTACCCAAAGACTTGGTAAAGATATCTGCAACCTGTTCATCAGTCTTCACATGCATAAGATCTACTCTCCCTACAAGAACCATCTCTCTGATAAAATGGTACTGTACCTCTATGTGTTTTGTCCTGGCATGGTAAACTGGATTCGTTGCCAGGAGTACACTACTGAGATTGTCACATAATAAGGTCACTCGAGTATCCACCTGAATATCCAAATCAGCCATAAGCTTGAGCATCAATGAAATCTCACATGCTGCCAATGCAGCACCCCTGTACTCTGCCTCAATGCTAGACAATGCAACCATTGGTTGCTTCTTGCTGCTCCAGCTGATCATGCCACTTCCAAGGCCAAAAGCTTAACCACTTGTAGATCTACAATCATATGAGCATCTTGCCCAATCCGCATTTGTGTATCCAACTAGTTTCAAGGGCTTATCTCTCATATAGAATAGCCCATAAGCTATAGTGGACTTAACATATCTCATAATCCGCCTAACAACATCCAAATGTGGCTTCCTCGGCTTCTGCATAAACTGAATTATGAGCCCAACTGCATAACTGAAATATGGAATAGTGATGGTCAAGTAGATCAGACTTCCAACCATCTACCTGTACATAGTCACATCCTGAATTTCAGCTCCAATGCTAATGTCCAGCTTGACATTCTGATGAAGGGGTGTATCCAATGGTTTGCATTCAACCATGCCATACTTCTTCAGCATTTCCATGGCATAATGTTTTTGCATCAGCCATAAACCATTTTCAACCTTGATTACCTCAATACCCAAAAAGTATTTCAATTCACCTAGATCTTTCATGTCAAATTCAGATTTTAGCATCTTCATTACATGCTGTATGCCCAAGTCATCATCACCAGTGATTATCAAATCATCAACATATATGACCAGCACTACCAAGCCAGCGGTCTTCTTTGCAAATAGGCTGTGATCAGCCCTACCAACATTAAAACCCAACCTCTGCAAGTAGTTATTGATCCTGGTATGCCAAGCTCTTGGAACCTGCTTCAACCCATACATTGCCTTTTTCAACTTGCATACATAATGCTGAAAATCAGGGTGAACATACCCTTTTGGCTGAACCATATAGACATCCTCTACTAAGTCACCGTTAAGAAATGCATTCTTAACATCCATTTGCTGTAATTTCCATCCTCTAGTAGCAGCCAAAGCAATCACAGTGCGTATGGTTGCCATTTTGGTAACAGGGCTGAATGTTTCCTCATAATCAAGTCCATACTGTTGGGCATACCCCTCAGCAACCAGCCTAGCTTTGTATCTTTCCACACTGCCATCTAACTTGCATTTGATTTTGTAGACCCATTTGCAGCCAATGGTCTTTTTTTCTTCAGGTAGTGGCACAAGATCCCATGTCTTATTTTCAGCCAATGCATTCATTTCTTCATCCATAGCTGCACACCATTTCTCATTTTCCACTGCTTCAACATATGTACCTAGTTCTTTGATCTCCATCACTTTTGTCATGTAAGCATAATGCTTTGCAGTGAAGCCACTATATGTCAACCTGTCAACAGGGTATTTAACCCTCTGTGAGCGTCTAAGCTGTGGTACACTGCTCGATTCCCCTCTCTCATGAGGCAGAATGTACCTGCTCTGCCTTGCGTCAGGCGTATAGACAGTCCGAATACCAAGTTCACTGTCTAAAGTGTCAGTAGACTCATATCATAAGTCATCCTACCAGGTATCATCATCCCAGACACATCCTCAGTAACTTTCTCTTTTCCTTTTTCCACGACATCATATCTCCCCTTCATCACTGACATACTGGTGTTGGTGGACAGTGAGTTCCTCAATCTCCCTGTCCATGGAGATACTGTCTGACTACTAGGTCCTGTCATAGCACTGCTCTGCTGCATATCAACTGTAGATACATGAGTGGAAGGCATATCTGATGGCAGTGTTTCCGGTGATACATACCAAGAACCCATCTCATCAAAAATAACATCCCTGCTCACCAAGGTCTCCCTGTTAGAGGGATCATAGCATTTGTATGCCTTCTTCTCCTATGAATATCCAATGAAAACACACTTATGCGCTTTTGGATCCAACTTCTTTCTTTTTTCATCTGGAATATGCACATAAGCAAGACAGCCAAAAACTTTCATGTGACTTACATCTGGCTTATAGCCATATAGCTTCTCAAACGGTGTCATCTCATGAATACATGCAGTGGGAGTCCAATTCAAGATATACATGGCTGTCATAATAGCCTCAGCCCAATAATAGAGTGGAATCTTCTTCTCATTCATCATGGCACGAGCAGCTTCCATCAAGACCCTGTTCTTCCTTTCAGCTACCCCATTTTGCTGAGGAGTGTAGCTACAGGTAAGCTGCCTACATATGCCATTTTCAGCTAGAAAGTTGTCAAACTCATTTGACACATACTCCCCACCGCTATCTGACCTCAAGCAAGAGATATAATAGTCAAATTCATTTTCAACCTGCTTTTTAAACTGTTGAAAAATAGCAAACACCTCATCCTTTGTCTTCAGAATGTAAACCCAAGTATAGCGACTGTAATCATCAATGAATGTAACATAATACTTCGAGCCTCCCATGGATGCATTATGGGCTGGCCCCCAAACATCAGAGTGCACTAGCTGCAACGGACGTGTGCTCTGCCTTACATGCTTGACAAATGGCAACCTAAACTGCTTACCAAACCGGCAAGCATCACATACATGACCAATATCTGAATATTGGAACTTGGGTAAACCTGTAACAAGTTGTTTTTTCTGCATAATTTGCAGCCTTTGCAAATTTACATGCCCCACTCTCTTGTGCCAAATTTCCAAGTCTCTAATAGTGCAAGAACCATGGGCAAACATGGCTGAATTCAACTCTGGAAAGGTAGCATCAAGAGTAAACATTCTGCCATTCCTGTGACCACGAGCTATTAACTTGCATCCATTACAAAACTCTTCAATAAAGCAACCATGCTTGTTGAATCTAACCTGCAAGTTCTGCTCCGTCATCTGGCCAACAGACAGTAGGTTCTTTGTAATCGAAGGAACATGCAAAACATCATGCAAATTTTTCTTTTTTCCATCATGAACCACAAGAGGAACTTTGCCTTTATGCTCAATGCTATGCTGCGTGTCATCACCTATACAGACAGAGCCATTTTTTTTAGCCACCATATCAGTGAACCAATCACCATGAGGAGTCATAGAACCAATCACCATGAGGAGTCATATGGTTCGATGCCCCTGAACCAATATACCAAACAACATCATCAGTGCATTTTTCAGCAACTCTATCTTTTACATATTGCATGGCAAACAATCTATCTCCTGAAGTATCATCTACCTAACTAGATGCAACAAAATGCCCATGTTGTTTGCCTTTGTGATTGCCCTGCTTCTTCCACCAGTCCTTGGCAATATGCCCATACTTTCTGCAATAATGACAATCCTTATCCTTGTTCGGATTGTCAGATGGATGCTGCTGTTGCCAGGAGCCTCTGCCTCTAGGGCTAGATCTCCCCCAGCCTCTAAAGTTTCCACCACCTCTTTCATTCGATATCTGCTGATTGTTATTGCCATAGGATGCATTCTACTGGCCTCCTCTGCTAGATCCATAGCCTCTACCATGGTTTCCACAGCCACGTTGATTGGAATAGAAAACTACATCCTTGTTTTTAGAACTGCTAGATCCTGCAGCCAAACCAAGCTTAACCTCTTCATGGATAAGCAATGCAACCAGCTCATTGAAATCAGGCATTTCAGCCCGCACAGACATAGAAGTGTCAAAAGACTTATACTTAGGCCCCAATCCATTCAAGGTCACAGCAACCATGTCTTCATCTTCAACCTGTGAACCAACAGATGCCAACTAATCCGCAATGGTCTTAACCTCCGTGACATAATCCTGTATAGATCTGCTCTTCCTCTCCATGTTGTTGAACTTCTGCTTCAACTGTATCTTCCTGGCACTTGTGGTTGTGCCATAATACTTGACCAAAATGTCCCATGCATTCTTAGGAGAGCTGTAGTTCATTATCTACATTACCATGGCATCTGAGATACATAAAGAGAGCCAATGCAAGACTCTACGAGCTCTTTCAGTCCAATCTTGGTGTAATTGTCTCTGATTAGTCATAGGTCAATCTGGGAGCTCAGGTTCAGCTTTTGCTCCAGTCACCAACTCCCAATAGCCTTTCCCTATTAAGAAGTTCTCCATGCGGAACTTCCATATGGCATAATTGTTACTGTCAGGTTTTTCCCCCACTATCTGGGTTATGTTGTCAGTCCTTTCTGCATTCGCCATGTTGCATAGACACTATTTAGTCACTGCCTGACTTCCTGCAAGCCAACAAGTCACTCTGACCAACCTTAGTCCTTGACTCTTTATGACAGTTTTTTGCAACTATTCTCTGCAAAAAACCAGGGTATTTCAGCACTTTACAACCTCAAAAACATCCACAAACATGTGGTATAACCCGTAGGTACATCAATCAGTACATAGACTTTGCAGGTATTGTAACTCTGTGTCATGCAAGCTTATTGCAGTAAAGAGAATACGTAGTCTAAAACCACTAATTTTTCAGTAATCAGCAGTGAATTTACTGTCAAAAACCACTTTAAAACATGTCATACATGCTCCAAACTTTCCCAGACATTTGCTAGTATATGTAGGCAACTAGACATAGTCATAGGAGCACAAAACAATGCATATCCAGTAGTACAAGTGATATAAATCTGCTCACAGATTGTATACAGCCAATAAACTATCAAACCAAGATGTATTTCAGCCCAAGAGATCCTCAAGCCACTTCATACATATGCCACTGTGTGTACAGGTCAATACATGACCAAACAACCATCCGCAGACACTCTATCTATAAGAGGCAATGTCATATAATGCATTCACTGTTTATGATGAGCCAATACCCTGTGAATACATTTGTTTCCAGATTCAAATTTCAATTTTTAAGAGCCTTCAATGCTCATCTCAATGCTCATAGCATTCAACAATCATATCCCGTGCCATACAATTCCCTGTAGGTAACAAAAGTCATGTACTTCTTCAAGGCCAATGAGTATATATATTATTGACAGTTTTATGACAATTTTCAGCCTGTCATTGGCTTCCCAAAAGTGAGCATTTCAGTCAAAAATTTCAGTTCACAACCATCTCAGACATTGCATATGGTTCCCAAAGCATGTGTATGCTTCAACAAGTTCTCCTGAGCATGCCAAGGAGCTCAAGGATCTTGAGTAGAATCAAGTGTATGCTATATACTCACAAATCACAGCAGGTCTTCATTGTTTTCAGATCTATAATCAACTATCACAACTCATAAATGAGCTCTACATCATGGGTTAGTATTCCAGGACAATAAACCATCTTCCAGTGATGATTCAGCAGGGCATTTAAGTGCTCCATTCCATTCAAATGTGCTTATTCAGCCAGCATATGCAGATAAGCAAACTGGCGCAGTTTGCATGGACTGTTCTGAGCTTCTCCTGCTTCACACTGATGACCACTTTACTGTAGATCCGCTCAATGATGACCAACCAAGCCTTTACAAGGCTCCAGACAGGTCCTGACACACTCTCCTTCAAGTATACTGAAGATGCATTCAACACATACCTCTCTACAGAAACAATGATAGTCTGCACAATGACAGCCTGCTTCTCTTCAACCACTGCCCTGAGTCTTCAGGCTGTAGGTCTTTCTCACAGCTTCATGCCTTCAAGAGCCCATCCGTGATGGCTCTGATACCATGTTGGAAGAGAGAGGGAGAGAGACAATGTAATGGAGCAGCAACGTGACCTTCAAGTTGTTCATCATATTCCATTATTTCATAGACTACTAACATAACATAAGTGTATACAATAGTACTAAGGTCCGTAGGACCATTCACACTGGGTCTATGACCACCGACTTATTTAATGTCCCACACTTGCTGATACAACTGGACACAGCTAATGTCGGTCATACATACTAATAGGAGAGTAATGGGAGCTTGATATTCTAACATGGGGTATGGTCGCTGCTTGGCCGGCGTTGCCTCTGGCATCATGGGTATGTTATGAGTCACCATGCATCTCGGTGCCTTCCCAAAAAACATTAACGTGTAAGGATTTAGGCATCGAGTGCAATGCCAAACTCAATATCTGTGTCTTTGCATCATATTCTTGTAGGCCCACAACCGCTTGCTCTTGTGACCCTTCGACCCACTTCTTCAAGTCCCACCATAGGATTGGATGCTGCCTAAGTAGATCTCCTAGGATTAACATCACCAGGGTGGTCACTAGAGTGGTAAGGAGGTCATTAGCTACTCGTCTTTCTCCTATTCCAAATTGTCATGGCCAGTAGTTCTGACTGGGTTGTTGGCCCGTAGAGTAAAGGCTTTGCCTAAGCGGTACTACTTGCGGCATAGTCGCATCTCTCGGTTTTGGTGGAGGGGGGTGAGAGTGGCATGCCGATGTTGGAGAGATACTTGATCTTGTCCTTTAAGATGGGCTCTGCATCTTTTAGGTGTTCCTGAGCCTCCTTTACCCACTCCTTCACCTTCTTGATGGCCTATAGTTGGCGCTTCAGGTTGGGATACTCCCCTACCCTAGCACTTCCCTTTTCAGCCGTCTTTGGAGTTGATGTCTTTGCCTCAGCATCAGTGACTTCCTTTCTAGTAAGTAGCGTTGTGGCACTCTTAGTTTTAAGCACAACTTTGGCTTCGGGTCTCTTTGTCCTTTGCCCATGGATCTTTTTCCCTATCAAGGCTGCATCAAGATTGCTAGGACCTAGCAACATTATGTTGGCCTACTTTGTTTGTGTGCGAGTCATGACATGCAATGGGATAGGTGTAGCCTCCCCATCAAGATTCTCAACACCAAACAGTCCCAGTGGGACGGATGGCACGTTAGCTGAGCTCAAGGATGGTTTTAACTTTGGACGGACGGCACGTTAACTGAGCTCAAGGGTGGTTTTAACTTTGGACGATCAACAAAGAGATGAGTAATTCCACACTTAGAACACCTTAGGTCAGCCCTGTCCCTATTTTGTTGCTCCCTTTCAAGACAACGTGATGAAATGTGTCCTGGGTGACTGCAAGTCCAACACATGATTGGATCTTGGGTCTGCCCTCCTAGGCCTCTACCTCGTCGCCCCCTACCTAACACCATCACTGGAACTGGTCGATAGTCCATAAGGACTGCTTTTCCCTCATTGTCATGCGAGACGTAAGGGCATACATAAGGCTCTTCCATATAGTGGATTGGAGTGTCACTCGGTGGATGTGTTACATAGGGACCAAGTGATCTGGGTATTCTTGTAGGATTTATATCCATTCTAGGAATAACCGGTGCTCCCCTTTCGATGAATTGTTGCAGCCTATTCGCTAGGTAAGTTTGACCATATGGTTGTGAGTATGAAAGTCTTCCAGGAAATCTACAATGTGCACCATCATGACCAAACCTACCGCAGTTAGCACAAGGTCATGACCTGGAGTCTTGACACTTGGCTGGCAAGTGGTTCCTGCCATAGTGCATGCATTGGACATGTGGTCATGTTGGTTGTCTTAGCATCTCCTGCATCTTGGCTATTTCCATTTTCATGTCAATCAATTTTTGGTTGGTACTTGTAGCCTTTTCCTTATCTTGGGTACTTGCACCTGATCGCTCGTTGGATGCTGAATCTCTCTCCAAACTTCTTGAGTTCTTGGTTTGAGTTTCTAGAGTTCCTCTCCTTCAATTGGTTGTCGACTCGAATGGCCTCTTTGAACACCCTAGCTAGCATGTCTTGCTGCAAGCTCGAGTTGCCCACCAAGGCTTTATAAAGCTCCTCATTTTGATTTCCACTAATGAATACCATTGACACTGCTCTTCCGATCGGTCGGTTGGGATTCTCTTGAAGAGACTCCTTACATGGGTCACATAGTCAAGGATGTCCTCTTTTTCCTTATGTTTGATGTTCATAAGTTGTACTATTAGGTTTTCAGAGTATCGGGGCTTGGAAAATCTCTTAATAAAGAAGTTTTTCAGTCCATTGAAGTTCACTCGCTCTGCGGTGTCTAGACTTGTGTACCAAGTCCAACCCTTTGTTGTGAGATGACAAGCTCAACACATGCGGACATTGATGATGGACCACCTGGTTAGATGGGTCCACACGTCTACACTTAGCACGTCGATGGTCATTATGACTCTCACATGGCAACTGACTCATTACTTATTATATTTAGGTTGTTACACCTATTTATAGCTGGCATAGTTATAGCGCTAGTTGACTAGTATAGTCGGGCATGCATTGTTTGACTTAGTAGGCCACTTTCCTTTATGTTGTATCTTATCTATACTTTGTGTACATTGTAAAGAGTGTGGAAGAATAAGAAACCAGCAAGAAAACGTTTTGGCCTCCATCTCTGTTCTTGTCTCTTGAGTGAGCTTCTCCTTGTGCATTCTGTGTATGTTCAGCGCAGCATCTTGAGCAAGTCCCCCCACCACACGCGATTCTTGACATGGTGTCAGAGCCACGCCAGTGAGAGAGGCTGATTTCGAAGGCTGAAGTGAAGGAGAAGAAGCAAGGTTTGAGCAAGCAAGCCACAGGTAAGAAGCTCTCCCATCCATCCACTCTTTCTCTTGGATAGTTCCTGTGAAGGCACCGGAAGCAAGGCAGAGCAAAAATCTCAAATTGCAGTGAGATTTGGTGTGCGTGAAGCGCATTGTATATTCTGTAGAGAAGTCCTTTGGGGCTTGCCCGTAGTTATTTTGGGCATCTGAGGCCGTTTCAGGCCCCATTTTAGAGCCGCAAGGTTGTAGACACCAGTTTTAGGGTACACTGTGATTTCGGCTGTTTTGAACAAAAGTGAGTGCGTAGGTTACAAATTGCGAATCTGCAATTCTTGAGGTGTTTGCAAGAAGCAAACATAAGGTTTATCTGCAAATAGGTTGCAGATTGCATGTATTATTGAGTAGACAGTGAAAAAGGATGTCTAGTATATTGTTGTGCACTACAGGTTGAGGGTTGGAGAAGATTTGCTTGTTATTTGGTATTAGTTTTCTGATAATGGCAGAGAATAGTGGAAGCCCCATCATTGAGAAGCTCGACAAGAACAACTACCCTTCATGGAAGTTCCGTGTCACAAACTTCCTTATTGGAAAAGGCCTCTACGAGTTTGTTTCAAGTGAAGAAAAGGAGTTGGATGTGAGTGATCCTCCAATTGCAGAAGAGACAAAGGCACGGAAGGAATGGAATACAAAAGACAAGAAGGTCATGTATTGGCTGTCTGCAGTAGTTGACAATAATATGCTGGGACATATTAGAAATGCTGAGAATTCATATGCAACTTGGACCATACTTGAAAGTATGTTTTTCGTAAATACAAAGGCACGAAAGATTCAACTCAAGCAAGAGTTGAATACATTGAAGAAAGGGAAGATGACTATCAATGAGTATGCACTGAAGGTAAAGAGCATTGCAGATGCATTGGTAGTGATTGATGCAATGCTCGATGATGATGATTTGGTGTCGTCTACCTTGAGTGGACTTAACAATGAAAAGGCTTGGAAGTCTTTTGTAACTTTCGTATATGTCAGAAAGCCATTTCCAGATTTCGATGAGTTGGTCTCCCTTATGATCACTGCAGAGATCAACATGCAGAGTGAGACATCTGAAAGAAGTGGTGAACAGGTCCAAGCTTTCTACTCCAGTTCAGGAAGGGGACGTGGCAGGTTCTCTTCAAGAGGCCGAGATATAGGACGTGGTAGTGACAACCAGCAAAACAGGTTGAATTAGCAATTTGGCGATACTCTTCAGAGGGAGTCCCAGCACATTGCCAAATAGCACGAAGTACAAACATAGGAGGTCCTCCCACGGCTGACTGCCACTACCTCACTGCGACTCTCCTACACCTTGGGGATTGGCCCCTCGATGTGTCGCTAAACATATATAACACAATATCACACATATTTCCACTCAAGGTACCAATTGATCGTATCCAAGGATGTACCATTCCTCACTTTCTTTCCCCTTAGACCCAACGCCTAGCCTACAGCTTGGGCAGCTTTACTCACTCAACATTGGTCATATTCCTCTAGAAAGCAATTGCCATGCATCCAGGAGGTATTTTTATCATTTCATACTTCATGCAAATTGTGAATGTCCACGTGCTCAAACAATTAATAAAAATTAGCATGATGCACATGTGGAAAACATTTCTTTCAATGAATTTGACTATCGCTCGTATTCGGCGTTGCATGAACCTAGCATCGAGGAACCCTCGTGCTACTAGGCTCTTAATTTTTAATTATCGACCAACCTAAATGGTATGCATAAAAACCAGCAAGCTTTTCATCATTTCATTCAGCATTTAAACACCTTTTATACACTCTACCCCCTCACCCGTTTAGGTTGTGCATGGTGCATAGGTTTAGGGTTCATTTTTCGCATTTTCATTGTATGAAAAGCAATAAAAACTCACTAAAACATAGAGGTAGGACTGAAATGAGGCTAAACCTCATACTTCAGACCCCCCATACATCCACAAACATGAATCTTATTTTTCCTTAATTTTCGACACTCAAAATCCGTTTTTCCCTTATTTTTAGTAGTTTTTTCCTATTTTTCTTGTATTTTTCACAATATTAAATAATTGAAAATACAAAATGAGTTGTGGGCTGTGGCCCTTAGGTTCCTTTGCAGCAAAATCACAAATTTAGTTGGTGTGTCTTATTATATTTTCCATTGATATATCAAAAACACCCAATTTTCCCATATTTCGCGTGTTTTACGGGTTTTACACTATTAATTTCATCCATGACACTTATGATTTTCTATTTTTCTGATTTCAAACAGCTGGAAGACATTGCAAACAACATTATAATGCATAATTATCCCATGGAAACAAATACTCATAAAGCAAATTCATAAAACATCAATTTCCTTTGTAAAAATGAAATTACCGTTCTTTGCGGGTTGCGGGTTTTTATTTGCCATATCTTGGGACTGATTTCCAGCCACCATTAATGCTCATGACAGTCCACAATCAGCAATCTTCCTTCCTCTTGCACCACGAAGCAATCCGGTCTTCATTGGACAAGCATCCCTCATCCATTCTTCTTCTTCTTCTTCACCACATGAATCTACCCTTAGAAGAGAGAGAGGGAGGAGAGAGAAAGACTAAAATAAGAATTCTTCATAGAGACCACCATTGGAGGAGCGAAGCATGGCGATATGATTGGCATCCAGGGGGAAGCAAGGGCAATGATTAGTGGGGTGGGTTATTTGCAGGCTGGAGGTGGCATGATCAACAAGGGGGCGCAAATTTCGGCGCCTCCCTGATCACGTTTCTTCTCTTCTCCCTCATCCCATGATTTCATGCTAACTAAAAGTTTGGCATTAAATGCCCCCTAGTCCCCAAAGGTCACCACTCCTTTGGCCAAACTCATGTCCACCTTTTCAAATCTTGCCCACTTTGTGGCCATTTCCCTGTCCGGACTCCGAATTGAGCTCTGAAAAATCCTGAGCGTTCGGCTCGGCATCCCGCATTGGCCAGTAACTCTTGTCAACCTGCACGATAGTCTGAAAAATTATGAAAATCAACAAGTGTCGCTTAGGCGCCTTTAAAGCACTTTGGCGCTTAAAATCGTCCTAGGTCGAGCCGCCGCCTTCGACGTTGAATATTTTTCCCTTGATATTCGTAATTTTTAGCTATTTTTAAGCACTTCTCGGCACCAAAATTCTGCTCTCAATCATTCCTTCTTTTGACTTGCAAAAAGTATTCTCCATTAGCTTTTAAATCTTATTATTTTCATTGTAGCTAGAATCCTAAAGATGATACTCTTGCTGGATTTGATGGATACAAGTCTTTAGACCATGAGTGCAAGACTTCATATATGATTAAACTTGGACTGTAGCCTGACCAGTACGTTGTTTGTACATAATTCTACATGCACTAACTACTATGCATACTAACTATTCATACCTAGATAGCTAACTAACCTACAGTACTCAGCTATGGTTGTTTGTAGCCTTCCACTGCTAAACCAGTTTGATACAAGTTTTCTTTGCATACAATGGATTGAAATTTTGGCATTGTGGAATGAGAATCTCAAAATAATAGTAGGTCTTATTATTGGACATGCATCAAATGGAGACAATTGATGTTAGCTAATTATGTCAATAAGAATGGTTCTAGATACAATATGAAATGGGATAGATGACATCTTTTAGCCAAATGATCAAACATAGATGTTTTGGGAAATGCATGATCAAGGTTTTATACACAATGGAAAATGATTGTCAATATTCTTAACAAACCAAAGAATTAGTTGGAACTTGGTGATGTGTGGGTTACTTTGAATCACGTTACAATTTGGAAAAGATGCATAAATTTCTTAAAGGAAAATGGATCATTTTATTACCTTACAACATGTAAGGAAATGATATTTTACAATAACCTTTGAACGCACGTTATATAGAGGGTTTACATATAATGATCCCCCCTCCCCCCCAAGAGAGAAGCACATGCTTAAAGAAGGAGATATTAGATAAGATAATCATCAAAATTGGGTTGTAGCATAGAGAATATTTAGGATGAAAGTCCAATGGTGTTTGGGAAAGCTATCAAATAATGGAAAACATAAAAAAGAAAAAGGCATGGTAGGAACATAAGCCTATCTCAAAATTTCTAGAGCCTACATTAATATTTTATTGCCCCCATACTTGAGCTTGGTGGAGAGAATTCATTTAGCAACAAAAACATCAATCTTCTTCCAAATAAAGACCTTAGATTATAAAACATACCATGTATACATTATCAAATAATTTTATTATTAAGGAGGCATTCTTAAACATGCAACTCTCATTCTACTTTGTTGTGTTGAGATATTTGCAATCATACCTACTTCAGTCCCTTTGTAAGGAGCAGTGAGGGCTCGGGACCAAAATCCCATATGCACAGTAGGAGAAGTGCCACCACTCAATTCCTATAAAGCATTGTACTTGCACTATTTTTCTAATGCAATGATAGTACTCTTTTTGTTACAGTAAAGTGTCGTTATCACTGACAACACACAAGATTGTGTTTATGAGTCCAAGTCTCAATTTGGGAAACCTAATTCACTTGTGTGACAATTTGGCTTGTCAGTGTCAATGTCTTCATGAGTTCATTCTTCATATTTCATCCTCCATAAATTCTGTCATAGCCATGTCCTAGATCCGAGTTTTAACATGGTATCAGGGTATGGCCTAATTTCCTCTCTGCTCTTCCAACTTCTCATTATCTTTTCCTAGCTCAAGTTGAGTTCATGACCTCATCTCCAGCTCAATTTCACTTTCATCTCACTTTGACCTTCATGGTAGCCATATCGTGCAGGACCTTGTCTCCTTGGAGCTTCCATATCTCTCTTTAGAGGCCATATCATCAGGAGCTCTCTTCTAGGAGTTTGTTCATCTGCTAAAGATACTTCTTTGTATCACCTCAAAACTTGACATTTCCCTGTCTACTACTCAGCATTGTCATTTTTATCAGGATCTGTCCTATGGCCTCCGTAGCTAGCTTACACCTTGCCTCCTTTGAGCCCTTGGATCTCTTCATAGAGGCCATTTCATCTCATGACATCTTTTGAGGATCTCTTCATCACCTCAGGGCACAACTTCCTAGCACTTCAATCACTAACATTGGTGCTCCGTGGCTTCAACATTTCTTAAATTGATCGCGATGTTCAGAACTATGCCTCTGAACAGGTCGTACAGTTTGTATGCTCCGCCTGCATCACAATTTTAGACAAGAGCATAGGGATTTCAAAGCTTGACATCTTTCCTCACATGTTTCTATGAGATAAGTTTAAGCTTAAATCTCCTAAAATGTGTGTTTATTATTGGAGAAGGCATTTTATTGGGTCACATCATTTCTCAATTTGGCATTTCTCTCCGCCCCACTAAGGTGGAAACAATCATGCAAGCCGTAGTATCATACTTACCATCCATGCTACTCAGATTCCTGGGCCAAATCTTGTGGCATGGCCACCACCTGAGGCTTTTGGCACACTTGGTTGTCCCCTTGAATAAACTGGCACATGTGGCCAAACCTATCAATTCTTGGAATGAAGAGACTGACTTAGCATTTTGTCACCTCAAGCTATGACTTTCCAGTCCCCAATTGTGATCCCACTAGATTGGGTGAAAAATTTTCATGTATTTGTTGATGCTTTTGACATGGCTATTGGTAGAATTGTGCTTATGCAACAAGATGCCAATGGATGGTTCCACCCAGTATTTTATGCAATAAAAATATTTTCCAATAATGCAGAAAGAAAGGATTTAATCATCAAATAAGAATATCTTGTCATGATCTACTCAATTAAGAGGTTTCAATAGCGTTCACTTTTCATGTGGATCATTCAACTTTAGTGTATTTGGTCACACATCAAAATGTCACTAGGTGACTTGCCAAATGGATCCTTATACTAAAAGAGTTTGAATATGCAATGATATCTTGCCTATGCTTCAATGGTACTCTTGAACAAGTTTGAGAGCTCCAAGTGCATGTCAGAGGTGCATACATACTATACGTTGTTTGTATACAATAGACCATTGTTATTTCATATCTATAATCAATTCTTCAAGCTCCCAGATGAGCTCTCAATCAAGCTCTCAAGTCAAGCAATGATGCTATCACTTGCTATTTATTGTAGTAAAAAGCCAAACTGCATAGGCCTGTGCTAAATATCTCAAAATTTGTGATGAATTTGAAAAAAAATTCTTCTGCAAAGTTTTAGATCACGTCGAAATGGTCAGGATTAGCTAGTCATTTCTCCAAAAACCCTTTTTCTAGCAAGATATAGCTTCTACCAAAAAGCAAGTTGTAGGCACAATCTCCTTTGATGACATTTTCTTTAGATCTGATGTCTTGATGTCAAATGGCTACTGCCAAGCCTTCAAGCTTCAGGCATTCAAGCTTTGATACCATGTTGGAAGAGAGGGAGAGAGACAGAGTGGAGAAAAAGATGAGCCTCACCTCAATGTTGTTCTTCTTCCATTATTCTTCTATCATACTCACTGAAAGAGACTTACACAAATAAGTATGACTAACCAAGACTAACTGTGGTTAAGTCATTGACTACACTGACTTATTGAATGTCGCACACATGTACAGTTGTATCTAGCTAATGTCGGTCACACACATAAAGATAGACTGACTGAAGAGTAACAAGAGCTTGATATTCTAGCACAGATGAGCTACGGAAGAAGCTTGATCCTTTAACTAAAAAATGTATTTTTATTGGATACTCTTTAGAGCAAAAAGGGTATCGTTGTTATAACCCTATCATAGGTGAGTTCAGAGTGAACGCACCGGCTAGTGATGTATTAGATGATGATTTTCGCCCCTTGTATTGTGGGACACGTCTTAGCAGCCCATTGAGGTATCAATCTAGAAGACGCTGCTCGACACTCCCAAGGAATAACACGGGGTTTGCCAACTAGGGTCTCTTGAGTCTACCTCACAATGGAACTTATTTGGCCGTTCCCACTAGGATCAACCTGAGGTTCGGGTTCCTAGCAGCCTTCTAGTGTCGGTCAATAGTTGCTCCACTTTGCATAGATACAGCTGGACCCAAGTAGACTCATACCGCACTTGGCTCAAAGAGAATGGGAAACAAGAGGGATGCATCGCTTGACCTCTCTGCCCGTAGAGCATAGTCCCATTTCGGTCCCCTAAAATGGTATGAATTAGGGTTCTAACCAACATTGTCTAAGGTGATCGTCCGACCTTTCCTAACGTTCCTCGTAAACATCTCCTTTGAGGAAAAATCTCGACTAATCGAGACCACCTTTCTCTAGGATAGACCCATCAGTCACATCCACCACACTTCCCTCGGGGGTTGTTTTAGTTATCTAATTACCTACCAAATTATGTTTGACATATAAAGGTAGCTTCCTTAATTAACCAGTTAATCACAAGTTCCTTTATGTAATTTAGGGCATAGACACGAAGACAAGATAAAACAAGATCAAACACTTCCTTAACTTATCTTCAGATTAATGTGTGTCTCCTGCCCATACAGGAGAATTAAGTGCTCCTTTCTGCCTCCGTAGAAAAATCCTTCCGTCTTTCGGCAATAAAACCCGAAGGTTTATCCTACCAAGATTCTGCCTTGTAACTAGTATCAAGGCCTCAAGATCCCATCTCGAGTCACATAGAACACTTGTGTAGGGCCTGGAGGCATTGGGATTTACTGCCAGAGCCCCCACTCGCACCCAAGCGTCCTCCTATGCCAAGTAATTTCCACGGAGAGACCTCTCGCGGCGGGTTCAGTCCACATTCCTGGCACGAATTCACAACCCCCTTGGTTAGGGTTTGGTGGTTCGCAGGGGGTAGCTAGCGCCATCCTTGCTTAATTATCCCTTTAGAAAATCAACCACAACTGAAGCAACTAGCTTAAAAACAATTACTAGGGAAGACATCCCTTTTGTTTCCATGGCAATCAATCATCTCAGTCCCAGCCATGCAATCATCAATCACACCCCACTTGGGTTAACATCCAAAACCACATTAATAAATAGTTGAATGCACATCCTCTTGCTTCAAGGCATTGCAATCCCATTGCATGCACAACCAGAATTTAACTCGGATGTATCAAAACACTTTTACAACCTTTTCAAACAACCTAGCATAGCTTGGGTCAACGATCCATCTTTAACAAGATCAACCTTCCTTAGAAACCATTTCAACAGTTCCAAGCAACATGCTTAGCATAAATCAATTACCCTAAAGTTTGCTTTCCCCCTTGGGTTAGGGCTTCACAAGGTCAATTTAACTAATTCCTCCTAGATCCTTTAAATAATAGTGATTTCACCTTGACCTTTATTAATCATGGCCATTTATTTAGGATAGAAGATCAAACCAATTCCTAGAGTAGCTATCTAATATCACAAGTCACCAAGTGCTAACCCATATTGCTAGTACATCACCAAGAGTACATTAACGAGATTCCAACCTAATTAGCCATAGGTCATCCAATCTTCATCTATTAGCTAGAGATTGGATAAGGATCTCTAAACGGAATTTCTTTTAGTACCATTGTTCTAACAATGTTTATCGTGCAATCCCATTGAGTGTGCAAGTTAACATATATCGACATGTGCATTATCTAACTATTACTTTAATGTACTCTATCATTTCATGCATGCAACCTGGCGCTTAGAGTAAGCAAAAATCCTAAGACTCGTCCTTGTTCCATGCATGTGGCTAACCCCTTCATTTCTTCCACGAGTAATAACACATAATTAATTATAAAGCTTAAAGAACCTGGGTTTGATTCGTGATCGTAGGGGCATTCCTTGCGTTGGTCACCCCGCTTGCCTCTCCCGCATTACCGGTACCAACGGTAACTTTAGCACCCACGCTTCCCGCGACTTTATTTTTGGGAGCCATTTTCCACACTGAGTTTGGATAGTCCGGCCTTCAAGAGGACAGGCTCAGGTATGAAAAGTTGTTAGATGGGGACCTTTTCTGAGGGGGTGTCTTGAACGCGGCTCCTCGAGGGCTACTCACTAACTCTCACTCCCTCTCTTTCTTTCTCTCTCTCTCTCTCTCTCTCTCTCTCTCTCTCTCTCTCTCCTTCTTCTTCTTCTTCTTCTTCTCTTATTTTCTCTCTCTCTCCTCTTCCTCTTCTACTTCTTTCTCACTTCTTCTCCTTCTTCTCTTCTTCTTCTCCTTCTCTCTTCTCTCTCTTCTTCTCCTTCTTCTCTTCTTCTTCTCCTTCTCTCTCCTCTCTCTTCTTCTCTTCTTCTCTTCTTCTCTTCTTCTTTCTCTCTCTTCTCTCTCTCCTTCTCTTCTTCTCTCCCTCTCCTCTTCTTCTTCTACTTCTTCTCTGATGGGACCTCAAATGGGCCGGCACTAGCTATGGCACTAGCCGGACCTCATACTCATGACAGACAAACACACCCTCCCGGCCTCGTGGGCGAGGAGCGTCTATCTGCTGCTAAAGGACGAACTGTCCTAAAGCCTAATCTATGCATTTATAGTTTTGTAGTTTTGTAGTCCAATGTTTCCCTTTCTATAAACTCCACAGAGGGATAACCCACACATATAGGCAACAAATACCACGATAATCACATATATGGGAGATAGCCTCTCGGTAGAAACACCGCGGCCCCACTGCAGCTCTTCTACATCGCAGGGATTAGCCCCTTGATGCACTGCTCAACATATAAAACAAACGAACAAACTCCACTCTTTCATTTCAAAAGTACTCTAGGATATACCATGTGTCCTTACCAAATAATCCCCCAAGAAATGAACGTCTATCCTACGGCTTAGGATGCCCTTTCCACACTCAAGCGTGGGTCATTGTCATTGAAAACAAATGCTATACACCCAATTTTTTTATACTGACACCATGGTTTACATGCACATGCAAAAGTGAATGATTTTAAAGTGCTCAAAAATAATTTTAAATCAAAAACATGTGGTGCACAATGAGGCTTTCTAATGCATTTACTAACCCGTTGCGGCGATGTAAGGATAGCACCGAGACAATACTCATGCTACTATCCTCTTAATTAACATACCACAAACTCTATGTCATGATGTGTATCAGAAAATCAGCAACAATCAGCACGCAAATCACACCATTCAAACATCCCAACCCCCTATGTTTAGGTATTGCTTTCGTTGCATAGGTGTAGATGTTCATTTTTGACATGTTTTGATGTATAAAAAGCAATAAATCACAAACTTTGACAAAGAGATAGGGAAAACTGAAGCTAAACCTCATGCTTTGTCACTACCATACATCCACAAACAATCATTATATTTTTCTTTATTTTTGTAAGTCGTATTTCTATTTTTTCTCTTATTTTTTCCATTTTCTTGATTTATTTGGCAATAAAATATGCTATTTTCTGATTTTTCTTGTTACAATCACTTCAGCATATTAACATTTAATTTATCTTCCATTTTCCCCCCATGGGAACACCTTTTACCCACCCGAAACAGAAAAACTACCATTTTACCACTTAAAAACCGCATTTCGGGTTTACGGAAATTAAATAAAGCATGTAAATCATTGCAAAATAAAAGTTTTCTGATAAACAACAATTACTCATGATGCAATCAGCACACAAACAAATTTTTATCCAATAAGAATATAATTATCATCATAAACTATAAAAAATCCTTCATTTTCTTCATAAAAATGGACATACTGTGTTTTTACGTAACCCGAGATGCCTTGAATGACTGCATAACCAACAAATGGAGCCTCCATTGCTCTCAATCCAATGCTGTACTTCAATCTTCAGCATCTCCATCCATCTTCATCACCATTTTCTTCATTCTCCCTCCCGATTTCCTCCTTCAAGATGGTGCACATGAACAGCCCATAGAGAAGAGAGAGAGGGAGGAGAGAGAAAGACCAGATTCTGTTCTCTTCATCCAGATAGCCATTCCTCGTGCAAAGACCGGCGATAGAGTCAGCCAAGAGGGAGAAGTTGAGGCCCAATCTCTGTTGGATGGGTTGCTCACAGCCCGGAATCATCATGTGGGAGGATGAGGGTGAAAAATGCGCCGCCCTGCATCATGCCATTTCTTCATGCTATGCTCACATATCTTGCATAAAATTTGAGGGGGAGGGGGTTAAAATTCCCAAAGGGTACAACCCCTTTGGTCCAAGGTTTTGTCCATCTCTTCAAATCTTGCCAATTTTTTGCCTCTTCCGTGTCCGGACTCTGTTTTAGCCTCTGAAAAATCCTGGGCATCCGTCTTGTCATCCCGCACTGATTGCCAGCTCCTAGCATCCAGCACAGCAATTGGAAAAATTATCAAAAATCCAAAAGTGTCGCTCGGGTGCCTTTTAAAAGCCGTCTTTCACTCGGTGCTTAAAATCATCCTAGCTGCAGCCGCTACCTTCGATGTCGAATATTTTTTCCCCTAAATTCCAGATTTTTTGGCAAATTTTAGGCACATCCCGGGCTCAAAACTCCGCTCTCATTGGCGACCATGGGATAGGGCTTAGCCCATCGAATCCCATAACAGATCTGCACAAAACAACCAAAGGAAGCATCAAGCTGATATAAAATAGATACATATGAAAGCACAGCACAATGCTCACCGTACCCCCTGCCAAAACCAAGGCATAAAATCCACAAAGAGTAAGCCTAGCATAATCTGATAGAAGGTCCGAAGCTAGTCACTAACCGACTGCTCCAACATGGCCAAACTAAAAAGAACTATCAAAGTGGTTGCCCTAAGTGGTGGTCTGAAATACCTACCTAACTAAGGACAACACAACCAGGAGCTTCGACTAGGCGAGGACTCCTATAGCTTGATCAAGAAATATTTTCTTTTAACACATTTCTTCTCTTAGGGTTTTAGTTCCTGCCATACTTGCGCATGTAAAAAGGAGGGAGCTGAGTGTAATGACCCAAGGAGAACAGGGCATCGGCCTCAAGTCCTATCTTGGTACCCAAGAACCTACCAAGCCCTCGCAAGGCGACACTTAATCCTTTTCTGACACTCACTTTTATTTTCGCTGCAATCTTCCTTAATCTCTTCTTTTCCAGTGAGACGCCACCCCTAGGAAGACAAGGCATCGGCCTCGGGTCTCCCAGGAATCTACCAGGCCTTTGCAAGGCGATGATCAACTCCTTTTAAATTTTTTTTTCTTTCCTTTTCTATTTTTATAGGGGTTAGAACCCCTTTTTACACACCTTTGTATCTATCATCATCATTTTTCCTTCGGCAGGCTTCTCTAACTGCCTCACAACTAACAAGAACTCCTAGAACGGCTGCCTAGCAGTCTAGCAGAATAGGGTCACTAGAACTACCTTCTAAAATAGGTCTTTCGATGCCTGGCAATGTCTTTATAGGAGGAAATGACTACTCAGACCTCCCTCAGACATACCTAACCTAAACCTGGGACTTCATGCCTTGGACGCCGGTCCCCAACAAGAAAAGAAAATCCTCTACAAGCACACAGACATGTATAGCATAAAAACACGTTACTCATAAAGGAGAGATATCACCTGGATAGGGCCACGAGAAGTCTTCGCGCGACATAGGCTCCTCCCAAGCTCTTCTTCGAACCTGTCTAGCATAGGACTAAAACAAGAAACTATTAACCACACCTGTACTAAATAGACAACGGGCCCTCTTAGCCTAATGAAATAAAGCATTTCACTATAAAAACTGATCAGCCCTCTTGGCCTAAGGAAATAAATCATTAAAACCTCGCAAAGCTGGCCCTCTTGGCCTAATGAATTCAAACAGAATAGCACCGACACATCCCTCCCCGAAATAGTACAGATATACAATAATATGCTCATTTCCAAGGAGGAAAAATAGGACTCACAGCCCTAAACTAAATGTATAAGATTATGACCCATCCCTCCTACATATATAGCAAGAGGCGTACGCATAACATCTTGTCTAATCAGCCTATGGGTCAAGGATAACAACGGTAAATGGTTCTCGGCTACTCTTTGCATCACCCATATCAACCATCGCCTGCCATATATTGCATGCTCTGAAAACATTCCCCACAAGCGATCGGGTCCTGTCTCATTATTGATAGTAATATCCAAACTAGGACCACAGTTGAAGAAAAGGTTCTCTTCATAAGCAAGATTTGCCAGTGAATCCGCAAACTGATTCCAGTAACGTGGAATCAGCTGAAGAAACACTCTCTCAAACTCCTCAAGTAGGGTCATCGCAGTTCGATGATACATACAAAGGATGGGATTCCGCACTGTGTATGTCCCATCTAGCTGATTAAAAATCAACTGGGAATCCCCTTTTACTAACAACCATCAAATACCACCTTGCTTGGCAATATGCAGTCCCATAATCAAGGCTTTATACTCCGCCATGTTGTTAGTGAATCCTACCTCGAGATAAGCAGCTAACTTCATCATAACTCTACGTCGAGGATCTCGAATTACTACTCCAACACTCCCTTTTTTATTAGGGCCCCTAGACGCTCCGTCAAAATATAATGTGTACGTCCACAATGGGTTTACACAGCCTGCCATCACGAACTCCTCTATTCGTAATTATGATAGTCAAAATTGAGCATGTGTAGAGGATGAGCTGACAACTCCATCCCACCTTCTTCATTGAACTCAACAGGGATACTTGTCAACACTTGTAAGCAGTGATGGCAAAAGAGTTTGATCTCCCACACAAAGGTTCCGTCTTCTTGCTCAATCACTTTGTATCCTTTGCTCCACCAGATAAGTTTCCCCTGATGGTATCTCTACTCTAGATATGGGTGCTCCAAATAAGGAATTAACTGCCCCATCAACCAGCTTTAAGCTCTTTTGCACGTCTCAAATCAGCCCTAGCATGGACCTGCAATGCATTGCTCCGTGTTAGCATACTTAGAAATAATAAGGTTTAATCTTAATAATATTAACCTTATTTTTAAATTCTACTCCATGCAGATCAGCTAGTACAGCCGTAGACCTATTTTTCCCTATCCTGACAATCTAGCTTCCTTGGAAACAGCTCCCTACGCGCATCGTAGTACAAAACTAATTGCTCTTTTTTAAAGGTATACTTCTTTTCTTTAAGGTCGTGCAACTGCTTCATCCCACATTTAGCTACCTCCTGGTGTAATAAGCTCTGCAATTTCAGTTCATCCAGGTGGGCTATGGTCGTGAAACGTTCAAAGAGTGAATCCTCATCTCCCAAAGAGTGGTTAATTACAAACCGTATGGTTGGAAACTCGATTTCAAGGGGTAAGACATACTCTTGCTCATAAACTAATTTAAATGGAGTATGGCATGTAGCTCGCTTGAACGTTGTATTATACACCCATACTGCCACATACAACTTCATGTCCCAGTCTCGTTTCTTCTCAGAGACTATTTTAGACAAGATACCCACAAGCTACTTATTAGTACTTTCGACTTGGCCATTGGCTTGCGGATTATAAGGGGTCATTTTATTGTGCTTGATTTGCCAAGCTTTAGTCAGGCTTTGGATCACTTTATTCAAAAAGTGAGTTCCACGGTCCGACACTAGTTCCTTCGGTGGACCGAAACGGCAAATAATCTGCT
The DNA here is from genome assembly GCF_053477565.2 of Lygodium microphyllum. Taxonomy (NCBI): domain Eukaryota; kingdom Viridiplantae; phylum Streptophyta; class Polypodiopsida; order Schizaeales; family Lygodiaceae; genus Lygodium; species Lygodium microphyllum. The sequence goes on from NC_141143.1 coordinate 9,818,552, forward strand.
CTAAAAGAAAACTTGTAGTCTCTTTCGCATTGTCCTGCCTTGTCGCCCGCGCTTCTAACCATTTTGTAAACTAATCAGTTGCTACTATAATTTACCTCTTCTAAGTAGTAGACAACGGGGTGATAGGACCCACAAAGTCAATGCCCCACTTCTCAAATGGAAGGATAGCCATGATAGGCGTAAGTGGGCGTTTCCTATTCTCTCTGATGTCATGTCTTTGACAGGTATCACATCTCTTAACGTACTCAAAAGAATATTGAAAGATGGGCAGCCACCAATATCCTGCTCTTAAAGCTTTCTGTGCCGTCAACCGTCCAGCGAAGTGCCCTCCACACGCAGAGTCATGGCACTCTTCCAAGATGAAAGGAACCTCGTAAGGCATCACACATCGGTGATAGATATCATCAACACCCTGTCGATATGGTGTTCTTGTGATCAAGGAAAACTTCAAAGCCTATTGTCTGATTTTCCTCTTTTCTGATTTTGATAAACCAGCTCCAGTCTCTCTCGTTGATAGATAATGCCTGATAGTAGCATACCAAGATGGGATAGAAGCTGTATCAATTTTAAATATTTCTTCAATATCCCTTCATGAGAGCGGAGTTTTGAGCCTAGGATGTGCCTAAAATTTGCCAACAAATCCGGAATTTAGGGAAAAAATATTTAACATCGAAGGCGGTGGTTGCAGCTAGGACGATTTTAAGCACCAAGTGAAAGACGGCTTTTAAAAGGCACCCGAGAGACACTTGTGGATTTTTGATAATTTTTTAGACTGCCATTCGGGATGTTAGGAGCTGCTAGTCAGTGCGGGATGTCAAGCTCAACGCCCAGGATTTTTCAGAGCTCGAATCGGAGTCCGGACAAGGAAATGGCCACAAAGTCGGCAAGATATGAAGAGGTGGACCAAACCTTGGCCAAAAGCGGGGGTGCCCTTTGGGGGATTCTAACCCCCCTTCAAAATTTGATGAAGAAGATGAAGAAAATCATGGGAAGATGATGTGAACTGCATGGCCAAAAATTGCGCTCCTCATGATGGATGATGATTTCCTGGCTGTGAAGAACCCATCCAATTGACAATGGGACTGAACTTCCCCCTCTTTGCTGGTTATATTACTGCCCTTCGCGCATGCAATGGCTGTGTGGATGAAGAGAATAGATTCTAGTCTTTATCTCTCCTCCCTCAATTTCTTCTCTATGGGCTGTTCATGTGTGCCATCTTGATGAAGGAGTCAGGGAAGGAGAATGAAGAAAATGGTAATGAAGATTGATGGAGATGTTGAAGATTGAAGTGCAGCATTGGATTGAGAGCAATGGAGGCTCTGTTTGCTGATTATGCAATCATTCAAGGCGTCTCAGGTTACGTAAAAACACGATATGACCATTTTTATGAAGAAAATGAAGGATTTTTTATAGTTTATGATGATAATTATGTTCTTATTGGATGAAAATTTGTTTGTGGACTGTTTGCATTATGAGTAAAAACTGTTTATCATAAAATCTTGGTTTTGCAATGATTTACATGCTTTATTTAATTTTCGTAAACCCGAAATGTGGTTTTTAAATGGCAAAATGGTAGTTTTTCCGTTTCGGGTGGAGGTATACTTCTTTTTAATATTTCATAGTATAGAACTAAATGCCCTTCTTTAAAGGTATACTTCTTTGCTTTAAGGTCGTGCAACTACTTCATTCGACGTTTAGCTACCTCCTGGTGTAATAAGCTCTGCAATTGCAGTTCATCCAGGTGGGCTATGGTCGTAAAATGTTCAAAGAGTAAATCCTCATCTCCCAAAGAGTGGTTAATTGCAAACCGTATAGTTGGTAACTCAATTTTGAGGGGTAACACATACTTTTCCCCATACACTAATTTAAATGGAGTATGGCTGGTAGCTCGCTTGAGCGTTGTATTGTATGCCCATATTGCCACATACAACTTCATGTCCCAGTCTCGTTTCTTCTCAGAGACTATTTTAGACAAGATACTCACAAGCTTCTTATTAGTACTTTCGACTTGCCCATTGGCTTGCGGATTATAAGGGGTCATTTTATTGTGCTTGATTTGCCAAGCTTCAGTCATGCTTTTATCACTTTATTCAAAAAGTGAGTTCCATGGTCCGACACTAGTTCCTTCGGTGGACCAAAACGACAGATAATCTGCTCTAAAAGAAAACTTGTAGTCTCTTTTGCATTGTCCTGCCTTGTAACCCGCGCTTCTCACCATTTTGTAAACTATGCTACTATAATATACCTCTTCTGAGTAGTAGACGACGGGGTGATAGGACCCACAAAGTCAATGCCCCACTTCTCAAATGGAAGGTTAGCCATGATAGGCGTAAGTAGGCGTTTTCTATTCTCTCTGATGTCATGTCTTTGACAGGTATCACATCTCTTAACGTACTCAAAGGAATCTTGGAAGATGGACGGCCACCAATATTCAGCTCTTAAAGCTTTCTCTGCCATCAACCGTCCAGCAAAGTGCCCTCCACATGCAGAGTCATGGCACTCTTCCAAGATGAAAGGAACCTCGTCAGGCATCACACATTGGCGATAGATATCATCAACACCCTGTCGATATGGTGTTCTTGCGATTAAGGAAAACTTCAAAGCCTGTTGTCTGATTTTCCTCTTTTCTGATTTTGATAAACCAGCTCCAGTCTCTCCCGTTGATAGATAATGTGTGATAGCAGCATACCAAGATGGGATAAAAGCTGTATCAATTTTCAACATTTCTTCAATATCACTTCCTGAGAGCGGAGTTTTGAGCCCAGGATGTGCCTAAAATTTGCCAAAAAATCCAAAATTCAGGGGAAAAATATTTAACATCAAAGGCAGCGGTTGCAGCTAGGATGATTTTAAGCACCAAGTGAAAGACAGCTTTTAAAAGGCACCCGAGCAACACTTGTGGATCTTTGATAATTTTTCAGACTGCCATGCGGGATGTCAGGAGCTACTAGTGAGTGCAAGATATCAAGCCGAATGCCCAGGATTTTTCACAGCTCGAATCGGAGTCCGGACGAGAAAATGGCCACAAAGTGGACAAGATATGAAGAGGTGGACCAAACCTTGGCCAAAAGGGGGGGTGCCCTTTGGGGGATTTTAACCCCCTTTCAAAATTTGATGAAGAAGATGTGAAGAAAATCTTGGGAAGATGGCATGAACTACACGGCCGAAAATTGCGCCTCCTCATGATGGATGATGATTTCCTGGCTGTGAAGAACCCATCCAACTGACAATGGGGCTGAATTTCTCCCTCTTTGTTGGTTATATCGCCACCCTTCACACATGCAATGTCTCTGTGGATGAAGAGAACAGATTCTAGTCTTTCTCTCTCCTCCCTCTCTCTTCTCTATGGGCTGTTCATGTGTGCCATCTTGATGAAGGAATCGGGGAAGGAGAATGAAAAAAATGGTGATGAAGATTGATGGAGATGTTGAAGATTGAAGTACAGCATTGGATTGAGAGAAATGGAGGCTCCGTTTTCCGATTATGCAATCATTCAAGGTGTCTCGCGTTACGTAAAAACATAATATGACCATTTTTATGAAGAAAATGAAGGATTTTTTATAGTTTATGATGATAATTATGTTCTTATTGGATGAAAATTTGTTTGTGGGCTATTTGCATTATGAGTAATTTTTGTTTATTAGAAAATCTTGGTTTTGCAATGATTTACATGCTTTATTTAATTCTCTTAAACCCGAAATGTGATTTTTAAATGGCAAAATGGTAGTTTTTCCGTTTTGGGTGGAGGTATACTTCTTTTTAATATTTCATAGTATAGAACTAATTGTCCTTTTTTAAAGGTATACTTCTTTGCTTTAAGGTCGTGAAATTGCTTCATTTGACGTTTAGCTACCTCCTGGTGTAATAAGCTCTGCAATTTCAATTCATCCAGGTGGACTATGGTCGTAAAATGTTCAAAGAGCGAATCCTCATCTTTAAAAGAGTGGTTAATTGCAAACCGTATGGTTGGAAACTCGATTTTGAGGGGTAACACACACTCTTCCCCATAAACTAATTTAAATGGAGTATGGCCGGTAGCTCACTTGAACATTGTATTGTGCGCCCATACTGCCACATACAACTTCTTATCCCAGTCTCGTTTATTCTCAGAGACTATTTTAGACAAGATATCCACAAGTTTCTTATTAGTACTTTTGAATTGCCCATTTGCTTGCGGATTATAGGGGGTTGTTTTATTATGCTTGATTTTCCAAGCTTCAGTCAAGCTTTTGATCACTTTATTCAAAAAGTGGGTTCCATGGTCCGACACTAGTTCCTTCGGTGGGACCGAAACGGCAGATAATCTGCTCTAAAAGAAAACTTGCAATCGCTTTTGCATTGTCCTACCTCGTCACCTGCGCTTCTGACCATTTTGTAAAAATAATCAGTTGCTACTATAATGTACCTCTTCTGAGTAGTAGACGATGGGGTGATAGGACCCACAAAGTCAATGCCCCACTTCTCAAATGGAAGGATAGCCATGAAAGGCATACGTGGGTGTTTCCTATTCTCTCTGCTGTCATGTCTTTGACAGGTATCACATCTCTTAACGTACTCAAAGGAATCTTCGAAGATGGAAGGCCACCAATATTCGGCTCTTAAAGATTTCTATACCATCAACCATCCAGCGAAGTGCCCTCCACGTGCAGAGTCATGGCACTCTTCCGAGATGAAAGGAACCTCGTCAGGCATCACACATCCGCGATAGATATCATCAACTGTGAAGAACCCATCCAACTGACAATGGGGCTGAACTTCTCCCTCTTTGTTGGTTATATTTCCGCCCTTCGTGTGTGCAATGGCTGTGTGGATGAAGAGAACCGATTCTAGTATTTCTCTCTCCTCCCTCTCTCTCTTCTCTATGGGCTGTTCATGTGTGCCATCTTGATGAAGTAGTCGAGGAAGGAGAATGAAGAAAATGGTGATGAAGATTGATGGAGATGCTAAAGATTGAAGTGGAGAATTGGAGGCTCCGTTTGTTGATTATACAATCAATCAAGGCATCTTGCGTTACATAAAAACACGATATGACCATTTTTATGAAGAACATGAAGGATTTTTTATAGTTTATGATGATAATTATGTTCTTATTGGATGAAAATTTGTTTGTGGGATATTTGCATTATGAGTAATTGTTGTTTATCAGAAAATCTTGGTTTTGCAATGATTTACATGCTTTATTTAATTTTCGTAAATCCGAAATGCAGTTTTTAAATGGCAAAATGGTAGTTTTTCCGTTTCGGGTGGAGGTATACTTCTTTTTAATATTTCATATTATAGAACTAATTGCCCTTTTTTAAAGGTATTCTTCTTTGCTTTAAGGTCATGCAATTGCTTCATTTGACGTTTAGCTACCTCCTGGTGTAATAAGCTCTGCAATTTCAGTTCATCCAGGTAGGCTATGGTCGTAAAATGTTCAAAGAGTGAATCCTCATCTTTGAAAGAGTGGTTAATTGCAAACCGTATGGTTGGAAACTCGATTTCGAGGGGTAACACACACTCTTCCCCATAAACTAATTTAAATGGAGTATGGTCGGTATCTCGCTTGAATGTTGTATTGTACGCCCATACTGCCACATACAACTTCTTATCCCAATCTCGTTTCTTCTCAGAGACTATTTTAGACAAGATACCCACAAGTTGCTTATTAGTACTTTTGACTTGCCCATTTGCTTGCGGATTATAGGGGGTTGTTTTATTATGCTTGATTTGCCAAGCTTCAGTCAAGATTTTGATCACTTTGTTCAAAAAGTGGGTTCCACGGTCTGACACTAGTTCCTTCGGTGGACCGAAACGGCAGATAATCTGCTCTAAAAGAAAACTTGCAATCGCTTTTGCATTGTCCTGCCTCGTCGCCCGTGCTTCTGATCATTTTGTAAAATAATCAGTTGCTACTATAATGTACCTCTTCTGAGTAGTAGACGACGGGGTGATAGGACCCACAAAGTCAATGCCCCACTTCTCAAATGGAAGGATAGCCATGATAGGCATAAGTGGGCGTTTCCTATTCTCTCTGCTGCTGTCATGTCTTTGACAGGTATCACATCTCTTAACATACTCAAAGGAATCTTGAAAGATGGATGGCCATCAATATTCGGCTCTTAAAGCTTTCTGTACCATCAACCGTCCAGCGAAGTGCCCTCCACGTGCAGAGTCATGGCACTCTTCCAAGATGAAAGGAACCTCGTCAAGCATTACACATTCGCGATAGATATCATCAACAGTGAAGAACCCATCCAACTAACAATGGAGCTGAACTTCTCCCTCTTTGCTGGTTATATCGCCACCCTTCGCATGTGCAATGGCTGTGTGGATGAAGAGAGCAGATTCTAGTATTTCTCTCTCCTCCCTCTCTCTCTTCTCTATGGGCTGTTCATGTGTGCTATCTTGATGAAGTAATCGGGGAAGGAGAATGAAGAAAATGGTGATGAAGATTGATGGAGATGCTGAAGATTGAAGTGGAGCATTGGATTGAGAGCAATGGAGGCTCCGTTTGCTGATTATACAATCATTCAAGGCATCTCGCGTTACATTAAAACACGATATGACCATTTTTATGAAGAAAATGAAGGATTTTTGATAGTTTATGATGATAATTATGCTCTTATTGGATGAAAAATTGTTTGTGGGCTATTTGCATTATGAGTAATTGCTGTTTATCAAAAAATCTTGGTTTTGCAATGATTTACATGCTTTATTTAATTCTCGTAAACCCGAAATGCGGTTTTTAAATGGAAAAATGGTAGTTTTTCCGTTTCGGGTGGAGGTACACTTCTTTTTAATATTTCATAGTATAGAACTAATTGCCCTTTTTTAAAGGTATACTTCTTTGCTTTAAGGTCGTGCAACTGCTTCATCCCACATTTAGCTACCTCCTGGTGTAATAAGCTCTGCAATTTCAGTTCATCCAGGAGGGCTATGGTCATGAAATGTTCAAAGAGTGAATCCTCATCTCCCAAAGAGTGGTTAATTGCAAACCGTATGGTTAGCAACTTGATCTCAATGGGTAAGATACACTCTTCCCCATCAACTAATTTAAATGGAGTATGGCCGGTAGCTCACTTGAACGTTGTATTATACGCCCATACTGCCACATACAACTTCCTGTCCCAGTCTCGTTTCTTCTCAGAGACTATTTTAGACAAGATACCCACAAGCTGCTTATTAGTACTTTCAACTTCCCCGTTGGCTTGCGGATTATAAGAAGTCATTTTATTGTGTTTGATTTGCTAAGCTTCAATCAAGATTTTGATCACTTTATTCAAAAAGTGGATTACACGGTCTGACACTAGTTCCTTCGGTGGACCGAAACGACAGATAATCTGCTCTAAAAGAAAACTTGCAATCGCTTTTGCATTGTCCTGCCTCGTCGCCCGTGCTTCTGACCATTTTGTAAAATAATCAGTTACTACTATAATGTACCTATAATGTACCTCTTCTGAGTAGTAGACGACGGGGTGATAGGACCCACAAAGTCAATACCCCACTTCTCAAATGGAAGGATAGCCATGATAGGCATAAGTAGCCGTTTCCTATTCTCTCTGCTGTCATGTCTTTGACAGGTATCACATCTCTTAACATACTCAAAGGAATCTTGGAAGATGGACGGCCACCAATATTAAGCTCTTAAAGCTTTCTGTGCCATCAACCATCCAGTGAAGTTCCCTCCACGTGCAGAGTCATGGCACTCTTCCAAGATGAAAGGAACCTCGTCAAGCATCACACATCCGCGATAGATGTCATCAACTGTGAAGAACCCATCCAACTAACAATGGGGCCAAACTTCTCCCTCTTTGCTAGTTATATCGCCGCCCTTCACACATGCAATGGCTGTGTGGATGAAGAGAATAGATTCTAGTCTTTCTCTCTCCTCCCTCTCTGTTAACCCCAACACGAAGAAAGCAAAAGGAAGTGGAAAAGATGCAGGGCAAAGGCGGAAAAAAGGTAGCCCGACTGAAGAAAGAAAAGGAAAAAAGGCCAAAAGCGCAAGGGCAACCTTAAAAGTCCAAGGCAAAGGAAAAAGGGAAAAGGCGCATTTTAAAATAAAAAGGCGCACCCTGAAATCTTGTAAAAGAACGCCGGGCTCTCACCCGTGCAATTTGTAAATGTAGACGGGCAGTGGAAAGGAAGCTAGGAAGATAGAAGGACAATGGGGAAAAGGGCCTAGGCTACGGCCGGCCATGTAAAAAAGGGGAAAAGGGGATGACCGCCCAAAAGGGATTTAGGGTTTTGTATATAAAGTTGAAAAGTGAATGAGAAGCTCATTCTTGTGTGTGGCCAAAAGTAGCTCTCCTCTTCTTCTTCTTGCTTGCTTGAGCTTGTGTTTGAGAGAGGGAGTGTGAGAGTGTGAGGGAGTGAGTGTGTGAGGGTGAGGGACCGAGGAGGAGAAGCTCTCCATCTTCTCCTCTCTTCTTCTCTTCTCTTCTCTTCTCTTGTCTTGCTCGTGGCAATGCAGCTTGGAGCTTGGAGCTTGAGGATGGAGCTTGCTTGAAGCTTGCACTTGGATCGTGGAGCTATCGGAGTGCGCAGGAGAGGAGGTAACTCGAACGGCATCAAGGTAAGCTCACTACACCCGTAGATATGGATGGCGCATCGGTTATGTGAGAGGTAGCCATTAGTGCTCGGCTTGGAACGCTTGAAAGAATAAGCGGTCCGAGGGTCTTGGCGGTTGAGCGAAAGCTCTCACATTTTGGTTCCGTTGCCGGGACCAACGGATTCAAGCCTTGAGCGCTTGCGCGCTTCGAATCGAGCATTGGAGTAGGGTTTTCCCCGAACCGGTGCTTGAGGTAGATAGGTAGGAAGCGAGGGGGTTGAAGAGGGTATTCGATCTCCTTGGCAAGTAGGTGTTTTGCTTTCTTGATATTTATGTTATGAGATGGAGTAGTGTAGGTATTTACGTTGTGTTTTGGATGCATTTAGGATAGGAAAAAACAAAGAAAAAGAAACACACAGTAGGGTTTTCTGTTGCTGTATGACAGGCTAAAACAAGGAAACAGGGGACCAGATTCAAGTTTCTGGGCGAGGCAGGGATAGGGAACTAGCTGTGAGGCTCTGCAGTGCTAGAAAATGACCTTAAGAGGTCTGGAAGGCCAGGACAGACCTCAGTTCCTTGGTTTGCCTTGTGTGTGAGAGAAAGAGAGAGAACTTCTGGTTCACATGACGAGGAAGCGCTACCCCGATCTCTAGGCGCCGGCGATTCGTGCTGCTCCAGATGAGTTTGGTGTTTTCCAACAAGTGCTCTAATCAAATCTAGAAAGTCTGTGGTGATTGCGTGCAGCAGACAGTAAGGAGGGGTCAAACGCGCGGGAATTGCACCCGCCGCCGATGCACTCGGACCAACTCGCAGTGATCCGATTCCCAAAATCGGACCACCCGAGTTCGGGAGTCGGACCGCCGTCCGAGTCCCAGAATCGGACCGCCCGACTGAGAGTGAGTCGGACCAGTCTGGTCCGATCCCCAGAATCGATCGGACGTGCCACGTGGCACTCGGACCACTCAGACTCGGACCAACCCGTCCGATTTTGAGAATCGGATGCTCGGACCAACCTGTCCGACTCGGACACTCAGACTCTCGGACCAATCCACAATCGGACCTGAGAATCGGACTAGGCCATCCGAGTCCCAGAATCGGACCAAATCAGAATCGGACCACCCTGTCCAATCCGATTCCCAGAATTGGACCACTTTGAAAATCAGACCACTTTTTTCAAACCGACTCCCAGAATCGGACGTGACCAAAATCGGACCACTGGGCCGATCGGACCAACCCAAAATCGGACGTCCGATTTTGATAATCGGACTCCCGAAAATCGGACATCTTAGAATCAGACCAACAAGTGTCAAAATCAGACAGGTGTCTTGAACACAAATTCTGACACATCTAAACCCCAAAGTCGACCCAAGACCACGTAGAGCTAAAGGCACTTCACAGATCCATCACGGGGCTAAAATTTAGAGCACGTAGTTCAAAATTTGGCTATAAACGGTCCTCCAAATTGTGTATGGATTTTACCGTAACAGCCTTGCGGGCCGGGGGGACTACCCCCCCCCCCCCCGAACCCCCCGCAGAGGGGGCTCTGCCCCCTCCGCACCTCCCCCAAGTAGGTTGGAGAGAAAACACGCTCCATGACAGGTCCTCCAAATTAGACCCTAGTATAGAAATGGCTCTGCACCAGCATGGAATCTCACTTGCAATAGAGCAACCAAAAACCCATACCCGAACAAAGAGAAACAGAGACCCTAGAACATCAATTGACCAATCTATCCATGAAGGGCAAAAAGGCCACACCACGAGAACACAAAGACATTGTGTTCAAACCGTGACTAGTCAGAGAAAAATGCAACTTCAGCAAGCTACAAATGCGAAGATGACTAGACATGATGCTCTTGACGAGAGATGTACCTTGAATAGCACTGCACTGACGATCCAAGACAGCAGTGGAGAATCCGCATCTGGTCGTGCAGTTGAGAACTCAAGGGCATCTGTCAGAAGGCTTAAATTTACAAGCCGAGACCCGGAAGATGAAGACATAGTACCACCTGCTTATCTTAGGGTCAAACTCACTGCAAAAAGAGAGCATACTATTGATGCTCTAATTGATGAAGGAGCAGATTTCAATATCTTGACACATGAATCATGGATCCTACTGGGCCAACTAGAGCTCACACCAACTAGTGCAACTCTTAGCCCTTATGGGGGACACCCACAAGCACTCATAGGGAAGTGCAAAATCCTTGCGACAATTGAAACGGAAAGCTTGCCTATCCTATTTCATGTTCCTCCAAAAAGTGCTAGCTGCAGGAACTCCTAGGAAGACCCTTCAAAAGGGTGACCAAATGTGAGGCTGACTATGTAGCACAGAGGATACACCTGACACTACCGGGTGTGAGGATAGTCACCACCTTTAGCAAGGGTGACCTCATCGAACCTAAAGGGAAAGGCAAGGAAGGTGATGCCATAACAGTCAAGCCTGCAAGCGAGGGCAAGGACTTGTTGGAAGAGTTAATACAAGCACAGGTCGAACAACAAGAACCAGTGAGTGAGGCCAGGCTTGAAACAAGAGGGTCAAGAGACAATGCCAAGGACGGGCTTTGGACTTGCAAATATCGTAGAAGACCCCAAAAGAAGCCCAAGCCTTATAGACGAAGGCATCGATGGAGAGTCAGCATAACGCCGCGATGGATATCCAAAGCGTTGCTACGTGCTCAAGGGTACTACGCAGGTAACCAATGCATTTGGGTACCAAAATCCCCTGCTAAACTGCCTCTATCAGTTGAAGGCCAGAGTGCCTCAAAAGCATGGCATAGGGGGAAATCTAAGAGAAACTCTAGGTCTCAAGGCAAGAAACCAGACATGATTGTTCGAAGGAAAGAGCCTCAACCTAGCATGCTTAATAAGCAGATGTTATATGTAACCATTGAGCGTGCACAAAAGCCATTAGTGCCCAATGAGCCTTTGATTTCCCAAGGGGAGAACAAACATCATAGGCACAACATTGCTCATGGCAAGGTTACTCGCTCAACAAAGCACATGGCATAATCATCTAATAGCCTTGAGAAAATCATTCAGCTAGTGCCACATCCACCTAGGAGTCCTAGATCTCCTACGCCCTCTTCTCCCAAACAGACATAGGAAGTACTACAGCAGTTAAGGGCGACTGCTCAATTCCAATCTCTATCCCCATCTAAGCTTCCAACCGTCAAAGAGGTGGGACATGATGCCATCTGTAGCTCTCGACCCAAGGATATGCCTGAGCCACCTAATGCGACTAGATCAGCTCATGTTCGATCTACAAAGATGAGTGCTCAAAGGCCAACAAAAGACACAACCACTTCTGATCGCCCTAGGGACTTGACACCGCAATCCACCAAGGGTAGCCAGCCCACTGAACCAGTTGCTACTACTTCCAATCAGGGATCACAGCAGTCACAGCCCTTGGCCGTGACAATACCCTATGTGGAACGTGTCCTTAGTAGTTTACCTGTGGAGGAGGTGTCGCAACTAAATCCCTCGACAACTCCAGCACTTTCAAAGTGCCTAAAGCCTAGGACCGAGGAGTTAAACGCAAGGGAGTTGGTTGAAAAGCTAGACTCTCCGAAAAGAGCGACAGTTGTGCCCTCACAACCGGGCAAGGCTATTCAACAAACCACGGCTATATCCCATAAGGACACACTAGAGAAGGGAAATGCTAAGGCCCGACCAAGCACATCAACGGTCGATATAGCCCAGGGTCCTGAGTTGTTGAGAGAGGCACCTTCGTTGACCAAGAAAAAGAGGAGAAAGCAGAAAAAACAGCATCACTTGCAGGTGGTTGTGAACCCCAAGAACATTGAGACAAAGGGCACTAGAGAGCTGATGAATAAAGCATCGAGTCCATCCACCAATGAACCCACTGACGCCTCTCCTAACAGCGGTGAAACCTCAGACACATCTGTGTGCTCTGACAAACCAAAGCAACAGTTGCCATCAACAGTTGCTTGCAACACTCTATCCACTGACAATAGAACTCACATTGATCAATCAAGAGTGGATATAACGCTATCACAACAGGGTGACAAATCTATACCAGTCACATCCGAGAAGAACCATGACGAAATAGCAGCAAAACCTCAGGAGAAACGTGAGAACCCCAAGAGCATAAGAAATCCTAGCATTGACCAATCTTGCTCATCTAGGCCTGAGCCCCCAGCCATGCTAAAGCCTAAGGAAACTCTTAGAACCTTGCATGAGATGGCAACCGAGCAAGCCCTTGTTGAACATAGAAGTATTGCAGAATGCTTAACTGAGTTGGATGCTAAGCTCAAAGTGGTAGCGCGTGTCTACGTCCTCGCGGACATGGGCACGATCCCCAAGGAGTAGCTTGGAGATTACTTGACCTTTCCTCTATCATGGGAAGAACAAGAACATCTTAACGGGCACTACGACAGGCTCCTGCATGAACATATGCGACTCATCCCTGACGAGGAGGCCGACGAACTGCGCTTAACCGTCACGTTCAATGAAGTGCTCTGCCGACGGAATCTCGTAGACATAGAGCTACTAAAGCGACTATCAGCAGGCCAGAGTCAATTTGAGCAGCGTTGGTGCGAAAGCCGCGTTGTAATGGCCCAACTAAGGGCTCAGATCATGACAGTCTCTGAAGAGCGATTGGCCAAATGGCGGTCTCAAAGAGACCCAACCTACGTGGCACCAACTTCCCTTCGAGTGCTCACTGACATTCGGGGTATGGACTTAGCTGGGACTAGGCTACAGGGCCCTTTGATTGATAAGGTTCTCACTGAGGAGGAGTTACATATTGCCAGTAGACTCAGTCAAGGTTCCATGCTACTCGATGTGGCAAAATATCTATCAGTATTAAGTCAGCTGCCACGAATACTAGATGTGTGTGCAACGCTCCGGTACAACCCTGAGTTCTACACTTGGTTCTTATCCTCGTGAAGTGACATGGATTCATAAATATGTATATAAATAAACACTGCTTTTTGTGTCACCATGTATAAACAATGTCAACACACAATCAATGATAGTCAAGCGTAGGGAAAAGACTGGGCTCAGATAAACTAAGCTCCTCAAGTCCTCATCTCATCACACATTCAAAAACCGTGTGACCAGCCCCACCTCCAAGCGAAGGGCATGCAACCCATATTGCCGCCATAGGAGGCCTTGACCAACAACTCTGATGGTGTAGATAGGGTGTAGTCCCTTCCTATACACCTTCTTCCCTTTTTGGTCTATCCTTCCAAGGATGTACCCTGTCCCACTCCACGACAACCAGTCCACGCGACTTAGCATAAACTAATATCCGCTAATGACTAGAGGCAACGCGAACATCAACATGGGGGCCATTCCTCTATAACAAACACCGCATGCCTCACCCCTTCCCTTCTTGTCATATGCGCTTCATAAACCACACTACAATCCCTTCCATGCAAACGGTTGTATCCTGTATCAAGGTCTAAACCCTTGGATTGCGTCTTGCAGGTTTCCTTTTGCGGCGGAATGCATGGAGGATCATGGAGATCTAGCATGCAAAGACGCTCTTCGCAAAAGGCGAGAGCATGTGGCACACGCCCCTCCACTGAAGCGCTATGTGCCCACCATCAAGAGGTATGCCAAGAAGCGAGGACCTAAGCGACATTGCCTAGGGCGAAGGCCAAAGAATCCTCGAGTCAAGAAAGTCGAGACTTGAAACGCGCAACAGGTGGCAGCACTAGTGGTACGCACTCCCAGCTCCCGCTCGGGCCCCAGATGCTCAAAGGCAGAAAGGGCAGCTCGGGAAAGAGAAGAATTTAATGAATTATTTAAAGATATTCTGGAGACGAAAGCAGGCCGGGATTACACCATTCATGTCCCGGCCGACATGTTCCCTGCTCACCCCCACGAGAGCCCCACACCAGCAGAGCCCCAATCACCCGGCCATCCAGACTCGCCCCGCCTCATACAAATCGAGTAGCCCATAATGCATAAAGGGCTTATCAAATGATATTTGGCCAGGACTTTTTGTTTTTAAATGGTTAAGTGTTCCCGACTTGTTAAGTGTTGACATGTTCCTGACTTGTATGAACTTATCATATATGCGTTTAATATATGCTACGCCTTTAGCAAAAGAAAAAGCTAATCAAGCGCAGGTGATAAATGTCTAAGTCAACACCATAGAATTCAAATTAGTGATGTCTCCTTGCATTGCACTAGCTTATTATAGTTGCGGCATATGCCATACTTGTACTCTCATGAAGCGACAAGTGGATACAGGATGGGACAGATCTTTGGGCTAAAGTGTTCAATGCTCGATCACCGCAAAACCATCGACCCCCCAAGGAGCCGCGGCAAAGCCACCACTTCCGAAATCATAAATCACCCTTGCCAACCACCCACATTGCATGGCCAAAAAAAAAAATCCTGGGCCACGTCCCCTTTCTAGGTCAAGCTCTATAGTTGGCTCACGGCAGTCGTTACCTCAATTGTACCCACATCACATGTGCCACAAGGAGGGTTGCAATATCTCAAGTGTATCTCCCCCCTTCGCCAACTGCTTCTCTAACAACGAGGCTAGGGCACCATCATCATTGTACTAGTCATTTTCTAAGCCTTCGAAGCTTGACATCTTCCAACCCATTGAAAGGCTGATAGCCTCAACATATTGTAATGGTTGTACTCAGGAAAAAAAAAGAAAAGAAAAGAAAAGTAGAAAAGAAAAGAAAAATAAATGAATGGAAAGATAAGAAGCACCCATGATCACAGCACAGGACCTAGGGGTCCTCAAATTAGGTACGTCTGGTGACCTTGGTCTACCGGCTTCGTCCCTAGTCCCCTAGCCCCTTACAATCACCCACAATTGTTCAGGACACCTCAAGGGCAAGACATAACTCGGGAGCTTGTCTCGCCTAGGGTTAGACCTGTCACCTTGACCCACTTGCACAATTTTCTTTTGCACTCTGCCTTAGTACCATTGCAATCAGTGGTGATAAGCACCGCCCGATTGGCCATGAAACGCACACCTACTCATCAAGCAAGTCCAATAGCTTCCAGCTATTGAAAGTGCGGTGTCCTTGTATTCAATTAGGCTACATCGTGCAGTCACAATGCAAAGGATGTCTCATATACCTTCACGTATACTCCTTCTCCACATGGACAACTTTGCTTCATCCACGCATTGTTATGAGAAACTAGCCCACGGTCTTCTAACTATGTAATATCTAAGTATGCACGAGCACTCACATAATATCTGCACCAAAGTATATCCACAGTTTGGGTCCTCAAGTGCAGGACAATACTCTAGGCTTGCTTAGGGTTCGACCTGTCTCCCAAACTAATCAAAATATGTCTTGTGCACGATGAGAAGCCTAGCACCACCCCTTAAGGAGAGACCACATGTGAGGTTTTCCAATTGCAGGTATAAGGTGTTGTTCGCTCTTCATCAACACTCAACTTTGAATGCTTGTCCCTTACCATCCGACAAGCCCGCATGGAATCGTCATGTGCAGAATCCCCAACAAACGAACACTTGTGCTGGCCATCAATGCAATCCCCAACACAGCATAGCCCTACCACCAACTCCAACAACCTTCCACCAGCCACCTTGGCCACCAACAGGCCCCCAGGACCTTCTGCCACACCACCACCAACACTCCTCCACGAAAACCACAGGCATCCTTGTCGGCCACGTCTTCGGTGCATGCTACAGCCTGCTACCTACGACAGTGAGTGCCATGGGACTTGCACTCGTCAAGGAGGGGGGTAATGTTAACCCCAACACGAAGAAATAAAAAGGAAGTGGAAAAGACGCAGGGCAAAGGCGGAAAAAAGGTAGCCCGACTGAAGAAAGAAAAGGAGAAAAGGCCAAAAGCGCAAGGGCAACCTTAAAAGTCCAAGGCAAAGGAAAAAGGGGAAAGGCGCATTTTAAAATAAAAAGGCACACCCTGAAATCTTGTAAAAGAGCGCCGGGCTCTCACCCGTGCAATTTGTAAATGTAGACGGGCGGTGGAAAGGAAGCTAGGAAGATAGAAGGACAATGGGGAAAAGGGCCTAGGCTACGGCCGGCCATGTAAAAAAGGGGAAAAGGGGATGACCACCCAAAAGGGATTTAGGGTTTTGTATATAAAGTTGAAAAGTGAATGAGAAGCTCATTCTTGTGTGTGGCCAGGAGTAGCTCTCCTCTTCTTCTTCTTCTTCTTCTTGTTCTTGCTTGCTTGAGCTTGTGCTTGAGAGAGGGAGTGTGAGAGTGTGAGGGAGTGAGTGTGTGAGGGTGAGGGACCGAGGAGGAGAAGCTCTCCATCTTCTCCTCTCTTCTTCTCTTCTCTTCTCTTCTCTTGTCTTGCTCGTAGCAATGGAGCTTGGAGCTTGGAGCTTGAGGATGGAGCTTGCTTGAAGCTTGCACTTGGATCATCGAGCTATCGGAGTGCGTGGGAGAGGAGGTAACTCGAATGGCATCAAGGTAAGCTCACTACACCCGTAGATATGGATGGCGCGTCGGTTATGTGAGAGGTAGCCATTAGTGCTCGGCTTGGAATGCTTGAAAGAATAAGCGGTCCGAGGGTCTTGGCGGTTGAGCGAAAGCTCTCACACTCTCTCTCTTCTCTATGGGCTGTTCATGTGTGCCATCTTGATGAAGTAATCGGGAAAGGAGAATGAAGAAAATGGTGATGAAGATTGATGGAGATGTTGAAGATTGAAGTGGAGCATTGGATTGAGAGCAATGGAGGCTCTGTTTGCTGATTATGCAATCATTCAAGGCGTCTCGCGTTACATAAAAACATGATATAACCATTTTTATGAAGAAAATGAAGGATTTTTGATAGTTTATGATGATAATTATGTTCTTATTGGATGAAAATTTGTTTGTGGGCTGTTTGCATTATGAATAATTGTTGTTTATCAGAAAATCTTAGTTTTGCAATGATTTACATGCTTTATTGAATTTCCGTAAACCCGAAATGCAGTTTTTAAATGGCAAAATGGTAGTTTTTCCGTTTCGGGTGGAGGTATACTTCTTTTTAATATTTCATAGTATAGAACTAAATGCCCTTTTTTAAAGGTATACTTATTTTCTTTAAGGTCGTGCAACTACTTCATTTGACGTTTAGCTACCTCCTAGTGTAATAAGCTCTGCAATTGCAGTTCATCCAGGTGGGCTATGGTCGTAAAATGTTCAAAGAGTGAATCCTCATCTCCCAAAGAGTGGTTAATTGCAAACCGTATGGTTGGTAACTCGATTTTGAGGGGTAACATACACTCTTCCCCATACACTAATTTAAATGAAGTATGACTGGTAGCTCACTTGAACGTTGTATTGTATGCCCATACTGCCACATACAACTTCTTGTCCCAGTCTCGTTTCTTCTCAGAGACTATTTTAGACAATATACTCACAAGCTTCTAATTAGTACTTTCGACTTGCCCATTGGCTTGCGGATTATAGGGGGTTGTTTTATTATGCTTGATTTGCCAAGCTTCAGTCAAGCTTTTGATCACTTTATTCAAAAAGTGGGTTCCACGGTCCGACACTAGTTCCTTCGGTGCACCGAAACGGCAGATAATCTGCTCTAAAAGAAAAATTGTAGTCTCTTTTGCATTGTCATGCCTTGTCGCCCGCGCTTCTCACCCTTTTGTAAACTAATCAGTTGCTACTATAATGTACCTCTTCTGAGTAGTAGACGACGGGGTGATAGGATCCACAAAGTCAATGCCCCACTTCTCAAATGGAAGGATAGCCATGATAGGCGTAAGTGGGCATTTCCTATTCTCTCTGCTATCATGTCTTTGACAGGTATCACATCTCTTAACATACTCAAAAGAATATTGGAAGATGGGCGGCCACCAATATCCTGCTCTTAAAGCTTTCTGTGCCGTCAACCGTCCAGCGAAGTGTCCTCCACACGCAGAGTCATGACACTCTTCCAAGATGAAAGGAACCTCGTAAGGCATCACAC
Source organism: Lygodium microphyllum (assembly GCF_053477565.2). Classification (NCBI taxonomy): domain Eukaryota; kingdom Viridiplantae; phylum Streptophyta; class Polypodiopsida; order Schizaeales; family Lygodiaceae; genus Lygodium; species Lygodium microphyllum. Next base: position 9,836,981 of record NC_141143.1, read on the forward strand.
ATCGGAGATAGATATCATCAACACCCTGTCGATATGGTGTTCTTGCGATCAAGGAAAACTTCAAATCCTGTTGTCTGATTTTCCTCTTTTCTAATTTTGATAAACCAGCTCCAGTCTCTCCCATTGATAGATAATGCATGATAGCAGCATACCAAGATGGGATAGAAGTTGTATCAATTTTAAACATTTCTTCAATATCATCTCCTTCAACCAAAGTCTCTTTTGGCTCCCCGAAATCCACAAGGCATTCCACAATACCCTGCAACCTCGGTGGCTTACTCTTAATCTCATAATAGAACTCCTGCAAAGTAATCAACCACTTTGCCAGACGATCAAGCGGTTGCAGCTTGTTCATAAGAAATCTAAGCCCTTCCGCCTTCGTATAGAATACTACCTTCTCATAGAGGATGTAGTGCCTGAATTTTTTAGTCACAAAGACCATCGCAAGACACAACTTCTCCATGTAGGTGTAATTAATTTCTGATATATCTGATTTTCGACTAGCAAAAGCTATCAGATGATACCACTTTTCCTCCCTGATTTGGGCTAAACAGCATACTACGCATGGTGGTTGCTGAAAATATATAAAATACCTCACCTCTTTTAGGTGCTTTTAAAACTGGTGCTTTTACTAGCTCCTGTTTCATATCCTCGAAAGCTACCTTACAAGGGTCGCTCCATACAAATAGATAGCTAAAGGATAATAAGTTCGTTAATGGCAACGTCCTTTCTGCCAAGGCATTTATAAACCTTCGATAGTACCCCACCGATGACAAAAAGCTATGAACCTCTTTCGGAGTGCGTGGTGGACTCATAGCGACTATAACCTTGATCTTTTCCGGGTCAGTTGCTATCCCTACTAAATTGACCACATGGCCTAGCAATAGCCCATAAGGCACTCCAAAGACACACTTCCGTGGGTTAAGAGCGATATAAAATTGTCTCCAGTAGCGCTCAAAGCACTTTCTTAAAATAATCAACATTCTTTCCCTTACAGTGGCTGCCCCTAGGTCATCGATAAATACTTTCAACTCGTCTGGGGAGTATTCACCAAAGGTCTTGTCTACTGTTCGTTGCCATGATCCAGGTGCATTGCACAAAACAAAGGCCATCACATGGTACGCAAAAGTACCAAAGACAGTAAAAAAAGTTGTTTTCAACTTGTCCTCTTCTACAATTGCCATCTAGTTGTAACCTGCAAAGCAATCCATAAAAGAATATATTATTCTACCCGCTAATTGATCCAAAATCTGGTCAATGAATGGCAACGGGTAGTAATCCTTAACCGTCTACTTATTCAGCTCTCTAAAGTCTACACATAGTCAGATCTAGTTGTTTTCTTCTTCCTGATGACAATTGGTGAACACCATTCCGTGTGTTGTACAGGGAAAATTACACCAACTTTCCGTAACTTCTGTAACTCTTCAAATAGCTCGTCCCTCAATTCAAAAGGCATATGCCTTACCTTCTACGCACATGACAACTGCCTTCTTTTACAGGAATAGTATGAACAGCTAGGCTAGGAGGAATGCCTCTCAGCTCGTCATAACTCCAAGCAAAAATATTGCGAAATTCTTGAATCAAGGACACACAGTCCTCCCTTTCTGCTGAACTGAGCATGGAACCTAATTTAATTGGCCGTGAATCATTCGTCGTGCCAAGGTCCAACTCAATCACATATGCGTCTCTTATCCTATCTTGCGGCTCTACCGGCTCATTTAGAGTTATCTGATAAATATCCTCTATAGTGGACCCCTCTTTAGATTCATCGCTGGATGATGTCTCACTACCAGATGGATCATCTGCTGTTTCTAATTCAGTAGAGGATAAAGGAGCTCTCTCACTCTGAGGAGACTCAAGGTAAGCATCGACTATTACTCGATTAGCACCTCTACCTAGAACCACTCGACCAGCGGGTATATTGACTTGACAGTCTATTCGTAAGATCCAAGGCTTGCCTAGCAAAACTCGATAGCTAGGACGTCCTGCAAACCTTATCACCCTAAAGTCCAATAAGCATTCTACACTTGCAACTGTAACATGGACTTTAGTAACGCAACCTTTTGGTTGTCTTAGACTATCATTAGCCATTCTAAGAAGGGTGGAGCTATCTTTTTGGATACCTGGACCCAGCCTCTCCATCAACTCTGAACTCATGATATTGACGGAGGACCCAGTGTCTACAATAGCATGCTCCACTGATATTCCATCCACGTATGCTGGAACCCTTGGGCAATTCTTTTCAGCATGGTCAAACCAATCTTCCCCTACTCGTACTATGCCCAAAGATTCTACAATATACCCAATATGCAGGATCTTCTTGAATTCCTTGCATACTCCTAGAGATAATTTAATCAACTGTAAGAGGTTTACATTTGGTTTGACTTCGCAAAGATAAATTGCTAAATCAAAATCATGATAGGTAGCCAAAGCTCTCTTTTCTCGCCAAACCATTCTTTCTTTTGGTCTCAAAACTGGCTTTGGTGCTTCTCTTTTAGCTCTTGCCTTCTTTCTTGGCACTTCCTCATCCTTCTTAGGATCGACTTTTTTATCAATAGACCTTAGAGGTCTACCTTCCACACTAGGATTCAGGACTTGCGTCCCCTTATCCCCTTGCTTAGGGTTTCCCTCGACCGGTTTTGCATTATCTCTGTCAACCTCTTTAGCCTTTTGGCCTCTTGTCACGGCTCGTAGGTTAGAGGTTTCAGCATCATTGACTCGTACAACCTCAATAACTCTTCTATAGTGGGCTTTTCCCTTTGCAATATTTGTCTTAGTCCATCATTTTGCTGTAGGTGATTACCTTGTGCTCTATGATTAACTGGACCCGAAACACTTCCTTAAGCTTCTTGGCATAGGCTTTTACATTCTCATGGGTGTCTTGGCGTGTTACATTCAAAACACGCAACCAGTATTGGCCACCTCTTTCAAGGGCATATTCTCCTCGCAAAGCTGCATAAAATTGGTTGATTGTGGTTATGGTTCTAGTCTCTATTCTATGATACCATATCGCAGCCCTTCCTTTTAACGTCATGTTAAAGAACATCATAAGATGTCCCTCATCTTGGATGTGGTAATTAAAAATTAATCTTTGGAATTTACAAATGTGAAACTCTGCATCTTCTTCGGCTAACCCATTAAAAATGGGCAAAGGAACTCCTAAAGCTGATCTGGCGTCCCTGCAGAATTGCAATGGGTTGAGCCATAGCGACAAGCGGATTGACAATAGGAGTTTGAACTAATGGAATCACGCCCCCACTTGAAGTGGGTTGACTTGGTTGAAGAGAGGAAGAACTTGTGCTTCCTCTTGCTCCTAAAGGACTATGTGCAGCAGTTGGGTTACTAAGGCCATTGCCTCTTATGCGTATCGGGCTACTCCTTTGAGGAGAATAGCGACTTACGATCTCCAACCGCCGTCTAGCCCTCTCAGCATGTTCTGCTTTTTGTATTTCAGCTTGATGGTCCTTGTTAGAGGACATAAATCAACTTTTTGGTCCCTAAAAACCCTAGATTTGAGAATCACCACTTGTTGGTAGCTCTCGACAGATGCACCGCTGATGGGACCTAAAATGGGCTGGCACTAGCTATGGCGCTAGCCAGACCTCATGCTTATACTAGACAAACACACCCTCATGACCTTGCGGACTAGGAGCATCTATCTAATGCTAAAGGACAAACTGCCCTTAAGCCTAATCTATGCATTTATAGTTTCATCGTTTTGTAGTCCAACGTTTCCCTTTCTATAAACTCCTTAGAGCGAGAACCCATACACACTGGCAATAAATACCATGATAGTCACATACATGGAGGCAACCTCTCGGTAAAAACACTGCGGCCCCATTGTAGCTCTCCTACATCGCAGGGATTGGCCCCTTGATGCGCTGTGTCAAGAATCGCGTGGTGGAGGGGATTGCTCAAGATGCTGCGCCGAACACACACAGAATGCACAAGGAGAAGCTCACTCAAGAGACAAGAAGAGAGATGGAGGCCAAAACGTTTTCTTGCTGATTTCTTCTTCTTCTTCCACACACTTTACAATGTACACAAAGTATAGATAAGATACAACATAAAGGAAAGTGGCCTACTAAGTCAAACAATGCATAACCGACTACACTAGTCGAATGGCGCTATAACTATGCCAGCTGTAAATAGGTGTAACAACCTGAATATAATAAGTAATGAGTCAGTGGCCATGTGAGAGTCATAATGACCACCGACGTGCTAAGTGTAGACGTGTGGACCCATCTAACCAGGCGGTCCATCATCCATGTCCACATGTGTTGAGCTTGCCATCTCAACACTCCCCCTCAAGCTCAACTGCATCTCTGCAACTCCAAGTAAGCTTCGAAACTTTTGAAGCTTCTCTGTACCCAATGCCTTCGTGAAGATATCAGCTATCTGATCCTGTGTGCTGACATACACCAAGTCAATCTCACCTGCTAGTACCTTCTCTCTCACAAAGTGGTAGTGTACCTCAATATGTTTTGTCCTGGCATGGAACACAGGGTTCCTAGCCAACTGTATACTGCTCATGTTGTCACAATAAATGACAACTGGACCTTCCACCTGCACATCCAAATCAGCCAGTAACTTTTGCAGCCATACTACCTCACATGCTGCAACAGCAGCACCTCTATACTCAGCCTCTGTACTCGACAAAGCAACTGTAGATTGCTTTTTGCTGCTCCATGCAACTGCTGCACTACCAAGAGAGAACATGTATCCGCTGGTAGATCGTCTATCAGACATACTACCAGCCCAATCTGCATCTGTGTATCCAATCACCTGTACGTCTGTACATGCCTCATAGAAAAGCCCATAATGTAATGTGGACTTCACATATCTCAATATGCGTCTCACTGCATCCAAATGTGGCTTTCTAGGTACTTGCATAAACTGACTCACAAGACCAACAGCATAGCTCAAGTCTGGCCTTGTAATGGTCATGTAGATCAAACTCCCCACTATCCTCCTGAACATAGTAGGGTCTTCTATCTCATCCCCAACATCAGCACTCAGCTTTACATTCTGCTCCAACGGGACTGAAAGTGGTTTGCATGCAGTCATACCATACTTGGACAACATATCCAAGCCATACTGTCTTTGGAACAGCCATATACCATCATCACATCTGATCACCTCAATGCCAAGGAAGTACCTTAGCTCACCTAAATCCTTCATCTCAAACTTCATCTTCAAATAGCCCTTGACTTCAGCAATCCCACTATCACTATCACCTGTAATAATCAAGTCATCCACATAGATGACTATGATAACCAAACCTGCATCTCCCTTTCTCACATAAAGTGAGTGATCAGCATCAGAAACATAAAAGCCAATATTGACAAGATACTCTCTGATCTTGTCAGACCATGCTCTTGGTGCTTGCTTGAGCCCATAGAGTGCCTTCTTCAACCTGCACACATACGTGGGATGCTCTAAATCTTCATAACCTGCTGGCTGATCCATGTACACTTCTTCCTGCAAATCACCATGCAAGAAGGCATTCTTTACATCCATTTGCTGCAACCTCCAACCTTTGGCTGCTGCCAAAGCAATCACACATCTGACAGTTGCCATCCTAGCAACTGGACTGAAGGTTTCATCATAATCTATGCCATATGTCTGGGCATAGCCTTTTGCAAACAGCCTAGCTTTGTACCTGCTAATAGAACCATCTGCATTGTGCTTAATCTTATAAACCCACTTACATCCAATAGCTTTCTTTCCCTTTGGCAATGATACTAGATCCCAAGTCTTATTGGCCTCTAGTGCAGCCATCTCCTCATCCATTGCTGCATCCCAATGAGCATGACCAACAGCCTCCTCAAAACATGTGGGCTCAACATCCTCAACTAGTTTCACCATATAAGCATAATGGTGAGCTGCATAACCCTCAAAACCAAATCTTTTAACAGGGTATCTCACCCTGCTAGACCTGCGTACCACTGGATCACTCAATGGAGTCTTTGCATTAACACGTGCTCTCTGCACACCTGGAGTCCTCACTGAAGGAATGCCAAGCTCATCATCCAAGCTCTCTGAGCCACTGGAGTCTCCATCAAGAACTGCATCAATGCCTTCTGACACTTTATTCTTTCCTTTGTCTTTACCTGTAGTGCTACTAGATGCACTCGAAGATGTAGAGGTACTCCTTAGTCTCCCAGACCAAGGACTACCAGATGATGTCTCTGGTCCACTAAGAGTCCGTGATTCTTGCCTTTCAGCCTGCACATGAGTGTCATGATCATCATCAACATCCAATGCATCACCACTAGATGCATACCAACTGCTCATTTCATCAAAGATGACATCCCTGCTCACTCTGAACTTACATGTGACAGGGTTGTAACAGCGATACCCTTTTTGCTCTAAAGAGTATCCAATAAAGATACACTTTTCAGCCTTTGGATCCAGTTTCTTCCGCAACTCATCTGGCACATGAACATACGCAATGCAGCCAAATACTTTCAAGTGTGAAACATCAGGCTTCTTACCTGTAAAACATTCTTCAGGGGTCATACCATGAACTGCAGCTGTGGGAGTTCTGTTCATAATATAAACAGCAGTATGAACAGCCTCAGACCAAAAATGCTTAGGCATACTCTTTTCAGCCATCAAGGCGCGTGCAACTTCTGCAATATGCCTGTTTTTTCTTTCTGCAACCCCATTTTGCTGTGGGGTATACCTGCATGTGAACTGTCTCTTTATCCCATGAGACCTCAAAAAATCACTGAACTCATTTGAGAGGTACTCTCCCCCTCCATCTGACCTTAGGCACTTTACTTTCAAGCCTGTTTCTCTTTCAACTGCAGCCTTGAAAGTTCTAAAGTGCTCAAAAGCTTCACTCTTTTCCTTCATAAAATATACCCACAGCTTTCTAGAGCAATCATCAATGAATGTGACAAAGTATGAACTGCCTCCAAGAGATACATTTTGTGTAGGCCCCCAAATGTCTGTATGCACAACATCAAGGATATTTCTGCTTACATCCCTGTCATGTGAAAAGGGTTGTCTTGCCTGCTTACCAAACTGACATGCTTCACATACCTTCTGAAATTCTGCAACTTTAAATGTAGGCAAACCTGTAACCAACCCTTTGGACTGCATTAATTTCAGCCTTTGTACATTTGCATGTCCAATGCGTTTGTGCCAAATTTCAATGTCTGCAACAACACCTTTTCCTTTGGCATACATAGCCGCATTCATACTAGGAATTCCAGCATCTAGAGTGAACATACGTCCAACTCTACTTCCCTTTGCTACCAACCTGCACTTGTCATTGAAGTCTTCTACAAAGCAGCCCTTTGCATTAAATCTGACTTGCAGCCCTTGCTCTACCATTTGACCGACTGACACCAAGTTCTTTGTAATAGATGGTACATGTAATACATCTGAAAGACTCTTTGTCTTACCATCATGCAAGGACAAGGGAACTTTTCCAATGTGTGAAATTGGGTGGCATGAGTCATCACCCGTCTGCACATAACCTGCATTCTGCAAATTCTGCATCTCTCCAAACCATTCTGCATGGCTGGTCATATGATTGGATGCACCTGAATCAACATACCAAACATCTTCATGTGTTCCCTTTCCTGTAACAGCATTCAGCATATGCTGCATAACGAACAAACGTTCATTTTTGTCTTCATTCTGTCGTGAAGACGATGCATAGTTTCCTTGCTGCAACTTACCACTGCGGATATCATCTCTCTTAGCATAACATTGGGCTGCAATATGACCTGTTTTGCCACAGTAGTGGCACACAATACCAGAGTTGTTAGAACCTCTGTTCTGCCATCCACCTCTTCCTCTAAAGCTCCCCCTGCCTCTAAAGTTACCACGACCTCCTGAAACCTGCATATCGCCAAATTGCTGATTCAATCTGTTTTGCTGGTTATCACTACCACGTCCTGCACCACGGCCTCTTGAAGAGAACCTGCCACGTCCCCTTCCAGAACTGGAGTAGAAAGCTTGGACTTGTTCACCACTTCTTTCAGATGTCTCACTCTGCATGTTGATCTCTTCAGTGATCATAAGAGAGACCAATTCATCGAAATCTGGAAATGGCTTTCTGACATATACGGAAGTTACAAAAGACTTCCAAGCCTTTTCATTGTTAAGTCCACCCAAGGTAGACGACACCAAATCATCATCATCGGGCATTGCATCAATCGCTGCCAATGCATCTGCAATGCTTCTTACCTTCAGTGCATACTCATTGATAGACATCTTCCCTTTCTTTAATGTATTCAACTCTTGCTTGAGTTGAATCTTTCGTGCCTTTGTATTTACAGAAAACATACTTTCAAGTATGGTCCAAGCTGCATATGCATTCTCTGCATTTCTAATGTGTCCCAGCATGTTATTGTCAATTACTGCAGACAACCAATACATGACCTTCTTGTCTTTTGCATTCCATTCCTTTCGTGCCTTTGTCTCTTCTGCAGTTGGAGGATCACTCACCTCCGGCTCCTTTTCTTCACCTGAAACGAACTCGTAGAGACCTTTTCCAATAAGAAAGTTCGTGACACGGAACTTCCATGAAGGGTAGTTGTTCTTGTCGAGCTTCTCAATGATGGGGCTTCCACTATTCTCTGCCATTATCACAATAATAATACCAAACAGCAAGCAAATCTTCTGCAACCCTCGACCTGTAGTACACAGCAATTCACCAGACAGCCTTTTCCACTGTCTGCTCAACAATACATGCAATCTGCAACCAATTTGCAGATAAACCTTGTGTTTACTCACTGGTAAACACCTTTGAACTTACAGATCTGAAATCTGTAACCTGCGCACCCACGTTCGGTCAATACAGTCGAAGTCACAGTGTACCCCGAAACTGCTGTCCGCAACCTTGCGGCTCTAAAACGGGCCCTGAAACGGCCTCAAATGCCCAAAAAAGGGCTTATCTGCAGAATATACAGCGCTCTTCGCGCACACCAAATCTCACTGCAATCTGAGATTTTTGCTCTGCCCTGCTTCCGGTGCCTCCACAGGCACTATCCAAGAGAAGGAGTGGAAGAATGGGAGAGATTCTTACCCGTAGCTTGCTTGCTCGAACCTTGCTTCTTCTCCTTCACTTCAACCTTCGAAATCAGCCTCTCTCAATGGCGCGGCTCTGATACCATGTCAAGAATCGCGTGGTGGAGGGGATTGCTCAAGATGCTGCGCCGAACACACACAGAATGCACAAGGAGAAGCTCACTCAAGAGACAAGAAGAGAGATGGAGGCCAAAACGTTTTCTTGCTGATTTCTTCTTCTTCTTCCACACACTTTACAATGTACACAAAGTATAGATAAGATACAACATAAAGGAAAGTGGCCTACTAAGTCAAACAATGCATAACCGACTACACTAGTCGAATGGCGCTATAACTATGCCAGCTGTAAATAGGTGTAACAACCTGAATATAATAAGTAATGAGTCAGTGGCCATGTGAGAGTCATAATGACCACCGACGTGCTAAGTGTAGACGTGTGGACCCATCTAACCAGGCGGTCCATCATCCATGTCCACATGTGTTGAGCTTGCCATCTCAACACGCTGCTCAAGGGAAAAAACAAACGAACAAACTCCACTCTTCATTTCGAATCCAGGATATATACCATGCTTCCTTACCAAATAATCCCTTAGAAAACTGACCCTCTATCCTACGGCATGGGATAACCTTACGCTCTCAATCGTGGGTCAAATTCCTAAGAAAACAAGTGCTCAGTCCAGGAGCTTTTCCGTTGATACCATGATCTATGCATAGTGCATAATGTGAACGGTTTAGTGCACAAACAGAAGAAAAGTAGCATTGTGCATCGTGCGAAACCATTCTTTTCATGATTTCCATGCTAGCGTTTATATGCTGCAATGGGAAAAGACATGGAGCCTTACGCTCATGCTGCCTTTCCCTTTATTTTAAAACAACGTCCTATAGGCATGATGCAACACATAAACCAGATTTTAGTTCATGTTTTGACGCTCAACCTCCCCTCTCACCCTGCCGTTTAATGTTTTGCATTTGTTGATAGGTGAAAGGGTCGTTTTCTGTGTGTTTCCTTACAAAGAAAGCGATAAACATGAGCGGAGACATAGAAACGAGGGTAAACCGATGCCAACCTCATTCTTTACCTTCATTATATGCTGCACAAATACACATGTAATTTTTTGGAATTTTTCTTTTATCATTTCCTAATTTTCTCCCATTTAAAATCCATTTTTCACCATTTTTTGGTATTTTTCCTCTATTTTCTTCAATAAAAAATGACTAGAAATTAAGATTGATTGTGGGTTGTGGCCCTTAGGTTCCTTGACAGCAAAATTTTAGGTTTTTTAGGCATTATGTCTCATATTTCCCATTCATTTTGCAAAAACCCCCTTTTTACCCCTTAAACGCGTGTTTTTCGGGTTTTATACCATTAATTTCAGCTATATCATTTATGATTTTCTGATTTTTTGATTATAAAATGTTGAAACTCATAGAAAACAGCATCATAATGCATAATCAGTCCATGGGAACAATGTTTCATCAATCAAATAGCATAAAAACTCATTTTTCTTCATTAAAAATTGAATTACCGCTTAGGTTTCGTGTTTTGGGATCTCGGTTTTGCTGCAGGATAGCGGGTTAGCCCACATTCAATGTCCAGCATCTTCACAATCAGGAATCTTCATGTATACATTGACCCGGAAGCAATCCGGTCCCAACCGGACAATCTTTCCTTCACCGTTCTTCATTTCCTCTTGCACGCAAGAACAACCCTTTAGAGGAGACAGAGGGAGGAGAGAGAAAGACTAGATCTAGTTCTCTTCATTCAGTCCATCATTCTATGAGAGAAAATAGGCAATAAGATGAGCAAAGGGAGAGAAGTCAAGCCCCATGATCAGTTCTATGGGGTCTTCATAGCCTGCAAACCCAAGATCCATGGCATGAAGCGAAAAATGCACCTGCTGCTTCATGCCGTTTGTCACGCCATGTTTTCCTCTTCTCTCCACGTTTTTTCCCAAAATATATATAAAATTTGGGGGGAAGGGGCGGGGGGGGGGGGGGGGGGGGGGGGGTCGTCCAAGGCTCCCAAAAGGCACATCCCACTTTGGCCAAACTTTGGTCCTTTGGTCCACCTTTTCGAATCTTGACCGTTTCTTGGCCATTTCCCCGTCCTGGCTCCGATTCGAGCTTTGAAAAATTATGGGTGTCTGGCTTGACATCCCGCATTGACTCGCAACTCCTGACAACCCACACAGCAGTTGGAATAATTATCAAAAATCCACAAGTGTCGCTCGAGCGCCTTTTAAAAGTCGTCTTTCACTTGGTGCTTAAAATCGTCCTAGCTGGAGCCGCCACCTTCGATGTTGAATATTTTTCCCTTAAATTCTGGATTTTTTGGCAAATTTCAGGCACATCCCGGGCTCAAAACTCTGCTCTCAATAAAAGATATTCCCATGGGGAGAATATGGAAGATAAATTGAATGTTAGTATGCTGAAGTGAGTGGAACAAGAAAAACCAGAAAATAGCACATTTTATTGCTAAATATATCAAGAAAATGGGAAAAATAAGGAAACAAAATAGAAATACGTCTTGGAAAAATAAAGAAAAATCTAATGATTGTTTGTGGATGTATGGTAGTGGCAAAGCATGAGGTTTAGTCTCAGTTTGCCCTATCTCTTTGTTAAAGTTTGTGATTTATTACTTTTTCTACATCAAAACATGACAAAATGAACCTCCACACCTATGCAACGAAAGCAATACCTAAATGTAGGGGGTTGGGATGTTTGAATAGTGTGATTTGTGTGCTGATTGTTGCTGATTTTCTAATGCATACCATGGCATAGAGTCCATGTTATTTTTATTAAGAGGATAGTAGCACGAGTGTTATCTCGGTGCTATCCTTACATCGCTGCAACGGGTTAGAGAATAAGCAGTAAAAGCGTGATTGTGCACAAGCACTTTGCTGATTTAAAATGATGTTTGAGAACTTTAGAATCATTCACCTTTGCATGTGCATGAAAGCATGGTATCGGAATAAAAACGGCTGGATGCATAGCACCTGTTTTCCATGACAATGACCCACGCTGAGTGTGGAAAGGCATCCTAAGCTGTAGGATAGACGTTCGGTTCTTGGGGGACTATTTAGTGAGGAAGCATGGTATATCTCCTGGAGTTCTTTTGAAATGAAGAGTGGAGTTTGTTCATTTGTTTTATATGTTGAGCAGCGCATCAAGGGGCCGATCCCTGCGATGTAGGATAGCTCTAGTGGGGCCGCGGTGTTTCCACCAAGAGGTTGCCTCCCATGTATGTGATTATCGTGGTATTTATTGCCAGTGTATATGGGTACTCTTTCTGAGGAGTTTATAGAAAGGGAAACGTTGGACTACAAAACTATAAAACTATAAACACATAGATTAAGCTTTAGGGCAGTTTGTCCTTTAGTAGAAGATAGATGCTCCTGGTCCGCGAGGCCATGAGGGTGTGTTTGTCTGTTATGAGTATGAGGTCCGGCTAGTGCCATAGCCAGTGCCGGCCCATTTCAGGTCCCATCAGTGGTGCGTCTATCGGGAGCTGCCAACAAGTGGTGGTTCTTGAATCTAGGGTTCTAGGTACCAAAAAGTTGGTTTATGTCCTCTGACAAGGACCGTCAAGCCGAAATACAAAAAGTCGAACGTGCTGAGAGGGCTAGACGGCAGTTAGAGATTGTAAGTCGCTATTCTCCTCAAAGGAGTAGTCCGATATGCATAAGAGGTAGTGGTCTTAGTAACCCAACTACTGCACATAGTCCTTTAGGTGCAGGAGGAAGCATAAGTTCCTTCTCTCTTCCACCAAGTCAACCCACTTCAAGTGGGGGTATAATCCCATCAGTCCAAACTCCTATTGTCAATCCGATTGTCATCATGGCACAACCCATTGCAATTCCTGCACGGACGTTGGATCTGCCAGCTTTAAGAGTTCCTTTGCCCATTTTTAATGGGTTAGCTGAAGAAGATGCAAAGTTTCACATTTGTGAATTCCAAAGATTACTGTTTAATTACCGCATCCAAGATGAGGGACATCTTATGATGTTCTTTAACATGACATTAAAAGGAAGGGCTGCAATATGGTATCATAGCATAGAGACTGGAACCATAACCACAATCGATCAATTCTATGCAGCTTTCCGAGGAGAATATGCCCCTAAAAGAGGTGGCCAATACTGGTTGCGTGTTTTTGTCAAGATTATGGGAGAGAAGGAAGGAGTCTCACTTGTAGCTTTCTTGCTTGCACAATGGGGGAATACACACATAGGTGGAGGCTGAAAATAGTTTTCCTCTTCTTAGTTGTGTAAGCCAAAAAGAACTCTCATTCAAAGAAATAGAAGAACCCTATATATGGGTCTCAAACTAAACTCAAATAACTAAGGTGGCATACTAATTGAGCCACGAACTAGAGTAGATAAGGATAGCTGTCATCTAGCTATTATTCATGGGCGGTGTACCAACTGACAAGTCGGTGACATAAATGCACAACCGTCACCTTGGCATATCACGAGTGGAGCTCGATATCTCAACACTCCCTCTCAAGCTCAATCCCAATTCCTGCACACCAAGTAGGTCTCTGAACTTGCGTAGCTTCTCTGCGTGCAATGCCTTCGTAAATATGTTAGCTACCTGATCCTCTGTGCTGACATAAACTAGATCAATAAGACCTAGTAAAACCCTCTCCCACACATAGTGATAATGCACCTCAATGTGCTTTGTTCTAGCATGATAGACTGGGTTATTTTCCAAGTGTATACTACTCATGTTGTCACAATAAATGACAATTGGCCCATCTGTAGGTTGATGCATATCATAAAGTAGCTTATGCAACCAAGCTACCTCACATGCAGTCATTGCTGCACCCCTGTACTCAGCCTCTGTACTCGACAAGGCAACTATAGGCTGTTTCTTGCTGCTCCAAGTGACTGCAGCACTCCCAAAAGAGAACACATATCCACTGGTAGATCGTCTATCAGAAATAATACCAGCCCAATCAGCATCAGTGTATCCATGCAACTGTATCTGAACCCCAGTCTCATAAAATAGTCCATACTGCAATGTGGACTTCACATACCTGAGTATGCGTCTAGCCACATCCAAATGCGGTTTTCTTGGAGCCTGCATAAACTGACTTACCAATCCAACATCATAGCTCAAATCTGGCCTGGTAATAGTCATATAAATCAAACTTCCTACTATGCGTCTGTACATAGTAGGGTCTTCGAGAAGCTCACCTGCATCTGCGCTCAACTTCACATTCTGCTCCAAAGGAACTGAAATAGGCTTACAGCCTGTCATCCCATATTTGGACAGCATGTCCAATCCATACTGCCTTTGCAAGAGTCGTATCCCACTTGGTGATCTAATCACCTCAATGCCCAAGAAATAACGCAGCTCTCCCAAATCCTTCATCTCAAACTTTTGCTTCAATAGCATTTTCACATGAAAGATATCTTTATCACTGTCACCTGTCATAATCAAATCATCAACATAAATGACAAGTAGCATAATACCTTTCTCTGTTTTTCTCACATAAAGTTAGAAATCTGCCTTGGAAATCTGAAAGCCAATAGTGACAAGATACTGTCCTATCTTGTCAGACCATGCTCTAGGTGCTTGCTTCAAGCCATACAAGGCTTTCTTCAACCTGCAAACAAACTCAAAATGAACAGCATGCACATAACCTGGTGGCTGCTCCATATATACCTCTTCTTGCAAATCACCATGCAAGAAGGCATTCTTTACATCCATCTGATGTAAAGACCATTCCTTTGATGCAGCCATAGCAATGACTGCTCTTACGGTTTCCATCCTTGCAACCGGACTAAATGTTTCTTCATAATCAATGCCATATGTTTGTGCATACCCCTTGACTACTAATCTTGCCTTGTATCTGTTCACAGAACCATCTGCATTGTGCTTCACCTTATAAACCCACTTACAACCAATTGCATTCTTACCTTTAGGAAAAGGTACCAATTCCCATGTAGCATTTGCTTCCAAGGCATCCATTTCTTCATCCATGGCTTTCTCCCATTTTTCTTTTCCCATGGCTTGCTCAAAAGAAGTGGGTTCTGGTTCCTGTATCACTTTGACCATATATGCATAGTGAATGGCTGTAAATCCATCATATTTCAGCCTATCCACAGGATACCTAGCTCTGGTAGACCTGTGCAAAGCAGGTTCACTCCCAGGTGCTCTCAAAACGTCCCTGGTTTTCCTTACTCTAGGTGTAACAATAGAAGGAATACCCAACTCATCATCAATGCTCTGTTCTGAGCCACTGGATTCACCATCCACATAAGAGTGACATGCATTCACATCAAACATGGGCTGATCTATCTTCTCTTTTCCTTTTCGTGATACCTGCTTACCACTATCTGCATTGCTTTGAGAAGATTCTCCTTATCTCAATCTGCCTGTCCATGGCGAAGAATGTGAACCACTGCTAGAGGACGCTCCAGGTCCACTAATATCTTGTGACTGCTGCTATGAATTCTGTGCACCATTACCATTTTGTGCATCTACATTATCAATCACATTTACTGGTTTATACTAGCTACTCATCTCATCAAAAGTAACATCTCTGCTCACTGTAAACTTATGAGTAGAAGGGTTATAGCATCTATACCCTTTCTGCCTGCAAAGAGTAACCAATAAAGATGCACTTCTCAGCTTTTGGATCCAACTTGGATCTCAACTCATCTGGCACATGAACATAGGCAATGCAACCAAAAATCTTCAAATGAGAAATATATGGTTTCCTACCAATATACCTCTCCTCTAGAGTCATCCCATGTATTGCTACAGTGGGAGTCCTGTTCATTATGTAGACTGCTGTAGCAACTGCCTCATCCCAGTAAAAATCTGGCAAGTCTTTTTCGTTGAGCATGGCATGAGATACCTCTCCAATATGCCTATTTTTCCTTTCTGCAATTCCACTTTGTTGTGGGGTATGACTGCATCAATATTGCTGCTTTATGCCATGCTCCTGCAGGAACCTTGCAAACTCATTTGAGAGGTACTCTCCCCCTCCATCTGACCTTAGGCATTTTATTTGCAGGCCTGTTTCTTTTTCAACCATAGCTTTAAGAGTTTTGAAATGCCCAAAAACTTCACTTTTCTTTTTCATAAAATACACCCAAACTTTTCTGCTATAGTCATCAATAAAAGTGACAAAATAATGACAGCCTCCAAGAGATGTAGCTTTAGTAGTCCACACATAAGAGTGGATTAATTCCAATGGCTTCTTACTCTCTTGAACATGTCTAGGAAATGGTTTCCTTGCCTGTTTTCCAAATTGACAGGCTTCACATACCTTATGCATTTCTGCAACCTTGAATTTAGGCAATCCTGCAACAATATTTTGGGCTTGCATTGATTTAAGTCGCTGTACATTAACATTACCAATGCGTTTATGCCAGATATCAATATTTGTAACTACACCGGTCCCATGTGCAAACATTGCTGCACTCAATTCAGGCATGTCTGCATCCAACATAAACATTCTGCCCTTGTTTTTTCCTTTTGCTATCAAGTGACCTTTATTTTTCATATCCTCAACAAAGCATCCATGAGAATTAAATCTGACCTGCAAGCCCTGCTCAACCATTTGACCAATAGAAACCAAGTTCTTGGTGATATTCGGGACATGAAATACATCGGTCAGGTATTTCTTTTTCCCATCCTGCATAGACAAAGGAGTATTTCCAATCTGCACAATAGGATGTGCAGTATCATCAATAGTCTCCACAAATCCTAGTTTTTCCATTTTCCTTGCATCCTGCATCCATTCTGCATGACCTGTCATGTGGTTTGATGTACCTGAGTCAACATACCACACATCGTTTCTTTCTTCTGCACTTGTCACAGAATTGGTCATGTGCTGCACCATAAACAAATGCTCATTTATGTCATCACCCTGTCTACTAGAAGATGCATAATTCCCTTGTTGCAATTTTCCATTCATGATGTCATTCTGCTTTTTATAGCAGTCTTTAGCCATATGATCCATTTTACCACACTAATAGCATTCAACATTGTTGTTTGCATTTTGGTCTCTTTGCCATCCACCACGACCTCTTTGGCTCCCCCTGCCTCTAGAGTTACCACGTCCTCCTCCATTGACTGGTTTTCTTGAGTTTGCTGCATATTCTGATTTCTACCACGGCCTCCAGATCGACCTCCTCTACCTTTGCCTCTACCTCTTCCAACATTTGAGTAGAAGACAGGTTCTTTTGAAGTTCCTCCTGAAGAAGATGCACCACCATTTCTCTACTCCTCAGAAATTAGAAGAGCAATCAACTCCTCAAAATCAGGAAATCTTTCACAGACGGAAATGGATGTTCGGAACTGTGCATAATCCTTTCCTAGACCATTCAAGGCTAGAGAAACTAAATCATCATCTTCCACTGGCAACCCAATGGAAGCAAGTGCATCTGCAATCTTCTTCACCTTCATGTGGTAGTCATTAATGCTCATACTTTCTCTTTGCACATTGTGCAACTCTTGCTTGAGCTGCATTTTCCTGGCTTGCGTATTTGTGCTATACATTTTTGACAAAGTATCCCATGCCTCCTTTGGCGCACTTGCATCTTGAATATGCACAATCATAGAGTCTGAGATGCTGATAGACAGCCAGTACATAACTTTCCTGGCTCTCTCATGCCATGCTTTAAATGCCTGCATTTGTTGTTGATTGGGAACATCACGAAGAACTGGTTCTTCTTCATTTCCTGCAACGAATTCCGAATATCCTTTTCCCATAAGGAAATTCGTCATTCTAAACTTCCATGCTTGGAAGTTGTTCTTGTCAAGCTTTTCAGTGACAATCTGTGAAAGAGAATCAGACGCCATTACAGAACACTGCAAAAAATTCTTTCACTACAAAGAACACAACTTCAGCCTCACAAGGGCTAATCTGCAAAAGTGACGAAAGTGGTATTTGACCACACAGTCACTTCCTAGTGACGATTTTGTATCAACAGGCAACAAGGATGATTCTGTAACTCCCAATGTCTCTACACAGGCATACGATGCAATTTCTATAGTAACTTTTCACCGACCTGTAGAACAATGGTCGCACAGCATAAAATAGGGCCTTTTCTTGAGTGCATGCAAAAAACTTCCGCCTCCAAAACAGGCCCTGAAATGGCCTCAAATCAAAAAAACAGGGTCACCGAGGGCTAAAGCCCATGCCCGCAGCAAGGGCGTCTCAACCTGAGACAATGCACTCTTGCAATTTTCGGCTGTGCTACCTGCAGCAGAGATCTGCTCCCAAAACAGAAAATGAAAGCAACATTGCTCCTCTTACCAGAACACCGCGAACTTGGTTTGCTTTCTTGAGCTCCTTACCACGAACAAGGCTCTGATACCATGTCAAGATTATGGGAGAGAAGGAAGGAGTCTCACTTGTAGCTTTCTTGCTTGCACAATGGGGGAATACACACACAGGTGGAGGCTGAAAACAGTTTTCCTCTTCTTAGTTGTGTAAGCCAAAAAGAACTCTCATACAAAGAAATAGAAGAACCCTATATATGGGTCTCAAACCAAACTCAAATAACTAAGGTGGCATACTAACTGAGCCACGAACTAGAGTAGATAAGGATAGCTGTCATCTAGCTATTATTCATGGGCGGTGTACCAACCGCATTTACAACTGACAAGTCGGTGACATAAATGCACAACGGTCACCCTGGCATATCACGAGTGGAGCTCGATATCTCAACAGTTTTGAATGCAACATGCCAAGACCCCCATGAGAATGTGAAAGCCTATGCCAAGAAGCTTAAGGAAGTGTTTCGTAAGTTACAAACTTACATTCCCATTCCACCGGCTGCCCAATTGCAGTACTTCTTGCATGGATTGGATTTCAATATTCAGGTACAATTGAGCAGTGTGGCTTTAGCCGATATAGACACCACCATTACGCGGGCAGAAGGAGTAGAGTCACGATTACAAATGGCCTACTCCTCTCGAATAAATCTTAATGCGGGTTTAGTACCTAGATGCAATTTACCATTGATAAATGGAAGTCAAGGGATGCCTATGAATAACCCTAATGGGAGAGGAAGCATGGTTCAAAATGTACCTTTGCTACCAGCTCCTCCCAGTGTGACTATGCCTATGGCTAGTCAGTTGGCTCCACCAAGTGTTGGAGGCCAAGCTTGGAATCCTAATGTTGTTCCTGTGAGTCAACAACCAATGCCCAATCAAATTGTTAGGTCAATGGAACGACGGATAGACAATCAAGGCTATGAGTCAAGTGCCTCTAATGTCCTTGGGGATGTTAAGGATATGATGAAGCATTATACCGACATGATTTCTGAACAATATCGGCAAATAGCTGTTGACGTCAATTTCTTGAAGAAGCAACAAAATCTGATAGGAAGTCGACGCCCTGAAGAGGGTGGTCCCTCAAGATTCAGCTGTAAGTGGTGTGGCAGACAACATTTCCCTAGAAACTATCCAAATGTTAAATGTGATATTTGTGGGAAGTCGAGCCATTTACCCGCTACCTATTGGAGTAAGATTAGTTCCCTCCAACAAGGGAGTAAACAACCAGGTCTAGTTAATCATAGAGCACAAGGTAATAACCTCCAGCAAAATGATGGACCAAGACAAATATTGCAAAGGGGAAAGACCACTATAGAGGAGTTGCCACAAGGCAATGGAGTCAGCCTTATTGAGGATGTACGCATCATTGACGCTGAAACCTCTAACCTACGAGCCGTGACAAGAGGCCAAAAGGCTAAAGAGGGTGATAGAGATAATGCAAAACCGGTCGAGGGAAACCCT
This sequence comes from Lygodium microphyllum, assembly GCF_053477565.2. NCBI lineage: Eukaryota > Viridiplantae > Streptophyta > Polypodiopsida > Schizaeales > Lygodiaceae > Lygodium > Lygodium microphyllum. The sequence goes on from NC_141143.1 coordinate 9,856,787, forward strand.
AAGCAAGGGGATAAGGGGATGCAAGTCTTGAATCCTGGCGGGGAAGGTGGACCTCTAAGGCCTGTCGTTAAAAAAATTGATTCTAAGAAGGATGAGGAAGTGCCAAGAAAGAAGGCAAAAGCTAAAAGAGAAGCACCAAAGCCGGTCCTGAGACCAAAAGAAAGAATGGTTTGGCGAGAAAAGAGAGCTTTGGCTACCTATCATGATTTTGATTTAGCAAGTTCTCTTTGCGAAGTCAAACCAGATGTAAACCTCTTACAGTTGATTAAATTATCTCCAGGAGTACGCAAGGAATTCAAGAAGATCCTACGTATTGGGTATATTGTAGAACCTTTGGGCATAGTACGAGTAGGGGAAGATTGGTTTAATCATGCTGAAAAGAATTGCCCTAGGGTTCCAGCATACGTGGATGGAATATTAGTGGAGCATGCTATTGTAGACACACTGGGTCTTTCGTCAATATCATGAGTTCAGAGTTGATGGAGAGGTTGGGTCTAGGCATTCAAAAAGATAGCTCCACCCTTCTTAGAATGACTGATGATAGTCTAAGGCAACTAGAAGGTTGTGTTACTAAGGTCCATGTTATAGTTGCAAGTGTAGGATGGTTCTTGGACTTTAGGGTGATAAGATTTGCGGGACGTCCTAGCTATCGAATCTTGCTAGGCAAGCCTTGGATCTTACAAATAGATTGTTAAGTCGATATACCCGCCGATTGAGTGGTTCTAGGTAGAGGTGCTAATTGAGTAATAGTCGATGCTTACCCTGAGTCTCCTCAGAGTGAGAGAGCTCCTTTATCCTCTACTGAATTAGAGAGAGTAGATGATCCATCTGATAGTGAGACATCATCAAGTGATGAATCTAGGGAGGGGTCCACTATAGAGGACATTTATCAGATAACTCTAAATGAGCCGATAGAGCCGCAAGATAGGATAAGAGACGCGGATGTGATTGAGTTGGACCTTGGCACGCCGAATGATTCGCGGCCAATTAAATTAGGTTCCATGCTCAGTTCAGCAGAAAGGGAGGACTATGTGTCCTTGATTCAGGAATTCCGTGACATCTTTGCTTGGAGTTATGACGAGAGCTGAGAGGCATTCCTCCCAGCCTGGCTGTTCATACTATTCCTGTAAAAGAAGACAGTCATCCTGTGCATCAAAAAGTAAGGCATATGCCTTTTGAATTGAGGGACGGGTTGTTTGAGGAGTTATAGAAGCTACGAAAAGCTGATTTAATCTTCCCTGTACAGCACACAGAATGGTGTTCACCAGTTGTTATCAGGAAGAAGAAAAACAACCAAATCCGACTATGTGTAGATTTTAGAGAGCTAAATAAGCAGACGGTTAAGGATTCACCCGTTGCCATTTATTGACCAAATTTTGGATCAATTGGTGGATAGGGAAATATATTCGTTTATGGATTGCTTTGTTTGTTACAACCAGATGGCAATTGCAGAAGAGGACAAGTTGAAAACAACTTTCATCACTGTCTTTGGTACTTTTACGTACCATGTGATGGCCTTTGGATTGTGCAATGCACCTGAATCATGGCAACAAATAGCAGACAAGACCTTTGGTGACATCTCCCCAGATGAGTTGAAAGTATTTATCGATGACTTGGGGGCAGCCACTATAAGGAAAAGGATGTTGATTAACTTAAGAAAGTGCTTTGAGCGCTGCAGACAATTCTGTATCGCTCTTAACCCACGAAAGTGTGTCTTTGGAGTGCCTTATGGGCTATTGCTAGGCCATGTGGTCAGTTCAGTAGGGATCGCAATTGACCCTGAAAAGATTAAGGTTATAGTCGCTATGAGTCCACCACGCACTCTGAAAGAGGTACATAGCTTTCTCTCATCGATAGGGTACTATCAGAGGTTTATAAATGCCTTGGCAGAAAGGACGTTGCCATTAACGAACTTATTATCCTTTAGCTGTCTATTTGTATGGAGCGGCCCTTGTAAGGTAGCTTTCAAGGATGTGAAATAGGAGCTAGTAAAAGCACCAGTTTTAAAAGCATCTAAAAGAGGTGAGGTATTTTACATATTTTCAACAGCCACCATGCATACCATCAGCTCTGCTGTTTAGCCCAAATCTGGGAGGGAAAGTGGTATCATCCGATAGCTTTTGCTAGTTGAAAATTGGGCATTTCTGAAATTAACTATAGCTACATGGAGAAGTTGTGCCTTGCGATGGTCTTTGCGACTAAAAAATTTAGGCACTACATCCTCTATGAGAAGGTAGTTTTCTGTACGAAGGTGGAAGGGCTTAGATTGCTTATGAATAAGCTACAACTGCCTGATCGTTTGGCAAAGTGGTTAATCACTTTGCAGGAGTTTGATTATGAGATTAAGAGTAAGCCACTGAGGTTGCAGGGGATTGTGGAATGCCTTGTGGATTTCGAGGAGCCGAAAGAGGCTTTGGCTGAAGGAAGTGATATTGAAGAAATGTTTAAAATTGATACAACTACTATGCCATCTTGGTATGTTGCTATTACGCATTATCTATCAATAGGAGAGACTAGAGCTGGTTTATCAAAGTCTGAAAAGAGGAAAATCAGACAACATGCTTTGAAGTTTTCCTTGATCGTAGGTACATTATATCGGCAGGGTGTTGATGATATCTATTGCCGATGTGTGATGCCTGACAAGGTTCCTTTCATTTTGGAAGAGTGCCATGACTCTGTATGTGGAGGGCACTTTGCAGGACGGTTGATGGCACAGAAAGCTTTAAGAGCTCGATATTGGTGGCCATCCATCTTCCAAGATTCGTTTGAGTACGTTAAGAGATGTGATACCTGACAAAGACATGACAACAGAGAGAATAGGAAACACCCACTTACGCCTATCATGGCTATCCTTCCATTTGAGAAGTGGGGCATTGACTTTCTGGGTCCTGTCACCCTGTCATCTACTACTCAAAAGAGGTACATTAGAGTAGCAACTGATTATTTCACAAAATGGTCAGAAGCGCGGGCGACGAGGTAGGACACTGCAAAAGAGATTGCAAGTTTTCTTTTAGAGCAGATTATCTGCTGTTTCGGTCCACCGAAGGAACTAGTGTCGGACCGTGGAACCCATTTTTAAAATAAAGTGATTAAAAGCTTGACTGAAGCTTGGCAAATCAAGCACAATAAGACAACCCCCTATAATCCGCAAGCAAACGGGCAAGTCAAAAGTACTAATAAGCAGCTTGTGGGTATCTTGTCTAAATTAGTCTCTAAGAAGAAATAAGATTGGGACAGGAAGTTGTATGTGGCAGTATGGGCATACAATACAACGTTCAATCGAGCTACCGGCCATACTCCATTTAAATTAGTTTATGGGAAAGAGTGTGTGTTACCCCTAGAAATCGAGTTGCCAACCATACGGTTTGCAATTAACCACTCTTTGGGAAATGAGGATTCACTCTTTGAACGTTTCACGACTATAGCCCACTTGGATGAACTGAAATTGCAGAGCTTATTACACCAGGAAGTAGCTAAACGTCGGATGAAGCAGTTGCACAACCTTAAAGCAAAGAAGTATACCTTTAAAAAAGGACAATTAGTTCTGTACTATGATGCACGTAGGGAGCTGATTCCAGGAATGTTGGAACCTAGATGGGATGGCCCCTACAAGATTGTCAGGATAGGGACAAATAGGTCTATGGCTTTACTAGCTGATTTGCAGGGAGTAGAATTTAAAAATAAGGTTAATCTTAATAAGATTAAACCTTATTATTTCTAAGTATGCTAACACGAAGCAATGCATTGCAGGTCCATGCTAGGGCTGATTTGAGACCTGCAAAAGAGCTTAAAGCTGGTTGATGGGGTGGTTAATTCCTTATTTGGAGCACCCATATATGGAGCAGAGATACCATCAGGGGAAACTCATCTGGTGGAGCAAAGGATACAAAGTGATTGAGCAAGAAGACGGAAGCTTTGTGTGGGAGATCAAAGTCTTCTGCCATCACTGCTTATGACTATTGACAAGTATCCCTGTTGAGTTTAGTGAAGAAGGTGGGATTGAGCCGTCAGTTCATCCTCTCAACATGCTAAATTTTGACTATCATAATTACGAATAGAGGATTTTGTGATGGCAGGTTGTGTAAACCCATTGTGGACATACACATTATATTTTGATGGGGCATCCAGGGGCCCTAATAAAGAAGGGAGTGTTGGAGTAGTAATCCGAGATTCCCGACATAGAGTTACGATGAAGTTAGTTGCTTATCTTGGGGTAGGATTCACTAACAATATGGCGGAGTATAAAGCCTTGATTATGGGACTGCATATTGCCAAGCAAGGTGGTATTCGGCGGTTGTTAGTAAAAGGGAATTCCCAGTTGATCCTGAATCAGCTAGATGGGACATACACAGTGTGGAACCCCATCCTTTGTATGTATCATCGAACTACGATGACACTACTTGACGAGTTTGAGATAGTGTCTCTTTAGCTGATTCCACGTTATTGAAATCAGTTTGCGGATTCAGTGGCAAATCTTGCTTATGAAAAAGACCTTTTCTTCAACTGTGGTCCTAGTTTGGATATTGCTATCAACAATGAGATAGGACCCGATCGCTTGTGGGGAATGTTATCAGAGCATGCAATGGGTGATGCAAAGAGTAGCCGAGACCAATCTACCGTTGTTATCATGGACCCATAGGTTGATTAGACAACATGTTATGCGTACGCCTCTTGCTAGGGATGGGTCATAATCTTATGCATTTAGCTTAGGGCTACGAGTCCTATTTTTCCTCCTTGGAACAGAGCATATTATTGTATATATGTACTATTTCAGGGAGGGATGTGTAACTGTTATTCTGTTTTCTCTCGCTAGGCCAAGAGGGCCATTTTTGCAAGGTTTTAAATGATTTATTTCATTAGGCCAAGAGGGCCGATCAGCTTTTTGTAGTGAAGTGTTTTATTTCATTAGGCCAACAGGGCCAGTTGTCTGTTTAGTACATGTGCGGTTAATGGTTTCTTGTTTTAGTCCTATGCTAGACAGGTTTGAAGAAGAACTTGGAAGGAGCCTATGTCGCATGGAAGCTTCTCGTGGCCCTATCCAAGTGATATCTCTCCTTTACGAGTACCGTGTTTTTTCTACTATATGTGTCTGTGTACTTGTAGGGGATTTTCTTTTCTTGATTGGGGAACGGAGTCCAAGGCATGAAGTCCCAGGTTTAGGTTAGGCATGTCTGAGGGAGGTCTGAGTAGTCGTTGCCTCCTGTAAAGACATTGCCAAGCATCAAAATACCTATTTCAAAAGGCAGTTCTAGTGACCCTGTTCTGCTAGCCTACTAGGTAGTCGTTCTAGGAGTTCTTGTTAGTTGTGAGGCAACTAGAGAAGCCTACCAGAGAAAAATGCTAATGGTAGAGGGAAAAAAAACCCTGAATATCTCAAAGACAATAAATATATACAAAGATGTATAGAAAAGAAAAGAAATGAAAATTTATAAGCAGTTTCTCATCGCCTAGCGAAGGCCTGGTAGGTTCCTGGGGACGAGTCCCGATGCCTTGTCTTCCTAAGGGTGGCATCTTGCTGGAAAAGAAGAAAGTAAGGAAGGTAGAAGCGAAAATAAAAGTGAGCATCAGAAAAGGATTAAGTGTCACCTTGCGAGGGCTTGGTAGGTTCTTGGGTACTGAGACAGGACCTGAGGCTGATGCCTTGTTCTCCTTGGGTCACTACACTCATCTCCCTCCTTTTTACATGCCCGAGTATAGAAAAATAAAACCCTAAAAGAAGAAATGTGTTTAAAAAAAATACTTCTTGATCAGACTATAGGAGTCCTCGCCTAATAGGAGCTCCTGGTTGTGTTTTCCTTAGTTAGGTAGGTAGTTCAGACCACCAGTTAGGGTGACCTCTTTGATAGTTCTTTTTAGTTTGGCCGTGTTGGAGCAGTCGGTTAGTGACTAGCTTCAGACTTTCTATCAAATTGTGCTAGGCCTACTCCTTGTGAATGTCATGCCTTGGTTTTGCCAGGGGGTACGGTAAGCATTGTGCTGTGGTTCAATATGTATCTATTTTGTATCAGCTTGATGCTTCCTTTGGTTGTTTTGTGCGGATTTGTTGTGGGATTCGACGGGCTGAGTCACCCTATCCCATGGTCGCCAATGAGAGTGGAGTTTTGAGCCCGGGATGTGCCTAAAATTTGCCAAAAAATCCAAAATTTAGAGAAAAAATATTTAACATCGAAGGTGGCGGTTGCAGTTAGGACGATTTTAAGCACCAAGTGAAAGACAGATTTTAAAAGGCGCCCGAGCGACACTTGTGGATTTTTGATAATATTTTAGACTACCATGCAGGATGTCAGGAGCTGCCAGTTAGTGCGGAATGTCAAGCCGAACGCCAAGGATTTTTCAGAGCTCGAATTGGAGTCCGGACGAGGAAATGGCCACAAAGTGGACAAGATATGAAGAGGTGGACCAAACCTTGGCCAAAAGGGGGGGTGCCCTTTGGAGGATTTTAACCCCCCTTCAAAATTTGATGAAGAAAATCGTGGGAAGATGGCGTGAACTGCACGGCCGAAAATTGCGCCTCCTCATGATGGATGATGATTTCCTGGCTGTGAAGAACCCACCAAACTGACAATGGGGCTGAACTTCTCCCTCTTTGCTAGTTATATCACCGCCCTTCGCACTGCAATGGCTGTGTGGATGAAGAGAACAGATTCTAGTCTATTTCTCTCCACCCTCTCTCTCTTCTATATGGGCTGTTCATGTTTTCCATCTTGACGAAGGAATCGGGGAAGGAGAATGAAGAAAATGGTGATGAAGATTGATGGAGATGCTGAAGATTGAAGTGCAACATTGGATTGAGAGCAATGGAGGCTCCATTTGCTGATTATGCAATCATTCAAGGCATCTCGGGTTACGTAAAAACACGGTATGACCATTTTTATGAAGAAAATGAAGGATTTTTGATAGTTTATGATGATAATTATGTTCTTATTGGATGAAAATTTATTTGTGGACTGTTTGCATTATGAGTAATTGTTGTTTACCATAAAATCTTGGTTTTGCAATGATTTACATGCTTTATTTAATTCCCGTAAACCCGAAATGCGGTTTTTAAATGGCAAAATGGTAGTTTTTATGTTTCCGGTGGGTAAAAGATGTTCCCATGGGGGGAATATGGAAGATAAATTGAATGTTAGTATGCTTAAGTGAGTGGAAGAAGAAAAACTAGAAAATAGTACATTTTATTGCCAAATAAATTAAGAAAATGGGGAAAATAAGGAAAAAAATAGAAATACGTCTTGGAAAAATAAGAAAAAATATAATAATTGTTTGTGGATATATGATAGTGACAAAGCATGAGGTTCAGTCTCAGTTTGCCCTATATCTTTGTTAAATTTTGTGATTTATTGCTTTTTCTACTTCAAAACACGACAAAATGAACCTCTACACCTATGCAACGAAAGCAATACCTAAACATAGGGGGTTGGGATGTTTGAATGGTGTGATTTGTGTGCTGATTGTTGCTGATTTTCTGATGCATACCATGGCATAGAGTCTGTGTTTTTTTTATTAAGAGGATAGTAGCACGAGTGTTATCTCGATGCTATCCTTACATCGCTGCAACAAGTTAGAGAATAAGCATTAAAAGCCTGATTGTGCACAAGCACGTTGCTGATTTAAAATGATGTTTGAGCACTTTAGAATCATTCACCTTTGCATGTGCATGAAAGCATGGTATCGGAATAAAAACGACTCGATGCATATCACATGTTTTCCATGACAATGACCCACGCATTGAGTGTGAAAAGACATTCTAAGCCGTAGGGTAGAAGTTCGGTTCTTGGGGGACTATTTAGTGAGGAAGCATGGTATATCTCTTGGAGTTCTTTCGAAATGAAGAGTGGAGTTTGTTCGTTTGTTTTATATGTTGAGCAGTGCATCAAGGGGCCAATCCCTACGATGTAGGAGAGCTGCAGTGAGGCCGCGATGTTTCTACCGAGAGGTTGCCTCCCATGTATGTGATTATCATGGTATTTATTGCCAGTGTGTATGGGTTCTCCCTCTGAGGAGTTTATAGAGAGGGAAACGTTGGACTACAAAACCATAAAACTATAAACGCATAGATTAAGCTTTAGGGCAGTTTGTCCTTTAGCAGAAGATAGATGCTCCTGGTCCGCGAGGCCGTGAGGGTGTGTTTGTTTATTATGAGTATGAGGTCCAGCTAGTGCCATAGCCAATGCCGGCCCATTTTAGGTCCCATCACTTCCTTCAGCCAAAGTCTCTTCCGGCTCCCCGAAATCCACAAGGCATTCCACAATCCCCTGCAACCTCGGTGGCTTACTCTTAATCTCATAATCGAACTTCTGCAAAGTGATTAACCACTTTGCCAGACGATCAAGTGGTTGTAGCTTGTTCATAAGCAATCTAAGTCCTTCTGCCTTTGTATAGAAAACTACCTTCTTATAGAGGATGTAGTGCCTAAATTTTTTAGTCGCAAAGACCATCGCAAGGCACAACTTTTCCATGTAGGTGTAGTTAATTTCTAATATGCCCAATTTTCGACTAGCAAAAGCTATCGGATGATACTACTTTTCCTCCCAGATTTGGGCTAAACAGCAGAGCTGATACTATGCATGGTGGCTGCTGAAACTATGTAAAATAACTCGCCTCTTTTAGGTGCTTTTAAAATTGGTGCTTTTACTAGCTCTTGTTTCACATCTTTGAACGCTACCTTACAAGGATTGCTCCATACAAATAGACAGCTAAAGGATAATAAGTTCATTAATGGCAACGTCCTTTCTGCCAAGGCATTTATAAACCTTTGATAGTACCCTATCGATGACAGAAAGCTATGTACCTCTTTCAGAGTGCGTGGTGGACTCATAGCGACTATAACCTTGATGTTTTCAGGGTCTTGCGATCCCTACTAAACTGACCATATGGCCTAGCAATAGCCCATAAGGCACTCCAAAAACACACTTCCGTGGATTAAGAGCGATACAAAATTATCTGCAGTGCTCAAAGCACTTTCTTAAGATAATCAACATCCTTTTCCTTATAGTGGCTGCCCCCAGGTCATCGATAAATACTTTCAACTCATCTGGGGAGATGTCACCAAAGGTCTTGTCTGCTGTTCGTTGCCATGATCTAGGTGCATTGCACAATCCAAAGGCCATCACATGGTACACAAAAGTACCAAAGACAGTGATGAAAGTTGTTTTCAACTTGTCCTCTTCTGCAATTGCCATCTGGTTGTAACACGCAAAGCAATCCATAAACGAATATATTTCCCTACCCACCAATTGATCCAAAATCTGGTCAATAAATGGCAATGGGTAGTAATCCTTAACCGTCTGCTTAGTCAGCTCTCTAAAATCTACACATAGTCAGATCTGGTTGTTTTTCTTCTTCCTGATAACAACTAGTGAACACCATTCCGTATGCTGTATAGGGAAGATTAAACTAGCTTTCCGTAACTTCTGTAACTTTTCAAATAGCCCATCCTTCAATTCAAAAGGCATACGCCTTACTTTCTGACACAAAGGACAACTGCCTTCTTTTACAGGAATAGTATGAACAGCCAGGCTGGGAGGAATGCCTCTCAGCTCGTCACAACTCCAAGCAAAGATGTCGTGGAATTCTTGAATCAAGGACACATAGTCATCCATTTCTGCTGAACTGAGCATGGAACCTAATTTAATTGGCCGCGAATCATTCGGCGTGCCAAGGTCCATCTCAATCACATCCACGTCTCTTATCCTATCTTGCGGCTCTATCGGCTCATTTAGAGTTATCTGATAAATATCCTCTGTAGTAGTGGACCCCTCTTTAGATTCATCACTGGATGATGTCTCACTACCAGATGGATCCTCTACTGTTTCTAATTCAGTAGAGGATAAAGGAGCTCTCTCACTCTGAGGAGACTCAGGGTAAGCATTGACTATTACTCGATTAGCACCTCTACCTAGAACCACTCGACCGGCGGGTATATCGACTTGACAGTCTGTTCGTAAGATCCAAGGCCTAGCTAGCAAGACTCAATAACTCGGACGTCCTGAAAATCTTATCACCCTAAAGTCCAAGAAGCATTCTACACGTGCAACTGTAACATGGACTTTAGTAACGCAACCTTCTGGTTGCCTTAGACTATCATCAGCCATTCTAAGAAGGGTGGAGCTATATTTTTGGATGCCTAGATCCAACCTCTCTATCAACTCTAAACTCATGATATTGACGGAGGACCCAGTGTCTACAATAGCATGCTTTACTAATATTCCATCCACGTATGCTGGAACCCTAGGGCAATTCTTTTCATCAAACCAATCTTCCCCTATGCGTGCTATACCCAAAGGTTCTACAATATACCCAATACACAGGATCTTCTTGAATTCCTTGCGTACTCCTGGAGATAATTTAATCAATTGTAAGAGGTTTACATCCAGTTTGACTTCGCAAAGGGAACTTGCTAAATCAAAATCATGATAGGTAGCCAAAGCTCTCTTTTCTTGCCACACCATCCTCTCTTTTGGTCTCGGGACGGGCTTTGGTGCTTTTTTTAAGCTCTTGCCTTCTTTCTTGGCACTTCCTCATCCTTCTTAGAATCGACTTTTCTATCAACCGGCCTTAGAGATCCACCTTCCATGCCAGGATTCAGGACATGCGTCCCCTTATCCCCTTGCTTAGGGTTCTCCTAGACCGGTTTTGCATTATCTTTATCACCCTCTTTATCCTTTTGGCCTCTTGTCACGGCTCATAGGTTAGAGGTTTCAGTGCCATTGATGGGTACAGCCTCGATAAGGCTAACTCCATTGCCTTGTGGCAATTCCTCTATAGTGGTCTTTCCCTTTGTAGTATTTGTCGTGGTCCATCATTTTGTTGGAGGTTACTACCTTGCGCTCTATGATTAACTGGACCTGGCTGTTTACGCCAACTGACTAGCCATAGGCATAGTCACACTGGGAGGAGCTAGCAACAAAGGTACATTTTGAACCATGCTTCCTCTCCCATTAGGGTTATTCATAGGCATCACTTGACTTCCATTTATCAATGGTAAATTTCCTCCAAGTACTAAACCTGCATTCAGATTTATTCGAGAGGAGTAGGCTATTTGTAATCGTGTCTCTACTCCTTGTGCCCACGTGATGGCGGTGTCTATATCAGCCAAAGCAACACTGCTCAATTGTACCTGAATATTGAAATCCAATCCATGCAAGAAGTATTGCAATTGGGCAGCCGGCGGAACGGGAATGTAAGTATTTAAACATTAAACATTAGTCTATGCTTTTCAAAGACTAATTTTATTCACAAATTAAATATTCTCCTTGAAAAGCTACATTAAACATTAAACAGGGGTGCCCTTTGGTAATTAAACATTAGTCTTTGGAATTCACAAATGTGAAACTCCGCATCTTCTTCGGCTAACCCATTAAAAATGGGAAAAGGCACTCCTAAAGCTGGCAGATCCGCCGGCATCCTTGCAGGGATTGCAATGGATTGTGCCATGACGACAATCGAATTAACAATAGGAGTTTGGACTGATGGAATCACACCCCCACTTGAAGTGGGTTGACTTGGTTGAAGAGAGGAAGAACTTGCGCTTCCTCCTGCACCTAAAGGACTATGTGCAACAGTTGGGTTACTAAGACCACTGCCTTTTATGCATATCGGGCTACTCCTTTGAGGAGAATAGCGACTTACAATCTCCAACCGTCGTCTAGCCCTCTCAGCACATTTTGCTTTTTGTATTTTGGCTTGACACTCCTTGTCAGAGGACATAAACCAACTTTTTTGGTCCCTAAAGACCCTAGATTCGAGAACCACCACTTGTTGGCAGCTCTCTGTAGATGCACCACCACTGATGGGACCTCAAATGGGCCGGCACTGGCTATGGCACTAGCGGACCTCATACTCATGATAGACAAACACACCCTTATGGCCTCGTGGGCTAGGAGCGTCAATCTGCTACTAAAGGACGAACTGTCCTAAAGCCTAATCTATGCGTTTATAGTTTTGTAGTTTTGTAGTCCAACATTTCTCTTTCTATAAACTCCACAGAGGGATAACCCACACATATTGGCAATAAATACCATGATAATCACATACATGGGAGGCAGCCTCTCGGTAGAAACACCGTGGCCCCACTGCAGCTCTCCTACATCGCAGCAGGGATTAGCCCCTTGATGCACTGCTCAACATATAAAAGAAACGAAAAAACTCCACTCTTTCATTTTGAGAGTACTCCAGGAGATACCATGTGTCCTTACCAAATAATCCCCCAAGAAAGGAACGTCTATCCTACGACTTAGGATGTCCTTTTTACACTCAAGTGTGGGTCATTATCATTAAAAACAGGTGCTATGCATCCAGGTTTTTTATACTGACACCATGGTTTACATGCACATGCAAAAGTGAATGATTCTAAAGTGCTTAAACATAATTTTAAATCAGAATCATGTGGTGCACAACCAGGATTTCTAATGCATTTACTAACCCGTTGCGGCAGTGTAAGGATAACACCCCGAGACAATACTCATGCTACTATCCTCTTAATTAATATACCACGAACTCTATGTCATGATGTGCATTAGAAAATCAGCAATAATCAGCATGCAAATCACACCATTCAAACATCCCAACCCCCTACGTTTAGGTATTACTTTCGTTGCATAGATGTAGAGGTTCATTTTGTCATATTTTGATGTATAAAAAGCAATAAATCACAAACTTTGACAAAGAGATAGGGCAAACTCAAGCTAAACCTCATGCTTTTCCACTACCATACATCCATAAATAATCAATATTTTTTTTCTTATTTTTGTAAGCCGTATTTCTATTTTTCTCTTATTTTTCCCATTTTCTTGATTTATTTGGCAATAAAATATGCTATTTTTTTATTTTTCTTGTTCTAATCACTTGAGAATACTAACATTCAATTTATCTTCCATTTTTCCCCCATGGGAACACCGTTTACCCACCCGAAACGGAAAAACTACCATTTTACCACTTAAAAACCGCATTTCGGGTTTACGAGATTTAAATAAAGCATGTAAATCATTGCAAAAGCAAAATTTTTTGATAAATAGCAATTACTCATGATGCAATCAGCAGACAAACAAATTTTTATCCAATAAGAACATAATTATCATCATAAACTATCAAAAATCCTTCATTTTCTTCATAAAAATGGTCATACTGTGTTTTTACGTAACCCGAGATGCCTTGAATGACTGCATAACCAGCAAATGGAGGCTCCATTGCTCTCAATCCAATGCTGTACTTCAATCTTCAGCACCTCCATCCATCTTCATCACCATTTCCTTCATTCTCCCTCCTGATTTCCTCCTTCAAGATGGTGCACATGAACAGCCCATAGAGAAGAGAGAGAGGGAGGAGAGAGAAAGACTAGATTCTGTTCTCTTCATCCAGACAGCCATTCGTCATGTGAAGACCGGCGATAGAGTCAGCCAAGAGGGAGAAGTTGAGGCCCAATCTCTATTGGATGGGTTGCTCACAGCCGGAATCATCATGTGGGAGGATGAGGGCGAAAAATGCACCGCCCTGCATCACGCCATTTCTTCATGCCATGCTCACGTTTCTTGCATAAAATTTGAGAGGGGGGTTAAAATTCCCAAAGGGCACCCCCTTTTGGTCCAAGGTTTTGTCCACCTCTTCAAATCTTGCCAATTTTTGGCCTCTTCCGCGTCCCGACTCCGTTTCAGCCTCTGAAAAATCCTGCACGTCCGTCTTGTCATCCCGCACTGACTGGCAGCTCATGGCATCCCACACGGTAGTCAAAAAAATTATCAAATATCCACAAGTGTCGCTCGGGCGCCTTTTAAAAGCTGTCTTTCACTTGGTGCTTAAAATCGTCCTAGAGTTGCAGTCGCCGCCTTCGATGTCGAATATTTTTTCCCCTAAATTTTGGATTTTTTGGCAAATTTTAGGCATATCCCGGGCTCAAAACTCCGCTCTCATTCTCTTCTAATACCATACTAGGGAATATGAAAATTTCCCATAAGTTTGGGATACGTGGTCAAATCTTTGGATTTGTCATAACTTGAACACTATAACTCCAAATCGAGTGCTCTATAGCTCAATAGATTCCATTTTTCAAGTGCTTTCAAATGATAGGTCACATCATATGGTTTTGAGAAACTTATGGGCATGTTATCCGGGTGCCACCTTTTTTGTTAGAATATCAAGCTCCCATTACTCTCCTGTCAGTATGTATGACTGACATTAGTTCTGTCTAGCTGTAAGTGTGAGACATTAAATAAGTCGGTGGTCTTAGACCCAGTGTGAATGGTCTTATGGACTTTAGTACTATTGTATACACTTATGTTATGTTAGTAGTCTATGAAATAATGGAAGATGATGAACGACTTGAAGGTTAGGTTGCTGCTCCATTACATTGTCTCTCTCCCTCTCTCTTCCAACATGGTATCAGAGCCATCATGATTGGGCTCTTGAAGGCATGAAGCTGTGAGAAAGACCTGCAACCTGAAGACTCAGGGCAGTGGTTGAAGAGAAGCAGGCTGACAGTGTGCAGGCTGTCATTATATCTATGAAGGTATGCATTTTGTCATTTTGGGTTGTCATTATACAAGAGAGTTGTCCTGGCCTGTTTGAAGCATTGTAGAGGCTTCATTGAGCACTCAAGAGCAAGCATAAACTATCCTTGTGGAGTATACCTGCTGTTGAAACCCCCAGGGCTACTGGCGTGTTTGCACCTGATCTTGAATGGTCATTTTCTGCTGCTAATGAAGATATCAATCACTACCTAGTTGATCTCTAGCTTGAAAATGCTTCTTGGAAGGTCCTTTGATGCATTGATAAGCCATTGCTTGGTCTGGAGCTAATGTAGGAGTTGGAACAGTGAGCTTCAGATCTGAAATACAGTCCGAGTCTGTTACAAACAGGGAATACATAGCATGTATGTATCTCCGACATGAGATTTGAGCATAGATATGCTTATGCAGACATATGTATTGGTTGGTATGCTTATGAGCTGAAGTCTTGGTGGCAAAAATATTCAAATCTCAAAATTTTTAATGGCTGGAAGCTGTCATTGAACAGGGCAGCATACACTAGAGTCCTCCTGAAGAAGTTTTGAAGCCATTTGATGAGCATTTTGAGCTCTATTGAAGTGAGGGTTCATTCAGGAAGCATATGTACTGAGTTTGATGCATTTGGGTTGCATTTTACCGATAAAATATTCAGATGTAAAATTTTATGACAGGCTGAAAACTGTCATAAAACTGTCATCATCATATACTCATTGCCTTGAAGAAGTACATGCCTTTTGTTACCTACAGGGAGTTGTATGGTACGTGATATGATTGTTGAATGCTATGAGCATTGAGATGAGCATTGAAGGCTCTTAAAAACTGAAATTTGAATCAGAGAAAAAATGCTTTGACAGTGTATTGGCTGGTCATAAACAGTCCATGTACTTTTTGACATTACTTCTTGAAGACAGAGAGTCTGCGAATGCCCGTATGGTTATGTATTGATCCCTACACATAGTGGCATATGTATGAAGTGGCTTGAGGATCTCTTGGGCTGAAATACATCTTGGTTTGATAGTTTATTGGCTGTATACAATCTGTGAGCAGATTTATGTCACTTGAACTTGCTGGATATGCACTGTTTTGTGCCCGTATGACTATGTCTAGTTTCCTACATATACTAGCAAATGTCTGGGAAAGTTTGGAGCATGTATGACATGATTTAAAGTGGTTTTTTGACCAGCAAATTGCTTCTCCATGAAGAGGTCAAGCTTAGCTTGGCTACAAGATCTAGCAGTTCTAAAAACAAGGATGTAGTTTTCTATTCCAATCAGCGCGACCGTGGCAACTGTGGTAGAGGCTATGGATCTGGCAGAGGAGGCCAATAGAATGCATCCTATGGCAATAACAACCAGTAGGTATCAAACACAAGAGGTGGTGGAAACTTTAGAGGTAGCGGGAGATCTAGCCCTAGAGGCAGAGGCTCCTAGCAACAACAGCATCCATCTAACAATCAGAATAAGGATAAGGATTGTCACTACTGCGAGAAGTATGGGCATATTGCCAAGGACTGCTGGAAGAAGTAGGGCAATCAGAAAGGCAAACAATATGGACACTTTGCTACGTCTAGTCATGCAGATGATACTTTAGGGGATAGATTGTTTGCCATGCAATATGTAAAAGATAGAACTGCTAAAAAATCCACTAATGATGCAGTTTGGTATATTGATTTAGGGGCATCAAACCACATGCCCATTCACTGTGATTGGTTCATAAATTTGCATGATGTACTGCATGTTCCATCGATTACGAAGAACTTACTGTTTGTCAGTCAGATGATGGAGCAGAACTTGCAGGTTAGATTCAATAAGCATGGCTGCTTTATTGAAGAGTTTGGAAGTGGATGCAAGTTGATAGCTCGTAGTCACAGGAATGGAAGAATGTTTACTCTTGATGTTACTTTACCAGAGCTGAATTCAGCTATGTTTGCCCATGGTTCTGGCACTATCAGAGATTTGGAAATTTGGCACAAGAGAGTGGGGCATGTAAATTTGCAAAGGCTACAAATTATGCAGAAAAAACAGCTTGTTACAGGTTACCCAAGTTCCAATACTCAGATATTGGTCATGTATGCGATGCTTGCCAGTTTGGTAAGCAATCCAGGTTGCCATTTGTCAGGCATATAAGGCAGAGTACACATCCATTGTAATTATGCACTCTGATGTTTGGGGGCCAGCCCATAATGCATCTATGGGAGGCTCGAAGTATTATGTGACATTCATTGATGATTACAGTCGCTATACTTGGGTGTATATCCTGAAAACAAAGGATGATGTGTTTGCTATTTTTCAGCAGTTTAAAAAGTAGGTTGAAAAGGAAATTGACTACTATATCTCTTACTTGAGATTAGATAGCGGTGGGGAGTATGTGTCAAATGAGTTTGACAATTTTCTGGTTGAAAACGGCATACACAGGCAGCTTACTTCCAGCTACACTCCTCAGCAGAATGGGGTAGCTAAAAGAAAGAACAGGGTCTTGATGGAAGCTGCTCATGCCATGATGAATGAGAAGAAGATGCCACTCTATTATTGGGCTAAGGCTATTATGACAGCCATGTATATCTTGAATTGGACTCCCATTGCAGGTATTCATGAGATGACATTGTTTGAGAAGCTGTATGGCTATAAGCCAAATGTAACTCACATGAAAGTCTTTGGTTGTCTTGCCTATGTGCACATTCTAGATGAGAAAAGGAAGAAGCTGGATCCAAAAGCACATAAATGTGTTTTCATTGGATATTCGTAGGAGAAGAAGGCATACAAATGCTACGATCCCTCTACCAGGGAGACTTTGGTGAGCAGTGATGTTATCTTTGATGAGATGGGCTCTTGGTATGTATCATCGACTGTAGTGCCATTGGATATGCCTTCTATTCATGTATCGATAGTTGATTCGTAGCAGAGCACTGCTATGATATGTTCTAGTGGTCAGTCAGTATCCCCACGAACAGGGAGATTGAGGAGCTCACCAACCACTGACACTAGTATGTCAGTGAGGGGGAGATATGATGTCTTGTACAACAAAGGAAAAGAGAAAGCCACTGAGGATGCATCTGGTATGATGACACCTGGTAGAATGACTTCTGGATATGAGTCTGCTGATACTTTAGACAGTGAACTTGGTATTCTGACTGTCTATATGCCTAGCACAAGGCAGAGCAGGTACATTCCGCCTCATGAGAGAGGGGAGTCGAGCAGTGCACCATAGTCTAGACGCTCACAGAGGGTCAGATACCATGTTGACTGGTTGACATACAATGGCTACTCTACAAAGCATTATTCTTACATGAAAAAAGTGATGGAGATCAAAGAACCAGGTATACATGCTGAAGCAGTGAAAGATGAGAACTGGTGTGTAGCTATGGATGAAGAAATGAATGCCTTGGCTGAAAACAAGACATGGGATCTTGTGTCATTGCCATGGGACAACAAGAAGATCGTTTCAAAGGAAATGAATAGCAAGAGCGCTGACCTAGAGTCTAGGTTATAATAACCCCGGTTTACGTTGTTTTAGGGAAATAGAGTGGGACTATGCCTTATGGCAGAGAAGTCAAGCCTTGCATCCCTCTCATTTCCCATTCTCCTTGAACCAAGTGCTGCGTGAATCCGCTTCGGCCCTGGCGTTTTTGCGTAAAGTAGTTTGCTTGGGGTTTGACACTAGTTGCCATTTAGGAAATGACCATTGGAAAAAACCTTGATTCAAGTCGGTCCTAAGTGGGAACGGCGAGAATACTTCCGCTACGTGGCAGACGCGGAAAGTCCTAGATTGCAAACCCCGTGACATTCCATGGGAGTGCCGGGTGGAGCTTTCTAGACCTCCTTTCTGATGGACTACTAAGACGTGTCCTGAAGGGAACAGGTGGACATGTTACAATTGGTATCAAAGCGAACCAACGAATGATTTTTTTTTAAAAAAAATATTAATAAGAAGAAGTAAAGAAAATGTTGTTGTTCAAAACATTTCCTTACTTTCGATGCTGCCTTGCAGAATTATGAAGCATGGAACAGGTTCTTAGTGTTCCGAGTCATGTTTATGACCGTGATGCATTCCCTAGATTATTGACAAAGGGTTGAGATGATGAACATCCTAGATCGTATTTATAATCCATCACATTTGTACGTGGAATGAAGATGGACAGGTGACTCAGGAATCTACTACATAGCTGCCCACTGGTTTGCATACCTTCAAACCAATCTAAAGAGGATCAAGTGGTTGGAAGACCTAAAGATCATGAAGCTGTTCATTTTTGTGGAGGCTCACGTAAACTCAACTTTACATATTCAAGGTCGGAGGGTTGAGCTAAACTCATATATATATGAGGAAGTGATTCATGTAATCCCCGCCGACGACAGGATCAAGGTGTTGGGGCGCTATGAGAAGAATGGGTTCCAAAGGAAAGGATACCCTAATCTTCCGATGACTTATCGATTCCTGAAGATCCATGACCCGAAACCATACTATTATCTAGTTCCCATAGATAAATGTAATACAACATTATTCTCCCCGAACTAAATGTAATAGTTGCTCTATCATCTCAGGAAATGTTGTACTCCAAAAGGGCTATGCCCATATAAATGCAATAAGACTTCTTTTTATCAATGTCTATCTTGTCCATGAGAATTGATAAAAAGTTAAGGATTCTTGGTTGATAGCTGAATTGGGTATGAAATATAAATCATAACAATTAGTGAGTTATAATGTTAAGAATCCTTTATTCAAGCATAACCCCAAGTACAGATTCCCAGTTCGCCTCCTACATCAAGTACTACCGTAATCCAGGAGAAGAAGTTTCTTCTCAAGCAGATTAAGCCACCTGAATTTGATGTGAAAGGTAGAACTATCCAAGCGAATGATGAAATTTGGATAGAGTCTATGGAGGATTACTTTGAAGCAGCTGGTACTGCACCCGCCAACCAGGCTATGCTCACCAAGCTGAAGCTCACCGGCGAAGCCAGGCTTTGGTGGAAGCAATGGTGCAGAGATCAAGGGATCACAGAAGGATCTGTTACCTGGGAAAAACTGAAGAAAGTCGTGCAAGGAATATATTTACCACCTGCATATCGCACATAGAAAATGAATGAGTTCTACAAGCTAAAACAGCTGGGACTCACTCTTGACGCATACTACTCTAAATTCATCTCACTTCTTAAGTATGTGCCACAGATGGACATGACACAGCAGGTGTCAAAATTTTGTGTTGGTTTAAACCCACCAGTGACTACCCGTCTTGAATCTATGCGGCCATCAGATCGACAGGACGCACTCATTTGAGCTGTGCCTATAATTCAGGAGGTGCAGGCTAGGCCAAGAGGTAACAAAACTTGGTCTTATAATGACCCAAACAGAGGAGCATATAGGCCTCAAATGAAGAGAGTTCAAGGTCAGAATCGGGGACAAAGAAAGAAAGCAAGGACTAATAATGTCAACAACTTTGTCCCTACTCAAGGCAATGGCCGAAATCTCCATTGTTTCCACTGTAACAAGCCCAGTCATTTCAAGAGGCAATGTCCCAAGCTTGGAGGAGGACATCGCCAAGCACCTTTCCAAGGAACTGGCCATGGCCAGGGAGCCGCTACTCAAGGCAGAGGAAGAACCACTTGCGTTTCCAAGAGGGAAATGTGCGAAGAAGAAGATTCGACCATGAAAGCAGAGTTTGAAAGGGCGACAGTCCATGCCACTCTTCACAAGAAAGGGCCGAATCGCTAGTTTTCGGTGATTAAGACACCGTCGGACTATCAAGGTAAAGGTTTCAAAACCTTGATTGATTGTGGCAGTACACATTCCTTTATCTCACTAGTTTGTGGAAGAAGATTAGAAATAGCCATAATAGAAGCACCTACCTTGCTTGTGGAATTAGAAAATGGTCGTGAGGTCACTTGTACTAGGAAAACTGCTAAGATGGAATTCTTTCTGGGAGGAAAGATGACTTCGGTCAAATTCAGAGTCATGAACCTAGGTATCCATGAGTGTTTACTCGGAATGGATTGGCTTAAACCTAAAGACGCCCACATTCATTGTGAAAAGGGCCAAATTTCCTTTCAAAACTCTGAAGGGAAATTGGTCACAACTCAAGCTGAGGCTGGAAAGCCAAAAATTCAATTGGCCAAAGCATCTCGGATTATAAAGGGAGTCAGAAAGGGACTACTTGTCTACTTGATTAAGCTAAATAAGTTAGATCAGAAGCAAGAGTCTAGTGAAGAACCTTCATGGCTAAAGGAATATGTGGACGTATTTCTTGAAGAGTTGACAGAACTCCCGCCTCAAGGAGAAGTGGATCATGAGATCAAGCTAGTGCCAGGAGCTACGCCAATTGCAAAGAGACCTTATAGAATGTCCATCCCGGAAGCAATTGAGCTGAAGGAACAACTCAAGCAACTGCTAGATCAGGGCTACATCCGTCCTAGAAGTTCACCATGGGGAGCTCCAGTATTATTCCAGAAAAAGAAAGATGGAACGTTTCGACCGTGTATTGATTACAGAGGGTTGAATCAATCAACTGTCAAGAACAAGTATCCTATTCCTAGAATAGATGAGCATAAGAAGATTGCTAACAACCATAGGAATTTGCAAGGCATGGAAATGATTCTAGGGCTGCATGAAGTAGGATCATCTCTAGTCAATTGGCATAAATCTCAATCAACTACGTAAGTAATTATGAAAGGTTGTGTAATGCACATTCAACGTACAAATATCTCATTCAAAAATGAAGTTAGGGAAAGGCTGCATGGTTCATTTTAAAATAAACCCTAAAAGCCTAGCAGCATGAATCGTGAATGCATCAATGGAAATTATGCCGTGACTTAACATAAACTTTGATCTTAACCAAAAAAGTTAGGGGATGTAAATCTAATCATATGTAGGCAATGAATCATGTGCTTATGACAATGGTATCGTAATGAAACTAGGTTTTTTCCTCTTTGATCAAGACAATATCTTCATGAATAGACAAGTACATTGTTTTACCCTAAACACCTAAACCACAAAGGAATCGCTTAGAAATGGTTAAATCAATGCAACATATCCCAAGTGCTAACTAGGGTTTAGCATGTTGAGGACATGACCTAGTCGCACTTATTGCCAAGTTGAAACTCTCATACCCTAAAGACTTGCCCACATTCACGGAATGTAGGGACAATAGGACATACTCGCAAGAAACGATCTAGGGTTTTCTACCCTAAGGATCGCTCGCTAAAAAGATGAAACTCAGATGGAGTTGGAACCCTAGGACCGATGATGTCGGCCTAGTGCAATCAAGAACGGATGAGATATGAAGACACCCTAACCCTGTTTCCTATCCAATCATGATTCCGTGATTAGAAGACACCGTTCGATGGGTAAAATAGTCCCATGGATTAGATGCGACACTTGTGAAACAAGTTGCAGAGTTGAATGATCTTGTGATTTGATCACAAGGGAATGGCCAATTCCTTGGAATGAGATTGGCAGATTCTTGCGTAAGTTTATCTTGCAAGAGGATGAGTAGTCGTCCTAATATAGTACCTTCTTGGGAAAAGTGACCAAGATAAGGGAATTAGATATTTGCTTGGAAGCAAAGGACCAACCAATAATTTGGAGCAACATATTTTATGTTAATAAAACTTAATGTATTGATTAAATTGGGTTAATAGGGTACAGCCCTAACCCAAGGACATAAGGGTTAACAATCAATCCCTTGGGGATCTTGCCAAGTCGCAATTGATCCTGGATAGAATGCTGGATGCATTCAGAGAGAAGGATTCACTCCTTAGCAATTGGCCAAATTAACAACAACTGGAAATGATTGTGCTTGTAATAGTTTAGAGAGCATTGTTTGCTTTGTTTTCTTAAGGAATTAAAGGATGGAAAGATATCAAATGCTTCAAGTTGAAGGCCTGAAGGAAGTAGCAGCCTCAGTTACCCCCGACTGTCTGCTTGACCCTAACCAAGGGGGTTGTTTAGCCGCGCCGGGAAGTTGGACCGAACCTGCCACGTGAGGTCTCTCTGTTGAGCTCTACTTGGAGCAGGAGGACGCTTAGGTGCCAGGGGGGATCTGGCCGTAAATACCTCGCCTTTCGGGCCCTACACAAGAGACCCGGGATTGGATCTCGAGGCCCGCATACTAGTCTACGGGCAGAATCTTGGATTAGTAATCCCTGTGGATTACTGGATAGCCTCGGGCGGATTATGGATAAGCCTACGGGCTAGACTTTATAAATGTATTCCAAAGATAAATATGATAAATTGTTGAAAAGGAACTTGTTTGACACTATTTTTCTATGTCAAGTGCTATGATTACGTGAAGGAATCGGTGCCTAACGTGTGGCCATGGGTCTGTCCTATGGATGGGTGGTCCTGATTGGCCGGGAACTTTTCTCAATCTTAATAGACAGCAAGAAGATCGTTTCAAAGGAAATGAATAGGAAGGGCGCTGACCTAGAGTCTAAGTTATAATAATCCCGATTTACGCTGTTTTAGGGAAACGGAACGGGACTATGCCTTATGGCAGAGAGGTCGAACCTTGCATCCCTCTCGTTTCCCATTCTCCTTGAACCAATTACAACGTGAATTCGCCTTGGCCCTGGCATTTCTGCGTAAAGTAGTTTTCTTGGGGCTCGACGCTAGTTCCCGTTTAGGAAATGACCATTAGGGGAAACCCTGATTCAGGTCGGTCCTAAGTGGAAACAGCCAGAATACTTCCACTATGTGGCAGATGCGAAAAGTCCTGGATTGCAAACCCTGTAACATTCCATGGGAGTGCCGGGCGAAGCTTTCTAGATCTCCTTTCTGATGGACTGCTAAGGCGTGTTCTGAAGAGAATAGGTGGACACGTTACATCGAATGGTAGTGTGGAAAGGTACAAAGCTAGGCTGGTTGCTAAGGGGTATGCCCAATAGTATGGACCTGATTATGAGGAAACATTCAACCCTGTTGCCAAGATGACAACTATACGCATTGTGATTGCTTTCGCTGCTACTAAAGGCTGGAAATAGCAGTAGATGGACGTGAAAAATGCCTTTCTTAAGGGTGACTTAGCTGAGGATGTCTATATGGTTTAGTCGAAAGGGTATGTTCACCTGATTTTCAGCATCATGTATGCAGGCTGAAAAAGGCATTGTACAGGCTGAAGCAGGCTCCGAGAGCTTGGCATGTTAGGATCAGTAACTACTTGCAGAGATTGGGATTTGCTATTGGTAGGGCTGATCACAGCCTATTTACAAAGAAGACTCACAGTGGCTTGGTAGTTCTGGTCATATATGTTGATGATTTGATAATCACTCGTGATGATGACTTGGGCATACAACATGTAATGAAGATGCTGAAATCTGAATTTGACATGAAGGACCTAGGAGAATTGAAGTATTTCTTGGGCATTGAGGTAGTTCTAGCTGAAAATGGTTTATGGTTGATGCATAAGCACTATGCCATGGAAATGCTGAAGAAGTATGGCATGGCTGAATGCAAACCATTGGATACACCTCTTGAGCACAATGTCAAGCTAGACATGAGCACTAGAGTTAAAGTAGAGGATGTGACTATGTATAGGCAGATGGTTGACAGTCTGATTTACTTGACCATCACTAGGCTTGACTTGAGCTATGCTGTAGGGCTCATAAGTCAGTTTATGAAGAAGCCCAGGAAGCCACATTTGGATGCTGTTAGGCGGGTTATGAGATATGTTAAGTCCACTTTAGATTTTGGGTTGTTCTATGTGAGAGATAAGCCCTTGAAATTGGTTGGATACACAGATGCGGATTGGTCAGGGATGCTCATATGATCACAGATCTATGAATGGTTATGCTTTTGGCTTTGGAAGTGGCATGATCAGCTGGAGTAGCAAGAAACAACCAACGGTTGCATTGTCTAGTATTGCGATAGAGTACACGAGTGCTGCATTGGCAGCATGCAAGATTTCATGGTTGCTCAAGCTTATGGCTGATTTGGATATTCACGTGGATGCTCCAGTGACCTTATTATGCGAAATCTTAGTAGTGTACTCCTGGCAATGAGTCCAGTATACCATGTCAGGACAAAACACATAGAGGTACACTACCATTTTATCAGAGAGATGGTTCTTGCAGGGAGAGTATATCTTATGTATGTGAAGACTAATGAACACATTGCAGATATCTTTACCAAGTATTTGGGTAAAGATAACTTTAGTAGTTTCAAACAACTACTTGGAGTTTATCAGATGATTTGAGCTTGAGGGGGAGTGTTAGAATATCAAGCTCCCATTACTCTCCTGTCAGTATGTATGACCGACATTAGCTGTATCCAGCTGCATCAACAAGTGTGAGACATTAAATAAGTCGGTGGTCTTAGACCTAGTGTGAATGGTCCTACGGACCTTAGTATGTACTTATGTTATGTTAGTAGTCTATGAAATAATGGAAGATGATGAACGGCCTGAAGGTCAGGTTGCTGCTCCATTACATTGTCTCTCTCCCTCTCTCAGATACGCAGACAGAGTATTTTCATGGCAGCAGGAGGGAGTATTGAGGTCATTGGATCATATGTATATTTGGGAGTCACCTTTACAGCAGCTTCAGGGACTTTCTCGATGACACAGGCAGCTCGTGACCGCCTCACTAGAGGATACTCAGCATTGGCTCTTATGGAGCGACAGTGTTATCAGGCACATTTCCAGGAGCCCCGCACCAAGGGGTGGCTCTTTGATACTCTAGTCACTCCAGCACTGATGTATGGAGCAGCTATATGGGGGCCAGGCCTTGCCGATTATGTATGGACATTGATGGAGAGACCTCAAGTGATCATGATATCTAGATTGATTCGCAGCAAGGCCTCAGTCCCACATGACATTGTGCGAGCAGAGCTTGCCACACCGCCCATGCTAGTCGAGGCATTATTTCAGACAGTCTGCTTCCTACACAGATTTCAGGATATGGACAGAGATCGCATTGCATATAGAGCATATATGGCATCTCAGGAGATGGCTCGAGCGGGGGATACCACATCATGGTATGCACAGACTAGAGCTTGGTTTGACAGACATGGGCTGGACATTGATAGACTCCCACCTCTTCTATATGATACTTAGGCTCCCACTTACACCCTCTCTCTCTCTGAGAGGAACAGAGTCATCAGACAGGAGATATGGCATATTTATATACAGAGGACATGGGTCAGCCTTGCACAGCCACTGCCATCAAAGATGGCACATTATTATACACAGTTCTTGAGCATATCAGAGCAGGGATTCATAGAGATTCCGAGATATATGCAGATCTATATGCCACATCGATTGAGAGTTCTTATTGGACAGCTCAGGGTATCATCACATCAGCTTATGATTGAGAGTGGCAGAGCCAGTGGCATCCCACGGGAGGAGAGGATATGCCCCCTTTGCAGATCAGAGGTGGATAATGAGGAGCATTTTGTTCTCAGATGCCCAGCATACTCAGAGTTGAGATCTAGATACACATTGAGCAGCTCACTTCAGGGATGTATGACTGATATGGATCAGAGATCATTTGGCCGTTTTCTGGGAGAGGCATGGCACATCAGAGAGCAGAGCACACAGCGGGTCCCAGTCAGAGAGGGGCCCACCCAGACAACTATTACACAGTTCTTTCAGACAGACAGAGTGAGAGCTACTATACCAACCTCCAGCCAGACCTCCGGGCTCACACTACAGTAGGCTGAGGACCAGCATACCCGACGCCGCACGAGGATCCGGGGGTTTCGAACCCCACAGCCACACCGACAAGAGATCCGGAGGATTCTTGATCTACATCGACAGCAGACTGAGATCCAACAACACTCGACACATTGGATCTCAGATCTCCAGTTTGCTCTTTCTCCACCGCCGATGTACCACATCCTGCATCCAGGAGGGATCACCTGCTATTAGCGACTTCGACGACTGCTACTACATCCCAGGATAGTATATCTCCCTGCATCTGTTACATATACACATCGCACCATTTTATCACAGCCGACAGTTGTTCCCCTATCACAGCCGACATTTGTTCCCCTTTTGTAGCCATTATCTGGAGTACCAGAGCTACATACGCACATACACATATACGACACTTATCACACTCACAGCACCGTATTTTCAGTTTCCAGTTTTTAGCTTTTCATTCAACACTTTTATTTTGGATAGCTGGACCTCATCAGTTGTATCACAGTTTGTCTCATAGGCCAGTTTTGGTCTTTAGAAGACGTTAATATAACTTTCTTTCTTTCTTTCTTTCTCTCTTTCAACATTTTTAGTATTCAAAAAATGGGAATTGGGAGATTCCCAAACTCACTAATATTGTGTTTTCTTCTCTTCTCTCTCTCTCTCCTTCTTCTCTCCTTCTCCTTCTCCTTCTTCTCTTCTTCTCCTTCTCTCTCTCCCTCTCCTTCTCTTCTTCTCGCCGTCTCTTCTTCCTCTCCTTCTTCTTTCCCTTTTCTCCTTCTCTCCTTCCTCTTCTCTCCTTCTCCTTCTCTCCCTCTTCTTCTCTTCTCTCTCCCTCTTCTTCTTCTTCTCTCCTTCTCTCCCTCTCTTATTCCACTCCTTCTTCTTTCCCTTTTCTCCTTCCTCTTCTCTCCTTCTCCTTCTCTCCTTCCTCTCATTCTTCTTTCCCTTTTCTCCTTCTCTCCTTCCTCTTCTCTCCTTCTCCTTCTCTCCCTCTTCTTCTCTTCTTCTCTTCTCTCTCCCTCTCCTTCTTCTCTCCTTCCCCTTCTTTCTCTCCCTCTCCTCTTCTTCTCTCCCTCTCTTCTTCCCCTCCTTCTTCTTTTCCTTTTCTCCTTCCTCTTCTCCTTCTTCTTCTCCTTCTCTTCTTCTTCTCCTTCTCCCTTCTCTCTCTCCTTCCCTTCTTCTCTCCCTTTCCTCTTCCTCTTCTCTTCTCTCCTTCTCCTCTTCCTCTTCTCTCTTCTCTCTTTCCTTCACTCCTTCTCTCCTTCTCTTCTCCCTCCTCTTCTCCTTCTTCTTCTCCTTCTCTTCTCCTTCTCTTCTCCCTCCTCTTCTCCCTCTTCTCCTCGTCTCTCTCCCTCTTCCTCTCCCTCTCTTCACACTATTCACGGAGGAGGGGCACAGCTGTCAACAAAGGGGGGGGGGGGGGTATTGCTATGTCGAGACAAAGGGGGGTGAAGCTTCTGTGGAACTAGGGGGGTGCTCCTTTGGGCCACCGACGAGCCAAGGAGGGGGGCGCCTACGTCTGTCCACAGGGAGGGGGGAGGGCAGTGCAGAGCCGGAGGGGACACTGTTGCCCAGGGAGTGGGGAGCTTTATAAGGTGGAGGGGGAGGTGGTAAGGCGGTGCCACCCGCCACGTGGGGGGTTGCATGCCCCCCATCACAGAGCTCACTCCCTCTCTCTCTCTCTCTCTCTCTCTCTCTCCACCATGCTTAGGCAGGGGGAGAGAGAGGGGGGGTTTTTAAAAATGAAAAAAAAATCTTTTGGAGGGGGGTCTCATGGGGGAGACACGAGGGGGGGGGAAGCACAGGGGACATTACAATGATAATGATCATGATAGCTATGTGCACAAAGAAAAGCAAGAATCACATAGTCTTAGTGGACTAGAAACATCATTTGGTACTACACCTATAGTGAGCCCTTGGTCTAGGAGAGTAAGGAGTAGCCCCACATCTTCAGGTGGATCTATAAGTGTTGCAGGAAAGAAAAAGAAGAAGAAGAAAGTGTTGGATGGTAATGATGCATCTACTAGTCATTTGGGATTTGATGGAGATTCTAGTGGTTCAAAGAGTATGGATGATGAGCTTGGTATTCCTTCAGTCAGGACACCAGGTATACATAGAGCTCATAGTAACATACAAGCTCCATTGAGTGATCCAGTGGTATGCAAGTCTACCAAGGTCAGATATCTTATTAAAAGATTTGGCTTTGAGGGCTATGCAGTTCACCATTATGGTTATATGGTGAAACTAGTTGAGGATGTTGAGCCCACTTGTTTTGAGGATGATGTTGGTCATGCTCATTGAGATGCAACAATGGATAAGAAGATGGCCGCATTAGAAGCCAATAAGACTTGGGATTTGGTACCCTTTCCTAAGGGTAAAAAACCTTGGCTATAAGTGGATTTACAAATTTAAGCATAATGCAGATGGTTTTGTTAGCAGGTATAAGGCTATGCTCAAATATATGGCATAGATTATGAAGAGACATTCAGTCCAGTTGCTAGGATGGCAACTGTTAGATGCGTGATTGCCTTG
Organism: Lygodium microphyllum; assembly: GCF_053477565.2. NCBI lineage: Eukaryota > Viridiplantae > Streptophyta > Polypodiopsida > Schizaeales > Lygodiaceae > Lygodium > Lygodium microphyllum. Next base: position 9,885,446 of record NC_141143.1, read on the forward strand.
GTAGCAGCCAAAGGTTGGAGTTTGCAGCAAATAGATGTTAAGAATTCCTTCTTGCATGGTGAATTACAAGAAGAAGTGTATATGGAGCAGCCAGTAGGTTATGAGGATTTAGAGCATCCCACATATGTGTGCAGGTTAAAGAAGGTGCTCTATGGGTTGAAGCAAGCACCTAGAGCATGGTCTGACAAGACTTGAGAGTATCTTGTCAATATTGGATTTTGTATTTGCAATGCTAATCACTCACTTTATGTGAGAAAGGGAGATGCAGGTTTGGTCATCATAGTCATTTATGTGGATGACTTGATTATTACAGGTAACAATGACAATGGGATTGCTGAAGTTAAGAACTTCTTGAAGAAGAAATTTGAGATGAAAGATTTGGGTGAGTTGAGATAATTTCTTGGTATTGAGGTAATCAGATGTGATGATGGTATATGGCTATCCCAAAGGCAATATGGCTTGGATATGTTATCCAAGTATGGTATGACAGCATGTAAGCCTCTTTTAGTACCATCGGAGCAAAATGTGAAGTTGAGTGCTGATGTTGGGGATGAGATAGAAGACCCTACTATGTTCAAGAGGAGGATAGTAGGGAGTTTGATTTACAAGACTATCACAAGGTCTTGAGCTAGGATTTTGGCCTTGTCAGTCAGTTTATGTAGATGCCTTAAAAAGCCTCATTTGGATGCAGTTAGACATATATTGAGGTATGTGAAGTCCAATTTACATTATGGAATTTTTTATGAGGCGTGTAAGGATATACAGGTCTTTGGATACACAGATGTAGATTGGGCTGGTAGCATGTTAGAGATAGAAGATCTACAAGTGGATTCATGTTTTCGCTTGGTAGTGCAGCAGTTATATGGAGCAGCAAAAAGTGACCTATAGTTGCTTTATCGAGTATAGAGGTTGAGTATAGAGGTGCTGCTATGGCAGCATGTGAGGTGGTATGGTTGGAAAAGTTATTAGGTGATTTGGATGTGTAGGGAGATGGTCTAGTTGTCATTCATTGTGACAACATGAGTAGCATATAGCTAGCTAGGAATCCACTGTTCCATGCTAGAACAAAACACATTGAGGTACACTACCACTTTGTGAGAGAGAAGGTACTTGTAGGAGAGATTGACTTGGTATATGTCAGCACACACGATCAGATAGCTGACATTTTCACAAAGGCATTGGATGCAGAGAAGCTTTGAAAGTTTTAAAGATTACTTGGAATTGCAGAGATAGAGTTGAGCTTGAGGGGGAGTATTGAGATAGCAAGCTCAACATGTGTGGACATTGATGATGGACCGCCTGGCTAGATGAGTCTGCACATCTACACTTAGCACGTTGGTAGCCATTAAGATACTCATATGGACACTGACTTATCACTTATTATATTTAGTTTGTTACACCTACCTACAGTTGGCAAAGATATAGCACCAGTCGATTAGTGTAGTCTGTTATGCACTGTTTGACTTAGTAGGACACTTTCCTTTATGTTGTATCTTATCTATACTTTGTATACATTGTATAGTGTGTGTAGAAGAAGAATAAAAAATCAGTAAGAAAACGTTTTATCCTTCATCTCTCTTCTTGTGTTCTTGAGTGAGCTTCTATTGTGTATATAGTGTGTGTTTGGCGCAGTAACTCAAGCAAGTCCCCCCACCAAGTGATTCTGGACAAAATCGAGGTTGTAGCCATAAACCATAATCACAATGGATAGCTGAACGGAGATAATCAAGTTTACTAGAGGCCAAGGGAATGACAACAACAACCCAGGCCATGGACATGGAAAAGCAATTGGTGCCTAGGTAGATACCATGATTGGATAGCCTGAGGAATACACATTAGGTGAAGAAATTGAAAGAGGATCCATTCATGCTGCCGTGGAAAGGAAAGGAGCAGACCACCAATGTTCAGTAATTCAATCTCAAGCTACTTACAAGGGTACATTGTTTACAATCTTAATTAATTGTGGTAGCATACATTTCTTTCTTTTACCCAAAATAGTTAAAAGATTGCATCTAGAATCCAAGAGGACAAGGAAAATGATATTAGAATTGGCTAGTGGGAAGGAAATCACCTCAATTGAAACTATAGGAAAACTACAATTTGAGTTAGACGGCCATACAACTGAAGCAAAATTCCAGATCCTACCACTAGGATGTTACGATTGCATTTTGGGAATGGATTGGCTCAAGAAGAACAAAGCCCAGATTCTATGTGAAAAAGAGGAAATAATCTTTCAAGACTTGGAAGGAGAACATGTAAAGGCATATGGGAAAGTTGGAAGAACTAGAGTCCAAAACTAGAGTTCAACTAGCCAAGGCAAGCCGACTGAGGAAAGGATTGACCAATCTACATGATCCAATTGAATAAGGTCAAAAAAACTAATGAAGGCACTCTACCTTCCTAGATCAATGACTTCGAGGATGTCTTTCCAGAAGAACTAACTCAACAATGGGAAAAGGGCCTAGGCTATGGCCGGCCATGTAAAAAAGGGAAAAAGGGGATGACCACCCAAAAGGGATTTAGGGTTTTGTATATAAAGTTGAAAAGTGAATGAGAAGCTCATTCTTGTGTGTGGCCAAAAGTAGCTCTCCTCTTCTTTTTCTTCTTCTTGTTCTTGCTTGCTTGAGCTTGTGCTTGAGAAAGGGAGTGTGAGAGTGTGAGGGAGTGAGTGTGTGAGGGTGAGGGACCGAGGAGGAGAAGCTCTCCATCTTCTCCTCTCTTCTTCTCTTCTCTTGTCTTGCTCGCGGCAATGGAGCTTGGAGCTTGGAGCTTGAGGATGGAGCTTGCTTGAAGCTTGCACTTGGATCGTGGAGTTACCGGAGTGCGCGGGAGAGGAGGTAACTCAAACGGCATCAAGGTAAGCTCACTACACCCATAGATATGGATGGCGCGTCGGCTATGTGAGAGGTAGCCATTAGTGCTCGGCTTGGAACGCTTGAAACAATAAGCGGTCCGTGGGTCTTGGCGGTTGAGTGAAAGCTCCCACATTTTGGTTCCGTTGCCGGGACCTACGGATTCAAGCCTTGAGCACTTGCGCGCTTCGAATCGAGCATTGGAGTAGGGTTTTCCCGAACCGGTGCTTGAGGTAGATAGGTAGGAAGCGAGGGGGTTGAAGAGGGTATTCGATCTCCTTGGCAAGTAGGTTTTTTGCTTTCTGAGATTTATGTTGTGGAATGGAGTAGTATAGGTATTTATTTTTGATTTGGATGCATTTAGGGTAGGAAAAAACAAAGAAAAAGAAGAAAAAACAAGCAAATAGTAGGGTTTTCTGTTGCTGTATACCAGGCTAAAACAGGGAAACAGGGGACTAGATTCAAGTTTCTGGGAAGATAGGGACAGGGAATTAGCTGTGAGGTTCTGCAGTGCTCGGAAAGGACCTTAAGAGGCCTGGGAGGCCAAGACAGACCTCATTTCCTTGGTTTGCCTTGAGAGAGAGAGAGAGAGAGAGAGAGAACTTCTGGTTCACAAGACGAGGAAGTGCTGCCCCGATTTCTTGGCGTCGGTGATTCGAGCTACTCCAGGTGAGTTTGGTGTTTTCCAACAAGTGCCCTAATCAGATCTAGAAAAGTCTGTGGTGATCGTGTGCACCAGACAGTGAGGAGGGGTCAAACGCGTGGGAATCGCGCTCGCCGCCAACGCACTCGGACCAACTCGCTGTGGTCCGATTCCCAGAATCGGACCACCTGAGTTCGGGAGTCGGACCGTCCGAGTCCCAGAATCGGACCAGCCTGATCGGACGTGCCACGTGGCACTTAGACCAACCCGTCCGATTTTGAGAATCGGACGCTCGGACCAATCCGTCCGACTCGGACACTCGGACGAGTCCATAATCGGACCACTCACAATCGGACCAGTCAGAATCGGACCAATCAGAATCGGACCAGGTCAGAATCGGACCTGCTAGAATTGAACCACCCTGTCCGATCCGATTCCTAGAATCGGACCACTTTTAGAATCTGACCACTTTTTCGATCCGATTCCCAGAATCAGACGTGACCAAAATCGGACCACTGGGCCGATCGGACTAACCCAAAATCGGATGTCCGATTCTGATAATCGGACTCCTGAAAATCGGACATCTGAGAATCGGACAGAAAACTGTCAAAATCGGACAGGTATCTAGAACACAAATTTTGACAGATCTAAACCCCGAGATTGATCCCAAAGGCTACGTAGAGCTAAGGGCACATCACAGATCCATAACCGGGCTAAAATTTAGAGCACGTAGTTCAAAATTTGGCTATAAACGGTCCTCCAAATTGCATATGGCACCTACTGTAACGGCCCTGCGGGCCAGGGGGGACTGCCCCCCCCGGACCCTCGCAAAGGGGCTCTGCCCCCTCCGCACCTCCCCCGAGTAGGTTGGAGAGAAAACGCGCACCGTGATAGGCCTTCCAAATTGGACCCTAGTGAAGTATTGGCTCTACACCAGCATGGAGTCTCACTGGCAATAGAGCAACCAAAAGCCCATACCCGAACAGAGAGAAACAGAGACCCTAGAACCTCAATGGGCCAATCTGGCCATCAAGGGCAAAAAGGCCACACCACAAGTACACATGTACATTGTGTTCAAACCGTGTCTAGTCAGAGCAAAATGCAACTTCAGCAAGCTACAAATGCGAAGATGACTAGACATGACACTTTTGACGAGAGATGTACCTTGAATAGCACTGCACTGACGATCCAAGACAGCAGTGGAAAATCCACATCTAGTCGTGCAGTCGAGAACTTAAGGGCATCTGTCAGAAGGCTTAAATTTATAAGCCAGGACCCGAAAGATGAAGACATAGTACCACCTGCTTATCTTAGGGCCAAACTCATCGCGAAAAGAGAGCATACTATTGATGCTCTAATTGATGAAGGAGTAGATTTTAATGTCTTGACCTATGAATCATGGACCCAACTAGGCCAACCAGAGCTCACATCGACTAGTGCAACTCTTAGCCCTTATGGGGGACACCCACAAGCACTCATAGGGAAGTGCAAAATCGTTGCGACAATTGAAATGGAAAGCTTGCCTATCCTATTTCATGTTCCTCCAAAAAGTGCTAGCTGCAGGAAAGAAACCCTCCTAGGAAGACCCTTCAAAAGGGCGACCAAATGTGAGGCTGACTATGTAGCACAGAGGATACACCTGACACTACCGGGTGTGAGGATAGTCACCACCTTTAGCAAGGGTGACCTCATCGAACCTCAAGGGAAAGGAAAGGAAGGTGATGACATAACAGTCACGCCTACAAACGAGGGCAAGGACTTGTTAGAAGAGTTGATACAAGCACAGGTCGAACAACGAGAACCAGTGAGTGAGGCCATGCCGGAAACAAGAAGGTCAAGAGACAAGGCCAAGGACAGGATTTGGACTCACAAATATCGTAGAAGACCATGAAAGAAGCCCAAGCCTTATAGGCAAAGGCATTGATGGAGAGCTAGCACAACGCCGCGATGGATATCCAAAGCGTTGCTTCGTGCTCAAGGGTATTATGCAGGCAATCATTGGATTTGGGTACCCAAACTCCCTGCTAAGCCACCTCTATCAGAAGCCCAAATTATGTCCAAAGCAAAGAGGCGTAGGAGGAAAACTAAACGAAAGGCCAAGTTTCAAACCAAAAATATTGGAGTGATCGAGCCCCTCACTATTGAAATCAAGAAACCAAACATGGCCTATCAAAAAGTAGATCCTCAGCCTAGTGTGCTTGACAAGCGGACATCAGATGTAGCCATTGAGCATGCACGAAAATCATTAGTGCCCAAAGAGCCTTTCATTTCCCAAGGGGAGAACAAGCATCATAGGCACAACATTGCTCAAGGCAAGGCTGATCGCTCAACAAAGCAAATGGCACAATCATCTAATAGCCTTGAGAAAATCATTGAGCTAGTGCCACATCCACCTAGGAGTCCTAGATCTCCTACGCCCTCTCCTCCCAAACAGACACAGGAAGCACTACAGCAGTTGTCAAGGGCGATTGCTCAATTCCAATCTCTATCTCCATCTAAGCTTCCAACCGTCAAAGAGGTGGGACATGATGCCATCTGTAGCTCTCGATCCAAGGATATGCCTGAGCCACCTAATGCGACTAGATCAGCTCATGTTCAATCTACACAGATGAGTGCTCAAAGGCCAACAAAAGACACAACTACTTCTGATCACCCTAGGGACTTGACACCACAATCCACCAAGGGTAGCCAGCCTACTAAACTAGCTACTACTAATTCCAATCAGGGATCACAGCAGTCACAGCCCTTGGCCGTGACAATACCCTATGTGGAACGTGTCCTTAGTAGTTTACCTGTGGAGGAGGTGTCGCAACCAAATCCCTCAACAACTCCAGTACTTTCAAAGTGCCTAAAGCCTAGGCTGGAGGAGTTAAACACAAGGGAGTTGGCTGAAGGGCTAGACTCTCTGAAAAGGGAGGCAGTCGTGCTCTCACAACCTAGCGAGGCTGTTCCGCAGGCCACAACTAGGTCCCATGACGACACACTAGAGAAGGGAAATGCTAAGGCTAAACCAAGCACATCATCGGCAGTCAACGTAGCCCAAGGTCCTGAGCCATTAGATGCACCTGCACTGACCAAGAAAAAGAGGAGAAAACAACGAAAACAACAACAGTTGCAGGAGGTTGTGAACCGCAAGAACATTGAGACGAAGAGCGCCGAAGAGCCGATGAATAAAGCATCAAGTCCATCCACCAATGAACCCATTGATGCCTCTCCTAATAGCGGTGAACCCTCAGATACATCGGTGTGCTCTGAAAAACCAAAGCAACTGTTGCCATCAACAGTTGCTTCCAACACTCTATCCACTGACAATAGAACTTGCATTGACCAACCAAGAGTGGATACAATGTCATCACAACAGGGTGACAAATCCATACCAGTCACATCCGAGAAGAACCATGACAAAATAACAACAAAACCTCAGGATAAGGGTGAGAACCCCAAGAGCATAAGAAATCCTAGCGTTGACCAATCTTGCTCATCTAGGCCGGAGCCCCCAGCCATGCTAAAGCCTAAGGAAACTCTTAGAACTTTGCATGAGATAGCAACCGAGCAGGCCCTCGTTGAACATAGAAGTGTTGCAGAATGCTTAACTGAGTTGGAGGCTAAGCTCAAAGTGGTCGCGCATGTCTACGTCCTTGCGGACATGGGCACGATCCCCAAGGAGCAGCTTGGAGATTACTTGACCTTTCCTCTGTCATGGGAAGAGCGAGAACATCTTAACGGGCACTACGACAAGCTCTTGCATGAACATATGCGACTCATCCCTGACGAGGAGGCTGACGAACAGCGCTTAACCGTCACGTTCAATGAAGTGCTCTGCCGACCGAATCTCGTAGACATAGAGCTACTAAAGCGACTGTCAGCAGGCCAGAGTCAATTTGAGCAACGTTGGTGCGAAAGCCGCGTTGTAATGGCCGAACTAGGGGCTCAGATCATGACGGTCTCAGAAGAACGATTGGCCAAATGGCGGTCTCAAAGAGACCCAACCTACGTGGCGCCAACTTCCCTTCGAGTGCTCACTGACATTCGGGGTACGGACTTAGCTGGGACTAGGCTATAGGGCCCTTTGATTGATAAGGTTCTCACTAAGGAGGAGTTACATATTGCCAGTAGACTCGGTCAGGGTTCCATGCTACTCAATGTGGCAAAATATCTATCAGTATTAAGTCAGCTGCCACGAATACTAGACATGTGTGCCACTCTCCGGTACAACCCCGAGTTCTACGCTTGGTTCTTATCCTCGTGAAGTGACATGGATTCATAAATATGTATATAAATAAACACTGCTTTTTGTGTCATCGTGTATAAACAACGTCAACACACACAAGCAACGATAGTCAAGCGCAGGGAGAAGAGTCGGGTGTGACAGGCTAAGCTCCTCAAGTCCTCCTCACATCACGGTTTTAAAAGTCGGGTGACCAGCCCCACCTCCAAGTGAAGGGCATGCAACCCATATTGCCACCATAGGAGGCCTTGACCAACAACTCTGATGGTGTGGACAGGGTGTAGTCCCTTCCTATACACCTTCCTCCCTTTTTGATCTATCCTCCCGAGGATGTACCCTGTCCCACTCCACGACAACCAGTCCATGCGACTTAGCATAAACTAATATCCGCTAATGACTGGAGGCAACACGAATGTCAGCATGGGGGCCATTCCTCTACAACAAACACCTCATGCCTCACCCCTTCCCTCCTTGTCATATGCACTTCATAAACCACACTAAAATCCCTTCCGTGCAAACAATTGTATCCTGTATCAAGGCCTAAACCCTTGGATTGCGTCTTGCAGGTTTCCTTTTGCAGCGGAACACATGGAGAATCATGGGGATCTAGCATGCAAAGACGCTCTTCGCAAGAGACGGGAGCATGTGGCACGCGCCCCTCCACCGGAGCGCTACGTACCCACCATCAAGAGGTATGCCAAGAAGCGGGGCCCTAAGCGACATTGCCCAGGGCGAAGGCCGAAGAACCCTCGAGTCAAGAAAATCGAGACTCGAAACTTGCAACAGGCCGCAGCACTAGTGGTACGCACTCCTAGCTCCCGCTCGGGCCCCAGACCCTCAAAGGCAGAAAGGGCAGCTCGGGAAAGAGAAGAATTTAATGAACTATTTAAAGATATTCTGGAGACAGTAGCGGGCCGGGATTACACCATTCATGTCCCGGTCGACATGTTCCCTACTCACCCCCGTGGGAGCCCCACACCAGCAGAGCCCCAGTCAGGCGGCCATCCAAAATCGCCCCGCCTCGTACAGATTGAGTAGCCCCTAATGCATGAAGGGCTTATCACATGATGACTGGCCAGGACTTTTGGTTTTTAAATGGTTAAGTGTTCCCGACCTGTTAAGTGTTGACATGTTCCGGACTTGTATGAACTTATTATATCTGCGTTTAAGTATATGCTACGCCTTTAGCAAAAGAAAAAGCTAATCAAGCGCAGGTGATAAATGTCGAGTCAACACCATAGAATTCAAATAAGTGATGTCTCCTTGCATTGCATTGGTTTATTATAGTTGTGGCATACACAATGCATATGCTCTCATGAAGCGACAAGTGGATGCAGGATAATACAAGTCCTTGTGCGAAAATGTTCAATGCCCAATCACCGCAACACCCACAACCCCACAACAAGCTGCGGCAAAGCCACGTTGCCGAAAGCACCCTTGCCAACTGCCCACATTGCATGGCCCACAAAACGTTCCTGGGCCATGCCCCCTTTCTGGGTCAAGCTCTATAGTTGGCTCACGGCAGTCGTTACCTCAATTGTACCCACATCGCATGTGCCGCAAGGACAATTGCAATATCTCAAGTGCATCTCCCCCTTTCGCCAACTGCTTCTCTAACAATGAGGCTAGGGCACCATCATCATTGTACTATTTATTTTCTGAGCCTTAGAAGCTTGACATTTTCCAACCTATTGGAAGGCTGATAGCCTCAACATATTGTAATGGTTGTACTCAGGCAAAAAAAAAAAAGAGAAAGAAAAGAAAAGAAAAGAAAAAGAAAGAAAAGAAAAAGAAGTGAATGGAAAAATAAGAAGCACCCACGATCACAGCACAGCACACACCTGGGGGTCCTCAAATTAGGTACGTCTGGTGACTTTGGTCGACCGGCTTCGTCCCTAGTCCCCTAGCCCCTTACAATCACCCACAATTGTTCAGGGCACATCAAGGGCAGGACATACTTGAGGAGCTTGTCTCGCCTAGGGTTAGACCTGTCACCCTGACCCACTTGCACAATTTTCTTTTGCACTCTGCCTTAATACCATTGCAATCAGTGGTGATAAGCACCGCACGATTGGCCATGAAAAGTACAGCGTACTCATAAAGCAAGTCTAATAGTTTCCTACTGAAAGTGCGGTGTCCTTGTATTCCCTTATGCTACATCGTGCAGTCACAATGCAAAGGATGTCTCATTTGCCTTCACGCGTACTCCTTCTCCACATGGACAACTTTGCTTCATCCACGAATTATTATGAGAAACTAGCCCACGGTCTTCTAACTATGTAATATCTAAGTATGCACGAGCACTCACATAATATTGGCACCGAAGTATATCCACAGTTTGGGACCGAGGAGGAGAAGCTCTCCATCTTCTCCTCTCTTCTTCTCTTCTCTTCTCTTCTCTTGTCTTGCTCGCGGCAATGGAGCTTGGAGCTTGGAGCTTGCTTGAAGCTTGCACTTGGATCGTGGAGCTACCGGAGCGCGCGGGAGAGGAGGTAACTCGAACGGCATCAAGGTAAGCTCACTACACCCATAGATATGGATGGCGCGTCGGCTATGTGAGAGGTAGCCATTAGTGCTCGGCTTGGAACGCTTGAAACAATAAGCGGTCTGTGGGTCTTGGCAGTTGAGTGAAAGCTCCCACAGTAATCATTTGGACCATTGAGAACAGCAAGAAAGATTTGATAAGCTTAAATAAGTTGTAACCACTACACTTGTACTAAAACTCCTTGATTTCAGTCAACCATTTGAGGTGATCACTGACGCAAGTGGACTTGCAATCGGTGGGGTGTGCTAGTACAAGAAGGAAGACCAGTGGCATATACTTCTAAAAAATTGAATCCCTATGAGTCCAACTATGCCACTCATGAACTTGAGTTACTCATAGTAATCCATGCCTTGAAACTACAGGGACACTATCTATTGGGAAGGAAATTCACTTTAGTGACAAGTCTTAAGTGGATCTTCACCAAGCTAACCTAATCATGAGGCAAAGAAGATGGATAGAGATACTGAAAGAGTTTGATTTTGAAATCAAATATCATCCAAGGAAGGACAATGCTGTTGTAGATACCTTTAGCCAAAAATCCTTTCTTAAGAGCAATGTTGAAGTTCAAAGCTTAAGAACCATATCCATGCCTGATAACCCTGTACTTGAGCTTGTACGCCAAGCTATTTTCCGGATAAGGAATATGAAGGACTCATGGCTAAGATACTTCAAGGAGGAAGCTCTGACAAAGAAAATTCTAAGATTAAGGATTATCGTGCTAACAATGGGTGTCTATATTACCATGATTGCCTTTGTGTCCCAAAAGTACTAGAAGTGAAGGCCAAAATCTTATGTGAAGCACATCACAGCCCCATTTTAAGACGTTCGGGGTATGCCAAGACACTCAATGCAGTTCGTAAGAGCTATCACTGGTTAGGATTGAAAAGGGATGTATTAAAGTATGTAACTCAATGCTTGACTTGTCAAAGAGTCAAGGCAGAAAGGATCAAGTTGCTTGGAGAGTTACAACCCTTGGACATTCCAGAAATGAAATGGGAGTCAATAAGTATGGACTTTGTTGTTGGATTACCTATTGTTGTTGTTGGATATGATTCCATCATGGTAGTGGTTGACAGATTGATAAAAGTTGCACAATTGATCCAATAAAAACAACTTATAAGTCATCTGACATTGCTTGAGTCTTTATCAAAGAAGTATTTAGGTAACATGGATTTCCAAAGAGCATAATCAGTGAAACCGAGACTCCAAGATCACCTCTAATTTTTGGACTTGTCTATTCCAAGCAATTAGAACGCAACTATGCTTCAGTACTTCTTATCATCCTCAAAATGGTGGCCAAACTAAGAGGGTGAACTAGACCATTGAAGATATTCTAAGGTCTTATTGTGGCTAAGAACCGAGACAGTGGATTGAACATCTACCTTTAGTGTAGTTTTCTTATAATACTACCTTTCAACAAATAATTAAGATGTTGCCATTTCAAGCCTTGTATGGGCAAGAGTGTCATACATTTCTAAACTTCTCAGATCCCACTCTCAAGGTAGAGGCTTCTAAGGCTATGCTTGAAAAGATGGACCAACAAATCCAATTGATCTGACATGACATTCAAGCTGCTCAAGATTGGCAAAAGTCCTATGCAAATATTGAAAGATCCATAAGAACATTCAAGGAAGGTGACATGCTATTTGTAAGGATAAGGCCCGAAAAGAGCTCATTATCCTTGGGGAAATACAAAAATATTAGTCCAAGGTAATGTGGACCATATGAAGTAATCAAAGTAATGGGAAGGAAAGCCTACAAGCTCAAAGTAATCAAAGTAATGGGAAATATCGTGGGGAAGTAATCCTAGGAAGACAAGATTATTAAAACTATGTTTGTAGTATAGAACAACAAAAAGAACTAGCCTACTAGATAGTCACTTGGTAGTTAAGTACACTTGGGTGATGACATTGTCGGGATGGGTGACCTCGTGGGAAGATTTTCCTACAAGCTAGTGGGAGCTTCTCATCGTGAGTCTTGGAATGATGCCTGCCTGACGTATTCGTTAATTTTTATCTTCACGCTACAAAAACGGAGCCTCCTCTCCAACGTCATCAATGATGTCATCAAAGATGCTAAAAGAAAGTGTTCTCTCTTTATCATCGATGATGTCATCGAAAACACTAAAAAGAAAGCGTTCTCTCTTTACCCCCCCCCCCCCCCATTACTATATAAGTAGGGGTGAGTGTCATGATAAAAACACAACCCATGCAGAAGTCTCTTTGCTATTGACGCATTGAAGCTTTGTTGCAATCAGCCACAAATCTCTCTCTCTCTCCACACCTATGTGAAAGCACTGCTCAAATCCATCAAGCTTCTTCCATGGCTCCCAAGAGACGTCAAGATGCTAGGTGAGGTCATGCTCAGAGATCTCCCCAATGCAAGGAAGTAATCACTACTCTGGGAACTCAACACGAAGCTGAAGCACAAGCCAAAAATTGCCCCTGAATCCATCCACCCAAAGAACCAGTTATTCCACAACAAACCGAGGTTATGATGTCATAAACCGTAATCACGATGGATGGCCGAATGGAGATAATCAGGTTTATTACATAAGAAAATGATTACTTTTAAGCTACTAAATCTACAAATTCCTAATGAGGGATAAGTTAATCCATTACATAGATTAGGATAAGTTAGAACACACTTAAACTTATAAAAATATGTTAGTATTATCAATTGCTTTTTAGGAAGGAACATGGGAATTGATGGAGGGGATAGATTCTATGCATCACATACATTGACAAGTTTGCCAATTTTATATGTCCAAACAATATGGTAGTATGCTTTGCTAATTAGAAAACTAAGCAAACCCAATTAAGGAAAGTGGGAGGCTTTGATCCTAACAATCGAATGCCTATGGCTGGGTGGACCCGATAAGTCAAGTAACTTTTCAACACTAGATAGAGCTGATTAAATCGTACCTAGCCCATATTGGTAGGATTAGTTACCATGTTTAACACCGTTTTAGGGGGCCCGAGTTGAGATTCTAGCTTATGGGTAGGGGGATAGAGTTACACTCTCCCCCATCTCTCACTCTCTTTAGCATTGTACTCACCTTTGATGAGTGTGATCATCCAGGAGAGCAGGTTGAATCTGCGCATTTTGCGCTAAATTTTTTGCTCATCTTCTCCCTGTTCCAAGTAGTCAAAGGCATCACCTATGGCTTGAGCAATCAGTAATCATCAATCTTTGAGTCTCCATTCTAGTATACTCAGCTGAAGGCCATTCTCTTGAGCATTCCTGAGCTCTCAAACCCTAGCTATGGCAGATTTGAGGACAACTGTGATTTTCTTGGAATTTCTTCAAAGAATCAAAGAGATTTTACTCTAACAAGAATCCTGGAGCTTCCTCAACACTTAAGGGACCAACATTGAAGCCTTCTTGGACGTGAAGCTTCAAAATATGGTGGCTATGGAGTCAAAAGAGAGAAGCAAGCTTCAAGAATCCAATTCTTGGATTGTCTTCTTCAATTTCATGGGGATTTTGTTGTCTACAACCCCGAGAAGGTTCAATTGAAGGTATTCTTCAACGATTTGGTTTACATTGAAGGAATTCTTAAAGTTTGAAAGCATTTTCAGCCCTTGTACATGGCAATGTCTGAAAATTCTTGGAATCCATGAATTTAATGAGAAATTACACGTATCAAAGCTCAAAGGATCTTCTCTAACAAGCTATTGTGGATTCCTATCATGTCATTGGATTCTTTTGATTGCATTGGAACAATCTTATTGATCGGGAGCTAAAGATTACTTGGGAGCAATCATATTGTACAAATCCTTCTTGAAGATTGGTCTTATTGATTTTAATCTTGGTCTATTGATGGGGTTTTATGTTGAAGGTTGATTGATTGGATTCATCCACTACTTTCCATCAGCATTAAAGAGGTAATTCTAGTACTTTCAGCTTAATCTCTCTTTTATCCAATTGTTGAACGGGTCATATTGTTCATAAGAGAGATTAAGTGTAGTAGAACCTCTTAATTCCTATTGAGGGCATGTAGAATTCAGCCCAAGGATGATTATGATTGTTTGATGAGTTCTCTTCTGGCCATTCAAATGTTGAAGCTCAATTGATTGTATAAATGCTACTCTGCCTACTTGACTTGGATTTTTGTTGGATGGTTGAGCATTGATGCTATAGGACTGAAATAATGATGAAAATGGTGAGTGGGAACATTGTAAAAGCAGTGAGTCACTGGAAAAGGGTAATGCCCTATCCATAGCCTTTTCAATTCAAACGTATTCCAATACCGACTTGCATTTCATTAAAATTTCAAAGGCTTTTTGTAATATTCCCGAATCTAACTACGCATTCTGCATACGAATCTCCTCTTAGGTTAGGATAATATGAGAGCAGAGTTTTGAGCCCGGGATGTGCCTAAAATTTGCCAAAAAATCTGGAATTTAGGGGAAAAATATTTTACATCGAAGGCGGTAGCTCCAGCTAGGATGATTTTAAGCACCAAGTGAAATACGACTCGATATTAAGCACCAAGTGAAGTACGACTCTTAAAAGATGCTTGAGTGACACTTGTGAATTTTTGATAATTTTTCAGACTGCCATGCGGGTTATCAAGAGTTTCCAATCAGTGCGGGATGTCAAGTCGGATGCGCAAAAATTTACAGCACGCGAATCGGAGCCCGGACAGGGAAATGGCCAAGAAACCGGTCAAGATATGAAGAGGTGGACAAACTTTGGGCCAAATGGGCATGACCTTTGGGGGAGTTGGAGCATTTTATGCCAAGATGAAACTTGGCACAAATCTTGGAGAGAGAAATCATGACAAAAAATGTGGGGAGATGGCGCCTGTTGATGCCCAAAAAATGCGGCCTCATGTTGATGAATGGAGATTCCACTCTGCAAGTAACCCACCCAACCGACATTACCCCCGATCTTCCCTCTCTTTGTTGATCATATCGCTTGTCTTCGCCTGTCCAATGGTGGCCTGAATGAAGAGAGCCAATTCTAGTCTTTCTCTCTCCTCCCTCTCTCTCCCCTAAGGGGCTGTTCTTGTGTGCAAGAGGAAAATGAAGAATGGGAAGGAAAGCTTGTCCGATTTGGAACCGGATTGCTTCCAAATCGATGAAGACATGAAGATTGCTGATTGTGAAGATGCTGGACATTGAATGTGGGCTGACCCGTAGTCCTGCACCAAAACCGAGATCCCGAGACATGGAGCCTAAGCGGTAATTCAATTTTTATGAAGAAAAAACGAGTTTTTATGCTATTTGATTGATGAAACATTGTTCCCATGGGCTGAATATGCATTGTGATGTTGTTTGCTATGAGTTTTATTAGTTTATGCTCTAAAAATCAGAAAATCATAAGTGATATGGCTGAAATTAGTGTTATAAAACCTGCAAACACTCGTTTAAGGGGTAAAATGGGGTTTTTTGCAAAATAAATGGGAAATATGAGACAAAATATCTACAAAAACCTGAAATTTTGCTATGAAGGAACCTAAGGGCCATAGCCAATAATCAATTTTGATTTTCAGCCATTTTTAATTGAAGAAAATAGAGGAGCTTCTGGGTAGTAGACGACGGAGTAATAGGACCCACAAAATCAATGCCCCACTTCTCAAATGGAAGGATAGCCATGATAGGTGTAAGTGGCCGTTTCCTATTTTCTCTACTGTCATGTCTTTGATAGGTATCACATTTCTTTACATACTCAAAAGAATCTTGAAAGATAGACGGCCACCAATATCCAGCTCATAAAGCTCTCTGCGCTGTCAACCGTCCAGCGAAGTGCCCCCTACATGCAGAGTCATGGCACTCTTCTAAGATAAAAGGAACCTCGTCAGGCATCACACATCGGTGATAGATGTCATCAACACCTTGCCGATATAGCATCCCTGCGATCAAGGAAAACTTCAAAGCTTGCTATTTGATTTTCCCCTTTTCAGACTTTGATAAACCAGCTCTTGTCTCTCCCGTTGATAGATAATGCGTAATAGCAGCATACCAAGATGGGATAGAAGCTGTATCAATTTTAAACATTTCCTCAATATCACTTCCTTAAGCTAAAATCTCTTTCGGCTCCCCGAAATCCACAAGGCATTCCACAATACCCTGCAGCCTCGGTGGCTTACTCTTAATCTCATAATCAAACTCCTGCAAAGTGATTAACCACTTTGCCAAACAATCAGGCGGCTGCAGCTTGTTCATAAGCAATCTAAGTCCTTCCGCCTTCGTATAGAATACTACCTTTTCATAGAGGATGTAGTGCCTGAATTTCTTAGTCCCAAAGACCATCGCAAGACACAACTTCTCCATGTAGGTATAATTGATCTCTGAAATGCCCAGTTTCCGACTAGCAAAAGCTATCGGATGATACCACTTTTCCTCCCAGATTTGGGCTTGATACTATGCATGGTGGTTGCTGAAAATATGTAGAATACCTCGCCTCTTTTAGGTGCTTTTAAAACGGGTGCTTTTACTAGCTCCTGTTTCACATCCTCAAAAGCTACCTTACAAGGGTCGCTCCACTCAAATGAACAGATAAAGGATAATAAATTCCTTAATGGCAACGTTCTTTCTGCCAAGGCATTTATACAGGGATTATTTGAGACCTGCAAAAGAGCTTAAAGCTGGTTGATGGGGCGGTTAATTCCTTATTTGGAGCACCTATATCTGGAGCAGAGATACCATCATGGGAAACTTATCTAGTGGAGCAAAGGATACAAAGTGCTTGAGCAAGAAGACAGAACCTTTGTGTGGGAGATCAAAGTATTCTGCCATCACTGCTTACGACTGTTGACAAGTATCCCTGTTGAGTTCAATAAAGAAGGTGGGATGGAGCCATCCGTTCACCCTCTAAACATGCTAAACTTTGACTATCATAATTACGAATAGAGGAGCTCGTGATGGCAGACTGTGTAAACCCACTGTGGACGTACACATTATATTTTGATGGAGCGTCAGGGGCCCTAATAAAAAAGGGAGTGTTGGAGTAGTAATCCGAGATCCCCAACGTAGAGTTACGATGAAGTTAGCTGCTTATCTCGGGGTAGGATTCACTAACAATATGGCGGAGTATAAAGCCTTGATTTTGGGACTGCATATTGCCAAACAAGGTGGTATTCAGCGGTTGTTAGTAAAAGGGGATTCCTAGTTGATCCTGAATCAGCTAGATGGGACATACATAGTGCAGAATCCCATTCTTTGTATGTATCATCGAACTGCGATGACCCTACTTGAGGAGTTTGAGAGAGTGTCTTTTCAGCTGATTCCACGTTACTGGAATCAGTTTGCGGATTCACTGGAAAATCTTGCTTATGAAGAAGAATTTTTCTTTAACTGTAGTCCTAGTTTGGATATTGTGATCAATGATGAAACAGGACCCGGTCGCTTGTGGGGAATGCTATCAGAGCATGCAATATATGGCAGACGATGGTTGATATGGGTGATGTAAAGAGTAGCCGAGACCAATCTACCGTTGTTATCCTGGACCCATAGGTTCATTAGACAACATATTATGCATACGCCTCTTGCTATATATGCAAGAGGGATGGGTTATAACCTTATGCATTTAGTTTAGGGCTGCGAGCCTATTTTTCCTACTTGGAAAGGAGCATATTATTGTATATCTATACTCTTTCAGGGAGGGATGTGTAGGTGCTATTCTTTTTTATCTCATTAGGCCAAGAGGGATCCTTTTGCAAGGTTTTAATTGTTTTATTTCGTTAGGCCAAGAGGGCCGCTCAATTTTTTGTAGTGAAGTGATTCATTTCGTTAGGCCAAGAGGGCTAGTTGTCTGTTTAGTGCAGGTGCGGTTAATGGTTTCTTGTTTTAGTTTTGTGCTAGATAGGTTTGAAGAAAGAGCTTGGAAGGAGCCTTTTGTTGCGCGGAAGCTTCTCGTGGCCCTATCCAGGTGATATCTCTCCTTTATGAGTACCGTGTTTTTATGCTTTATGTGTCTGTGTACTTGTAGGGGATTTTCTTTTCTTGTTGGGGACCGACATCCAAGGCATGAAGTCCCAGGTTTAGGTTGGGTATGCCTGGGGGAGGTTTGAGTAGTTGTTGCCTCTTGTAAAGACATTGTCAGGCATCGAAAGACCTATTTTAGAAGGCCGTCCTAGTGACCCTGTTCTGCTAGCTTGCTAGGTAGCCGTTCTAGGAGTTCTTGTTAGTTGTGAGGCAATTAGAGAAGCCTGCCAGAAGAAAATAATGCTGATAGAGAGGAGAAAAAAAAACCTTGAATATCTTAAAGAAAATAAATATATATAGAGGTGTGTAAAAAGGGGTTCTAACCCCTATCAAAATAGATAAGAAAAGAAAGGAAAATCTATAAGCAGTTGATCATCACCTTGCGGAGGCCTGGTAGGACCTGGGGGGCCGATGCCTTGTCTTCTTAGGGGTGGCATCTTGCTGGAAAAGAAGAAAGTAAGGAAGGTTGGAGCGAAAATAAAAGTGAGCACCAGAAAAGGATTAAGTATCGCCTTGCGAGGGCTTGGTAGGTTCTTGGGTACGGAGACATGTCCTAAGACTAATGCCCTGTTCTCCTTGGGTCACTGTGCTCAGCTCCCTCCTTTTTACATGCCCAAGTATGGAAGAAAATAAAACCCTAAAAGAAGAAATGTGGTCAAAGAAAATACTTCTTGATTAGGCTATAGGAGTCCTCGCCTAGTAGGAGCTCTTGGTTGTGTTGTCCTTACTTAGGTAAGTAGTTCAGCCACCATTTAGGGCAATCTCTTTGATAGTTTTTTTTAGTATGGCCGTGTTAGAGCAGTCGGTTAGCGACTAGGTTTGGACCTTTTATCAGATTATGCTAGGCCTACTCCTTGTGGATGTCATGCCTTGGTTTTGTCAAGGGGTAGGGTGAGCTTTGTGCTGTGTTTTAAGTATGTATCCATTTTGTATCAGCTTGATGCTTCCTTTGGTTGTTTTGTGCAGATCTGTTGTGGGATTTGACGGGCTGAGTCGCCCTATCCCGTGGTCCCCAATGAGAGCGGATTTTTGAGCCCGAGATGTGCCTAAAATTTTCCAAAACATCTGGAATTTAGGGGAAAAATATTTTACATCGAAGGCGGCGGCTCCAGCTAGGATGATTTTAAGAACCAAGTGAAATACGACTCGATTTTAAGCACCAAGTGAAATACGACTCTTAAAAGACGCCCCAGCGACACTTGTGGATTTTTGATAGTTTTTTAGACTACCTTGCGGGTTTTCAGGAGTTGCGAGTCAGTGCGGGATGTCAAGTCGGGGCATAGGAATTTACAGCACTTGAATCGGAGCCTGGACGGGGAAATGGCCAAGAAACCGTTCAAGATATGAAGAGATGGATAAACTTTGGGCTAAATGGGCATGACCTTTGGGGGAGTTGGAGCATTTTATGCCAAGATGAAACTTAGCACAAATCGTGGAGAGAGAAAGTATGACAAAAAACGTGGGGAGATGGCGTCTGTTGACGCCCGAAAAATGCGCCCTCATGTTGATGAATGGAGATTCTAGCCTGCAAAGTAAACCACCCAACTGACATTACCCTCGATCTTCCCTCTCTCTGCTGATCATATCGCTTGTCTTCGCTTGTCCAATGGTGGCCTGAATGAAGAGAGCCAATTCTAGTCTTTCTCTCTCCTCCCTCTCTCTCCCCTAAGGGGCTGTTCTTGTGTGTAAGAGAAAAATGAAGAATGGGGAAGGAAAGCTTGTCTGGTTGGAACCGGATTGCTTCCGGATCGATGAAGACATGAAGATTGCTGATTGTGAAGATGCTGGACATTGAATGTGGGTTGACCCGCAGTCCTGCACCAAAACCGAGATCTCGAGACATGGACCCTAAGCGGTAATTCAATTTTTATGAAGAAAAAATGAGTTTTTATGCTATTTGATTGATGAAACATTGTTTCCATGGGCTGAATATGAATTGTGATGTTGTTTGCTATGAGTTTTATTAGTTTATGCTCTAAAAATCAGAAAATCATAAGTGATATGGCTGAAATTACTATTATAAAACCCGTAAACACTCGTTTAAGGGGCAAAATGGGGTTTTTTTGCAAAATAAATGGAAAATATGAGCCAAAATATCTACAAAAACCTAAAATTTTGTTGTCAACGAACCTAAGGGCCACAGGCCACAATCAATCTTAATTTTTAGTCATTTTTTATTGAAGAAAATAGAGGAAAAATACCAAAAAAGGGTGAAAATTGGTTTTAAATGGGAGAAAATTAGGAAACGATAAAAGAAAAATTCTAGAAAATTACATGTGTGTTTGTGCAGTGTATAATGAAGGTAGACCACGAGGTTGGCCTTAGTTTACCCTCATTTCTATGTTTTCGTGCGTGTTTATCACTTTCTTTATAAAAAAATACACATAAAACGACTCTTTCACCTATCAAGGAATGCAAAACATTAAACGGTAGGGTAAGAGGGGAGGTTGAGCATCAAAGTATGAATTAAAATCTGTTTTATGTGTTGCATCATCCCTATAGGACGTTGTTTTACAATAAAGAGAAAGGCAGCATGAGCATAAGGCTCGGTGTCTTTTCTCTTTGCAGTACATAAACGTTAGCATGGAAATTATGGAAAGATTGGTTTCGCACAATGCACAATGCTAATTTTCTTCTGTTTGTGCACTAAATTATTCACATTGTGCACTATGCATGGTTCATGGTATCAAAGGAAAAGCTCCTAGACTGCATAGCAATTTTTTTCTTAGGAATTTGACCCACGATTGAGAGTGCAAGGTTATCCCTTACCGTAGGATAGAGGGTCGGTTTCCTAAGGGACTGTTAAGTGAGGAGACATGGTATATCTCCTGGGAATACGAGAAATATAAAAGAGAGGATTTTGTATTCGTTTGTTTTATATGTTGAGCAGCGAATCAAGGGGCCAATCCCTGCGATGTAGGAGAGCTGCAGTGGGGTCGCGGTGTTTCTACTGAGAGGTTGCCTCCATATGTGTGTTATCATGGCATTGCCAATGTGTATGGGTTCTCCCTCTGAGGAGCTTATGGAAAAGGAAACGTTAGACTATAAACTATAAACGCATAGATTAGGCTTTAGGGCAGTTTGTCCTTCAGCATTAGATTGACGCTCCTAGTCCGCGAGGTCGTGAGGGTGTTTGTGTGTTATGAGCATGAGGTTCGGCTAGTGCCATAGCTAGTGTTGGCCCATTTTAGGTCCCATCATAATAGTAAATTTTTTTAAAATAATCCCTCTCTCCTCCAGCCGACTGTCGTGCTGGAGGAGAAGGTTTTAGCAAGAGCCACTAAGCTCCTTGCTAGAGCTTGAAGGGGGGAGGCTCATGCGTATTGACGTGTGGAGGAGGGAGGATCCCCCTCCCCTCACCTATATAAAGGCTATGGGGCATAGCCAGGAAAAAAAAGGGGCTGTCGTGGAGTAAGAAAAGACGCCTTCAACTACCGAATAGAGGGAGAGAGTGGAGACTCTGTGTATTGCCATGTAGGAGGGGGGGAAAATTACTGTCGTGAGGAGGAAAGAGGAGGCTGACAGCATTACAGAAATCATCGAGAGGAGGAGAGGACCATCACTGTGCCGCTCCGTTGGCCGAAAGGGAGGAGGAAAGTTGCCGCTGCCATTCGTCACGCCGTCATCTACTGCCAACTCGCCACCAAAAGTCGCCTCCTTTTCCCTCCACGTGGGCTCCACAGTACTTCCAGAAGCTTTGGAAGCTTCTTAGGAAGCTTCTCTAGCTCCTAAGAAGCCCCCCTTTCACGTGGCCTACTTAAGGCGTTTCATATAACAACCCCCTACCTTTTCCCCCACACACGAGATCCCCTCCTAAGGGCTCTTTAAGCCCCTTTTCCCCCACACACAATCCCCTATATCCAAAAGGGTCTTCTACACCTTTTCCCCCTTTGTTTTGTGGGTCTTCATAAGTCCCTTTCATATAACACGCCCCCCAAATTCTTCTTTCGGGCTCCCTCCTAGCCTGGGTTCATGTGCCTCATTTAAGCCCTTTTTTTCCCCCACCTAAAACTCCCTCTTCAAGGTTATATACCCCTTCCTTTTCCCCCCTTTTTTCCCTTTTTTTTCACACCTAGGGCATCCTAAAAATACCCCCGGGATCAAATGAAAAAGCCCATTTCCGTGGCTTTAATAAGCCTTGCCCTCAAAGGACTTTAAACCCCCTCCCCGAGATCTAAAGGCCTTTTCATGAGCCTTCTTATTGCCCTCGCAAGTGGGGTTTAAAAGCCCAGTTACCCCGTTGAAATCAAGCCTTTTTCCCACTTTAGGCCGGGGTTTAAAAACCCTTTCTGTGGGCATTCCCCACTCAAATTCATAGGAGGAAACCTTCTGCAAAAATCGTTTCCGAAAGACGGTGCAAACTGTCACAAAGGGGAGCTACGCATGCAAACAGGAGACGGCCAAGTCATAACTCTGCATCCAAGACGGAAAGGCCGCATTCGCGATGGCTCCTAAGAAAGCCTAAGGCGCAACCGCAGGAGGATCGTCTCCTAGCATCCACATGGAAATCTCACCACAAGTCCAGGTTTTCCTTTCTAATTTTTATTTCACGTTGTTATAATTCAATCGTGCATGGATGATTTTTTTGAAGATAGGATGCATTTTTCGTCTTAAATACTTTGGTTAATTTTGAAAGATTTAGCTCACGACGGAAGAGTTCGGCCATTAGTATTTCCAATAAAACGAACAAAATAAAGTGATCAAAAAATTGATATGCATTTCTAGCAAGTAGTTTTATGCATTGCAATAAATTGAAATTTGATTAATGTCCATTTTTACAAACCAGAATTATGATAGTACACGTCGAAGAAATAAACCGCATATTGCATTATTGAACATCTTTTTCGAAATAATTCCTAAAGAAAGTTGCTAGAAACCGTAGGAAATTGCTAGGGTTGCATGAAGAAGATTTTACTCCAGGCAAGTGGCCTAAAAACTTAAATCAATGAAAGAGTGTGTAAGTCTGCATACGACAAATTCATTCACAAATGAAAGGCTGCATGTTTTAGCATGAATCTTGTTCGCATGTTATAGAACGATTGATTGGAATTAGGCTATAACCTAGCCTATGCTTGATCTTAAATCGAAAATTTAGGATTTGAAAATCAACTTATGCGTAGACAATAAGTCATGTGGTTATGGAAATGATAGCGTAATTATCTTCAAGAATAGATAGGTCAAACTGGCATAAACCCAAACACCTAAAACTGCGAAGTACTCGTTTAGAAAAGGGTTAATTCAATGCACCGTATCCCAAGGAACTGTCTAGGGTTAGCCTGGTGAAGACATTTACCTAGTCGCACGCATTGCCAAAAATTGAAACTCCTATACCCTAAATACTTGCCCACCTTCACAGAATGTAGGGAAAGTAGGACCTACTTGCTAGAAGTGATCTAGGGTTTTCCTAAGAATCTCTCGCTAAAAAGATGAAACTTGAAACCCTAGGACTGAAAAGTCAGCCTAATGCCATCAGGAATAGATTATTTCGTGACTCCATTCGATGGGTAAATAGTCCCATAATTGATGCGACACTTGTGCAACAAGTTGTAGAGTCACATGATCTTGTGATTTGATCACAAGGGAATGGCCAATTCCTCGGAGTGAGATTGGCAGATTCTTACGCAAGTTATCTTGCATCCTAATATAGTATCTTTCTAGGGTATAGATAATTGCTTGGGAGCAAAAGACCAATCGATAAATTGGAATAACATATGAACTTAAGGTATTGATCAAGTTGGGTTAATAGGGTACGGCCCTAACCCGGGATATAGGGGATCTTGCCAAGCCGCAATTGATTCCGGATCCAGTGCTGGATGCATTCAAAAAGAAGGATTCGCTCCTTAGCAATTGGTATCAGAGCGAACCAACACTAGAATGGGACTATGCTTTATGGCAGAGAGGTTGAGCTTCGCATCCCTCTCGTTTCCCATTATCCTTGAACCAAGTGCAGCGTGAATCCACTTCGGACCTGGCGTTTCTGCGTAAAGTAGTTCGCTCGGGTTTGACGCTAGTTGCCGTTAGGAAATGACCAATAGATAAAACCCTAATTCAGGTCGGTCCTAAGTGGGAATGGTCAGAATACTTCCGCTATGTGGTAGACGCGGAAAGTCCTAGATTGCAAATCCCGTAACATTCCATGGGAGTGCCGGACGGAGCTTTCTAGACATCCTTTCCAATGGACTGCTAAGACGTGTCCTGAAGATAACAAATGGACATGTTACACTTTTTCAGTCAATGCATCACATCCTTGTTTGATTAGCCATTAGAATGTACTTTCCATGTTGGTTCTTGTGAGGAAAAAAGGATGCTAGGCAAGTCGGGAAGACAAAAGAGAGGTGACCCTCCCTTCCCGATTAAGACCCTGAAGGGGTGCACAACCCAGCTTGAGGTGGAACTTTGCACACCCCTCTTGTCTCGGAGCCCATGCTATTTTCAAATTTAGGTACAGAAACATTTCCATTATCAGATTTTGGCCCAAGTACAACATTGAATTGCAATAATTAGGGTTCCATAAGTGGTTGGTGAACCATTGGAAGAGGGGCATAGCATCTTCTATTCTCAAGACACCTACAGGTGTTTGACATATAAAATAGCAGGTATATATCTATCTATAGGTTGTTCTTGAACCCTACAGGTGCCTCATAACCCTCTCCTAGTTGCTATAGTGGTTTACAAGGGTTTCCTTCACTCAAGGTATTCCTACAGGATAAAACCGGGTTTTCATAATGTATTAACAAGTTGCAGGAATTCTCTGGACAGGTACACAGTTCCTATTACAGAAACTTCTATCGTGATATAATTCAGGATCTTAGTAACTTGATTTGACGAGAGGATCCTAAGCTCCAATTTGAATCAAAAATTGTGTAAATCCGACATCGGGATAAAAAGTTATGGCCAATTTACTGATAGGGGGCCTACTGGACTACACCTAAACAGGCTGTCCGGAATACACTGTTTGAATTCAATCTACCTATATACCCTATTGCAAGTTGCGATATTAGTAAATATGGTATATCCCCATATAATAAGATTTCCATAAAGTTATTAAGCATTGGGATTGGTGCCATATTCAAAGAGAAACAAGGGGTTAAGTGACAAACTTTCTTCTACTACAACACTATTTCCTAATGGTCAGGAATAAGAAGAAAGACCCTATTACTGAGGCATTGAATGATGGTGTTAGAGACTTCCAAGAGGATTAAAATTACACAACTGAAGCCCATAATGTTGATCAAGTAGATGAAGAATTAAGCATTGGGATTTCTCATAGCACACATTAAGGACAACAAGACATACATGAAGAACATGCATGGAATGATTATCTCCTACTATCAAAAGAGCTCAGACATGTCAATGAAGGCCTTTCTAAGAATTTGTAGGCTTTCAATGAAGGTTTAACCCATATAAATCAAGGTTTGTTGCAAGGGATGGCACAGGTAAACCAAGGAATCTTTGAATTGCAGCAAAGCAATAAATTCTTATTCCAAGAGCTCATCTCAGCCATAAAGGAAATCGGAAGCAAACCACAAAGTGAACCTCAAAATATTGAAGACTCCCATGTGATTCCCTTTGTTGGTAATCCTTCCCATCCAAACAAAGAAAAGTCTCAGCTAGTAATGCACACCTTTGAAAGGGGAGAGCCATCTAGAGTCAAGGCCAACCATCATCCTTCACAAATTTATGGTATTCATACCCCAAGGCCTCAGTTTAGCAGTCCAAAGGATAATCATAGACATGAAGGGAAACATGACAACACTTGATGGGATAGTGATTATCATGGATGTGACCCCTTCTACAAGAATTTTTATCATCAGCCCTCAAATGCACAAAAAAGAAATACAATCAACAATCAAGTTCATGAAGGTGGAAGGCATGATTAGCGAAGATCAGCCCATGACATGCCAAACCAAGAGCATGTTTCAAATGGACAACCCTCATCTCATCATTTTGGGCCACCTACTTTTAGACAAAATTCATGGAATAAAGAATCATGGAGACAACAATCTCATGGGCAGCCATCTTACAATAAAAAAGAATATAAAGAGAAGATCAATATCACTAATTTCAAAGGAGATAATGCGTCACCTTTACAATGGAAGGAGTGGATCAATAAGCTTGAATTGTACTTCACCCTTTACCCTAGAAGTGAAGAGGCCAAAATATATTTCGTAGCCCTTCATCTTGAAGGTTATGCCCATACTTGGTGGCATTATATACAAAAGATTGGGCAAAGTTTTGACTCTTGGGAGGAGTTCAAGCAAGTGATGATTGATGTCTTTGTGTCTCCTTTGGAAAAAGAAAGGCTCCAAAGAAGATGGTATGTGTGTTCTCAAAGGGGAATGTCCATTAGAGACTATTCCAATGCCTACTTGAATCTTTCCATGCATCTTGAAGGTATTTTAGATTTTGCTAAGCTGAATAAATACATTTTGGGTCTTGACCCTACCCTATCATCAGAGGTAGGAGCTCAACAACCAATTACATTACATGAGGCCATACAATTGGCTGAAAGATACTCTTTGAAGTACAAAAGGGATGCATGAAATTTTCAGCAAAGAAGTATGGGTAATAATGTTTCCAATCAACCTACAAAGTATGGGCAAGTTTTCAACCAATCAAGAGACTCTTTTAGACAAGAAAACAAAGGTTATAACAGTCCAAATAATTATAACAGCAAAGTGCCAACATTTCCCATTGTTTATGCCTTTAAACAGAGTGGAAATTTTGTACCAAAACAGGGGCAAACTTTTTGAAATGTGGCTAAGTCAAGAAGTACTTTTTCAAGAATTGAAAATGCTCCTAAACTGCCTCAAAACAGTTCTAATAGCAACTTCCTTCCTCACGACTGATGGGACCTAAAATGGGCTACCACTGGCTATGGCACTAGCCAGACCTCATACTCATGACACAAAAATACCCTCACGGCCTCGCGGACCAGGAGCGTCAATCTAATGCTAAAGGACAAACTGCCCTAAAGCTTAATTTATGCATTTATAGTTTATAGTCCAACGGTTCCCTTTCTATAAACTCCTTAGAGGGAGAACCCATACACATTGGCAATGCCACGCTTACATACATGGAGGCAACCTCTCGGTAGAAACACCGCAGCCCCACTGCAGCTCTCCTACATCACATGGATTGGCCCCTTGATACGCTACTCAACATATAAAACAATCGAACACAAACTCCTCTCTTTTTATATTTCTCGTATTTCCAGGAGTTATACCATGTGTCCTTACTTAACAGACCCTTAGGAAATCGACCCTCTATCCTACAGCAAGGGATAATCTCACACTCTCAATCATGGGTCAAAGTCCTAAGAAAACAATTGCTATGCAGTCGAGGAGCTTTTCCTTTGATACCATGAACCATGCATAATGCATGATGTGAATGATTTAGTGCACAAACAAAAGAAAATCAGCCTTGTGTATTGTGCGAAACCAATCTTTTCATGATTTCCATGCTAGCGTTTATGTATTGAAATGAGGAGAGACACCGAGCCTTACGCTCATGCTGCCTTTCTTTTATTTTAAAACAGCGTCCTATAGGCATGATGCAACACATAAATCAGGTTTTAGTCTATATTTTTATGCTCAACTTCCCCTGTCACCCTACCGTTTAATGTTTTGCAATCGTTGATGGGTGAAAGAGTCATTTTATGTGTATTTCTTTATAAAGAAAGCAATAAACACGGACAGAAACATAGAAACAAGGGTAATGATGGGACCTAAAATGGGCCGGCACTGGCTATGGCACTAACCGGACCTCATGGTCATGACACACAAACAGCCTCGCGGACCAGGAGCGTCTATCAAAGGTACACTAAATGCGTTTGTAGTTTATTGTCCAACTGTTTCCTACCCTTATCCTCAGAGGGAGAACCCAAAGTTCATAGGCATAACGCCTCGTCACACGTACATAGGAGGCACTTCACCGACTAATAGTCCGAGCCCCACTGCAGCTCTTCTACATCGCAGGGATTGGCCCCTTGATGCGCTGCTCAACATATAACACAAAAGAACACAAACTCCTCTCTTTTATATTACTCGTATTTCCAGGAGATATACCATGTGTCCTCACTTAACAGTCCCTTAGGAAACTAACCCTCTATCCTATGACAAGGAGTAACGTCACACTCTCAATCATGGGTCAAAAACCTAAGAAAACAATTGCCATGCAGTCCAGGAGATTTTCCTTTAATACCATGAACTATGCATAGTGCAAAATGTGAATGTTTTAGTGCACAAACAAAAGAAAATCAGCATTGTGCATCGTGCGAAACCAATCTTTCCATGATTTCCATGCTAACGTTTATGTATTGAAACGAGGAGAGACACTAAGCCTTACGCTCATGCTGTCTTTTCCTTTATTTTAAAATAACGTTCTATAGGCATGATGCAGTACATAAATCAGATTTAAGATTGTACTTTGACGCTCGAACTCCCCTCTCACCCTACCGTTTAAGGTTTTGCATTCATTGATAGGTGTAAGAGTCATTAATATGTATTTCTTTATAAAGAAAGCAATAAACACAGAAAAAACATAGAAACGAGGGTAAACCGAGGCTAACCTCGTGCTCTACCTTCATTATACATTGCACAAACACTTATGTAATTTTTTGGAATTTTTCTTTTATCGTTTCTTAATTTTCTCCCCTTTAAAATCTATTTTTCACCATTTTTTGGTACTTTTCCTCTATTTTCTTCAATAAAAAATGACTAGAAATTAGAATTGATTGTGGGCTGTGGCCTTTACGTTTCTTAACATCAAAATTTCAGGTTTTATTGATGTTACATCTCATATTTCCCCTTTATTGCGCAAAAAAACCCCAATTTTACCCCTTAAACGCGTGTTTTACGGGTTTTATAACACTAATTTCAGCCATATCACTTATGATTTTCTGATTTTCTGAGCATAGACTGATCAAACTCATAGCAAAAGACATAATAATGCGTAATCAGCCCATGGGAACAATATTTCATCAACCAAATAGCATAAAAACTCATTTTTTCTTCATAAAAATTGAATTACCGCTTAGGCTTTGTGTCTCGGGATCTCGGTTTTGCTACGGGACTGCGGGTCAGCCCTCATTCAATGTCCAGCATCTTCAAGATCAGCAATATTCATGTCTACATCGATCCGAAAGCAATCCGGTCTCATCCGGACAAGCTTTCCTCCACCATTCTTCATTTTCCTCTTGCACACAAGAACAACCGCTTAAGGGAGAGAGAGGGAAGAGAGAGAAAGACTAGAATCAGAATTCTCCATCCAGGCCATCATTGCATGAGCGAAGGGCGGAGAAATGATCAGCAGCAAGGCAGAGGGGAATCAAGGCCCATGATCACTTGGGTGGGTTGCATTGAGGTTGCAACCTCCATCTCCATGCATCAAGCGCATTTTTCGGCGCAAAATTGGCGCCCTCTCCTCATGTTTTTTGCCTCTTCATCTTGCCCACGATTTGCATACTAAGTTTTATGTTGCATAAAATTTCTTGGGCTCCCAAAGGTCACCACCTACTTGGCCAAAAATAAGTCCACCCCTTCGCATCTTGACCGATTTCTTGGCCATTTCCCCGTCCGGACTCCAAATCGACCTCTGAAAAATCTTGGGCATCCGGCTTAACATCCCGCATTGGCTAGCAACTTTTGACAACCCGCACGACAGTCTGAAAAATTATCAAAAATAAACAAGTGTCGCTCGGGCGCCTTTTAAGAGTTGTATTTTACTTGGTGCTTAAAATCGTCCTAGCTGGAGCCGTCGCCTTCGATGTTAAATATTTTTCCCCTAAATTCTGGATTTTTTGGTAAATTTTAGGCACATCTCAAGCTCAAAACTCCACTCTCAGGTAAACCGAGGCCAACCTCCTGCTCTACCTTCATTATACATTGCACAAACACACATGTAATTTTTTGGAATTTTCCTTTTTCTGTTTCCTAATTTTCCCCCATTTAAAATCCATTTTCACCATTTTTTTGTATTTTTTCTCTATTTTCTTCAATAAAAAATTACTAGAAATTAAGATTGATTGTGGGCTGTGGCCCTTAGGTTCTTTGACAGCAAAATTTCAGGTTTTAATGGCATTATGTCTCATATTTCCCATTTATTTTGCAAAAAACCCCATTTTACCCCTTAAATACATGTTTTACGGGTTTTATCCCATTAATTTTGGCCATATCACTTACGATTTTCTGATTTTCAGAGCATAAACTTATCAAACTCATAGCAAACAACATCATTATGCATAATCAGCCCATGGGAACAATATTTCATCAACCAAATAGTAAAAAAACTCATTTTTCCTTCATAAAAATTGAATTACTGCTTAGGTTTCATGTCTCGGGATCTTGGTTTTGGTGCAGGACTGCGGATCAGCCCTCATTCACAATGTCCAGCATCTTCACAATCAGCAATCTTCATGTCTACATCGATCCGAAAGCAATCCGGTTTTATCCGCACAAGCTTTCCTTCACCATTCTTCATTTTTCTCTTGCACACAAGAATAGCCCTTAGGGGAGAGAGAGGAAGGAGAGAGAAAGACTAGAATTGGCTCTCTTCATCTAGACCACCATTGGACAGGCGAAGCACGGCAAAATGATCAGCAGGGAAGGAGTAGTTGGCCCCCATGATCAATTGGGTAGGTTGCTTGCAGCCAACCACCATCACCCTCTCATCCATCCATGGCGCAAATTTCAGCGCAAGCAAGCGTCACGTTTTCTCCTCCCTCATCACGATTTTTTTTCATGTTCAGTGTCAAGTGGCATCAAATGCCCCAACTCCCCAAAGGTCATGCCTATTTGGCCTCTCTAATGTCCTCCCCTTCATATCTTGACCAATTCTTGGCTCCTTCCCCGTCCGGGCTCCGATTCGAGTGCTGTAAATTTTTGGGTGTCCGGCTTCATATCCCGCATTGACTGGCAGCTCCTGACAACCTGCACGGCAGTCTGAAAAATTATCAAAAATCAACAAGTGTTGCTCGGGCGCCTTTTAAGAGTCGTATTTCACTTAGTGCTTAAAATCGTCCTAGCTGGAGCCGCCGCCTTTGATGTTGAATATTTTTCCCCTAAATTCCAGATTTTTTGGTAAATTTTAGGCATATCCCGGGCTCAAAACTCCGCTCTCAAGGACAAACTTTGGAAAATGCATGCAAAAGGATTATACTTCAAGTGTGGGAAGAAGTGGTCACAAGATTATAAGTTGAAGTGTAAAGCTAAGAAGTAAAAAATCAACATGGTGATCACTTAGGAAGTGGAAGTTGAAGAAGAAGAAGATCAAGAGGGAAATTTACTGCATGTTGATGCCTACCCAATGGTTGAAGAGATTCATGAAGAGGAGCATGCCACCAACGAAGATTTCTATGATCCCATGGATGGATTTCCTTTTGTTCTAGGTGGTAATCATGATTCTCATGTTTCCTTGTATGCACATGATGCATGGACTGGTTGCAAAGGGAAAAATACACTTAGACTCAAAGGTTTCATTAATGGAAAGGCTATACATATTCTCGTGGATACAGGCAACACTCATAGCTTTGTCAACACCAAATCTTTGAATGGGCTGAAGTTGCTACCCATTGATATGGATTCTTCCTTACGGATACAAATTGCCAATGGTGCATATGTGTCTAGTAAAGAAGTGTGTCCATGTACCTCAATTGACTTATTGCCCTCTTGCACAATAAAAGTGGATTTGATCACTTTGGATATGGGGCCTATTGACATTATCATTGGTTGTAATTGGCTGAAAAAACTTGGCAAATTTACCTTGGACTTGGAGCAAATGCTAATGGAATCTAATTGGCAAGGATAGCACATAGAGTTGAAAGGCATAGACCACAAACAAATAGAACTCATCTCCATGAAGAAATTACGAAAAGAAATCAATGCAAAGTCATGCATCTTCACTCTTTTTCTTGTGAAAGTAGATGAAGGATAATCAACAAATCAGCCATCTTCTTTTTCAAAGGAAAGGGATCCAAGATTTGAAGAGCTATTGGAGGAGTACAAGGATTTATTTCAGCCACCATCATATTTACCTCCAAAGTGAGAGGTTGACCATCCTATTGACTTGTTGCCCAATACAAATCCCATCAACAAACCTCCCTATCGCTTGTCCAAGTTTGAAAGGGAAGAAGTAGAGCGTCAAGTCAAGGAATTGCTGCAAATGGGTTTAATTCAGCAAAGTCAATCACTGTTTGCCTCTCTTATGCTCTCAGTAAAAAAGAAGGATGGATCACTTTGCATGTGTATTGATTATCAAAATTTGAACAAGTCAACGGTCAAGAATAGGTATCATATTCCCCAAATTGATGATCTCTTGGATGAGCTTAAAGATGCAAAGGTCTTCACCAAAATAGATCTTTGATCGAGTTATCATCAAATTAGAATGAAGGAAGGAGATGAGTTCAAAACAACCTTTTAAAGAACTGAAAGAGGGTTATACCAATTCTTGGTTATGCCATTTGGACTTTCCAATGCACCCGCTACTTTTCAAGCCCTCGTGAATAAAATATTGCAGCCCTTCTTGTTCAAAATAGTTCTTGTTTTCTTTGATGATATCCTAATCTATAGTAAATCCAAGGATGAGCATTTGAAGCATATAAGAGAGGTCTGTGAAACTTTATGAAAACACGCACTCTTTGCCAAGATGACAAAGTGTTCTTTCATGGAAGATGAAGTTGAATACTTAGGTCATGTTGTGGGACAACAAGGGATTAGAGTGGACCCCAATAAGGTAAATGTGTCAAAGAATGGCCTATTCCTATGAATGCAGCCCCTTTGAGAGGATTCCTTGGGTTGTCATCCTTCTATAGAAGGTTCATCAATAATTATGCTCATGTGGCAGCTCCATTGATGGATAGGCTAAAAAAGGAAGCTTTCTTTTGGGACTCCATCATCGATCAAAGTTTCAATGAGCTGAAATCTCTTCTAATTTTAGGACCCATCTTCGTATGTCCGGATTTCTCTAAGAAGTTTATTATATGTGCGGATGCTAGTGGAAGAGGAATTGGGGATGTTTTATGTCAAGTTCATGGAGTCATAGCTTATGAGAGCCGAAAGCCTGATGACAAGGAGCTTTAATTACATGTTTATGAGCAAGAGATGTTAGCAATATTGCATGCTATCAAAAAGTGGCATCATTACATTTATGGAAACCATTTCAAGGTCAAAAGCGATCATCATGTGCTGAAATATTTTATTTCACAATCAAATTTATCTCCCAAAGCAACACAGATGGTTAGCTACTCTTCAAGGATATGACTTTGAAATATCTTATATGACTGGACAAGACAATGTGGTGGCAGATGCCTTATCAATAATGTGGGCATGTTCCATTTCTACCATTTCAACCGTGCATAAGGATTGGATCCATGATATTCAAGAAGAGTATTTTCTTAATGAGCAAGCATCAAAGATGATGAAGGAATTTCAGCAGGGCAAAGGAGAAGAGTATCCAAATTTCAAATGGCACAACCGTCTTTTATGGTATCATGGTCTTTTTGACACCACAATCTTCTTTCAAAGACCGTATCTTGCATGAGATACACTCTTCACCCTTAGCGGGACACCATGGGTTGTTCAAAACATTTGACAATATCCATAAGATTTTCTATTGGAAGGGCATTTGGAGGGATGTTAAGGATTATGTTATGCAATGTCTTCTGTGTCAACAAAATAAAGATTCCTCTCTTCTACCCGGTGGCTTACTTTAGCCACTTCCTATTCCTCAAGGCAAGTGGAATGATATTACAATGGATTTTATTGTGGGCTTAGCTATAACAAAGCATGGGTGGAATATCATTTATGTGGTGGTGGACTAGTTGACTAAATCAGCTCATTTTATCCCTACCAAGGCTCAATTTACAACAAAGCAAGTGGCTGAACAGTTCATGGAATGTGTTTTTAAGCTTCATGGTATGCCATTGAAGATAGTATCTGATCATGAAACTAAGTTTATGGGAAGCTTTTGGAGGATTTTATTCAATTCTATGGGAACAATTTCGACTCTTTGCATGATATATCATCCCTAACCCGATGGCCAAACGGAGCGTGTCAATGAATGGTTGGAAGTCTATATTCATTATTTTTGCCATGACACTCAAGCTTTGTGGGATCATTGGTTACAACTCACTGGATTTTGTTATAATAATACTCATCATATGAGCATTGGCATGTCGCCATTTGAAGCGCTTTATGGATATAAAGTGCAAATACCTTCAGCCCTTTTTCATGAAGACATGAATCCACAAGCCAAGGCTGAAGTTGAGAAAAAGGAAGCTCTTTTGCATCAATGCAAGGAAAAAATTTGGAAGGCACAATATGTTACGAAGGCTTATGCTGATGAAAAGTGGGGACCTTTGGATTTTGAAGAAGGGGATTGGGTATTCCTCAAAGTGCCTAAATCTAGGTATGCTTCTCTCAAAGGCGGTTATAATAAGTTGGCTCATCGTTACTATGGGCCTTATCAAATTCTCAAAAGAGTTGGTGAGCTTCCATACAATCTTGATTTTCCTTCTTCAACAAGGATTCATTCTACCTTCCATGTTTCCCAATATGTGGGTCCATCCATAAAGGTTTTAGAAGAGTTACCTCCCATGGATGAAGATGGTCTTATCATTTATGAGCCTAAAAAGGTTATTGGCAAAAGAGAAAAGGTTTTAGGAACCTTTCGTTGCTGGAGTACCATATTAAATGGAGAGGTTTGCCCATGGAGGAGTCTACTTAGAAACTGTCATCATACCTTGATTCTTTTCCATGGCTTTTGCAGGAAATAGAGTAATATCTAAACAGAACAACTTGTTGTATTAAATTTTCGTCATAAAAATAATTTCTCTATGGTCATCAAATTTGGATTTTTATGGCATGAATGGATACTAGGGATTGCCCTCTACATTTCTATATCTCATCCATGAAGATTGGACATTCCTTCTTCAAGTTATGGCCATTCTTGTGTAGCAGCCTGTTTTGGACAGTTTCCAGCAGTATATTCAAATTTCAGACCTATACTTTGTTAGATATGCTCAATGCCCCACTCTCATAAGGTGCCACAAATGATCCATGGTGCTAAAAGTTGTAAGGCCACCATTATGAGAATAAGCCAAATGTGAGCCCTGACATTAGTTGAGTCCTGACTTGTATATCGGATGAGGTCTATGTGACCAAATGGCAAAAAGGTGACCATTGTGGGTCTAATCTTTGGGTTGGATTGAGTACTTAAACTGGTAGCAACTCGAG
The DNA here is from genome assembly GCF_053477565.2 of Lygodium microphyllum. Classification (NCBI taxonomy): domain Eukaryota; kingdom Viridiplantae; phylum Streptophyta; class Polypodiopsida; order Schizaeales; family Lygodiaceae; genus Lygodium; species Lygodium microphyllum. The sequence continues at coordinate 9,920,879 of NC_141143.1, forward strand.
GTACATTGCATTGTGTTGCAGGGTAAGGGAGTCCCATGGGGGCCAGTGGCCCCCTTGGCGGGGGTCCGAGGGCAGCGCCCTCGGCCCGATGGTAAAGGGAATATTCCTTGGAATATTCTCTAGCCAACTAGTGGAGGGTCATATGATAGGTCAGTCATGTTGACCTAACCGCTTTCATGGGCTATAAAAGATAAACCCCTTCACAACAATCGACCATCTATCTTTCACCCAGTCAGAGTTGTTGTTTATAGCCCATGAAAGCCATCTCTTCACCTATCTTCTGTCTAGATTGCCATCTAAGCTTTACTGTGGAAGCACACAGGTGGACAAAGCCATCTCTATATCAATTGTTTGGAGCTAAATAAATTTTCAAATTCTCCTCTTATCTGTTGTGTACTCTCTATCTCTATCTCTTTCTCAAATTCTGTTCATTGCGCTGCGTAATTTTTACATACTTCATTGATATATGATATTTTCTTCAGCTTAGAGTTTCATTCAGCATGGATTCATCACTTACAAGCTATTCTTGTAATCTTTCTTCATCAATTGTCCCAATTCCAGCTTTGAGGACAAAGCTCTTTTAGGCCAGGATGGCTTGTAATAAAGCATAAATGCCTTAGTCTAGGGTAAGTATAAAAGGTGGAGGTGTAACATGTGTAGGATCTTTTTGCCATTTTACAAACATTACTTGTTTGAGGTCTCAACCTCCCACCATCTAAGAGGGTGAATACTCTTGGCCACCATAGCTTGGGGTGCATACCTTGTTGCAGCCTCTAACACCATATTGGAAAATATGGGAATTTCCCATAAGTTTGGGACACGTGGTCAAATCTTTGGATTTGTCATAACTTAAATACTGTAACTCCAAATCGAGCACTCTATAGCTCAATTGATTCCATTTTTCAAGCACTTTCCAATGATAGGTCACATCATATGGTTTTGAGAAACTTATGGGCATGTTATCCGGATGCCACCTTTTTAGTATTCAAAAAATGGGAATTGGGAGATTCCCAAACTCACTAATATTGTGTTCTCTCATCATTTGATTTTCAACCAATATTGGTAATACCATTTCTTGCCAAGCCACCTTGGCTATGGCTTCCTGGCATTTATGTCTATTTCTTGTATTTTCAGTTTAAAAGCTTGCTTTGCAATTTAGCTTTATTACAGGTAGAACCCCTTTTTACACATCGCTGTATTTTTTTATCTTTAGATATATTCAAATTTGCCTCTCTTTTATACTTTGGCAGGGTTCTCTAACTACCTCACACTAGCAAGGACTTCCTAGAATAGCTGCCTAACAAGTAGGACGGAAAAGGTCACTAGGACTTCCTTCAAAAATAGGTCCTTAATGCCTGACAATGCCTTGACAGGAAGTAGACAACTACTCAAACTTCCTCATATATACCTAACCTAACCCTAGGACTTCATGCCTTGATGTGGTCCCCAACAAATGAAAAGAAAATAACCCCCACATACACATATAACACAGTTAGCTTAAGGCAAAACTCAAAAAGGCAACGACACCACTTGAAATGGCCACAATAAGCTCCCGTGAAGCAAAGGATCCCTCCAGGCACTTCATCAAACCTGTTTTGATGCAATCACTAAAAAAAAAACCGTTAAATACACCCACACCAAAGAGACATATGGACCTCTTGGCCTAAAGGAATATCACAGTTCACAACCAACAAACTGGCCCTCTTGGCCTAACAAGATAAGACACTCCACTACTACTCATCAGCGTACTACTGAAACAAACCCTTAGTCCTAACATAACTCTACTAAAGCACAAAATCGACCAAGGATAAGGGCTCCTCAGGCCCTACACTAAGTACATCAAGTTATTAGCTAATCCCCTGCATAAATAACAAGGAGTGTCTGACAAATATGACGATACACAATCCTATGCGTCCATGATAATGTAGGGAGGCATTCATTGGCTACCTGATCTATAACCCAAACTAACCATCGGTGGCCAAAATATGATGTGTCAGCAAGAAGGATCCAAAGTAGTCCAAGGGGCTAATGTTGGAAGGTAATTATAAAGGCTCCCCTGGACCACTATTGAGAAAGATATATTCAAAGAAAGCATAATTAGTCAGGGAATTTGCAAAGTGATTCCACTATATCGGGGAACTAATTGACAAGTCTCACCATCTCAAAAATATGCAACATATCTAAGGCTATAGGATCGTGCATTTGTAGGATGGGATCCCACACATTATAGGTCCTATTCAGCTGATTATTTACTAACTGTGAGTCACCTTTTACCAATAATTGGAAGATACCACCACATTGGGCTACATTCAACCCTATGATCAAGGCCTTATATTCTACCATATTATTAGTAAAAGAGGGTTCTAAATGGACTCCCATCTTCATGACAACCCTACGTCGGGGATATTTAATGACCACACCAGCACTTGCATGTTTAGTGGGTCCTCTAGAAGCTCCGTCAAAATACATAGTATAAACCCAAGCTTTATTGATAGGCCACGCCATATAAATCTACTTATGATAACCAAAATCAAGCTGAGAGAGAGAGGATGTATAACAGGCACAATCCCTCCTTCCTTGTTGAAATCAATAGGAATGCTAGTCAGAATTCATTGACAATGGTGGCAATAGACCTTAATCTCCCACGTAAAAGATCCATCTTGCCACTCAATAACGTGATAACCTTTGCTCCACCCGATCACTCAAACTTGGTGGTATCGTTGTTCTAAATACAGATTTGAATAGGGAATGATTCGTCCCATCCAGTTATCTTGGTACTACTTGCTGCAAGCTAAAGCTGAATCCTGAAGGACCTACACAAGCACCAAGCCCAACATCAACCCTTAAACATAGTAAGGCTTTATCTTATTAAATTTAACTTTAGTTTTAAACTCTACCTCCTGCAAATTTGCTAGAAGGGCTATAGAGCCATTCTTTCCTGAACGTACAGTCTTGTATGGTCCATTCCACTTGGGTTCTAATTTTTCTAAGAAGAGCTCACGATGAGCATCATAATACAACATCAAATGACCCTTCACAAATTTTTACTTCTTAGCCCGAAGTTCATGAAGGGCTTTCATAATCAAACTCCTAAAAAGTGATTAACCACTTTGCTAAATGGTCAAGTGGCTACAATTAATTCAACACATAGTGTAAGTCCTTCCGCCTTCGTAAAGAATACTACCTTCTCATAAAGAATATAATGCTGAAATTTCTTTGTCTCACAAATGCCATACCAAGGCACAATTTCTCCATGTAAGTATAATTGACTTTAGATATTCCCAATTTCCTGCTAGCAAAGGCAATTGGATGATACAATTTCTCTTTCCAAATTTGAGCTAAACAGGAACTGACACTATGCATTATGGCTGCTAAAAAGATATAGAAAACTTCACCTCTTCTGGGTGCTTTTAGAATTAGCGCTTTCACTAATTCCTACTTCACATCCTCAAAGGATACTTGACAAGCTTCAGTCCAATCAAACAAATAGTTAAAGGATAGGAGGTTTTTCAATGGAAATGCTCTTTCTGCCAATGCATTAATAAATCTCCAATAATATCCCACTAATGATAGAAATTTGTGTACTCTTTTGAAGTATACGGCAGGTTCATAGTGACTATAACCTTTATCTTTTCTGGGTCAGTTGCAATACCAGTCGAGCTAACCACATTGCCTAGTTACAACCCATAGAATACCACAAAGACACATTTTCTAGGATTAAGAGCAATTCAAAATTGTTTGCAACACTGAACACATTTCCTCAGAACGATCAATTGTCTTTCTCTCGTAGCGGCTACTCCCAGATCGTCAATAAAAACTTTTAACTCCTCAGGGGAGATGTCACAAACAGTCTTATCAACTGTATGCTGCCAAAAACTAGGTGCATTGCATAGACCAAAGGCCATCACATGATATGAAAAGGTACCAAAGATAGCGACAAACGTAATTTTCAATTTGTCTTCCTCCCCAATAGCCATCTAGTTGTACCTAACAAAGCAATCCATATATGAATAGACTTTTCTACCCATTAATTGATCTAAAATAAGATCAATGAATGTGAATGAATAGTAATCCTTAACTCTTTGCTTATTACGCTCTCTAAAATCTACATAATGATGAATTTGATTGTTCTTCTTCTTCTTAATAACAACTGGTGAACACCACTTTGTATGTTGAACCAAAAATATCAGGTCAACTTTTTGTAGTTTTGTCAATTCTTCAAATAGATTGTCCCTTAGTTCAAAATCCATACATCTTACTTTGTGACGCATAGGGGGGCGGATACCCTCCTTTAGAGGAATGGTATGAACTGTTGAGATATTTGCAATCACACCCACTATGGTCTCTTTGTATGAGATAGTTCTAGGGTTAAGGCATACAGGAAAACTGAATCCCATATGCACAGAAAGGAAAACTGCTACCCATCCAACAACTATAAAGCATTGCACTTGACTACCACTTTTTGGATATATGATGAATGCAATAGCATGATGCTTTCTCTTTTCAGTTAGTATCTTGTCATTGTTGGTCTATACACAAGATTGTGTTTATGAGTCCAAGGAGATCTTGGAACCTAATTTACTTGTGTAATAGTCAAGTCCACTGTCTCTGTCATCATGAGTTCATTCTTCTTCTTCCATCCACCATAGCTCCCTGCCATGATCTAGATCCCGTGTCTTTTCACATGGTATCAGAGCTAGTCGAGCATGGCTCAACTCTCCTCTCTGCTCCTCCAGCTCCGCATAGTCTCAAATCAACTCAGGATAAGTGCATGACTTCATTTTTAACTTCATTTTCATCTTGCACCTTGTGGCAGCCACAACCAGTTTGCACTCTGCCTCCTTTGAGCCCTTGGAACTCTTCATAGAAGCCATATCTTTGCAAGATTCCTTTTGGAGATATCTCCCTCGACCAAGGATGCTTCTCTTTGTCACATCAAACCCTAATATTGTTGCCTCTCCAAACCAGCATTGTGTGAATTCCAACTCGTTGTCTATTCTGCGCCATCATCAGGTCATACTACTACTCCTGCGAGCACATGTCATGATCTTCCCTGCGATCATAGGAAAATTGAGGGTTTGCTGATGAGCTCTTTCTCCATCAAAGGATTCATTAAATGATTCCCTCTACATGCTGATATAATCAGAAAACCAGTCAATTGTTAAACCGTAGAAGAAAACTCCATAGCCATTTTAACATCAAGCTCTTGAAATTCTTCAGTTTCTCTCTCTTGCAACTCAAATCATATGCCTACCACTCTGATCTGAGTCCCACTTAGTGCCAACAAATATTTGAGCATTTAATCAAGAAGATTTGGAAGACCTTGAAGATTTGAAGCACTCATCTGAAGGACAAGCATCAAGAATAGTGAGATTTTATGCTATCACTACCTGTGTTTTTTAAAACACCCTGCAAGTCAACTTGGTTGCTGGCCATCTTCAATCAGTTGAAGAATTTTTGAAGCCATTCAAGATCAAATCCTTGCTATCCATTTGGAGCTAATACCCTATCATGGGAATTTCAAATAAGAAGACTTTTATATGGCTACTTTCAATGAAGAGTAACATTACTCTTGTTGCTCATTTCAATTACATAGAATATGTTTTTACTCTACTTGAGGAGAAAATGGAGCTTCTCACACTCAAGTGCAATCAATGATTCCATCTAAAGATTTTGAAGACACTTCAACTACCTTGGTCGTCATACAAACCTCAAAGATGATACCTTTTCTTGAAGGGGACATGAACATGAAGACAAATGCAAGCAAAGTCAATAAAGAAGCAAACCAGGAGGACCATAAAGGAAAGGACCAAAAGAGCAAAGTGAAGAACAAGTACAAGATCAAAAAGAGAAAGTTGGGCTACATTGACAAGAAGACCTACAATGAATTGAAGATCTATGTCAAAAGAAACGTTGAAAATTGCAAGGGCCTAACGGTCCTTGAACCAAATTTTTACTAAAAATTTTCCACCTTGTAATGCCTAGCCCAAATGTCTTTATCATAAGCTTGTAAACTCCTTATGTACCCATGTACTACAGCCTCTGTACACTTTGTGAGGCCCCTATTATATGGACTAATTTTGACTTTCATAATAAATATATCCCTTACATTAAAGTATTTTATATGGCTATGAAATATATGCTTCTTAGAAATTTAAAGTGTTTTATGTACTTACCTTTGTGTTTCTAAACACCACCAATATCAATGAGAGAATCTACTTGATGTTTTTTATTCTTTCAATAACATTAGTTAATTGTGTTGAAATTTTTTATAAAGTGGTTTAAATCCTATTTTGTACTTTATAACCATCTACTATACAAGCATACTCAACAAATGCCTCACATCTTCTATCACTTACATTGAACAACTCACAATTATCCATGTTGAAGCAGACTCCTTTAGTCTCTACTTTGAAAGATATGGAAGCAATGCAACTTGCTCATGAGTTAGGATATCACAAACATTTCATAAATGGTAGTGCAGCTATCTACAAAAGTTGTATTTTTCCAATATACATGATGCAACAAGACAATGACTCTATATGGACTAATTTTGACTTCCATAGTAAATATATCCCTTACCTTAAGGGCTTTTGCATGGCTATAAAATATATGCTTGTTAAAAATTTAAAGTGTTTTGTGTAGCTACCTTGGTGTTTTTAAACGCCACTAATATCAATGAGGAGAATCTACTTAATGTTTTTTATTCTTTCAATAACATTAGTTGATTGTGTTGAAATTTCTTATAAAGTGGTTTAAGTCCAATTTTGTACTTTATGTCTTAGCTAACAAATAAGTCTTGATTGATTATAAAATTTATGTCTATTTCTTTGGAAACACAAACCATTGGTCAAAGGTTAAATCTTTAGTCTTAGAAAAATCATAAACTTCTAGCTTGGTATATAAATCTTTATTTTATGATATGAAAATTCATTTAGCTAGTCAAGGTGTGAAACTCGTTAATTTTGGCCAAAGTCAATATCCATCTTGTCCATATATTGTCAAGATAGATAGAAATTTTGAATAAAAGATATTTATATATCATGCATATACATACAAAAAATGTAAATGGAGTGAGCAATTATTTGATATACTTGTGTCTATTGGTTTACACAAAAAAAGAACCATCACATCATAGGTTATCCAAACTTATTACGATATGGTATTAGATCAAGTTATTAAACCACACCTAGTTAGTGGTGACTCTTTTAAGGTCCTAGTTCATGAAACTTATACATGTCACTTTAAATGATGCTATATCTAAAAGAAAAAACTCGTATTATAATATCTTCAAATCCATAACATTATAAATTTTGGCCATGATAATATATTTTCATACAATGTTTAAGGCTCTTGTATTCTAAATTCTCTCTCCACTCCATCAAACCTTTGTATTCTTACATTAAACTTGGAAATTTCCTAGGTATATACTAGTTAAGCCTCCTTGATGTTTCCACCACCATACAACATCATATTTTGTTAGTATGCTAGAAAAGATAGAGGTGAAATCCAAATCTCGTAATAGCCACATAGCTTACATTCATCATTTAAGCTCTCAAGATGTCTGATCTCATATTTGTAACATACAAAGTGCCCTTTAAAGATAAACATAAACATAGTGCTCTCTTTCATTCACAAAAGTAAGACATTCATTCAAAGTGGGACTTGGGAAATTCCCAAAATCTCTAATATGGTGTTATTCATCGGATGCTCGTATTCTCAAGTACCCTAAAAGAAGAGGCTAGAAAATGGTACTTGAGCCTCCCAAGGGGGTCTATTAAATCCTTTGAGGAGTCGAGTGATCGATTTTTAGATGAATATGTCAAGAAGAAGGTGCATATGACCCAAGTTTTAGGGCAGCTGATGCAGATTAGGCAAGAGTCCTATCCTTTTGTTAAAGAATATGCTAGAGCCTTTGATGATATTTCGAGGCTTTGGCCAAGAAGAGCTATTGCATTGCTAGGTGATGTGCTAGGTGAGCTCTTTTTGAGTGGCTTAGAGATTAACATGCAAATCTAAGTGGGACTGCGGAATCCTAAGTCGTTAAGGGAAGCAAAGATGCATGCCATTGATTATGAGGGGCATATTCAGAGATGTTGGGAAAACTTTTGGAGTTTTCCCCGCTCAATACAAGTGCATTCTAGCTTCCAACCATTTCTACAAGGAGACAGCTCACTTGTTGATACCAAGGCAGCCTATGAGAGGAACCTTGGTAGCCAAAATATCCAAGCAGAAAATGGTAATAGTAGGGATAATATACCCCCTGGGGATTAAAAAAATCCAAGCCCAGTAAGTCCCATCAAGGCTTGCAACACTTCCATGAGAGGTAGTTATGATGGTGGATTTGATAGAACCATTAGGTTTACAAGCTTAGATGAGTGTGCTAGTTGTGCTCCTAGTAAGGCTCTTGAGAGACCTTTCCAATTTCTAGATGAATCATGCTTTCGAGTAGATGTTATTCCTTTTAGTAAAAGCATGGTTCCTATGGCTAAGAAGTTGTTGTAGAGTGGAAAAAAACAAGTGAAGACATCTCGTGTAGAGAAGATGCGGCATGCCAAAGGTCCACCTGTACTAAATAGAAGCCATAAGGTTGTGAGGCCATCTGGTAATGGTGATAAATCCACAGTGAGTCCATTGGGCCAATGTGGGTGGATGAGGCAATCTAAGAATATGAAAAGGAATATGAGATGGGTTTGGAGGCCCAAAACTCCTAAAAATATTGTTGGTGTGTCAGATGAAGGGCCAGGAATTGCATATGGACATGCTTTGATGGATTCCCAAGAGGATGTGACTAAAGGCCATAATGCGACATTTGACAATAGCGACCGCTGCCTTGACATGCATCTATGTGATGGGTCTAGGCTCAAAGCTCTGTCTAGCTTGGATCGTATCATTGACATATATAATGGTCCAATTAGAGAAGAGTTGAATGATCATAAATCCATGATTCACCCTATAGGAGTTACTGGAAAGTTGGGACAAGCGATCCGTTTGAATGATGACCAAGGGGATGAGATATATCAACCTAATGATGTCATTCATTCAGCTCATAGTATCCAAGAAGAGATGGCCATTATTACTGAGATATCAGTAGAAAGACTTGGGCTAGTGGATCTACAAAGATCGTAGAACAAGCTCTTAGCTAACTCACATGAGTAGCATGAGGCTAGTCCTCCTATTTTATGCTATCCTATTTGGTTTGATAGGATGTGTTGTATATGCCAAGGAGATCATATATTGCATGGATTAGAATGAAATATCCATTTTAGGCCAAGAGGGTCAGCTAGTTTGCAGTGAAATGTGCTATTTCTTTAGGCCAAGAGGGCCCTATCTCTGTTTGGTACGAGTAGGTTTAATGCTTTGTTGTTTTAGTGATTGCACCATACAGGTTGACGAAGTCACGGGAGGGAGCCTTTGCTGCGAAGAAGTTTCTTGTGGCCATTCGAGGTGGTTTCGTTCCCTTTTCCAGTTTTTCCTTAAGCAATTAATGATATATGTGCGGGTGAGGGTTTTTTTCTTGTTGGGGACCAGCAATCAAGGCATGAAGTCCCAGGTTTAGGTTAGGTATATATGGGGGAGGTTTGAGTAGTCATTGCCTCCTGCAAGGCATTCCTAGGCATTGGAAAACCTATTTTAGAAGGTAGTTCTAGCGACCTTGTTCTACCAGCGTACTAGGTGGCCGTTCTAGGAGTTCCTGTTAGTTGTGAGGCAATTAGAGAAGCCTACTAAAATAGTGATGGAAAGAGACAAAACCCTAAAGATCTGAAAGACAATATATGAATATACGGAGGTTTGTAAAAAGGGGTTTTAACCCCTATAAAAATAGAAAAGGAAAGAAAGAAAAATCCTTGAACTATTGTTTATCGCCTTGCGAAGGCCTAGTAGGTTCCTGAGGATGAGACAAGATCCGGAGCCGATATCTTGTCTTCCTTGGGGTGACATCTTTGTCAAGATTGTGGGAGAGAAGGAAGGAGTCTCACTTGTAGCTTTCTTGCTTGCACAATGGGGGAATACACACAAGGGTGGACGCTGAAAACAGTTTTCCTCTTCTTAGTTGTGTAAGCCAAAAGAAATTCAAGTACAAAGAAATAGAAGAACCCTATATATGGGTCTCAAACCAAACTCAACTAACTAAGGTGGAATACTAACTGAGCCACGAACTAGAGTAGATAAGGATAGCTATCATGTAGCTATTATTCATGGGCGGTGTACCAACCGCGTCTGCAACTGACAAGTCGATGACATAAATACACAACGGTCACCCTGGCGTATCACGAGTGGAGCTCGATATCTCAACACTCCCCCTCGAGCTCAATCCCAATTCCTGCACACCAAGCAGGTCTCTGAACTTGCGCAGCTTCTCTGCGCCCAATGCCTTCGTAAATATGTCAGCTACCTGATCCTCTGTGCTGACATAAACTAGATCAATAAGACCTAGTAAAACCCTCTCCCGCACATAGTGATAATGCACCTCAATGTGCTTTGTTGTAGCATGATAGACTGGGTTATTTGCCAAGTGTATACTACTCATGTTGTCACAATAAATGACAACTGGCCCATCTGTAGGCTGATGCATATCATAAAGTAGCTTATGCAACGAGGCTACCTCACATGCAGCCATTGCTGCACCCCTGTACTCAGCCTCTGTGCTCGACAAGGCAACTGTAGGCTGTTTCTTGCTGCTCCAAGTGACTGCAGCACTCCCAAAAGAGAACACATATCCACTGGTAGATCGTCTATCAGAAATACTACCAGCCCAATCAGCATCAGTGTATCCATACAACTGTATCTGAACCCCAGTCTCATAAAATAGTCCATACTGCAATGTGGACTTCACATACCTGAGTATGCGTCTAGCCGCATCCAAATGTGGTTTCCTTGGAGCCTACATAAACTGACTTACCAATCCAACAGCATAGCTCAAATCTGGCCTGGTAATAGTCATATAAATCAAACTTCCTACTATGTGTCTGTACATAGTAGGGTCTTCTAGAAGCTCACCTGCATCTGTGCTCAGCTTCACATTCTGCTCCAAAGGAACTGAAATAGGCTTACAGCCTGTCATCCCATATTTGGACAGTATGTCCAATCCATACTGCCTCTGCAAGAGCTTATCCCACTTGGTGATCTAATCACCTCAATGCCCAAGAAATAACGCAGCTCTCCCAAATCCTTCATCTCAAACTTCTGCTTCAATAGCATTTTCACATGAAGGATATCTTCATCACTGTCACCTGTCATAATCAAATCATCAACATAAATGACAAGTAGCATAATACCTTTCTCTGTTTTCCTCACATAAAGTGAGAAATCTGTCTTGGAAATCTGAAAGCCAATAGTGACAAGATACTGTCCTATCTTGTCAGACCATGCTCTAGGTGCTTGCTTCAAGCCATACAAGGCTTTCTTCAACCTGCAAACAAACTCAGGATAAACAGCATGCACATAACCTGGTGGCTGCTCCATATAGACCTCTTCTTGCAAATCACCATGCAAGAAGGCATTCTTTACATCCATCTGATGTAAAGACCATGCCTTTGATGCAGCCATAGCAATGACTGCTCTTACGGTTGCCATCCTTGCAACCGGACTGAATGTTTCTTCATAGTCAATGCCATATGTTTGTGCATACCCCTTGACTACTAATCTTGCCTTGTATCTGTTCACAGAACCATCTGCATTGTGCTTCACCTTATAAACCCACTTACAGCCAATTGCATTCTTACCTTTAGGCAAAGGTACCAATTCCCATGTAGCATTTGCTTCCAAGGCATCCATTTCTTCATCCATGGCTTTCTCCCATTTTTCTTTTTCCATGGCTTCCTCAAAAGAAGTGGGTTCTGGTTCCTGTATCACTTTAACCATATATGCATAGTGAATGGCTATAAATCCATCATATTTCAGCCTATTCATAGGATACCTAGCTCTCGTAGACCTATGCAAAGTAGGTTCACTCCCAGGTGCTCTCAAAACATCCCTGGTCTTCCTTACTCCAGATGTAACAATAGAAGGAATACCCAACTCATCATCAATGCTCTGTTCTGAGCCACTGGATTCACCATCCACATAAGAGTGACCTGCATTCACATCAAACATGGGCTGATCAACCTTCTCTTTTTCTTTTCGTGATACCTGCATACCACTATCTGCATTACTTTGAGAAGATTCTCCTGATCTCAATCTGCCTGTCTATGGCGAAGAATGTGAACCACTGCTAGAGGACGCTCCAGGTCCACTAATATTTTGTGACTGCTGCTGTGAATTCTGTGCAGCATTACCATTTTGTGCATCTACATCATCAATCACATTTACTGGTTTATACCAGCTACTCATCTCATCAAAAACAACATCTCTGCTCACTGTAAACTTACGAGTAGAAGGGTTATAGCATCTATACCCTTTCTGCTGCAAAGAGTAACCAATAAAGATGCACTTCTCAGCTTTTGGATCCAACTTGGATCTCAACTCATCTGGCACATATACATAGGCAATGCAACCAAAAATTTTCAAATGAGAAATATCTGGTTTCCTACCAGTATACCTCTCCTCTGGAGTCATTCCATGTATTGCTGCAGTGGGAGTCCTGTTCATTATGTAGACTGCTGTAGCAACTGCTTCAGCCCAATAAAAATCTGGCAGGTCTTTTTCATTGAGCATGGCACGAGATACCTCTCCAATATGTCTGTTTTTTCTTTCTGCAATTCCATTTTGCTGTGGGGTATGACTGCATGAATATTGCTGCTTTATGCCATGCTCCTGCAAGAACCTTGCAAACTCATTTGAGAGGTACTCTCCCCCTCCATCTGACCTTAGGCATTTTATTTGCAGACCTGTTTCTTTTTCAACCATAGCTTTAAGAGTTTTGAAATGCCCAAAAACTTCACTTTTCTTTTTCATAAAATACACCCAAACTTTTCTGCTATAGTCATCAATAAAAGTGACAAAATAATGACAGCCTCTAAGAGATGCAGCTTTAGTAGTCCACACATCAGAGTGGATTAATTCCAGTGGCTTTTTGCTCTCTTGAACATGTCTAGGAAATGGTTTCCTTGCCTGTTTTCCAAACTGACAGGCTTCACATACCTTATGCATTTCTGCAACCTTGAATTTAGGCAAACCTGCAACAATATTTGTCAAGAATCGCGTGGTGGAGGGAGTTGCTCAAGATGCTGCGCCTAACACACACAGAATGCACAAGGAGAAGCTCACTCAAGAGACAAGAAGAGAGATGGAGGCCAAAAAACGTTTTCTTGCTGGTTTCTTCTTCTTCTTTCACACACTTTACAATATAAAAGGAAAGTGGCCTACTAAGTCAAACAATGCATAATCGACTACACTAGTCGACTGGCGCTATAACTATGCCAGCTGTAAATAGGTGTAACATCCTGAATATAATAAGTAATGAGTCAGTGGCCATGTGAGAGTCATAATGACCACCGACATGCTAAGTGTAGACGTGTGGACCCATCTAACCAGGCGGTCCATCATCCATGTCCACATGTGTTGAGCTTGCCATCTCAACACTCCCCCTCAAGCTCAACTGCATCTCTACAACTCCAAGTAAGCTTCGAAACTTTTGAAGCTTCTCTGTACCCACTGCCTTCGTGAAGATATCAGCTATCTGATCCTGTGTGCTGACATACACCAAGTCAATCTCACCTGCTAGTATCTTCTCTCTCACAAAGTGGTAGTGTACCTCAATATGTTTTGTCCTGGCATGGAACACAGGGTTCCTAGCCAACTGTATACTGCTCATGTTGTCACAATAAATGACAACTGAACCTTCCACCTGCACATCCAAATCAGCCAATAGCTTTTGCAGCCATACTACCTCACATGCTGCAACAGCAGCACCTCTATACTCAGCCTCTGTACTCGACAAAGCAACTGTAGATTGCTTTTTGCTGCTCCATGCAACTGCTGCACTACCAAGAGAGAACATGTATCCACTAGTAGATCTTCTATCAGACATACTACCAGCCCAATCTGCATCTGTGTATCCAAACACCTGTACATCTGTACCTGCCTCATAGAAAAGTCCATAATGTAATGTGGACTTCACATATCTCAATGTGCGTCTGACTGCTTCCAAATGTGGCTTTCTAGGTACTTGCATAAACTGACTCACAAGACCAACAACGTAGCTCAAGTCTGGCCTTGTAATGGTCATGTAGATCAAACTCCCCACTATCCTCCTGAACATAGTAGGGTCTTCTATCTCATCCCCAACATCAGCACTCAGCTTAACATTCTGCTCCAACGGGACTGAAAGTGGTTTGCATGCAGTCATACCATACTTGGACAACATATCCAAGCCATACTGTCTTTGGGACAGCCATATACCATCATCACATCTGATCACCTCAATGCCAAGGAAGTACCTTAGCTCACCTAAATCCTTCATCTCAAACTTCATCTTCAAACAGCCCTTGACTTCAGCAATTCCACTATCACTATCACCTGTAATAATCAAGTCATCCACATAGATGACTACGATGATCAAACCTGCATCTCCCTTTCTCACATAAAGTGAGTGATCAGCATCAGAAACATAAAAGCCAATATTGACAAGATACTCTCTAATCTTGTCAGACCATGCTCTAGGTGCCTGCTTGAGCCCATAAAGTGCCTTCTTCAACCTGCACACATACGTGGGATGCTCTAAATCTTCATAACCTGCTGGCTGATCCATATACACTTCTTCCTGCAAATCACCATGCAAGAAGGCATTCTTTACATCCATTTGCTGCAACCTCCAACCTTTGGCTGCTGCCAAAGCAATCACACATCTGACAGTTGCCATCCTAGCAACTATACTGAAGGTCTCATCATAATCTATGCCATATGTCTGGGCATAGCCTTTTGCAACCAGCCTAGCTTTGTACCTGCTAATAGAACCATCTGCATTGTGCTTAATCTTATAAACCCACTTACATCCAATAGCTTTCTTTCCCTTTGGCAATGATACTAGATCCCAAGTCTTATTGACCTCTAATGCAGCCATCTCCTCATCCATTGCTGCATCCCAATGAGCATGACCAACAGCCTCCTCAAAACATGTGGGCTCAACATCCTCAACTAGTTTCACCATATAAGCATAATGGTGAGCTGCATAACCTTCAAAACCAAATCTTTTAACAGGGTATCTCACCCTGCTAGACCTGCGTACCACTGGATCACTCAATGGAGTCTTTGCATTAACGCGTGCTCTCTGCACACCTGGAGTCCTCACTGAAGGAATGCCAAGCTCATCATCCAAGCTCTCTGAGCCACTGGAGTCTCCATCAAGAACCGCATCAATGCCTTCTGACACTTTATTCTTTCCTTTGTCTTTACCTGTAGTGCTACTAGATGCACCCGAAGATGTAGAGGTACTCCTTAGTCTCCCAGACCAAGGACTACCAGATGATGTCTCTGGTCCACTAAGAGTCCGTGATTCTTGCCTTTCAGCCTGCACATGAGTGTCATGATCATCATCAACATCCAATGCATCACCACTCAATGCATACCAACTGCTCATTTCATCAAAGATGACATCCCTGCTCACTCTGAACTTACATGTGACAGGGTTGTAACAGCGATACCCTTTCTGCTCCAAAGAGTATCCAATAAAGACACACTTTTCAGCCTTTGGATCCAGTTTCTTCCGCAACTCATCTGGCACATGAACATACGCAATGCAGCCAAATACTTTCAAGTGTGAAACATCAGGCTTCTTACCTGTAAAACATTCTTCGGGGGTCATACCATGAACTGCAGCTGTGGGAGTTCTGTTCATAATATAAACAACAGTATGAACAGCCTCAGACCAAAAATGCTTAGGCATATTCTTTTCAGCCATCAAGGCGCGTGCAACTTCTGCAATATGCCTGTTTTTCCTTTCTGCAACCCCATTTTGTTGCGGGGTATACCTGCATGTGAACTATCTCTTTAATCCATGAGACCTCAGAAAATCACTGAACTCATTTGAGAGGTACTCTCCCCCTCCATCTGACCTCAAGCACTTTACTTTCAAGCCTGTTTCTCTTTCAACTGCAGCCTTGAAAGTTCTAAAGTGCTCAAAAGCTTCACTCTTTTCCTTCATAAAATATACCCACAGCTTTCTAGAACAATCATCAATGAATGTGACAAAGTATGAACTACCTCCAAGAGATACATTTTGTGTAGGCCCCTGATCCGGGTTTTTTACAACCCGGATTATTACCACAAAATTTTGGCCAAAGCCCCTATCAAGAGCTTACCATATCACTTTGGGTTTACTTTTCAAGCACTAGGTATGCTACATTGCTTCTCGATTACGATAACTCTAGCAAATGGGGGGAACAAGTTCTTAGGAGGCATGTCAATGTAAAGGGTAAAAGGGATGGTTATCTTAGTGAAGATGAAAATGGATTACACCTAGGAGTTGAGTGAATGCATGGATTTTTCAAAGGACTAGCCTCCAACTACACATGGCCCCCGTCTGCATCACTAAGATTTGGAATCTATCACCATCATTAGAGGACACCTCACCCTTGCACACAAGTCAATATCCACATCATGGTGTCATTTGGATCTTGCACAAAAGCTTACAAGCATGGACCCCTTTTGTCACATGCTTATATGTATTTATATACATATGAGGAACTAAAGTCAAAGCAGCTTTTAGAAGCCGTTTTTTATAATCTCAATAACTCCCAAGAAAAAGCGAATTTCAAGAAAATTCCTGCGAAGGCCAATCGGTTTCGACCTGGTCTACAAAGTTGCAGAAGAAACTTTTTCCAAATTCCTCACGGATTTGAAGTTACGAAGGCGCAGACTGCTGGCTATATGCAATTTTCTTCTCTCTTTCACCACACCAACTTTCCACTCCATCCTTCTTGTAAATATATTATAATAATGTGCTTTGGGCACCCACCTCTTGTAATCTAGCTCCATTTCTCTATGTTGTCTACCACCACCCTTGGCTTCTTGCATGATGACCAAGGTGGGGACTTGTCCCATTCACTATGCTCCATATTTTCAAAGATGCCATACATCATCTAGGATTATGTTAATCAAGAAGATTAGCTTAATCTAATCCCTCATGGAGGCTATATAAAGAGCCCATGGAGAATGAAGAGGGAGGGGGGAGGAGGGAGAATGACAAGTCCATGAGAGCACTCTATAATATCATCATCTCTTTGAGGTAAGCTATGAGTAAGTTCTTTTATTATGTAGTATAATGGCAAGCTTCCTCTACCTCTTCTCCTATTATCTCCTTCTCTTCTCATCTTCTCATTCCATGTAGCATAATGGCAAGCTTCCTCTACCTCTTCTCCTATTATCTCCCTCTCTTCTCATCTTCTCATTCCATGTAGCATAATGGCAAGCTTCCTCTACCTCTTCTCATATTATTTCCCTCTCTTCTCATCTTCTCATTCCATGTAGCATAATGGCAAACTTCTTCTACCTCTTCTCCTCTTGTCTCCCTCTCCTCTCATCTCTCTCTCTTATATTCCAATGTGGTGTCTAGCACATATATTCTCTCTTGTAAATTTGTGTCTTGGCTCTCTTGATTCTCTTTGAGAATAGGGATGTCCTAGCCCATCCTCCCTTTGGCTAGGTGGTGCCCCTCTTTAGTTCTCTTAGTGAGGATTGGAGGTTGGATGGGTAAGAGGCAACCCGTTCATCATTTCAGCCCTCAACTCCCAAATGTCTATATGCACAACATCAAGGATATTCCTGCTTACATCTCTGTCATGTGAAAAGGGTTGTCTTGCCTGCTTACCAAACTGACATGCTTCACATACCTTCTGAAATTCTGCAACTTTAAATGTAGGCAAACCTGTGACCAACCCTTTGGACTGCATTAATTTCAGCCTTTGTACATTTGCATGTCCAATGCGTTTGTGCCAAATTTCAATGTTTGCAACAACACCTTTTCCTTTGGCATACATAGCAGCATTCATAGTAGAAATTCCAGCATCTAGAGTGAACATACGTCCAACTCTACTTCCCTTTGCTACCAATCTGCACTTGTCATTGAAGTCTTCTACAAAGCAGCCCTTTGCATTAAATCTGACTTGCAGCCCTTGCTCTACCATTTGACCGACTGACACCAAGTTCTTTGTAATAGATGGCACATGCAATACATCTGAAAGACTCTTTGTCTTACCATCATGCAAGGACAAGGGAACTTTTCCAATGTGTGAAATTGGGTGGCATGAGTCATCACCCGTCTGCACATAACCTGCATTCTGCAAATCCTGCATCTCTCCAAACCATTCTGCATGGCTGGTCATATGATTGGATGCACCTGAATCAACATACCAAACATCTTCATGTGTTCCCTTTCCTGTAACAGCATTCACCATATGCTGCATAACGAACAAACGTTCATTTTTGTCTTCATTCTATCGTGAAGACGATGCATAGTTTCCTTGCTGCAACTTACCACTGCGGATATCATCTCTCTTAGCATAACATTGGGCTGCAATATGACCTGTTTTGCCACAGTAGTGGCACACAATACCAGAGTTGTTAGAACCTCTGTTCTTCCATCCACCTCTTCCTCTAAAGCTCCCCCTGCCTTTAAAGTTACCACGACCTCCTGAAACCTGCATATCGCCAAATTGTTGATTCAATCTGTTTTGCTGGTTGTCACTACCACGGCCTGTACCACGGCCTCTTGAAGAGAACCTGCCACGTCCCCTTCCAGAACTGGAGTAGAAAGCTTGGACCTGTTCACCACTTCTTTCAGATGTCTCACTCTGCATGTTGATCTCTTCAGTGATCATAAGGGAGACCAATTCATCGAAATCTGGAAATGGCTTTCTGACATATATGGAAGTTACAAAAGACTTCCAAGCCTTTTCATTGTTAAGTCCACCCAAGGTAGACGACACCAAATCATCATCATCAGGCATTGCATCAAATGCTGCCAATGCATCTGCAATGCTTCTTACCTTCAGTGCATACTCATTGATAGACATCTTCCCTTTCTTTAATGTATTCAACTCTTGCTTGAGTTGAATCTTTCGTGCCTTTGTATTTACAGAAAATATACTTTCAAGTATGGTCCAAGCTGCATATGAATTCTCTGCATTTCTAATGTGTCCCAGCATATTATTATCAATTACTGCAGACAACCAATACATGACCTTTTTATCCTTTTCATTCCATTCTTTCCGTGCCTTTGTCTCTTCTGCAGTTGGAGGATCACTCATCTCCGGCTCCTTTTCTTCACCTGAAACGAACTCATAGAGGCCTTTTCCAATAAGGAAGTTCGTGACACGGAACTTCCATGAAGGGTAGTTGTTCTTGTCGAGCTTCTCAATGATGGGGCTTCCACTGTTCTCTGCCATTATCACAAAATTAATACCAAACAGCAAGCAAATCTTCTGCAACCCTTGACCTATAGTGCTCTTCGCGCACACCAAATCTCACTACAATCTGAGATTTTTGCTCTGCCCTGCTTCCGGTGCCTCCACAGGCACTATCCAAGAGAAAGAGTTGAAGGATGGGAGAGCTTCTTACCCGTGGCTTGCTTGCTCGAACCTTGCTTCTTCTCCTTTGCTTCAACCTTCGAAATCAGCCTCTCTCAATGGTGCGGTTCTGATACCATGTCAAGAATCGCGTGGTGGAGGGAGTTGCTCAAGATGCTGCGCCGAACACACACAGAATGCACAAGGAGAAGCTCACTCAAGAGACAAGAAGAGAGATGGAGGCCAAAAAACGTTTTCTTGCTGGTTTCTTCTTCTTCTTTCACACACTTTACAATATAAAAGGAAAGTGGCCTACTAAGTCAAACAATGCATAATCGACTACACTAGTCGACTGGCGCTATAACTATGCCAGCTGTAAATAGGTGTAACATCCTGAATATAATAAGTAATGAGTCAGTGGCCATGTGAGAGTCATAATGACCACCGACGTGCTAAGTGTAGACGTGTGGATCCATCTAACCAGGCGGTCCATCATCCATGTCCACATGTGTTGAGCTTGCCATCTCAACAATATTTTGGGCCTGCATTGATTTAAGTCGCTGTACATTAACATGACCAATGCGTTTATGCAAGATATCAATATCTGCAACTACACCGGTCCCATGTGCAAACATTGCTGCACTCAATTCAGATATGTCTACATCCAATGTAAACATTCTGCCCTTCTTCTTTCCTTTTGCTATCAAGCGACCTTTATTTTTCATATCCTCAACAAAGCATCCATGACGATTAAATCTGACCTGCAAGCCCTGCTCAACCATTTGACCAACAGAAACCAGATTCTTGGTGATATTCGGGACATGAAATACATCGGACAGGTATTTCTTTTTCCCATCCTGCATAGACAAAGGAATTTTTCCAATCTGCACAATAGGATGTGCAGTATCATCACCAGTCTCCACAAATCCTGGTTTTTCCATTTTCCTTGCATCCTCCATCCATTCTGCATGACCTGTCATGTGGTTTGACACACCTGAGTCAACATACCATACATCGTTGATTTCTTCTGCACTTGTCACAGAATTATTCATGTGCTGCACCATAAACAAATGCTCATTTCTGTCATCACCCTGTCTACTAGAAGATGCATAATTCCCTTGTTGCAGTTTTCCATTCATTATGTCATTCTGCTTTTTATAGCAGTCTTTAGCCATATGACCCATTTTACCACAGTAGTAGCATTCAACATTGCTGTTTGCATTTTGCCCTCTTTGCCATCCACCATGACCTCTTTGGCTCCCCCTGCCTCTAGAGTTACCACGTCCTCCTCCATAGGACTGGTTTTCTTGAGTTTGCTGCATATTCTGATTTCTACCACGGCCTCCAAATCGGCCTCCTCTACCTCTGCCTCTACCTCTTCCAGCATTTGAGTAGAAGACAGCTTCTTTTGAAGTTCCTCCTGAAGAAGATGCACCACCATTTCTCTGCTCCTCAGAAATTAGAAGAGCAATCAACTCCTCAAAATCAGGAAATCTTTCTCAAACTGAAATGGATGTCCGAAACTGTGCATAATCCTTTCCTAGACCATTCAAGGTCACAGAAACTAAATCATCATCTTCCACTGGCGACCCAATGGAAGCAAGTGCATCTGCAATCTTCTTCACCTTCATGTGGTAGTCATTGATGCTCATATTTTCTCTTTGCACATTATGCAACTCTTGCTTGAGCTGCATTTTTCTGGCTTGCGTATTTGTGCTATACATCTTTGACAGAGTATCCCATGCCTCCTTTGGCGTACTTGCATCCTGAATATGCATAATCATAGAGTCTGAAATGCTGATAGACAGCCAGTACATAACTTTCCTGACTCTCTCATGCCATGCTTTGAATGCCTGCATTTGCTGTTGATTGGGAACATCAGGAAGAACTGGTTCTTCTTCATTTCCTGCAACAAACTCCCAATATCCTTTTCCCATAAGGAAATTCGTCATTCTAAACTTCCATGCCTGGAAGTTGTTCTTGTCAAGCTTTTCAGTTACAATATGTGAAAGAGAATCAGATGCCATTACAGAACACTGCGAAAAATTCTGTCACTGCAAAAACTCAGCACCCTCACAAGGGCAAATCTGCAAAACTGGTGAAAGTGGTATTTGACCACACAGTCACTTCCTAGTGACGATTTTGCATAAACAGGAACCAAGGATGATTCTGAAACTCCCAATGTCTCTGCGCACAAGCATACGATGCAATTTCTACAATAACTTTTCACCGACCTGTAGAACAATGGTCGCACAGCATAAAACAGGGCCTTTTCCTGAGTGCGTGCAGAAAACTTCCGCCTCCAAAACAGGCCCCGAAATGGCCTCAAATCAAAAAATCAGGGTCGCGTAGCATATACTGCCCTCTTGCTTCACCGCGAAGGGCGTCTCAACCTGAGACAATGCACTCCTGCAATTTCCGGCTGTGCTACCTGCAGAGATCTGCTCCCAAAACAGAAAATGAAAGCAACACTGCTCCTCTTACCAGACCACCGCAAGCTTGGCTTGCTTTCTTGAGCTCCTTACCACGAACAAGGCTCTGATACCATGTCAAGATTGTGGGAGAGAAGGAAGGAGTCTCACTTGTAGCTTTCTTGCTTGCACAATGGGGGAATACACACAAGGGTGGAGGTTGAAAACAGTTTTCCTCTTCTTAGTTGTGTAAGCCAAAAGAAATTCAAGTACAAAGAAATAGAAGAACCCTATATATGGGTCTCAAACCAAACTCAACTAACTAAGGTGGCATACTAACTGAGCCACGAACTAGAGTAGATAAGGATAGCTATCATGTAGCTACTATTCATGGGCGGTGTACCAACCGCGTCTGCAACTGACAAGTCGGTGACATAAATACACAACGGTCACCCTGGCGTATCATGAGTGGAGCTCGATATCTCAACAATCTTGCCATAAAAGAAGAAAATAAAAGAAGGTTGGAGCGAAAATAAAAGTGAGCGTTAGAAAATGATTAAGTGTCGCCTCGCGAGGGCTTGGTAGGTTCTTGGGTACCGATACAGGACCCAAGGCCGATGCCCTATTCTCCTTGGGTCACTACACTCAGCTCCCTCCTTTTTACACACTCGAGTATGGAAAAATAAAATCCTAAAAGAAGAACTGTGCTAAACAAAAATATTTCTTGATCAAGCTTTAGGAGTCCTCGCCTAGTAGGAGCTCCTGGTTGAGTTGTCCTTAGTCAGGAAGGTAGGTCAAACCACCACTTAGGGCGACTTCTTTGATAGTTCTTTTTTGTTTGGTTGTGTTGGAGCAGTCGGTTAGCGATTAGCTTCGGGCCTACTCCTCGTGGATTTCATGACTTGGTTTTGTCAGGGGGTAGGGTTTGAGCTATGATATGTTGTGTTGTGTATTTTTTGTATCAGCTTGATGCTCCTTTTTGTTGTTTATGTGCAGATCTATTCGTGGGATTCGACGCGCTGAGTCGCCCTATCCCATGGTCACCAATGACAAATGATTTTTAATGCCAAGAAGTGCTTAAAAATAGCAAAAAATTACGAACATTAGGGAAAAAATAGACTTTGTCGAAGGTGACGATTGCAATCAGTATGATAGTAAGCGGCAAGTCGCTAAAGTGCTAGTGCTTATCTTCATGGAAATCAAATGGTGGCAGATGGCCGAGCTACAGCTTTCCTACATGCAAAATGATGTCAGGAATCCAAAGCAAGTCTCGGATCTCCATTCGGAGGTCGTTTGATCCCCCATTTAATCCCTGCAAGGTTCGGTGTTGTGAAGCAGCTACTGGATCTAGAAGCCAAGAAGAGTGTGATAGGGCACAACTTTGTAGATTTCCATGCCACAGAACCACCCGTCTAGACGGAGCTCAATTCCGATGTCGTTTGCCCCCTCAAAATTGAAAATCCACTTCCGCGTGAAAGCAAAAGGGCATGAACTAGATAATTGGGGTTTTAAGCTTAAGATCTAATTAAGAGCTTAAAGAAGCTCACGATTTGAAACGATGTGGGGGGGGGGTGTGAGTTTTTTGTGCCCCATTCTTCCCCCATTTTTCATCATTTTCTGATCAGGCAAATGGAGAGAAACACTCCTGGCCGTGTGGTGGGATTGTCTGTCGTATGCATGAGGTCCAGCTAGTGCCATAGCCAGTGTCGGCCCATTTTAGGTCCTATCACTCTCCCTACTATCCTTAGGCAAATGGGCAGGCAAAAGCAACAAATAAGATCCTTGTCTATGCTTCGCTCAGCGACTAGGATAACAAGTTGATGGCAGCCTTGTGGGCTTACCGTATAGCTTATAAAATGGATGTCGGCCAGAATCCCTTTAGGTTGACCTATGGGACTAAGAAAGTTCTACTAGTAGAGTTCTTCATTCCTAACCTCAGAATAGCGCTACAAGAATGATGGGAAGGGAAGGAGGCATGGACACAATGACTGGTTGGACTTGAATGCCTCTCAAAAACTCGCCTTCTAGCCACTCGTGCACTCATATGCAAGAAGGCATGATGCAAGAGCTAGTTTGACAAGCATGTCAAGTAGCGTGACTTTGAACAGGGCGACTTAGTGCTCCTATACTAAATTAAAGGACACATGAAGAAAATGAAGTTTAGAGGTCTTGGGCCTTTCAAAGTTAGAGCATTTAGCCGAACTGGCAACGTTGAGCTTGAGACTCTAGACGGCAAGGGCATAGGGTTCTTCAATGGCAATTGCATTAAGAAGTACTACCCTCCCATGCATCCATTGCATGAGCCAAAAATGTTAGAACCCCTGTCAAAGTACGAGTCACCACAATCACGAAAATTGATGATAAGGATGAGGAAGCCATAGAATCCGCATATCTCCACATCACGATCACTGCCAAGCAAACATGCGCTTTCAATTTCTTGATTGATGACGGCACAGACTTCAATATCTTAACTCACGATCATTGGACCCAACTTGATAAACCACCACTATAGCCCACTAATGCCAAATTAAGCCCATATAGGGACCGCTCAGATGCACTTCTTGGCAAGTGCAGGGCCGCTGCTGCTATTGAGTCTGAGACTATACCAATGATCTTTTACGCATTGCCAAATACTAAAGACATAGGCACAGAGTTGTTACTAAGGCGAACCTTCAAGAAGAAAACTCACTCCAATGTCGATTATGAGTTGTAGGGCATTCACCTCGCCATAGGCAATGTCCGCATTATAGCCTTCAACAAGGGTTGCACGACCTCATCAAAGTCCGCAAGGCCACTAGTAGAAATACTTGCAGCCAAGTCTATGGAGGGGGGTAGTGCTCGGCCAACATCCACCGAATCTCATGAGTCGCCACTCACAGCAGCAAAAGCTAAGGCCCAACAACCTAAGTTTCAATGAAGGCCTAAAAAATCGCAACCGCTGCCTAGCAGTAGACGCTCATGTCCTCGTAACACAAGAAACTCTAAACCTAGAAGGCCAAGACGCACTTATAGAAATCAAAGCATGATCAAGCCAAGATGGGTTCCTAAAGCCCTCTTGCATGCGCAAGGCTACTATGAGGAAAATGTGTGGATATGGATCCCTAAGGCTCGAATGGCCCAAGGCACTACTAACACACCGCCCTCAAGCTTGATCACCTCGAGTCCCATAGAACCTCAGAACCAGAAGTCATAGCGCTTCTAGGACTCGCCTCCTACAAGCTCACCCACGCATAAGCCCAAAAGAGTTGAGCAAGCCTATCGGCCTGAACCACAAATGCTTTTACACACTTCAACCCCTGCTAGTGCCTATAAGACTTGCCAAACCCAATCCGAGTGTAGCAGCCCATCCATAGTAGCTACTACTCTGACGCTCATCCACGAAGCTCAACCACTGCTTCATGGGCAACTACCACCATTGGCCGCCAAGCCTTCTAGCCCCATCAAACCCCAGCCACGTGCAGGCCTTAAATCCTCATACAAGTGGAAATCATTCTTAACTCTGGCCACAGACCTAACCGAAGACACAGGGGATGATGTTATTGCTTGTCTTAGATGCTTAGATGCCACATTCATGTCACTGGCTCTAAGTTATAACCGCTTGGACTTAGGCCTGTTGCAAGAGCCTTTAGCAATTGAAGTTCGCACGATGACTTGTTCCTAGGAAACATTTGAATTCTCATTTGTCAAATCACCCCACTTAGCTTCCGAGTTTCTACGCACTGAAATACCAAGAGAATAAGTTATTAAGCAGCACCTCATTACATCCTACGATAAGCGTGTGACTTCTTCCATCACTGACAAAGAAGTGGAAACTTAAAGGATGTCAAATCATGACCAATGCTGAGCAGTGCCGCGCAATCAAGACATCCGAGTATGACCCAATCTATGTCGCACCCACTTCATATAGAGTGTTAACCTCTCTTTGTGGCCGACCCATGGAAGAGCACGTCAAAGGACACCCATATCTTGATCGTCTCCTGAATCAAAGAAGAGCTACACAGTATCAATTCTGGTGATTTTCTAATGGATGTCCTCACTTACATCACAAACGTAAGTATCCGAACCTTTGATCTGGATTGCAAGGCTCAGCTAGAGTATAACATAGAATTCTATACTTGGCTCATGCGCAAGCAACCCTATATCTAAATGCTAAATGCCCTTGACCTCCTAGCCTTCAATCCTAGGAAGGATTCTTCTCAATCTAAAAGGGGAGGGGATAAGGTGAATCAAATTAAAACCAATCAAGATCAAGTAAACGCATAAGAAACTGGTGATGTAGGAGGAATGCCACAAAAGCTTTGAAATAAAAGGCAAAAAGTCTGAAGGGAAGAATCTATGTTGGATTGTAATGCTTTCATTCAACAAACATAAAGTCTTTCTTTTCAGTAAATTATTATTTTTAAAAGAATTAATGGGAATTATGGTTTATGATAGGAATGAAAGATGTCGCAACAAGACCGTACCCCCATCGACTCCCCTTCATGGAAGAGGAGAGAACCCAGTATGGCATCTCCTTGGCAAACCGTGCCTACAACCAACTAAAATTTTGAACCATCCATAACATTGAGGAAGTAGTGGACAAGGAGGAAGCAGACAAGAGGGTCGTAGAGCAGTGCAACCTCACTAAGTACCTTGAGGAGTTTGCACAAGAGCCTGACCACACAAATCATGTGGAATTCCTCAAAATGTGGAATTGTAATAGTGGGAAGGGGGGGAAGGCAAAATAGGTACAGGTACAAGTACCCTTGAACCCAACCTTGGTGGAGAAGGCACTGGGGTTAGAGCCTAAGGTGGAGAAGCAGAAAAGAGACATCTATGCCATACTTAAGATGAAGAGGGAAGAGGTGTTGGCCAATAGCGGCATCAGCATCCAGGATATCCCTGATGTTGAAGCCCGCATGCAGGCAAAACTGGTGCACTCACTATTCTCCAGCCAGTGCTACAATTCCCGCATGCACTGGATCAATGTGCTTGTGTTGAAGAACATGGTAGCTTGTACCCTGGATGAGGTTGATTGGAATGGTTATGTGCGCAAGACCATAGACCATGCAGTAAAAGCACTAGCCTTGGGAAGTCATGGGACCTAAAATGGACCGGCACTGGCTATGGCACTAGTTGGACCTCATGCATACGACAGACAACCCCACCACATGGCCTCACGGGCCAAGAGCATCTAAAACTCACTTTGCACTAAATGCTTATAACCATTTTTCCTTTTTATCCAATATGTAGTCCAACGTTCATATTCCCATGTCCTCAGAGGGAGATCCCATAACATATAGGCATAATGCCTCGTAATACACACATAGGGAAGCACCTCTCGACTGATTGCAGCAGCTCCACTGCGACTCTCCTACACCTCGGGGATTGGCCCCAAGATGCGTCGCTAATACATATGACATTCACACAAACTCCACTCTTTCATAATTCAACGTTCCAGGAGATTTTGATTTGCCTCACAAAGCTTTCCCCAACAGAAGCACCCGTCTAACCTACAGCTTAAGTTTCCTGTCCTCTCAGTGTTGGTCAAAGTTTATCAAACAAGTGCAATGCATTCCAAGAGATACCACGTGGCATTCTTGATGCAAGGTGTATGAAAATTGTGCACAACTATTTATGATTAAAAACAGCCATGTGAGGTGCGAAAAACAACCAACACCATATTGGGGAATATGGGAATTTCCCATAAGTTTGGGACACATGGTCAAATCTTTGGATTTGTCATAACTTGAACACTATAACTCCAAATTGAGCACTCTATAGCTCAATAGATTCCATTTTTCAAGCGCTTTCCAATGATAGGTCACATCATATGGTTTTGAGAAACTTATGGGCATGTTATCCGAGTGCCACCTTTTTAGTATTCAAAAAATGGGAATTGGGAGATTCCCAAACTCATTAATATTGTGTTGGTTACCCTTTCATGAATTTTAACTAACCGTTATATGTCCCGCACTGCTTTAGGGACTAGCACCGGAACTTCCATGCTACTAGTCACCTATATGTAATTATGGAACAATCCCTAAATGCTATGCAAAAAAATGGAAATCAGAATTTGTATCTTTTCAGCAATTAGATCGTCACACAACCTTCATTCTCCCCTCACCGTTTAGGTGTTGCTGTAGTGCATAGGTGTAAATGGTTGTTTTGTATCATTTTTTCATGTAAAAAGCAATAAATATGGACTATAACACAAAAGACAAGGCCAAAATGAGGCTTAACCTCATGCTTTAACTTTCCAAACATTCACACACATAAATCTTATTTTTCCATAATTTTTTAGCGCAAAAAATCCAAAAATTTCTATTTTTTGCTATTTTTCTCTATTTATTAGTCATGAAAAATAGATGTTTTCTGATTTATTTGTATTGGCTTATAATTTTGACTGAGATTTAACATTTTCTCTAATTTTATTCCACTTCCATCCCTTTCCTCCAACTCAAAATCGAAAAAAAACACTAATTTCCACTAAAAATGATATTTTACGGGTTTTAAAGAATTAATAATGACTCTAAATCATTACGGGTTCTGTGTTTCTGCAATTCCAGCCCTCAACCATGATGTAAAAAAGGTTCAAATAAAATTTCATTGCATATGAACAACATTTGGACCATGAAACAACAAAAACAATCAAATTTCTTTGTAAAATTGAAGCATACCGCGTGTCTTGCATGTTGTGGGTTTTTTAATCATTATTCTGAGCAGCCCACAGACCGACCAGCAACCATTCTTCAGTGCTGAACCTCTTTTCTTAGCCTTCTCTTCATCTTGAAGCAATCTGATCACAGCCGGACAAGCATTCTTCAACCCCTCTCCTTCTTGATTTCTTGCACACGAATTCCCTCTATGCAGGAGAGAGAGGGAGGAGAGAGAAAGACTGGTTTTTGTTCTCTTCACTCAGTGAATCATTCTTCGATCGGTTTGTGGTGATGGAGGGAAAAGGATAGGAGCATTCCAAGCCCAAGAGCATTCCTCCTGATTCACCTGGTCAGAAAATCATCAGCATGGGAGAAAAGAGGGGACGCAAAAAACAGATGCCTCTCCCTCCCCCCCTCCCATCGTTTCATTTCGTGGGGATTTTCCCCATAAGCTCTTTTAATTAGAGCTTCTAAACTCTAATGAGCTTAACTAGTTCATGAATTTGGTTTCACACTTCCAATCAAAGGGTTTTTTTAGTTTTGAGGG
This sequence comes from Lygodium microphyllum, assembly GCF_053477565.2. NCBI lineage: Eukaryota > Viridiplantae > Streptophyta > Polypodiopsida > Schizaeales > Lygodiaceae > Lygodium > Lygodium microphyllum. The sequence goes on from NC_141143.1 coordinate 9,949,920, forward strand.
GGCAAACAACATCGAAATCGAGATCCGTCTAGGCAGGTGGCTCTGTGACGTCGAAATCTACAAAGCTGGGGTCCATCACGCTCTTATCGGCTTCAAAATCCAATAGCTGCTTCACAACCCCAAACCTTGCGGGGATTAAATGGGGGATCAAACAACCTCGGAACGGAGATCCGAGACTTGCGTTGGATTCCTCACCTCATTTTACATCTAGGAAAACTCCAACTCGGCCATCCGCCACCGTTTGATTTCCATGAAAATAAGCACTAGTGCTTTCGGGACTTGCTGCTTAAAATAGTCTTGATTGCCACCACCACCTTTGATAAAGTCTATTTTTTCCTTGATATTCGTAATTTTTGGCTATTTTTAAGCAGTTCTCGACATAAAAAATCATCTATCATTGGCGACCACGGGATAGGGTGACTCAGTACGTCGATTCCCACAAATAGATCTGCACATAAACAACAAAAAGGAGCATCAAGCTGATATAAAAAATACACAACACAACACATCATAGCTCATATCCTACCCCTAGACAAAACCAAGGCATGAAATGCACGAGGAGTGGGCCTAGCATAATCTGATAGAAGGCTCGAAGCCAATCACTAACCAACTGCTCTAACACAGCCAAGCTAAAAAGAAATATCAAAGAGGTCATCCTAAGTGGTAGTCTGAACTACCTACCTAAGGACAACTCAACTAGGAGCTCCTACTAGGTGAGGACTCCTATAGCCTGATTAAAAGTTTTTTTCTAAAGCACAGTTTTTCCCTTTTAACCTCTCATTTTCCATACTTGGGGGTGTAAAAAGGATGGAGTTGAGCGTAGTGACCCAAGGAGAACAAGGCATCGGCCTTAGGTCCTATCTTGGTACCCAAGAACCTACCAAGCCCTCGCAAGGCGATACTTAATCCTTTTCTGAAGCTCACTTTTATTTTCGCTCCAACCTTCTTTTATGTTCTTTATTTTATGGCAAGATGTCACCCCAAGGAAGGGGAAGGCATCGGCCCCGATTCTTGTCTCATCCCTAGGAACCTACCAGGCCTTCGCAAGGCTATAAATAATAGCTCAAGGATTTTTCTTTCTTTCCTTTTCTATTTTTATAGGGGTTAGAACCCCTCTTTACACACCTCCGTATATGCATATATTGTCTTTCAGATCTTTAGGGTTTTGTCTCTTTCCATCAGTATTTTAATAGGCTTCTCTTACTGCCTTACAACTAGCAGGAACTCCCAAAATGGCCACCTAGCAGGTCAACAAAACAAGGTCACTAGAACTCCCATCTAAAACAGGTCTTTCAATGCCTGAGAATGCCTTGCAGGAGGCAATACTACTCAGACCTCCCCCAGACATACCTAACCTAAACCTGGGACTTCATGCCTTGATTGCCGGTCCCCAACAAGAAAGAAAACCCTCACCCACACATATATCATTAATTTCTCAAGGGAAACAACTAAAAAAGGGGACGAACCACCTGGAATGGCCACAAGACGCTTCTTTGCAGCAAAGGCTCCCTCTAGGACTTCGTCAACCTGTATGGCACAATCACTAAAACAACAAAGAAATAAACGTACCTGCACCAAACAGAGATAGGACCCTCTTGGCCTAAAGAAATAGCATTTCTCACTGTAAACTAACGGGCCCTCTTGGGCTAAAGAGATAGATTATTAAAACCTGCAAACAACGGCCCTCTTGGCCTAAAGAAATCAGACATTAACTACTTAAAGCAATTGGCCCTCTTGGCCTAGCGGAATCAAACAAAACAGCTTATAGAGATCCCTCCTTGGAAGAAGACAGATATACGCAAATACACTCCATTCCAAGGAGAAAAATAGGGCTCACAACCCTAAACTAAATCCATCAAGTTATGGCCCATACCTCCTTCATATATAGCAAGAGGCGTATGGATAACATGTCTTTTGGTTAACCTATGGGTCCAAGATAATAACGGTAGATGGGTCTCAGCTACTCTTTGCATTACCCATATCAACCATTGCTTGCCATGTAACACATGGTTTGATAACATTCCCCACAAGCAACCACGTCCTGTCTTAGTATCAATAGCAACATCCGAACTAGGACCACAATTGAAAAAGAGGTCCTCTTCATAAGAAAAATTAGCTAAGGAATTCACAAACTGATTCCAATAATGTGGAACCAACTGAAGAGATAGGCTCTCAAATTCATCAAGTAGGGTTATAGCAATGCAATGATACATACGAAGGAGAGGATTCCGGGCTGTATATGTCCCATTGAGTTGATTTAAGATCAGTTGGGAATCCCCTTTTATTAACAACCGCCTAATTCCACCTTTCTTGGCAATATTCAATCCCATAATCATGGCTTTATACTCGGCCATGTTGTTAGTAAATCCTACCCCGAGATAAGCAGCTAATTTCATTGTAACTCTACGTCGGGGATCTCGGATAACTACTCCAACACTTCCTTTTCTATTAGGGCCCCTGGACGCTCCATCAAGTTATAATGTACACATTCATAATGGGTTTACACAGTCAACCATCAAGAACTCCCCTATTCGTAATTATGATAGTCAAAGTTCAACATATTTAGAGGATGAACTGACAGCTCCATCGCACCTTCATCATTAAACTCAACAGGGATGCTTGTCAAGATTTGTAAGCAGTGATGGCAGAAAACATTAATTTCCCACACAAAGGTACCGTCTTCTTGCTCAATCACTTTATAACCCTTGCTCTACCAGATAAGCCTCCCCTGATGATATATTTGTTGGAGATATGGGTGCTCCAAATAAGGAATTAATCGCCCCATCAACCAATTTAAGCCCTCCTACAGGTCTCAAATCAGCCCCAGCATGGACCTGCAATACATTTAGTGCATTAGCATACTTAGAAATAATAAGGTTTAATCTTATTAATATTAATCTTATTCTTAAATTCCACTCCTTGTAGATCAGCTAATAGAACAGTGGACTTATTTTTACCTATCCGAACTATCTTGTAAGGGCCATCCCATCGAGGTTCCAACTTTCCTGGAAATAGCTCCCTACGTGCATCATAATATAGAACTAATTGCCCCTTTTTAAAAGTATATTTCTTCACTTTCAGATCATGCGACCATTTCATGCAATGTTTAGCTACCTCCTGGTGCAACAAACTCTGCAATCTAAGCTTGTCTAAGTGGGCTATGGTCGTAAACTGCTCAAATAGGGCATCTTTATCACCCAGAGAATGCTTGATTGCAAATCTAATGGTCGGCAACTCAATTTCTAAGGGAAATACATACTCTCCCTGTAGGCTAATTTGAATGGGGTGTGGCTAGTGGCTCGTTTAAATGTCATATTATACGCCCAAACCGCCACATATAATTTTGTATCCCAGTCACGCTTCTTTTCGGAGACTATCTTAGATAGGATACCCACAAGCTGCTTATTGGTAATTTCGACTTGTCCATTTGCTTGCGGATTATAGGGGGTCATCTTATTACGCTTGATTTTCCAAGCTTCAATCAGACTTTTAATCACTTTATTTAAAAAGTGAGTTCCACGGTCCGATACTATTTCCTTTGTGGTGACCAAATCGGCAGATGATTTGCTCAAGTAGGAAATTGGCAATCTCTTTTGCATTGTCCTACCTCATCGCCCCTGATGTGACCTAAAATGGGCCAGCACTGGCTATGGCACTAGCTGGACCTCATCCATACGACAGACAACCCCACCACACGGCCTCGCGAGCTAGGAGCATCTAAGATTCACTTTGCACTCAATGGTTATGACGATTTTGTGTTTGTATCCAATATGTAGTCCAACGTTCACCTTCTCTTCTCCTTAGAGTGAGATCCCATAACATATAGGCATAATGCCTTGTAATACACACATAGGGAAGCACCTCTCGGCTGATTGCCATGGGGCTCCACTGCGACTTTCCTACACCTCGCGGATTAGCCCCAAGATGCATCGCTAACACATATGACATTCGCACAAACTCCACTCTTTCATAATTCAGTGTTCTAAGAGATTTTGATTTGCCTCACAAAACTTTCCCCAACGGAAGCACCCATCTAAACCTACAACTTAGGTTTCTTGTCCTTTCAACATTGGTCAAGATTTATCAATCAATTGCAATGCATTCCAAGAGATACCACGAGGCATGCTTTATGCAAGGTGTATGACAATTGTGCACAACCATTTTATGATAAAAAACTAGCTATGTGGGGTGTGGAAAATAGCCCTTTCATGAATTTTAACTAAGCGTTACATGCTGCACTCTGCTTTAGGGACTAACACCAAAACTTTCGTACTACTAGTCACCTGTATTTAATTATGGAATGACCCATAAATGCTATTCACAAAGAGAAAAAAATAGAATTTGTATCTTTTCAGAAATTAGATCGTCACACAAACTTTATCCCCTCCTCACCATTTAGGTGTTGCTGCGGTGCATAGGTGTAAATGGTTGTTTTGCATCATTATTGTATGTAGAAAGCAATAAACATGGACTATAACACAAAAAAAAAGGCCAAAGTGAGGCTTAAACCCATGCTTCAACCTTGCCAAACATTCACGTATATAAATCTTATTTTTTCACATTTTTTGAGCGCAAAAAAACCCAATTTTTCCTATTTTTTGGCTATTTTTTTCTATTTATTCTTCATGGAAAATAGATATTTTCTGTGTATTTGTGTTGACTTATTGTTTTGACTGAAACTTAACATTTTCTTTGATTTTATTCCATTTCCACCACTTTTCTCCAACTCAAAGTAAAAAAAAAAATCACTAATCTCCATAAAAAATGACATTTTACGAGAATTAATAACGGCTCTAAATCATTACAGTTTCTATATTTCTATATTCACAGCCCTCAACCATGATGTAAACAAGGTTCAAACAAAATTTCATTGCATATGAACAACATTTGGACCATCAAACAACAAAAACAATCAAATTTCTTTGTAAAATTGAAGCATACCGCGTCGCGTGTCTTGCGTGTTGCGGGTTTTTTAATAAGTATTCTGAGCAGCCCATAGAATGATCAACAACCATTCTTTGGTAATGAACCTCTTTCCTCAGTGTCCTCTTCATCTTGAAGCAATCCAGACAAGCATTCTTCAGCCCCTCTCCTTCTTGATTTCTTACACACGAATTCTCTCTATGTAGGAGAGAGAGGGAGGAGAGAGAAAGACTCGTTTGTGTTCTCTTCACTCAGTGCATCATTCTTCGATCCGTTTGTGGTGATGGAGGGCGAAGGATAGGAGCATTCCAAGCCCAAGAGCATTCCTCCTGATTCACCCGATCAGAAAATCATCAGCATGGGAGAAAAGAGGAGGCGCAAAAAACTAACGCTCGCACCCTCCCCCCCAATCATTTCATTTCGTGGGTATTTCTTGCCCTTAAGCTCTTAATTAAGAGCTTTAAGCTAAATACCCAAAATATCTAGTTCATGCCTCTTGTATTAACACTTTCGGTCAAATGGATTTTTTAGTTTTGAGGGGGCAAACGACATCGGAATCAAGATATGTCTGGACAGGTGGCTCCGTGACGTTGAAATCTACAAAGCTAGGCCCCATCATGCTCTTCTCGACTTTCAGATCCAGTAGCTGCTTCACAAACCTGAATCTTGTGGGGATTAAATGGGGGACCAAATGACTTTGGAATGGAGATCCGAGACTTGGGTTGGATTCTTGACGCCATTTTACAACTAGGAAAACTCGAGCTCGACCATCTGCCACCATTTGATTTCCATGAAAATAAGCACTAGCGCTTTAGGGACTTGCTTCTTAAAATCATACTGATTGCCACCACGCCTCTGAGGAAGTCTATTTTTCCCCTGATATTCGTAAATTTTGGCTATTTTTAAGCACTTCTCAGCACCAAAAATCATCTGTCATTGGTGACCACACAGGATAGGGCATTCAGCCCCTCGAATCCCACGAATAGATCTTCACATAAACACAAAAAAGGAGCATCAATCTGATACAAAATAGATACACAACAAAACACATCACAGCTCATACCCTACCCCCTAACAAAGCCAAGGCATGAAATCCACGAGGAGTAGGCCCAGCATGCTAACCAACTTCTCGAACACAGCCAAGCTAAAAAGAACTAGCAAAGAGGTCACCCTAAGTGCTGGTCTGAACTACCTACCCAACTAAGGACAACTCAACTAGGAGCTCCTACTAGGCGAGGACTCTTATAGCCTGATCAAGAAATATTTTCTTTTAGCATAGTTTTTCTTCTTTTAACCTCTCATTTTCCATACTTGGGCGTGTAAAAAGGAGGGAGCTGAGTGTAGTGACCCAAGGAGAACAGAGCATTGGCCTCAGGTCCTGTCTCGGTACCCAAGAACCTACCAAGCCCTCGCAAGGCGACACTTAATCCTTTTCTAATGCTCACTTTTATTTTCCCTCCAACCTTCTTTTATTTACTTTGCTTTCAGCTAGTTGCCACCCCTAGGAAGACAAGGCATCGGTCTCGGATCTTGTCTCATTCCCAAGAACCTACCAAGCCTTCGCAAGGCGATAAACAATAACTCAAGGATTTTTCTTTCTTTCCTTTTCTATTGTTATAAGGGTCAAACCCCTTTTTACACACCTCCGTATATTCATATATTGTCCTCCAAATCTTTAGGGTTTTGTCTCTTTCCATCAATAATAGGCTTCTCTAACTTCCTCACAACTAACAAGAACTCCTAGAATGGTCGCCTAGCAGGTCTATAGAACAGGGTCACTAGAAGTGCCTTCTAAAATAGGTCTTTCAATGCCTGACAATGCCTTGCAGGAGGCAATAACTACTTAGACCTCCCCCAGACAGAAAGAACCTAAACCTCGGACTTCGTGCCTTAATTGCCGGTCCCCAACAAACAAAAGAAAGTAACCCTCACCCGCACATATATCATTAATTGCTTAAGGGAAAAGACTCGAAAAGGGGACGAAACCACCTAGAATGACCACAAGAGGCTTCTTTGTAGCAAAGGCTCCCTCCAACGACTTCATCAACCTGTATGGTGCAATCACTAAAACAACGAAGTATTAAACATACCTGCAGTAAACAGAGATAGGGCCCTCTTAGCCTAAAGAAATGGCACATTTCACTGCAAACTAACTGGCCCTCTTGGCCTAAAGAAATGGCACATTTCACTGCAAACTAACTGACCCTCTTGGCCTAAAATGGATAGTTCATTCTAATCCATGCAATATATGACCTCCTTGGCATATACGGCACATCCTATCAAACTAATCAGGATACCAAGGGTAGCATAAAATAGGAGGACTAGCCTTATGCTACTCATGTGAGTCACCTAAAAGCTTGATCTACGCTCTTTGTAGATTCACTAGCCCAAGCCTTTCTATTGATATCTCAGTAATAATGGCCATCTCTTCTTGGTTACTATAAGCTGAATGAATGACATCATTAGGTTGATCTATCTCATCCCCTTGGTTGTCATTCAAATGGATCTCTTGTCCCAACTTTCCAATAAGTCCTCCTACAGGGAGAATCATGGATTTATGATCATTCAACTCTTCTCTAATTGGACCATTACCTATGTCAATGATACAATCCAAACTAGATAGATTTTCAAGCCTAGACCCATCACATAGATGCATCTCACGGTGATGGTCCCTATTGTCAGATGTCGCATTATGGCCTTTAGTCACATCCTCTTGGGAATCCATCAAAGCATGTCCACATGCAATTCCTGGCCCTTCATCTGACACACCAACAATATTTTTAGGGATTTTGGGCCTCCAAACCCATCTCATACTCCTTTTCATATTCTTAGACTGCCTCATCTGCCCACATTGGTCAAATGGACTCACTGTGGATTTATCACCATTACCAGATGGCCTCACAGCCTTATGGCTTGTATTTAGTACAGGTGGACCTTTGGCATGCATAACTGCTTAGCCATAGGAACCCTGCTTTTACTAAAAGGAATAGGATCTACTCGAAAGCATGATTCATTACTAAATTGAAAAGGTTTCTCAAGAGCCTTACTAGGAGCACAACTAGTACACTCATCTAAGCTTTTAGACCTAATGGTTCTATCAATCCCACCGTCACAACTACCTCTCATGAAAGTGTTGCAAGCCTTGATGGGACTTACTAGGCTTGGAATCTTTTTATCCCAGAGGGTATATTATCCCTACTATTGCCATTTTCTGCTTGGGGATTTTGGCTACCAAGGTTCCTCTCATAGGTTGCCTTGGTATCAACAAGTGAGCTATCTCCTTGTAGAAATGGTTGAAAGCTAGGATGCACTTGTACTGAGCGGGGAAAACTCCAAAAGTTTTGCCACCATCTCTAAATATGTCCCTCATAATCAATGGCATGCATCTTTGCTTCCCTTAACGACTTAGGATTTTGCATTCACACTTGGATTTGCACGTTAATCTCTAAGCCACTCAAAAAGAGCTCACATAGCACATCACCTAGCAATGCAGTAGCTCTTCTTGGTCAAAGCCTCAGAATATCATCAAAGGCTCTAGCATATTCTTTAACAGAAGGATAGGACTCTTGCCTAATCTGCATCAGCTGCCCTAAAACTTGGGTCATAGGCACCTTCTTTGCGTATTCATCTAAAAATCGATCACTCAACTCCTCAAAGGATTTAATAGATCCCCTGGGGAGGCTCCAGTACCATTTTCTAGCCTCTCCGTTTAGGGTACTTGAGAATAGGAGCATCTGATGAATATGATTGAACCCACTTGCAAGGCAAGTTAGGCCATATTCTCGTAAATGCACCATCGGATCCTGATTAACTAGCCCATAAAACACTAGGAGATCCCTATAAGGAGGAGGGCATTTAGTCTTTTCCTTTAGGATCAGCACTGGGCCATTAAAATCCTCATATTCATGACGTAACTATAGTGCCTTGAGGTCTCCAACCTCTTCCATTTCCATCTTTACTGGTGTAGGGAGGTTAGTATTATCCTTAATGTCCCTTTCTGCTAACTCATAAAGTGGTCTAGGGAGAACTATAGCTCTTAGCATGTCCTTCCGATCCTTTCTTAGAGGATCTTCCATATCTTGGCCCTTCCTAGGTAGTTCCATGATGGCTTTATCAAGGAGCCTCTGCCCCTCATCAAAAGTAAACTTATCCTTAGCACTTAGGACCTGGGGATCGTGTCTTTTAAGCAAAGGTTTTCCCTTTACATCTAGGGCTTCTAACATCGTTATGATACTTAAAATTTTGGCATGATGCCCCACCACATGGGATGTTTCAGCCATAACTGCACTCCACTGTGTGATGATTTTTTCCCATGGCACTATGGCTTTAGCATAATCACTTGTTGATGCCATGACTGCCATAGCTTCCAACATACTTGTTCCATGCCCTCTAGGTTGATGGATGGTTATACATGATTTCTCTTGGGTAGAGACCACACCAAGGCAAACCTCGGCCCATGCCATTGTATTAGAGGATGGGGTAACCACTAACTGATTACTCTTCTCATCACCTAAATTATCTTATGTGGAGGACTCATGCTCTACATAACTAACTAAGTCCATTAGTAAGTTTTTCATAGGGAAAGCCAAGGTTTTCCATCCTTGAACAAACCCCATTTTATGGTTAGCTTAGCATACTCCCAGTGGAAATTATAAACTTAGGTCCCTTTACAACCTAGATTCAAAGACCGCCACTTATAGGCAGCTCCCAGCAGACGCACCACTGATGGGACCTAAAATGGGCCGGAAATGGCTATGGCACTAGCCGACCTCATGCATATGATAGACAACCCCAACACACGAGCTCGCGGGCCAGGAGCCTCTAAGATTCACTTTGCACTCAATGCTTACGACGATTTTGCGTTTGTATCCAATATGTAGTCCAACGTTCACCTTCCCTTCTCCTCACAGGGAGATCCCATAACATATAGGCATAATTCCTCGTAATACACACATAGGGAAGCACCTCTAGGCTAATTGCCGTGGCTCCACTGTGACTCTCCTACACCTCGGGGATTAGCACCAAGATGCGTCGCGAACACATATGACATTCGCACAAACTCCACTCTCTCATAATTCAGCATTCCAGGAGATTTTGATTTGCCTCAAAAAAATTTGCCCAACGGAAGCACCCATCTAAACCTATAACTTAGGTTTCTTGTCCTCTCAACGTTGGTCAAGATTTATCAATCAATTGCAATGCATTCCAAGAGATACCACGTGGCATGCTTGATGCAAGGTGTATGAAAATTGTGCACAACCATTTTATGATTAAAAACCAGCCATGTGGGGTGCCGAAAAAACAGCCCTTTCATGTATTTTAACTAAGCGTTACGTGTTGCGCTGCTTTAGGGACTAGCATCGAAACTTCCGTGCTACTAGTCGCATGTATTTTAATTATGGAATGACCACTAAATTCTATGCACAAAGAGGGAAATCAGAACTTTTATCTTTTCAGCAATTAGATCGTCACACAAACTTTATCCCCCCCTCACCGTTTAGGTGTTGCCGTGGTGCATAGGTGTAAATGGTTATTTTGTATCATTTTTATATGTAGAAATCAATAAACACGGACTATAACACAAAATTCAAGGCTAGATTGAGGCTTAACCCCATGCTTCAACCTTGCCAAACATTCACACACATAAATCTTATTTTTCCATATTTTTTGAGCGCAAAAAAACCAATTTTTCTTATTTTTTATTATTTTTCCAATTTATTATTCATGGAAAATAGGTATTTTCTGATTTATTTGTGTTGACTTATTGTTTTGACTGAAACTTAACATTTTCTCTAATTTTATTCCATTTCCACCCCTTTTCTCCAACTCAAAGTACAAAAAAAACCACTAATCTCCATAAAAAATGACATTTTCCGGGTTTTAAAGAATTAATAACGGCTCTAAATCATTATGGGTTCTGTATTTCTATATTCACAGCCCTCAATCATGATGTAAACAAGGTTCAAAAAAATTTCATTGCATATGAACAATCAAATTTCTTTGTAAAATTGAAGCATACCACCTGTCTTGCATGTTGCGGGTTTTTTAATAATTATTTTGAGCACCCCACAGACCAACTAGCAACCATTCTTCAGTGATGAACCTCTTTCCTCAACCTCCTCTTCATCTTGAAGCAATCTGATCATAGCCGGACAAGCATTCTTCAGCCCCTCTCCTTCTTGATTTCTTGCACATGAATTGCCTCTATGTAGGAGAGAGAGGGAGGAGAGAGAAAGACTGGTTTTTGATCTCTTTACTTAGTGCATCATTCTTCAATCAGTTTGTGGCAATGGAGGGTGAAGGATTGTAGCATTCCAAGCCTAGGAGCATTGCTTCTGATTCACCCGGTCAGAATATCATCATCATGGGAGAAAAGAGGGGGCACAAAAAACTGCCCCCCCCCCCCCCATCATTTCATTTCGTGGGCATTTCTTGCCCTTAAGCTCTTAATTAAGAGATTTAAGCTAAATAGCAAAAATATCTAGTTCATGCCTCTTGCATTCACACTTCTAGTCAAATGGATTTTTCAGTTTTGAGGGGGCAAACGACATCGGAATCAAGATTGGTCTGGACGAGTGGCTCTGTGACATCAAAATCTACAAAGCTGGGGCCCGTTACGCTCTTCTCAGTTTTCAGATCCAGTAGCTTCTTCACAACCCCGAATCTTGCAGGGATTAAATGAGGGATCAAACGATCTCAGAATGGAGATCCAAGACTTGGGTTGGATTCATGGCGCCATTTTACATCTAGGAAAACTCCAGCTCAGCCATCCACCACCGTTTGATTTCCATGAAAATAAGCCCTAGCGCTTTAGGGACTTGCCACTTAAAATCGTATTGATTTCCGCCACCGCCTTTGACGAAGTTTATTTTTTCCTTGATATTTGTAATTTCTGGCTATTTTTAAGCACTTCTCGACACCAAAAATCATTTGTCAGGAAGCAAGCCAGCAGGCGAGGAGTCCCCATCCTCTAAAAGCACTGAGAGGAAGAAAGCCTCATCCAAAGCCTCTTTCATCAGCTATGGAAGTGTTTTGATTGCCCTCATCTAGGAGGCAGTAAAAGAGGCACAGGATGGAGAGAAAGGAGAAGGAGAAACACCCGACAGATTGCCCCCCTGCCAGGACCAAGAGTTGTCTAGCGAGAGGACCAAAAGTGATAAAGAAGGGGGAGAACAAAAGGAATAGTCAAGAAAAAATCAAGCAAAGAAACCTAAGAAGAGGACGACACAAAAGAAAAAGTAGGAAGAAGGCCACAAAAAGAAGAAGGAGGACTTAGAGAGAACAAAAAGGAAATCCCTCAAAGAGGTGGAAGAGAGGAAGAAGAAGAAGAAACAGGAAGCAGAAAAGTCAAAGGAAGAAGCCAAGAAAGCCAAGAAGGTGTCAAAACAGGAGGCCGAAGAGAGGAAGAATAAAGAAAAAGAAGAAGGAGATGAATTGGAGGAAGAATCTAGGAAAGAAGAAGAAGAGAGGGAGAGAAGGGCTGCTGAGGAGGAGGAGGAGCTGAGAAGGAAGGAAGAGGAAGACATGGCCGAAGCCGCACATCGGTCTATAGAGCAACAAAGCAGGGCAGATGACCTAGGAGCTCTGAGCCCACTCAGGGAGGAGGGGCTAGGCTCAAGCACTCAGGTGTCGGAGATCATACTACCAGTCGTCTCACTGAAGGCAAGGGTAAATCCCCCCATCCATCCTATCCCAACCCTCGTGGTGCCTACCACCGAAGCAGCCACCCTCACCCCAAGCACTCCCACTAGTGCCGACGTTTCAAACTTTGTGGCCTAGATGCAATAATTTCATCAATAAAGAATTAGCCCAAGGGAAGAGCATGGAAACCACGGCCACGGGGCAGAAGAGGCCGGCCATAAATGTCAAATCTAGACAAGATTCAAAACGCCAAAAAGTGGAGGCCTCAACCACTCCAATCCACACAACGAGGACACCGCCAGCTAACTATGACGAATACGTTGCTGAATTGCTCTCTCAACTAGAGAAAGCTAAAGAGGAGAGGAAGATAGCTGTGGCCAAGTTAGCTGCGGAAAAAGAGTTGGTAGCTACTTTTCGGCTTGAAAAGACCCGATAGATAGCCATGCAACAAAAGGAGATCTTTGATCTCAAACAGGAGCTTAAGGCTAAGGACGACAGGGAGAAAAGCTGGAGGCAACAGCTGGAAGATGAGAATCAGGAGTTGGTTAAAATACAGAGGGAGTATAAACTCTTGATCATGCAACATGAAGAGCTAACTGCAAAGACTAATCAGATTGAATGAGGCATGGAGGAGTTTGCCGCCAAAGAAGAGGAAAGGAATCAAGAGGAAGAACAACGTCACAAGGAGATGGAGACCATGACTGAGAAGCTGAACTTAGAAAGAAAAGAGCAGGAGGAATGAGCAAAGAATTGAAAGACCAAGATCAAAGACTCATACCTGTGGTGCAAAGGCAGGGGGAAGGCACGGAGGAAATGAAGAAGATGTTGATAAATATGTCATATCCTATGGTTGTATGTATCTAAAGTACAACCATATGTAAAGTGTCCTTAAGCTTGGGGTATCTATCTTTTGAGGATACCATTTTGTGGGTGTGGACTGTTGGAGAAATAGAGAAGAATAATGGAGGAGAAGATGACATTGAGCTCCTGACCTCTCATCTGATTGACCTCATGGACTCCCTCCACTTCAGTTTTATTATGGTATCAGAGCTTTGAAATGTTGTGGTTGTGATTCTCCTTCTATCTGCGGAACAATCTTATCAGAAAACAGAGGAGCAGTTTCTACACCATGGGTCGTTTTCTTGGTTGATGGAGAGCCATATTTGATGATGATTCTCTGCATCAGGTTGTTTCATCATCTGATCCACCACACAAGGATTCATCTCCAAGGTTTATTCAATCAACCTATAGTTGCTTCACCAGAAACCAGTTGTAATTTGCAGCTTGTTATACGATCAGTCTAGCTTGATCATCTCACCCACAAAGGGCCGTAGCCTCACAGAAGAGTCCCATTGTTGTAATCCGCCGATGCACTCTAACACTCAGAGGAGTACACAACACGATGGAACGTTCAAGACGCGTCAACATTGATTAAAGACAAAGTTGTAGAGAAAGAGATGTTTGCATTTTTTTTGTTCACATGATCCTCTCATTCCATATCTCTTTCTTGTCATAGATACCCCTTATTCTCTCAGTTGCAACAGCATACGAAGGAATCCAAAAAAAAGCAGGAGTCTAGTTTCATACACACACAGGGGCCTTGAAGGATGTTGGAAGGAGTTGCTAGTGTAGAGAAGCAGGCAAAAATCCTAAAGGACCAGGGCAATCTCTATTTCAAAAAAGAGCGTTTGGCAGCGGCCATTGAAGCATACACAGAGGCCATTACACTTCAACCGCGCAGATTCCTACATACTAAACAAATAGAAGTGCAAGTTTTGCACAGGACGGCTGGTTATGATTTGTGAGGAAGGCAACTAGCCTCTGAACAAGTGTTAATGCACCTAGATCTTCCATCATATTCATCACTCTAATCAGAGCAATCACAAATACCATTGTTGACTCTGGATGAAAATATTAAAAGTGGTGTGTGTCCTCTGTTCTTACAATAAAATCTCCCATTTGGATATGCTACTGAACTAGAGGCTGCATTCACTTATCTCTCGACAGATTCTGCCTTCTAGGAAGAGCTTGTAGGAATCCTAAAGGAATATGTTGGGCGAGAATCACAAATTTATTTTGCAGAGAGATTGACAGAACATTATAAGCAAGGTCAAGACGGGAGGGCCTCTTATTTATTTGAAAAGAGAGGAAATCTCTCCATCTTGAAATTAGAATTTGATGTAGGTTTATAGTCAAACTTATAATCAAGGAAAAGCAACATGGACAAAATCAAATGGAAGCAGACAAGACTTTCCTACAATAGTCTCCTCATCCCCCACAGTGAATGCAATCATCTTGGAGCAAAAAACTAGCAACTCCTACAATGAGCTAGAATAGCTGCAAGCATAGAGAATGCTACCCTTCTTGAGTCTCTAGGATTGCTGTCATTGGTGATGCCATGATGCATTTTGGGTCATACGGACAATGCTTGGGATCCAAATTGGATGTTTCTTGTTGGGAATTGAATTGTGGGAGCCTTTGCTCAACCGCTAAGACCCACGGACCGCTTATTGTTCAAGCATTCCAAGCCGAGCACTAATGGCTACCTCTCACATAGCCGACACGCCATCCATATCTACGGGTGTAGTGAGCTTACCTCCATGCCGATTGAGTTACCTCCTCTCTCGCGCACTCCGGTAGCTCTACGATCCAAGTGCAAGCTTCAAGCAAGCTCCATCCCCAAGCTCCATGCTCCAAGCTCCATTGCCGCAGGCAAGAGAAGAGAAGAGAAGAGAAGAGAAGAAGAGAGGAGAAGATGGAGAGCTTCTCCTCCCTGGTCCCTCACCCTCACACACTCACTCCCTCACACTCTCACACTCCCTCTCTCAAGCACAAGCTCAAGCAAGCAAGAACAAGAAGAAGAAGAAGAAGAGGAGAGCTACTTTTGTCCACACACAAGAATGAGCTTCTCATTCACTTTTCAACTTTATATACAAAACCCTAAATCCCTTTTTGGGCGGTCATCCCCTTTTTCCCTTTTTTACATGGCTGGCCATAGCCTAGGCCCCTTTTTCCCATTTTCCTTCCATCTTCCTAGCTTCCTTTCCACCGCCCGTCTACATTTACAATTGCAGGGGTGAGAGCCCGATGCTCTTTTACAAGATTTCAGGGTGTGCCTTTTTATTTTAAAATGTACCTTTCACCTTTTGCATTTGCCTTGGACTTTTAAGGTTTCCCTTGTGCTTTTGGCCTTTTCTCCTATTCTTTCTTTAGTCAGGCTACCTTTTTTTGCCTTTGCTCTGCGTCTTTTTTATTTGCTTTTGCTTTCTTCGTGTTGGGGTTAACATTACCCCCCTCCTAGACGAGTGCCAGTCCCATGGCACTCATCGGCGTAGGTAGCAGGCTTTAGCATGCACCGAAGTTGTGGGTGGCAAGGACGTCTCTGGTTGAAATGGAGGAGTGTTGGTAGTGGTGGGGAGGAAGGTCGTTGGGGGCACATTGGTGGTAAAGGTGGTTGGTGGTAGGGCTATCGGAGTGGGTGGTAGGGCTGTTCGTTGCGAGGTTTGCAGTGATGGAGTACAAGTGGCAGTTTGTTGGGGATTCTGCACATGACGATTCTTGACGGGCTTGTAGGATGATAAAGGATAGGAATTCAGAGTTGAGTGTCGATGAAGAGCGAACGACACCTTTGTTGGAGTCTTCAATACCTGCAATTGAAAAACCTCTCATGTGGTCTCTCCCTAAGGGGTAGTGCTAGTCTTCTGATCGTGCACAAGACATATTTTGATTAGTTTGGGAGACAAGTTAAACTCTAAGCAAGCCTAGAGTATTGTCCTGCACTTGAGGACCCAAACCATGTATAGGTTATAGTGTGAATATTAAGTGAATACACGTGCGTATTTAGGCATTACTTAGTTAGAAGATTGTCGGCATGGTTCCTTGTATAGCAATGGGTCAGTGAAGCAAGGGGCTAAGTTGATGGAAAAATTTGTTGATGAAGTTGGGGAGTACACTTGAAGATTGCTTGAGGCATCATTATGGTCTTGTCAAGGCAATGTAGCATAATTGAGCTCCTTGATGTCTTAGCTTCTGGTAGCTAGTGGATACTTGTAGTGCTTGAACAGTAAGGTGTACTTTTCCATTGTCTTTCATGCCTTGCTTACCATTGTTGATTGTAATGGCATTGAGATGGAGTGCAAAAGAATTGTGCAAGTGGTTCAGGGTGACAGGTCTAACCATAGGCGAGGCGAGCTCCCTAGGTATGTCCTGCCCTTAATGTGCCTTGAACAATTGTGGGGGATGTACAAAGGGCTAGGGGATTAGGGACGGAGCCAGCTGACCAAGGTCACTGGACGTACCTAATTTGAGGACCCCTAGGTGCGGTGCTGTGATCGTGTGTGCTTTTTTTTTTGGGTCGAAAAAAAAAGGATACAATCAATGCCATACATTGAGGCTATTAGCCTTTCATTTGGATTGAGAAATGTTGGGATCCAAAGGCTATGAAGAATGGATATTACAGATATGATTGTGTCACCAGCCTTGATGCTAGAGGAACTGTTGTCGAGATGAAGAGATACACTAGAGATTTGCAAACCTCTTTGTAACATGTGAGACTTCGAACAATTGAGGTGGCACTTGGAGTGAGTTGTGCATGGACAAGGGCAGAGCATCTTGCGAATTGAATCCTGGATGATGAAGAGACGTTCGCCCTTGTTGAGAGCATGGCTCCTGCCCAAACATAGAGTTTAGCCAAGAAGGAGGAGGTAATCGATGATTATGCTTTGCCCATGCTCAATTGCAATATGTGCTTTCTGCAGAGGTGTCCTTGGGTTCTCATCCAGTGGCATTTCCATCATGGCTTTTGTTTCTTGGTATTCCTATCACTTCCTCCATAATGGTTCTTTGTGGGGTTGGTGGTCTTGTGGTGACTTGGATATTAAATGCTTCTAGGCAATTACCTGTTTCATTCTGCATTCACTTGGAAAGGCGTGAGAGTACATGCAAGTCACATGCTTCAACCATAATGAAAATGTCGAGCTAAACAAGACATCGCCAACCTAAATCCCTTAGTTTTGACTTGATGTGTATCACCTGCACTTGGTCATCATTGCTCATGGGGTGTGTTGGCCTTTGCTTCTTTTGGTATTATTTACACAGTCACAAAACACGTTTATTTATGTACATGTTCATGAAACCATGTCACTCCATGAGGATAAAAACCAATTGTAGAACTCAGGATTGTACTGGAGTGTGGCACACATATCTAGCTTCTGTGGTAGCCTACTCAACAATAATAAATATTTGGCAACATCGAGTAGCATGGTGCCTTGTCCGAGTCTACTGGAAACATGTAGCTCCTCCTCAGTGAGAACTTTATCAATCAAAGGGCTCTCTAGGCTAGTTCCAGCTAGGTCCATACCTCGAATTGTAGCTAGAACTCGAAATGAAGTTGATGCCACATAGGTTGGGTCTCTTTGGGACCGCCATTTGGCCAGTTGCTCCTCTGAGACTGTCATGATTTGGGCTCCAAGTTCGGCCATTGTAGCACGGTTTTCAAACCAATGTTTTTCAAATTGGCTTCTACCCTCTCATTGTCGCTTTAGTTGCTCTATCTTTAAGAGATTTGGCTGGCAGAGCATTTCATTAAATGTCACGGTTAAGCATAGTTTGTCAGCCTCCTTGTCAGAGATGAGTCGCATGCGTTCATGTAAGATCTTGTCATAATGTTCGTCAAGATATTCTGGCTCTTCCCATGATAGCGGATAAGGAAAATATTCCTCAAGCTGCTCCCTAGGGAATGTGCCCATGTCTGCATGAACATAGACACGTGCGAATAATTTCAGTTTAGTGTCCCACTCGATCAAGCACTCTGCGACATCTCTATGTTCTATGAGGGCTTGCTTGGTTGCTATCTCATGCAAAATTCTAAGGTTTCCTTAGGCTTTAGCATAGCTGGGGGCTCAGGCCTAGATGAGCAAGATTGATCAATGCTAGGATTTCTCATGCTCTTGGGGTTTTCATATTTCTCCTAAGGCTTTGTCATTGTGTCATCATTCTCCTTGGATGTGACTGATGTCACCCTGTTGTGATAGCGTTGTATCCACTCTTGATTGGTCAACGTGAATTCCATTGTCGATGGATTGAGTGTTGTAAGCAGCCGTTGATGGTAACGACTGCTTTGATTTTTCAGAACACACGGATGTGTCTGAGGTTTCACCGCTATTAGGAGAGGCATCAATGGGTTCATTGGTGGATGGACTTGATGCTTTATTCATCAGCTCTCCAGCACTCTTCGTCTCAATGTTCTTGGGGTCCACAACCACCTGCAACTGTTGTTGTTTTCGCTATTTTCTCCTCTTTTTCTTGGTCAGTGAAGGTGCATCTCTCAATGACTCAGGACCCTGGACTCGGTCAAGCGTTGATGTGTTTGGTTGGGCCTCAGCATTCTCTTTCTCTAGTGTGTCCTTATGGGACATAGCCATGGCCTGCTGAATAGCCTCGCTAGGTTGTGAGGATACAACTGCCTCCCTTTTTGGAGAGTCTAGCTCTTCCCTTCTGTTTAACTCCTCTAGCCTAGGCTTTAGGCGCTTTGGAAGTGTTGGAGTTGTCAATGAAGTTGGTTGCGACACCTCCTCCACAGGTAAACTGCTAAGGACATGTTCTGCAAGGGGCATTGTCACGGCCAAGGGCTGTGACTGCTGTGGTCCCTGATTGAAAGTAGTAGCAGCGAGTTTAGTGGACTGGCTACCCTTGGTGGATTGCGGTGTCTGTTGAGATATCGAGCTCCACTCGTGATACGCCAGGGTGACCGTTGCGTATTTATGTCACCGACTTGTCAGTTTTGCAGACGCGGTTGGTACACCGCCCATGAATAATAGCTACATGACAGCTATCCTTATCTACTCTAGTTCGTGGCTCAGTTAGTATGCCACCTTAGTTAGTTGAGTTTGGTTTGAGACCCATATATAGGGTTCTTCTATTTCTTTATATGTGAGTTCTTTTGGCTTCCACAACTAAGAAGATGAAAACTATTTTCAGCCTCCACCCTTGTGTGTATTCCCCTATTGTGTAAGCAAGAAAGCTACAAGTGAGACTCCTTCCTTCTCTCCCACAATCTTGACATGGTATCAGAGCCTTGTTCGTGGTAAGGAGCTCAAGAAAGCAAGCCAAGCTCGCGGTGTTCTGGTAAGAGGAGCAGTGTTGCTTTCATTTTCTGTTTTGGGAGCAGATCTCTGCAGGTAGCACAGCCGGAAAGTGCAGGAGTGCATTGTCTTAGGTTGAGACGCCCTTCGCGGTGAAGCAAGAGGGCAGGTATATGTTGCAGGCGAGGGCTTTAGCCCTCAGCGACCTTGTTTTTTTGATTTGAGGCCATTTCGGGGCTTGTTTTGGAGGCGGAAGTTTTCTGCATGCACTCAGGAAAAGGCCCAGTTTTATGCTATGCAGCCACTGTTCTATAGGTCGGTGAAAAGTTACTGTAGAAATTGCATCGTATGCTTGTGCGCAGAGACATTGGGAGTTATAGAATCATCCCTGTTGCCTGTTGATGCAAAATCGTCACTAGGAAGTGACTGTGTGGTCAAATACCACTTTCGCCAGTTTTGCAGATTTTCCCTTGTGAGGGTGAAGCTGTGTTTTTTGCAGTGACAGAATTTTTTGCAGTCTTCTGTAATGGCATCTGATTCTCTTTCACAGATTGTCACTGAGAAGCTTGACAAGAACAACTTCCAAGCATGGAAGTTTAGAATGACGAATTTCCTTATGGGAAAAGGATATTGGGAATTTGTTGCAGGAAATGAAGAAGAACCAGTTCTTCCTGATGTTCCCAATCAACAGCAAATGTAGACATTTAAAGCATGGCATGAGAGAGCTAGGAAAGTTATGTACTGGCTGTCTATCAGCATTTCAGACTCTATGATTGTGCATATTCAAGATGCAAGTACGCCAAAGGAGGCATGGGATACTTTGTCAAAAATGTATAGCACAAATACGCAAGCCAGGAAAATGCAGCTCAAGTAAGAGTTGCACAATGTGCAAAGAGAAAGTATGAGCATCAATGACTACCACATGAAGGTGAAGAAGATTGCAGATGCACTTGCTTCCATTGGGTCGCCAGTGGAAGATAATGATTTAGTCTCAGTGACCTTGAATGGTCTAGGAAAGGATTATGCACAGTTCCGAACATCCATTTCCGTCCGTGAAAGATTTCCTGATTTTGAGGAGTTGATTGCTCTTCTAATTTCTGAGGACCAGAGAAATGGTGGTGCATCTTCTTCAGGAGGAACTTCAAAAGAAGTTGTCTTCTACTCAAATGCTGGAAGAGGTAGAGGCAGAGGTAGAGGAGGCCGATTTGGAGGCCGTGGCAAAAATCAGAATATGCAGCAAACTCAAGAAAACCAGTCCTATGGAGGAGGATGTGGTAACTCTAGAGGCAGGGGGAGCCAAAGAGGTCGTGGTGGATGGCAAAGAGGCCAAAATGCAAACAGTAATGTTGAATGCTACTACTGTGGTAAAATGGGTCATATGGCTAAAGACTGCTATAAAAAGCAGAATGATATCATGAATGGAAAACTGCAACAAGGGAATTATGCATCTTCTAGTAGACAGGGTGATGACAGAAATGAGCATTTGTTTATGATGCAGCACATGAACAATTCTGTGACAAGTGCAGAAGAAAGCAATGATGTATGGTATGTTGACTCAAGTGCATCAAACCACATGACAGGTCATGCAGAATGGATGGAGGATGCAAGGAAAATGGAAAAACCAGGATTTGTGGAGACTGGTGATGATACTGCACATCCTATTGTGCAGATTGGAAAAATTCCTTTGTCTATGCAGGATGGGAAAAAGAAATACATGTCTGATGTATTTCATGTCCCGAATATCACCAAGAATCTGGTTTCTGTTGGTCAAATGGTTGAGCAGGGCTTGCAGGTCAGATTTAATCCTCATGGATGCTTTGTTGAGGATATGAAAAATAAAGGTCGCTTGATAGCAAAAGGAAAGAAGAAGGGCAGAATGTTTACGTTGGATGTAGACATGCCTGAATTGAGTGCAGCAATGTTTGCACATGGGACCGGTGTAGTTGCAGATATTGATATCTGGCATAAACGCATTGGTCATGTTAATGTATAGCGACTTAAATCAATGCAGGCCCAAAATATTGTTGCAGGTTTGCCTAAATTCAAGGTTGCAGAAATGCATAAGGTATGTGAAGCCTGTCAGTTTGGAAAACAGGCAAGGAAACCATTTCCTAGACATGTTCAAGAGAGTAAGAAGCCATTGGAATTAATCCACTCTGATGTGTGGACTACTAAAGCTGCATCTCTTGGAGGCTGTCATTATTTTGTCAGTTTTATTGATGACTATAGCAGAAAAGTTTGGGTGTATTTTATGAAAAAGAAAAATGAAGTTTTTGGGCATTTCAAAACTCTTAAAGCTATGGTTGAAAAAGAAACAGGCCTGCAAATAAAATGCCTAAGGTCAGATGGAGGGGGAGAGTACCTCTTAAATGAGTTTGCAAGGTTCTTGCAGGAGCATGGCATAAAGCAGCAATATTCATGCAGTCATACCCCACAACAAAATGGAATTGCAGAAAGGAAAAACAGGCATATTGGAGAGGTATCTCGTGCCATGCTCAATGAAAAAGACTTGCCAGATTTTTATTGGGCTGAAGCAGTTGCTACAGCAGTCTATATAATGAACATGACTCCCACTGCAGCAATACATGGGATGACTCCAGAGGAGAGGTATACTGGTAGGAAACCAGATATTTCTCATTTGAAAATTTTTGGTTGCATTGCCTATGTACATGTGCCAAATGAGTTGAGATCCAAGTTGGATCCAAAAGTTGAGAAGTGCATCTTTATTGGTTACTCTCTACAGCAGAAAGGGTATAGATGCTATAACCCTTCTACTTGTAAGTTTACAGTGAGCAGTGATGTTGTTTTTGATGAGATGAGTAGCTGGTATAAACCAGTAAATGTGATTGATGATGTAGATGCACAAAATGGTAATGCTGCACAAAATTCACAGCAGCAGTCACAAAATATTAGTGGACCTGGAGCGTCCTCTAGCAGTGGTTCACATTCTTCGCCATGGACAGGCAGATTGAGATCAGGAGAATCTTCTCAAAGCAATGCAGATAGTGGTATGCAGGTATCACGAAAAGGAAAAGAGAAGGTTGATCAGCCCATGTTTGATGTGAATGCATGTCACTCTTATGTGGATGGTGAATCCAATGGCTCAGAACAGAGCATTGATGATGAGTTGGGTATTCCTTCTATTGTTACACCTGGAGTAAGGAAGACCAGGGATGTTTTGAGAGCACCTGGGAGTGAACCTACTTTGCGCAGGTCTACGAGAGCTAGGTATCCTGTGGATAGGCTGAAATATGATGGATTTACAGCCATTCACTATGCATATATGGTCAAAGTGATACAAGAACCAGAACCCACTTCTTTTGAGCAAGCCATGGGAAAAGAAAAATGGGAGAAAGCCATGGATGAAGAAATGGATGCCTTGGAAGCAAATGCTACATGGGAATTGGTACCTTTGCCTAAAGGTAAAAATGCAATTGGCTGTAAGTGGGTTTATAAGGTGAAGCACAATGCAGATGGTTCTGTGAACAGATACAAGGCAAGATTAGTAGTCAAGGGGTATGCACAAACATATGGCATTGACTATGAAGAAACATTCAGTCCGGTTGCAAGGATGGCAACCGTAAGAGCAGTCATTGCTATGGCTGCATCAAAGGGATGGTCTTTACATCAGATGGATGTAAAGAATGCCTTCTTGCATGGTGATTTGCAAGAAGAGGTCTATATGGAGCAGCCACCAGGTTATGTGCATGATGTTCATCCTGAGTTTGTTTGCAGGTTGAAGAAAGCCTTGTATGGCTTGAAGCAAGCACCTAGAGCATGATCTGACAAGATAGGACAGTATCTTGTCACTATTGGCTTTCAGATTTCCAAGGCAGATTTCTCACTTTATGTGAGAAAAACAGAGAAAGGTATTATGCTACTTGTCATTTATATTGATGATTTGATTATGACAGGTGACAGTGATGAAGATATCCTTCATGTGAAAATGCTATTGAAGCAGAAGTTTGAGATGAAGGATTTGGGAGAGCTGCGTTATTTCTTGGGCATTGAGGTGATTAGATCACCAAGTGGGATACAGCTCTTGCAGAGGCAGTATGGATTGGACATGCTGTCCAAATATGGGATGACAGGCTGTAAGCCTATTTCAGTTCCTTTGGAGCAGAATGTGAAGCTGAGCACAGATGCATGTGAGCTTCTAGAAGATCCTACTATGTACAGACGCATAGTAGGAAGTTTGATTTATATGACTATTACCAGGCCAGATTTGAGCTATGCTGTTGGATTGGTAAGTCAGTTTATGCAGGCTCCAAGGAAACCACATTTGGATGCGGCTAGACGCATACTCAGGTATGTGAAGTCCACATCGCAGTATGGACTATTTTATGAGACTGGGGTTCAGATACAGTTGCATGGATACACTGATGCTGATTGGGCTGGTAGTATTTCTGATAGACGATCTACCAGTGGATATGTGTTTTCTTTTGGGAGTGCTGCAGTCACTTGGAGCAGCAAGAAACAGCTTACAGTTTCCTTGTCGAGCACAGAGGCTGAGTACAGGGGTGCAGCAATGGCTGCATGTGAGGTAGCTTGGTTGCATAAGCTACTTTATGATATGCATCAGTCTACAGATGGGCCAGTTGTCATTTATTGTGACAACATGAGTAGTATACACTTGGCAAATAACCCAGTCTATCATGCTAGAACAAAGCACATTGAGGTGCATTATCACTATGTGCGAGAGAGGGTTTTACTAGGTCTTATTGATCTAGTTTATGTCAGCACAGAGGATCAAGTAGCTGACATATTCACGAAGGCATTGGGCGCAGAGAAGCTACACAAGTTCAGAGACCTGCTTGGTGTGCAGGAATTGGGATTGAGCTCGAGGGGGAGTGTTGAGATATCGAGCTCCACTCGTGATACGCCAGGGTGACCGTTGTGTATTTATGTCACCAACTTGTCAGTTGTAGACGCGGTTGGTACACCGCCCATGAATAATAGCTACATGATAGCTATCCTTATCTACTCTAGTTTGTGGCTCAGTTAGTATGCCACCTTAGTTAGTTGAGTTTGGTTTGAGACCCATATATAGGGTTCTTCTATTTCTTTGTATGTGATTTCTTTTGGCTTCCACAACTAAGAAGAGGAAAACTGTTTTCAGCCTCCACCCTTGTGTGTATTCCCCTATTGTGCAAGCAAGAAAGCTACAAGTGAGACTCCTTCCTTCTCTCCCACAATCTTGACAGTGTCAAGTCCCTTTGAGCACTCATCTGTGTAGATCGAGCATGAGTTAATCTAGTCACATTAGGTTGCTCAGGCATATCCTTGGGTCGAGAGCTACATATGGCGTCATGTCTCTCCTCTTGGAAATTTGAAAGCTTAGATGGAGATAGAGATTGGAATTGAGTAGTCGCCCTTGACAACTGTTGTAGTGCTTCCTGTGTCTGTTTGGGAAAAGAGGGCGTAGGGGATCTAGGACTCATAGGTGGGCATGGCACTAGCTGAATGATTTGCTCAAGGCTATTAGACGATTGTGCCATTTGCTTTGTTGAGCTAGCAGCCTTGCCATGAGCAATTTTGTGCCTATGATACTTGTTCTCCCCTTGGGAAATCAAAGGCTCTTTGGGCACTAATGATTTTTGTGCATGCTCAATGGCTACATATGACATCTGTCTATTTAGCATGCTAGGCTGAGGCTCTTTCTTTCGAACAATCACGTCTGGTTTGTTGCCTCGAGACCTAGAGTTTCTCTTAGATTTCCTCCTGTGCTTCATTGCTATTGATGCACTCTGGCCTTCAGCTGATGGAGGTAGTTTAGCAGGGGATTTTGGTACCCAAATCCATCGGTTACCTGCGTAGTACCCTTGAGCACATAGCAATGCTTTGGATATCCATCGCGGCGTTGTGCTGACCCTCCATCGATACCTGCGTCTATAAGGCTTGGGCTTCTTTTGGGGTCTTCTACGATATTTGTAAGTCCAAAGCCCGTCCTTGGCATTGTCTCTTGACCTTCTTGTTTCAGGCATGGCCTCACTTATTGGTTCTCGTTGTTCCACCTGTGCTTGTATTAACTCTTCCAACAAGTCCTTGCTCTCATCAGCAGGCTTGACTATTATGTCAGCGCCTTACTTGCCTTTCCCTCGAGGTTTGATGAGGTCACCCTTGCTAAAGGTTGTGACTATCCTCACACTTGGTAGTGTCAGGTGTATCCTTTGTGCTACATAGTCGGCCTCACACTTGGTCGCCCTTTTGAAGGGTCTTCCTAGGAGGGTTTCTTTCCCGTAGCTAGCACTATTTGGAGAAACATGAAATAGGATAGGCAAGCTTTTCGTTTCAATTGTCGCAAGGAATTTGTACTTCCCTATGAGTGCTTGTGGGTGTCCCCCATAGGGGCTAAGAGTTGCACTAGTTGGTGTGAGCTCTGGTTGGCCTAGTAGGGTCCATGATTCATAGGTCAAGATGTTAAAATATGCTCCTTCATCAATCAGAGCATCGATAGTATGCTCTCTTTTCGCGGTGAGTTTGACCCTAAGATAAGCAGGTGGTACTATGTCTTCATCTTCCGGGTCTTGACTTGTAAATTTAAGCCTTCTAACAGATGCCTTTGAGTCCCTAACTGCACAGTCAGATGTGGATTCTCTACTGAGGAATTGGGTCGTTTGTGCAGCGCTGCTCAAGGTACATCTATCGTCAGGACTATCATGTCTAGTCATCCTCGCATTGATAGCTTGATGATGTTGCATTCTGCTTCGACTAGACGCAGTTTGAACACAATGTACATGTGTTCTTGTGGTGTGGTCTTTTTGCCCTGGATGGCTAGATTGGCCCGTTGAGGTTCTAGGGTCTCTGTTTCTCTCTGTTCGGGTATGGGCTTTTGGTTGCTCTTTTACAAGTGAGGATCCATGCTCGTGTAGAGCCATTACTACACTAGGGTCTAATTTGGAGGACCTGGCAGAATTTGGAGGACCGTTTATAGCCAAATTTTGAACTACTTGCTCTAAGTTTCAGCCCAGTGACGGATCTGTGATGTGCCTTTAGCTCTACATAGCCTTTGCGGGGGTCAATTTTGGGGTTTAGATGTGCCAAAATTTGTATTCTAGATACCTATCCAATTTTGACAGTTTTTTGTCCAATTCTTAGATGTCCAATTTTCAAGAGTCCGATTATCAAAATCGGACGTCCGATTTTGGGTTGGTCCGATCAGCCCAGTGGCCCGATTTTGGTCACATCCGATTTCTGGAATCGGACGTCCGATTTTGATAGGTGTCCATTTTTTAGTGGTCCGATTTTGGGAATCGGATCGGACAGGGTGGTCCGATTCTAGTAGTCGGATGGTCCGATTCTGGGACTGGTCCGATTTTGAAAATCGGATTAAAAAAGTGGTTCGATTTTTGGAGTGGTTCGATCGGCCGAGTGGCCCGATTTTGAACTGGTCCGATTCTGAACTAGTCTGATTCTGGGACTGGTCCGATTATGGACTGGTCCGATTCTGGGTGGTCCGATTATGGACTGGTCCGATTTTGGGACTCAGACGAGCTGGTCCGACTACGCAGCTGACGGCCTGCGAGTTGCACGCGATGCCTCTAGGCTGATGTCTACTACACCGAATCGTCCAGCGCCTTCCAGATAGGTGCAAGACACTACAAGGGAATGCCAGACATGCCTGGAATCACTATGGTGCTCGAATCAAATGGCACTCCAAGGATCTTTGCCCCTATTTCCCTATTTTAGCCTGTTATACAGCAATAGAAAACCCTACTGTTTGCTTCTTTTTCTTTGTTTTTTCCTATCCTAAATGCATAAAAATCACAAAGCAATCACCTACACTACTCCAACATGCTTTTCCAATTCCAAAAAACCAAAAATCTACTTGCTAAGGAGATCGAATACCTCTTCAAACTCCCTCGCTTCCTACCTATCTACCTCAAGTACTGGTTCGGGGAAAACCCTACTCCAATGCTTGATTCGAAGTGCGCAAGTGCTCAAGGCTTGAATCCGTTGGTCCCGACAACGGAACCAAAATGTGGGAGCCTTCGCTCAACCACCAAGACCCACGGACCACTTATTGTTCAAGCGTTCCAAGCCGAGCACTAATGGCTACCTCTCACATAGCCGATGCGTCATCCATATCTACGGGTGTAGTGAGCTTACCTCCATGCCGATTGAGTTACCTCCTCTCTCGCGCACTCTGGTAGCTCCACGATCCAAGTGCAAGATTCAAGCAAGCTCCATCCCCAAGCTTCATGCTCCAAGCTCCATTGCCGCGAGCAAGATAAGACAAGACAAGAGAAGAGAAGAGAAGAAGAGAGGAGAAGATGGAGAGCTTCTCCTCCCCGGTCCCTCACCCTCACACACTCACTCCCTCACGCTCTCACACTCCCTCTCTCAAGCACAAGCTCAAGCAAGCAAGAAGAAGAAGAAGAAGAAGAGGAGGAGGAGAGCTACTTTTGGCCACACACAAGAATGAGCTTCTCATTCAATTTTCAACTTTATATACAAAACCCTAAATCCCTTTTTGGGCGGTCATCCCCTTTTCCCCTTTTTTACATGGCCGGCCGTAGCCTAGGCCCCTTTTTCCCATTGTCCTTCTATCTTTCTAGCTTCCTTTCCACCGCCCGTCTACATTTACAATTGCACGGGTGAGAGCCCAGCGCTCTTTTACAAGATTTTAGGGTGCGCCTTTTTATTTTAAAATGCGCATTTCCCATTTTGCATTTGCCTTGGACTTTTAAGGTTGCCCTTGCACTTTTGGCCTTTTTTCCTATTCTTTCTTTAGTCAGGCTACCTTTTTTCTGCCTTTGCCCTACGTCTTTTTTATTTCCTTTTGCTTTCTTCGTGTTGGGCTTAACATGAATGTATGACATGTTGGCATCATGGATGGATGTATATGACAGATTTTGGACACATTGGACCATTGATGTTCTGGATTGGGGCATATTGCTGAATACCATTTTTGGACAGGTTGTATTGTTGTTTTTTTTCTAAAATTGCAACAGTCATAATGTTTGACACGGCAAAGATCACTCAGATCGTGGGAGACAAATTGACCAAAGATAATTATAGTGTTTGGTCTTACAGAATGGAGAATTTTTTGATGGGTAAATGTCTATGGGACCTCATAACATGTGATGATGAATGTCCCGAAGTTTTTGAAAATCCAACTGAAGAGAAAAAGAAAGCATACAAGGATTGGATAGGGAAGAACATGAAGGTTTTGCATTGGATCTCCATGTGTATTTCAGAAACATTGATTCCTCATATCAAAAAGGCAAGTACTTGTAAGGAGGCATGGGAAATCATAGAAAAAATGTATGGAACATGTATAGAGGCTCATAAGATACAACTCAAGCAGAGATTATATGGTGCATGGAGAGGAAATCATAGTATCAGTGACTATGTGGCAGAAATCAAGCAAATTGCAGAAGATCTTGCATCCATTAATGCACCTGTTGATGATGATGATTTAGTGTCAGTGACACTAAATGGACTTGGACCTGCTTTCAAATCTTTGGATACCTCTATTTCAGTTAGAGGAGGCTCTATGCCTGACTTTGAGGAACTTATTGGATTGCTACTTATAGAAGAAATCAAGTTGGGATTGAATGCATCTAGTAGTGGCAAAAATGCAAGTAGAGACAATGTTTTCTATCACCAGAGAGGTCGTGGAAGCTCATCTAGAGCTAGAGGCTCTTCACTTGGTCGTAGTAACTATGGTTTTACTCATGGAAGAGGTAACTTTGGTCGTGGTGACTTCATGCATAGAGGCAGGGGGTGATCTTTCCCTAGAGGTAGAGGACGGTCTAGTCCTTCTTCACAAAGAGAGGGATTGTTATAAGAAACAAAATGCCATGTCTAGGGGTAGTGGAAGGACCCAATATGGCCACTATGCAGGCACTTATGGTAGTACAGGTTATGGACCTAGAGGTGGATCACCTAGAGGTCACCTATTTGCTATGGAGCATGTGCTTGGGAGCATGACTCACCCTCTTCATGAGAATGAATGGTTTTTGGATTCAGGAGCTACAAACCACATGACTCATCATGCTGAGTGGTTTGATAGCAAGGAGCAAATGCAGAATGATAAATATGTCGCCACTGATGATGATACTTTACACAAAATTACTCATATTGGTAGTGTTCCACTTGTTACTAAAGATGGGATTGAGAACAAGCTTGGTGATTTACTTTATGTGTCCACAATAACTAAGAACTTAGTATCAGTTGGAGTCAAAAGATCAAGGATTGCAGGTGAGATTCGATATTTTGGATGTTTCATTGAAGAGTTCCATAATGGGAGAACTCGCAAGGTGATTGCTCATGGTAGAAAGAAAGGGAGATTGTTTGCTTTGGATGCAAGTACTCCAGTGATTCAAAATTCTATGTATGTTGAGAGAGGACATGGCAAGATAAGGATGTGGAATTATGGCATAGAAGGATTGGTCATGTTAATTTGCAAAGATTGAAGCAAATGTAATCGAAACATATAGTCAGTGGTCTACCGCATTTTGGATATGTGAATTTTGATCATATATGTGAGGCTTGTCAATTTGGCAAGCAGTCTAGATTGCCATTTCCAAAGAGGGGGAGAATAAGAAGCTATCGTTTGAAAATACTCAGATATTTGGGGCCCATGTCAGAATGTTTCCATGAGCGGAAAATGTAGATTCTATATCACTTTTATTGATGATTTTAGCAGAATGACTTGGGTGTACTTTATGCAGCATAAAAGTGAAGCATTTGAAAAGTTCTTGGAATTTAAATCTATGGATAAAAAGCAGTTTGGATACTACATAAAATGTTTGAGGTCAGATAATGGTGGAGAGTACATGTCATATGAGTTTTGTGACTTCTTGAGAGATCATAGTATCAAAAGGCAATTGACATGCACGTACACACCTCAGCAAAATGGTGTGGCTGAAAGGAAGAATCGGATTATTGCAGAGGTTGCAAGGGAAATGATGAACCAAATGAACATGCCATTGTCATATTGGGCAGGAGCAGTGCATACTACAGTTCACATTATGAATAGAACACCTATAGCCTTGACTCATAATATGTCACCATATGAGAGAATGTATGGCAGGACACCCACTGTTCCATATCTTAGAGTCTTTGGGTGTGTTTTTTATGTTCATATTCTAGATGATTTGAGAAAGAAGATGAAACCTAAGACTGTAAAATGCATTTTCCTTGGATATCCTGATGAGAAGAAGGAATACAAATGCTATGATCGTGTGAGTAAGGAAGTATACATAAGCAGGGATGTTAGATTCAGTGAATATGAGTCATGGTACAAGCCCAAAATTGTAGTGGATGTTGATTCCTATGAAAGCAATGATGCTGATGGCTATGGAAGGAAAATTTCAGAAAACAACAAGGCTAAAAATCAGCATGTGGAAGATGCTTCAGGACCTTAAGAGAATGTGGAAAGCAATGGCAGCTATAGTCCATGGAGTGGTAGATTGAGAATTGCACAAAGGAGTGCAGAAGTTGCAAAAGGAAAGAGACCTATGGCTGAAAGTTTAGAAGATGAATCTATAGATGACGAGTATGATATTCTGCATGTTAAAACACCTGGCACTAGAAGTGCAGGAAAGTATGTGCCACCACATGCTAGATCAGATGAGACACATGGTAGTGCACCTCAATTGAGAAGGTCAGAAAGGGTAAGGTATCCACTTGATAGATTGACTTATAATGGGTTCATGAAGATGCATTATGCATACATGGTTTCTTATGTACAACATGTGGATCCTACTTGCTTTGAAGAAGCAGTAGAGAGCAAAGAGTGGAGACAAGCAATGGATGAAGAGATGGATGCACTAAGGAAAAACAAGACTTGGGATTTGGTGAAACTACCTCATGGTAAGAAATCCATTGGATGTAAATGGGTTTATAAGGTTAAATGTAAGCTGGATGGTTCTCTTGAAAGGTATAAAGCAAGGCTGGTTGCAAAAGGATATGCATAAACTTATGGTTTGGACTATGAAGAAACATTCAGTCCAGTAGCTAAAATGATGACAATGAGATTAGTAATTGCTTTGGCTTCTATCTATGGTTGGAAGCTTTATCAAATGGATGTGAAAAATGTATTTTTGAATGGAAACTTAGAAGAGGAAGTGTACATGGATCAACCAGAGGGCTATGTGGATCCAAAATATCCACATTATGTATGCAGGTTGAAGAAGGTTTTATATGGACTGAAGCAAGCACCAAGAGCATGGTGTGATAGAATCAAAAAATTCTTATGCAGTATGGGATTTCAGCAGAGCAAAGCTGACTATTCACTTTATGTGAGGCATACAGAAGATGATATGGTTGTTGTGGTCATCTATGTTGATGATCTCATTATTACAAGTACACTTGAGAAGGAGATTACTGAAGTCAAGCATGGGTTACATAAAGAGTTTGATATAAAGGACCTTGGTTTGTTGAGATACTTCTTGGGTATTGAGGTTATTGACACACCTCATGGTATATGGCTGATACAAAGGCAATATGCCTACCATCTAGTTTAAAATAGAAGCTAACAAGTGGATTTTGCATTAATATTGTAATTTTCTGGCGTATTATACTCAAGGACCAATCATCCTCCATTTGCAACACTTGGGGCTCGCGGCCCTCACAAATGACACTAACACCCACAATTGCACTTTCACGCATGTCTTGATCAAGGCACAACGATTTACCCTTGAGTGTCCTCCATCTACGATACTTGAACACTAGGCATAAAGTCTATCGTGTGAAAAAGTACCTGTAATCGGAAAGAAAACTTAGTCGACTCATCCCAAAGTAAGATAATAGTCAACTAAGAGAGAAAAAATTTACTTAAAAGCCATGTCCCTTGTTGTGACTCGACACTCTACTGTGTTAAGACTGTGAGTCATTTTTTATGTCCAAGTTTTGCCTAGAATCCTTGTTATATAATCCTTTGATGCACTTTTTATGACGTACGTGCTTTTGGTATGTCTCAAACCCTTATATTCCTTGAAAATGTGTGCAAAAAGTGCAATTAGTATGAACTAGCTTAGATGTACATTCTTTGAGCCAGTGCTTGGCTTCATAGAGTTCAATATGTTTATTGAACTTTGTGCTATACATGTGCAAAATGTCACTACTACACAATGGCCATTCTATGCTATTGAGATTTGATATGTGCATGGACTCAAGGGTTCCATATTCTCAACCCCCCTTGGGCAATATGTACTTGGAGTCATAGAAAAAAACAAGGTCCTCTACAAGTTGCTTAGTTGTATGCCCCTCAAAGAGAAATCTACCAATTTTGAGGTGGTAACACTTAAAAGAACTTGTGAAACTCTCAACATTTTACCACTCATAGCAATCTAAAGGATATACTTCTGTAAATATGAGACAAGTAGTTACATAGTTATTATGAAATTTCTCATTCTCAATGAGTTGCAAATACTTGCTATTTGCAATGTTTCGTTGAAAGGGCATAGTGGGCACAATATGTATTTGTTTTTGCATGAATACATGTTGTATAAATGCCTCTGTTACAAGGTGAAAATCAATGTTCCTTTGTCTAAGAGCTAAAATTTTCTAGTGATTTGATACATTTGCAATTGCAGATGCTTTCACCTGAAAGCTCCCTTCATACTTGGACGCATGTGTACCCAAGTCGTGCAATGATACATATCAATGATCCAAATCCCTTCTTCATCTTTTCTATTATCGAGAGAATTCTTGTTCTTCTCTCAAGAATTATAAGCTATGCATTAGATGTAAAGAAGTATGTATTAACCCCCAAATAATAAGCATTTTAAGTCTGTCTAGTAATCACCAATATGCCATACAAATCAACATGTCATTAAGAGATGTTTATACTTTTGTAAAAAAACACAAACATCGATATCGAAATGCCTATGGATATTTACATCGACACAAAGTATAGATTCAATTTTAAGGTATCACTTTAATCATACCATTTACATGAAATATAATGAAAAGAATAGCACAAGAATACTCAGATAATTTTTCCAAAATAAATTTTATTATAATGAATAGGAGTCTAATTTTACTCGATACATTGTATGAAAGTAGTTGTAACAAGGATAGCAGCCACATGGCATGCAAATCTTAATAGGCACATTGGATTGACACGTGAGATATTCTATGACTCATTACATTGTGCGTTATATGGATGATATGATACAAGAGTTTCATGGATAATTGCCAATTGGCATGGAGATATTAATAGATACACATGACCAATAAAGTAGAGGACTTTTGAACCATCAACTTCCAGAAGATCCATATCATCCAACATAAAGGAATCACTCACCACATCAAAATAGTCGATCGAGAATTATGTGCTTCACCTAAACCTTGTACAATACATGCATATACAAAAAAATACATGCATGAATCCCTTTTAACAAAAATACTTGCATGAGTCTCTTTTAACAAAAAATATCTAGATAATTGCATGAATAAAAGCAATACAAAATAGGGCCAATTTATCTATAAGCTGATCTGCTGAATATAAGATTGAATCGTTGTTGATCAAAACCCCTTGCAAATGATGGAGAAAAGAAAACATCGATCCCATCAAACATAAAAGTCACTATTTAATGAATAAATTTTGGCACCACAAAATATGGTAGATTTACCCGTAAATTGAGCTACAGAATCTTTGCTCTACCTTGTGTTAAGTGCTACAACAACAATTGATCCTTAAGTTAGAACTAGCATCAAACCCTATTGTAAACATAGTAGAAAAGGGATAATGTAGAGAGGAAGAAAGAGAAAGTGTGTGAGTACGCGGGAGAGAGAAAGAAATGAGCACCTATGCAATCTTGCCCAAATTGATCTCTGCAAAAGACAATAGCAAGAGTTAGTATTTACATGAAGGTATACTGAAAAAACAGTAGAAAAGAGGAAACATAGAGAGAGAAAGAGAGAGGGAGAGAGAGATAAGCACATATGCAATGCCACCCAAAATGATCTGTGCAATAAAACAACAACAAGGGTTAGAACTAACATCATTTTGTATTGAAAAGATAACAGTTAAAAAAAAAACCAAATAAAGAGAGAGATTAACACCTTTGTCTCTTGCTCCAAATAAACTCTCCAAGAAAACAACAATTAGAACCAACATCAAATTCTATTGAAAACACAACATAAAAGAGAAACAACACATAGAGAGAGGGGGAAAGAAAGGAGAGAGAGAGAGAGAGAGAGAGAGAGAGAGAGAGAGAGAGAGAGAGATGAGCACCTTTGCTCCTGCGCCCAAAACAATCTCTAGAATAAAACAACAATAACAATAAGAAATGACATCAAACCCTATTGAAAAAATAGCAAACAAGAGAAAATACAAAGAGAGATGGGCACCTCTTTTTTCCCCAAAATCTGGAGTTACATGGAGAAGAAATTGCTGAGGTAAGCAGAACGCTCAAAACCCTAGTTACTCTCAGTTGCTTCAATGGAGACAAAAATTCACGAGTATAGAGAAGAGAGGGAAAGTGGTCTGTTGCTTAACTTTTGGGTCAAATTAATTTCGTGAGAGGGAAAGACCAAAATTGAAAATTCTCCAAAAAAAGGGGAAAAAATACAAGGTGAGAGAAACTCAAATTTTGTTACTATTCATTCTCTCTTTTTTTAATCCCCCACTACCCCCTTTTTAAATAAAAAACCCAAGATTTGGACAGGGAAGATTCACCTTCCATGGATGCCAACATCTAGCCTTCCTATTGGACAATCCAAAAGACCTAGATCTTAAACTATATTATTTTTAAGGGCCCATTTGTGAGCTCATTTTTTTCCTAATGTTAGCTCCTCCATGTAGTGGACTTGAGCATCACTTGGTGGATGGGTTACGTAGGGTCCAGGTGGTCTAGGTATGCATGTGGGGTTTATCTCCATCCTAGGAATGTCTGGTTTGGCATCATTAGGTGCTGGGAGAGCTAATGGGCTCCCCTCTCGAAAAAGTTTTGCGGCCTATCTACTAAGTAAGATTGTCCGTATGGTTGCAAATATGGAAGTCTCCTCAGTATCCTACAATACAAGGTATCGTAGCTAAACCTACCACAATTGGAGCAAGGTTGAGATCTCAGATCCAACTGGCAGGTGGTTTCCACCACAATAGACGCATTGGACATGAGGGCATGTTGGTCATCTCATCATTTCTTGTAATTTTCCTAGCTCCATCTTCATCTCCGCTAACTCCTGACTTGTGTCTACTATGCCCTTTCCTTTATCCTGAGAACTTGGGTCTAATCTTTCACTTGATGTTGAAACTCTCTCAGAGTTTCTAGCATTTTTCTCCTCTTGGATTGAGCTCTTAGAGCTTCTCTCTTTGAGCAGGTCATCCACTTTAATTGCCTCATCAAAGACCCTAGCTAGCGCATCCTGTTGCAAGCTTGAATTTCCTTCCAAGGCCTTATAGAGTTTCTTACTACATGTCCCATTGATGAAGACTATGGAGACCACCATTTCAATGGATTGCTCATCACAAGTTGGGATCCTCTTGAAGAGACTCCCCACATGGGTGACGTAGTCTCTTATGTTCTCCTTGTTTTTTTGCTTGACATTCATCATCCCCACTAGAAGGTTATTAGAGTACCCAAGCTCAGAGAATCTCTTGATGAAGAGACTATTGAGGTTGTTGACGTGAGCTCTCTCAGCAACGTTTAGACTCGTGTACTAGGTCCTACCTTTATCTCCTAAGCATATGTTGAAAGCTTGAGAGCGCTAAGTCAGATCGGTGAGGCTGTTGGTCTTGCAAACTTGCTTGAATTGCTCTACAAAACTACATGGGTCATCGTTTGGCTGGTACTTGTCTAATTTCTTAGGCACGATGGGGATTCTTGATTGGCTCTTAGAGCCCTGGTTAACTCCTAAACCTACAAGCAACGAGGTTAACTCCTAAACCTACAAGCAACAAGGTTTCCATTGCAGCAATGCTCTGCTCTACTCATGAGTTGTCTACTAGTTGCTTCATAAGAATCTCACTCAATGCGAGATCTCCTTCCAGTGCTCTTTCCCTCTCTACATCAGGGCCTATCCTATTTTTACTTTCTAGGGCTAGCACTCCCTAAATCTCACACATTTTTATGCTCTATTATAAGCTTTTGGCTCGCTGATCCTGATTGTTGGTGATTATGCCCTGCAAAGCTTCCCACACTAGTCTCCTCTCCTCTTCGAGGTTTGCTAGGATTTTCTCAAATGTCTCACCATGGTGGTTTTCCCGGGTCTGTAGGTTGTAATTGTTGGTGATTAGCCACTGGATTTCTGTTAGGA
This sequence comes from Lygodium microphyllum, assembly GCF_053477565.2. Lineage (NCBI taxonomy): Eukaryota > Viridiplantae > Streptophyta > Polypodiopsida > Schizaeales > Lygodiaceae > Lygodium > Lygodium microphyllum. The sequence continues at coordinate 9,986,783 of NC_141143.1, forward strand.
AACTTCCTAGGTCAAGCTCTTTGCCATGCCTATTGGTTAGTGCTTGACTCAGCCATATTTGCGATCATGTGCTCTACAAGGTTGTCAATGAGATTGATCTTGTTGGGTAGATCCACTCCTCCAATGGTGTCGGTCCTTGCAGCATTAACTCCTGAGTCCCATTTGTGCTTGGTCCTATACTTGGGGTTCTCAATCACTCGACTATATTCTAGGGTCTTCTCCTACTAGTGGGTTTGTTCTCTAAGTAAGTTCCTTATTATTTACAAGCAGTCCTCAATTAGACTCATCGATGTGTATGTGTGTACATGCTCACTTCTGTGTACCATACAAAATCAGGCTTTTACTCACTCCCTCACCCTCCCACACTCCCTCTCTCAAGCATAAGCACAAGCAAGCAAGAATAAGAGAAGACAAGAGGAGAAGAAGAGACCAATTTAGCCACACACCAAAGAATGAGCTCTTCATTCACTTTTCAACTTTATATACAAAACGCTAAGTCCCTTTTGAGAGATCATCCCCTTATTCCCTTTTTTACATGGCCAACCGTGGCTTAGGCCCTCTTTCCCATTGTCTTCCTATCTTCCTAGCTTCCTTCCTACCGCCTATCTACCTTTACAATTTGCACAGGAGGGAGCCTAGTGCTCTTTTACAAAAAATTTTAGGGGTGCCTTGCATTTAAGGATGTGCTTTTTCCTTTGACTTATCTTTTGAGGCCACCCTTGCACTTTTGGCCGTTTCCCTTCTTACTTCTTCCATTGTGTCTGATTTCCTTCTAGGCCACCTCTTTTAGATCCTGACTTGCACTATTCCACTTTTTCCACTTTCTTCTTGTGTTGAGGTTAGAAATGACTCAAGAGAGTTAGAAAAGACAATCACACATTTCGAGAAATCCTTCATAGGTAGACACGTTTGTAGGAGCCTTCTTAGCTCCCTTCTTCTTATTCTTCTTCTCAAAATTCATGGATAATGCTTCATAATTTTCTTCTTTAGCTTCTAATTCTTCCTTGTCTTCTTCAAATTCCTCTTTACTTTCTTGAAAAATCTTCATAGAAACACTTTTTGAGCTCGCTTCTTGTGAAAACAACCTTTTTTCTTATAATCGGGCTTGTGAAAAAAGTCACATACACGGGATTCATTATGAATGATTTTATTCTTTCCTTTGTGTTTTGTTTGGTGTAGAGTGCTTATGCTTTGAAGCAATGTAATTTCAATCTGTTCTCTTTTTCTAAAAGAGAGGCTTCAACTCCAACTCACTTACAAGAAGGCACATTGATAAGAGTAGTGACCAAATGGTCATACTCTTTAGGCAAAGATTTGAGTAAGACACCAATAGCAATGTCTTCTTCAACTTTAAGTCCAATCCTTACAAGTTGAATTAACAAGCCTTTCATGTGATCTCAAATGAGATGTAAGAGAAAACTGAGATTTCATTTCTAAGTGAAAGAATTCAAAGAAACCCGAACTTGGAACTTTTGGATTGACCTCCAAACAACTTGTTGAGTTCATCCCAAGTATCTTTTGCAGTATCACCTCCATCCACATGATGAATGTAAGTATCATCGAGCTTTAAGCTGATGATGGCTTGGGCCTTCTCATCCAGTAGTTCCCATGTGGCTACTGTAATGTGGTACAAACATGAATATCAAACCCTGAAAGATACCATATTTGAAACTGACACAATAGTGGGTAAACATAGAAAATCACTCACACTGCATAGAATAGAAATATAGAATAGATAATGAGTAGAAAATACACTAGAATGTTCAAAGCTCCATAGTATATAACCCATTAGAGAATATATCAGAGTAAGTAGTACTCTTTCATAGTTCTCATAGAACACATCAATATCCTTAGCTTGAATAAAATGAGATACATCCATATCAAAATAATACATCAATGTGATACAAATAGATACATGTGAATGACAAAAGAATATATTTGAATAGTTGCGCTCCATGGCCCATTGGCACCTCAACACTCCAGCACTCCACTATCCGGTCTACTCTAGTCTGCCAACCTTTAATACATTAAAAGAATTCTCTAATGTGTTTGCATGGAGAATGGATGAACTAAAAGGCATTGATCAAAGTATAGAGACTCATAACATCCCTATAATTCCTGACACAATGTCGTCAAGCAAAAGCCTCACACCGTGAATCCTGAGCATGCTCATACAATGAAATAAGAAATTGACAAGCTATTGAGTATTGGATTCATTTATGAGATTGAGCACACAGGTTGGGTGTCACCCATTGTGATTATACTAAAAAAGAATAGAAAGATCAAGTTGTGCATTAATTACAAAAAAGTCAATGCAACCACAAAGAGAAACAATTATCCTTTACCCTATATTGGGCAGATGCTTGAGAAAGTGATAGGGAAGGAAGCATACAACTTCTTTGATGGATTTTCAAGCTATAACCAAGTGCAAGTCTATCTAAACAATAGGCACAAAACAACATTCACTATAAAATGGGGAGTTTTTGCATATATATTCATGTTTTTTGGCCTGACTAATACCCCTGCCACCTTCTAATGCCTAATGTGTGCAATTTTTAAAGACGTCATTAGGAAATTGTTAGAAGTGTTTGTCAAAAACCTATGTATTCATGCCAACTGGGAGGAACACTTGGAAAACTCTCCATAGTTTTTGAGACATGTAGATATTACGATCTCTCATTGAATCCCTTAAAGTGCCAATTTTGGGTTAAATATGGATGCATTCTAGGGCATGTTGTGTCGAGGAATGAGATTTCCACTGACTTCTCAAAGGTTAAAGTGATCGTATATCTTCCCCCCTTCGACAAAATACAAGGGAGCTCAATGCTTCCTAGGTCATATAAAATATTTTTGGTGGGTCATGTTGAACTATGCATTGTTTGCTAGACCTCTATACAAACTATTGAGTATGTTCAAGTGGACAAAGGAGTGTCAAAAATCCTATGAATGGCTTAAGTAGGCTCTAACATGGGTACCCATTTTAAGAGCCCCAAATTGGTCCATCACTTTCCATGTGCACATTAATGCTTTAAATTTTGCAATAGTAGGACCAAGACTGAAATGAACTACTCAATGAAAGGATGGGAAGATTAGGAATGGTGTTTGTAGTGAGGAAATTTAGACATTACCTTTTGGTGACACCCTTCATCTTCTTTGTAGATCATCAGGCATTGTTATACCTTACGAACAAACCATGTGCTATAGGATGCATTGCCAGGTGGTTGCTTCTTTTGTTGAAGTTTGACTTCTCTATTGTAGTGCATAAGGGCAAATAACACTATAGAGCTAACTATATGTCTTGCATACCCATGGGAGACATTGTTAAGCAAGGCATCATTGATGCCAGGAGGCATATTTCACGGTGGATTCCGTGCCACAGTGGATTCTGTGAGGTTTTACGGTGGATTCCGTAAACTTTGATGATCGGGGCTCATACACAAAGTGGATTCTTTGTGCGAGAAGTTGATGGGGACGCCTATCCTTTTCGGGCGTTTCATTAATTTAGTCTGTACATGGTTGATTCCATAGCGGGTGATTCCGCAAAATGCATATTAAATTAATAAACGTTTATGAGTTTAGAGTGCGCACTCGTAATAAATTAAGGTTAGGATTGATTTCTAACCAGTTGATTTATTTATGTAGCTGACTGCTAGGTATTCACTTTTGTCGGTTTAATTGTATTATTTTACTAACGATTGTGAATGCTTCAGTTGATGTGTAGAGATAGCAGTAGTGGCGGAGGAAAGCATTGGAGGATAGCGAGTATTTGAGTTATCACTTATATTTTGATGGGCGCATACCTTAGGCATGGCACCTATATTTTGTCGCGCCTATTTATTGAGGCGTTGGATATTTGTTTATTATTTTGTATGCGCATGGGCGCATGATTATGTTATTTGTACTTGGACATTGTATTGGGTATGCCTGACTCTTTGGGCACCGCCCATTAGCTTTATTTCTATTTTGTGCTAAAGCAAACTCAAAAGCTAAAAGCTTGCTATTTTGTAATTTGGGCTATTATTTGAGCTTGAAGATGATTAATACATAAAATACATGCTTTGTGGAGTGCTCACACAAGGCATGGGGGGAGATTGCACCCAATTGGTCTCTTGTTCATGTCGTGCATGCTTTTTACCTTGAGTTTTGTGCAAAAAGTAGAGTTCTTTTGTTCTTGGGGACCTTCCGGCATTCACTACGTAAGCGTACAGCATCCGATCTGCGCTCCAGTGGTATCAGAGTGAAGCTGAGATCAAGAGCTTCCAATTGCTACACATCTTGTGCGACGGCGGAGCTCTTGGAATAATCGAGCTCTACGGTCAATCTCATCGCGAATGGTCGATACGGGTGGATTCCTGCCGGCCAAAAACCTCTGTTTCCATCATCAGATCACGAAGGACCGGCCTGTAACAGCGGAGGACCACTCCTACATCCTCTCATACAAGTTGTGGAGTTACAAAGATAAGTCTCAAAAAATTTCATAATTTTCAAAGCTTAATACAAAGCTTTATAAAGCTTAAAGAAGCTTTAAGCTTCTCAATTTCAAATCGGCGTGTCAGAGGATGATCGTGAGATTTTCGCCGGGCGAAAAAACGGCCCTCCCCCCTAAAATTTGTCATTTTGATCCAGTTAAACTACTAAGCTAAGTCTCCTAAGCTTCCAATCACACAAGTCTCATCAATTCTGCAAGTCTGCTAAATCAACCAAGTTCTGCAAGTCCTAGTACTCTACAAGTCACATAAGTCTGCAAGTCTGCAAGTCAGACAGGTCATCTGAAGTCAAAACTGGCTTCTGTTCAAAACTCATAGAAGGGCTGTTCCTGCGCAGAAACTCCGAACTGCAAAGTTGTTCATTGGAAGGATGACGGAACCACATATGGATGATTTAATGGCTGAAGGCGATCTTCATGAACCTACAATGGAGTAAAAGCTAGATTTAATTATGATGCAGTTGGATGAAGAATGACGAGCTAGGCAAGCATTGCAAGTTCAATTGGCTAATTTACAAAGATCGACTACCAACAAAGAGGAACCACAATCTGAAGACCTTATTCAACGTACCATTGACACGACTCTCGAAGCTCAATCCATCCGCAAGGAAACAAAGATAAGTAAAAGAAATTTCAAATTCCATACTTTCAATGGCACTCAAGATGGAAAAACTGTTCTTGCATTCATCAGTCAGTTTGATGATTACTTTCATGAGGAAACATACGCAAAAAAAGATAAAATCAAGTGTGTCACTAATCATTTAGTAGATAGAGCATCTCTTTGGTGGACCGTGGTTCGTAAGAGTATAGATTGTCCCACTACCTGGGAGAATTTCAAGAAGAAGTTTATGCAGAATTTCCTTCCTCCACAATTCCATGAAAAAGCCATAAAGCAATGGGACCTTATTCAGCAAAGAGATCGTGAGCTTATTCCTTAGTACACCGAATGCTTTTGGAATGCATTACTCCAGTTACGCATGCTTGAAGACGTACCTGAAGCGACACACAAGCGCAAGTATATGTCTGGATTACTTGGGCATTACTACGCTGAAGTTAATATGTTCAAACTTGCAACTCTTGAAGACGCAATTTCATTAGCTCATGACATTGAAGACAAGCTTCGAGGAAGAGACAAGCGTCCACAGCAATTTCAAACCAATGGTAACTATGGATCTAAGCAATTCAACTCAAATTTTAGAAGATTTAATCAAGGTTGTTTTCCTTCATCATCTTTCCGTAAAACTTGGGCAAAACCACCTGCTTTACCATCCAATACCAATCAAAACCACAAGCCAATTCCACAACCAAATCCTAATGTTCCTAGACTTCCTGCCATTGCAAACAATGTAACCAAAGCCAAACCTATAGTGTGTTATAAATGCCACCAACCTGGACATCTAGCAGCAAATTGCCATTCGAAGAAGCCACCTGTCCATATCAACTACCTTGGAGCAATGGAAGATGACGAACATGAAGAAGTGCCTGATTTCACGGAACATGAAGACGACATCACTACTCCTTCGGATACTTTACCAAGTATGTCAACTCCACATTCTTTATTGACAATGAAATGTTTAGTGCATGGAAAGGAAAAGATTATTTTGCATGACGATGGTAGTACTCGTGATTCTATTTCTGCAAAGCTAGTGAAAGAATTGAAATTACAAATTGTACCTACGCATTATTGCATTAAAGCAGCATTCTTAGGCACTAGGTATAATGGAACACAGGAAGTGCATGACTTAGAAATTCAAATTGGTCAATACACTGAAAGAAGGAATTTTCTAGTTGTACCATTACAGTCCAGTGATATCATTTTAGGTATGCCTTGGCCTCATCAGCATAACCCTGATATAGATTATTCCACACATTTGATTAATATTCAATTTCAAGGAAAACATATTACATTGTATGGTATGCATGCATCTAATGCTTTTCCACTGCTTTTCCATACTCAAGCTAAACGTGCATTACGCAAAAGTAGCAAATCTTATCTCATTTGGGTGAATGAACTGCAAGTTAAAGAAAATCATATGCACACTAGGCATAAAGAATTTCTTGCACAATTTAAAGACTATTTTGCAGAAGATCTACCACCTGGTTTACCTCCTTCACGTCCAGAAGACCATAAAATAGATTTGATTCCTGGTACACAACCACCTTGTAAAGCACCATATAGGCATAACTAGATAGAGCAAAAAGAAATTCAAAATCAAGTTGAGGAATTGCTCAATAGAGGATTGATTAGACCTAGTAGTTCTCCATTTGGTGCACCTCTTCTGTTAGTAAAGAAGAAGAATAATACTTATCGTATGTGCATTGACTATCGTGCTTTAAATAAGATTACTGTAAAGAATAGATATCCAATTCCTAGAGTTGATGACCTTATGGATAAACTGCAAGGTTTTGCCATATTTAGTAAAATAGACCATTCTTTTTAGTAGTGACTAATGCTAGCGGATCTTGAATAGGAGCCGTACTTATGCAGGACAATCATCCCATAGCCTATTCTAGTTGTAAACTGAAATCCTTCGAACTTAAATATTCCACATATGATAAAGAATTATTAGCTGTAGTACAAGCCTTAAGACAATGGAAACACTACTTAATGGGTTCTGAATTTATGATTAAGACCGATCAACAAAGTATTAGACATTTACTTAGCCAACCCCAAATATCTGACCGACATATCAAATGGGCAGCCTTTATTTAGAGTTTTCATCCGATTATCCAATATCAACCCAGTAAAGAAAATGTAGTGGCCGATGCATTAAGTAGAAGACCTGCCATTCATAATATTTCTGTTATATCATTTGATTCTTTAACTCCTATGAAAGATACTTATCATCAGGACATTACTTTTCATGCTGATTGGAATAAATTAGTTCAAAATAACTGGATTCCTACTGATTCACTGTCTTATAATGATGGATTCATGTTTTATGGAAAGAAATTATGTGTTACAGTTCCATTCAGATCTTTTGTTTTGAATGAAATTCATTGTCCTCCATATCAAGGTCATAGAGGTATCATATCTACTTTACGTACATTAACTGAAGATTTTTATTGGCCGCATATGGACACTGATGTATCTAACTTTGTTTCTGAATGTTTGATTTGTCAAAGAGTTAAGAGACATCATGGTAAACAGTATGGATTACTTATGCCTTTATCCATTCCATCAAGACCATGGGAACAAATTTCTATGGATTTCATTACTGGTTTACCTAACACTAAAGCTAACCATGACATGATTTGGACTATAGTAGATAGGTTTAGTAAACAAGCATATTTCATTCCATGTAAGAAAACTTTAACAGCATCACAGGCAGCACAATTGTTTTTGAAAACTGTTTTCACTAACCGTGGATTACCAAAAGTTATTATTTCTGATCGTGATTCTAGATTTTGTAACAACTTTTGGATTACTTTGTTTGCTAACCTAGGAACAAAAATTGATTTCTCATCTACATTTCATCCTGAAACTAATGGACAAACAGAAGCCACTAACAGTACTATTTTAGATCTTTTACGTGTTTACACTATTTCTAAACCACAGAAATGGGACACACATTTGCATTTATTACAGTTTTCATATAACAATACACCACACACATCTACAAAGAAAGCACCGTTTGAAGTGATTTATGGTTATAGATTGTCTACACCTGTTGCATCTTTATCAAATAGAATTCAGAGTGCTGATGATATTGCTAGTATGCACACTACTATTTTTGATGAAGTTAAAGGCATGATTGCCAAAGCCCAGCAATCATATACCAAACAAGCCAATAAGAAAAGACAAGCAATGAATTTCAAAGTTGATGACTATGTTTGGTTGAGAATAGAAAAACGTAGATTACAAAGTGTGGATAGACACCCAGTTGTCAAATTAGCCCCTAGATTCTATGGACCATTTAAGATTATTCATAAAATCAATGACAATGCATCCAAGTTAGAATTACCGCCTCACTGGAAAATTCACAACACATTTCACATTAGTTTATTACGACCCTTTAGAGGCCAATTACCTGTACACCCTGTTTACGAAAACCCACCTTTGTTAGAAGAAGAGACTGAAATACTTGAACCTAAAGCTATCATAGATACTGACTTTATGACCACTAGAACTGGCCGAAGATATTGTAGATATTTAGTCAAATTTAAGAACCATCCGGTAGAAGAAGCCCAATGGATGCACGCTAGAGACTTAAATGCTTTCCCCACTCTGTTAGCTCCACATTGAGCTAATAGCAATTGAGGTCAATTGCTATCCTACCCCGGGGGTATGATGCCAGGAGGCATATTTCACGGTGGATTCCGTGCCACCCTGGATTCCGTGAGGTTTTACGTTGGATTCCGTAAACTTTGATGACCGGGGCTCATACACAAAGTGGATTCTTTGTGCGAGAAGTTGATGGGGACGCCTATCCTTTTCGGGCGTTTCATTAATTTAGTCTGTACATGGGTGATTCCATAGCGGGTGATTTCGCAAAATGCATATTAAATTAATAAACGTTTATGAGTTTAGAGTGCGCACTCGTAATAAATAAAGGTCAGGATTGATTTCTAACCAGTTGATTTATTTATGTAGCTGAAGACTGTTGGTATTCACTTTTGTCGGTTTAATTGTATTATTTTACTAAAAATTGTGAATGCTTCAGTTGATGTGTAGAGATAGCAGCAATGTCGGAGGAAAGCATTGGAGGATAGCGAGTATTCGAGTTATCACTTATATTTTGATGGGCGCATGCCTTAGGTATGGTGCCTATATTTTGTCGCGCCTATTTATTGAGGCGTTGGATATTTGTTTATTATTTTGTATGCGCATGGGCGCACGATTATGTTATTTGTACTTGGACATTGTATTGGGTATGCCTGACTCTTTGGGCACCGCCCATTAGCTTTATTTCTATTTTGTGCTAAAGCAAACTCAAAAGCTAAAAGCTTGCTATTTTGTAATTTGGGCTATTATTTGAGCTTGAAGATGATTAATACATAAAATACATGCTTTGTGGAGCGCTCACACAAGGCATGGGGGGAGATTGCATGCTTTTTACCTTGAGTTTTGTGCAAAAAGTAGAGTTCTTTTGTTCTTGGGGACCTTCCAGCATTCACTACGCAAGCGTACAGCATCCAATCTGTGCACCAATCATGGACAATCTACCTGATGCCCATCTTTTCAAAACCTTAGGTGAAGTAGAGCTTTACAAAGCATACCTTGCACCTTATTGGGTAGATGACATAGATCAAATTTTGGAAAATGGGATCATAAATTGCCCGATTGAGAAGGCTAGACTAAGAAGGCTCATTTTGAAGGTTCAACCTTATTAGTTTATTACTAGTCAGCTTTATGGACTATTGAGAAGAAGTGTCTATAAAGAAAAGATGCATGATGTACTCACCAAGCATAGATGATTTTAAGATCCAATGTATACTTTCATGTTAAAGTATATGTGGTGAAACTTGTATTTTAGACTTTCAAAAGTGTGGCAATTTATTCTCGAAACCAAAGATATCCTATAATCGGTTGGCAAATATTTTTTAAGAAAATAATAAAGTAATAAAAGGTTTAAAATGTGGCATATTTTTGCATTTTGTTTATTGTTTCTTGTGACATGCATATCCCGAATTCATGATGCATGCCAGTCAAACGGCCTCTCCTATCACACACGTGGACGTGTGCACACATACACACACACACATACATGCACATGTCGTGACAAGAAAGGTCTATCTCATGACATGTATATGCTTAATTCATGTTGCATGCCAATCAACAGTCTTCTCCTGCCACACACACCATACCACCTACTCTCTAATCTTTTCTTAATGGTATCGTTAAAAACCATTGGCATGTGGTAAGGTATCCTACTATCAATGGTAAACACCACCTTTCATTAGCATTAAGTCCCAATCCAATCAAGAATCCCTTACCTTTGAACAACCTGGAACAAATTTGTGCTAGCAATACTTTTTAGACTCGTTGCTACCTTAAATGAAATTGGTTTCCAGCATAAAGCAAAAAGTGTGAGCTACAATCACCTAAGTGAGACGCATGACTTCATGCAATTAAATAACACCATATCTTTGTGTAAATAAAGAACCCTAAGACCACCCAATGCTACGACATCCATACAGAGTATGGCTTTGATTATAATATACAACAAAGTGAAGTAAGACAACAATAGAATAAATTATAAGAGAATAAATTATCATGCTTTCCCTAGAATATATTAAGTTATTAACACACAGGGCATGAGTTTTGACATAGTCATGGTTTAGAGATTTTTTTTGTAACCACTTAGTTGCATCCTTTTTCCTCTATACACATATTGCTAAATGGTGATTAGCTAGTGTTTTCATTTATTACTTCATTTTTATAGGACTATATATAGGCTCACTCCAACAAGTTCTTATTCATGATCAAAAAGTTGTGTAGAGACCATTCAAAAAGCATGCTCCAAACTAAAGTACATGCCATACATATGTGCGTGAAGAGTACTCGCACACACACAAGTTATTTAAGTATATGTATATATGCATTTCCATTCATCATTTTCAAAATTGCAAAAGAATGCCAACCTTAGCTTGTTGCTAATGCAAAAGTTTTTTTTTGGTTATATTATCAAGGTCAATAAGAGTGCTACTATCATCAAGGCCTAGCACAACACCACTTACATTGGTCAACCACTACACAATATAATATTCATCAAACAATGTTTGTCAAAGGGGCAAGGGAATCTAGTACCAACTACAATTCTTATATTCATCTAACAAGTGAAGTCTCCATAGGTTGACTTTTTAAACCTACATTTTTGAGTTCTTGCACATTGATATGCATATACATTTGAGTTCTTGCACACGTAATCACTAATCAACTTCTACTTTTAGCCTTGGTTACATCATTGCCAAATTAATTTAGGAAAGTTTTGTATCTCCCTCAATTATGGTTTCTTTTAATACCATTACTAGTAGGATGGATGCTATTAACATGTAGGTTTGTCACATGGAGCCAAGAACCTCAGGCATATACTAATTTTCACATGGAGCCAAGAACCCTAGCCATAATTCTTTTCATTGAAAGTATTCGCAAGCCACACCCAAATATAGATCTTTTAAAATAGTATTTGCAAGTCACACCCAAATTTAAGAGCCATTGCAAATATAAGTCACACCCAAAAACACAAATCTTAGTGCACAAAGAGAGAGAGAGAGAGAGAGAGAGAGGGGGGGGGACTTCCATTCTCTTTGCAATATGCAATTGTTCTTATATGTAATATTCATAATGTTAATTATTAGCAACATTCACCATTAATATGTGCATAATTAAAATTATTCATATATGTGCATTAATATGTGCCTAGGTACAAAGTGCTTAGTACTTTATTGATCCTTTTCATTCTTATTTTATGGACTCAAGTATTTCACTACAACAAAAAGGCTCCATAGACGTGCTTGTAGACACAATATTTGAACTGTGATAAAAAAATGTCGGGCGCGTTTATTACCAGTCTACTGCTGCGTCTACAATTTCGCGTCTAAAAGCGCGCTTATAGTCAGAGTTACACGCCCATATAGACGCGTATATAGATGCACGTATTGACGCGCTACGTAAATATATAATCATATTTATAAAAAAGTGGAAATATTCATATTGTGCATCTATACACGCGTGTATCTACGCGTCTAAAAAAGCATTTACTCTGCAAGTTTTTGACGAGAATAGACGCACATTTATCCTGCAATTTAGACGTGCTGATAGACACGCAAAACAGAGGTATGAAAAAAAAACCAGAGAGCCACCAAATTGTATGCTTAGGAAAAACAGAGAAAGATTATTTCGAAGATTTTACTGAAAACAAAACAATGTATGTAGAACACAAAATTTCATATATATAGATGAAACATTTTTACATGAGTTCTAGAGCTTGTGACCTCAAGCATGGTCATGGTCGCAAGCACTAGCTGAAAGTAATACATATCAAAAATGAAAATTACAAGCCAAGGGGAGGCATGCATGCATGGGGCTCCTCTACATCTCCTCAGAAGAGGCATCATCATCGCTACCACCACCACTGCCGTTGCCGCCACCGCTACTACTAGTCCCCCCTTCGCTATCCTCAACTGCATCAGGGTTCGCCTACACAAAGAATTAAGGTATATAAATACCATTACAAACAATAAATTAGAGTTACCTATACTTTTCATGTAAAAAATAAAGCATACGTCTTTTGGTTGTGCAATCCTCATGGCACGATTATATTGCTCCTCCGTGATGAGTCCCTCCTCGTAGAAATGCTGCCAAGTGGACGCCCGGTTATGACCTCGATGGTAGTCTACCTCTCTAGGAGTAGGCATCCTACCAACGATATGATACTACAAAACAATTTGAACATACAACGTATTAGAACACACTACATAATGAAGTGAAACAAATTACAAAATTTAATTTAAAAAAAGAAATCAAATAATACTTACAAACTCAGCCTCCCATGCCTCCCTGCCACCCGATCCATAATGCGATGATCCCATGGTTGCCATCTGGATACGTCGCACCTCTACATGCTGGCGACTTGTCATTTTCTCTGCTGCTCTCTTCTTGGCCTCTTTCCACTCCCTGCGGTGGCAATTGGGTGGTTGGCCATATCCAGGATGCCCCTGCTCTCCTTGGCATGTGTCATAAGGTGAGACCTCTTGTTATGAAGCATGTCTCTCACCTTTGACCGCCGTCCCCAATCATCTAAGAATCGTGAATTCTCCAGATTAGGGTACCTTCTATGTACTACCCGCAGCACCTCTTGCCCCAAACCATTTTTTTGGTGCTTGAAGGGAATCATGCAATCTTTATATGTGGCATGCACGACACTCCTCAAGTAGGCTATCACTTCCCTCCGCTCAAAGTCATGCAAGATACCACCAACATCAGTGACAGAGTAGTACATTTGTGGAGGCTCACCTCTCTCATTTCCCAGTGAGGGTGATCGAGAGCCACCTCCTAGGCAACCCCCACAAAGCCCTCGACCTCCTCGTCCTCCCGCACGACTCTCCCTCCTCCCTCGATGAGCACTATCCTCTACCTCACTCGATGCACGTGCTTCGGCCGATCCATGTACTTCAGTTGATCCCTATGCATCAGCTGATCTGTGTGTATGCATAGTGCATGGAGTACCTGTTAGTAGAGGTGTGCCAAGGTTTGGTGTTTGTGCGGCAGTGCTAGGCAAAGATGTGATAGGTGTCCCAGACATCACACTAAAAACCTCCTCTGCAATGGGAGGGCGACCAAGATAATTGGTCATCTCCCCCATGAATTGCTCCTTGTTTAGAAAACCTCCAAAAAAGCTACTAATGCCTCTAGAAAACTCCGCTAAGGTGTTGTTCATGCGTTCCAACTCAGGATCAGTGCTGGAAGATCCAGGATTCCACATCTACACAAGAAAAATCATATTACCCTGTGCAGATAAAACATATTACATGATGCGTCTATATCTGTGTCTCTGTGTGCATCTGTCAGTGTGTCTATTTCCGTGTCTATACCTGCGTCTACAATGTCATCTCGACGCGCTGACAAACGTGCAGAGTCGGTCTATTTTTTTCAAACTTGGTTTAAAAACATGCAAAAAAACCTCCATAGATGACAGTCTATAGCATGTAAAGAGAGAGAGAGAGAGAGAGAGAGAGAGAGAGAGAGAGAGAGAGAGAGAAACAGACAGAGAAAGCAAACAAGATTGAGAGAGAGAAGAAGAACTCACCTTCTTTGCTTGTTCTAACGGGTGGCGGCTAGGTTGCAAGCTCCTTGTCCTCCTTCTCCCTTCCCTTGGTAAGTTTCTTGAATCTTCTTCTCTTCCTTGCTGTTTGGCTCTTGTTCTTTACTCTTTGGCTCTTCTTTCCTCCTGTCCTCTTTTTACTCATATTTCCTTCCCTCATTGTCTTCATGAAGTGATAGATAGACATGAGTAGTGATGTCGAGCTCGAACTGCAGAAAATGCACAAAAAACGTAGGAAAGCATTGGTTTGAAAAGAAAGCCACAAATTTTTTAATTTTTTTTAAATATTTGCGAAGCACATCTGTAAGCGCGTGTAATTGCGCGTGTATATGTGCAGATAATGCCTATTACACACGCTGACAGACGCGCAGTAACAATTAAACTGATTAGATGCTAGCTTTTAGTTGTTTTTGGATCAACATGACATGACTTTCCTAGTCTTTCAATATCAAAATGTTTGCCTCCATGTTGTAAGTACCAATGCATGCATTTAGGGAATATGACATATATAGATTGTATGTGCATAGTGGTCCAACAAATCAAGCCTCTTTCTTATTTGCAGGCATTATATATTGTAGTTAAACTCTAACAGTTCATATTGTGCAAAAAAGTATCATTGATTTAAGCTAAGATCTTGATCTACATTGCTATTCATACAATTTCATTTATGTTGGGTTGGCCAATCTGCTTGATTAATGCAAGATATGCTTGATATGATGTTTTTGATTGAGAATACTGGTGAAATATATAGAAAATCTTGAGATAAGAGATGGTACACTAGCAAATCAATTGACCTATGTGGTGACATATATAACAAAGCTTGAGGATAAGAGATAACATATTGGCAAGTCAATTGGCACATATGTGTTGACTTACTAGACCATTTCACTTGCAATTGCATGCAAGTATCAATAGGTGGATAAAGCACGAATGGTTTTTAGCTAGAGAGAGATAATGCAATGAAGGTGTATACGAAAGAGATAGAGAAAGGCATATTATCCATCAATCAATCAAAGATATATACATGAAGTGACTTGATATAGTAATTAGAGTATCGTCATTTTTAGGATGCTCCATTGACTTCTGCAAGTTCCCATAACCTTGAAGTAGATAGCCAACCACACTGTCCATGGAAGGAAAACTTGACCTCATCAAATTAACCAAGTTAATTTACTTATACATTTCATAGATAAGAGATTTGTAGTTGGCTTGTTGGTATTGCAAAGTATCCTTACAGTGATCTATTTTAGTCACCAACAAGTGGACACACTGGCTAAAGATGATGAAAAGAGGACATGTGCACATTGGCTACATGTGGTCCACCTTATCTAAAATTATATGTGAGCTATAAGTGCACCTTGACATGATTGGAATAGCTTGCACATGCACAAGCCAACTGATTTACATCAATCTACTCATGCTATGAATTGGCATGCATGTCTTGCTTTTGCTTTGATTGTATTGATTGTGATGTATATTCTCGAGAATAATGAGAATCAAGGGACTACCCTAAAAAGTGAGGGTACTCTCTTGAATTAGCAATTAAGCTTTGATCTATAAGTTTATGCATGGCTAGGTTAAGTGCACAACAAATGAGACATGTGAGTGTATTGATTAGTTCTCTCTCTCTCTCTCTCTCTCTCTATATATATATATATATATATATAGAACATTTGATCTATAAGTTTTAGCCATGGCTAGGTTAAGTGCATAATAGATGCAACATGTGCATGTATCAATCACTTCTCTGATAATTATGTCGTATATACATCCAATCATCATGCCCTATCCAATCACATTTGTATAGGGCATGATTGGATGTATATAGGGCATGAAATCACATATATATAATTAGCTTTGAATGATTGGATGTATATTTGTAATACTCAGAAATAAGTAAAGTTGGTAATGTATATCATATCCTATACATGTATGCCCTATACATGTATATCATGTCGTATATACATGTATATCATGTCCTTATGATCTAGGTGTAATTATGTCGTATATACATCCAATCATGCCCTATCCAATCACATTTGTATAGGGCATGATTGGATGTATATAGGGCATGAAATCACACATATATAATTAGCTTTGAATGATTGGATGTATATTGTAATACTCAGAAAGAAGTAAAGTTGGTAATGTATTCAAACAAATACTAGCTCTTAAGAGGTTTGGTCATATTTAGGGACTTTATGAGAAATGAAAAATATGTGCGTTTATTTTCGCATCTATAGGCGCGTTTATAAATGCAGATATATAGGCATATTCTATATACTAGCTTAAATAGACACGCTGACACACACGCTTATAAACGCGCCCGCTTTTTCACGTGTACAGTGCGCGTCTATAGGGCCTTTCTCTTGTAGTGTTTGGACATCAATGGCAAGTCCCATGGGATCTTTTTCACCCCTCTAAAACATTCTTGGGTTTAGCTAAGTCATTTCTTGATTCGATTATAAATTGGGCTCTATGAGCAAAGATCAACAACTTCTCCCTACACAAACAAATGCAAGGTGAAGGGTGAATTGCAAAACACTTTTTTCTTCTAGCATGAATATCTGGTTGGCTAACACAACACATTTGCAAACACTTTCAAAATTTTCAAGCATGTCACTAAGCACAAAATAGTATTTTTTCAAACCATAAGCACAAATTATATGATAGGTTTTGAACCACGGCATTGTTTTTTGAAGAGGGCAACATTGAATGCCATAAATCACTTGAACAACACATCTATATATGTTTATTATTGGATCCTTCCCTAGCCAAGATAATGTTTTATCACTAGACCTTATTACCCTATTGACCCCTCTACCCTACATAAAGCACAAATGTAATAGCTTAGAATATAGTAATTCATTCCAAAATAAAATTTTTCATAGAATAAATGCACATCAAAATCATTATTTTCCACGATTTTCACTAGCTATTGTTACAAGGACTTTTTCTCTTCTATTTGCTTCATTATAAAATATCTTACCCATTCTCGAGTTGAGAATTGTGAAAATCAACCCTTAGTGTGAAAAGTTGTAAAGTCAAACCCATCTTTGCACAAGGAAAGCACACTTGGTTAAAAAACAAAAAGACTTTGAAAAGGGACATTTTAAAGAGGACTTCATTTGATACCTTTTTGAGAAATATTAAAACCACACCTTAGAGGGGGGACTTTATCAAATAGGTCAAATCTTGAGCATCACTAGTTTCTTTTTTTTCTTTTTGTAATCTGTACAAAAGCTTATAAGCATCCCAAGTGAACAAAAGTCTACAAAAAGGCCTCTTCCTTTTAGATAGGAATGGCTTCTTCTTTTGTCCTATCCATGTTTTCTTATGTAAGGGACCTCTTTATGCTGTAAGATGGAAGTCTAGTGAGGAGTGTCAAGTAAGTCACAAGCCAAATGAACAGAAGATCTTGATTGCACTGGGACTCTCGTCGTGATATGTCATCAAGCATGGTTCCCAAAAGTTTCATAAATGGGGAAATGGAAACACGTTTTGGAGTCAAATTGGAGTTTCATCCTTGGTCTGAAACAAGGGCGGGAACCGAAAAAATATAACCATAAGTGTATTAATATATATTGATGAGAAAGAGAGAGAGAGAGAGAGAGAGAGAGAGAGAGAGTGTGTGTGTGTGTGTGTGTGTAGTATATTGTACAAGCTACAGTGTTAGCCTTTAAATAATTAGATGCTAACATTGCCAAACATACCCATTACACTAACTATTTAGTAGCTACTAGTTGTCATCGAAAGTTGAGAGCTAGTACAACCTTCATAATTATGCAAATCTCTCAGTGACTCCATGCATTCTCTCATTATAGATGGTTTTAATGAGAAAGAAGCATGTAATAGAAGTAGAATTTGAAGTCTTAAATAAAAAGTGAAAGCTAAAAACTAATACACAATGCATTTCTGCCAAAAATATAAACATATGTGCATAAGTTCAAGCCCTCCCCCTCCCTGAGAAACAAGACAACAAAACTTTATGTTTGAGAACCTCTCCCACAAAGAAAAGGTGATCCCAAAACATGTTTTAGAGTTTCCTAAACCAATAGGAATTCTTCTTATTAGACTTTTATTTTGCAGTCTAACTTTTATAATGATCCTAAACCAATAGAAGAGCTGCATTCTGCCTTTTATTTTGCAATCTAAATTTTTCATTTGCATTTTCAAATTTTCTCTATGTCAACACAATTAGACTAAATAATATTATAACTAACTTATTCAACCTTCAATTCATTAAATTTAGGTGTTCCAACCCAAAACTTTGACCCATTCCCAAATTGAAAAAAATGAAAACAAACCTTGGGCTTGAATTATTTTCAATAAATCATTCATGTGTGCACCAAACTTACACATTAATGAAATTTGTTTATTAGCTATGTCATTTTTCTATGATTATATATTGTTACTAATGGACCTACACATGTCAAACACAACTTGTGAAAATTCCTTAACTTGCCTTCAAATAGTGCCAAGATAAATCATGTACGAGTGAAAAAATGCATGATCATTGATCAACATGCTAGAGACTCAACTTTTATGATAGTTTATTGAGATCAATCCAAGACATCACATGCAACCTTGTGAACAAGTGAATTCTCCTAAGAGTATGATCTTGCCCTTATTTTTCAAGGGCCTAAGGCCCACTACATGCAAGTGCCATAATGTATTAGGTTTTGGATTAATGGTTGGGAGAAGTGGCAAACAACATACATAGCCTCCTAAGGAAGCCAAAGGGGCTGCAAGTGGAATCATCTTATCAAAGGGGCTAGAACGATACCCACCACCAAGACCACAACTTGCAAGAATTATAAGTGAAGAAAATGTGCCAATAAACATTGAAGAGCCTTCAACCCATAAACCACAACCAACATGGTCAAAATCTAAGTAAGACATCATAAAATCGATCATTCACTCATTAACTTCTTTTTTGTTACTCAAGTTTCACTTAAATCTAATATTAAACCCAAACCACAATCCAACTTGAATATAGATCCTGTGATATTTCGACTCTTATTTTCGATCTTCTCAACTTCTTGTAATTAGGATTGGAGAGTTTATACCATTAGATAAAAGCGAGTCTCGAACAAAATAATCTAAAATTTCATAATCCAACACCTTACAGGACCAATAAAATGAACGTTTCCTTCGCGTAAATTGCCATACACATGGTGGTCATGACCTGTAAGTCAAAAATTGACTAAGCACATTTAAAACTTAGATGACTAAGAGAGAAAATAAGAGAAAAATTAAAGCTTTAAAAGAAATATTATGAGGAAGGAGAAGTCGACAAGCAGGTTGCCTCCCCCCTTTTTCTTTTGTTAAAAGATGGCGTAAATTTCTCTCTCCCTTCCCAAAATTGGCAAAAGTTGAATACGCAAAGAAAAGCATGAATTCTCCTACTCAATCTCAATAGAATAATCTTGTAGTCTCCCCCTTTTCTTAGTTCTACAAGAGGCCTAGATTGGAGCAAGATCATCCATGAGCCAAGAGAATCAGTCATGGCATCTCTCGCAGCCTCTTTGTACCTCAAAGATCAAATTGCCAGCATCAAATTGCATCTTGAAAGCTTCCAGATTGTTGGATTTCCAAGATACCCTCCACAAAGAGCTCCTCTTCTTGGCCACAACCCATAAACCCCTTCTTCTTTAATTTAACTATAAATATATGGCATGAGGAGCTGTTGGAGGGGCAGCATGATCTAAGAGAAGAGGTTATTCTCAAACCAAGAGTATAGAGAAAGAGGGAGTGGGGCAAGAGGAGCACGAGGATGAAAATTCTTGTCACAAAGACAAGAAGGATACTCCCTGACTCTTGGAATCGAATCCCCATCCTTCTACCTTCACTTCCTTGTAGAATTAAGTTCCTAGTTGATTTTTTTTTCTCAATTCCTAGTGATCACCATCCCCATGAATCTAGTTGTGACAACCCCGAGTTCTATTGCCAAAATTTCCTCTGCAATCTCGCAATTAAAGACCATAGCCCCAAACAAGAAAATTATGAAGGTTACGGAAGCAAGAGCTGCCAATAATGCTACGGGTGCAACCACTACAAACGGAATGGCAAGTACTAGGACTGCAAAGGAAGTTGTGAATACCATCAACCAAGCACTTGCATAGATCTCTAGGTACCATATTTTGATATTAATAAAGAAGGCAACTATCAAATCATCATCCTATGAGTTAGTAACAAAAAGTTGCATTTGTAAAATAAGACTTTTTTTCAAATCTCTTGCATAAAATCTCTTAGAGAAATTCTTAACCGCAAATTCCAAGGGATAATTTGGGTTTGTACGAGATGTACCAAGGAGAAGTACAAGGAATATATTGTGTTTCCTAAACATACTTAAAAATTTTTATTTTTATTGAATTCACAGAACCTTTGATGGATAAACACATACACTAATTCTCCGTATGAAAAAAGTATTGAAGTGTAATTGTTAAAATAATACTTCTCGAGATTTTTAAAAACATTTATCGCAGGCAAAGACCCATGGAATCTGCTAAGAAAAGTAAAAGACCAACATGGGAGTTGTTCTAAAAAATAGAATTATTGTTTAAATTCAATTCAAACTAGATCCCGAGGGAAGGGTAATCCGAGAAGATTATTGGAAGATATTGCCATTTACACTAAGTTTTTCCTTGATATTACTATTTTTAAGAAGAAAAGATTTGTCTCATAAATAAATTTGTTAAAAGTTTTTATATATGATGCATTCAAAATAAGATATTTGTGATTGTTAGTTAGGTACTAATCTTTCTTAAAATTATCAGACTAAAAGATTGATGATTGGGTACAGATCATTGAACCGAGGCAGTATTTTGATGTGCACAAAATGTCGACTATGTAAATGTTCTTTGATGGTGCTAGACCTACCCAAGGCTAGCATGGACAAAACCTACTCGAATTTATTTTTTTGGTTTTAGTGAGTATAGACCAATCATGGCGCGAAGGGTCTTATCGTAGGAAACTCTAGTTGGCAGGAGGAGGAGGTGAGGATACGAAGGAGCTTTGGTCGCAAACTCCTTACACTCTTAGAAACTATCAATTACCCTTGGAATTCTAGAATAGTATCCTGGAAGTTCCAATACTAGTCTAGGAACTAAACTTGGAGAGAATAATAGCTTGGGTTCACATTACATCTAGCTAGAACATAAAACATTGTAAAAATATATTTTTCTTAAAGGAACTATTGAGAAGGAATTGGGTTACTCTGTCTTTGTGTCGTGAAATAAAGGCATGTAATGAATTTGTATCAAGAGATAATCAAAGAAGCTGTTTTTATATGTTGAATCTTAGGTGGTACGTAATTAGGTAATAAAAAATACTCTATCCAAGGAAGTGAGAGGATGGATCTGTGGTGATGGATCCAAACCTACAATTGGGTGGACTCGGTAAGCCGAGAGCTTTTCTCAAAAGGAAAAAATCACATTTTAAATAGATAAATGTATTACCACTAGAGATCAAGAAGCCTGACTTGCATTGTTTTAGGGGGTAGAATGGGATTTTTCCCCATGGGCAAAAGGGTTGAAGTGCCACACTTCCCTTCATCTCCCATTTTCTTTGAACGAATCGTAATGCAAGTCCACTTCAGTTAGGAAATTTTATATGTGGAAACTCAAACTACTGACACTAATCAATCATTAGTAGTTGATTTGACTCATAATAAGAACCAAAAACTTACGTTGATTCTTATGGGGACATCCAAAAATTCCACTATAGGTTAGACTCATGCAAGCCGAGATTGCAAACTCTGAGGTATTTCATCAAATCCTAGTCGGATAGCGTTTGCTAGGACATATCTTGATGGGCTACTAAGAATGTACTAATGAGAAAGCGGCTTGAGCTGACTCATTACACTTGGTATCAGAGTGCACCTTGATATATGATACAATGCAAGTAAATAAAAGTAGTTATAACTACAACATATGATATGTTCCCTTAAGTTGCGAAAATCTTCTCTTGTTAATATATGTCCTTGATTTCTGGCAAAGGGACAAACCTTGGGAACGATTCTTGATTTTCCAATCTATGCTTATGTCAGCAATGCACTCCTCTAGTTTCAACTGGAGAAACCAAATGATGCGAAAATTAGGTTGGATATACAACCCTTTTCCCTTGTATTATGAAAGATGATGGATGTTAAGCGGAGGGTATTGTTACATTGATGCAAACCGTCTTGATTACCTCTAGAACAATTTAAAGAGGCTATGATGGATGGAAACCCTTAAGGATTGCCAAGATTTATCTCTTCTATGAGGCTAGAGTAAATTGGAACATGTTCACTGGAGGACGACAAGTCAAATTAAATTGGTACATCTATGAGGAGGTTACAAAGGTTATACTAGCTGACCGAGCCATGGTTGTAGGACGCTCCAGTTGCTGCAACTACAAGAAAGAAGGATTACCTGATCTTCCCCTAAATATAGATTTTTGGATATCCATTCTAAGAATCCTAATTACTATGTAATGGATGTATTGCAATGCCATGCCTAGGTTGTGGTAGAAAATTCTTTTCCAAGAATAATATGAGCTTTCGAAATACTCGAATAATGTATTCCCTTCCTATTGACGTAAAGAGTTATTTTGGTCCACCTGTTATAATCAAAAGTGGTTGTCTCCTTGGTAATGGAGAATAGTGAAAATATATTATCTATTTGATAGAAATTTTAAACCCTAATAGAAATAGAGTTAAGTAATAGAGGTGACAAAGTCAAAAGAATTTCCTTGGATTTCAAGCCGTGTATATATCCGTCAAGCATTCAAATGGCGAAATAATTTTTGACTATTATATAATGAATATACGTTGCTTATCTCTCCTATCTAGAATGGCAATATGGAAAAATTGATTCATTGAAGCTAACCGCCCCAACTATACCAAAAATATCCCTTAGGTGAATCCAATGGATGGAGGACTCAAAGGCCAGTTGAATGATCCTTCCTTGACAACCCTAGACATGACCCCATTGTTCATACTAACGATTGACTAGATCATGAAATCATCACATAAGAAGAAAACCAACTAAGTTCTTGTCTCAATCGATG
This sequence comes from Lygodium microphyllum, assembly GCF_053477565.2. NCBI lineage: Eukaryota > Viridiplantae > Streptophyta > Polypodiopsida > Schizaeales > Lygodiaceae > Lygodium > Lygodium microphyllum. Next base: position 10,010,087 of record NC_141143.1, read on the forward strand.
GAATTGCTATTTTAGGGAGTAATCATCATAAGGATATCTAGACCTTCCCATAAAAATATCAAAATATGGATATACACGCCATAAATCTAGTCGGTGGGGTCTGCTAAGTTACCAGAGATCCACGAGTGAGTTGAAATAATTTCTGAATAAGATTAAAACTTGAAAGGTGAGAAGGATCGAAGCTTTCTTGGAAGGAAGCTATGGCAGAGAGCAAGAGCAAGAAGAGAGAGAGACACAAATGGGAACTCCAACAATCACAATGTGTGGTTGGGCCTTCCTTTATTCACTGTCACTAAAAGAATAAAGAATAAAGTGATGGTGACGGGCGCCCGCCACTTGCAGTGTGCAGTGGTGGGTACTGTCACTGTAGTAATATATGGGCAGCTAGTCAGAGGTGCCTTTACCCCCAACAACCTCCCACTTAAAGGCAAATCTGTCCCAGTGAGGAGTGAAAAGAAAAAGAAAAGATAGTACAATGTACACATGTACAATAGGAGAAGAGAAAACATCATCTCATCCAACGCCCATCAATCTCCTAAGGAAGGCAAAGCGCTTAGTAGCGAGGCTTTTCGTGAGCAAATCTGCAGGATTTTTATCAATGGAGATCTTGACAAGGTCAATAGACATGTCCTCCACGACCCCACGTATGAAGTGATACCTTTCCTCAATGTGTTTTGTCTTCGCATGGAAGACCGGATTCTTGGCTAGCTGAATAGCACTCATAGAATCTGAATGTAGCATAGGGATAGTATCAATCCCAAGGTCCTAAACCAAACGGCCCAACCAGATGGCCTCCTTGCAAGCCTCAGTGGCTGCAACATACTCGGCTCAGTGGTAGAGAGAGCCGTACACTTCGGAACCCTGGATATCCAAGAAACAACACCTCTAGCATTGGTAAAGACATAGCCAAAAGTGGACTTCCTACTACCTACATGTCCTGCATAATCAGAGTCTGTGTAGCCCACAACTCCTGTATCGTGGCTACCATAGCAAATACACATATCTCTTGTGCCCTTCAAGTATCTCATGATACCCTTTATGGCATCCCAATGCTTTTTGTGAGGTGTAGCCCTATAGCGTGCCACAACACCAACTGCAAAGGCAATATCTGGACGAGTGGCTATCATGGCATACATTAAACTTCCCATGGTTGATGCATAAGGGATCTTGGCCATCTCGGCTCATCTGTCTGTGGACAATCGGCCTATGAAACCTTCACATAAGAAGGTAATGGACAGCCAATAGGCTTTATGTCTCGCATGCGGAAATGCTCAAGGACTTTATGAATGTACTCCCTCTGTGAGAGGTAGAGTAGTCCCTAACGGTCATTCTTTCCATTACCATATCTACCTCTAGCAGTCAAAGCATGCAACACACGAGAGGCGTCCAAGCTCTTATGGTTGATCTCTTCCTATAGAAGAGTACTCTCTACATTAGGCAAGTTCAAAATAGTAGCAGGAGCACATAAGGCAGTGTGGAATACATCCCATGACTCACTCACAGTCCCAAGCAAAAACAATGGAGTAACCTCATCATTAAAGGTAATACCCTGCAAAGTCAAGTTCTTGAGAATAGCATGGAACTAGCTCAAGTGAGCAGACATCGTCATATTCTCCTTCATGCGCAGGTCCATAAGTTGCTTCAACCAATACATCTGACTTGTTGGATTTTTCTTGTCATAGAGATTTTTGATCTTATCCCAAAGCTGCTAAGCACTCTGTGCTTCCTCACCACATTTTAATGCACCTGTTCAATGAGAGACAAGATGAGGGTGGACTTGCATAACTCATCAAGCTCATCCCATTCGTAATCAGTCATAGTTTCAGGCTGCTCACCATGCATCCTTAGTGGCTTTATCTGTGATTTTTGCGCCAATACCCGCCAAACTTGGCTCTTCCAATATGCATAATTCGTACCATCAAGCTTAATGATGTTGAATATAGCACTATCAGTGGAAGAAGAACCCATAATGCAGTCCAAAGCAATGTAGACAGTTCAAAAACTACTTATTGTTTTCTGATGTAAACAGCCAAAATACCACTAAAATCAAGACAAAATGACCACAAAATAATAGCTAATGATGTTGCCCACCAAGTACCATCAAAATTACATAAAATCAGGATGATTCAGCATGAAAATTCCACATCAGTCCATACATAACTGCTTGCTATAATAAATTGTAGCTAGGTACAACGAGACCAAATTGTAGGTAAAATCAATGCATCAAGTCAACCACATACTATCAAAGCACAACCAGCATCAAGCGGGCATAAATCAACATATGACAGTCATATGGACATCAAGCAAACACCTAAGCATGTCAAATGAATCCATCAATAAGCCGCCACACCCCCTGTGTAATAGGGCAAAGTGTACACAACACTGGCAAGACCTAACACAAAGAGGTGTATGCTCAAGAAGTGCAAAGCCCAAATCAGCCCAAGTACATGCATACGGACCACAGCATATCAACCATGCAATATCGAAGTGAAGAAGATCCCAGTCTCAAAAGACTCAAAGCTCAATAGCATAAACCACATGCTCAATGTTTGTCAAACATCCAATGATGCTCCCATCGGCAGAAAACCTGTATGGATCAAGCCAAGAAGCTCAAGAAAGGCATATGATAGCACGAGTGATAAAAGATTCAAGACCGGACATTTAAAAAAAACATCATGAGCATATAGGTTCTGTAGCCTCCAAGTATAGCATCCATAGACATCAACTGTATCCTAAATATAACTCTGGTAAGCCAAGAAATATCCCAAGTAAGTTTCGGGAAGACAGATGCAAGCATGTAGTAGTGGCATAGGCCAAGCATGTCAAGACCGCCGGTCAGACATAGGTAATATACATGCCATATGTACATCCAAGATGGAGCATCAAATGCATTCCAAAGCTGAGCTCAAGATCAAATGAAGATCCAGAACCAAAGATAAGCTCCATGTCATACCTCGAATGTCAATACTTCATTGCATATCCCAAAGACATAGCCGAAAACCAATAGGCATAACCAAACTGGAGGTAAAATAACCTATCAACCAAGGTAGCATAAATCCCAACCAACAACGAAGTGTCCGCATCCAAATCAAGGCTCAATAGCTCTCAAATAGCATATCCAATCATAAAACATGATGACCAAGTATCAATACATCCAACAGGACACCCGAATGTCAACAAAGAGCATTATGCATAAGCCATCCCTAATAAAACCTTGCTGCCCAAACAATGTACAACAGTAAATCCCTACATAAATCGAGCTATGGAAGCTCAAACCAAGTCCCAAACAAAACATTGGAAAAACATCCCCAAAGTATCTTGGCATCAAATACCAAGCCTCGGGAGCATCATATAAGCTAAGAGCATGACATTTCCTTGCTGTAAATCAACTCATATCTATTGCAAAAAATGTCAACAAAGAGCATTATGTATAAGCTGTCCCTAATAAGACATTGCCGCGCCCAAAAAATGTACAATAGTAAATCCCTGCATAAATTGAGCTATGGAAGCTCAAATCAAGTCCCAAAGCATCTCAAAACATTGGGGAAACATCCCCAAAGTATTTGCGCATCAAATACCAAGCCTCGGAAGCATCACATAAGCTAAGAGCATGACATTTTCTTCTTGTAAATCAACTTAGATCTATCACAAAAAATAATGTGATTGGAATTGACAGATCTAACATTGCCATCGCGTTTGAAGCGTGCCAAAACCCTAAGTTAGACTCTTATCTTACCTAAATCGGGTTTCGTATGCCTGAGATATGAGAAAAAATGGGATTTTTGAGCTAGGTTTTGAAACATTCACAAAAAAAACGTGAGCTGACTGTGGGGCTTGCTGGTTATGCTGAGGATAAGGGGGAAAATGTGGGGCATAAAAGGTGCCCAATGAAGCCAAGAAACACCTGCAAAGAGCCTATGAGGGTCGGGGAGAGGCGGGAGATGAAATCTTACCTCGGGGGAAGAAGCCATGGCTGGCATTGAAGCTCCAAGCTCTAGGTCTTCAATCTAGGCTGAAGTAATGCCGAGCCAAGCTCCATGATCAAGCTCTAATCCAAAGCTCTGATACCATTTGAAATAACACAGAGGCGCCTTTACCCCCAACAAATCTCTCTTTTAAAGTGTAAACCTTGATCATTATTAGATAGATTGAGTAGTACATAATTCCCTTCCTAAATTAATGAGGTAGATTAAGCACGTTAACATCTTCTTGAATATTATTGGAGAGAAAGATGATCATGAAAATTGCATAAATCCCCAGGGTGTCACCCTGAACCTCAATATTACAGAAGCTCAAGAGAAGAAATTTCTTCTCAAGCAATACAAGCCACCAGAGTTTGATGCTAAGGGAGGGATTTTCCAACTGAGATAGAAACATAGATGGAATCTATGGAAGACTATCTCATTGTTGCAGGGACAACATTGTCAAATTAAGCAATGATCACAAAACTAAACTCACGAGAGATGCCCATCTTTGGTCAAAATAATCGTGCAAGGACCAAAGAATGTCTAAGATCACTATCACTTGGGACACGATTAAGGACATTGTGCATGGGAGATACCTTCCACCCACATATCAAGCCTAGAAAATGAATGAATTCTTCAAATTAAAGCAATTAAGCCTAAGCCTAGAGGCTTACTACTCCAAATTTGTAACACTTCTAAAATATGCACCTACAATGGATGTTTCACAACAAGTATCCAAATTTTGCAATGGTCAAAATCCACCCTTCAATATGCTCCTTGAGTCAATGACAACAATAGATTTATAGGATGCATTGATTTGAGTAGCCCCAATAGTTCCGGAGATGGAACAAAGGCCAAGAAATGCAAAAATTTGGAAGAATGACCGTCGGAATAAGGGCAACTTCCAAGGATATGCAAAAAGAGCCCAAGAGCAGTATCAACCAAACAATACAAAGAGAACCAAGTCAAATGCAAAGGGAAACTTTATACCCATAGGAAAGGGCAATGAGGCTCCAAGGTGCTTCTATTGCAAGGAACTAGGACATTTCAAGAGGCACTGCCCAAAGCGGCCCAAACAACCACCAAGGTTAGTTTTGCGAGCAAAACGAAGATGCTAGGGGCAAAATTGCTGGAATGAACCCAAAAGAGGTTAGTAATGATAGAGATCCTACAATGGAATCCAATATAGAAAGAGCGAGAGTACATGCCACTCTCAATAAGAAGGGTCCAAATCACCAATTCTCAGTAATTCAGATACCAGCGAGTTATCAAGGTAAACTCTTTCAAATTTTAATCGATTGTGGAAGTACCCATCCTTTCGTTTCACCAAAATGTGCAAAAAGGCTAGGCATAAACACTACTCCTACACCTATTTTTCTTATGGAGTTGGCAAATGGCAAAGAAGTTATATCAACACAACAAACTAACAAGGTAGAATTTAGCTTGGGTGGAAATTCTTCCAAAATGAGCTTTGGATTATGAACCTTCGGCTTATGAATGCCTGCTAGGCATGGTTAATTCCAAATAATGCCCATATCCATTGCGGAGAGGGTCAAATTACATTTCAAAACTCAAAGGGAGAATAAGTAACCACTCAGGGAGAAGTAGCGAACCCTAAGGTTTAGTTGGCTAAAGCTTCCCGAATAGTAAAAGGACTAAAGAAAGAATTATCCATCTATCTAATTAAGCTCAACAAGGCTGAGCAAGATAGTAAAGCCAAGGACCAACCATCTTGGCTAAGAGACTATGTGAATGTTTTTCCAAAAGACCTAACAATATAGCTTCGACCGACAAGAGAAGTAGATCATGAAATCTAACTCATTCCACGTGCTGCCCCCATTACCAAACAACCCTATTGAATGTCAATTCCTAAAGCCATTGAGCTAAAAAAACAACTCAAACAACTATTAGACCAGGGATATATCCAAACAAGTAATTCACCATGGGGAGCCCCAGATTTATTTCAGAAAAAGAAAGAATAAACACTTTGCCTTTGTATTGATTACCATGGATTAAACCAAGTAATAGTGAAAAATAAATACCCAATTCCCAAGATAAATGAGTTACTTAACCGGCTCCAAGGAGGAAATGTCTTTTCAAAGATTGATCTTAGGATCAGGATATTATCAAATAAGAATTAGGGAAAAAGATATCCCTAAAACTACTTTTAGCACAAGGTATGGTCATTATGAGTTTATTGTGATGTCATTTGGGTTAACAAATGCTCATGCCACCTTCAAAAACAAGTTGATGCAAAACATTTTCCAACTCTACCGTGACGGCTTCGTCCTCGTCTTCTTTGATGATATCTTAACATATTCCAAGAATGAAGAAGACCATGGACCAGAACTATGAATAGTTCTTGAAACAATGAGGGCCCACAAACTATATGCTAAAAAGAAGAAATGTGCCTTCTTCAAGAAATGGATTGAATATCTAGGATTCATAGTATCAGTAGATGGCATTTCAATGGATCGTGCCAAGGTCCACAATGTACAAGATTGGCCACCCCCAACAATAGTCAAGGAAGTGCGAAGCTTTCTGGGGCTAATAGGTTGGTATAGAGCCTTCATTAAAGACTATTCCTCGATTTTTGTGCCTCTCACCAACATTCTCAAAAATCAATTATCCATTTTATGGACGTCTGCCGAACAATCTAGCTTTGAAAAGCTTAAGTAGAGTTTAGTAACTTCTCCTATTTTAAGGCTATCTAACCTAAGCAAAGAATTCAAAGTCATAACTAATGCAAGCTCTCTTGCTTTGGGTTGCATGCTTATGCAAGAAGGACATACAGTAGCCTATGCTTCAAGAAAATTAAAGATCCATGAAAGAAACTATGCCACACATGATTTAGAATTACTTGTTGTAATTCATGACTTTAAACTATGTAGACAATACTTTCTTGGTAATAGGTTTTCTTTAGTCAATGATCATAAAAGCCCGAAGTGGATTTTTACTCAACCAGACCTCAATATGAGACAATGCTGATGGATTGAGACCTTGCAAGAATTTGAATTTGAAATCAAATATAGACCAAGCAAGGAGAATGTGATTACGGATTCCCTAGGCCATAAATCATTTCTTAATACTCTAATCCTAGAGGAACTCTCTAGGGCAGAACTCTTGCTACAATGATTTCAATGCCCAATAACCCTATCATAGAAATGGCTAAAGAAGAAGCAATGAAGAATCCAAGCTATTAGAGAATTTTAAGAGAGATTTTCATTAAGGATTCAAGTCCAATACTCAAGTCTAAGTATCAACTTTTTTCCATAAATGAGGAGCTTGCCTATTTTAAGACAAGACTATGTATTCCTAGCTTATTTAAGACAAGACTATGTATTCCTGTAAGCCAGGAACTCAAGAAGAAAATACTTTGGGAAGCTCACAATTCTCAATTTTCGGGTCATCCTGGATATGCTAAGACTCAATACAATCACAAGAAGTTTCTATTGGGAAAGATTCAAGGGTGACATACTCAAGTATGTCACCAAATGCCTAAACTCCCAAAGAATTAAGGACAAACGTGTCAAGTTGCTAGGAAATCTCCAGCCACTTGACATCCCTCAAAAGTAATGGGAGTATATGCATGGACTTCATAGTTGGATTAACCCCGAAACAAGGAGGATATAACTCCATAATGGTAGTCATTGATATGCTAACAAAAGTTACACACCTTATTCTTGTAAAAACCAATTACAAGGCTTTTGATATCACTAGGGTTTTCATTAAGGAATTTTTTTAGATTACATGGATTACCCCAGAGAATCATTAGCAACCGTGATTCTCTCTTCACATCAAACTTTTGGAAAAGTTTGTTCAAAGCTCTTGAAACTGAGCTCTGCTTTAGTATTGCTTACCATCCCCAAATCGATGGTCAAACAGAGTGGGTCAATCAAGTTATTGAAGACATATTGAGAGCTTATTGTAATAGGGAGCCGAAACAGTGAATCCAATACCTACCCTTAGTTGATTTCACCTACAATACATCATACCATCAAAGTATTCAAATGACTCCTTTTCAGGCACTATATGGGCAAGGTTGTCTTACGCCACTAAATTTTTTCGATCCTACCCTACATGTAGAAGCATCTGGGAAATTGCTAGAAGAGGATCAACAAGTGAAGACTATAAGGCAATATATTCAATCCATCAAGGATCGACAGAAGGTATATGTTGATCAACGAAGACAAGAATGCATTTTCAAAGAAGGTGACATGGTTTTCATTCGAGTGTCCAAAGAAAAGTTCCTTATCTTTGGGGGAATTCAAGAAGCTAAGTCCCAAGTATTGTGGACCATATAAGGTGCTAAAGTGTCTTAGACCAAATTCTTACAAGATGCAACTCCCTAACAACTTGAAAGTACATAATTTATTTCATGTCAGTCTAATAAAAGCCTATGTTTCTAACCCTGACCATGTACTTAATGACCAATAAATTGTGATGCCAAGTTAAGGAGTCCTCAAAATTCAACCAAAAAAGATACTTGACATGTGGAGAAGACTCTAAGAAGCAAAACTCTTAGAGAGCATCTTGTCTAGTGGAAAGACTACCCTGAAGAGGATGCCACTTAGGTTGATGAATAATCACTATGTAATCAATACCCCCATTTCCATTTGAGATGAGGACATTTCGATTCCTCTAAGGGGAAGAGGATGTGATATTTCAACTTTTATTTTTGATCTTCTGAACTTTTTGTAATTAGGATTGGAGAGTTTAGACCATTAGATAGAAGGGATTCTCGAATAAAATAATCCAAAATTTCGTAACCTGACACCTTATAGGACAAATAAAATCATCAAATATCCGTCATGTAAATTGCCATATGCACGGTGGTTATGACCCATAAGTCAAAAACTGACTAAGCACATTTAAAATTGAGATGACTTAGAGAGAAAGTAAGAGGAAACTTAAAGCTTTCAAGCTTAAGCTTTAAAAGAAAGCTTATGAGGAAGGAGAAGTCGACAAACAAGTCCCCCCCTCTTTTTTTTCGTTAAAAAATGATGTAATTTTCTCTCTCCCTTCCCAAAATTGGGAGAAGCTAAATGCATGAAGAAAAGCCTAAATTCTCCTACTCAATCTCAACGGAAGACTCCAACAATCTCCCACTTTTCTTAGTTCAACAAGAAGCCTAGATTGGATCAAGATCATTTGAGAGCCAAGCGAATCAATCGTGGCATCTTTAGCAGCCTCTCTAGACCTCAAAGTTCACATCGCCATCATTAGATTGCATCTTGAAAGATTCTAGATTGTTGGATTGCCAAGATATCCTCCACAAAGAGCTCCTCTTCTTGGCTTCAACCCATAAACCCCTTCTTCTTCAATTCAACTATAAATATGGGGCATAAGGAGCCATTGGAGGAGAGTATGGAGCAAGAGGGAGTGGGGCAAGAGTAGAGCAAGGAAAGAAATTATTGTCACCAAGACAAGGAGGATACTATGCTGACTCTTGGAATCGAATCCCCCATCCCTTCTACCTTCACTTCCCTACAGAATCAAGACTCTACTCGATTTTTTTTTCTCAATTCCTAGTGATTGCTATCCCCATCAATTTGATTGTGACAACCCTAAGTTCTATTGCTGAAATCTCCTCTACAATCTCATGATTAAAGACCATGGCTCTGAAGAAGAAAATTATGAAGGTCGCGAAAGCAAGAGCTACCAATAATGATGCAGGTGCAATCACTATAAACAGAATGGCGAGTACTCGGATTACAAACAAAGCTACGAATACCATCAACCAAGCACTCGTCATAGATCCCCAGGTACCATATTTTGACATTGAAGGTAGCTAACATATCATCATCCTATGAGTTAGTAACAAAAAGCTACATTCGTAAAATATGCCTTTTTTAAAAATCTCATGCATTAAATCTTTTAGAGAAATTCGTAACCGCAAATTTCAAGGGATAATTTGGGTTTGTACAAGATTACCAAGGAGAAGTACAAGGAAGATACTGCATTTTCTTTAAAAAATTTTTTTTTTTTAAAATTTGGATTAAACTAACGGAACCTTTGATGGATAAACACATACACTAATTCTCTGTATAAAAAAATTCTTAAAGTGTAATTCTGAAAAGAATACTTTTTGAGATTTTAAAAAAAAAATATTACGGGCAAAGACCCACGAACTCCGTTGAGAAAAGAAAAAGACCATCATGGGAGTTGTTCTCAAAAATAGAATTCTTGTTTAGATTCAATCCAAACTAGATCCTGAGGGGAGGATAATCCGAGAAGATTATTGGAAGATATTGCCACTTATGCTAAGTTTTGCCGTGATATTATTATTTTTGAGAAGAAAAGACTTGTCTCATAAATAAATTTGTTGAAAGTTTATGTATAATACATTCGAAATAAGATGTTTGTGATTGTAAGCTAGGTACTAATCTTTCTTAAAATCATCAGACTAAAATATTGATTATTGGGTACAGATCATCGACCGAGGCAGTATTTTGGTGTGCACAGAACGCACTAAGGCAATGTTTGTAGATGGCACGACACCTCCCCTCGAGAAAGTTACTATATATATATATCCTCTACATCACGTGTATTCAAGGCCTATTTATAAATATCTTTATTTGTGAAATTTTGCTAAATAAAACATAACCATTAGGGGAGTTTTGAGGTCTCGAAAATGCCTTTTAGAATGTGGAGAGAGAGTGCTCTAGACCAATAAGAGCAAAGCCTCCGTAACGGAACTTCTATTTTAAAAAAATTAAAAAATCATTTTACAAAAATATATAAATATGATAATATTACGAATTTGTATTTTTATTATGTATTTTTAGTCTCTTATATTCGTGATTATGACATATTTTGCATTAATGGCATAGAGTCTCGGCTACTTTTATTTAATGATGTTTCTAGATTAATGATAATGACTGATGTAATCGAAATTCAAATTGGTGAAAAGCATCGCGCTCAGTTTTTTCCCTCCTTTCTTTTATTCCTCTATTGTTTTTCCCTCCGTTATGATAGCCTAGTCCTCTCTCTCTCTCTCTCTCTCTCTCTCTCTCTCTCTCTCTCTCTCTCTCTTTGTGTGTGTGTGTGTGTGTGCATGTATCTCTCTCTTCTACCATGGATACAGAAATTCGACCTTCAACAAGGCGTCCAAGCTCCCAAATCACATCCATATCAGTGTTTAACTCATTCCAAACTGATGGAAGATGGATTCCTACTATCATTAGCAAAGGTAGTTGGATCACCATGCAACAAGCAAAACGTGGAAAAAGGCAAAGACATGAGAGCTTGTTTATCTCTGCTTGGAAGGGCAGAATCCGAGATTTTAAGCTTGGAGCAAATAAGAATAGTATCAAAGAGGTACTAGTGCAACATGTGTTCATGCATAGAGAGCTGTGTTTGAAACCTGGATCTTCAAAGCTTCCAATGCATAGACCAAATTGTAAGAATTTGATTCTTAAAGTTTTTCCTTTCTTAAACATGGTTTAGGTTTTTCCATTATAATATTTGTTTGTCTTGTAGATGTCTATCCCTCTAATCTTGAGGAATGGCAACCAGTGGAATCTATTATTGATGTTATTGATGTTATACATGGTTCAATTGGAGAAGAAATGTATAGAGGTAGAAAGAAGACAGAGCTTGCAGAGAATGGAATATTCTTTTATGACCATTCTTATGTTATTCCTATGCGGTGTTACCAATGGGAATCAATAAAACTCCTTCCTTTGCCAGATTTTTCAAGCTTTGAGTGGCCTTTGCCAAGTCCAGCTACTAGTGAGGGCTATAGATGTAAGATATTTTCTTAGATCCAGAAAGCACTAAAATCTAATATCTCAAGTAGGCTAAGCAAAGTTACTTTATTTATGCCTATTAATATATTTATTGATTTCTTCTCTAATATGGAGATAAGAATAACAAAAACCATGCTTTCAGTGAAGAGACTAACATATGATCATATCATACAATTTGTTGATGAAGGATGGGATACAAGGACAGAAGGAAAAATTATATGTAAGATAGATCAAGACTCTATAGCTTGTAAATATATGATTGCTACTCAAAATTTTATCCTTAGCTTTTACTATAGTCGATGGCATTTTGTTGGTAGTAATCTAGTTGCTTTAGACCAGAATCTTAATGATTTCAGCAAGGATCCTATTGTGGATCTTGATATTTGGTTCAACAAGGATATTATTGCAATCTTAAAGATCAGAAAATCATGTACGCTACATCAAGTGAGGATGGATTTACAAAATGAAGACATTGAACTACCATGCTCCTTTGTATTCCAACTTGACAAGAAATGAGTAAGTTTTCACATCATATTATATCTACTTAGATGTATATCAAGATCTCACTTTCTAACTAACAAACATTTGTAATTTTTTTTTTGCAGATATCGAAAAGGAGAGAAAATAAAATACACTGCAATGACATTCAAGAAAAGATATCTTTACTATCAATATAAAATACATGTACAAATTTTGTAGCAGATGTCTATCTGCCATCTCTATGAGATATACAAGGGCTGAAGGGCAAATTTCTATATATGAAGGCCTACAAGGCGATATGGCAAAGCTATTTCTTTTTTGGAGAACTATCCTTTCTAGGAGTCCTTTTGCCTTTCTTTGATATCTTGGGTATAGAAGGTGTTGAAGCTGTGGATTTACCTTCCGTGGTTATAGGCACCGCATCTCCTTCATGGTGCAAATCCCCACCAATCTCTGTTGTTGGTTGTATACAATTGACCATCATATACTTCAAGAGCTTTGCTCTGATGTACCAAATATGCTCAGATGTATAGCAATCCTTTGAAAACTGTCACACATTTATAGAAAAAAGAGTTCTAGTTCATTATTGTTCTTACAATAGACTATATTTTTATCATCAATGGACTATTTGCAATTAATATCTATCTTAAAGTTTAGCATCTTTCATATTACCTTTACATGTTTATCATCATTAAGATAAACAAAGTTAACCATTCTTCTAGCATTTGCAATCACCCTCCAGCCACAAGAATGGCTATCATCCTGATGGGGACACTGCAACCACCAACACAAAGTAAAACTATAAAGAGGACGAATGGTAGTTCATAGAATAAACTCATGTTTCAATTATTTTAATGAATAACTTACCACAACTTGTCTATATTGCATTGTTGCAAGCAAATCAGATGGCATAGGGGGTCTTTTCTCTAGCTCTTCAATTAATCTTTTGGCACCTCTGTATATAAAATATGTTAAAATTTAGAGTACTTACAAAAAAAAGAATTGAAATATCAAGGAGCCCTTGGATAATATAACTTACAATTTAGCATTTCCATGGCTTCCTTTCATAGAGTTGATTAAAAAGCATTGCTTATCCACAAGGTCTATTGCAATCAAGCTCCAATGAGAACTAAAAGCAATCATATCTCAACAAATTAGTAGGATAAAATCCCAAAAACTCTAATAGAATATTGAATCACTTACTTTTCATTATATGGAATTATAAGCAGCTCCAAAGTATCGAAGTCAATCAAATTGAGTCAGTGCTCAATAAAACTTGCATCAAGCTCATTCCTCATAAAGAATGAGATAGATGGATCAAAAATCTCAATTTTTTGTTGTATATCCAAAGGAAACTCATGCATTATACACCTAGAAAAGGCATAGAAATAGTGAGTATAAACAAGAAAAATCTTATTGCTAAAAAAATATCAAAAAGTATAAGTAATTATGGATGGACATACCTTAGGCCAGCAAGAATAAGACTGTCATTTACTTCTCTTCTTTTATCCTTAAGAATCTGAACACATGCAGCATCAAAGGAGATAACCTCAGTTCTTTTGCCTAAGTCACGAGGTAAGAAACAAAACACACTGAATCCTTTTGGATTAGTTGCTTCAAGAAGGGTGGCTAGCTCATTTTCAAAGGACTCTAGTTGCTCTATTTCCCTTTCTTCAACCCTTTGCCTCCTATACTCTCTCCATTTATCTGCTTGTTCCTCTTTAGCCTTCTCCTCTTTTTCATGTTGCCTTGTATCCTTCTCATGGGTGACATCCTCAACCCTGACACCAGAATCATCTTTCTTTCTTTTAGCTGGGGGCACATTAAGGATATTAAATGTCTTCATATCAGTGAGGGGAATTGGCTCAAGGACCTTTGAAAATCTATATCTTAGCCTCCTAAGAATTACCATGTCCTTGTCCATGAGTGTGAGCCTATGAGCATGAGCAGCACAAATGTAGGCATCTTGGAAAAACTCAATTAGAAAATCCTCTATGGCTTCTTGTATACAATTAAGAGCTGTTCTTGTCCATCTGAAACTATCCAAACTATATCTGTCACAAATTTCCCTGACAAGCCTCTGAAAAGACAACTTTGGAATTGCATTGTCAAGAGCATTTACTGCCTTCCTAATCTCCCTTAGACACCTGACATTTTGAGAAAACCTTCTCCTTGGCTTTGACTTTCTAGAGAGCTTCTGAGGCTTTGAAGACTGATGAATCTTTGATGCTAAATCCCTAGGATCAATCTTCTCTTTTCTTGCTGTTGCCTTAGTCCTAGCCATCTGCCAAAAAAACATATGTTACTTCTTCTCCAGCATGTAAAGCAAAACGCGAGTCCCAGACAAGAGTTATCTATGCTGCATGGCGTTTTCTCGTATCAGCTGAATTTTTCGAAACAGGCACCGAGAGCATGGAATGCTCATATAAGTAATTATTTACAGCAGCATGGATTTCAGATAGCTCATGCAGATCACAGTAAGATTTCCTTAAATATCCACAATATTAAGGAATGCTTTCACTGTGGAAAATTTTCTTTTGTAGTGGTCATGAGCTAATAATAACATAAAGGATTAAGGAAAAATAACAAAACAATGCATTGAATGGAGCTTGTTATTGAAAAGCAAGATGCAGAAACCATATCTTCTTTTTAGCTTGTTCTTCATAATCTTAGCCTAAAGATGACAATATGCTTGAAGGTTTGCTTTGTTGGGGAAGAAGTGAAATGCTTGGAGATTGGAAGGAAATGCTTGGAGACTGGAAGGAACACCAAAAACAAAGATGGAGTAGCGATGAAATGCGATGAAAGCTGAAGGCGGTGAATTTGCATGGACTCAACGTTCTTCGCAAAGTGTTAATAACACACGTGTGACGTACTCTCGCTTATCGGAATTTTTTATTTACTTGGAAAAGGGTTATTTAACACACGTGTAACGTATTTTTGGAAAAAGAGAATGCGCACGTCTTCTGAGGAGTTTATTACGATGTGTTAAGTCAGACACGTGTACACGTATTTTTCCATTATTACACAAACTTTTTTGTTGGAACTATCACCACATGCTTAACGGTCGATATAAAAGCATTTCAAACCCATTTCTCCGACATTGTCTTCTTCTCTGCCAAAATTTTGTCTCGACTTCCCTTCAAGGTCCTTGCATCCTGTGTGGAGAGCAGTTCAACAATCTTTGATAGGTAACAATTTTTTTTATTACAAGCATTTTAACAAAATAAATTTGATTAATATAGAAAGAATGTTTTATAACACTTAAACAATTAAAGATGTTATGTGCTTTCTATCTTTCAAAAGCAGCATAGCTTTTCCAAAAATGATTATATCATCAATTTGTGTGTTTCCATAGAATTTATTTATTGTTCATGTTTCTTTTCTTCATTTGCAATTTTTGACAAGTAAAACGCGAGACAATGTCTCTGTTGATGATATTTTGCTTAGTATCGCGTTTCGCCGGCCACATTTTAGAATAATTTTTGTCTTCAAGCTAGTGTCCGATGAAACGCGATTCCTTCACAGGCATTTGCCTTACACACTTGAATTTTCGCGTTTCACCGGTCAACTAAAAAAATTCTCCTGTTTTGATTTTTTTTATCTTAGAAAATCAATGTTGGGGCCTCTTTCCATGATATCATCTTGTTTTATTGGATATTGGTTCTTTTGTGCTTTTTTTTTTCAGGGATAAATATTTTTCTGGTCAAAATGACAAAGAGGAAGCTATCTCTGGAAGGAATGGATGAGGAGGAGATAATTGAGACATCTGATGATAGGCTCTTTGATTTTTTACACATCATTGGAAATTCTTCCAAGTTTTGCTATATCAGGGAAATTTTCAATGTTCCTTTTGATTTGAAGGAGTTATTGGAGGATCTTGATGATAAACTTAAGGAGTACAGATGTTTTTATGATAGACATGTGCAAGGTTTGGAAGTCAATGGATTTGTTCATTATAGCGATGTCATGGGAGCCACCAATACATCCAGGTCAACTTTGCTCGGCAGGTTCAACCTCATTGATGAGGAATTCAGAAAGAAAGAAACATGTTGCCCTTTCCACAGGTACCAACACCAATGCCTTCTAATCCACAAGGACATTGGATTTATTGTGTATCTTCAGTACATGGAAAATTCTTCTCCAGATATAGACCAACAGAGAAAGCTAGAGGATATTGCAAGTATGGATAAGGAGGTCGAAGAGAAGGAGGAGATGTTCCAAGAAGATGTTGAGAATCAACTTGTCCAAGGTTTTGATGTAGGTTTATTCAAGAGTGACAATATCACAATGGTGGAAGAAAAGGAGATTGAGCCAAGTGCACAGGTTGATGAAGAAGGTCCTCTTGCCTGTGTTCCAACATTTCCCACTTATCTTATCAACAAGAAGAGATATGTGTTGCTAAATGATATTCAACATCTTTTTGATCTTAGAGAAGATTATTGCTTAGCAATCCTTGCAGGTTGGGGAAAAAATGACATGAATTTTATAGGTTATGAACAAGAACCACTAGCAAGTCTTGATGTTGAGGGAGAGAATTTCCAAGATAGCTCTATAGCCTTACATACATGTATTAATCAGATCATAGAATACGAAAAGGGGGGGCTACCTACAGAAGAAGAGTTCTTGCAGGTCCAGAAGAAACTTCATATTGATGATGTAGGGTATGAAGAGAGATTGAAGTCTCCATCAGATGAGAAGCCCAAGAGTTCAATAAATCTTTATGATGATAGTCTTCTTGAAGAAGATGAACACCCTAAGGTATGAAATATAATTCGAAGTTACCCATTGAGTTTATGTTAGACTTTATTATGCATTATAGATAAATATCTTATATCTTGTACTGTTGTGGTTTGTTCTATAGATTGAGATTGAAGATCTGGACAACTTTCTTGGAAGGGCCAAGGGCTCTAGGCCAATGAAGCTTGGAAAAAATCAAAGCCTTGGCCATTATATTGGAAACTTAAACAATCAAACAATTGTAATATATCATAGTAGATTGTCAAGCTCTCCAAGTCTACCAATGATGGCTTTGAGAGCTATCTCAAAGGTTATTGGATCTCAAGTTTTCAGCAGAGGTTTGGACAAGATCATTTTGGTGGAGAAGGAAGAAGCCATAAGAGTTTTTGGCTTTATGCCTGGATACAGTGGATCTAGAGCTGGATATTTTGGAGTTCTTGGCTCCTATTTGCTCTCTTATGTAGGAGATAGTAAGAATTTGAAGCTTCTTCCAGGCTATCGGAAACAAGAGTTTTTGAAATACAGAGGTCTTATTGAGTGGGATGAAACAAAAGATTCCTCTAGAGGCCCTGTCGAGCTACCTGAAACCAAGGACTCCACTGAAGGCCCTGTTGAGGTGCCTGAAACTAAGGACTCTTCTGCAACACAATCAGACTAGAAGATGTCAAAGATTAAGGGTTTCTTGAAACCCATCTTTTCCCAACTCTTTGTTTGGTTTATAACCATTCTGTAAATCTTTGCTTTGCGCAAGAATTTAAATATCTATCTTTTCTTCTTTGGGTAACAATTTGTATAGTCCTTGCTAAAGATGATGTATTGCTTGATGTGGTTGTATCTTTAAGCTTGAATTTATGCCAAATTTGTCGATAGAACCATTGAAAGACCTCTAATAAACTGTTGGCTTTGTGTCTTCCACCTCCATGTCTTGTATGTCTGAAATATTTTGTTCTTGCTTGATAATGTGATTTTTCCATACCTTGGGTTGACCAGATAGATAGAGATCCATATTGTTTAATAAAGTATGGAGCATGGTTGTATAGAATATGCTGCATAGTCAACAAATAAGGAAAGTTATTAAAAAACATTATATGAGTTCGACAATGAAGAAACAAACATATACAAACTTCTTACCATACAGTGAGTAAAGTGTTGATCACCCCAAGCTTCTGTCATCGCCTTTTTGAAAAGGTTCAATTGGTTTTTAAAGTCTTTGAGATCATCATCATTCCATTCAGTCTTAACACAATAAAAAAACACTTTGTCTAGTGTTTCCCAAACTTTAGCTTTTCTATTTCGAGCTTGTCCATTATCAGTGTGATCTTTAACTGCATTATGTAGGGATTTCCACTGATTAAATTTAATAGTTGAGCCACCATTTCTCGAGTTTATCTTGCCAAGTCTCCCATGAAAGCCTAGAAACCTTCTAGCCTTCACTCCACCAATAGATGGTTTTTTTGGGACACAATTACCATCCTTAGACTTTTGAAGATCTGGTTCAATAACAACATTGCCACCATGCAAATCAATTGCAGAGAGAACTTTTTCAACCTTTGTTATAGCATCTGTTCTAGTTGATAATGGCTTCAACTTCCATGCAAATCCTATATAGAGATGAACAAGCTTTTCGATTATCCTGCAAAGTGCATGAAGTGTACAAATATGGGCATTCGCTAAAGGAATGTCCAAGTCTGGTTTAAACTGTGGATCCTTATTGTGCCTAGAGGGAGCTCTATTCCAATTGCTTGAGTTTAACTCTACAGCTGGTGACATGCAGTATAAGCAAGGAGATCTCGAGTTAGCTCCCTTTGATACATTATACATACATTTGAGTGTCTTTAGGTCACCAGCTATGTGCCACTCAATCCTGTAGTTCCCTAATCCTTCAACAAATAGCTCTTCTCCTGCTTGTTGCCTTTGAATAACATTAGGTATTGATGTTTGATGAAAAACCCAATATAGTATATCAAAATTCTCAGTATCTACCTCAAATGCTCCTAGCCACCAGATGTTATATTCAGATTGAACACTAAATGTTTGCAATGACTTGATGAAAGTGCTCTATTCATCAAGGTGATAGAGATTCTCTCCAATTTTTTACATTTCAGAATCTCACTTTCATCAAGTTTAATCACAAATCTAGCCACTCCCTGTGCCTCAGACTGACAAGTCATAAAATTTGATCATTAAGCATTGTAGGGTGGGCAAGTTAAGGAAAATATTGTTAAATTCATTGAATGTAACCTCCTTTTTATTGCCCTTGAAGCTAGCCTTGATATGAAAAGGCTCACCTAGAATCTCCATCACTTTGTTATTAACTCTCTGTCTGATAGTCCTAACCACAAATGGTTTCGGAAGTATGCAATTGTGTACCTGTCCTTGCTTCATATTTGATTGTAAAAGTTGCATATAAGCATCTCGACTGATACCAATACTATCCAGTGTCTTCTGTACTAACTCAGAATCCAAAGAATGATCCTTCACAAATGACTCCAAGCATTGTTTCTTTGCCTTTTTAAATTTCTTCTTCTCCAAAATATCCTTTGAAACCACTGAAGGAAGAAGATGATAATAAAACTGAGCTTCTTTTAAAGAATATCTTTCACTTGCATTTGGTTGTAGAAGAGATCTATGCAAAATTAACATCACAAATCAATGCAAGTAGTTTAAATAAAGCCATATTTAAGATTTTTCAAGTGAAAAAAAATATACCTTGCTGCTTGGATTCTTTTACCACAGCCTCCTCCTCCTCGTTTGAGATTCTCAATATTTTTAAGAGCTCTTTGTCGATTTCGAAGGCCTAATAAAGTTTGCTTTTGTTGATAAGCTTTGATACGCTTTTCCAATGAATGAATTTTTTGTTGACAATCCTCTAGCTTCTGCAACAACTCTATATTGTGTTTCATCAAAAGATGATTCTCTATTCCAAGGATATCCTTTTCTGCAACAAGATTAAGTGTATAACCTAAAAATCCATTGTAGCCATCACCAATAAACCTCATTAATGGCGAGCTATTATAGAAAGGAGGAGTGCTATTTCTGCTAGGATCTTTGGGATATAGCTTTCCATCTAACCAAAGATCAATATTCTTCTTTCCTTCAAACCTCAGTATATGTTTCATAGACTCTGTAACCGTGATAGATTTTGTTCTCTTTCTTATCGGTTCATACTCACTGTCCAACTCAATATGAAGATGATAGAGAGGTCTTTTATGAGAGCTACAGAGATCATTAGATGATTGATCCATAGCTGAGTTACAGAGATCATTGGGTGATTGATCCATAGCTAAGGATATGATTAGAAGCAAGAATGAAAACAAAGAAGAGACTAATAAGGAGGAGAAAAAAAGAAGAGAGAAACGATGGAGAAACGATGGAGGGAGGCAATCGAGTATCCACCAAATTCAAATTGAATATTACTTTTCACTTTAATGAGGAGAGGTAAGATCTTCATTATGACAACCTTGCCAACTTTATGGCGACCTAGATTTCTAGGTTTGATGTGACCACGAGAATATCACGACAATGATTTATTAACGAATTTTGATATTTTAACTTAGCAAAATATAAACCTTTTAAAAATTCTATAAAATGATTTTATTTCGTAAATTGTTTTCTCTCTCTAGGATCTCTTACAGGGCATTTTCGAGACCTCAAAACTCCCCTAATGCCTTTTCTATTCAATCTGTAAATAATCCCTTTATAGTATGCCTTTCTGTATGTAAAAAATGTATAAAAATGATATTTTAAAAACACCTTATTTTGAACCCACATGATCACACATATATTCATGAGTAACTTACCCGAGGACCTCCCCAAGCCTAGCATGGACAAAACATACTCCAAGGGTTTTATTTTTTTTGTGTTAGTGAGTATAGACCAATCATGGCATGAAGGGTCTTATCATAGGGAACTCTAGTTGGCAAGAGAAGGTGAGGATACTAGGGAACTCCTTAGACTCTTACAAAATGTCAATTACCCTTCGAATTCCAAATAGTATCCTAGAAGTTCCAATACTAGTCTAGGAACTGAACTTGGACAGAATAATACCTTGGGTTAACATCACATCTAGCTAGAATAGAAAACATTGTAAAAAAATATTTTTCTTAAAGAAACTATTGAGAAGGGATTACTTTACTCTATCTTTATGTCGTGAAATAAATGCGTGTAATGAATTTGTATCATGAGATAATCAAAGAAGCTATTCTTAAATGTTGAATCTAAGGTTGTAGGTAATTAGGTGATTAAAAATACTTCATCAAGGGAAGCAGGAAGATGAATCCCTGATAGATCTAGAACTACGGTTGGACGGACTCGGTAAGCTGAGAGCTTTCCTCAAAAGAAAAAAATCACATTTTAAATATGTAAATATATGACCACTAAAGATTAGGAAGCCTCACTTGCATCATTTTAGGAGCCAGAATGCATCATTTTGGGAAAAAATCACATTTTAAATATGTAAATGTATGACCACTAAAGATTAGGAAGCCTCACTTACATCATTTTAAATATGCATCATTTTAGGAGCCAGAATGGGATTTTTCTCCATGGGTAAAAGGGTCCAAGTGCCACACTCCCCTTCATCTCCCATTCTCTTTGAACCAAGCGCAATGCAAGGTCGTTTCAGATAGGTAATTCTATAAGAAGTGGAAACTCAAACTACTAATACTACTCAACCATTAGTAGTTGATTTGATTCATAATAGAAACCAAAAACTCAGATCGATCCGCACGGGGACAGTCGGAACTTCCACTACAAGGTAGACTCAAGTGAGCCTAGATAACAAACTCTAAGGTATTTCATCAAATCCCGGATGTTGTTTTCTAGGACATCTTTTGATGGGCTACTAAGAACGTGCCGCCGAGGAAGTGGCTTAGGGGGGCATGTTAGAGATCCTTTAAGGCATTCAAGATCCCACCCGAACCATAATCCAACTATGCATAACTTATCCATTACTTCCCACCCATTGATCACTACCATTACTAAGGTTAAGCCATTTAGGTGATCAATCAAGTAATTAGCCATAACTCGTCCAATGAACCCTTCATACTAATCAATGCTTTTCTATATTCCATCTAAGTGATAAGTCTCCTATCCAAAAAGAAATCTATCCATAAACCATTGATAAAATTGTTAGGAAACCTATGATAGTTTGGTACATGTCATGGGTTCTAGGAAATCTAATTAGCCTTTAGTTGAGCATATTCGAGAGAAATGGGCAGCTCTTTAGGGGTTAGTCTAATGCAAATAGTGAGACTAGAGACACTCTTGTTGTCATCATTATGCTAGTACCTAGTGATATTGCATTGTACATCTTATGCTTCATCTTACGGATTCCATTGCCTATTCATTCCAGTGACTCATGTTTTGTCTTTCTCATTTCCAATCATCGATGCATTCTCACATGGTATCAAACAACCATTGTTTTGATTTTCTAGTCTTGTATGCTGTCACTAACTGATTTTAGGCCTGAAACCTTTGTGTTTTTTGCTATTAGAGCTCCATAACCTTGCAGTTTTTCTCCTTGACCCTTCCTCTCCACACGGTGAGCTGCACAATAGCTGCTCAACCTATTTCTTATAGTTGGCGACTTGTTTTCTTGCTATACAAAAGGCTACACTCTGCACTTTCTGCTGCACTTTCATAGAGGTTTGTGACTGCTTCGTTGAGGTTTCCATCACTATCACCTACTATTTTCTACCTCACATTGCAATTGTGGGCTGATTTCTCGTACAAGTTGGTAAACTTTGCATTTTTTGCTCATCTAATCCCTATACTCTTGTGTTTTTACTTTTTCACCTTCAAAGAGGGTCTTGTGAATAATTATCATGACTTTTCACAACATTCCTTTAGTGTTGCTCCATTCTCTATGATCTCTTGATTGCTTGTGTGTTTGAGTTGTTGAAACCTTGATTGGGCTATTTTGACCACAAGTTCTCCACGTTTCTCTCTCCAACTCTCTCTCTTCTATCTTCATTCACTCTCATAGCACCTCCATGTTTCTCCTATAGCAAGATTTAAGACCTCAATAGATTGAGGCTAAAGAACCTTGCAAGCTTGAGGGGGGTTGAGAGAGAGAGAGAGAGAGAGGGGGGGGGAGATCGAAGACAGACTCATTTTGACATGGACAAACAAATGAAGGGGATTGGCTTCTCGTGTGTGAAGGATGGTGGATTGAGAAGTGCGAAGCTCATGAGTGTGGAAGTCGACAGAGTCATTGAAGCTTCAAAGCTCACAATGAACATTTAGATTACAATGTGGTGACTTTCTCTAACCCAACTATTCTCTTGTGTTATTCATCTTTCTTGGTGGGTAGCATGTAGCAATTTGTAGCTAGGCAAGTGAGCAAGATAAGATAATAGGAGAGCTTGCAGGGTGAGAGACCATGAGAAAACTTGGCTTGAGAGAGAGCATGATGAATATGTCTTTCTAAGAGTGGTTTTTAAAGCCAGTTGAAGTTTGGAGAAGAAGCGGATAAGTGCAAATTTGAGGTGGAAATTTAAAGCCGACAGAAACGGAACCTGAAGATCAGACAATTTTAAAGACCAAGGAAGATGGAAATGCAAAATTTTGCTCGTTGTGGTTGTAGATTTTTGTAAGTTTTTTGACTATCAAGTGGAGAAGAGACAGCCTCTTGCCAATTTGGGATGCCATGCTAGTGTCGTGATGTTGTGCATCCACTACCATTGCAAACTTGAGGGCGGAGTTTTTTGCCAAGAATTTGAACACATTAGTTAGATTCATTAGGAATTTATTTCATGTTGTGTGTGTCTTTTTGTTTGCATTTGCATGACGCATGAGCACATGTAGTTAAGCTAGGCACAATTTCTTCAATGCATTCATAATTTTTTGTATGGAAGCATCGTTTGAATGATTGCATTACATGGTTTTTATTTGTAAAATGAATGAATGATTGGGCACGTCTTCGCCTTTCATCATCGAGTAATCTACTCGGCTCTCTCTGCAATCAAGGATTATCCAGATGGCTAGACTGAGAAGAAAAGCGTTGCGACAAGGAACGACTGTAGCTCCAACTATGTAGGAGGATGCTAGGAGTATTATCTCTACATATACAAACAAACCTGATCACAAACCACCATGGTGAAGCAATTTGTTGAAGTCATGCAAGATATAACTATCAGCACTCTAACTGATGGAATGGCAATGTCGATGAGTTGTAAGAAGATCAGAGAAAGTTGCAATTTACCTGTGCAGCAACAGTAGCATGTCAAGAAATCCACAGACTAGACTGGGCTTATGTGTTCCTTCTGGTCACAAGGATAGCAAAGCATGTGGACAATGGGCTCCTTGCATACACTGTGCTTTTGGCCGTGATCCTATGTGTGATAAGGTGTTTGCGTATTCAGAGGTGAAGCTACATGAGCTACAAATGGCCATGGGAAGTAACAGAATTGTGGCCGACCAGACTAACTAAGGATGTTTTGAGGTGGCGGCAGCGTCAGTGAGCATACAATTACTAAGGATATTCAGAGGTGGAGGTGGAGAATTATCTGGATGCTCAATACTATGGTGAGATTGGTGTCGGTACTCCTCTAGATGTTCACAGATTGCTTTAGAATGAAGAAAAAAACAAAGGGATAGCCTTTTGGTTAATAGCCTTAAAATCTATTATTGCATTAAAGCTTACATAGCCTTTAAAGAAGGATTATGGGATTAAAAGCCTAAAGCTTTATTGAGAAAAGCTAGAAGCACTACGTAAAGAGAAGAGGAGAAAATTTTATATAAGAGAGGTTCTAGTCTCACCATGGAATGAAGTGTGGGTAACCCTTCAGGTTGAAATATATCCCTTGCCCTCTTCGATCTTGTCATTGAGTTGTGTGTAAGGCTTGAGGTTGAGAGTGAATCCCTTGCCTTCTTCAAAGATCGCCAGCAAATTTTGGAGAAAAGGCTTGAGGACGAGCTTTAACCCCCTTGCCTACATCAAAGATACCTTCATCGTGAGCCGCTACGAACATTGGCTTGAGTTGAGCTTAAAGCATCTCGCCTTTTTTTTAAAAACATCTTCAACAAATTATTGCGTCATCAGGTTTCTGAGTCGAGCTTTGTGTTCCTCGAAATTCTTCCATAAAATTTATCATCCTACCTTCTTCTCTTCTCTCTGAAATTGAGCATTCTCCCTTGTCTTTTCCAAAACTCTTGTAATCAAAATCAAAAATCTTATGAACCTATAACTTACCGATATTTTAAATCAAGAAATTGTTTTCTCATTCAATATTCTTTTGGATAAGTTTTATTTAATCTTATTCTCCCATCTCAAAGTGTCCCTGCGATGAGCACTTCATGAACCCTCACATGAATTCCGTGCGACATGGGTCAAGTAGAAATTTTCAGAGCTTGAAATGGATGACAAACGGTCAAAATGCAGGAGGCCAGACAAGGAAAAATCCAAAATGGCCAAGAAATTTTAAACATTGGGCATGGGCCCTTTGGGGGGACCTTTGACTGTGTTTGAAAAATTTTCGTGATCGGGGGGGATGGCGTCGTGCAGCCGCCACCGACCCCATTCATGGCAACGATTGTGGCATTGGTGGTCTAAGAAAAAGCCATGGATCATACATGGGCAAGTGACTTCTACAAATTTTTGCCTTTGTTGACTGCCTCATGTTCGCACAATGGCTGCCTGGATGAAGATATTAGACCTGAGTCTTTCTCTCTCCTCCAAGAGGCTAATCACACGTAGAGAATCATGAAGAAAAGGGGATAAAGAATGCTTGTCCGGCACAGATTACTCTAGGGCCAAGATGATGTTGAGAGGCGATGTCCAACACTATTTGGGAATTGATGATGGGTTCATTGGCTACCCTGAAACTATTTATAATAACCTACAACACGCAAATAAGCGGCATGCTCATTTTTTACAAGTGATTTTTTTTATAAATGTCTTAAATGATGTGTGCATGGAAAGAGCCCCAATATGCATTGCTCTAATATAAATAATACAAATGTAAGAAGCTCAACCATTTTATAATAAAAAACTAGTAACTTGAGGTGCAAAGTCAATCCTCTGATGACTTCCAAGCTACGTGTAATTGCGGCGTTGCTAGAGACTAGCATCGAGTTTCCTTGTGCTACTAGTCTCTCTTAAATTTAAATGGTGATAGGCCTATATGCTATGCATAATCAAATAAATTAGAATTTAAAGCATTTTCAACAACCACTCACTTTTACAAACTCTTTCCTCGTAGTGTTTAGGTTTTGCATTTGTTGGATAGGTGTATTGTTCATTTTTGTTTAGTTTTTCATGTAAAAATTGATAAAAAACCATACTCTAACATAGAAAAAAGTCTAAACTGAGGCTCATCCCTCATGCTCCAGCCTTGTTATACCTTCATGAACATAAAGTATATTTTTTCCTAAATTTTTAGGCACAAAAACTAATTTTCCCTATTTTTCATATTTTTTCTCATTTTTAATTCATAAAAATGTGATATTTTCTTATTTATGTTTCTTGACTGATCATATTGACTTATGAACTTCATTCCCCGACCCGAAACGAAAGAAACCCTCATTTTTCCTCTTAAAATATATATTTTGGGTTTTAAATTATTTATTACGATCATGTGTGACTACGGGTTCTGCATTTGATCATGTGCAGCCCTCAAACATAGTGAGGCCACAACATTTAGCCGGAGGGGTGCCTCCTTTATGTTTATATCACGTTGGTGTACTACACCAAGATGTGTGGCATCTCCCTATGAGGAGGAAGGAAGGACAATCCTTGGACTACGTTCCACTACAAACACAATATCTACATTAGCAATTAGGGCAATGTGTCCCTTGGATGCTCCTAGCTGCGAGGCTATGTGGGAGTGTCTTGTGAGTGTTAGAGGCCTAGCTAGTGCTTATAGCCACCGGGCCTATTTTAGGTCTTGGCAGGTGGTGCATTTTCAAGGAGTTGCCTACAAGTGGCTGCCTTGAATCTTGGTCATATAAGGGATCTGCTAGCCTTATTCTAGAATCAAAAGTTGCTTTGAAGTGGTGGATGTTAAAATTGGTTGATTACAATTACTATAATTAGCATGATGACCAATCCAAGGAATCCCCATAACCCAAAAGATACTTTGTTCATTCTAAATGGTTTAGTGGGATTTTTAGTTAGGCATGTGATCAATAACTTTATTCTTTGCCCCAAAAGCAACACCATTCTCAAGTTTGGGTTGTTATGGGAAGTACCCATGGAGTAATCTTGAGTAATAATCCATGGGAGTTAGAGGAAAGATTAGGGAGAAAAAGTGAGGCAAGGAAGGTGCAGTCATCTATGATCCTCAATAATGGTAAGCTTTTAGAGGAAAAGATTGTGATACCATTGGTTGGAGTAATACATGCCTATGAGTGAGATATGCATCTGATGCTAGGGCCTGATGTAGTTGGGTACCAAAGCACAATTTTGCAAACCTGTAAAGCATTGGATGATATCTATATATGTGGGAAACCCTTGTTAGAGAGGAAGGTTCTATTGGGACCTATCTCTGTTTCTAGGAAAATGGTAGCGAATGAGGATAGAATTATTAAAACATCATCAGTAGGTGATGGGGTAGACTCCCTATTGTAGAGCATAGGCCTCCCTAAACCACTTTATGAGTTAGTAGAAAGCGATGAAAAGGATAATATTAACCTTCCTACACCAATAAAAGTGGAAACAGAAGAGGCCAAATACCCTAAAAGGTTGGAACTAGGTCTGGGCTGGTAAAGGAGGATCCAATGTTGCACTTAAAAGAATATGGCCTAACTTTCCTTGTAAGTGGGTGCAATGATATTCATCGGATGCTTGTATTGAGGAGAAGCTAGGAAATGGTACTCGAGCCTCCCAAGAGGGTCGATTAAATCCTTCGATGAGCAATGTAATAAATTTTTAGATGAATACGAAAAGAAAGTGCCTATGACTAAGGTTTTAGGGTAGCTTCTACAAATTAGATAGAAGTCTTACCCTTTTGCTAAAGAATACGCTATAGCCTTTGATGATATTCTCAGGCTTTGGCCAAGAAGAGCCACTATGTTGCCAGATGATGTGTTATGTGAGCTCTTTATGAGTGGTCTAGTGCTTACTACGCAAATTCAAGTAAGAATGCAAGATCCTCAATCATTAACTAAGGCCCAGATGCATGCAATTGATTATGAGTAGTATATTCGAAGATGTTGGAAAAACTTTGGAGTTTCCCCTATTCAGTGCAAGATTGAGGATAGTTTTAAATTCATTTTCTAATGCCAAGATATCCTTAGGAGAATATTTTGGTAGCCAAAATCTCCAAGTAGGAAGTGGCAATCCTATGAGCAGGGATAAGATGCCTCTTGGTGGTAAAAAAATTTCAAGCCAAGCAATTCCCATCGAGGCTTGCAACAATTCCATGAGAGGTAGCTATGGAGGCACTAGTGACAAAACCATCAAGTCTACAAGTGTGGATGAGCATCCTATGAGTGGTTCTTATCTTGCTCTTAGTCATGCTCATAAGAGACATGTGCCACCTATTAGTGAATCATGCTTTCAAGTAGATAATATTCCTTTTAGTAAAATCATGGTTCCTATGGCTAAGCACTTGGCAGAGTGGACAAAGGCAAGTGCGGACATCTCATATGAAGAAGATGCAGAATACTAAAGGTCCACTTGCGCTTGATAGAAGTTATAAGGATGTGAGGCCCAGCTAGCCATAGCAATAGGTGCACATTGAGTCCATTAGACCAATGTGGCAAATTGAGGCAATATAAGAATATAAAAAGTACTATAAGATGGGTTTGGAGGCCCAAAATTTCTAAGTGTGTGGTTGGTGTGCCAGATGGAAGGCCAAGCATTCCATGTGGATATGGTTTGATGAATTTCCAAGTGGATGTGACTGGAGGTCATATTGATACATTTGACAATATGCACAGCCCTAAGATGCATCTAGGTGATAGGCCTAGGCTTGAAGCTCCGCCTAGTTTGGGTTGTATCATTGACATAGGTAATGATCCAATTAGGGAAGGGTTGAGTTATCATAAATTTATGATTCTCCCTATAGGGGGAGTTTTTGAAAAATTTGGGACAACCAATCCGTTTGAATAATAACCAAGGAGATGAGATATATAAGCCCAAGGAGGTCACTCATTCAACTCATAGTACCCAAGAGGGGATGGGCCTTATTGCTAAGATATCAATAGAAAGGCTTGGGCTACTGGATCTACACAAGGCCAAGATCAAGCTTTGAGCTACATGGCATAAGTAGCATGGGGCTAGCCCTTACATCTCATGACATCTTTGGTGGTTCACCTTGGCTAACTAGATAAGATGCAACGTATACACCAAGCAGTCCATGTATTGGATGGAGCCAAATGGGCTATTTTTAAGGCCGAGAGGGCTATTTTGATTATTGTAAAGTGTTAAAATTAGAGGAGGTTCTATGCCAAACTTTGAAGAATTGATTTCCTTGATACTTAAAAAAGAAATAAAGTTGGGTCTAAATGCATCTAGCAGCAGCAAGAATACAAGTGGAGATAGTGGCTTTTATCACATCAAAGAGGGTGTGGTAGCCCATCTAGAGCTAGAGGCTCATCTTATGGCTGTGGGTGGTGATAGTTTTGCACATGGTCAAGGTACCTTTGGTTGTGCTGATTTCATGCCTAGAGGTAGGGGGAGAGCTTACTCTAGAGGTAGAGGATGATCTGCTCCTCCACATAAAGATGGTGCATGTAATTATTGTGGGCAGTATCGACATTTTGAAGGGGAATGCTATCATAATCAAAAAGCTATGCCTAAGGGTAGAGGAAGGACTCAATATAACCATTATGCAGGTGGCTATGGAGATGTAGGTTATGGACCTAGATATTGCTCTGCTAGAGGTCATTTATTTGCCATGGAACATGTATTAGGGAGCATGACACACCCTCCTAGTGAGGATGATTGGTTTTTGGACTCAGGGGCTACAAATCACATGACTCATCATGTTGAGTGGTTTGACACAAAACAACAAATGTAGAATGAAGAATATCTGGCTACTGGGGATGATACTTTGTGTAAAATCACTCATATGGATAGTGTGCCACTTGTCACTAGAGATGGAGTTGAAAATAAGCTTGGGGATTACTTTCTGTACCTATAATCACTAAGAACTTAGCATCAGTTGGTCAAATGTTAGACCAAGGAATGTAGGTGAGATTCAATAGATATTGATGTTTCATTGAGGAATTTTGAAATGGAAGGCTTGACAGATTGATTGTAAAAGGAAAGAAGAAAGGCAGGTTATTTGCCTCGAATCCAAGAACTCCCATCGTTCGGAATTCTATGTATGTTGAAAGTGGGCATGGTCAAGATAAGGATGTTGAATTATGGCATAGGAGAATTGGTCATGTAAACCTGCAAAGATTAAAACAAATGCAAAATAAACAGGTGGTTCATGGTTTGTTGCCCTATTTTGGTTATGTTAATTACGATCATGTATGTGAGGCTTGTCAATTTGGCAAGCAAGCTAGATTAGCATTTCCAAAGAGGGGGAGAATTAGTAGTTATCCTTTGGAAATGGTGCATTCTGATATTTGGGGTCCATGTCAGAATATATCATTGAGTTGGAGATTCATGTTTTATATCACTTTTATTGATGACTTTAGCAAAATGACTTGTGTGTATTTCATGTAGCATAAAAGTGAAGCATTTGAAATATTTTTAGAGTTTAAAGCTAAGGTTGAAAAATAGTTTGGACCCCTACATGCTAAATCATGTCATTCTTCTAAAATGAATGGTACCTCATCAGGTACCATGCAAGGATGATACACCTCATCCACTCCTCTTCTATACAAGATACTAGCTAGAATAGAAAAGCAAAGTGCTTGTTTCTTAATCTTCCTCTTCTCAAATTTTGAAAGAGCTTCTATTGCATGTGGAAAAATAATGTGTAATACATGTATACCATGATGGAGGCTCACCAAAATCCACAAAACATTCAACAATTCCTTGCAATTTTGGCAGCTTACTCCAAATCTCATAGTCAAACTTCTATAAAGATATTAACCACTTGGTTGGGTGATTCGGGGATTGAAGCTTGTTCAAAAATAAGTATAATCCCTTAGCCTTGGTGAAGAAAACCACCTTCTAATAAATAATGTAATGTCTAAACTTCTTAGTGGAAAGATCCATAGCCAAATATACTTTTTCTAGATGGCCATAATGAAGCTTCAAATGTAACATGCTTGCCTAAGCTTGTCTTGGTAGCATGTTCTTAGTAGCCCATCAAGAGATATCCTAGGAAGCGATGTCCAGGATTTTGATGAAAACCCTCGAAGTTTGCTAACTAGGCTCACTTGAGTCTACCCCCTAGTGGAATTTCTTGTTGTTCCCATGAATTTTATTCTTGATAATATTTGCTTTGGAGTTTCATGGGTCCTTGCCCGCAATAAAAGAAAATCTAATTGGTTAGTTTAGTTACGAACATTACTCTTTTGGCAATTTCATCTCAAGGTCTCTTATATATCGAGAATTAGTGTCTGTGATTACCCGTCAGAGGTGTTGTTTGATCAACACAAATCAAATATATTAAATATTTTAGGAACATAGTATCTTCCTTGTACTGGCTTAGGTTCATCTTGTACATACCCAAGTTATCCCTTGGAATTTGCAGTTAAGAATTATTTTTAAAAAATATTATATGTAGGAATTGAATAAAGTATTATTTTACAAATGTAGATTTTGTTGCCCATTCATGGGATGGTAGCCTGCTAGGTGCCCTAATTATATAATATAGTACCTAGGGATCCATGACAAATGATTGGTTGATGGTATTCACAACTTTATTTATAACCCCGGTACTCGCCATTCCATTTGTAGATTGTGTCCACAATGTTATTAGCAGCTCTTGCCTCCGTGACCTTTGTAACTTTCTTCTTTAGGGCCATGGTCATTAATCGCATGATTGAAAAGAGGATTATTGGCGAAGGAGCTTGGGGGTAATTAGATTGATGGGGGAAGGAAATCACTAAGAATTTAGAAAAATCGAGAAGAGTCTTGATTCCACCGAGAAATAGGACAGAAGGGATGGAGAATTTGATTCTAAGAGTTCATGGAATATTCTTCTTTTCTTCATGATGAGGTTTCTTGTCCTCACGCTTCTCTTGCCCCACTTTCTCTTGCTCTATACTCTTGAGAATGGCCTTTTCTCTCTTGTTCAGAGTGCCCTCAACAGCTCCCCATGTCTCCTATTTATAGTTAAATTGAAGAAGAAGGGTTGTGATCAAGAAAAAGAGCTCTTTATGTAGGGTATCTTGGCAAATCAACAATCTAGAAGCTTTCAAGGAGCAATCTAATGCTAGTGATTTGATCTTGGAGGCCCAAAAAGGTTGTCAGAGATGCCATGATTGATTCATCTCGCTCTTGGACGATCTTGCTTCAATCCAAGCCTCTCCTCAAATTGAGAAGAGGGGGAGATTATTGGAGTTAATTGCTGAATTATAGAAGGAGAATTCAAGATTTTTTATCTAGAATCAGGAATTCCAAAATTGGGGGGTTCATGGTGCCGTTTTTTTTCAATAAAAAAGGGGGGGGGAGCGGCGGCTTGTTTGTTCGACGTCTATTCTCCTTTTTCTTTATTTTCAATGCTTTTAATGTTTAAAGCTTAAAGCTTTGTGATTTATCTTACTTGCCAAGTTTTATCTAGGTTTGGTCAAATTTGACTTATGGTTCATAACTCACATTCATGCAGTGACTTCCGTGATGGACGACTATAGTTCTTATCAATCTGAGAAAATGTGGGGTTACGAACGTGAGATCATTTTTCTCGAGATCTTCTCTATTTAATGATTTAGAGTTATTCAAGTCCATTTTGTGAGGAATTGAGATGTCCTCATCTCGAATGAAACTGGGGATTTTGGTTACATAGTGATTCTTGGTCATTCCAAGTGGCATCCTCTTCAGGGTAGTCTTTCCACTTGGACAAGATACTCTCTAAAGGTTTTTCTTCTTAGAGTCTTCTCCTTCATGTCAAGTATCTTTTTTGGTTGAAGTTCAAGGACTCCTTGACTTGGCATTACAATTTGTTGGTTGTTAAGCAAATGGTTTGGGTTAGGAACATATGCTTTCAATAGACTAACATGAAATACATTATGTACTTTCAAGTTATTAGGGAGTTGCATCTTGTAGGCATTTGGTCCTATACACTTTAGCACCTTATATGGCCCACAATACTTAGGACTTATCTTCTTGAATTCCCCCAAAGAAAATGAACTTTTCTTTGGATAAAATCGTAGGAAAACCATGTCGCCTTCTTTGAAAATGTGTTCTTGCCTTCATTGATCAGCATATGCCTGCTGTTAATCCTTAGTGGCTTGAATGTCTTGCTTTATAGCTTTCACTTTTACTAGTCCATTTCTTCCAACACTTTCCTAGATGCTTCTACCCATAGGGTAGGATCGGAAAAAATTAATGGTGTAAGATAGTCTTGCCCATATAGGTCCTAAAAATAAGTCATTTGAATACTTTGATGGTATGATGCATTGTAGGCGAATTCAACCAAGGGTAGGTATTGGATCCACCATTTGGGTTCCCTATTACAATAAGCTCTCAGTATATCTTCAATAACTTGGTTGATTCGCTCCATTTGACCATCGGTTTGGGGATGGTAAGTAGTAGGGAAGCAAAGCAAGGTTTCTAGAGCTTCGAACAAACTCTTCCAAAAGTTTGAGGTAAAGAGAGAATCATGGTCACTGATAATTCTTTGGGGTAATCCATGTAACGTGAAAATTTCCTTAATGAAAAGCACAGAAATATCGGAAGCCTTGTAACTAGCTTTTACAAGAATAAGGTGTGCAAATTTTGTTAACATATCAATGACTATCATTATGGAGTTATATCCTCCTTGTACCGGGGGTAATCCAACTATGAAGTTTGTGCAAATATACTTCCGTTTCATTTGAGGGATGTCAAGTGGTTGGAGCTTTCTTGGCAACTTGACACGTTCGACCTTAATTCGTTGGCCGTTTAGGCATTTGGTGATATACTTGAGTACATCACCCTTGAGTATTTCCCAATAGAAGCTTCTTCTAACTATATTAAGAGTCTTAGCCTAACCAGGATGACCCACAAAAGGAGAATTGTGAGCATCCTAGAGTATTTTCCTTTTGAGTTATTGACTTCCAAGAATACATAGTCTTGTCTTGTAATAGGAAAGCTCCTCGTTTATGGAAAAATATTGATACTTAGTCTTGATTTTTGGATTTGAATCCTTCATGAAAATTTCTTTAAACAATCTCTAATAGCTTAGATCCTTTATTGCCTCCTCTTTAGCCATTTCTATGAGAGGGTTAGTGGTCATTGAAATCATTGTAGCAAGAGTTCCAACCCTAGAGGGTTCCTCTAGGATTATAGCACTAAGGATTGATTTACGGCTTTAGGGAATCCGCAATCACATTCTCCTTGCCTTGTCGTTACTTGATTTCAAAGTCATTCTTGCAAGGTCTCAATCCATCGGTGTTGTCTCATATTGCGATTTGGCTAAGTAAAAATCCACTTTCGGCTTTAATGATCAGTGACTAGAGAAAAATTATTACCAAGCACGTAATGTCTCCATAAAGGCATGAATTGTTGAGATATCGAGCTCCACTCGTGATATGCCAGGGTGACCGTTGTGCATTTATGTCACCGACGTGTCAGTTGCAGATGCGGTTGGTACACCGCCCATGAATAATAGCTACATGATAGCTATCCTTATCTACTCTAGTTCGTGCCTCAATTAGTATGCCACCTTAGTTAGTTGAGTTTGGTTTGAGACCCATATATAGGGTTCTTCTATTTCTTTGTACTTGAGTTCTTTTGGCTTACACAACTAAGAAGAGGAAAACTGTTTTCAGCCTCTACCCTTGTGTGTATTCCCCCATTGTGCAAGCAAGAAAGCTACAAGTGAGACTCCTTCCTTCTCTCCCACAATCTTGACATGGTATCAGAGCCTTGTTCATGGTAAGAAGCTCAAGAAAGCAAGCCAAGCTCGCGGTGTTCTGGTAAGAGGAGCAGTGTTGCTTTCATTTTCTGTTTTGGGAGCAGATCTATGCAGGTAGCACAGCCAGAAATTGCGAAAGTGCAGTGTCTCAGGTTGAGACGCCCTTCACGGTGAAGCAAGAGGGCAGTATATGCTGCGGGCGAGGGCTTTAGCCCTCGGCAACCCTGTTTTTTTGATTTGAGGCCATTTCGGGGCCTGTTCTGGAGGCAGAATTTTTCATGCACACACTCAGGAAAAGGCCCAGTTTTATGCTGTGCAGCCATTGTTCTACACATCGGTGAAAAGTTACTGTAGAAATTGCATCGTATGCTTGTGTGCAGAGACATTGGGAGTTACAGAATCATCCTTGGTTCCTGTTTATGCAAAATTGTCACTAGGAAGTGACTGTGTAGTCAAATACCACTTTTGCCAGTTTTGCATATTTGCCCTTGTGAGGGTGAAGCTGTGTTTTTTGCAGTGACAGAATTTTTTGCAGTATTCTGTAATGGCGCCTGATTCTCTTTCACAGATTGTAACTGAAAAGCTTGACAAGAACAACTTCCAAGCATGGAAGTTTAGAATAACGAATTTCCTTATGGGAAAAGGATATTGGGAATTTGTTGCAGGAAATGAAGAAGAACCAGTTCTTCCTGATATTCCCAATCAACAGCAAATGCACGCATTCAAAGCATGGCATGAGAGAGCCAGGAAAGTTATGTACTGGCTGTCTATCAGTATTTCAGACTCTATGATTGTGCATATTCAGGATGCAAGTATGCCAAAGGAGGCATGGGATACTTTGTCAAAAATGTATAGCACAAATATGCAAGCCAGGAAAATGCAGCTCAAGCAAGAGTTGCATAATGTGCAAAGAGAAAATATGAGCATCAATGACTACCACATGAAGGTGAAGAAGATTGCAGATGCACTTGCTTCCATTGGATCGCTAGTGGAAGATGATGATTTAGTTTCTGTGACCTTGAATGGTCTAGGAAAGGATTATGCACAGTTTCGGACATCCATTTCAGTTCGTGAAAGATTTTTTGATTTTGAGGAGTTGATTGCTCTTCTAATTTCTGAGGAGCAGAGAAATGGTGGTGCATCTTCTTCAGGAGGAACTTCAAAGGAAGCTGTCTTCTACTCAAATGCTGGAAGAGGTAGAGGTAGAGGTAGAGGAGGCCAATTTGGAGGCCGTGGTAGAAATCAGAATATGCAGCAAACTCAAGAAAACCAGTCCTATGGAGGAGGACGTGGTAACTCTAGAGGCAGGGGGAGCCAAAGAGGTCGTGGTGGATGGCAAAGAGGCCAAAATGCAAACAATAATGTTGAATGCTACTACTGTGGTAAAATGGGTCATATGGCTAAGGACTGCTATAAAAAGCAGAATGACATCATGAATGGAAAACTGCAACAAGGAAATTATGCATCTTCTAGTAGACAGGGTGATGACAGAAATGAGCATTTATTTATGGTGCAGCACATGAATAATTCTGTGACAAGTGCAGAAGAAAGCAATGATGTATGGTATGTTGACTCAGGTGCATCAAACCACATGACAGGTCATGTAGAATGGATGGAGGATGCAAGGAAAATGGAAAAACCAGGATTTGTGGAGACTGGTGATGATACTGCACATCCTATTGTGTAGATTGGAAAAATTCCTTTGTCTATGCAGGATGGGAAAAAGAAATACATGTCCGATGTATTTCATGTCCCGAATATCACCAAGAATCTGGTTTCTATTGGTCAAATGGTTGAGCAGGGCTTGCAGGTCAGATTTAATCCTCATGGATGCTTTGTTGAGGATATGAAAAATAAAGGTCGCTTGATAGCAAAAGGAAAGAAGAAGGGCAGAATGTTTACGTTGGATGCAGACATGCCTGAATTGAGTGCAGCAATGTTTGCACATGGGACCGGTGTAGTTGCAGATATTGATATCTGGCATAAACGCATTGGTCATGTTAATGTACAGCGACTTAAATCAATGCAGGCCCAAAATATTGTTGCAGGATTGCCTAAATTCAAGGTTGCAGAAATGCATAAGGTATGTGAAGCCTGCCAATTTGGAAAACAGGCAAGGAAACCATTTCCTAGACATGTTCAAGAGAGTCACAAGCCATTGGAATTAATCCACTCTGATGTGTGGAATACTAAAGCTGCATCTCTTGGAGGCTATCATTATTTTGTCACTTTTATTGATGACTATAGCAGAAAAGTTTGGGTGTATTTTATGAAAAAGAAAAGTGAAGTTTTTGGGCATTTCAAAACTCTTAAAGCTATGGTTGAAAAAGAAACAGACTTGCAAATAAAATGCCTAAGGTCAGATGGAGGGGGAGAGTACCTCTCAAATGAGTTTGCAAGGTTCTTGCAGGAGCATGGCATAAAGCAGCAATATTCATGCAGTCATAC
This sequence comes from Lygodium microphyllum, assembly GCF_053477565.2. Lineage (NCBI taxonomy): Eukaryota > Viridiplantae > Streptophyta > Polypodiopsida > Schizaeales > Lygodiaceae > Lygodium > Lygodium microphyllum. The sequence goes on from NC_141143.1 coordinate 10,047,377, forward strand.
CCCACAACAAAATGGAATTGCAGAAAGGAAAAATAGGCATATTGGAGAGGTATCTCGTGCCATGCTCAATGAAAAAGACTTGCCAGATTTTTACTGGATTTTTACTGGGCTGAAGCAGTTGCTACAGCAGTCTACATAATGAACAGGACTCCCACTGCAGCAATACATGGCATGACTCCAGAGGAGAGGTATACTGGTAGGAAACCAGATATTTCTCATTTAAAAATTTTTGTTTGCATTGCCTATGTACATGTGCCAGATGAGTTGAGATCTAAGTTGGATCCAAAAGCTGAGAAGTGCATCTTTATTGGTTATTCTCTGCAGCAAAAAGGGTATAAATGCTATAACCCTTCTACTCGTAAGTTTACAGTGAGCAGAGATGTTGTTTTTGATGAGATGAGTAGCTGGTATAAACCAGTAAATGTGATTGATAATGTAGATGCACAAAATGGTAATGTTGCACAGAACTCACAGCAGCAGTCACAAGATATTAGTGGACCTGGAGCGTCCTCTAGCAGTGGTTCACATTCTTTGCCATGGACAGGCGGATTGAGATCAGGAGAATCTTCTCAAAGCAGTGCAGACAGTGGTATGAAGGTATTACGAAAAGGAAAAGAGAAGGTAGATCAGCCCATGTTTGATGCGAATGCAAGTCACTCTTATGTGGATGGTGAATCAAATGGCTCAGAATAGAGCATTGATGATGAGTTGGGTATTCCTTCTATTGTTACACCTGGAGTAAGGAAGACCAGGGATGTTTTGAGAGCACCTAGGAGTGAACCTACTTTGCGCAGGTCTACGAGAGCTAGGTATCCTGTGGATAGGCTGAAATATGATGGATTTACAGCCATTCACTATGCATATATGGTCAAAGTGATACAGGAACCAGAACCCACTTCTTTTGAGCAAGCCATGGGAAAAGAAAAATGGGAGAAAGCCATGGATGAAGAAATGGATGTCTTGGAAGCAAATGCTACATGGGAGTTAGTACCTTTGCCTAAAGGTAAGAATGCAATTGGTTGTAAGTGGGTTTATAAGGTGAAGCACAATGCAGATGGTTCTGTGAACAGATACAAGGCAAGATTAGTAGTCAAGGGGTATGCACAAACATATGGCATTGACTATGAAGAAACATTCAGTCCGGTTGCAAAGATGGCAACCCTAAGAGCAGTCATTGCTATGGCTGTATCAAAGGGATGGTCTTTACATCAGATGGATGTAAAGAATGCCTTCTTGCATGGTGATTTGCAAGAAGAGATCTATATGGAGCAGCCACCAGGTTATGTGCATGTTGTTCATCCTGAGTTTGTTTGCAGGTTGAAGAAAGCCTTGTATGGCTTGAAGCAAGCACCTAGAGCATGGTCTGACAAGATAGGACAATATCTTGTCACTATTGGCTTTCAGATTTCCAAGGTAGATTTCTCACTTTATGTGAGAAAACAGAGAAAGGTATTATGCTACTTGTCATTTATGTTGATGATTTGATTATGACAGATGACAGTGATGAAGATATCCTTCATGTGAAAATGCTATTGAAGCAGAAGTTTGAGATGAAGGATTTGGGAGAGCTGCGTTATTTCTTGGGCATTGAGGTGATTAGATCACCAAGTGGGATACAGCTCTTGCAGAGGCAGTATGGATTGGACATGCTGTCCAAATATGGGATGACAGGCTGTAAGCCTATTTCAGTTCCTTTGGAGTAGAATGTGAAGCTGAGCGCAGATGCAGGTGAGCTTCTGGAAGACCCTACTATGTACAGACGCATAGTAGGAAGCTTGATTTATATGACTATTACCAGGCCAGATTTGAGCTATGCTGTTGGATTGGTAAGTCAGTTTATGCAGGCTCCAAGGAAACCGCATTTGGATGCAGCTAGACGCATACTCAGGTATGTGAAGTCCACATTGCAGTATGGACTATTTTATGAGACTGGGGTTCAGATACAGTTGCATGGATACACTGATGCTGATTGGGCTGGTAGCATTTCTGATAGACGATCTACCAGTGGATATGTGTTCTCTTTTGGGAGTGCTGCAGTCACTTGGAGCAGCAAGAAACAGCCTACAGTTGCCTTATCCAGCACAGAGGCTGAGTACAGGGGCGCAGCAATGGCTGCATGTGAGGTAGCTTGGTTGCATAAGCTACTTTATGATATGCATCAGCCTACAGATGGGCCAGTTGTCATTTATTGTGACAACATGAGTAGTATAAACTTGGCAAATAACCCAGTCTATCATGCTAGAACAAAGCACATTGAGGTGCATTATCACTATGTGCGGGAGAGGGTTTTACTAGGTCTTATTGATCTAGTTTATGTCAGCACAGAGGATCAGGTAGCTGACATATTCACGAAGGCATTGGGTGCAGAGAAGCTACGCAAATTCAGAGACCTGCTTGCTGTGCAGGAATTGGGATTGAGCTCGAGGGGGAGTGTTGACATATCGAGCTCCACTCGTGACATGCCAGGGTGACCATTGTGCATTTATGTCACCGACGTGTCAGTTGCAGATGCGGTTGGTATACCGCCCATGAATAATAGCTACATGATAGCTATCCTTATCTACTCTAGTTCGTGGCTCAGTTAGTATGCCACCTTAGTTAGTTGAGTTTGGTTTGAGACCCATATATAGGGTTCTTCTATTTCTTTGTACTTGAGTTCTTTTGGCTTACACAACTAAGAAGAGGAAAACTGTTTTCAGCCTCCACCCTTGTGTGTATTCCCCCATTGTGCAAGCAAGAAAGCTACAAGTGAGACTCCTTCCTTCTCTCCCAGAATCTTGACATGAATTACAACAAGTAATTCTAGATCATGTGTGGTATAGTTTCTTTCGTGGATCTTTAATTTTCTTGAAGCATAGGCTACTGGATGTCCTTCTTACATAAGAAAACAACCTAGACCAAGAGAGCTTGCATCAGTTATGACTTCAAATTCTTTTCTTAGGTTGGGTAGCCTTAAGATAGGGGTGGTTACCAAACTCTACTTAAGCTTCTCAAAGCTAGATTATTCAGCAAACATCCATGTAATGGAGACCTACTTTTTGAGAAGGTCGGTGGAAGGCGTAGCGATTGAGGCATAGTCTTTAATGAAGACTTTATACCAATCTATTAGCCCTAGAAAGCTTCGCACTTCCTTGACCCTTATTAGGGGTGGCCAATCTTATACATCTTGTATCTTGGCAGGAGCCACTGAAATGCCATCTGCCAATACTATGAATCTGCTTCTTGAAGAAGGCACATTTCTTCTTTTTAGCATACAATTTGTGGGCCCTCATTGTTTCAAGAACTATTTGTAGATGTGATCCATGGTCTTCTTCATTCTTGGGATATGTTAAGATATCATCAAAGAAGACGAGGACGAAGTCATCAAGGTAGGGTTGGAAAACATCTTGCATCAACCTATTGAAGGTGGTAGGAGCATTTGTTAACCCAAATGACATCACAATAAACTCATAATGACCGTAAAATTAGTTTTAGGGATATCTTCCTCCTTAATTATTAGTTGATAATATCGTGATCCCAAGATCGATCTTTGAAAAGACCTTTACTTCCTGGAGTCGGTCAAGCAACTCATCTATCCTGGGAATTGGATATTTGTTCTTCACTATCACTTGGTTTAATCTAGAGTTATTGATACAAAGGAAAAGTATTTCGTCTTTCTTTTTTTGAAATAAAACTGGGGCTCCCCATGGTGAATTACTTGGCCGACTAGTCTAATAGCTACTTGAGTTATTTTTTTGGCTCAATGGCTTTAGGAATTGACATTTGGTAGGGCTGTTTGGCAACGGGGATAGCGCCTTGAATTTCATGATCTACTTCCCTTGGTGGAAGCTCTGTCAAGTCTTCTAGAAAAACATCCATATATTCTTTTAGCCAAGATGGTTAATCCTTTGCTTTACTATCCTACTTGGCTTTGTTGGGTTTAATTAGATAGACGGGTAATCCTTTCTTTAGCCCTTTTATTATTCAAGAAGCTTTAGCTAGTTGAACCTTCAGGTTCCGTGCTTGTCCTTGAGTGGTTACTTGCTCTCCCTTTGAGTTTTCAAATGTGATTTGTCCCTTCCTGCAATGGATATGGGCATTATTTGAAATTAACCAATCCATTCCTAGCAGATATTCGTAAGGCCTAAGGTTCATAATTCGAAAGTTCTTTTTCAAAAAATTACCACCCAAGCTAAATTCAACCTTGCTAGTTTGTTGTGTTGATAGAACTTCTTTGCCATTTGCCAACTCCACAAGAAATCTAGGTGCAAGAGTAGTGTTTATGCCTAGCCTTTTTGCACATTTTGGTGATACAAAAGAGTGGATACTTCCACAGTCAATTAAAATTCGAAAGGGTTTACCTTGATAATTTGCAGGTGTCTAAATTACTAAGAATTGGCAATTTGGACCCTTCTTATTGAGAGTGGCATGTACTCTGGCTCTTTCCATATTGGATTCTATTGTGGGATCTTTATCATTACTGACCTCCTTTGGGTTTATTCCAACAACCTTTCCCCTAGCATCTTGGCTTTGTCTGCAAAACTGACCTTGGCCAAGCTTTGAGAAGTGCCTCTTGAAATGTCTCGGTTCCTTGCAATAGAAGCACCTTGGAGCCTCATTTCTCCTTCCTATGGATATAAAGATTCCCACTGCATTTGATTTGGCCTTCCTTCTTTGTCTTATTTGGTTAGTATTGCCCTTGGGCTCTTTTTGCATAACCTTGGAAATTTTCCTTATTTTGATTGTTTCTATTCCAAATTTTTGCATTTCTTGGCCTTTGTTCAATCTCTTGAACTATTGAAGTTACTTGGATCAATGCATCCTGTAAATCCGATGGTCTCATTGATTCAAGATGCATATTCAAGGGCAGATTTAGACCATTGCAAAATTTGGATACTTGCTATAAAACATCCATTGTATGTGCATATTTTAGAAGTGTTATGAATTTTGAGTGGTAGGCTTCTAGGCTTAGGATTAACTACTTTAGATTGAAGAACTTGTTTATCTTCTAGGCTTGATATATGGGTGGAAGATATATCCCATGCACAACACCCTTAATCTTGTCTCAAAATATTGAGCTTTCAGATATTCTTTGGTCCTTCCACCATTGTTTCCACCAAAGATGGAAATCTCCTATGAGTTTTAGTTTGGTGATCATAGCTTGATTTGACGATGCAGTCCCTGTAGCAATGAAATAGTATTCCGTATATTTTATCCATATTTTTGCTTCAGTTGGAATTCCCTTCCCTTTACCATCAAACTCTGATGGCTTGTACTAGTTAAGAACTTTCTTCTCTTGAGCTTTCATAGTATTGAGATTTCGGGTGACGTTGTGGGGAGTTATGCAACTTTATGATTAATTTTCTCTCCAATCATATTCAAAAAAAGATGTTTACTTGCTTAATCTACCTCATTCGTTTAGGAAAGAAATTATGTACTACTTGTTCGTCCAATAATTATCAGGGTTTACACTTCAAAAGAGAGTTTTAATTTTAATTTTTTTAAAAGTCTCATCATAGGAACAATATCTATCCACCATTTCCAATTTATCAAGGAGACAAATTGATGGACAAAAATAATTATTTATGCCAATAGGAAGAGAATACATTATTCAAGTGGTTCAGTGCTCGTATTATTCTTGGGAAAGGTTCTTCTACCACAATCTAGGCATGGCATTGTGATACATCCATCACATAGTAATTAGAATTCTGAGAATAGATATCTAGAAATCTATATTTCAAGGGAAGATCAGGTAATCCATCTTTCTTGTAGTCGCAGCAACTGGAGCGTCGTACAACCATGACTCAATCATCTGATATAACCCTTGTAACCTCCTCATAGATGTACTAGTTTGATTTGACCTATCGCCCTTTAATGAACATATTTGAGTTTACTCTAACCTCATAGAAGAGATAAATCTTGGCAACCTTAAGGGCTGTTATCCACCTTAACCTCTTTAAATTATTCTAGAGGTAAGCAAGATAGTTTGCGCCAATGTAACAATACCCTCCACTTAACATCCATCGCCTTTCATAATACAGGGGTGAAGGATTGTATATTTGATCTAATATTTGCATCATCGAGTTTCTCCAACTAAAACTAGAGGAGTGCATTGCTAACATAAACATAACTTGGAAAATCAAGAATTGTTCCCAAGGTTTGTCTTTCTATCAAAAATCAAGAACATATATTAACAATAGAAGAGTTTCACTATTTAAGAAAAAGATATTTTATGCTCTAAATATAACTATTTTTATTTACTTGCATTGCATCCTAGGTCAATGTGTGCTTTGATACCAACTGTAACACGTCCGCCCAAGCGTTCCTTGGTAGCACATTCTTAGTAGCCCATCAAGAGACATCCTAGGAATCGTTGTTTGAGATTTTGATGAAAACCCTTGAATTTTGCTAACTAGGCTTGCTTGATTGTTCCTACTAGGATCGGCCTAAGTCTTTTTGGTCAAATCAATTACTAGTGGTTGATTAGTATTAGCAGTTCGAGATTCCATCCCTTATTGGAATTGCTGATTGAAACGGGCTTACGATGCATTGGGTTCTAAGAGAAGGGGAGAAGTATGATACTTTAATCCTTTCTCCCCAAGGTTCTAAATGATGTGAGTTAGGATTTTTGGTCTCTAATGGTCCATCAAAAGTGAAATTTTTATTCCTTCTTAGGAAAGCTCTCAACTTATTGAGACCACCCAACCATAGGTCTGGATCCGTCGGGGTCCATCCTCCCACTTTCCTCGAGAGAGTGTTTTTAATTACTAATTACCTACCACTTTAGGTTCAATATATAAAAATAGCTTCTTTGAATTATCTTGTGATACAAATTTGTTACATGTCTTTAATTCATGACACAAAAATAGAATAAAGAAATTCCCTTTTAATAGTTTCTTTTAGAAAAATGACTTTTTACAGTGTTTTCTATTTGAAGGTATTATTCTCTTCAAGTTCTATTTCCCAACTAGTATTGCAACTTCCAGGATAGTCTGGAAATCGAAGGGTAGTTGACAATTAATAAGAGCTTAAGGAGTTTATGACCAGAGCCCCTTGGTATCCTCACCTCCTTCTACCGACTAGAGTTCCTTACGTTAAGACCTTTCGTGTCATGATTGGTCTATACTCACCTCATACTCACTAACGCGGAACAAAAGGAAAAACCCCTTGGAGTAGGTTTTTTTCACGCTGGCCTTGGGGAGATCTAGCGCCATTAAGAACACTGCCTTAGTTGACATTCTATGCTCATTGGAATACCGCCTTAGTCGATGATCTATACTCAGCCACCCATCTTTTAGCCTGGTGATTTTAGGAAATATCAGTACCTAACTTACAATCACAAACATCTTATTTTGAATGCATTACTTTTAACAAATTTATTTCCAAGACAAATCTTTTCTTTCCAAAAATGATAACATCAAGGCAAAATTAGTGTAAGTAGCAAAATTAGCATAAGTGACAATACCTTCCAATAGTCTTCCCACATTTTCCCTTCCTCGGGATCTACCTGGACTGAATCTAAACAAGAAATTTATTCTTGAGAATAACTGCTTTGGAGTTTTGTGGATCTTTGCCTGCAATAAAAGAAAATCTTGGTTAGTTTAATTACAAATAGTATTCTTTGGCAATTTTATCTCAAGGTCTCTTATATACCAAGGATTAGCATCCGTAATTACGCATGGGAGGTTTCCTTTGATCAATAAAAATAAAAAATATTAAATCTTTTAGGGACACATTACCTTCCTTGTACTTGCTTAGGTTCATCTTGTACAAACCCAAGTTACTCCTTGGAATTTGTAGTTAAGATTTCTTTTTTAAAAATATTATATGTAGGAATTTAATAAAATATTATTTTACAAATGTAGCTTTTGTTGCCCGTTCATGGGATGGTAGCCTGCTAGCTGCCTTAATTATAAAATATAGTACTTGAAGATCCATGATGCGCGATTGGTTGATGGTATTTGTAGCTTCTTTTGTAACCCCAGTACTCGTCATTCCATTTGTAGTGATTGTGTCGGTAGCGTTATTGGAAACTCCTACCTCCACAACCTTTGTAACTTTCCTCTTCAGAGCCATGGTATTTAAGCGCGAGATTGAAAAGGGGATTTTTGGCAAAGGAGCTTGGGGATAATTAGATTGACAGAATTTTGATTGATGGGGGAAGGAAATCACCAAGAATTTAGAAAAATTGAGAAGATTCTTGATTCCAACAAGAAATAGAATAGAAGGGATGGATAATTTGATTCTAAGAGTTCGGGGAATATCGTTCTTGTCTTCGTGAAGAGGGTTCCCGTCCTTACACTTCTTTTTCCCCACTTCCTCTCGCTCTATACTCTTGAGAAGAGCCTATCCTCTCTTTTTCAGACTGCCCTCAATTGCTCCCCATACCTCATATTTATAGCTAAATTGAAGAAGAAGGGTTGTGGCCAGGAAGAAGAGTTCTATATGGAGGGTATCTTGGCAAATTAAAAATCTAGAAGCTTTCAAGGTGCAATTTGATGCTTGCAATTTGATCTTGGAGGCCCTAGAAAGGTTGCCAGAGATGCCATGACTGATTTGCCTTGGCTCTCAAATGATCTTGCTTCAATCTAAGCCTCTTGTCTGTAATGTGTCCACTAGAATCATCCAGGACACGTCTTAGCAGTCCATCGGAAAGGATGTCTAGAAAGCTCCGCCCCCTTGTCTTACGACAAGGACGAACCATTCCTAAAGATATTGTCTTGATCTAAGAGGGGAAAAACTAGTTGCATTACATCATAACTCACGTAAGTACGCGATTCATTTCCTCTAGAGTCGCAATCCCTAACTACTCTTGTTAAGACCAAGCACCTGCTAAAATTCACATAACTTCCATTGATCCTACTAGGACCTGGATTCACGATTCATGCTACTAAGCTTTTAGGGCTTTATGTTGAAATGAACCGTGTAGCCTTTCCCTAACTACATTTCTGAAAGAAATATTCGTACACTGAATGAATGAAATTCTTACGTGTGATGAGTGTGCAACATGCAATCCTTTCCTAACTACACGTAGTTAAATGAGAGTTATGCCAATTGAACCTAGAGTTAACCTATTTAATGCAGCCCTTAGAATTATTCCCATGCTTAGCTATTTCCTACGCGTGATAACGACTTCCTCAATGAATCATTACCAAGAAGATTTATCTAAAAATGTGACATGCCATTAATCTTTCCATGCCTAGTAAAAAAAGGTGTACCTCAATAATTTCAACCTTGTAATGAGGCAACAGTTGACCTAGGCTCGTCACTTTTGAATGCACAAAAGGAAACTTACTGGTAAAGTCCTAAAAATGCATAGGCACCTTATGTTCTTTTCATTCATTCCATTGAACGTACCAATGACCAATTTTCATATCTTGAGCTAATTCTAGTAAATGTTCAAATAGCCAATTCATTTTTCAATTGCATTTAACTTGACTAGTTGAATTTGAACATGCATGAGTGCTTCCTAATCCATGAAGTTATCGTGACTAATTCAATACTTTTGTGTGGAATCCAAATAGATAAAACCTGGATATGTGGACTCCGGGAAATATCCACGTATATACTAGGAGAAGATCCTCCCGCACGCGCGCCTTGTGGCTTTTTAGGGCCATTGTAGGCATGATCTCGGCTTGTGGTTTGCCTTCGCGGTCTACCAATTTACTCAACTTGGTATGCAGCCTTATGATCTTTGCCTTTCCCCATCGTACATAGGAAATTCCTTCGCGGGACTTAAGATGAATGGTGCTTGCGGAAAAAGGGGCTTTATGAGCTTCTTAGGAAGAAACCGGGGTGGTGGCTAGGAATGGGTTTACGGATGGCTTGTGGGCTTCGAAGCCTATTTTCGGAAAGGCTCTTACGATGGGTCTCACGGGAAGGGAGCTTTATAAGCTTCTTCTTCTTCTCTTCAAAATTCCAAGGCTAGGAATGGGCTTGTGGGTGATTGATGGAAGGGGCTTATAGGCTTCTCCTTCTTCTCTTCAAAGCCCGGGCTAGGGGGCTTGTGGGTGTTACAATGGAAAAGGGGTTTAAAAGGAACCTGTGGGGGTAGAATGGCTTTATGGGGAATTCATGGGAAGGGGGTTAGAAAACGGGGGGGGGAGGGGTATAAAGGCTTGTGAAAGTTGTAATGGAAAAGGGGGCTTAGATTCCAAGAAAAAGGGGGTGTAAATATCACTTAGGAAGGGGGCTTATGAAAGCCCCCTTAGAGCTTTCAAGAAGCTTCTTGAAGCTTCTCTCGTTAAACCACGTGGACGAGAGTATGGTGGCCGACTATATGCAGAGCTGGTGACGTCCGTCATCAGCCGGTGGCTTCACGAATCAGGCGGCCTGGCGCTCTTCTACGGACTTCCTCCTTCACCCCACGACGGTCTTCAGCAGCCTCACAACCTCTCAGCTTCACCGCGACTCCCGCCTTCTCACCCCTTTCCACAATCCTCTCAGACTGCGGCGTTATGGCCCTCCCATGACAATAGGAATTGTAATACGGGGACGGCTGATGCTGCGTCATCCCCCCCTCTCCTCCCTCACGGCCGCCTCCTCCTTCACGGCCTCCCCCTTCACACGGATCACGTGGGGGGAAACTATTACCTTCATGCGGATCACTGGGGGGGGGGGGGGGGGGGGGGCGAACCACTGTTATTGCCAGCAACAAGGGGGGGTTCATTGTGGTTTGACGATAAAGGGGAGGGGGAGCTCTCTACTACGTCTACGTCCATTGGAGGGGGGGGCCTGTTCTGCCGTAAACGCAGAAGGGGGGATTTGGCAGAGGTTGGAGGTGGCGTGATAGCCCGTGGCGGAGAGTGGCGGCACTAGTAGCCATCCCAGCGGCTGGTGGCGGCTCCCTTTTTCAATGCGGCGACGACGTACGCAGCCTCCCTCCTACCCTCCTCTGATACAGCATGGCCACTGGCAGCTCATGTAGCAACTCCTCCCTCCACACGGTGCATCACGGCACATTGGCAAAGATGTCACTCTTCCTCCCCCCTCACGATCACTCCACATGATTTATATAAGTGAGGGGAGGGGATCCTCCCTCCCCCCACGCGGCATCCTGCATGGGTTCACCCCTTGTACGAGCTCCAGCGAGACGAGCTTAGTCATCCGCGCCTCACTTCCTTCCCTCCAAGACGGCCTTCGGCTGGAGGGAAAGAAGGCTAATAATTTTTATAAAGAAATTAAAAATCCATATCTCCATCCATTATCCCTTTGGCCTCCTACCAAGAGGATGTTTCCCTGTAGGTGATGCGGTTTTTGATCCTCGGTCCCGGTTGACCAATGCGGAGTACTCCTTTGCGTACGGTCATAAGTCAACTACCGGAAATGGAGATAATCTTTTCACGAATTTACGGTGTGCGGGAGGTTGGTCTAGTAATATTTTTATTCAAACGGAAATATTACATCGTCGAACTGAGAAGAGGGGAAGATTTTTGGAGTTAACTGCTGAATTACAATAGGAGAATTTAGGATTTTTCATCCAAAATTGGGGGGTTTATAGCGCCATTTTTTTTCAATAAAAATAGGGGGAGCGTTTGTTTGTCGATGTCTTCTTCTCTTTCTTTATTTTCAATGCTTTAAAGCTTTAAAGCTTAAAGCTTTGTGATTTATCTTACTTGCCAAGTTTTAAATGGGTTTTCTCAAATTTGACTTACGGTTAATAACTCACGTTCATGTGATGACTTTTGTGGACGGATTGCTCCAGTCCTTATCAATCCGAGAAAATGTGGGGTTACGAACCTTAGATCATTTTGCTTGAGATCTTCTCTATTTAATGATTTAGAGTTCTTCAAGTCCATTTTGTGAGAAGTTAGGAAGATTTGAAATTAAAGTTAGGATATCACATTGAAACACCTAATTTTTGGCTAGCAAATGCAATTGGATGATAAATCCGTGCTTCCCAAATTCGAGATAGGCTATGCAACTGATATTGTGCATAGTCGCAAACCATAAAGATATAGAAAATTTCACCCCTTTGAGGAGCCTTAAGTACTAGTGTTTTGGAAAGTTTCATCTTAATATTCTCAAATGCTACCTCACATAGTTCAGTCCATTCAAACACATGGCTATGCTATAAGAGGTTTGTCAAAGGCAAAGAATGCTCAACCAACACATTAATGAACTGACAAGATAAAACTATAAACCTCCCTAGGGCCGATGGGTGGGCTCATGGCCACAATGATTGCTTCTTTCTCAGAATTAGTGGCAATACATGCTGCACTCAAAACATGGCCCAACAACAAGCCATAAGGAGCCCCGAATACACACTTCTAAGGATTTAGCATGATATATTACTCATGGCAACACTCAAAATATTTACATAGAATAATAAGCTATCTATTTTAGATTATGATAGCCTCCAAATCATCTATAAAGACCTTAAGTTCTTTAGGGGAAATATCGATGAACATCTTGTCAACCATCCTTTGTTAAGACCTAGGGGCATTGCATAAGCCAAAAGCCATAACATGGTATGCAAAGGTACCAATGATAGTGATAAATGTGGTTTTATGCTTGTCATCTTTAGCTATGGACATTTGATTGTAGCCCATGAAACAATCCATGAAAAAATACGTATCTTGCCCTACTAAGTGATCTAGGATCTGATCGAAAGCACAAAGGGTAGTAATCCTTCACAGGCTACTTATTTAGCTCCTTGAAATCCACCCATAAGTGAATTGGATTGTTTTTCTTCTTCCTTATCACAACTGACGAGCACCATTCATTAGTGTGTTCAACAAGAAAAATTAAACATGTCTTCCTTAGATGCATCAATTTTGAAAAAAGTTGCTCCCTTAGCTCAAATGTCATTTGTCTAACCTTCTGCCTTACTAGCTTATTGCCTTCTTTCAATGGGATCATATGCACATCAATAGTAGGGGAAATCCCCTTGAATTCATCATAGCTCCATTCTAATACATCCTTAAACTCTTGTACAAGCGACACATAGTCTACACAATCATCGGATAATATAGTATCGAGTTTGATTGGACAGGGATAATTAGGAGTCCCAAGATCCAACTCTACTACATGGATGTCACGTGTCCAACCTTTTGGCCCTATCAACTCATTCAAACACATTTCATAGGGCTCCTCCATTGTGGAACCCTTATCAAAATCACTCGAGCTACTTGATGTTCCCATGGCAATGGTGCCCTCAAGTGTGTCCCATTCTGTAGTGGGAGGTAAAGCCCTTTTGATTCAATGGATGCTTAGGGTAAGCATCCAAAAGTGTTCTCTCAAACCCATGCCCAAAGATCAACTCACCAGTTGTGATATCCACCAAACAATCATAGTGTAAGATCCATGGCCGTCCAAGCAACAACTAATAGCTTGACCCCCTAGTGAATCAAATAACAAAGAAGTCAAAAACAAACTCAATATGAGCTACGGTTACATATACTTGAGATACCACTCCTTCTAGCTTTCTCAAATTGTCATCATCCATTTTTAGGATCATTATGATATTTTGGATGGGTAGATCAAGCCTCTCCAATAAGTCCATACTCATTATGTTTACAAATGAGTCCAATTCTATCACTCCACATTTATCAAAATGCAATCCACATACGTGTGCGCTCTAGTGCAATGTTTCTCCACATGCTCCCACCATTTACTACCCACTCAATTGACATCAACGGGGTGTAAAACATAACCTTTTTGTAGGATTCTCTTGAAATCCTTATGAACATTTGGCAAAAATTGAACTAGTTGTAGCGAATCCACATTTAGTTTGACTTCACATATATCACATTTGCTAAATCAAACTCATGAAAGTTTGCTAAAGTCTTCTTCTCTTATTACAACATCCTCTCTTTTGAATTTTTGATAGCCTTAACAACCTCCTTTTATTTTGACTTGCACTTGCTCTTAACCACCAACTTCTTTAAGATACCTTCAAGCTTAAGAGGACCTACCTAAGTGTTAGCATTTGTTACGACCTTCTTGTTAACCATACTAGGCTTAGGGTTAGCTTTTCTTGTACTTAGGTCATCACTCTAAACCTCTTTCATTTTCTAGTCCCTAGTGACTACTCTTACATTGTTAGAGGTTGCATAGTCATCAATTACAAGTGTCTCTACCAAACCAACCCCTCTAGGCATTCCCTCTAGGGTGGCTTTTTCCCTTTGCAATATTTTCGTAGGGCCCTCCCCACAAGTATTCACATCATTTGTATGATGATTCACTAGCCCATGTTGTTGATTGCCTTGGTGGAGTGAACTAATTATACTCTAACAAGTATTAGCCATATGCCCTAACTTCCCACATATGTTGCACTTCACATGAGGAGAATTATGTGGGAGGTGTTGACCACCACACTACTTGTAGCTAAATCTTGATGGACCTGCATCAGTAGGCTTTGTATTGCCTAGAATATTTTGTTGATGCTTCAAGAAATTAATGTCCATTGCTATCAGCTAATATTGTTGAGTAATCATGCTATTGTAATGTTTCATCATGTCCTTGAATTCCTTACCAATTTTTTATGCTAAGAATTCTTAACCAGTAGCATCAAGAGCCACCCCCACACTAGGTTTTACAATCTGCAAAGGGAATGGTGGATTCACAGGCTCTTGGCTTATGGCGGGGACCAACTTGCTTCTCATAGATGTCATAGGTCTTGGTCAAGCAAAATTTAGCCCTACATAAGTGGGTAATTCAGGAAACCCTTAATTTAGTTCTCCTTGATTTTACACCACTATGTTATTCAAGAATGCATGTAATGAATTATAACCCGTTGGCACAACATTTGGCATCATCCCAGTCATTGAAAGGGCTTGCTCTCTTGCTGCATAGGCAGTTTGAATTCTTGACTTGACCCCTTTTGCTGCTACTATAGTTGTATCTAAATCATTTAGTGTAGTGTTGCTCAAGTGTAATTGGATCATAAAATCCAACTCTCTCAAGAAAAATTACAATTGAATGACAGGGGATACTTGGATAGTGTTACCCAAAAAATGAAAAACTTTATGTAGCTTTTGAGCATATGCTTTTACACTCTCATTGAGTATTTGTTGAGCCTCATTAAGGACATGTTAAAATATGTGGGATCTAGAGCATGGCAGATGCGGAAGCTATGGAGGTTGAAAGAGAAAGAAGAAACTCATGAATATATTGACCTTGACAAAGACAAATTTTCACACAAGTGAATTTGGTTCCAAGATTGAGACTTGGACTCATAAACAAAATCTTGTGTATTGACAGTGACAAGACACTTTACTAGAAAGAAAAGAGTACTATCATTGCTTTTGAAAAAGAGTGCAAGTACAATGCTTTATAGGAATTGAATGGTATTACTTTCTCCTTCTGTGCATATGGGATTCTAGTCCTAAGCCCTCATTGCTCCTTACAAAGGGAGTGAAGTAGGTGTGATTGCAACTATCTCAACACCCCTCCTCAATCACAACCAAAATTACAAAGTGTGTAGAGGCTAAAAGCAACACTTGCAAAGTGTGGGCACACCATAAACATGGAAAAACTCCAGAGGTTGTTGCAAAAAAGGCTAAGTGTGGGTACCACAAACATGATGGACATCTAGATACTGTAGCAGGGGCCTCACAAAGTGTATAGAGGCTCTAGTACATGGCCAACTGAGGAGTTTACAATTTTATGTCTGAGGCATTAGGGCTAGGAAATACAAAGCTAAAAAAGTCTATCTGAATAGAAGGACTGATGAGGTTTTTCCTTCTCCTAGTGATCTTCTTATTCTTTTTCTTTCTTTGCTCCGTTTTCTTCTTCTTCTTTGACTGCAACTAGATAGGCATTTTGGGACCTCTTTCTAGCGTCACAAAACTTTTCGGTGTGTCTAGTAATTTTGCTGTAGAAATCACAGAAGAGTTGATCCTTCTTGCCTTTGTACCTATTGCCAACATATAATGCATGTTCATCTCTAGAGGTGCTTAGTTCTTCCTTAGTTTTTAGCTTCTTTTCCTCCTCTAATAGTGATGCCTAGATATCAACAAGTTCAGGGTTGGGCATGTTGATTAAAGTTGTTGATACATTATTATATTCAGAAGGCAAACTCTTAAGTAGAACACGAATGCAAACATCTTCTTCCATTTTAATGTTGATTCCTGCAAGTTGGGTTAGATGGCCTTCCATGTAATTTAGATGTGTGGAAAGTGATGTGATGGACTTCATTTCAAGCCTAAAAAACTCAATCAAGAGACCATACTTTGATGATTTAGACTATGCACCAAACAAGGTGTCAAGTCTCTTCCATGTATCTTGTGAAGTCTCACAGTTATCCACATGGTGGATATATCTCTTGTCTAGGTCCAATTTGATAATGGCCTAAGCCTTATCATCATTCTTTTGCCAAGTGATAGCAAGGTCCGCATCATGAGGCTCCTTTTCTTTTCGGGTGGTAATCGGCTAGAGGCCCTTCTTCATCAAGATGAGTTTGATGCGGGTCTGCTAGGTATGAAACTCGACTCCTTTGAAATGGGAAATTGGAGAGTTTTTTCCCATGTTAGGCTTGTAGGAATAGCAGCAAATCAGCTTTAGAATTATCATATTTAAGCAATAAAAGAGTTGGTTGAGATGTGCCAAAAGACACAAGTGCTAAGAGCACTAAATGAGTGTCAATGGACACTATGTTTCTTCCTTGAGTCTTCCAAATCTGCAAAATCCTTCAAGTTCTTTCAGATCCAAATCTTTCCATTCTTGATTTGATGCTGGGACCTTCAAATCTAAGTCACAGTGGGTTTTTCCAGCTGGCAAGAGAGAGAAAATGATGAGATTTTTTAGCTTTGTGAAGTTTGGCTATGGAGTCACAGTTAGGGTTTCTAGGGGCAGCCTAGTTTTTCTGACATTGCACGAGCTTTACTTAAGTATTTTTAAATAAATTTATATGAGGATGAAGATTACTTCAAGGGCTATCAATGCCCTATGGTGGTCATCAACATCACGAGCTGTACTGACGACTGATGGCAACAGCTGTACGAACGTCAGTAGGCACATTTTGGTCAATGACCACTAATTTCTTCAATGATGGGATTTGGAGTGGCTAATGTCAAGGTGTTAGGTGATAGGAATATTCTCACTAAGAAAAGGCACAACTCTCTAGAAGGAAGCTTCCAAAGATATGAGCTCTATGATGAGATATGAAAGCTCCAAGTGCAGCAAGTCCTGTCTTGCTATGGCTGCTACAAGATGACTATGAGATTCAAGTGAGAAACGAAGGTTATGCACTCAACTTGAGCTAGACTAAGATGAAGAGAAGCTAAGAGGAGTGAAAGGAGATCTAGACCATGCTCAGTTGAGCTCTAATACCCTGTTAAAATATGCAGGATCTAGAGCATGGGAGATACGGAAGCTATGGAGGTTGAAAGAGAAAGAAGAAACTCATGAAGACATTGACCCTAACAAAGACAAATTGTCACACAAGTGAATTAGGTTCCAAGATTGAGACTTGGAATCATAAACACAATCTTGTTTATTGACAGTGACAAGACACTTTACTAGAAAGAAAAGAGTACTATCATTGCTTTTGAAAAAGAGTGCAAGTATAATGCTTTATAGGAATTGAATGGCATTACTTTCTCCTTCTGTGCATATGGGATTCTGGTCATGAGCCCTCACTGCTTTTTACAAAGGGACTGAAGTAGGTGTGATTGCAATTATCTCAACACCCCTCCTTGAAAGTAGATGATAGGTTCGATGGGGATGCACAACGAAAGATAGTTGACAAGGAGAGACTCATGCTATCTTCATCCTCTTCTTCTTCTTCAATATTCTTCCACCATATCTCCAAAAGACAGTCCACTCACTAAAGTGGTATCCTCAAAAGATAGATGCCCCCAAACTTAAGGACACTTTACATACAACAATATGATAAGGCTTAGACTATACCTTAGACTTTTGGCTTATTTCTCAACACTCCCTCTCAAGCTCAGAATGAGCTTGCACACATAAGACTCCAAGTGCACTCCTGAAGTACTCAAACTTATCTTTACCTAATGCTTTGGTAAAGATATCAGCAACTTGGTCATTGGTCTTCACATGGACCAAGTCAATCTCTCCATCAATGACTTTTTCTCTAATGCAATGATAGTGCACTTCTATATGTTTTGTCCTTGCATGATAGACTGGGTTCTTTGCCAACATAATGTTGCTAACATTGTCACAATATATAATAACTCCACCATCAATCTCTATCCCCATATCATATAGGATCAATCTCAGCCATGTCTGCTCACATGCTGCCAATGCAACGCCTCTATACTCTGCCTCAGTGCTTGATAAAGCAACTGTAGGTTGCTTCTTGCTCCTCCAACTTACTATGGCTAACCCAAATGAGAATGCATAGCCACTAGTAGATCTTCTATCCATAGAACTACCTACCCAGTATGCATCTGAGTATTCAAACAGTGTAGGCTTGATTCCTTTTCCATAAAACAACCCAAATCTAGCTGTCTTTTTCACATATCTAAGAACTCTTCTTACTACATCCAAATGAGATTTGCATGGTTTCTGCATAAACTGACTTACCAATCCAACAGCGTAACTCAAGTCTGGTCTTGTAATGGTCAAGTAGATAAGACTACCAACCATCTTTCTGAACATAGTAACATCCTCAACATAAGATCCATCATCCATCAACTTAGCATTTTGATCCAATGGTGTATCGAGCGGTTTGCATCCTGTCATGCCATATTTTTCCAACATCTCCAATGCATATTGCCTTTGTATAAGCCATATACCATGAGGTGTATCAATAACCTCAATACCCAAGAAGTATCTCAACAACCCAAGATCTTTTATATCAAACTCTTTATGTAACCCATACTTGACTTCAGTAATCTCCTTCTCAAGTGTACCTGTAATAATGAGATCATCAACATAGATGACCACAACAACCATACCATCTTCTGTATGCCTCACATAAAGTGAATAATCAGCTTTGCTCTGCTGAAATCCCATACTGCATAAGAATTTACTGATTCTATCACACCATGCTCTTGGTGCTTGCTTCAGTCCATATAAAGCCTTCTTCAACCTGCATACATAATGTGGGTATTTTGGATCCACATAACCCTCTGGTTGATCCATGTACACTTCTTCTTCTAAGTTGCCATTCAAAAATGCATTTTTCACATCCATTTGATAAAGCCTCCAACCATAGATAGAAGCCAAAGCAATTACTGATCTTACTGTCGTCATTTTAGCTACTGGACTGAATGTTTCTTCATAGTCCAAACCATAAGTTTGTGCATATCCTTTTGCAACTAGCCTTGCTTTATACCTTTCAAGAGAACCATCCGACTTACATTTGACCTTATAAACCCATTTACATCCAATAGACTTCTTGCCATAAGGTAGTTTCACCAAATCCCAAGTCTTGTTTTTCCTTAGTGCATCCATCTCTTCATCCATTGCTTGTCTCCACTCTTTGCTCTCTACTGCTTCCTCAAAGCAAGTAGGTTCCACATATTGTACATAAGAAACCATATATGCATAATGCATCTTCATGAACCCATTATAAGTCAATCTATCAACTGGATACCTTACTCTTTCTGACCTTCTCAATTGAGGTGCACTATCGTGTGTCTCATCTGATCTAGCATGTGGTGGCACATACTTTCCTGCACTTCTAGTGCCAGGTGTTTTAACATGCAGAATGCCATACTCATCATCTATAGATTCATCTTCTGAACTTTCAGTCATTGGTCTCTTACCTTTTGCAACTTCTGCACTCCTTTGTGCATTTCTCAATCTGCCACTCCATGGACTGTAGCTACCACTGCTTTCCACATTCTCTTGAGGTCTTGAAGCATCTTCCACATGCTGATTTTCAGCCTTGCTGTTTGCTGAAATTTTCCTTCCATAGCCATTATCATCATTGCTTTCATAAGAATCAACATCCACTACAATTTTGGGCTTGTACCATGATTCATATTCACTGAATTTGACATCCCTGCTTATGTATACTTCCTTACTCACTGGATCATAGCATTTGTATCCCTTCTTCTCATCAGGATATCCAAGGAAAATGCATTTTATAGCTTTAGGTTCCATTTTCTTCCTCAAATAATCCGGAACATGAACATAACAGACACATCCAAAGACTCTAAAGTATACAACAGTAGGTTTCATGCCATACATTCTCTCATATGGTGACATATTATGAATCAAGGCTGTAGGTGTTCTATTCATAATGTGAACTGCAGTATGCACTGCTTCTGCCCAATATGACAATGGCATGTTCATTTGGTTCATC
This sequence comes from Lygodium microphyllum, assembly GCF_053477565.2. Classification (NCBI taxonomy): domain Eukaryota; kingdom Viridiplantae; phylum Streptophyta; class Polypodiopsida; order Schizaeales; family Lygodiaceae; genus Lygodium; species Lygodium microphyllum. The sequence goes on from NC_141143.1 coordinate 10,067,577, forward strand.
ATTGCCCTTGCAACCTCTGCAATAATCCGATTCTTCCTTTCAGCCACACCATTTTGTTGAGGTGTATACTTGCATGTCAATTGCCTTTTGATACCATGATCTCTCAAGAAGTCACAAAACTCATATGACATGTACTCTCCACCATTATCTGACCTCAAACATTTTATCTAGCATCCAAACTGCTTTTCAGCCATAGATTTAAATTCCAGAAACTTTTCAAACGCTTCACTTTTATGATGCATAAAGTACACCCAAGTCATCCTACTGAAATCATCAATGAAAATGATATAGAATCTACATTTTCCACTCATGGAAACATTCTGACATGGGCCCCAAATATCTGAGTGTATTATTTCCAAAGGATAGCTACTTATTCTCCCCCTCTTTGGAAATGGCAATCTGGACTGCTTGCCAAATTGACAAGCCTCACATACATGATCAAAATTTACATATCCTAAATGCGGTAGACCACGGACTATCTGTTTTGATTGCATTTGCCTCAATCTTTGCAAATTAACATGAACAATCCGTCTATGCCATAATTCCACATCCTTATCTTGCCCATGTCCTCTCTCAACATACATAGAGTTTTGAATCACTGGAGTACCTGCATCCAAGGCAAACAATCTCCCTTTGTTTCTACCATGAGCAATCACCTTGCCAGTTCTCCCATTATGGAACTCTTCAATGAAACATCCAAACTTATTGAATCTCACCTGCAATCCTTGATCTGTCATTTGACCAACCGATGCTATGTTCTTAGTTATTGTGGGCACGTAAAGTACATCACCAAGCTTGTTCTCAATCCCATCTTTAGTAACAAGTGGCACATTACCAATATGAGTAATTTTGTGTAAAGTATCATCACCAGTGGCAACATATTCATCATTCTGCACTTGCTCCTTGCTGTCAAACCACTCAGCATGATGAGTCATGTGGTTTGTAGCTCCTGAATCCAAAAACCAGTCATTCTCACGAGAAGGATGAGTCACGCTCCCAAGCACATGCTCCATAGCAAATAAATGACCTCTAGGCGATCCACCTCTAGGTCCATAACTTGTACCACCATAAGTGCCTGCATAGTGGCCATATTGGGTCCTTCCACGACCCCTAGACATAGCATTCTATTTTTTATAACAATCCCTCTCAAAGTGACCAAAATGCCCACAATAATGATAAGTGCCATCTCTTTGTGAAGAAGGACTAGACCGTCCTCTACCTCTAGGGAAAGATCTCCCCCTGCCTCTATGCATGAAGTCACCACGACCAAAGTTGCCTCTTCCATGAGCAAAACCATAATTACTACGACCAGGTGAAGAGCCTCTAGCTCTAGAGAACACGGCCTCTCTGGTGATAGAAAACACTATCTCCACCTGCATTTTTGCCATTGCTAGATGCATTCAATCCCAACTTGATTTCTTCTATAAGTAGCAATCCAATAAGCTCCTCAAAGTCAGGCATAGAGCCTCCCCTAACAGAAATAGAGGTATCCAAAGATTTAAAAGCTGGTCCAAGCCCATTTAGTGTCACTGACACTAAATCATCATCATCAACAGGTGCATTAATGGATGCAAGGTCTTCTGCGATTTGCTTGATTTCTGCCACGTAGTCACTGATACTGCGATTGCCTCTCCATGCACCATGTAATCACTGCTTAAGTTGTATCTTACGAGCCTCTGTACATGTTCCATAAATTTTTTCTATGATTTCCCATGCCTCCTTACAAGTGCTTGCCTTTTTTATATGAGGAATCAATGTTTCTGAAATACATATGGAAATCCAATGCAAAACCTTCCTGTTCTTCCCAGTCCAATCCTTGTATGCTTTCTTTTGCTCTTTAGTTGGATGTTCGGGAACTTCTAGACATTCATCATCACCTGTTATGAGATCCCATAGACCTCTACCCATCAAAAAATTCTCCATCCTGTAGGACCAAACACTATAGTTGTCTTTGGTCAATTTGTCCCCCACGATCTGAGTGATTTGTGCCATGTCGGACATTATGACTGCTGCAAATTTAGAAGAATACAATAATACAATCTGTCCAGAATTGGTATTCAACAATATGACTCTCATACATGTGTCCAAAACTGGTTATATACATCCATCCATGATGCCAACATGTCATAAATTCAGTTCCCAACAAGAAACATCCAAATCGGACCTCAAATGGTGTCCGTATGACCCAAAAATACATCAAAACACGGGCTTAGAACTGACAATTTTTCCTGCACTTTTTCTGCAGTTTTTCATGCCAGGCTGGAAGTGCATATCAAGAGGAAGCTATAGAAATTTTCTTGGAATTTTTTGAGCAAAAATTGGCCTTCAAATGGCCTCTTGTAAAATTACCAAAGTGATTACTTCTCTGCCTGTTTCTCCTTGCATATTGACCTTTTATACCTACCTTGATGCTTTTACTGCCATCAGCCTTAGTCTTTGGAAGCTCCTTCTCATGTTCCGTACTGACACTGCTTGTTTGGCAAATTTCATCAGCTGGTGTGCCCTTAACTGCTGTTGCAGCCGTACCAGCTATATTCCGAACCTTTCTAGATTGCACACCATGTTTCAAACTATTTTCAAAATGATCGCCATTCGCCAGATTACTTAATAGATGGCTGTTTGCTACATCGCTGGGTAGAAGCTGTTCAGTTTGTCTCCCCGTTGAGGATAAAGACCAAAAAGTAGGCTTTTCTCCAAATTTGAAATCCAAAGGGTTACCTCCCCTCTCCAAGAATTCCAACTCCCTACGACGCTCGTCGCGCACAGCAACTTTGCACCTCAACTCGGCCTGGGCTTTCTCAATGGCTGCACGGCGAGGTGATGACTCGTTATCTACGGCAGCTACAGCATCAACTCCTGCACCCATGGAACCTCTCTGTGCATTGACTGCAATTTCAGACCCTGGTTGTCGTCCCAGGGTCTTCCTTTTAAGCTAGGTCGACCTCCTAGAGTCTTCTCGATGGACGGCTTAGTCATTGAACCTGCTGCTAGATATCGTTCCCTTCTTCCTTCTGCACGCAGTAATCACGCATGTGGCAAGCACACGAGGCAGCATTCAAACAATGTGCGATACTCGATGGTGGAAATCCTAAATCTGCACAGACCCCGAGATCGATGGCATATGAGACCTTTCAGTGACGAACTCTCTCTTTCTCTTTCTCTCTCTGCGTTTCTCGTAGGGTTTGCTCTGATACCAAATGAAAGTAGATGATAGGTTCGATGGGGATGCACAACGAAAGATAGTTGACAAGGAGAGACTCATGCTATCTTCATCCTCTTCTTCTTCTTCAATATTCTTCCACCATATCTCCAAAAGACAGTCCACTCACTAAAGTGGTATCCTCAAAAGATAGATGCCCCCAAACTTAAGGACACTTTACATACAACAATATGATAAGGCTTAGACTATACCTTAGACTTTTGGCTTATTTCTCAACACTCCTCAATCACAACCAAAAGTACAAAGTGTGTAGACGCTGAAAGCAACACTTGCAAAGTGTGGGCACACCATTAACATGGCAAAGCTCCAGAGGTTGTTGCAAAAAGGGATAAGTGTGGGTACCACAAACATTATGGACATCCAGATACTGTAGCAGGGACCTCACAAAGTGTATAGAGGCTATAATACATGGCCAACTGAGGAGTTTACGTTTATGTCTGAGGCATTAGGGCTAGGAAATACAAAGCTAAAAAAGTCTATCTGAATAGAAGGACTAATGAGGTTTTTCCTTCTCCTAGTGATCTTCTTATTCTTTTTCTTTCTTTGCTCCGTTTTCTTCTTCTTCTTTGACTGCAACTAGATAGGCATTTTGGGACCTCTTTCTAGCGTCACAAAACTTTTCGGTGTGTCTAGTAATTTTGCTGTAGAAATCACAGAAGAGTTGATCCTTCTTGCCTTTGTACCTATTGCCAACATATAATGCATGTTCATCTCTAGAGGTGCTTAGTTCTTCCTTAGTTTTTAGCTTCTTTTCCTCCTCTAATAGTGATGCCTAGATATCAACAAGTTCAGGGTTGGGCATGTTGATTAAAGTTGTTGATACATTATTATATTCAGAAGGCAAACTCTTAAGTAGAACACGAATGCAAACATCTTCTTCCATTTTAATGTTGATTCCTGCAAGTTGGGTTAGATGGCCTTCCATGTAATTTAGATGTGTGGAAAGTGATGTGATGGACTTCATTTCAAGCCTAAAAAACTCAATCAAGAGACCATACTTTGATGATTTAGACTGTGCACCAAACAAGGTGTCAAGTCTCTTCCATGTGTCTTGTGAAGTCTCACAGTTATCCAGATGGTGGATATAGCTGTCGTCTAGCTCCAGTTTGATAATGGCCTAAGCCTTATCATCATTCTTTTGTCAAGTGACTGCAAGGTCCGCATCACGAGGCTCCTTTTCTTTTTTGGGTAATGGCCCAGAGGCCCTTCTTCATCAAGATGAGTTTGATGTGGGTCTGCGAGGTATGAAACCCGACTCCTTTGAAATGGGCATTTGGAGAGTCTTTGCCCATGTTAGGCTTGCGGGAATAGCAGCAAATCAGCTTTAGAATTATTGAATCTAAGTAATAGAAGAGTTGGTTGAGATGTGCCAAAAGACACAAGTGCTAACAGCACTAAATGAGTGTCAATGGACACTATGTTTCTTCCTTGAGTCTTCTAAATCTGCAAAATCCTTCAAGTTCTTTCAGATCCAGATCTTCCCATTCTTGATTTGATGCTGGGACCTTCAAATCTAAGTCACAGTGGGTTGTTCCAAGTGGCAGGAGAGAGAAAATGATGAGATTTTTGAGCTTGGTGAAGTTTGGCTATGGAGTCATAGTTAGGGTTTCTGGGGGCAGCCTGGTTTTTCTGACATTGCAAGAGCTTTACTTGATTGTTTTGAAAAAAATTTTTATGAGGATGAAGATTACTTCAAGGGATATCAATTCCCTATGGTGGTCATCAACATCACGAGCTGTACTGAGACGATTGATGGCAGTAGTTGTACGAATGGCAGTAGGCACATTCTGGGCAGCGACCACGAATTTCTTCAATGATGGGATTTGGAGTGGCCAATGTCAAGGTGTCAAGTGATAGGAATCTTCTTTCTAAGCAAAGGCACAACTCTCTAGAAGGAAGCTTCCAAAGATATGAGCTCTATGATGAGATATGAAAGCTTCAAGTGCAGCAAGTCTTGTCTAGCTATGGCTGCCACAAGGTGACAATGAGATTCAAGTGAGAAACGAAGGTTATGCACTCAACATGAGCTGGACTAAGATGAAGAGAAGTTGAGAGGAGTGAAGGGAGATCTAGGACCATGCTCAGTTGAGCTCTGATGCCATGTTAAAATATGAAAGATCTAGAGCATGGCAGATACGAAAGCTATGGAGGTTGAAAGAGAAAGAAGAAACTCATGAAGACATTGACCCTGACAAAGACAAATTGTCACACAAGTGAATTAGGTTCCAAGATTGAGACTTGGACTCATAAACACAATCTTGTGTATTGAGAGTGACAAGACACTCTACTGGAAAGAAAAGAGTACTATCATTGCTTTTGAAAAAGAGTGCAAGTACAATGCTTTATAGGAATTGAATGGTTGTACTTTCTCCTTCTATGCATATGGGATTTTGGTCCTGAGCCCTCATTACTCCTTACAAAGGGAGTGAAGTAGGTGTGATTGCAAATATACCAATAGGACGTAGCCAATATTGAATCCTCTTTTCAAGAGAGAACTCCCTACTAAACACAATGTACAACACTTGCATAATGGCAATTGTGTTTGTCACCGCAAGACAATAGTATCATTAGGCCACATTTTCCTTCAAAATCATACTGAAGAATATTAGATGATGTGCTTCCTCATTGACTTGACAGTTAATCATCATAAGTTTTTATGTCTTTGATATGTAATTCCACATCTTCATTTGGACTTCCGCTAAAGATAGGCAATGGATACCCTAAAGTGAGAAGAGCCATTGTGCTAACTTGAATTTGAATTGCTAGAGGGGAACTTAAGGGTGGTTGTGCCATCCCTGAGGATATAGATATAGACTTAGGAAGGACATTTGATGTCCTTCCTCATTGAATTGGCATTTAAACATAAGTTTTTGTAAGTCTTTGATATATAATTCCACATCTTCATTTGTATGTCCAAGCCTAAAGATAGGCAATGGGTACCCTAAAGCAGGTAGAGCCACCATGCCAACTGGAATTTGAATTACTTGAGGGGATATTAGAGCAGGTGGCGGTGACGCTCGGAAGCACTGGGCAATAGCGTATATTCAAGTTATTTAGAAGAAATTATCATTTTTGATGGCCGCGCATCTTAGGCGTGGCACCAATATTTATTAAAGTGCTTGACATATATTTATTATTTTTTATCCACATGGACGCACGATTTAAATATTTGTTATTGGACATTGTATTTGGGCATAGCCCAGGCGCCCAACTGCTTTATTCTTTATTTGGACAAAAGCAAACACAAAAGCTAAAGCATGCTAATTGTAAATTTAGGCTATTTTTGAGCTTGAAGATGAAAAATATGTTAAATACATGCTTTGTGGAGTGCTCACACAAGGCATGGGGGGAGATTGTACCCAATTAGTCTTCTTGCTTCATGTCGTGCAAATTTTCTCTCTTGGTTTTTGAGCAAAAAGTAGAGTTCTTTGTTCTTGGGGATCTTTCAGTGCTTGCTACGTATGCATACGACATCCGATTTGATATAGAAATAGACTTAGGAAGGACAACTCGGATGCTACTACTATCACCACTAGATGGTGGGGTTGATCCACCACTTCGGCTAGTCCTCAAAGGAGTAGACTGCCTAGCTTTAGGTGTTAAGGATAAACTACTACCTTTGTATATATTGGGAGTGCTATTACTACGAGCACTTGTAAGCTCCCTAACTTTAAGGGATACAGAAAAGGGCTTTTTATTGAGGATATGTAGAGAGTAAGTATTACATTTGTGCTAAAAGACAAAGACAATGGGGAGATTCCTCATATCTAGAGGCCATAGCAACAATCAACCAAGGAGGTATCCTTGTATTACGTTTGTGTGGTGTATTAGACACCTTATGTTGGGCACTACTAGTTGGTGTTCAAGGTAGATAGTTAGGAGATTGGACTACAATGTAGTGTGTTAATGTTTAGAGAGAGAGTTGTCTATTTCTAGTCGCTCATGGCCATAGAGATGTGGAGGTTGGACTTGTGAGGTCTCTCAGTGAGTTTGAGTGTGTAAGAGCCACTGTCAAGTCCATTTTAGGTCTTGATAGGTGGTGTGTTTGTTGAGAATCCTTTAGGATTCTCAAAGAGGGCTTGAAGCTCAATTCTTGAGTGTATGACTCTTTACTCAGCAACAAAGAAAGAGCTATTAAGACAAGAATCTTACCATATGCTAGAGATCTCTTGAATTCAATGAGAGTAAGGTAAGGAATGGCTAATGAGACATATAGAATTTTTTCACAAATACTCCTTAGACCATACTTAAAAATACTAATTTTCTAAAAATCTAAAAATAAAAGCATTATATTTTTACATTTCTAGGTTTATATCATTCTTAGTGTTTTATTATTTATTGGTATTTTTAAAATTTTTATTTTTCTTAATCTTTTACCATTTTATTTGTAGAAACTAAGAATAACCATTAAGTACTAATAATTATCTTCATACTCCCTTTTATATATCTATAAAATAAATTTTCAATTGGATTTTATTTGCTATAAAAACTAGGCCACTTACATGTTGATTGCCTAAATGTTGTGATACGAACAAGATGCCAAGTGGTTCCCAAGGCCACTAACGCTTACCATAGCTATTGGCATGCTTGAGGAACCCTCCACAGAGACCAACAACATGCCAAGAACCATTTCTTTTACAAATCTCTCACCTATCTCTCTCTTTCATCCATTCCCCTTCTTACATAAGAATAGCCATTATACAAGAGGAATAGTAGGAGAGAGAAAGATTGTTTTGAGGGAGAGGAGAAAAAGACTAGAAAATCGAAATTTTGATTTCTTCAAATCAGTCCATGAAATTCACATGAGTGCATAGAGGAGGGCAAGGAGGCTTTATTTTTCATGTTCTTCACAAAGAATGTTGAGCAAGCTACATGCAATGATTAACAGAAGCATGAAAATATTGCACCCAATTTCTACATAGACTCCTCTTTTTTTCTTCCACGATTCATCGTTACTTATTTCTTTTGGTTATACCCTTTCAAATTTGGCCATTTGTCCATTCTTTCAAATATTGGCCCATTTCTAACCTCCTCAAAATTAAGGTCTCATGGCCTCAAATTCCACCCCCAAACACATAAAAGTAATACCCAAGTGATGGTTGGATGCTTCTTCATTATTTGTAGACTTGACTTTGTGCTTTGTTGTGTCTCAAACTTCAAAATACTCTATCTCTTGCACCTTGACCACTTTGCGCGACGTACCACTTTGAAGCCTAAAATCTTCATTTTTGCTGACAAACGCATTGTGAATGTACCTAAAATTTCCAAAATCATGAAAGACATGCCTTTAAATCCACCTCTTAGATATCTAGAAACCTAAATATATTCGTTTCATCAAATATTTTCAATTTTGAGATCACTTCTTGTTAACCCTCGGAAGATCAAGATGAAAAGTCCAAAAAATCAAAAGCAGAATATAGCCCCAAGGCAAGGGGAAGACGGAGGACAAAGGTGCACCAAGGAAATTTTGAAAACACAGCATATGAAAAAATTCTAAATGTAAGATGGAAGTACACAAGAATAAGCATGCCTTAATATTTTTGCAAAAAGAGCACCAAACGCATTGTAATTTATTTTGTAAAAGAGCATCGAGCTCTCTCCCATGCAAGTTGTAAAGAATATGAGGCATGTGTTAAGGCCATGTGAGTAGGAAAGGAGGAATAAAAGGAGTGGAGGAATGGTTGGACCAAAAAGGGGATGGCCATCCAAGGAGGAGATAGGGCATGTATAAAAGTAGAAAAGTAAATGAAGAAGCTCATTCTTGGTGTGTGGCCAAACTTGCTCTCTTATTGTTTCTTGCTTCTTGCTTCATTCTTGTGTAGGGGAGAGAGAGAGAGAGAGAGAGAGAGAGTGTGTGTGTGTGTGTGTGTGTATGTGTGTGTGTGTGTGTGAGGTACCCTAGAGATGCTCTTCTTCTCCTCCCTTCATTTTCTCCTTCTTCTGTTCTCTTTTCTCATGCATATGGCTATGGAGCTTGAAGCTTGGACCTTAGCGATGGATCTTTCTTGAAAGCACATCTTGAATCATGGAGCTACTGGTGGATTTGAGAGAGGAGGAAACTAAATCGGATTCAAAGGTAAACTCACTACACTACAACATATAGACCCAATAGCGACGTTTAAAACGATGAAATTATTCATGGAAAAAATTACCCCCGTCATCGCTATTCACATCGCTATTAGCGACGCAATTGATTCGTCGCTATTAGTGTTGCTATTTTCATCACTATAAGTGTTGCTATAAGCGTCGCTATAAGCATCGTTGTTAGCGTCACTATAAGCGTCGCTATTTGCGTCGCTAATTGGATTAGCAACGCAAATAGCGATGTAAATAGCGACGCTTATTGCGACAATTGCAAAGTAAATTTCCAACGCAAATAGCGACGGTTTACAGAGGGGAAAAAATTTAGGTGCCAGGGCATGCAGCCGGGACACCCTTCTAGCTATATGCACTAAATATTCTTGCATAATTCATTTGCCAATGTCACCTACACCTAATGTCTAAAAATTGTGTATCAGATTTTCAAAAAAAAAAGCTGAATCCTTTGATTGCAAAAGCTAGATATAATTAATTCAAAAAGGTATTTTGCAAGGAGCTTTTTCATCACTTGCTTAGGCTCGAGAAGAAAAAGATCTTGTGATTGCAAAAGCTAGATATAATCAATTCAAAAAAGTATTACTCAAGGAGCTTTTTTATCACTTATTAGGCCCAAGAAGAAGAGCTTCACTTCAAGCTTTCATTATAGTTAGGATCCTCAGGTATGAATAAGTCCCATTGATCTTCTGCTCACTCCACCTTATTCCAAACTTGTTCAAGTCTTTTTGGGGGAGCGTTTGGACAACTGTAAGAGTTATACCATGGTGTTGGAGCCAGAAACACTTATATAGGGAGTGGTAGTGTCTCTAAGCTGTACTTTTTCCTTTTTGTTTTTACCTATGTCTAAGTCATCTTCCATCACTTCTTTCTTTTCTTCACCCTCAATTTCAATGGATCGAGGTGTTTTAAGATCAAAAGAATCAAGCTCATCCTCCCCCTTCTCAAACTCCATTTCTTGAGCTCAGACTAGTTGTTGTACTCCAAGTAGATCCCTGAAATGAACGAATTTCTCTTTACCAAGTGATTTGGTAAAGATATCGGCTACCTGGTCTTCTGTCTTCACATGAAGTAGATCAATCTGTCCTACAAGTACCATTTCTCTGATGACATTATAATGAAACTCTATGTGTTTGGATCTAGCATGATAGACTGGGTTGCTAGCTAGCATCCATATACACCTCAAGTTGTGTACATAACCCTCATGCTACTCCTGACAACACCTAAAAATATGTCACATATTGCAAAAATTTTCAACAACATTGTATACATCTGATACATTACTACCATCTTTTTACATTAATTTAATGCAGATGCGGTGTTCATAGTTGTTGTCTTTGGAGGCCGTGTCCTTGCAATCTAGCCAGGAGTTGTGATACAAGGAAGTTCTTGTATGGGAGGAAGGTGGAGTTTTAGAGAAAATCTGATAGGTTTACTTAATGAATCTCAGTTATGACTGTTTAAAATTTTCCCGTAGGGATTATTATCACTTAGAGGAGATAAGACCTTGTTATAAATTAGGAGTTTTTGGGGGAATTTTAGACTTGGCAAGGTCTTGACAGGTTGATAGGCTATCTTAGTATTAATTTAATGGATGAGGGATTTCATCAGTTATGCTACCTCCTACCTCCCAAGGATTAAATTACTTATGAACAACACATAGCATCATGATTACGATTATTGTCTATTTATTGAGACGGCAAAAAGCCAATTTAGCAAGAAGGTTGCTTGAACTCGAACTATTTGGGTTTGGATCTACAATGGTTTTCAACATATGCAATAGAATTGGAAAAAATGGAGTTTAATATCACAATCGGAGTATTTGTTGGCTTTGACACTCTACTGTCCAGCATAACACTAACTCCATCACATGTTATTGCTACAACTTAAGACAGAACAGTAATTGAGAGGCTACATGGAGATCTTGTGTTCTATACACAATTTCCAGTTTTCCAAGTGTGTGCCTGTCAAAACCAATTAATTACATCAGACGACTTTTGAATGAATCAGAATGGCTTTTGATTGATAAGCTAAAATATTCCTTCAATGGGCAATTGTGTGATCACATTGGAACATTATACTATGCATTTTGTGATCAGTTAAATCGATGTACATAAGCCTTCAACAACTGTTTAAGATTTCAAATTCAAGACTATATAGAGGAGGATTATGAAAGAGTGTTAAAGGGACTAAAACCTCATTATGCAGTGACACAATATGGTGTAGAGTTTGGTTTCAAGGATGAAGGTGCTTTTACACGTTTACTTCTACCTTTGAAAGATGTCACAAAATCAGTTATCACATTGGAACTCAATGCAGATGATGTCAAATTTATTATAAATAGGAGTCCAAGGAAAATCATATCAGTGGTCTCATCAAAATTTGAAGCACTCTCACAAGATGGAATTGCAAAGGTGGTGGTGTCTAATGTTGGGGAGCTTGGCAATTGTAGAAAAAAAAAACCCTCGTGATAAGGGAGGAGGCACGATCTTGAAGCGTACCGATTGCCATCTTGCAATGATCATGGTAGGGAGAGAGAGCTTGGGAATTCGAATGATGAGGCGCAACATTCAAGGTGAAATGAAGAGAAAGAGAGAGAGCTTTTGAGGATCAAGGCGCAGCATTTAGGGGACCTGACTGTAGCCGTCGTCTCGCCATCATCATCATCATGCCCATTGCCATTGACTTCATCATTTTTCTTCTCGTCATCATCTTGTTTAATCCTCTCGCTCTATCATGTCTCCTCCTTTTGACCATTTCCATTATTCATTTCTCAATCCTACTCCATTTCCTCCATCAAAACATCCTCATGGCGGCCATATTGGAAGTGCTTGACATCATGGCAGCCATTTTCTATGAGTGAGAGAGAGAGAGATCGCCTGCATCAAAAAAGCCTGGTCGGCCATCACTGTGTGTGCGGATATTCAAGAATAATCTTCTTCTCTTCCACGAGGTAAATACATTTAATTTCCAACCTCCAGGCATATTTTCTTGATATATATATATATATATATATATAGAGAGAGAGAGAGAGAGAGAGAGAGAGAGAGAGAGAGAGAGAGAGAGAGAGAGAGAGAGAGAGAGAGAAGGCAACAAGTTGAAGCCTCAAGGGGGGCACCATGTTGCCGTGGAGGGGAGAGAGATCATTCATTGACCGGGGAATGGCAATCCCCATCGCCATCTCTACCATCATTATTGCCTTCTCTTCCTCCCCATCATCACCACTTGACCTCAATCGATCAGTGTTTGTCATTCTTGTGATCACCGCCTGCAATGGACTCGCATAGATCATCATTCCTCGATCAAGGTGACAACAAACTCCATCGTTTTTCATCATTCTTGGAAGATAAGAAGAAAATAGTTTATTATCTCTTCTACACCTTTGATTAAAAGGCTTAATTAAAAGAACTATAATATAATGCCAATCCATACGCGGGGGAGTAAGATCATTCTAACATGAACAATGGTAATTCAAGGTAATGCAGTGGGTTGTTTGGTAAGCTGATATCCCTTGTTGGACTGCAAAGATGACCTCTTGGAGACAGTGACTATGAACTCGCAAAGTTCCAAGTTAATGATGAGCCACACTTTATGAGAATGATTTTTAAAATCATGTATGCCATTGCTTATCACTTGAATGCATTGGAATTCCAAGAGAGTGTGATGGTTATTGTATAAAATACAATGACTGGATAGTGGTCAAACGGAAAGAGGACACGGCTTTCAAAGATGGGACGACAACCCGCGGACTTTACAAGTATGCGCCTAAACCGTTTAACAAAAATAGAGGTTATAGCATGAGTAAATCTTCAGTTTATTATTTTTAGAAAATGTTTTGAAATGTGTTTTCCTACGCTAAATGGTTAGTTGTATTTATGTGGACCTGTTTCTATTTTCTAAAAATAGAAAATAGTAAAAAATGCTTGAAAAAGGTTTAGAAATGTTACAAATAATTTTTTATAAAATTGTTGATTGAAAAATGATAAGTTATGATGTTTTTCCCATAAAGACAGTAAGTTTGGAAATTTAGTGAATTTTTTTCATAATGTTTAAAGACTATTCACTATATTTAAAAATTCAAAAATAGTTATTTTTAAAAGAAAAGTAACAGTTTACATAAAAATTTGGATTTTCCATCAATAAAAAAATTATTCTATTCATGGAGAACTGAAAAGATAATTTTTTATGTGTCAATGGAGTTTTGTAAATTTAAGGACAAGGGAAACAATTTAATTATACTGTCTTTAAAAGATGTTTACATTGAAAAACATGATGTTTTTTTTTTTGAGAAAATTAAAAGATATGTGGTGTGATGTTTAATAACATGGGGGGGGGGGGGGGTAAAAGTAAGAAATGTAATAGTCTTTTATAATAATCACTAATGTTAAGGAAAAACTATAGTCCTAAATTAACAAAACAATTATTTGATGGCATAAGGAGAAGCCTCAGTATCTAAGTGAAAATTCTATATTTTATTTTTCTACAAATATTATTTGAGCAATCAAAAGAGTTAAGAATGGAGGGCCATTAGGATACTTTATAACTGAGGGGATACATTGGGGTTTTAAAATGAGCTGTGTATGTGGACGTATAAAACTGTGGAAAGAACTTGTTTTTGACATGATTGATATTGGGAAATAAATAAAAAACCAATTAATTGTCTAAATATTAATAGCAAAGGATGAATTGTGCAAAACAAAGAAGGGAAACGCTTTAAAAGGGGAATTAAAGTTTATGAGTTTATTGCACGTTAGTTGATTTGTTTTGAAGGTTTGTTGATTAAAACAATACAAGGAAATAATTTTATAAAAGGTGGAGAAGGAAACATTTAAGAAGGAACTGAAACGGAAATATATTTATAGACTCTATTAAATTTATGTTGTGAAACAATATTTCTAAAATCAAATATAAAATTTCCTGGGAAAATAGAATAATTAAGTAACTTGTTTAAGAGAGTACTAGTTGGACTACTTATAGTGAAGGGTTATCATAAATATTTGGAAGGTTAGGCAAAGTTATTGCAGTTAGTAGTAAAAATCACCTATCTAGTGCAACAACTCTTAGGAGTTGGCTTGACAACTCGGTTAAAAGTGGCTTGGCCGGTCATTTTTTGGTGCGTCTGTCGGGAGCCAAGTGCACTTGAATGGGTGGTGAATCTCCCTAGTATACTCAAATCTTAAGCACAAGACACAGAATTAGTAGAGAGTGGTACATATTTTGGTCCGCAGTTAACGTTAGATGTTGAACAGTTATCCTCTTGGAGTTGGGGTATAATGAATGCACACAAACCATTGTTCTCTTAGCGGCACATTTTGGGCTGATAGATGAAATTGAAATAAATACGATCACTATGTCATACCACTATGATTGGTATTATCACACAGCTTATCAAACGTTTAGAAGGATTGGGTGGAGTGATGTATTGCTTTGGATACATGTATCTAGAGGTATAAAATTTTCTCTTGACACAAAAGACGGGAGAGAGATAGCTAAGATTTTAGGTTAATTCCTGAGCAGAAGGAGAAACTACCGTATGATGTAAAATATTACACGGCGCAGCGAACAGAATCTGAGAAAGAGATAGAGAGTACACAACAGATAAGAGGAGAATCAGTAAAATTCTTTAACTCCAAACAACTGATACAAAGATGGCTCTGTCCACCCGTGCGCTTCCAATGAATGAAGCTTAGATGGCGATCTAGACAGAAGATAGGTGAAGAGCTTAAGGCTAGCTGGAACAACAACTCTGACTGGGTGAAAGATGAGTGTCAGATGGCTGCGAAGGGGTTTAGCTTTTATAGCCCGCGAAGGTCGTTAGGTCGGCCTGCTGACCGACCTACCATATGAGCCTCCACTAGTCGGCCAGGGAATATTCCAGGGAATATTCCCTTTACCATCGGGCCGGGGGCGCTGCCCCCGGACCCCCGCCAGGGGGGCCGCTGGCCCCCCTGGGACCCCCCAGCCAGGGGCCGCTTCCGCGGCCCCCGGACCCCACAATAGGGGCCCCTTTTAACTCCCTTACCACGCAACTCAATGCAATGTGCCTCGAGCTGCTACCAGCTTAACCACTCTGTCTAACCCAAAGATTAGACCCACAATGGTCACCTTTTTGCCATCCGGTCACATAGACCTCATCTGATATACAAGTCAGGACTCCACCAATGTCCGGGCTCACATTTGGCTTCTCCTCATAATGGGGGCCTTACAACTTTGAGCACCATGGATCATTGGTAGCACCTAATGAGGGTGGGGCATTGATCATATCTAACACCCCCCCTCAATGTCCACCTATAGGTGAACTATCTCCTCGGCCCAATGCCGAGTCTCTGAAGATGAACTTGAAGCAGATCCTTCGTAAGTGCTTTGGTGAAGATATCTGCTCCATTCTCCTCTGTTGGACAGTAGACCAATTCCACTATCCCATCCTCCATCAAATCACGCACATAGTGATACTGGATCTCTATATGTTTGGTGCGTGCATGAAACACTGGATTTTTGGCAATGGCGATGCAACTCTGATTGTCACATCTCAGCACAGTTGGTTCTTCATCCTGCACTCCCATATGCCATAGAATCCTTCTCAACCATACGGCCTCACATGCAGCAAAACAAGCTGCCTTGTACTCTGCTTCGGTAGAAGACAATGCCACTGTTGGTTGCTTCTTACTAATCCAAGAGAAAATTCCTGAACCCAAAGAGAAACAATAACCAGAAACTGACTTCCTGGAATCAATGTCTCCTGCCCAATCTGAGTCACAGTTCCCCACAAGAGAAGTTCCGAAACTGTATGTGATACCATAGTCAAGAGTTTTCTTCAAGTATCTGAGCACCCGCATCCCAGCCTTCCAATGACTCTCATGAGGTTTGTTTGAGAACCTGCTCAAAACACCAACAGCAAAACTGATATCTGGTCTGGTGTTACACAAGTAGATTAGACTGCCGACCAACCTCCTATACCTCCCAATGTCTGCTAGTGCTGATGTATCCTCAACGGATAACTTTACATTCACCTCCATAGGTGTAGCTATCTCCTTGCACTCGGTCATGCCAAATGCCTTCAAGATCTCCCATGCATACTTCTTCTGAGAGATGAAGATCTTTCCTGGCTCTTGCCAGACTTCAATCCCCAAACAATAGTGCAGCAAGCCCAAGTCTGTCATTTCAAACTCAAAACTCAAAGCCTTTCGAGTTTGGTTGATCATGTCTTCATAGTCACCTGTAATAAGAAGGTCGTCCACATATAGGACAATCACTACAGACTTTTTACCATCCCTGTAAACATACAAGTTAGCATCTGAGGCACATCTTTTGAAGTTTAGGTTTAAAAAGAACCTATCTATCCGCTGGTACCATGCTCTGGGGGCTTGTTTCAGCCCATACAATGCCTTCTTCAGTTTACACACTTTGTTCTCAGAATGGGGGGCCTCAAACCCTGGTGGCTGAGCCACGTACACCTCCTCCTTGAGGTCACCATTTAAGAACGCTGACTTAACATCCATTTGGTACACTGGCCACTTCTTGTGGGCAGCCACTGCAAGTACCGTGCGAATAGTGGTCATTCTGGCAGTTGGGGCAAATGACTCTTGAAAATCAAACCCTTCAACTTGTGAAAATCCTTGGGCAACCAGTCTAGCTTTGTACTTTTCTAAGGTACCATCAGCCTTGTACTTTACCTTCCAGATCCACTTGGTGCCAATAATCTTCCGCTTTGCTGGCCGATCCACTAGCTCCCAAGTGTCATTCTTCATTATGCTGTCATACTCTGCCTGCATAGCAGCCTTCCATGATGGATCTGCAAGTGCTTCTTCTAAGTCAGTTGGCTCCTTTACTTCTCTCATAATCTCAACCATCAAGGCCATGTTGACTATGTGAGCAGAAGCCCTCCTTTGCTCCTCTATTCTCTGAGACCTCCTTGGTCCGTCTGCCTTCTCCTCAACAGATGCAGGCATAGGATTATTGTGGTCATAGAGCTGCTTCACCCAGCGCGGCAATGGCTTTTCCGGTGGGGTGATGTCAGGTTGGTGAACTTTTTCCTCATCATCTGAAGATGATGCTTCCTCCTCCTTAAGGATAGGGATAGCTCTCGGGACAGGTTCATAGTGGACTACTTCTTCGCTTGATGATAAAGTGGAAGACCTTGCCTTCTCCTCCTCCACTGTATGCGGCTCCTCCTTGAACACCACATCACGGCTCGCGATGATCTTCTTTGCCTCTTGGTCATATAACTTGTAAGCCTTCTGCTCATCACTATAACCCAAGAAGATACATTTTCTGCTTTTTGGTTGTAACTTGTTTCTCTTCTCATCTGGAACATGTGCATAACATTCACATCCAAAAATTCTGAAATGTGAAACAGATGGTTTCTTACCAGTGTAAGCCTCATGAGGTGTTTTTCCCTTGAGAGCCTTTGTGTAGCTCCGATTTAGAATGTAGACTGCAGTATTAACAGCTTCAGCCCAAAAATGGTTAGGCAATCCCTTGCCCTTTAGCATGCATCTTGCCATCTCCACAATGGTGCGATTCCTGCGTTCCACAACACCGTTCTGCTGAGGTGTGTGAGGCGTTGTCAATTGACGCTTGATACCTTTGCTCTTGCAAAAGCCTTCAAACTCCTTTGAGTTGAACTCACCACCACCATCTGTTCTAAATTTCTTCACACTTTTCCCTGTTTCATTCTCAACAAGTATTAGCCATTCTTTAAACTTACCAAAAGCTTGAGCCTTATCACGAAGGAAGTACACCCACATCTTCCTACTGTAGTCGTCGACAATCAACATAAAATAAGAAGATCCCCCCAAGGCCTGTGTAGGCATCTTACCACACAAGTCAGCATGCACCAACTCTAGAGGAGCATGTGCTCTATTCTTGCTTTCTTGTGGAAATGCCTTTCTCTGTTGCTTGCCCATCATACAAGCTTCACATGGTTCCTTCAATTCAGTTATTGTAGGTAGGTGAGCAACCATACCTTGCTTTTGCATCTCCTTCAATACTGCAAATCCGATGTGTCCAAACCTTTCATGCCAAAGCTTACTTGTGCCCACTCCAGCGGTGGCTGTAAGAGCACTTAGCTCATACAGGTTGTTCCTCCTTTCTCCTTTGCCAACAATTGTGCCAGCACTATCAATAATTTCTGCACCTGTCTTCTTGAACCTCACTTCATGACCAAGATCAGTTATGGCAGCAACTGATAAGAGATTTCTTCTGATTTCGGGAACATACAACACATTTGAAAGCTTTTTGACTTCACCATTTGCAGCAACAAAAGAAATAGTACCTGTGCCCGCAGCAGGGCATTTAGCATCATTTCCAACCGTCACAGTGATGGATTCTTGTAGAGGCTGCATAGAACTGTATAGACCTTTCTTGTTGGTCATGTGACGGGAGGCCCCACTATCCAACACCCAAGAGTCAGTGGTAGATTCTTCTTGCGCCGAGGAGCACACTTCCTCAATGGTCGCCATGAATAATTCCAACTCTGCTTCAGCCGTATTGGCTGTCTCTTTCCCTTTAGTTTTAAGGGTACCATTCTTTTCATCTGCCTTCTTGACACGACAATCTGCAATTGCATGTCCTTTCTTCTTACAGTAGAAGCACTCTCCTTGAAACTTCTTCTTGCCGCCCTTTTTCTTTTTGTCACCATCATTTTTGGTGGAGGAAACACCTTTGCCTTTTGCATTGGCAGAGAATGCAGCATCTCCATTGTTGCTTCCTTCTCGGGCTTTCAGCCTCAACTCCTCCTCCATTAATAATGCACAAAACTCCTCAAAAGTCAAAGCTTGAGGTCTCACCTGAGTATTAAGGGCAGTTACTAGTCCATCAAACTTTTGTGGACAAATCCGAAGACACCTCCGAGCTAGCTCTTCGCTAGTCTTTTGTATCCCAGCGCCAGCCATCTGGTCGCGCAGATTCTTAATCCGAGTGATGAATGCTTCAACCGTCTCTCCTTCAGCAAACTTCTCCGCTGCTAGTTGATTCTCCAAGTTTTGAATCCTTGTTTGGTTTCGTGTTTCATACTGACTCCTTAGTACATTCCAAGCCTCTGACGCTTTGGTTGTATGCTGAATCAGAGTCAAAACACTGTCAGAACAGCTTGTAACTAAGGCACACAATGCATCTGCATTCCTTCGTTTCCAAGCTCGTAGAAGATCTGCATTCGGAGGAATCATCACACTAGGATTTGATGGGTCGGGGGTAGGCTGTGGTTCTGCGTCAGTCCCCAGCACAGTCTCCAGAAGCTCATAAGAATCAAGGATAGTAGTAATTTTGAACTTCCACAAGGTGTAGTTTGTACCATCTAACTTGCCTTCGCTGAAGGTTGGTGGACGAATCCTCAGTGTTTGAATAGCCGGTACAGCAGCACCACCTCCTGCACCGCTTCCTGATGCGCCAGAACTGCTTCCCGGAGTCGACATCGATTCTCTTTGCTGTTGAAGCCTTTGCCTCTTGCACGCTCTCCGATCTCTAGAGCCCCCTGGGCTCTGATACCATGTAAAATATTACACGGCGCAGCGAACAGAATCTGAGAAAGAGATAGAGAGTACACAACAGATAAGAGGAGAATCAGTAAAATTCTTTAACTCCAAACAACTGATACAAAGATGGCTCTGTCCACCCGTGCGCTTCCAATGAATGAAGCTTAGATGGCGATCTAGACAGAAGATAGGTGAAGAGCTTAAGGCTAGCTGGAACAACAACTCTGACTGGGTGAAAGATGAGTGTCAGATGGCTGCGAAGGGGTTTAGCTTTTATAGCCCGCGAAGGTCGTTAGGTCGGCCTGCTGACCGACCTACCATATGAGCCTCCACTAGTCGGCCAGGGAATATTCCAGGGAATATTCCCTTTACCATCGGGCCGGGGGCGCTGCCCCCGGACCCCCGCCAGGGGGGCCGCTGGCCCCCCTGGGACCCCCCAGCCAGGGGCCGCTTCCGCGGCCCCCGGACCCCACAATAGGGGCCCCTTTTAACTCCCTTACCACGCAACTCAATGCAATGTGCCTCGAGCTGCTACCAGCTTAACCACTCTGTCTAACCCAAAGATTAGACCCACAATGGTCACCTTTTTGCCATCCGGTCACATAGACCTCATCTGATATACAAGTCAGGACTCCACCAATGTCCGGGCTCACATTTGGCTTCTCCTCATAATGGGGGCCTTACAACTTTGAGCACCATGGATCATTGGTAGCACCTAATGAGGGTGGGGCATTGATCATATCTAACAATGAGCACATATGCAACCACAAAAAAAACCTAACTTTGTAGCTTTAGGGGAAAACGTATGAGTCACAAGAAATTTGAGGAGAATGACATTAGTGGGTAATAAATTAGTGGTCGATGAGTTCTGAAGAGAGGCAGAGACAACAAGCGGAAGCTCGAGACCAACATGCGAGGGAATGAGCCGCTGGACAGGAGGCTTGGCTACTAGAGAGGTTAAAAAGGTGAATGCTTTGCTGAATTTTGGAATAGACGTTGCGTCAAGCTCAAACGTGGAGCTGCTAGGTCCTAACATACCATTTGATAGAACCCCATCACAAGCAAGTGAAGAAGATTCCTATCAATGGGACCGGGCAGTTTCGGGTACTAGTAGTCCCACTAGAGAGAGAAGTAGACAAAGTAGAGAAAGTATAAAAAGTGAAGCTAATGCCACAGTAGGAAGTAAAGAACCATCCATTGATTGGGACTTAGAGTCAAATTTTGGATTTCGACAATTATTTAGAGAGCCAGCGGAGGTTTTGTGGCTAGAGCGAGTAGTAGATTTTGGATTACGGTTCTTATTTAGGACTCCTCGCCAAGGAGATTCATTTCAAGACATAGGTTATCTAGGGTTGAGATCCCTATTCAAGGAGTTTAAGGAAATCGCGTGGGTTGACTCTATTCAAGATTTCGGGCTAGGGTCGTTATTTAAAGAGACAATGGCTCGTAGTCCCGTAAGATTAGCTGATTTTAATCAGTTTGGGGGACTGTGGGACGAAGACCCTGATGCTCACATGCAAAGGTTCGAGGTGACTTGCATAGCGAATGAGATAGTGGATGATGAACAAAATTTGCATATATTTCCAGCAACGCTAAAAGATGAAGCAGCTAGATGGTACGGTAATCTCGATGCTCAAAATAAAGGGGGCTATGCTGCCTTGTCAAGAGCGTTCTTAGAAAAATTTTGACGTCAAGGTTTCCAAGATCGTTTAGCTCTTCAATTGGATTATTTACCCCAAGGGGAAGCCGAAAGTGTTGAACATTACATTGAGCATATGGACACAATTATTCGAAAGATGAATCCAACTCCTAACGACCCCATGCAAAAGCGTAAATTTATTGATGTGCTTAATCCTGAAGTTCATCAGTATGTTAGTTTACAACGGCCAGCCACACTAGCAGATGCTAAAACACATGCTAGATGGTGGGAAGAAGTGCAGCTTAGTCAACAACGATAGAGGGATCTATTCAAATAACCTCAGATGGAATATCCAAGCTATCCAAGCACTTCAGGCAGGCTACCTAAGAACGTGTCTTATGTGACCGTTCCCTTGAATCCATCGGCAATTGCAAGTTTCAATGTATCAAGTGTACCTTTAAATCCATACACTTCAATTCCAGCCTATATGATGCAGACAGGAATGCCCTCTATGCCTCAACCTCAATCCCCTCTTGATGAAGCAAAAGTAGCAGATATTATTGCAAAATCTTTAGGAAAGTTGAAGGAGGAAATCATGGGTGCAGCACAAGCACCCTTGAAAGAAATTTATTCCGTAACAACACAAGGATCTAATGTGCAACAGCCTTCGAGTAGCTCGACCTTAAACCCACCTAGATCAAATATCTGGTGCGATAAGTGTCCTGGTTATGGCCATGTGGCTACTGAATACCCGACGCCTTCAAGATTAATGCCCGATCATCCTCCATTTTGTACTTTTTGTCTTAAAACAGGCCATTTAGAAACAAATTGTTGGCACAAGATCGGCCAACAACAACAACAAAATCGTACGATGCAAACAAATTAAAATTACATGGATTGCAATAATACTACTTATGAGATTGGGCCACCCAATCAACCTTTTAGGCCCCGTGGATTGCCTACCCAAGGCAGACCTCCAGTGCCACGAAACAATTATAATAGTGATGGAAATCGATGAATAAATTCTCCCTTTAGGAGAAATAATGTTAATTTTCGTAATTCAATGGGCCAGAGTGGAAAACAAAGGCCTAGAGGACCAATAATTTGTTATCGATGCCAACAGGAAGGTCATATAGCTACATACTGTCCAAATGCACGAAAAAATCAAGACTATACTCCTCTTTGTAGGAGGTGTAGTGGTGAAGGGTATCATGAAGAGAATTTCCCTAAGCGAGAGGATAATAAAAATAATGATAAGGGTAAACAAATTTCTAATGAGCCCTTGACCTCATCCGCAAATTTAGTAGAAGTAGAAACAACAAGGCAAGAGATTGGGTTTAGGTCGGTTTAGGTCTAATTTCGTACCATGTAGGGTGACCTTTAAGGCTGACCCCATGATTGGTGTTGTTACTAGA
This sequence comes from Lygodium microphyllum, assembly GCF_053477565.2. NCBI lineage: Eukaryota > Viridiplantae > Streptophyta > Polypodiopsida > Schizaeales > Lygodiaceae > Lygodium > Lygodium microphyllum. The sequence continues at coordinate 10,090,416 of NC_141143.1, forward strand.
GCGCAAAAGCAGCAACAAAAGGAGCATGGTCTAGAGGAAGGAAGTCCCCAATCAAAAGAAACCATGAAGGATAAATCTAAGGGCATAGATCCTAACATAGAGCTACCTGAATCGGATTCTCCTCAGCAATCTTCAGACCATCCATTATTGCCCGTTGTCGTAGTGCTACATATCCGAGGTGTGGAATCCACCAAAAAGTTGTGTGTGTGACATTTGTTACTTTGTACATACTTAGTCGTTGTGTTTGCATTTTGTTCTGCGTGGGCAGTATAGTAGAGAGAGGGGTCTTTTGCTGCCTTTCCTTTCAGCTGGGGTTGCACCTGATAGATCCTCCTTCAACAATGGTGGGCATGCGATGTTTTCTATGGCTTTTCTTGGCTTCCAATTCCTGGGCAAAATTCAAATGCATGGAGTGCCTCATCAGGTCAGCCATATGGAAGGCTGTGTGCTGCTTCTTTCTGCTAGGCCTAGTGCCAGCTGTTCTAGGTGGACGAGGATTGGAACTTACAAGGATTCATGACTATGATGATGGCTTTCAGTGCAACCATACACTTGCTCAAATACTTGTGGAGTACACGTCTATGGTGCTTATGTCGGGCTTGCTGAAGACTTGAATGCAATTGTGATTGCAATCCGTGGAATGCAAGAGAATAGTATTCAAAATTGGATGGAGGATCTGTATTTTAAGCAGCTTGATCTGAATTATCTAGGAGTTACAAGTGCAATGGTACATCGTGGATTTTATACAACCTACGTACAAGAGTAGTTGGTGCAGTTATGTCTATACTTGATGAGATGGAAGGATTGGACATTACGGTTACAAGACATTCTATGGAGGAGTGCACTGCAGACTTGTGATCATTACGGACTGCAACTCTAGGAGGGCTATTGCTCAAGCATTGCCTAGAGGAGTTGCTAATAGCAGGGCATTAACAAGGATGTTATGTTCAGCATCATCATATTGCAATAAGTGGGAAGTCAGCGCAGACATAATACTTAAGCCGTTTCAGAAAGTGTGTCTTGTGCCATCTTTGCTGCTATCCTAAGAAACAGCAACTACTATCAGTTGCCAACTAAACACACTCGTGTAATTGCTGGAATTTTCATCTTCATCTTCGTCAGAACTATTAAGACCTTACTATTTTCTACGGGTGAGGAGAATATACTGTTTCGGTTCAAATCTGTTTTGTTCAAACTCTAATTACCGCCAAATCGGTCTACCCAGGATAGCTATTGTGGGAGGAGGCCGCTTTTCTGGGGGAAAGGAGGCGTGTTGTAGGCCTGGGGGGGACAGACATCAGGGGAGCCGGAAGAAAAAGCAATGGTAGCTATGGCGACTCTCTCTCTCTGTTCCCGAGAGACAGCTTTCATGGAGGCCCTATTGTACCAGGGAAAAGGCAGCCCTACACATAAGAAAAATCAGATCCTCGGTTGTGATTCTTGGTGTTTCATCTTAAACCTGTGAAATTCACTCGGTAAACTGTTTGATAGTGTTTATTATGTGCGGCTCACTTGCAAGCTAGCTACAGCGATTCGAAGAGGAAGAGACGTAAACGGCATTGGAAAGAGAGAAGCAAGAGGAAGAAAAGAAGATACTACTCTGATTCAGAATCTGAAAGCTCTGATTCAGATGACAATTCAGATAGTAGCCTAGATTATGAGACATCATCATCAGAAGTCAGCTCCTCAAGTGAAGATGATCATAGACGGCGGAAGAGAAAGTACTCTAGAAGGGCAAGAAGAAAGCAATTGAAGAGGAGGAGGAGAAAGCATAAAGATAGAAAATGAAGTCAAAGAAGAAAAAAATCTAGGAGACGATATAAGTGGAGTTCAGAGAGTGATTACAGTGATAGTGACACTGGCAGCTGGCTGAAGATAAATATCAGTATGGGCCCCGCCACGGGCCCATACTTTTCCATCGGTATGACCGGAAGCACCGGTTTGCCGGTTTTAGGCGCGTGCGGCTCTTTTTTCACTATTAAAGGATTTAATAAATTTAAAAGCTTATGTTATCAACAAACGTACGCGCGCCCAGTGTGATAGAGCTCCTGAGTGCCTGCGTGAGGGTGGGGGTTCAAAGCCCGCCGTGTGCAGCGGGCGATCAGACCAAAGCCCCTTTTAGGGCCCTTTTTTACTTTAATTAATTTCCACCGAGTGACCGGGTGAACCCTTTCGCGGTGGTGGGGGCCATGCCGAAATCTATCCTCAGCCCAGCTACAGCAGTGATAGCGACAGTGACAGTGATAGTGATAGCTGCAGTGAAAGTGCCAGTGAGCTAGAAACTGCTAAGCCCAGTAAAGCCAAAAGTGCTAGTGATATTGGCAGTGATCTTAGCAAGCAAGTTGTGAAGAGAAATACTGTAACAAACGTACTTTAAGGAGCTCCTGCAGTTGTTGAGAAGAAGAAAGGGAAAAAGTCACGAAGGAAGGTGCTGCGTTTGCAGAGGCAATAGCTCTTTACGTATTACTAGAGGAAGAACCCAAAAGGATTGGTCAAATCAATAGTGGGTTCAATGGTTTCAGAATTGTCTCAGGACATGCAGATGCAAATCAAGCTCAATGTATTGATATATGTGGATCTCTTTTGCAAGAGTTCCCATCTAGACTCAGATGTCATGGTAATTTTTCTTATAGACTTGTTGGTGACGCCAATAGAAGTACTTTCTGTATGGAAGAAAAATAGCTACTTCAGCGGCAATTCGTTTTGAGCTTGAGAAAAAGAAGCAAAAGAAAATGGAAGAAAAGCATAAAAGCCATGTACGATTACAGGGCAATAGGGTCTGGTGTGTACTGCACTGATGACAAACTGTTGCAGACCAGGATTTTCTCATATGAAGATACTCAAACTCACAGGCTGAATTAAAAGTTGTGCCATAGCAGAAGAACCAATAGGGTGGAGGATGTCACCAGATATTCTAGCAGCCTGGCATAGTTACGTAGAGTCTCTAAAAGCCATGCCTATCCACCTACTTTGGGTTCAGAGCTCTCTGCTTCCATCTTTCCAGTCTTTGTTTCCATTGGGGTACCAGAACTTGGTGTAGAAGTCCACAAAAGTTGACTAGTTGCTTCAAAAGTGATATCTTCACTTGACTGACATTGAAGATTCGGATGATGATGATGAGGACCCAACACAACCATCATGTTGCAAGTTGTTAAGAAAGAGGATTGAAAGAGAAGAGGCAATAGCTTTTGCCACCGGACTCATGTGACAGCATCATTTCGATGTCGTGAGGGAACATCCATAGCCTTTCCCAAAGCCACATACAGGCCTCTAACAACAGTAGCTAACCTCACCATCATTTCATGATTCAAGGTATCTGCAGAAACATCTATAATCATATTCTTGAAAGTAGTTTGGAGTTGGATCTTTTCGTTGGAGGTGCTCTTGTTGACATGTATGCTAGATGTGGGAGCCTAGAGAACGGACAAGTTGTCCTACATCGCCTGATCTTGCTTGATTGATCTTCTATCTTGGAATTTCTCAAGAACCTTTGTGGTTGCAACTTTGCTTTCAAAAACCCTTCGACATTGTGCCTTTAGTAAATCCTAAGATTCTGTTGGGGGTAGCTCCTTTTCCTAAACGACTCGTACCTCCAAAAGAGGGGAGTAAGGAGCAAGCAGAAACAATGAAACAAACCTATGATTTTTGGGCAGCATTGGAGGAAATAAACTTAACAATTAACCTGAGGTAGCTGCTTGAAGTAGTGCCTATATGTCAAAGGGAGCTTTATCATAAGCTAGTTTGACGTAGGAGGAAAAGGATGGAGACTAACGCTTCTAAAGTAATTGCAAATGCATCTAAAAGGAGAACGACTAAGGAAGTAAAAATAGTAGATTTATTTGTGGATCCAGGAGCACCAGTTATAGACACTACCATCAATGGACATTTGCTGAGTGAAGTACAATTGGATGGTGGTTCAGCAGTCAATTTAATGACAGACCAAACGATGCAAGAATTAGGGTTGAAGAATCTAGAACCTACTCATATAGTTTTACGTATGGCTGATAAAAGGAAAGTGACTCCTTTGGGGTTACTTCGCAATGTGAAATCTGTAATCGTTGGATTAGAATTCTATGTAAATTACCTAGTAGTTCGCTCATTGTCAAATATCTCTTCATATTCTGTGTTGCTGGGTCGACCTTGGTTGCACCAAGCAAGGTGCACTCAGGATTGGTATAAAGGTTCAATTTTGATTGGTCCTCGAAATGATAGGGTCAAGATTCAAGTTACCACAAAAGGGTTTTTGAGGGAGTCAGGAGATGAAGTAGTTATTGAGAGGGATGAAAAATCCAATAGTGAGTTCTATGATTCAGAAGTAGAGAGGACTGATAATTAAGGGCCTTATGCTTGGTTATTTAAAACACAACGACCAGTGAAAGCAGAAAAATTAGAGGTTAATATTGTGCATCAGCCTAACAAAGTAGAACAAGTGGGTATTGGTGAATATGCTGTTAATTTTCATCAGATAATGATTCTGATAGCGATATTACTCACTGGTTGTCTATCTCGAAAGATACAACCCTAGACTGTTTAATGGTTTCAACAAAGGATGATAAATATCCTATGGATGTAATCCATGAATTCAATGATTTGAATGATTTATTTTTTAATGCATGTCCTGGATTTGGTAAAAATGAGGAAGACGGTGACCTTGGAGATGCATTTTATGCATATAACAGATTGGAAATCTTTTTCCCTAATGACTTAGAAGAGGAGGGGGAGATTGAGGCAAGAACATCAGATTTAGATGAAGTTTCGGTAAGCTCTTCAATAACTATGGGGAAAGTTAATACTATTGAGAATGATCATGAGGAATCTAAGGAGAGTTTAGTTACAACATTTCCTTATGAGGTAGACATTCTGCCTTTTGGGTTCAAACAACTTCCAGTTGTTGCTAGAAGATCTTACTATCATCAGCTAGAAAAGAAAGAAAGAGAGAGAAGAAAAAGGAATAATTGCAAACCTTTCCAACAGCCGATATTACATGATGATAGAGATGACCCATCTTCAGCTTTAAATAGATTTGAACAGACTTTTAATGAATGTTATGGTAGTTGTGATAGGATAATCAAAGATTTAAATGAGACTTTGGAAATAGAACGTGAGGCAGTAGTAACATCTATGAATGAAGCAATGAAGAAAATTGCGGAGTTACAAAAAGAAAAGTCAGAATTCCAATTTAGAGAGAGGTGATATCTAGAAGAAATTCCACTTCTAGAGATGTATTTAGAAGAGCAAGAATCTAAATTAAAAAATAATGTGCAACAAATGGAACAAATATCGCCTATTTCTAGGAAATGCTCAGTGGAATGTGGGCAAACAGATGAATTTTATACAAGAAGTAAATCTCTGGCTACTTCTGGAATTGGCTGGAAAGAGAAAAACTTTACTACCGCTCCTTGGCTATATCATTCCCTTAAGCATTCTGTGAGTAATAGGCAAAAGCCATATCATTATTTTAAAGGGCAGCTAGGGAGATATCATAGAAGGCAATTGCAATCAAGCAAATCTCATCTACCAAGTATATGTGAGGTAGTCTTACCACATCCCAAAGAAAGAGTAATGGATTTTACTGTCTATGGAGATGGAGTTGAACCAGAGCTTCGATGGTTTGAACATCTGGCACCTAAGAATTTTCTGGAGCTAAAACGGGTTATACACTATTTAGGGTGTCGGATCCAGGGTGAGGAAGATGAGGATTTACACTCATTAATTCTCAAGCTTAGCAATACTCAATGGTCTTGGGATTTGAATGACCAAGAATGTTTGGAAAAGAAAAATGGAATTTTATGGCATTATCGTCGCACATTACATGCTCAATTTCCATGTGATCCAGGAGGTTTTGCAGATAATAGGTTCTATAAATACCATGTTCACAATAAAGAATAATGGAAATTTGAATTCCATCTCGCATGGCTTGAGTAGAAGACAAGGAAGTTATACCGGTAAGCTATTTCCTGATATCTTGGATGTCCATATGATAGAAATGACTGAGGGTAATTGAGATAATTTAGCCATTGTTCCTTATAGGGCTTTACCCTTGGTACATTCTGTGAATCCGAGGGAAGAAGAACCAGAATCTAGTACAAGGCATAGTCTACTTGAAAATGTATCAATGGAGATATCGGAAGATGTGCCTACGGTCAAGCCTCGAAAAATAGCCTCTTTGTTTATTGACGAGTCCGAAGTGGAAGTAGTTAAAATAGGAATGGCAGAAGGGAAATATTTAAATCTAGGAGCTCAATTGAAATTCCAAGATCGACAGAGGTTTGAAGAAGTATTATGAGCACATGTCGGGGAATTTGCTTAGTCTTATACGGACCTTAAAGGCATTAAAGCTGAACTTTGTCAACATTATATTGATCTAGAACCAGGCACAAAACCCGTCTGTCAACGCCAACGACGAACAAATCCTGTGTATGCAAAACTGGTTAAAGCTGAGATTACTAAGCTTCTCGATGCATGATTTATATATCTTGTTGCATATAGTGAATGGGTATCTCCAATTGTGGTAGTACCCAAGAAGAATAGCAAGAAAATCCTCATTTGTGTTGATTATAGGAAGATTAATAGTAAGACAAGGAAAGATCATTTTCCTTTGCCATTTATAGATCAAGTACTTGATAAGGTTGCAGACCATGAGCTATATTCTTTCATGGATGGGTTTAGTGGTTACAACCAAGTGTTAATTCATCCTAAAGATCAATCCAAAATTACTTTTACTACTGAATGGGGTACATTTGCTTATAAAGTAATGCCTTTTGGCTTATGTAATGCACCTGCAACGTTTCAAAGAGTTATGATTGCAGCTTATCAGGATTTTCTTCAACAGTGGATGGAAGTTTTTCTAGATGACTTTTGTGTCTATGGAATGGCAAAAGAAATGCCTAATCAATCAGCGCAAGTATTTGAACGTAGTGATGAAGTAGGTATATCGTTAAAGCCTGATAAATGTGTTTTTGGAGTTCCAAAAGGAATATTGTTAGGGCATATCATTTCTAAAGAAGGCATTGCTATGGACCCCACTAAAATTGCCAAGATTTATGCACTTCCTCCACCAACAACTCTTAAACAACTTCGAGGTTTTTTAGGACATCTAAATTATTATCGACGATTCATTTCTGATTTTGCAAAAGGTGGTCTCAGCTTTAACAAATTTGCTACAAAAGGATACTCCTTTTAATTGGGATGATACTTGCAAGAAAGCATTTGAATTTCTTAAGCAGAAGTTAATAGAAGGACCGGTATTGGCACCCCGTGATTGGATGAAGGAATTCCATATTCATGCAAATGCATCTATGAATGTAGTGGGAGCAGTTTTATGTCAAGCAGATGACAATAAGGTAGATCATCCAATCTATTACGCAAGTCGTAACCTAAGTGATGCAGAAAGAAATTATACTACCACTGAGAAAGAATGCTTATCAATGGTTTTTGCGGTGGAGAAATTTCATCATTATTTATTAGGAAATAAATTTACTATTTATGTTGATCATGAAGCATTAAAGTATTTGCTCAATAAAGCAGAACTTTCAGGACATGTAATTCATTGGATGCTATTATTTCAGGAGTTTGATTTTCAGATAGTTACTCGTCCTGGTAGAGCTCATGTTCTAGCAGATCATCTTTCTCGATTATTAACATCAGATAAAGAGGAATGTGTGGAGGATGATTTTCCAGATGCATCACTTTTTACGATAGAGACGCAAGTTCCATGGTATGCTGATATTGCAAATTTTCTTAGCACAGCTCGGTATCCACCTGGTGCTGATAAACGACGAAAGTGACAAATTCTAATGCAAGCACGCTCCTATGGATTATTAGGGGGCTATCTTTATAGATGTTTTCCAAGGGAAGGAATCTATTGACGATGTGTAAGGTAAGATGAAGTCTCGGTGGTTCTTAAGGCATTGCATGATGAGCCATGTGGTGGCCATTTTGCTGGTGAATTAACCGCAAGAAAGGTTTTATTAGCTGGGTATTGGTGGCCTACTTTATTTAAGGATGCTTATTATTATTGCCAGAAATGTGATGTATGTCAAAGGACTTGCCATCCTTCTAAGAGTTTTGCTACACCTTTGACACCAATCTTGGCATTAGCACCTTTTTGAGAAGTGGCGGATTGATTTTGTGGGCCCAATTGATCCACCTACCAGATATCTTTCTAATCGTTATATCTTAGTTTGTACTGATTATATTACAAAGTGGGTGGAAGTGAAAGCGCTTAAGACAGATAAATCTATTGAGGTGGCTAAGTTTATGTATGAGAACATCATTACCCGTTTTGGGTGGCCACTGGAATTAGTAAGTGATAGAGGTTCCCATTTCTTGAATGGTCTAATTAGTGAGTCAACAGAACTATATCAAATTAAGCACTGCAAATCAACGCCTTATTATCCAAGGGCTAATGGCCAAGTCGAAGTAACTAATAGAATTATTTGTGGAATTTAAACTAAAACGGTTGCTTCTCATAGGCAAGATTGGGATGAACGCCTATATGAGGCATTATGGGCCTATAGAACCACTTATAAGGTGATAGTGCAAAATACACATTTTAATTTAGTTTATGGAACTAATGTTATTTTTCCTATTGAGCAAGAGTTGCCCACTTTACGAGTAGCCCTATCATTACGATTAGGTGCGGCTAAATCATTGAAGCAAAGGATTTTACAATTGGTGAAGTTAGATGAGGAAAGACTATTAGCTTTACAAAGCTTAGAAGCCATGCAAAAACATCGTAAAGCATGGCATGATCAGAACATTAAAATTAGAGAGTTTAAGGAAGGCGATATAGTTTTACTTTTTGATGGATGATATTACAAATTTTTTGGAAAGCTCAAAATTTGTTGGTTAGACCTTTTAAGATTATTAAAGTTTTCGATAATGGTTCTCTAGATGTACAAGATATTCATGCTGAAAATGAAATATTTAGAGTCAATGGCCTCCGCCTTAAACATTTTGTGACTTAGGATAGTTAAGTATAGTTAGGTTAGTGGTTAAAATAATCCTTGACTAATCTACATTTGGATTTCTTTTCTTCTCTTTTTGGGGGGGATTTTAATGGGGTGCAAGTATGGCTTTCCTATGGATGGATGCACTTTACCCTCGTCTGGATGCTAATAGTTCTGATCCTATTCATGTCGGCCCGTATAGTATTCCGCGGTTTCATACACGTAACAGGTTTTTGTATGCACTGAGGGGAGAGGCCTATTGTGGTTCTTCTTTTGTAATCGTTTTTTGTTTGCAGTATCATCCACCATTTGGTTGTAGGCAGTGTCAGCGGCATCTTTATGTGCATGCGCAGCTCTTGTGTTGGCAGTGTCGCACATACTTTCGACGTTATGGTACCTCTGTCATGCAGGATATGATAGGTTATACATACCAGCACCATGATTATGATAGTGTATTCTCGCCTGAGCGTGGCATTGCTCAATATAGGGTGGGTAGAGAGCAGCAATAATTTTCCCAATATCAAGCTATTGTTTACTGTCTTACTTCATCATATCCCGATGATCAAGTAACTGTCAGTTGTCCCTGTTGGAATTATATCTCTTGGTATATGGATAGGACCGAGGGCTACTCTTTAGGATGTTTACCCGTGGCACCTATGCCCTATTATGACGATGCAACTGTGGCTTCACTCCATGATGTGATGGAGGTTTTTAGCGATGCACCTGATAGCAGGTCTATGATATCTTATGTGCCTACGTTAGAGGCTATTCATGAGCATCCTATATTTGATGATTTAGTCGATAGGATTGACTTAGATAGGGTGAATGATTTTGGATTAGGGTTATTGTTTGCAGTCGAACATCTTAGAGAGTTTGAGGATTTTAGTTTAGATCTTTTGTTTTCTTAGAGTCTTTTGAGTTTTTACTTTATTCTACATTTTAAAGAAGAGAAAAATACAACACAAAACAATATAATCTTTTTTTAAAAAAATTATTTGTTGATACTTTTATATTTCAGGTTTTCGCACATTTTAGCTTAGTTAGTCTTCATGTGGTTAGGTAGTTAGTTGCACGCACGGCTGGGGTACTCCTTCAGTGCTAGGAGCTTATGACAAGGGAGTTTGACTAGGTGGCCAGTTTCTAAAAGAGTTTTATTCTTTATTGAGCTAACCTATTAATGGTTTAGTGGTTAGTGGTGGAGTTTTGTGCAGGTTTAATGATTTTGTATATATTTTTGAGAACCACTACGTGTTTATTCTCGCATTATTTTGGAGCTGTAATGTCAACGTTCTTAACAGGTTGTTTCATACCTAATCTATCTATTCATATTCGTTTGAAATAAAGGACAATCACAATATATATAACTTGATTGAAATAATTTAGAGACTTCAAAACCCAAGTAATTATAGAAGGAACATAACCCAAAACATTTAAAACACAAATACACCACAAGATACGTAAACAATTTAGTCTATATGAGAGTCCACTCACATGGGATGGGACTTAGCACCAGGGAGTGCTTAAAAGGGGGTGATGTGTGTGCATGACATAGTGAATGTCATGGTATGGAAGTCTAATTAGGAATCCAATAGAGTTTTCCCTTGACTATTTGTCGTCTTTTTAGTGATGTGGGATAGCTGAATAACAAGGTTCTCTCCACAAAATTTTAACTAGGAGTAGTGTGGAAGAGAGATGTTGAGCTGATGAGTCTCTTTGCTTGTCATTTGCCTAGGCAAGGTAACTGATATTATGTGTGCTAGATTAGATTCCTTGCGCGACGCTGTTGAGCTAAAATGTTTGAACATTCAATTTAGTAATGAATCCTAGCCTTCTAGCCATTCCTATAAGTCACGAGACTCAAAACTAAAGTAATAATAATAAATTAAGCTTGGGAGAGTTTATCTATTTATTCTTCTAAAAAGAATACGAAAAAGAAAAGAAAGAAATTTATAATAATAAAAAAACTTGAGACTGCAGGGTTGAAAAAAAAAACCAAAAGAAGATAACCATCGCCTCTGAGGTCCTGATAGGCTGTAGGGATTTCCTTGACGGGTGCCTTGCGTCTGATGCCTTGCATCTCTTTGGGGTGGGACCTTTTGGGAAGGAGAATAAATATATACACTCTTTTGACTTTATTTTTAAAAAAAACTCAAGAAAGTTGGGAGTTAGGGACCATTGGCTGGTTGTTCTAATAGAACATGGAGGGTTAGCAGTTAAACCATAGGAGTCATATTTGGTATTGTAGTATTGGATTTCCTTTTTTGGGTTCTTTGATAGGCATGGACCTTATTAGTGACGCTATTTCAGAAGCAATATTTCTAGTAGGATAATAGTGTGGCATTTCATTTCCTAGAGAGATTATTGTTGTTTAGCGACTCTAGAAAGCTTCCTAGTTGCTATATTCTTTGCACTAGATGAAGCTCTGTTATGCACTTTAGTGGGAAGAGTGAGTAAGGGGGTTGTTAGTATGTATAATTTTTTATATAACTTAATTGAAATATTTGTCTTGCTGGATTTACAATAAGATACAAGTTAGTATTTTTATATCTTTTCCGTGTCTACTAGTCTTCTATGTGCGGTTTTGCAGATCTTGTAGCTATGCTCACGAGGATGCTTCGCAATTAAGTGGGGGAGAAATGACAACACCTAAAAACATGTCACATATTGCAAAAAAATTTCAACAACATTGTATATATCTAATACATTACTACCATATTTTTACATTAATTTAGTGCAGATGCGGTGTTCGTAGTTGTTGTCTTTGGAGGCCGTGTCCTTGCAATCTAGCCAGGAGTTGTGGTACAAGGAAGTTCTTCTACGGGAGGAAGGTGGAGTTTTAGACAAAATCTGATAGGTTTACTTAATGAATCTCAACTATGACTGTTTAAAATTTTCCCGTAGGGATTATTATCACTTAGAGGAGATAAGTATAAATTAGGAGTTTTCGGGGGAATTTTAGACTTGGCAAGGTCTTGATAGGTTGATAGGCTATCTTAGTATTAATTTAAGGGATGAGGGATTTCATCAGTTATGCTACCTCCTACCTCCCAAGGATTAAATTACTTATGAACAACACATAGCATCATGATTGCGATTATTGTCTATTTATTGAGACTGCAAAAAGTCAATTTAGCAAGAAGGTTGCTGGAACTCGACACTGTTTGGGTTTGGATCTACAGTGGTTTTCAACATGTGCAATAGAATTGGGAAAAATGGAGTTTAATATCACAATCAGAGTATTTGTTGGCTTTGACACTCTACTGTCTAGCATAACACTAACTCCATCACATGTTATTGCTACAACTGAAGACAGAACAGTAATTGAGAGGCTACATGGAGATCTTGTGTTCTATACACAATTTCCAATTTTCCAAGTGTGTACCTGTCAAAACCAATTAATTACATGAGATGACTTTTGAATGAATCAGAATGGCTTTTGATTTATAAGCTAAAATATTCCTTCAATGGGCAATTGTGTGATCACATTGGAACATTATACTATGCATTTTGTGATCACTTAAATCGATGTACATAAGCCTTCAACAACTGTTTAAGATTTCAAATTCAAGACTATATAGAGGAGGATTATGAAAGAGTGTTAAAGGGACTAAAACCTCGTTATGCAGTGACACAATATGGTGTAGAGTTTGGTTTCAAGGATGAAGGTGCTTTTACACATTTACTTCTACCTTTGAAAGATGTCACAAAATCCGTTATCACATTGGAACTCAATGTAGATGATGTCAAATTTATTATAAATAGGAGTCCAAGGAAAATCATATCAGTGGTCTTGTCAAAATTTGAAGCACTCTCACAAGATGGAATTTCAAAGGTGGTGGTGTCTAATGTGGGGGAGCTTGGCAGTTGTAGAAAAAAAAAACCCTCGTGATAAGGGAGGAGGCACGATCTTGGAGCGTACCGGTTGCCATCTTGCAATGATCATGGAAGGGAGAGAGAGCTTGGGAATTCGAATGATGAGGCGCAACATTCAAGGTGAAATGAAGAGAAAGAGAGAGAGCTTTTGAGGATCAAGGCATAGCATTTAGGGGACCTGACTGTAGCCGTCGTCTCGCCATCATCATCATCACGCCCATTGCCATTGACTTCATCATTTTTCTTCTCGTCATCATCTTGTTTAATCCTCTCGCTCTATCCTGTCTCCTCCTTTTGACCATTTCCATTATTCATTTCTCAATCCTACTCCATTTCCTCCATCAAAACATCCTCATCGCAGCCATATTGGAAGTGCTTGACATCATGGCGGCCATTTTCTATGAGTGAGAGAGAGAGATCGCCTGCATCAGAAAAGCCCGGTTGGCCATCGCTTTGAGCGCGGATATTCAAGAATAATCTTCTTCTCTTCCACGAGGTAAATACATTTAATTTCCAACCTCTAGGCATATTTTCTTGATAGAGAGAGAGAGAGAGAGAGAGAGAGAGAGAGAGAGAGAGAGAGAGAGAGAGAGAGAGAGAGAGAGAGAGAGAGAGAGAGAGAGAGAGAGAGAGAGAAGGAAACAAGTTGACGCCTCAAGGGGGCACCATGTTGCCGTGGAGGGGAGAGAGATCATTCATTGACCAGGGAATGGCAATCCTCATCGCCATCTCTACCATCATTATTGCCTTCTCTTCCTCCCCATCATCGCCGCTTGACCTCAATCGATCAGTGTTTGTCATTCTTGTGATCATCGCCTGCAATGGATTCACGTAGATCATCATTCCTAGATCAAGGTGACAACAAACTCCATCGTTTTTCATCATTCTTGGAAGATAAGAAGAAAATAATTTATTATCTCTTCGACACCTTTGATTAAAAGGCTTAATTAAAAGAACTATAATTCCATACGCGGGGGAGTAAGATCATTCTAACATGAACAATGGTAATTCAAGCTAATGCAGTGGGATGTTTGGTAAGCTGATATCCCTTGTTGGACTGCGAAGATGACCTCTTGGAGACAGCGACTATGAACTCGCAAAGTTCCAAGTTAATTATGAGCCACACTTTATGAGAATGATTTTTAAAATCATGTACGCAATTGCTTATCACTTGAATGCATTGGAATTCCAAGAGAGTGTGATGGTTATTGTATAAAAGACAATGACTGGATAGTGGCCAGACAGAAAGAGGACATGGCTTCCAAAGATGAGACGACAACCCGCGGACTTTACAAGTATGCGCCTAAACCATTTAACAAAAATAGAGGTTATAGCATAAGTAAATCTTCAGTTTATTATTTTTAGAAAATGTTTTGAAACGTGTTTTCCTACGTTGAATGGTTAGTTGTATTTATGTGGACCTCTTTCTATTTTCTAAAAATAGAAAATATTAAAAAAAATACTTGAAAAAGGTTTAGAAATGTTACAAATAAATTTGTATAAAATTGTTGATTGAAAAATTATAATTTGTGATATTGTTTCCATAAAGACAGTAAGTTTGGAAGTTTATTGAATTTTTTTCATAATGTTCAAAGACTATTTAGTATATTTAAAACTTCAAAAATAGTTATTTTTAAAAGAAAAGTAACAGTTTACATAAAAAAATTGGATTTTCCATCAATAAAAAAAATATTCTATTCATGGAGAAGTGAAAAGATAATTTCTAATGTGTCAATGGAGTTTTTGTAAATTTAAGGACAAGGGAAAAAATTTAATTATATTGTCTTTAAAAGATGTTTACATTGAAAAACATGATGTTTTTATTTTGAGAAAATTAAAAGATATGTGGTGTGCTGTTTAATAACATAGGGGGGGTAAAAGTAAGAAATGTAATAGTCTTTTATAATAATTGCTTATGTTAAGGAAAAACTATAGTCCTAAATTAACAAAACAATTATTTGATGACATAAGGAGAAGCCTTAGTATATAAGTGAAAATTCTATATTTTATTTTTCTATAAATATTATTTGAGTGATCAAAAGAGTTAAGAGTGGAGGGCCATTAGGATAATTGATAACTGAGAGGATACATTGGGGTTTTAAAATGAGCTGTGTATGTGGACGTATAAAAGTGTGGAAAGAACTTGTTTTTGTCATGATTGATGTTGGGAAATAAATAAAAAACCAAATTAATTGTCTAAACATTAATAGCAAATGATGAATTGTGCAAAACAAAGAAGGGAAACACTTTAAAAGGGTAATTAAAGTTTATGAGTTTATTTCACGTTAGTTGATTTGTTTTGAAGGTTTACTGATTAAAACAATACAAGGAAATAATTTTATAAAAGGTGGAGAAGGAAACATTTAAGAAGGAACTGAAACGGAAATATATTTATAGACTCTATTGAATTTATGTTGTGAAAAAATATTTCTAAAGTCAAATATAAAATTTCCTAGGAAAATAGAATAATTAAGTAACTTGTTTAAGAGAGTACTAGTTGGACTACTTATAGTGAAGGGTTATCATAAATATTTGGAAGGTTAGGCAAAGTTATTGCAGTTAGTAGTAAAAATCACCTATCTAGTGCAACAACTCTTAGGAGTTGGCTTGACAACTCGGTTAAAAGTGGCTTGGTCATTGGCCGGTCAACTCCATATATACCTCTTCAAGCAAGTCACCATTTAGGAATGCATTTTTGACATCCATTTTTCATAATTTTCAGCCCTTAGAAGCCACTAATGCAATGACTATTCTCACCATTTCCATCTTGGCAACCGAGCTGAAAGTCTCCTCATAATCTAGGTCGTATTGCTATGCATATCCCTTTGCAATGAGCCGGGATTTATACCTTTCCAATGAACCATCTGACTTGCATTTCACTTTATAAACCCATTTTCTTAAAGACATCGAGTACCTCATCCTTGTACTTCTGAATGTACATCCATGTTTATCAGTTGAAATCATCTATCCAAGCGACAATAGATTCTTGTAAATTTTGTTCTGCCATCTATCCAATCGACAATAGATTCTTGGTAATAGAACGTACATGTAGTACATCATGTAGGCTCTTCTTTCTATCGTCATAGCTACAGCAGTCTACCTTCCTACTGGTGGGTTTTCTCGCACTCGTGCCCAAAATGTTTCCCATCCCTTTCAGCTCCAAGTCTTGCATGACTTCCCGAACAACGCCCTTATGAAAAGATCTTTTCGGGATGCGAAGCTCATATCCACACTGCATTCTTCTTATCTCCCAAAGGGCGATAGTGCCTGGTTTCCATCTCCTCTTCTTCTTTGGTGGTCGTTGTGCTCTATGGGAAGCACTTGTTGCTCCACTAGAGGAGGCTCCACCTTGTGCTCCAGGTGGCGGGCTTTGGTATGAGGCCTTCCCATGACCGAGAAATAGAGACATGCTTGCTTGGTTCTTGCCATGCAAGCTCAAGGAGGGCAATATGGAGAAGAGACAGAGGTTGGGGGTTCCCTCCTCCTTTGTAGTTGTCCCCTCTCTTTTAGTGAATGCGGTGGCAATGGTAGTGGCAGTGGCAGCCTCTCTCTCTCTCTCCCCCTCTCTCTCAATCTCCCTTGTGTTGATCTGTCTCCCTTCTTCTCTCTATACATCTCTTCATCAACAAAAAGAAAAAGAGAAGTAAAGAAAAGAGAATAACAAAGAGAGAAGAGATAATGCATTTATCTCAAAGCTTGAAGAAGAATCCTTTTGCGCTTCTCTCCTTCTTCTTCTTCTCCTTCACGGGTTCTCTCATTCTTCTTTGCCGTTGTCCCCTCTATTTTTGTGGTGGATTGGCAGTGGCAGCGACCTCTCTCTCTCTCTCTCTCAATCTCCCTTGCGCATGTTGATCTCTCTCACTTCTTCTCTCTATACACTCCATCAACAAAAAGAAAGAGAGAAGTAAAGAAAAGAGAAAAACAAAGAGAGAAAAGATAATACACTTACCTCAAAGCTTGAAGAAGAATCCTTTCGCGCTTCTCTCTTTCTTCTTCTTCTCCTTCACAGGTTCCCTCCTTCTTCTTTGCAGTTGTCCCCTCTCTTTTTGTGGTGGATTGGTGGTGGCAGTAACCTCTCTCTCTCTCTCTCTCTCTCTCTCTCTCTCTCTCTCTCTCTCTCTCCCCCTTGCGCACGTTGATCTCTCTCACTTCTTCTCTCTATACACTCTTCATCAACAAAAAGAAAGAGAGAAGTAAAAAAAAGAGAAAAACAAAGAGAGAAGAGATAATGTACTTACCTCAAAGCTTGAAGAAGAATCCCTTCGCGCTTCTCTCCTTCTTCTTCTTCTCCTTCACAGGTTCCCTCCTTCTTCTTTGTAGTTGTCCCCTCTCTTTTTGTGGTGGATTGGCAGTGGCAGTGACCTCTCTCTCTCTCTCTCTCTCTCTCTCTCTCTCTCTCTCTCTCTCTCTCTCTCTCTCTCTCAATCTCCCTTGCGCATGTTAATCTCTCTCACTTCTTCTCTCTATACACTCTTCATCAACAAAAATAAAGAGAGAAGTAAAGAAAAGAGAAAAACAAAGAGAGAAGAGATAATGCACTTACCTCAAAGCTTGAAGAAGAATCCTTTCGCGTTACTCTCCTTCTTCTTCTTCTCCTTCACGGGTTCCCTCCATCTTCTTTGCAGTTGTCCCCTCTCTTTTTGTGGTGGATTGGCGGTGGCAGTGACCTCTCTCTCTCTCTCTCTCTCTCTCTCTCTCTCTCTCTCTCTCTCTCTCTCTCTCTCTCTCTCTCAATCTCCCTTGCACACATTGATCTCTCTCACTTCTTCTCTCTATACACTCTTCATCAACAAAAAGAAAGAGAGAAGTAAAGAAAAGAGAAAAACAAAGAGAGAAGAGATAATGCACTTACCTCAAAGCTTGAAGAAGAATCCCTTCGTACTTCTCTCTTTTTTTTTCTCCTTCGGGAGTTCCTTCCTTCTCCTTTACACTTGTCTCCTCCCTCTTCGTGGATGGCAACTGTGACGGCGGTCTCTCTCTCTCTCTCTCTCTCTCTCTCTCTCTCTTACTTGTTTACAAACCTGTAAAATGCCATGCTCGGGTTTTGACACTTTTTTATGAAGCCCTTCTCTCTCCCTTTTTTTATTTCTCTCCATCTCTCTCTTCCTTCCCCTCCCTTCTTCTCTCTATTTCTCTCCCTCCCCACTCTCGCTCAACTCATCTCATTGCAAAGACAATCAAAGATAGAAAATAAAAAGCTTAAGAAACAAAGATATTGAAAGAAATGTCACCCCACCTCTCTTTATCTCTCTCTCCCCCCTCTCCCTTTACTTTTCTTTATCAACCTTCTCTCTCATTCTCTCATTGTTTTCCTATTTCTCTCTCCCTCTCTCTTGCTCTCTATTTTTTCTCTCTATCTCTCTTTCTCCCTCTCCCTCTCTTCTTTTCACTCTCCTTCCTCTCTTTACCTCACCCTTCTTTTCTACCTCCTCCTCCTCTCTTCCTTCCCTCTCCCTCTCTCTATTTCTCTCTCCCTCTCTTTCTCTGTCTATTTCCCTTTTTTGTTTTCTCTCTCTTTGTTTCTCCCCCCCTCTCTCGTTGTTTCTCTCACTCATCCTCTCTCCCTCCCTTCATCTCTCATTTCTTTCTTCCTCTTTCTCTTTGTTTCCTTTCTCTCCCTCTTTCTCTCTTCCTCTCCCTTCATTCTTCTCCCTCCCTTCCTCCCTCTCTCTCTTTCCATGTATCTCTTTGCAAAGAGAAACAAAAAAAAGAAAACAAGAGAACACAAAAATAAAGTAAGAAGAGGCAATGTACCTACCTCAAAGGCTTGAAGATGAAACCCTTTTACCTTCTCTTTGCACCTTCACTCCCTTCTCCCTTGCACACTTCTCTTTCTTCTTCGTGTATAGCAATGGCGGCGATGACAATGGTGATGAGCTCTCTCTCTCTCTCTCTCTCTCTCTCTCTCTCTCTCTCTCTCAACTTTAAGCTCTCTCGCTCTCTCTTTCATTCTTTCTCACAAATGTTTTCTCAGCAAATGTTACACTCGGGTTTTCGAAACTTTTTCCTCAGACCGGTGTCGCTATTAGCATCACTACAAGCGTCACTATATGCGTCGCTAATAGAATTAGCGATGCTAATAGCGATGCAAATAGCAATGCTTTTAGCGACACCACATTTTTGCATCGCAAAAGGCCATCGCTATTTCCCCATTCCCTTGTAGTGCTACACTTGTGTGTGAGAGAGTGCACATGGCTATGTGAGAGGTAGCCATAGCTCTTGGCTTGAAATGCTTGAAGAAATAAGCAATTCATGGGTCGGCGGTTTGTTCGCGAGAGTGGCACTTTCTGGTTCCATTGTTTTCAGGATAAAAATATTCAAGCTTGGGTGCTCACAGACTCCAAACTGAGTGACAAAGTAGGAGTTCGTCTCCGAAACAATGCCTGGTTTAAGTAGGAAGTGAGGGAGTCATTTAGGAAGCCTTGTGTGCATTGGTTAGAGTAGGAGAAGTGCATTTTGATTAGGTTTGAGGAATTAAGGTTTGGAAAATAAGGAAAAAAGAAGGAAAATATGTTTCTATAACAACCAAGAAATAGGGGAATAGAGAAAGAAAGAAAAAAATATTTTGAATATCTGGGAAGGAAAATAGAGACAGAGAAGAGAAAGAGAGAGACAAAAGGTGAGAAAGGGGAAAGAGAGAGCTCATTTGTACATTGAGAGATTGGGAGAGAGAGCTATTAAGAGAAGAGAGAGAGCCACAGGTCAAGAGGGCAGCAACAATAGTAGCAATCAATGGTATCATTATTATATCTTATCTATACTTTGTGTACATTGTATTGTGTATGTTAGAAGAAGAAGAAGAAGAAACCAACAATGTAACGTGCCTGCTCCTCAAATTGTGGGACACGTCTTAGCAGTCCATCGAGAGATCAATCTAGAAGATGCCGCTCGGCACTCCCAAGGAATGACACGGGGTTTGCCAACTAGGGTCTCCCGATTCTGCCTCGCAACGAAACTTATCCGACCATTCCCACTAGGATCGACTTGAAGTCTGGGTTCCTTGTAATTGGGTCTTCCTAACAGCCTTCTAGCATCGGTCTACAACTGCTCCACTTTGCGCAGACACAATTGGGCCAAAGCAGACTCATACTGCACTTGGTTCAAAGAGAATGGGAAACAAGAGGGATGCATCGCTCGACCTCTCTACCCATAGGGCATAGTCCCATTCCGGTCCCCTAAAATAGTATGAATCAGGATTCTAACCAACATTGTCTAAGGTCATCGTCCGACCTTTCCTAACATTCCTCATTAACATTTCCTTTTAGGAAAGCTCTCGTCTAACCAAGACCACCCTTCCGTAGGATAGACCCATTGGTCACATCCACCACGCTTCCCTCGAGGGTTGTTTTAGTTATCTAATTACCTACCACATTATGTTTGACACATAAAGGCAGCTTCTTTAATTAACCTGTTAATCACAGGTTCCTTTACCTAGTTTAGTTCATTGACATGAAAACAAGATAAAACAAGATCAAACAAGATCAAACACTTCCTTAACTTATCTTCAGATTAATGTTTGTCTCCCGCCCATACACGAGAATTAAGTGTTCCTTTCTGCCTTCATAGAAAAATCATTCCGTCTCCCGGCAACAAACCCCGAAGGTTTATCCTACCAAGATTCCGCCTTGTAACTAGTTTCAAGGCCTCGAGATCCCATCTCGAGTCACGTAGAACACGTGTAGGGCCCAGAGGCATTGGGATTTACGGCCAGAGCCCCCACTGGCACCCAAGCATCCTCCTACGCTAAGTAATTTCCACGGAGAGACCTCTCACGGCGGGTTCAGTCCACATTCCTGGCGCGGATTCATAACCCCCTTGGTTAGGGTTTGGCGGTTCGCCGGGGGGGGGGGGGGGGGGGGGGAGGGGTAGCTAGTGCCATCCTTCCTTAATTATCCCTTTAGGAAATCAACCATAGCTGAAGCAACGAGCTTAAAAACAATTACTAGGAAAAACACCCCTTTTGTTTCCATGGCAATCAATCATCTCAGATCCGACCATGCAATCATCAACCACACCCCACTTGGGTTAACATCCAAAAACCACATTAACAAATAGTTGAATGCACAACCTCTTGCTTCAAGGCATCGCAATCCCATTGCAAGCACAACCAGAATTTAACTTGGATGTATCAAAACACTTTTACAACATTTTCAAACAACCAAACATAACTTGGGTCAACAATCCATCTTTAACAAGGTCAACCAAACATAACATTTTCAAACAACCAAACATAACTTGGGTCAACAATCCATCTTTAACAAGATCAACCTTCCTTAGAAACCATTTCATTAGTTCCAAGCAACATGCTTAGCATAAATCAATTACCCTAAAGTTCGCTCTCCCCCCTGGGTTAGGGCTTTGCAAGGTCAATTTAACAAATTCCTTCTAGATCCTTTAAATGATCTAAGTGATTTCACCTTGACCTTTATTAATCATGGCCACCTATTTAGGATAGAAGATCAACCCAATTCCTAGAGTAGCTATCTAATATCACAGGTCACCAAGTGCTAACCCATATTGCTAGTACATCACCAAGAGTACATTAACGATATTCCAACCTGATTAGCCATAGGTTATCCAATCTTTATCTATCGGCTAGAGTTCGGACAAGGATCTCTAAATGGAATTTTCTTTTAGAACTACTGTTCTAACAATGTTTATCGTGCAATCCTATTGTGTGTGCAAGATAATATATATCGACATGTGCATGATCTAACTGTTACTTTAATGTACTCTATCATCCTTGTGCATGAAAACCTTATCATTTCATGTGCGTCAATCCATGTAGATTCCATTCTATTTGTCCCCTTGAGTCCCATGCAATCATCCCGTACTTGCAAGATTTCGTGTGACAATATTTCATGTACTAGGCTAGTCAATATTTCATGCAACTCACACACTTGAGTTTTCATAATCATGCACTTTAAGTATAGAGGAGAAACATGAACAATAAGCAATGAGAACAGCATGAGGGTTAGAGGACACCATTTTCGAGGGGGGGTGGTCAATGTCGTCTCCTGATTTCCCTTCAAGTTCTCTTCTTGTCTTCTTCTTCTCCTACTCTCTCTCCCTCTCCTTCTCTTCTTCTCTCTCTCTCCTCTTCCTCTCCTTTCCTCTCTTCTCTCCTTCTTCCTTTTCTTCTTCTTCTTCTTCTCTTCTCTCTCACTTCTTCTCCTTCTCTCTCTCCCTCTTCTCGTCCTCCTCCTCCTCCTTCTTCTTCTTCTTCTTCTCCTTCTCCCTTCTTTCTCTCCTTCTCTTCTTCTCCCCCTCTCCTCTTCATCTTATCTCTCTCCTTCTCTTCTTCTCTCCCTCTCCTCTTCCTCTTCTACCTCTTTTTCTCCTCTTCTCCTTCTTCTCTTCTTCTTCTTCTTCTTCTCCCTTCTCTCTCTCCTTCTCTTCTTCTCTTCCTCTCCTCCTTCTACCTCTTCCTCTTCTTCTCTCCCTCTCATCTTCCTCTTCTACCTCTTTTTCTCCTCTTCTCCTTCTTCTCTTCTTCTTCTTCTTCTTCTTCTTCTCCCTTCTCTCTCTCCTTGTCTTCTTCTCTCCCTCTTCTCCTTCTACCTCTTCTTCTTCTTCTCCTTCCCACTCTCTCTCCCCTTCTCTTCCTCTCTCCCTCTCCTTCTCTTCACCTCCTTCTCTCTCACTTCTCCTGCTCATGGGGGGGAGGGGAGCAGCGTCTGTACGCCAGGGAGGAGGGCCGCCTGTCGTAGGTGACGAGTCGATGATGGAGGGGGGGGACGCCTATAGTCGCAGTGGGGGAAAAAGGCTCTCCTTTATAAGGTGGGGGGGAGGAGGGGTCGGCTGTCTGCTGCCACCCACCTAGGGCTACATGGCCCCTTTCCCCCATTACTCACCCTCTCTCTCCCCCTCCACCATGCAGATGGGAGGGGGAGAGAGAGGGAGGAAATTTTTTTAAAAAAAATTGAAAAAAAATTCTAAGGGTGGGGTTCTCATGGGGGAGGTCCCTCGGAAGCACGGGGATCACCGGGGGGGGACATTAGAAACAAGAAAATGTTTTGGCCTCCTTCTCTCTTCTTGTGCCATTCAGTGAGCTTCCTCTTATGTGTATGGTGTGTATTTGGCGCAATAGCTCAAGCAAGTCCCCCCACCATTGTTGAGATTGAGAGAGGCAAAGACAGAGTGAGGAGCAAGCATGCTCTCATCTTCTTCATTCATTCATACTCTCATAACCACACACAAAGAGTAAGTGTATACAATAGTACTAAGGTCTATAGGACCATTCACACTGGGTCTAAGACCACCGACTTATTTAATGTCCCACACTTGCTGATACAGCTGGACAAGACTAATATCGGGTCATACATACTAGCAGGAGAATAGTATGAGCTTGATATTCTAACACTCCCCCTCAAGCTCAAATCATCTGATGAACTCCAAGTAGCTGTCTAAAACTACTAAACTTATCTTTACCCAAAGACTTGGTAAAGATATCTGCAACTTGTTCATCATCTTCACATGCATCAGATCTACTCTCCCTCCAAGAACCATCTCTCTGATAAAATGGTAGTGTATCTCTATGTGTTTTTTCCTGGCATGGTATACTGGATTCATTGCTAGGAGTACACTACTGATATTGTCACATAATAAGGTCACTGGAGCATCCACCTGAATATCCAAATCAGCCATAAGATTGAGCAGCCATGAAATCTCACATGCTGCCACTGTAGCACCCCTGTACTCTGCCTCAGTACTAGACAATGCAACCATTGGTTGATTCTTGCTGCTCCAGCTGATCATGCCACTTCCAAGGCCAAAAGCATAACCACTCGTAGATCTGCGATCATATGAGCATCCTGCCCAATCTACATCTGTGTATCCAACTAGTTTCAAGGGCTTATCTCTCATATAGAGCAACCCATAATCTATAGTGGACTTAACATATCTCATAATCCGCCTAACAGCATCCAAATGTGGCTTCTTGGGCTTCTGCATAAACTGACTTATGAGCCCAACTGCATAACTCAAATCCGGCCTAGTGATGGTCAAGTAGATCAGACTTCCAACCATCTGCCTGTACATCATCACATCCTGAATTTCAGCTCCAGTGCTAATGTCCAACTTGACATTCTGATCAAGGGGTGTATCCAATGGTTTGCATTCAGCCATGCAATATTTCTTCAGCATTTCCATGGCATAATGTTTTTGCATCAGCCATAAACCATTTTCAGCCTTGATTACCTCAATACCCAAAAAGTACTTCAATTCACCTAGATCTTTCATGTCAAATTCAGATTTCAGCATCTTCATTACATGCTGTATACCCAAGTCATCATCACCAAAGATTATCAAATCATCAACATATATGACCAGCACTACCAAGCCACTGTCAGTCTTCTTTGTAAATAGGCTATGATCAGCCCTACCAATAGTAAATCCCAACCTTTGCAAGTAGTTACTGATCCTAGCATGCCAAGCTCTCGGAGCCTGCTTCAGCCCATACAGTGCCTTTTTCAGCTTGCATACATAATGCTGAAAATCAGGGTAAATATACCCTTCTGGTTGAACCGTATAGACATCCTCTACTAAGTCACCGTTAAGAAATACATTCTTAACGTCCATCTGCTGTAATTTCTAGCCTCTAGCAGCAGCCAAGGCAATCACAATGTGTATGGTTGCCATCTTGGCAACAGGGCTGAATGTTTCCTCATAATCAAGTCCATACTATTGAGCATACCCCTTAGCAACCAGCCTGGCTTTGTACCTTTCCACACTGCCATCCGACTTGCATTTAATTTTGTAGACCCATTTTCAGCCAATGGTCTTTTTTCCTTCAGGCAGTGGCACAAGATCCCATGTCTTATTTTCAGCCAAGGCATTCATTTCTTCATCCATGGCTGCACACCAATTCTCATTTTCCACTGCTTCAGCATATGTACCTGGTTCTTTGATCTCCATCACTTTTGTCATGTAAGCATAATGCTTTGCAGTGTAGCCCCTATATGTCAACCTGTCAATAGGGTATCTGACCCTCTGTGAGCGTCTAAGCTGTGGTGCATTGCTTGATTCCCCTCTCTCATGAGGCGAAATGTACCTACTCTGCCTTGCACGAGACGTATAGATAGTCAGAATACCAAGTTCACTATCTAAAGTATCAATAGACTCATATCTAGAAGTCATTCTACTAGGTGTCATCATCCCAAATACATCCTCAGTAACTTTCTCTTTTCCTTTGTCCACAACATCATATCTCCCCCTCACTGACATACTGGTGTCAATGGACGGTGAGCTCCTCAATCTCCCTGTCCATGGGGATGTTGTCTGACTACTAGGTCCTATCATAGTAGTGCTCTACTGCATATCAACTATGGATACATGAGTAGAAGGCACACCTGATGGCACTGTAGCCGATGATACATACCAAGAACCCATCTCATCAAAAATAACATCCTTGCTCACCAAGGTCTCCCTAGTAGAGGGATCATAGCATTTATATGCCTTCTTCTCCCGTGAATATCCAATGAAAACACACTTATGCGCTTTTGGATCCATCTTCTTTCTTTTTTCATCTAGAATATGCACATAAGCAAGATAGCCAAAGACTTTCATGTGACTTACATCCGGCTTATAGCCATACAGCTTCTCAAATGGTACCATCTCATGAATACCTGCAGTGGGAGTCCGATTCAAGATATACATGGCTGTCATAACAGCCTCAGTCCAATAATAGAGCGGCATCTTCTTCTCATTCATCATGGCATGAGCGGCTTCCATAAAGACCCTATTCTTTCTTTCAGCTACCCCATTCTGCTGAGGAGTGTAGCTACAGGTAAGCTGCCTGCGTATGCCATTTTGAGCAAAAAGTTGTCAAACTCATTTGATACATACTCCCCATCGCTATCTGATCTCAAGCAAGAGATATAACGGTCAAATTACTTTTCAACCTACTTTTTAAACTGTTGAAAAATAGAAAACACCTCATCCTTTGTCTCCCAAGTATAGCGACTGTAATCATCAATGAATGTCACATAATACTTCGAGCCTCCCCCATGGATGCATTATGGGCTGGCCCCCAAACATCAGAGTGCACTAACTGCAACGGATGTGTACTCTTCCTTACATGCTTGACAAATGGCAATCTTGACTACTTACCAAACTGGCAAGCATCACACACATGACCAATATCTGAATATTGGAACTTGGGTAAACCTGTAACAAGCTGTTTTTTCTCCATAATTTGTAGCCTTTGCAAATTTACATGCCCCACTCTCTTGTGCCAAATTTCCAAGTCTCTGATAGTGCCAGAACCATGAGCAAACATGGCCGAATTTAGCTCTGGCAAGGTAGCATCAAGAGTAAACATTCTGCCATTCTTGTGACCGGGAGCTATCAACTTACATCCATTACCAAACTCTTCAAAAAAGCAACCATGTTTGTTGAATCTAACCTGCAAGTTCTGCTCCATCATCTGACCAACAGATAGTAGCTTCTTCGTAATTGAAGGAACATGCAATACATCATGCAATTTTTTCTTTTTGCCATCATGAACCACAAGAGGCACTTTACCTTTATGCTTAATGCTATGTTGCGTGTCATCACCTGTACAGACATAACCATTTTTTTCAACCACCATATCAGTGAACCAATCACCATGAGTGTTAGATATTATCAATGCCCCACCCTCATTAGGTGCTACCAATGATCCATGGTGCTCAAAGTTGTAAGGTCCCCATTATGAGGAGAAGCCAAATGTGAGCCCGCGGACATTGGTTGAGTCTTGACTTGTATATCAGATGAGGTCTATGTGACCGGATGGCAAAAAGGTGGCTGTCGTGGGTCTAATCTTTGGGTTAGACGGAGTGGTTAAGCTGGTAGCAACTCGAGGCACATTGCATCGAGTTGCGGTGTAAGGGAGTTAAAAGGGGCCTCTATTGTGGGGTCCGGGGGCCGCGGAAGCGGCCCCTGGCTGGGGGGTCCCAGGGGGGCCAGCGGGGGTCCGGGAGCAGTACCCCTGGCCCGATGGTAAAGGGAATATTCCCTGGAATATTCCCTGGCCGACTAGTGGAGGCTCATATGGTAGGCCGACCTAATGACCTTCGCGGGCTATAAAAGCTAAACCCCTTCGCAGCCATCTCTCACTCATCTTTCACCCAGTTAGAGTTGTTCCAGCTAGCCTTAAGCTCTTCACCTATCTTCTATCTAGATCGCCATCTAAGCTTCACATAGTGGAAGCGCACGGGTGGACAGAGCCATCTTTGTATCAGTTGTTTGAAGTTAAAGAATTTACTGATTCTCCTCTTATCTGTTGTGTACTCTCTATCTCTTTCTCAGATTCTGTTCGCTGTGCCGTATAATATTTTACAATGAGGAATCATGTGGTCCGATGCCCCTGAATCAATGTACCAAACTGCATCATCAGTGCATTTTTCAGCAACTCTGTCTTTTACATAGTGCATGGCAAACAATCTATCTCTTGAAGTATCATCTGCTTGACTAGATGTAGCAAAATGTCCATGTTGTTTGCCTTTTTGATTGCCCTGCTTCTTCCAACAGTCCTTGGCAATATGCCCATACTTCTCGCAGTAATGACAATCCTTATCCTTGTTCGGATTGTCAGATGGATACTGCTATTGCCAGGAGCCTCTACCTCTAGGGCTAGATCTCCCCCTGCCTCTAAAGTTTCCACCACTTCTTACATTCGGTACATGCTGGTTGTTATTGCCATAGGATGCATTTTGCTGGCCTCCTCTGCCAAATCCATAGCCTCTACCACGGTTTCCACGGCCGCATTTATTGGAATAGAAAACTGCATCCTTGTTCTTAGAATTGCTAGATCCTGCAGCCAAGCCAAGCTTAACCTCTTCATGGATAAGCAATGCAACCAGCTCATTGAAATCAGGCATTTTAGCCCGCACAGATACAGAAGTGTCAAAAGACTTATACTCAGGGCCTAGGCCATTCAAAGTCATAGCAACCATGTCTTCATCTTCAACCTGTGAACCAACAGATGCCAACTGATCCACAATGGTCTTAACCTCCGTGATATAATCCTATATAGATCTGCTCTTCCTCTCCATGTTGTTGAACTTCTGCTTCAACTATATCTTCCTGACACTTGTTGTTGTGCCATAATACTTGACCAAAATGTCCCATGCATCCTTAGGAGAGCTCCAGTTTATTATTTGCATTACCATGGCATCTGAGATACATAAAGAGAGCCAGTGTAAGACTCTACGAGCTCTTTATGTCCAAGCTTGGTGTAATCATCCTCTGATCAGTCGTGTAGGTCGATCTGGGAGTTCAGGTTCAGCTTCCGCTCCAGTCACCAACTCCCAATAGCCTTTCCCTATTAAGAAGTTCTCCATATAGAACTTCCAATGGCATAATTGTTACTGTCAAGCTTTTCCCCCACTATCTAGGTTATGTTGTCAGTCCTCTCTACATTAGCCATGTTGTACCAGACACTATTTAATCACAGCCTGACTTCCTGCAAGCCAACAAGTATGACTGACCAAGTTCAATCCTCAACTATTTATGACAATTTTCTGCAATTAATTGCAGTAAAAAACTAGGGTATTTTAGCCCAATGATAGCTCAAAATAGTCTACAACCAGTGGTCTAACTCATAAGTATAACGGTCAATACTTATGCTTTGGAGTTACTTCAGCTTAAACTCTTGCAACCTCACTGCCAAGATAAATACATACAGTCTGAAAACTGTAAACTGTTAGTGACCAGCAGCTTATTCAAAGCCAAAACTGAGTCATATACATGTCATACATGTCCCAAACCTTCATAGACAGCTGCTAGTACATGTAGCAGTCCAAGCATAACCATACGAGCACAAAACAGTGCATATCCAGCAAGTACAAGTGACATAAATCTGCTCACAGATTGTATACAGCCAATAAATTATCAAACCAAGATGTATTTCAGCCCAAGAGAACCTCAAACCACTTCATACATATGCCACTGTGTGTACAGGTCAATACATGATCAAACAAGCATCCGCAGACACTCTATCTGTAAGAGACAATGTCATATAATGCATTCACTGTGTATGACCAGCCAATACCCTGTGAATACATTTGTTTCTAGATTCAAACTTCAATTTTTAAGAGCTTCCAATGCTCATATCAATGCTTATAGCATTCAACATTCATATCCCGTACCATACAACTCCCTGTAGGTAACAAAAAACCTATACTTCTTCAAGGCACTGACTATATGATGATGACAGTTTTATGACAGTTTTTAGCTTGTCATTGACTTCCCAAAGTTGAGCATTTCAGTCAATAACTTTAGTCCACAACCATGTCATACAATGCATATGGTTCCCAGAGCATGTATATGCTTCAACAAGTTCTCCTGAGCATGCCAAGAAGCTCAAGGCTCTTGAGTAGAATCAAGTGTATGCTATATACACCCTGATTACAGTAGGTTTTTGTTGTTTTTAGATCTGAGGTCAAGTGTCACAGCTCATAGATGAGCTCATGATCAAGTACTGACATATCCAGAGCTTCAATGACCTTCCAAAGAGCATAGACAAGCTGTGTGTCAGTCCATGGATGATGGAGTTGATGATTTGCAGACCATGAAGGCAGCAACATAAACAGGCGCAGTCATGCTATTTTCAGATCCTGGACCAATAGCTATTGTTGATGATAATGATGATGATGAGCACTCAAATGTGCTCAAGGATGCTCCCAAAGACTCCCAGACAAGTCTTCACTGTTGCCATGAAGCATAGAGTCTCACATGAACAGATGCATACCTTGTGTTAGAGCAATGAAGGAAAATGACAATCAGTCCTTTGTTCTCTTCAACCCTGATAGTTCAATCTTCAGGTCTTCTTCCCGTATGCACTCGACAGAGCCCAGTCATGGGTGCTCTGATACCATGTTGAGATTGAGAGAGGCAGAGACAGAGTGAGGAGCAATCATGCTCTCATCTTCTTCATTCATTCATACTCTCATAACCACACACAAAGAGTAAGTGTATACAATAGTACTAAGGTCCGTAGGACCATTCACACTGGGTCTAAGACCACTGACTTATTTAATGTCCCACACTTGCTGATACAGCTAGACAAGACTAATGTCGGTCATACGTACTAGCAGGAGAATAGTATGAGCTTGATATTCTAACAACCATGCTATTCTTGACATGGTATCAAAGGTGTGCCACTGAGAGAGGTTGATTTTGAAGGTTAAAGTGAAGGGGAAGAAGCAATGATTTGAGCAAGCAAGAAACAGATAAGAAGCTCTCCCATTCTTCCACTCTTTCTCTTGTATAGTACTTGTGGAGGCACCAAAAGAAGGGTGGCAGAGTGAAAATATTGGATTGCTATGAGATTTGGTATGCAAGAAAAGCACTGTATATTGTGTAGATTGTTTCGGGCCCCATTTTAGAGCTGTAAGGTTGTGGATAGCAGTTTTAGGGTACACTGCAATTTTAACTGTATCAACCAAAAGTGAGTGCACAAGTTATAGATTTAAAATCTGTAATTTTTTAGATATTTACTAGGAAGCAAACATAAGTTTTATCTAAAAACATATTACATATTACATGTACTATGAAGAAATCTGTGAAAAACGTTGCTTGGTATATTATTGTACACTTGTTGTGAAAGGTTGCACAAGACTTGCTTGTTATTCTGTATCATTTTTGTGATAATGGTCGAGAACACTAAAAATCCCATCATTGAGAAGCTAGAAAAGAACAACTACCCTTCAAGGAAGTTCCGTGTGATGAACTTTCTTATTGGAAAGGGCCTTTATGAGTTTATTTTAGGTGAAGAAAATGAGCTAGAGCCAAGCATCCCTTTGATTGTTGCAAATGAATTAAATGTGTGAAAAGAATGGAATGCAAAAGATAAGAAGGTGATGTATTGGCTATTTGCAATAATTGATAATACTATGCTGGGACATATTAGGAATGTAGAAACTTCACATGCAGCTTGAAATTTTTTTGAGAAGGTGTTTTCAGTAAATACAAATGTACAAAGTTGGTCTCTCTCATGATTATCGAAGAGATCAATATGCAAGGTGACCTATCTCAAAGAAATGGTGAACAGGTCCAATCATTTTGCTTAAGTTGAGGAAGGGAATGTGGCAGATCCTCTTAGAGAGATTGTGATATATGGGACATGATGGTGATAACCAATAAAAATAGGTTAAATCAATAATTTGGTGAAATGCAAGTTTCAAGAGGCCGTGAAAACCTTAGAGGTAGGGGAATCTCTAGAGGAAGAGATGGATGGCAAAAAAAAGATTCTAAAAATTCTACTATTGTTCATCATTATTGTAGCAAAATAGATCATATTGCAACTTATTGTTATGCTAAGAAGGATTATATCCACTGTGATAAATTGCAATAAGAAAACTATGCATCTTCTTCATGAAGAATGAAGACAAAAATGAGCATATGTTTATTACGCAACATATTACGAATGTTGCTATAGGAAAAGGTACACATGATGATGTATGATATGTTAATTTAGGTGATGTATTTGAGTACTTTAAATCCTTCAAGGCAGCTCTTACAATAGAAAGAGGCTTGAAAGTTAAGTTCTTGAGATCAAATGGAGGGGGAGAGTACCTCTCTAATGAGTTTAGTGTCTTCTTGAGGTCTCATGGGATAAGGAGATAGTTTAGTTGCAGGTATATCCCGTAGCAAAATGGGGCTATAGAAGGAAAAAATAGACATATTGCAAAAGTTACACACGCATTGATGATTGAAAAGAATATGCTAAAACATTTTTGGTCTAAAGCTATTCATACTTTAGTCTATATTATGAATAGAAATCCCACAACTATAGTTCATGGGATGACCCTCAAAGAATGCTTTACGAGCAAGAAGCTTGATATGTCACACTTGAAAGTGTTTGTCTATATTGCATATGTTCATATGTCAGATGAACTACAAAAGAAGCTTGATCTAAATCTTGAAAAATGTATTTTTATTAGATACTCTTTAGAGTAGAAAGGGTATTATTGTTATAACCATGTCATAGGTGAGTTTAGAGTGAGCAGCGATGTTATTTTTTATAAGATGAGCAGTTGTATGCATCTACTAGTGATGTGTTAGATGATAATAATGATCATGATATGTGCAGAAAGAAAAACAAGAATTACGGAGCCTTAGTGGACTAGAAAAATCAACTAGTATTACACCTACAATTATCCCTTGGTTTGGGAGACTAAGTAGTAGCCCCACATCTTTAGGTGGATCTACAGGTGTTATAGGTAAAGACAAAGGAAAGAAGAAAGTATTGGATGGTAATGATGCATCTAGTAGTCATTTGGGATTTGATGGAGATTCTAGTGGTTCAGAGAGTTTGGATGATGAGCTTGGTATCCCTTCAATTAAGACACCAGTTGTACAGAGAGCACATAGTAATGTAAAGGCTGCATTGAGTGATCCAATGGTACGCACGTTTGGCAGGGTCAAATACCCTATTAAAAGATTTTGTTTTAAAGGTTATACAACTCACCATTATTCTTAGATGGTGAAGGTAGTTGAGGATGTTGATCCCACGTGTTTTACTGATGTTGTTGGTCATGCTCATTGAAATGCAGCAATGAATGAGAGGATGGCTACATTAGAAGCCAATAAGACTTGGGATTTGGTACCCTTGCCTAAGGGCAAGAAATCTATTAGATGTAAGTGGGTTTACAAAATAAAGCATAATGCAGATGGTTTGGTGGTTAGTAGGTATAAGGCTAGGTTGGTTGCAAAAGGCTATGCTGAAACATATGGCATAAATTCAATCTAGTTGCTAGGATGGCAACCGTTAGATGTGTGATTGCCTTGGTAACAGCCAAAGGTTGGAGTTTGCAACAAATGAATGTTAAGAACTCATTTTTGCATGGTAAATTACAAGAAGAGGTGTATATGGAGCAGCTACCAGGTTATGAGGATTTAGAGCATCCCACATATGTGTGCATGTTAAGGAAGGTGCTCTATGGGCTAAAGCAAGCACCAAGAGCATGGTCTGACAACATTGAAAAGTATCTTGTCAGTATTGGATTTTATATTTCTAATGATAATCACTCACTTTATGTGAGAAAAAGAGATGTACCTTTGGTCATCATAGCCATCTATGTGGATGACTTGGTTATTACAAGTGACAGTGACAAAGGGATTGTTGAAGTTAAGGACTTTTTGAAGATGAAGTTTGAGATGAAGTATTTGGGTGAGTTGAGATACTTTCTTCGTATTGAGGTGATCAAATGTGATGATGGTATATGTTCCCAAAGGCAGTATTATGGCTTGGATATGTTATCCAAGTATGATATGACACCAGATAAGCCTCTATCAATACCACTGGAGCCAAATGTGAAGTTGACTATTGACATTGGGAATGAGATAGAAGACCTTGATATGTTTAGGAGGATAGTAGGAAGTTTGATTTGCATGACTATCACAAGGCCAAACTTGAGCTACGCTATTGGCCTTGTCAGTTAGTTTATGTAGATACCTAAAAAGCCTTATTTAGATAAAGTTAGATGCATATTGAGTGTGAAGTCCACTTTATATTATGGACTTTTTCACGAGGCAAATAAGGATATACAAGTGTTTGGATATATAGATGTAGATTGGACTAGTAGCATCTTAGATAGAAGATCTACCAATGGATTCATGTTTTTCCTTAGTAGTGCAATAGCTACATGGAGTAGCAAGAAGACACCTACAATTGCTTTATCGAGTATAGAGGAGGAGTATAGAGATACTGATATGATAGCATGTGAGATGGTATGGTTGCAAAAGTTATTGGGTGATTTAGATGTGCATAGAGTGTTGAGATATCGAGCTCCACTCGTGATACGCCAGGGTGACCGTTGTGCATTTATGTCACCGACGTGTTAGTTACAGATGCGGTTGGTACACCGCCCATGAATAATAGCTACATGATAGCTATCCTTATCTACTCTAGTTCGTGGCTCAGTTAGTATGCCACCTTAGTTAGTTGAGTTTGGTTTGAGACCCATATAGAGGGTTCTTCTATTTCTTTGTACTTGAGTTCTTTTGGCTTACACAACTAAGAAGAGGAAAACTGTTTTCAGCCTCCACCCTTGTGTGTCTTCCCCCATTGTGCAAGCAAGAAAGCTTCAAGCGAGACTCCTTCCTTCTCTCCCACATTCTTGACATGGTATCAGAGCCTTGTTCGTGGTAAGGAGCTCAAGAAAGCAAGCCAAGCTCGCGGTGGTCTGGTAAGAGGAGCAGTGTTGCTTTCATTTCCTGTTTTGGGAGCAGATCTCTGCAGGTAGCACAGCCGGAAATTGCAGGAGTGCATTGTCTCAGGTTGAGACGCCCTTCGCGGTGAAGCAAGAGGGCAGTATATGCTGCGGGTGAGGGCTTTAGCCCTCGGCGACCTTGTTTTTTTGATTTGAGGCCATTTCGGGGCCTGTTTTGCAGACGGAAGTTTTCTGCACGCACTCAGGAAAAGGCTCAGTTTTATGCTGTGCGACCACTGTTCTACAGGTCGGTGAAAAGTTACTGTAGAAATTGCATCGTATGCTTGTGCGCAGAGACATTGGGAGTTTCAGAATCATCCTTGGTTCCTGTTTATGCAAAATCGTCACTAGGAAGTGACTGTGTGGTCAAATACCACTTTCGCCAGTTTTGCAGATTTGCCCTTGTGAGGGTGAAGCTGTGTTTTTTGCAGTGACAGAATTTCTTGCAGTATTCTGTAATGGCGTCTGATTCTCTTTCACAGATTGTCACTGAAAAGCTTGACAAGAACAACTTCCAGGCATGGAAGTTTAGAATGACGAATTTCCTTATGGGAAAAGGATATTGGGAATTTGTTGCAGGAAATGAAGAAGAACCAGTTCTTCCTGATGTTCCCAATCAACAACAAATGCAGGCATTTAAAACATGGCATGAGAGAGCCAGGAAAGTTATGTATTGGCTGTCTATCAGCATTTCAGACTCTATGATTGTGCATATTCAGGATGCAAGTACGCCAAAGGAGGCATGGGATACTTTGTCAAAAATGTATAGCACAAATACGCAAGCCAGGAAAATGCAGCTCAAGCAAGAGTTGCACAATGTGCAAAGAGAAAATATGAGCATCAACGACTACCACATGAAGGTGAAGAAGATTGCAGATGCACTTGCTTCCATTGGGTCGCCAGTGGAAGATGATGATTTAGTTTCCGTGACCTTGAATGGTCTAGGAAAGGATTATGCACAGTTTCGGACATCCATTTCAGTTCGTGAAAGATTTCCTGATTTTGAGGAGTTGATTGCTCTTCTAATTTCTGAGGAGCAGAGAAATGGTGGTGCATCTTCTTCAGGAGGAACTTCAAAAGAAGCTGTCTTCTACTCAAATGCTGGAAGAGGTAGAGGCAGAGGTAGAGGAGGCCGATTTGGAGGCCGTGGTAGAAATCAGAATATGCAGCAAACTCAAGAAAACCAGTCCTATGGAGGAGGACGTGGTAACTCTAGAGGCAGGGGGAGCCAAAGAGGTCGTGGTGGATGGCAAAGAGGTCAAAATGCAAACAGTAATGTTGAATGCTACTATTGTGGTAAAATGGGTCATATGGCTAAAGACTGCTATAAAAAGCAGAATGACATCATGAATGGAAAACTGCAACAAGGGAATTATGCATCTTCTAACAGACAGGGTGATGACAGAAATGAGCATTTGTTCATGGTGCAGCACATGAACAATTCTGTGACAAGTGCAGAAGAAAGCAATGATGTATGGTATGTTGACTCAGGTGCATCAAACCACATGACAGGTCATGCAGAATGGATGGAGGATGCAAGGAAAATGGAAAAACCAGGATTTGTGGAGACTGGTGATGATACTGCACATCCTATTGTGCAGATTGGAAAAATTCCTTTG
This sequence comes from Lygodium microphyllum, assembly GCF_053477565.2. Classification (NCBI taxonomy): domain Eukaryota; kingdom Viridiplantae; phylum Streptophyta; class Polypodiopsida; order Schizaeales; family Lygodiaceae; genus Lygodium; species Lygodium microphyllum. Next base: position 10,126,056 of record NC_141143.1, read on the forward strand.
TCTATGCAGGATGGGAAAAAGAAATACCTGTCCGATGTATTTCATGTCCCGAATATCACCAAGAATCTGGTTTCAGTTGGTCAAATGGTTGAACAGGGGTTGCAGGTCAGATTTAATCCTCATGGATGCTTTGTTGAGGATATGAAAAATAAAGGTCGCTTGATAGCAAAAGGAAAGAAGAAGGGCAGAATGTTTACATTGGATGCAGACATGTTTGAATTGAGTGCAGCAATGTTTGCACATGGGACCGGTGTAGTTGCAGATATTGATATCTGGCATAAACGCATTGGTCATGTTAATGTACAGCGACTTAAATCAATGCAGGACCAAAATATTGTTGCAGGATTGCCCAAATTCAAGGTTGCAGAAATGCATAAGGTATGTGAAGCCTGTCAGTTTGGAAAACAGGCAAGGAAACCATTTCCTAGACATGTTCAAGAGAGTGAGAAGCCATTGGAATTAATTCACTCTGATGTGTGGACTACTAAAGCTGCATCTCTTGGAGGCTGTCATTATTTTGTCAGTTTTATTGATGACTATAGCAGAAAAGTTTGGGTGTATTTTATGAAAAAGAAAAGTGAAGTTTTTGGGCATTTCAAAACTCTTAAAGCTATGGTTGAAAAAGAAACAGGCTTGCAGATAAAATGCCTAAGGTCAGATGGAGGGGGAGAGTACCTCTCAAATGAGTTTGCAAAGTTCTTGCAGGAGCATGGCATAAAGCAGCAATATTCATGCAGTTATACCCCACAACAAAATGGAATTGCAGAAAGGAAAAACAGGCATATTGGAGAGGTATCTCGTGCCATGCTAAATGAAAAAGACTTGCCAGATTTTTATTGGGCTGAAGCAGTTGCTACAGCAGTCTACATAATGAACAGGACTCCCACTGCAGCAATACATGGAATGACTCCAGAGGAGAGGTATACTGGTAGGAAACCAGATATTTCTCATTTGAAAATTTTTGGTTGCATTGCCTATGTACATGTGCCAGATGAGCTGAGATCCAAGTTGGATCCAAAAGCTGAGAAGTGCATCTTTATTGGTTACTCTCTACAGCAAAAAGGGTATAGATGCTATAACCCTTCTACTCGTAAGTTTACAGTGAGCAGAGATGTTGTTTTTGATGAGATGAGTAGCTGGTATAAACCAGTAAATGTGATTGATGATGAAGATGCACAAAATGGTAATGCTACACAGAATTCACAGCAGCAGTCACAAAATATTAGTGGACCTGGAGCGTCCCCTAGCAGTGGTTCACATTCTTCGCCATGGATAGGCAGATTGAGATCAGGAGAATCTTCTCAAAGCAATGCAGATAGTGGTATGCAGGTATCACGAAAAGGAAAAGAGAAGGTTGATCAGCCCATGTTTGATGTGAATGCAGGTCACTCTTATGTGGATGGTGAATCCAGTGGCTCAGAACAGAGCATTGATGATGAGTTGGGTATTCCTTCTATTGTTACACCTGGAGTAAGGAAGACCAGGGATGTTTTGAGAGCACCTGGGAGTGAACCTACTTTGCGCAGGTCTACAAGAGCTAGGTATCCTGTGGATAGGCTGAAATATGATGGATTTACAGCCATTCACTATGCATATATGGTCAAAGTGATACAGGAACCAGAACCCACATCTTTTGAGCAAGCCATGGGAAAAGAAAAATGGGAGAAAGCCATGGATGAAGAAATGGATGCCTTGGAAGCAAATGCTACATGGGAGTTAGTACCTTTGCCTAAAGGTAAGAATGCAATTGGCTGTAAGTGGGTTTATAAGGTGAAGCACAATGCTGATGGTTCTGTGAACAGATACAAGGCAAGATTAGTAGTCAAGGGGTATGCACAAACATATGGCATTGACTATGAAGAAACATTTAGTCCGGTTGCAAGGATGGCAACCGTAAGAGCAGTCATTGCTATGGCTGCATCAAAGGGATGGTCTTTACATCAGATGGATGTAAAGAATGCCTTCTTGCATGGTGATTTGCAAGAAGAGGTCTATATGGAGCAGCCACCAGGTTATGTGCATGCTGTTCATCCTGAGTTTGTTTGCAGGTTGAAGAAAGCCTTGTATGGCTTGAAGCAAGCACCTAGAGCATGGTCTGACAAGATAGGACAGTATCTTGTCACTATTGGCTTTCAGATTTCCAAGGCAGATTTCTCACTTTATGTGAGAAAAACAGAGAAAGGTATTATGCTGCTTGTCATTTATGTTGATGATTTGATTATGACAGGTGATAGTGATGAAGATATCCTTCATGTGAAAATGCTATTGAAGCAGAAGTTTGAGATGAAGGATTTGGGAGAGCTGCGTTATTTCTTGGGCATTGAGGTGATTAGATCACCAAGTGGGATACAGCTCTTGCAGAGGCAGTATGGATTGGACATGCTGTCCAAATATGGGATGACAGGCTGTAAGCCTATTTCAGTTCCTTTGGAGCAAAATGTGAAGCTGAGCACAGATGCAGGTGAGCTTCTAGAAGACCCTACTATGTACAGACGCATAGTAGGAAGTTTGATTTATATGACTATTACCAGGCCAGATTTGAGCTATGCTGTTGGATTGGTAAGTCAGTTTATGCAGGCTCCAAGGAAACCACATTTGGATGCGGCTAGACGCATACTTAGGTATGTGAAGTCCACATTGCAGTATGGACTATTTTATGAGACTGGGGTTCGGATACAGTTGCATGGATACACTGATGCTGATTGGGCTGGTAGTATTTCTGATAGACGATCTACCAGTGGATATGTATTCTCTTTTGGGAGTGCTGCAGTCACTTGGAGCAGCAAGAAACAGCCTACAGTTGCCTTGTCGAGCACAGAGGCTGAGTACAGGGGTGCAGCAATGGCTGCATGTGAGGTAGCTTGGTTGCATAAGCTACTTTATGATATGCATCAGTCTACAGATGGGCCAGTTGTCATTTATTGTGACAACATGAGTAGTATACACTTGGCAAATAACCCAGTCTATCATGCTAGAACAAAGCACATTGAGGTGCATTATCACTATGTGCGAGAGAGGGTTTTACTAGGTCTTATTGATCTAGTTTATGTCAGCACAGAGGATCAGGTAGCTGACATATTCACGAAGGCATTGGGCGCAGAGAAGTTGCGCAAGTTCAGAGACCTGCTTGGTGTGCAGGAATTGGGATTGAGCTCGAGGGGGAGTGTTGAGATATCGAGCTCCACTCGTGATACGCCAGGGTGACCGTTGTGCATTTATGTCACCGACGTGTTAGTTACAGATGCGGTTGGTACACCGCCCATGAATAATAGCTACATGATAGCTATCCTTATCTACTCTAGTTCGTGGCTCAGTTAGTATGCCACCTTAGTTAGTTGAGTTTGGTTTGAGACCCATATAGAGGGTTCTTCTATTTCTTTGTACTTGAGTTCTTTTGGCTTACACAACTAAGAAGAGGAAAACTGTTTTCAGCCTCCACCCTTGTGTGTCTTCCCCCATTGTGCAAGCAAGAAAGCTTCAAGCGAGACTCCTTCCTTCTCTCCCACATTCTTGACATAGAGATGATCCAATTGTTCAATTATATAGGGTAGGGATAGATGTAATGAGCCAACCAATTCATTTACAGCAATAGTTGGGTAAATAATATAAATGCTATCATGCAAGAGAAGAGAAGGAGAGATGAGGAGGTTGCAACACCTTTAACAACAAGACCTTCTAAACATATGACATAAGTAGTAGAAGGCTACTAAAAGATCATTCTAAAGCATTATATGAAGATTCATCACAAGAGAAGAAGTAAGAAGAAAAGAGGAGAGGAAAGCAACCTAGCTACAAGCTACAATCTGATATCGAAACTACTATAAACATCAAAAAGGTGCTTGAAGAGCACATACTTGGTAGTAGGGTTGAATTCACACTTGGTAAAGTTCTTTGTATTGCTAAGTGTGAGTTCCATGATGAGATTATTGAAATAATAAAAAGAAAGAGGCAGTTTGTGGGAGAGCCTACTCAAGCACACTTCCATATTGGTGAGGGTATGGAAACACAAGGCATTCAAAAAATGTGGATGCATCAGTTGTTGTTATGAACATGTTGATACTGAAATGCTTTGTATGAAAATGCTAAAGGTAAGGTTATGGCTGAAAATTTCATGGTGGATGGCACTAATCATAGGGTAATATGAAAAAAAGAGATGTGTAGCAGCAGGCACATGTAGAAGAGGATGCTCATTTTATTCCTAGCAACCAATACTCACGTACACATTGGGCACAAGCAACAATAGAAACTATTGTGAAGATTGGTGTGGACAAGAGGCACCATGCATCGCTCCCTTGGAGCATGGGTTTGAAATAAACATCATGGCATGCGGTCTTTTTAAAAATGGAGAATGGCCTATTGATGTAGATCCAAGCTTATGTATTTGGGCAGCAAAGTAAAGTACTAGATGATGATTCTTCTTATTCTCATGTGTAGAGTAGGGATGGCAAAAAGATGATTCAATTCTTGAATGCATGTGTTAACCATCCCTACAATCAGGATATGATAAGAGAGTATTCGATTCCATATAATACTCCTGAATTCAAGGGTTTTTAGACAGAAGCACTATAAATGGAGACTATGTTAGTGCTAGCAGGAATATGTTTTTGCCTCTAAGAAAAGAGGAGTTTGTCTTTATTGAGGCTGGCTTGCAAGGACAACAACAAGAATGTAGGTAGATTGATGTAATATCCTTACTTTGACTTAAAATCTTCCCAACTTCTCACAAGATGGACTTGAAGCACTCTAAAATCATTAATAGAGAAGATCTCAAGCAAAAAAAAACCTCGAGGATCGTAACCTGATATTTTTTTGAGATTGACAAGGATTGTAGCCACTCATCACGGAAGTTACCACATGTGAACGAGAGTTATGAGCCATATTAGTCATTAGTGTCAGTGTCTATAGTATAAATGGTCCAAAAATACTAGAATTTTGGACAAAATTAGACTATTTTTGTTATTTGAGATATTATTTATTGTAAATATCCTAAAAATCTATGAAAACTTCTAGAATGGGGTGTCATATAAAAAAAGTAAGTGGCTTTTTTAGCCAATTTTTGGAGATGTAATGAAAAATAAGGATTGGCAAAATCGCACGCATCGCAATTGTAGTTTACAGGCATCACACACACTCCAAATAGGGAGAAGGAGTGATATGAAAGATTGTTTACTAGGCATCTTTGGGTTTTACCCCCCTCTCAGAGCCAACGAAACCATTATATTTGCAATTTGAGCATCAGATTGGATCTTGAAGCTTCAAATTTTTTATTTTGCCAAGATCCCCTCCATAAAGAGCTCTTCTTCTTAGCCACAACCCTTCTTCTCTAATTTGGCTATAAATAAGAGACATAGGGAGCAGTTGAGGGAGGTTTGAGCAAGAGGTGAGAGGCCCTTCTTTGGAGTATAGAGCAAGAGGGAGGAAAAGAGAGGAAGGTAGAAGGATACCCCCCCTGAGAGGCTGCAAGAGGGAGCTAGAGAGGGGGAGAATTAGAAAGAGAGAGAGAGAAAAGAAGATCCAAGAGAGTGCAAGAGACTGAATTAGAGAGGAAATGAATTAACTCAACCTCCCCTTGTCTCGATCTTCAACTTGACAAGCTGTTCTAACACTTTCCCATCCCAAACTCATTCCACCTTCTCTATCTCTCGAACCCACTTGCGAACGATGGTTCCAAAGCAATGACGTGGAAAGACCATGAAATCCACCACAATCGGTCAAAGAATGGATATTGCCAGAGATACGAGAATGCCTATGGTTGATAGAATTGCCACTACCAATGTAATATTGGGTGTGGCGAATTCAAGCACAAACAAAGATGAAATTCCCAATGACGTCATGCCAAACCAGGTTGTTCACAACTCAAAAATAGGGTATTATTTTCATATCACCACATAAAATAATAGGATATTTTCTAAAATTAAGTACATAAAATGTTAGCTTTTACATTTAGACTTACATCAAATGTCAATTTCATCTAGAGAGCGTATTAATACATGCACAAATGGTTAAATACTGCCTATGATTTGTAGATAGATCAATCGATTATGATTTGTAGAATCATCATGGAAACAACTGCATGAGGTTATTGCATAAAATGAGTAAAGGACATTATGCGCACTCGAGATTAGTAAAATAACTCGATATATTTATTTTCAAATGCAACAATCGTTAGGAGTTAATACACTTAAAAATTAAAAGTCTATTTAAAAAATCTTATAAATCATCTTGTTAATTTAGTGTCGCAATAGTTTTCTAAGTACCAACTAGAGAAAATTCACTTATGTTGGGTAAGTTACCCCTAAACAGGAAATTTGTATCTTGCTTAATAACCTTGAAAGATTTGTACTCAACACTTCTTTACAGGAAGAAGAATCCTCATCATAATGTAAGGTTACCTTGGGTTAAGGATCTACCTTGGCTATGTGAAGCTATGAACTACATGATGGTGTGATTGTTATTGTTTCAAAGCATTGTTTGTGCTTACTAGAATCTAAATCTTTGATTAAAAACATTGAAAAAAAAGATAAAAGGAAAGATCGTGCTAGGCTACCCGCAAGCTAGCTGCGAGAACCTACTCCAAGGAGATTATGATTATCGCTTCAAGAGCTTAGACCAGCTCCATAGAAAAAATGTATGTCCATAGTGATAGTCTTGAGTGGTAAGAAATGTGGATGCCAAGGGGGGAGACTCTTGCCGTAAATTATGCATTACTCCTAAAATCTGACAAGAGCCATTTCGTGACCCACGATGGGTTTCTAAAACCCTAATACTAGTTATAAGGGAAGAAACTTGGTGGAGAAAATACCCTCGTAGAATTCTCTATATCTTTCGCAGGATTGAAAAGATGGAAAATGTAATAAACTTTCAATATAATAAAGGAATTTATTTTTATTTAAGGGTTATTTGAATTGTATACTTGTCCGTGAAACAAATTACGTAAAGGAACCTATGATTTAACGGACTAATTAAGAAAGCTGGTTGTATATGTTTCACTAAATGTACTATAGGTAATTAAAAAAACTAAAGATGATATTGTCATCAAAGGAAAGTGGGTGGGCGTGACCTCTGACGGGTCCCTCCAATTCTATGGTGGTCCTAGTTAGCTGGGAGCCTTTTTTAATTGGCGATAGAAATAGGAAGATGATAAATTGACCAACTAGTCATTAGGTAGAACTGACTTGCATTTTGTTTTAGGGTGCCAAAATGTGATTTTTCCTTATGGGCAAGAGGGTTGACGTACCACTCTCACCTCTGTCTCCCATTCTCTTTAAACCAAGTGCAATGGAAAGTTTGCTTCAATTTGAGTAATCCTGTAAGAAGTGGAAACCGACTGTTTGGAGATCCATCTAATTTTAAGAACCCAAAAATTCAAGTCCATCCTAGTGGGTTTGTTGGCTAGAACTCTTCCATTGCGATGTAGACTCAATAGGGCCTAAGTAACAAACCACGTGATACTCCAAGGAAGCACCAGGAAGTGTCATTTTGGAAAACCTACTTATGGACTACTAAAAGATACACCTTGGATTGAGATTGGCAAACACCTCATATTTGGTATCAAAGCGCTTATTATAATAGAATAGTCATAAGAAAAAAATTTCTTGGATGGTAAATATAGGCTAGGACATATTTTCTTCTCTTTGCTAATGTATGTTTTTGAATTATGGCAGAATACCGAAACTTGAAAACGATTCTTGATCTTCCAAGTAATGTTTATGTCATGCAGTCAAGCCTGGAAAAATTAGATGATGTGGATACTAGATTAGTTGTACAACCCCTTGCTCTATAGCGTGAAAGATGGTGGATGATTAACAGAGGATACTCTTATATCAATACAAGTCGTCTAGCTTATCTTCACAATAATGTAAAAATGGTAAAATAGATTAAAGATCTTAAAGTTGTCAAGATCTATCTATTTTGTGAAGCCAGTGTAAACAACCGTGTATATTATTAGGGGCAAGAAGATTAAACGAAACATGTATATCTATGAGGAAGTTACAAAGATCCTTCCAATCGATAGAATAAAAGTCGTAAGTCTCTCTAGCCACCGCAACTACAAAAAGAACAAATTTCCTAAACTCCCTAAAAAATATAGATTCCTAGATATCTACTCTCAACATCCAAGTTACTTCATGAAGGATGTATCTAAGTGTCATGCTTAGACTATAGTAGAGAATCCTTTTCTGAAAAAAATAAGATGAGTGTGTGAATGTAGTGGGAGCTCACGCTCAACTGCCAAGACCCATGGACCACTTATTGTTTCAAGCGTTTCAAGTGAGCTCTCATGGCTATCTCTCATCTAGCCGATGCGTCATTGATTCTCTCAGGGTGTAGTGAGATTACCTTGATGCCAAAATGAGTTGCCTCCTCTCTCGCACATGCCAGTAGCTCCACGATCCTAAATGCTAGCTCAAGCATCCTCAAGCCTCCTCCATCTCCAAGCTCCATCCATGATAGTCGCACACACGAGAAAAGAGAAGAAAAGAGAAGAGAGAAGAAGAGAGAAGAGAAGATGGTGAAGAGCTTCACCCTCTTGATCCTTCACTCCCACACACACTCACTCACTCCCTCACACTCTCACACTCCCTCTCTCAAGAGCACACACACAAGAAAGGTGAAGAGAAGAAGAGAAGACTCTTGTTAGCCACACACTAAAGAATGAGCTTCTCATTCACTTTTCAAATTTATATACAAAATCCTAAATCCCTTTTGGGCGGTCATCCCCTTATCCCCTTTTTTACTTGGCTAGCCATGGCCTACGCCCTTTTTCTAATTCCCTCTTTTTGCTTCATGCCCTAAGCCTATACCCGTCTATTCTTTTACAAATGGCACAAGAGGGAGCCTGGCGCTCTTTTACAAGAGTTTTTAGAGTTTTTTGAGGCACCTTTCATTTAAAATTGCACTTTTTGCCTCAGCTTAGCTTTAGGGGCTGTCTCTACACCTTTGCTCTTTTTTCATCATTTTTTCACTTTTTCCTTCATTTTTCTGCTATCTCGAATTGAGGCTAACATTACACCCCTCCGAGACAGGTGCGAGTCCCATGGCACTTCTAGCTGTTTGTTGGGAAAGAGTAGGCGGTTTGCAAGTTGTTGATTAAGTGATGGTAGAGCCACATGTGGACTCAGATGCTTTGAAAGCTTTTGGCAATGACGGTTGATGGAGGATTCAATCAAATGTCAAGTAGATTATGGGGCCTTTGAAGTTGGTGGTTTGCGGCATTTTATAGTACGTGAAAGGAGAAGGTGCGGTGCTCTACCTAAGGGGAGTGTCTACCTTATTGTGTGGTACATTGTGCTCGTGCTGGGTCTAACCACAGGCAGGCATGGGTGATGTCCCACACTTAAAGACCCTGTTTGTGCGGTAGGAAGGTGCCATGTGTGTAGCATAGGGTGACATGTCTAACCATAGGCCTCTAACCATAGGCCAGTGTTACCTGCTAGGTATGTGCTGCCCTTGATGTGCCCTAAGCGTGAAGTGGGGGGTCAAAAAGGGGCTAGGAGGTTAGTGTTAGCTATATATAGTGTTAGCAATATATAGTCCGTCTATATATAGTGCCCCAGGTTCCCTCTATATATTCCTAGATCATGTGTGCTCAGTTTACACACTTCTGGGGTTCCACTTCCGGTGTCTCTCTCTCTTATCTCCTCTCATCCTTTCGTCTCTCGTCTTCCTCACAGTTTCCAACATGGTATCAGAGCCCAGCAACACCTGCGAGAGATGGCAGCACGCTGCCGACCCTATGAGGCCTAAGCCTATAATTGCAACGGGGAAGATAGGCGAGGACAAAAGCTGCAGACGAGGACAAGACGATGGGGCAGAAGAATAAGATCACGATCACCAATGACAAGAGGGCAGCTCCATCGCATCCTCGATCTTCTTCTTGTCTGCGGCATCCGGCTTGTCAGCTATCTTCTCGTCCCGGATAGTGTTCCGCATGTTGTATGCATAGTTCTCCAGCGAGTTCTTCGTCTCCGCCTTCTTCTTGAGCTCCGGGATTAGCCGCGGGGTGAAGGGGGAGTTCCAGTTAGTGGCATCACCGTCAGAATTGATGGCGCCAATGGGAGTGACGGAGGGGGGCTCCTGGTGACGGAGCCAGTCGGTGAGGTTGTGGTAGTCACAGTTAAGATGCTAGCAAAGGGAGGCGAGCTCCTGGGCGAGGCGGGTGAGCTGCCAGACGCTAGCGTCGGCGAGTGCCATCAGGTGGCGGCCGACCTCCCGTGACACCGTCAGGCTGTAGAGGCTGAGGATGTTGGTGGCCACTAGAGACCTTATCACCAAGGAGTTCCATGCGAAAGCCCATAGGCCCCCCACGGCACCTCCTATTCCACAGGCCCCCCACGTAACCTTTTGTTTTCTCTCTACCTTCCTTCATGGCGGCGAACGGATCTGAGTAGTGTAGCTTTATCCTTTTTATGTAATTTCAGGTAGAGATCTACCCTAGAATCCTAGGGTTTAAATCCCGTTTTGGAAGAAGCGAAGCTTGGAAAGAGCAGATGATTAGTGACCAACGGAGAGGTTTAAGTGTGCACGCTGTCAGGACCTCCATGAGCATATAGAGCAGATGATCAGGGACCAACGGAGAGGTTGAAGTGTGCATCTATGCATCTGCTTCCATTGTTTTGTCTCGTTCTAAAATGCTAATAGTTACTTACCACTAAACGCCAGGAAGAAATAGTTTAAGGTAAAGTAAAGTTGATCCTCTAATATCTTTATATGTGTGCATTTCCTTTGGCTTACATTTGCCTCATTTTGGTCATGTTTTGAGTTCAAGAGTAGTTTCTCAAGCTGATTGTTATCTATGGTAGTAATTCAGGGTACTCATTGTGAGAGTTTCTTAATGTCTTGACTTTTACTCAGATTCATGATGATCGTCCTCATTCGTTATTCCAGCTGATGCCACATTATTTCATTTATATTCTTTCCAGCTAATGAGCGTCTATATTCCAGCTGATGACAAATTGTTTTATTTATATTCTGTTCATGGGGCCCCATATGTGTTATGTTGTCTATAGAGTGGCATCACGAACTGTCTCTATAGACCTTGTGTTGTTCTAATGTCACTGTAACGTTTCTTCTTTAAGTTTTGATGTGACAGATATACTGCTTACATCCCAAGTTCAGTTGAAGGAATTTCTTGGAGATTTTATATTTTCCAATGATGTCGCTTATCCTTATTTTACATGTTGTATATTTAGGAGTGATAAAGCTCTTTTGATGCCTCTGAATAGGTTGTTGTAATTCAGGAGTGATGTAGCTCCTGATGATGTAGCTCCTTCTCTATTGATGTTGTAATTCACGAGTGATGTAGCTCCTTTGATGCCTATGAATAGGCTCTTGTAAGTTCAACTTTGTAATTTTATATTTTGAATATTAATATAACGGTAGGCCTATATAGAGCTATGGGTTTTTCCCTGAGCCCCGAAGGGTTTTTTCATTCATAGTAAGGGACCTTTGTGGGGGTGTTAGCTATATATAGTGTTAGCTATATATAGTCTATCTATAGATAGCACCCCAGGTCCCCTCTATATATTCCTATCATGTGTGCTCAGTTTACACACTTCTGGGGTTCCACTTCCGGTGTCTCATATCTCTCTTCTCTCCTCTCTTCCTTTCATCTCTCGTCTTCCTCACAGTTTCCAACAGCTGCGAAGGGCCGCATCCAAGAACGGCCTCGTGTCCCAGTAATAACACTATATATAGCTAACAGTTAGGAGTGGAGCCGGCTGACCGAAGACACCGGACATGCCTAACTTGAGGACCCCTAGGTGCAGTGATCGTGTCCTATGTGGTCCTGGTTGTGTCTTCATGTGAGTCTTTCTTTCCATGTCTTATCTTCCTTTCTTTCTTTTATTTTTCTTTTATTTTCTTTTATTTTTTCTTTTTTTTAAATAGAATTTTTTATTAAGCCAGGATGACAACCAATTTCTAACTTTCATTGTTAGGAGTGAGGTGGAGAAGGGGGCCGGATAGATTTGCTCAAAAACTGACAGCTTTGCATGTATCCCCTGAGACTCATGTGAACATGGAGTGAAGTGGTGGAAAGGAAGGGGTGGTTACATCAGGTGAACTGGCTATTGTTCATATTTTCAAGAAGAGCTAGGCAAAAAGAAGGTAGAAGGCTAGCTCTCATCATCAAGTGCATCATGGTGCAGCTATCGATGGCCTTAAAATCAAAAAGAGGGGTGGGAGGCCACATTCTTGTGGGGTAGGGTCCTGCTTAAGTAAGAGTATAAGAAGCCTAAGGTAGTTATAGGTGGTTATGAAGGTTGGATCGGGGCAAGAGGAAAAGTCAATGAGGAAGCAGGTCATGGAAACGTATAGGCTTTCAAAGGTAAAGGTGAGAGCTTGTTCAAAAGATGCACAGTTAGGATTATAGATAATGGGGAAGTCATAGCGTCCATGGAGGGTAGCATCAAAATCCACTCCTACCCTACAAGGGTATGCCATAAATGTAGGGTTGTTCCTCTCGGAGGGTAAGGTGTTGCAAAAGGCCATCCAGGTGAGCATGCTAATGTTGCACACCCATCTCCTCCACATGGGCTCGCAGTTATAGCCTTGTATAGAATGTGGCACTTCAAAGACCTTATTCTGCCAAAAGTCTGCCTCTTTGGTCCCCAAGAGAGTGGGTGGTCCCTGGTTTCTTTCCCCAGTTTCTTTCTCCTTTTCCTGAGGGTGTCTTGTCTTTCCACAAATGTGTCAATTGATGGCTGCTCTTGGGAATGTGGCAAGGGGGGTTGTGGGGATCACCTCTTCTTTAAATCTGCCCATATCAAATTGGAGTTCAGCTTCATCCCTCTGTCGGTCTGCTTGTTGTGTTTCCTCTTCAAATCCTAGTGCATTGACATCCTGGGGGGGTTAGGCCGGCCATCAATAAGTACTTCCGTTGATCATCAAGGCTCAGCCCCACGACATCGGGTTGGGGTGGTGGGATGTGCAGTCCTGCTTGCAGGGCCCTACAGACTATGCTTAGTCACTTTTTTGCCACTTTGAGGGACTCCCCTTCCTCTGAGTGAGTGGTATCCATTAGTGTATTCAAGAAGGCTTTCTATTGAGTGTTGAAGGCTACTTGGGCAGGCTCTGCTCTGCTCTTTGCGATTCAGAGCTGAGCTAAGGATATTGTTACTAGTGGAAAGTGTGTGGCTCCACATATTTTAGAAATTGTAGAGCTTCCCTAAAAATCCCAACACCACAAGTTGTAATATCCAACACCTATAAAATTTTGGATTTTTTTGGACATTAGAATATTGTCACCTGCAAACTTTCAATATTTAAAAATTATGGTATTTATGTAAAATTATACACTTGTTATACACTTTTCACATCAACACATTTACATATGCATGTAAAATTTACAAAGACGTAAGTAAAGCCATGACTAAATCTTGTATACGAACAACCCTTAATGGTTTAAAACTTAAGGTTTTTAAGGTCAAACTAGTTTAGTTCTTATTTCATTGTTTCATGTCATGCACTCTCTCTTCATCTCCTTATATTCACCACCACATTCCTTCAACCTACTACAATGGATGCTCATGCACACTTTGATGAGTGGATACATGAGACTATCTTTCCCAGTCAAGGTGCCGAGATATTTCAGGTTTTCTCTAAGAACTTCAACCTTGAAGGCATGCTCTCATTGCTGGATCCCCCCCTTCAGGTTTTGGAAGACTTTGTGAGTACCATTGCTACCTGCACATACTCCATTGAGGGATACGACATGACTTGGGTGCCTCTCGAACAAGTCATGGTATTTCAAGCAGGGAAGAATCACCAAAAAGTGGTGAATAGGTGTCTAGCCCATGTGGATCCTTCACCCAAAGTATGCACTATTCCCATGGGCAATGCACCAGGTATGACACCTTTGGATCTCGTGGAGTGTGGTTGCGCATTGGCAATTTACCTCCTTGCATTGGATACACCCCTAGAGGAGGAGAGCGATGAAGATACAAATCCACAGGTTGCTATCACATACACGGGAGAAGAACCAATTGAAGATCTCATAAATGTTGAAGAGGAAGATCCAGTGGTGACAAAGCAAGGGTTGGCTCTCATGGTGCCATTATCTTCAGAACAACCACAAGTTGATAAACCCAACCTTGCCTTCTTGACGCCCATTGAAGTAGATGGTGTACAATACTTGCTTCTATCAAATGTATTGTAATACTTGAAAATGAAGGATGAAGAGTTGTTTTCCATCCTAGTGAGGGATTTGATGGAAGAACTGATCAATTATGATTACATGGATGTGCATCCAATGATGACAAAGATTGGAAGATATGATGGCACAAGCTTAGATACATTGAGTGCCATCATAGTAGCACATGATCATGTTACCTCAGTTGAAGAAGATTACCTTGTGTTGGATACTGAATTTGAAGCATTACATCACGATCTGTTCGGAACAAGGCCCCAGCTTCCTACAAGGAGTTTGTAGATCCCTCTACCCAAAGTGGTGCCTCACTGACACACAAGGAAATGAAAATACAAGATGATCTAGAGAAGGTGAGATTTCTAACTACCATATATTTCTATGCAACGAAACTTGATGGAAGGGTGCATCGGGTCCCCCGAGTCCATCAGTGAAATCTTGGCAAAAAGTGATGCTTGCAGCTATCCTTGGCATATGGGGCCACTTTCTAGGTGCCATGCCCAAAGTCTGGCATCTAGGGTTGAGAAAGTGGCCCCAGACGCCAAACTTCGGATAGGATAGCTGCATGCATCATTTTTTGCTAAGATTTTATCGGTGGACTTTGGGGGACCGAACACACCCTACTGTCAAGTTTCATCACTTTCTGATAACTCTAGGTTAGTTGCTAAATATATTGTTTGATTTCACTTTGTCATTTAAGGCATACTGTATATAGATGAGTTTGCATCAAGGCAAGGAGAAGCTCGGCATGCAGATCGACGGAAGGATTCAGCTCTGAAGGAGTACATTGGCAACCTTGTTGCAGACTTGGTGGTCTTCCATAAGAAGTGCTCACCATGAGGGCAAGAAACAATCATGAAAATTTGAGCTTTGACTAAGTTTGGACCTTTTTGAATGATATCTATGACATCTAGCTTGGAGAAGGTGGTGCTAATCAAGCGGTCAAAGCTTCTTTACTTGTTTGACCAAACGTGTGGTGGAGCAATGTGTGTGCTTGCTACATTAGGTGACCTTGCTAAAGTGTTAGATCTACTTCTCCTAGAGAAAGAGCTGAAAGGGGAGCACATCATTTTTGAAGCAAAGAAGGAACATATATTTTCATCGAAAGCTAGCCCCTCCTCTCCACCGATGAAAAAGCCAATGAACAATTGAGAGTTCTTATTAGCTATCGGCTTTTTGTATCTGCCATCACTATCAACCATCGCATGTATTTTTTTGGATGAATATAAGATATTTTACTTTGTCCCTATAAATAAATATTTATTGAATAAATGTGCGGTTCATGTAAGTGTGACAATAATGTGTGGTACGTGAATGACACATTTGTATATGTTAACATAATCCAATTTAATTATGTCAATGTGTACTACTACACTTGCAATTGTGCATAAGGAATTACATAACTCGTATCCGTACGTATTACTACTTTCAATGCGTGTGTACATTAAACAAAAATCAAGAGTCATGCGTTTCAAGAAATAAAATAAAAAAACTTTACTCAATTATTTGAACTCAGTACACATCGCATGAGATATTATGTATATATAGATAAATATTTCAATGTGGTAGAGTATACAAATTTTTTTGGCTTTCCAAGATGCTATGGTGCTATAACACTCATTACAAAACCTTACATCATTAATCTCATAACCTATGGAGGAGTCCCCTTGTTGTGTCAAAGACGAATAATAAAGTTCATGTCTTTATCTGTGATTGTGAAACGCTTTGCATGGATGGCCGCTAGCTGTGTATCATCAAACAAGTCGATGAGAAACCCCTCTACAGCTCTTTGTAGGGCCTCCATATCTATAGCAGTCCACCTTCTTGTTTGCTGATGGGCCATCCCACACTCGGGCCCAAAATCTTCTGATTTCTTTCAGCTCCAAGTTTGGCATGACTTCCCGAACAACCTTATGAAAAGATATTTTTGGGATGAGAAGCTCGTATTTGCGTTGGATTCTCCTTATCTCTCGAAGGGTGAAAGTGTCTGATTTCCATCTCCTCTTCTTCTATGGTGGTCGTTGTGCTCTATAGGGAGCACCTGCTGCTACACTAGAGGAGGCTCCATCTTGTGCTCCAGGTGATGGGCCTTGGTGTGAGGTCTTCCCGGGGTCGAAAGGGTGACATGCTTGCTTGGTGCATGCCATGCAAGCTCGAGGAGGGAAAGATGGAGAAGAGACTGAGGTTGGGGATGTGAGAATGGAGGAAGCAAAGAAAGAAAATATGAAAATGAGAGGAAGAATTAACTTTTAACCCATTTAAACTCCAAAACCGAGTTAATACAACTTCATATGCACTGTCCATCATGTGATCGTAAATCCATAACCTTTTATTGAAATGCAACGAAATTTCACACATGCACTCATTAGGTGGCCAAGAGCCCAGATGCCAGACTTTGGATCAGGGGTTTGCATGCATTTTTTTTCCAAAAAAATAATAATTTGGGCTCTTGGCCACCTAACGAGTGCGCTGTAAAGTTTCATCGCATTTCGATATACAGTTTAGTATTTTAAAAATTATCTCACACCAAAATTATTGATGGATTTATAATCAAGAAATTAACATCGCGACTATTGGCCCTTAGAAACTTCTCACCACATAGACTATACAAAGGCATTAGGAGTAAAGTTTGCAACAAGAAATGGCAAATTTTTGAATGTTTTTCCTATTGAAATTGACAGTGCTAGCAAAAACTGTAAGTAAGAATTGAGAATATAGCAAAGATACACAGTAAAAGTTGAGAGCAAAGAATAAGAGTAAAATTTAATTCATATTTTAAGGGCGCACAATAGTTTTGCACTGGGACATAGTCATATGTCCAATGCACGAGGAGAACATTATGCCAAAAAGGGTAACATTACAAATTGTGTTCATTCCATTGAAACAAATGTATCCTTCACTGCTTGAAGATTTCTTACAAGTTGGAAGTCCTTGGGAGTTACAGTGATGCGCTTTGCATATATTGCACAATGCTGAGTATCAGTCATCAAGTCAACAAAAAAGGTCTCTGCATCACATTGTAGAGCATGAAGATATTCTTTTGTGAAGCGATCAGGTCTATCCTAACCTTGTGCCAAAAACCACCTCTTGCTTTCTATGCGATAGAGATCTTGCACAATCTCGTGAATAAGTCTCGAGAAGCTCGCCTTCGGAACGATGAGATCAAAAGAGCATTGATACCTCCTAATTTCTCTCAGGGCCACTATATCTAGCTTTTAGTTGCATTTCTTGTGGGGATGCTGAGGAGGACCCTTGTGAGGGCAGCTTGAGGAAGCTCGGTTAGGCTGAGAAGGGGGTACATCTGAGCTAGTAGATGCTCCAAGGGGCTGAACATGATATGGGACTCTAAGCAGAAGCTTATTTGTAACTACCTTAGACTTAGTCATCTTTCTTGTATAAGAGGTGTGAGAACTCAATGAATAAGATAGAAAGTAAAACCCTCTTTTATATAACCCTTAACTATAAGACTCATTCACATAGATGCACACTCTCTCTTTCTCTCTGAAACTATGAAATGCATTCACACTGAACACATTGTTCATCTTACTATCTAAGCTTTCTTCGAGCCCATTTGCTATCTTGTCGAAGCCTTGCTTCTAGCCACTTAGCATGGTTTTCTTTGGAACTTGAGGCTTCATAATGCACTCTTTTAGTGACACGGCATGATTCCATTATGTCTGCAGCCAATTCATGAGCACTTTCATTTGCTCTCTTTTGCGAGAGTTTAGCTTCATCTGCTACTATAATCCTATACCACTAAGATAGCAATTGGATCATTGGATTGCTACCATTCACCCCTCCACCATGATCGGTTTTTCTTTGGTATGCACCACGCACTATCTAATGTGAATTTTCCATTCCTTGTGTGGACCAAATTCTGATGCTTTCCTTTTCTGTAAAGTATGGCCCATGTGCCTCAAGGATATACTACAAAGACACATACCACACATGAATAAAACTATGCTTAATAATTTATACAATTCATACAATTTTAAAATATTAACTTTGTACGCACCATGTAATGTGTGATAGAGCTTTTGCCCCATGCTTCCACTACGTTTTCGTAGAAGCTATGCACAACATCAATAAATTCTTGCTTATCTTCATTGTTAAACACCATCTTGCAAAGTAAGGGAGACAATTTGTTAAGACTTATCCAAACCTTAGCTTTGGCCAACCTTCTTTTTCCTCCATTACTTCGATCAGGAACGGAAAAATGTAACTTTTTCCACCCATCGTAGTCCTGTGGGCCTATGAACCATGACATTCCCTTCCTCATTGATGGGTGCTGAGAGAAAATTCCTAGCCTTTCCTCCTCCAAAGCAAGGCTTTTTTGGTAAGTTACCAGATTTTCCTTATCTCTTCTCATCTTTTTCAATTGTCACTTGATGCTTGTGTAGCCCAATTTTTGATAACACTCACTCCACAGTCCTACACGTTGCAATGGCTTCTTTTTCTCATTGCATACTATAATCAAAGCAAATGTATTCATATACAATTTTCTCCATGATTTTGACAAAAGCATGCAATGAAAAAATGTGAATATGATCCAATGGAATGTTGAAGTTAGGCTTCCAAGTGGGATCTTCTCTATTGTGTGTTGGTGCAACACTTGTCACCCTTTGCCAGTTCTTTCCATCCTTTCCTTCTACCCTCTCTATCAAGCAATATAGGCATGGATTCTTTGTATTTTTGACAACCTCACTTTCATCTAATTTAATAACAAACTGCAATTTACTATTACATTTCTCAATAGACATATTGTAGTACATTACCATTGCCAACTATACCTTGTACAAATCTAAATAGTAATTTTTGAGTTCAGTGAACTTCACCTCATATGCAAAATTGGCCCCAACCTTTAGTGTTTCCACACATTGAACATGCATGGGATCTCTTATCAGCTCCAAAACCTTTGTATTAAGTTGCTGTCGGGCCTCTATTAACTTTGAAGGTTGAGGAAGTGGCACGATTCTATTTCTCTTTAGTACACGACCAAACCCAGCCTTCACACCTTTGAATATCTTTGAGTAAGTTATTGTGCTAATATCAGACCTATCACAAGTGGATTGTGCATCCACAGTTGAGAACTCATTTGACACATCTTTTAATGTACACTCAATCACCTTTTCCTTCATAGCCTTAAACTTAGGATTGCTCAAAGTGTTTTCCAATGTACTTGCCTTCAATAATCTACTATTACATGATCCAACCTCGCTCTCACCTAGGTTCTCATTCTAAGCTACCTTACATGCTTTGATATGTCGCTTCCACTAGCCACTATTCACAATTAACCCATTGATTGGCTTCTTCTTTCATTTGCACTCCTGTGCTAGCTTGATATTGATCTTTCTCAAGTTGTCCAATTGTACCTTTGCCTCCTCATATGAGATACCAATGTCACGAACAGTGTCTTGCATTGAAATAATTTGATTTTTTTGTTGAATTATAGTGACATTTAGTTGTACCACTTGTCCTATGAGCTATTGTATATAATGTTAATGTGCAGTGATCACATCATGACAATTTTTTATGGTTGCTTGGCAAGTTGTAAATACTTTGAATGCCTGATCATTGAGTCACCTAGTGTAACCAAGCAACCCATTTTCACCCTTGTACACATACTTTAGAATATTTGTGATTCCTGAGAAAGTTGGAGGTCTATTATTTAAGGAGTCAATTGGGTAGATTTTCCCATCAACCCACAAGTCCACGTGTTTCAATCCCATTTGCATGTAACTCTACAAAATGTGAGGGCTGACACTGGTATGCTAGGATCTTTTGAATAACAGGGCATATTCTATCTCTACCTCAATATGTAGCTCCTTCTTTCATGTATTCATTTTACTATTAATAGAAATGGAAAGCCTACTTGGGTGTCAAGGAGATAGAGTGGAGATATACAGCGAGGCACACAAAGGTGCCAAGGGAAAGGAGGGTATAAGTAATTCACTTTGTTAATGGAGGTTGCATAAACGCAAAGAAGAGGTCACAATAGAGACATGAGAGAGTATAGATATGGGGAAAAATAGCTCAGAGGGTAGGGATGTCCAAGACTTTTCATATTTTAGACATTTCTATTTTACCTCCAAAAAACACGAAATTTGACTAGTTGGTTTGTTTTTTGACCAAAAGCTAGAATATTAAAAATCCCCAAAATATCTTAAAAGAAACTTTCAAAATTTCATTTTCCTTGTTCTTGATTTAAAAATCAATTACCTTGTATCTACTAAACATTTTGCATTGAAAACAAAGCACCACACTCCCGTAACTAACTCCTTTTTAAATATAAAATTTGGTTGAAAAAGACTGCTTCAATGAGAAGAGAGAAGGAATTTGAGTATATCTTTGTAGATAATATTAAAAATGCAAAATGAGATTGCAAAAGTGGAGAGAGAAGAGGATTATTTTACCATTCTTCTCTCCTCTTTTCCTTGTTTTAAGGAGGAGAGGGGGGGACTAAAAGGCCCATTTGTGAGTTCATTTTTTTTCCTAATGACGACTAAGAACCTTATGTGCATCCCTACATGTTGTATAACGAAGAGGGCAATGAAATCCTTATGGATTATCGATCTGTATTGGTGATGGCATTAGGTAGAGGTAGAGGCAGAGGCTTTGGAGGGCAGACCCAAGAACCAATCTCGTGTTGGACTTATGGACACCCAGGACATATCACCTCATGTTGCCCCGAACGAGAGCAGGCTAATCAAGAAAAGGCCGATCTTAGATGCCCAGACTTTGGAATCACTCACATGTTTTCTAAATGCTCGAGGCGAAAACCACCCTCTAGTGTGGAAAACGAGCCATCTGTACCATTGGGGCTATTTGGAGTTGAGACTTTTAACTGAGAGGGCACACCCATCCTGCTGCATGTCATGACCCACATGTAGACAAAGCAGACCGGCATATCATTGCCAGGGCCCAACAACTTAGATACAACCTCAATTAGAAAGAAAAGTCATAAGTGAAGGAGAAAGAAAGTTGACACTAAGATCACGCTAAAACTTGAGAGTGCCACGATGCTACCTACTAGAAAAAAGGGTGGTGGATGCAGAAGCAGAAACATGGGCTCCAAAGATGGCCAAGAAGGGAAGTGCAAAGGTTAGGGAGTACCCCAACTTGAAGTGTTGAGAAATAAGGCATAGCCTAAGCCTTATCCTATGGTTGTATTAAGTAAGTGTGTGAGGGGATGTGTAAAGTGTCCTAAAGGTCAAAGTGTTTATTTGTTTGAGAGAGACTTGGAAAAGTGGATAGTAGAGAAGATTGTATGAGGATGAAGAAGAGAATGAAGAAAGCTTGAGCTTCATACAATCCATGTCTCAACTACCTTCTATTTTTCAACCCCATTGATTATCTCATCTATTTTTTCAATTGGTATGAGAGCATAAGCACGAGAATTAAAGATTGGAGTGAGAAGCTCGCCAGATTGAGGTCTACATTGGTTTGAATGCTTGTTGTCCGCCATTAAAATAAGGTACAAATTCCTATCTAAATCACCTGCAACAAGTCTATGGATTGGATGAGCTGCTAAAGCTCAGATTTGGAAGCAATTGGAGTCCACACTCGATGCATTTGGTAAACCAAATGAGGATGGAAATGAGGAAGAGGAAACCTTTTTTTTTTTTGTCTCTGTGATAGAGAAGAAAAAAGAGAGAAAAAAATCCTTCACTTAATTGAGAGCTTGAAGCTCCACGATATGGCGTTGAGGACGAGAGGACCTTCTTCATCAAGTCAACTACTTGGAGTGTGTGCCATAAGGCGTCACTGGAAAATGGCACCAAATACAGTTGCCAACTAGTCTCATGTTTCTGCTTCCTTCATAAGGCTTAAAAGCCTTATCCACTAATGTTCAAAGAGAAACCTTTAACTTAAGCCATGTTCATATTGGTTAAGGGGTGAACTGGTTATTTGGTGGAATTGTGTTCACATTGCAGAGCCCATGTACTAGTTATTTCCTAAACTAGTTCACAGTTAGAGAGTTCACATTGTCAGAGAGTTGAACTAGTTGTTTTGGAGGCCTAGAAGGCCGATTTTATGCATTTTCGGGTTCCATTTGGAGGCAAAAAACTTGCATAAAATTTCTAGGAAAATTTTTATACCTTCAACTTGATTGGGACTTCATTTTTTGGCACAAAAATTTGCAAAAAAAACAAGGAAATTGGTCGATTTTAAGCCCGTATTTTGATGCTTTTTCGATCATAGGAGTACCTTTTATGCTCCGTTTTGGATGTTTCTTGCTTGATAGTGAATGTATGATGTATAAGCATCATGTATGGATGTATATGACAACATTTGAGCTTATGTATAGCAGCCATTCCCTTGGAAGGGAATTTGTATGAATTTTTGGGCTATTTTGGTGCATTTTTTGTCTTAAGTTGACCATTTGAGGCAATGGATTGGTTCATGTTGGTGAATGTTTGATTGGGACAACACACATTGCTGGTTTTTCTAAATTTTCAGTCATCAAAATGTTAGACACAGCTCAAATTACCCATATTGTAGGAGATAAATTGAGCAAGGACAACTATAGTGTCTAGTCATACAGAATAGATAACTTTCTGATGGGGAGAGATCTTTGGGACCTCATTACTGGTGATGATGCATGTCCAGAGCTTCTTGAGGAGCCCACGAAAATGAAAAAGAAAGCATACAAGGATTGGATTGGAAAGAATAGGAAAGTTTTGCATTGAACACAATATTAATGAGTTTGGGGATCTCCCAATTTCCATTTTTTGAATACTAAAAAGGTGGAACCCGAATAACATGCCCATAAGTTTCTCAAAACCATATGATATGACCTATCATTGGAAATCACTTAAAAAATGGAATCTATTGAGCTATAGAGTGCTCAATTTGGAGTTATAGTGTTCAAGTTATGACAAATCCAAAGATTTGACCACGTGTCCCAAACTTATGGAAAATTCCCATATTCCCCAATATGGTGTTATTGGTGTTATTGGATCTCTATATGCATATCAGAGACTTTGATTCCTCATATAAAAAAGGCAAAAACTTGTAAAGAGGCATGGGAGATCATCGAGAAAATGTATGGGACATGTATAGAGACAAGGAAGATACAACTTAAGCAAAGAGTGCATGGAGTATGGAGAGGAAACCGCACTATCAGTGACTATGTTGTAGAGATCAAATAGGTTGCAGAAAATATTGCATCTATAAATGCACCAGTGGATGATGATGATTTGGTTTCAGTCACACTTAATGGACTTGGCCCAACATATAAATCTTTGGATACCTCTATTACACTTCCATTGGTTTTAGTGTTTGATTATGTTAGGCCAAGAGGGCTAGTTATTTTGTAGTGAAATGGTCCATTTTGTTATGCCAAGAGGGCCCTCTAATTGTTTGTTGTGGGTGCTTTTAATGGTTTTCTATTTTGGTGATTGCATCACACAAGTTTGATGAAGTGCCTAAAGGGAACCTTTGCTACGGGAGCTTCTTGTGGCCATTCCAAGTGGTATTGTCCCCTTTCCAAACGTTTCCCTTAAGCTAATAATGTTATATGTGCATGTGGGGGTTACTTTCTTCTCCTTTGTTGGGGACAGGCAATCAAGGCATGAAGTCCCAGGTTTAAGCTAGGTATATCTTGGGGAGATTGAGTAGTCATCTACCTCCTGTTAGGACATTGTTAGGCATTAAAGACCTATGATAGAGGGAAGTCCTTGTGACCCTGTCCTTCCTACTTGCTAGGCAATTGTCTCAGGAGTTCCTGTTAGTGTGAGGCAGCTAGAGAAGCTTGCCAAATTATCAACGACGAGTAAGTTCTGAAAATATCTCAAGAAATAAAATTATAGAGATGTGTAAAAAGGGGTTCTAATCCCTATAAAAATAAAAGGAAACAAAGGAAAAAATGTTATGAGTTGTTGCTCATCATCGCCTTGTGAGGGCTTGTTCCTAGGGACGAGTCAGACCTGGCAATGATGCTTTGTCTTCCTAGAGGTAGCAGCTAGCCAACTGAAAAGAAAGGAAAGTTGGAGCGAAGATAAAAGTGAGCAAGAAAAGAATTAAGTGTTTCCTCGCGAGAGCTTGGTAGGTTCTTGGGTACCGAATCAAGATAACCTAAGGCCAATGCCCTATTCTCCTTGGGTCACTCTACACTCAACTCGCTCCTTTTTACACACTTGAGTATGGAAACTTTGGGAAGGAAATGTGCTGTAAGAAGAAAATATGATGACTAGGCAAGAGGAGTCCTCACCTAGTAGGAGGTCCTGGTCTAGTTGTCCTATGTTAGGTAGGTAGTTCAAACCACCACTAGGTTGACCTCTTTGATAGACTTTTTAGCTAGTCCGTGTTCGATCTGTTGGTTAGTGACTTGCTTTGGATTTTTGTCAGATTATGTTGGGCCTATCCCTTGTGGATTCTCATGCCTTTAGAGCATTTTTTAAAGCCCAGTGAAGTGCAGAGAAGAAGAGGATAAGTGAAAATTGGAGGCAAGAATTTAAAGCGGATGGAAGTGGAACCTAAAGATCTGACAAATTTAAAGACCAAGGAAGACGAATATGCAAAATTTTTCCCTTTGCGATGGTTATGGATTTTTGGTAATTTTTTCAACTATTGCTGAATGGAGAAGAGACAGCTTCCCAGCTGTTCAAGATGTTGAAGTGCAGAGAAGAATTAGATAAGTGCAAATTTGAGGTGGGAGTTTAAAGCTGAAGATCCGAAAATTTAAAGACCAAGGAAGACAGAAATGCAAAATTTCACCCGTTGCAGTGGTTGTAGATTTTGGATAAATTTTTTGACTATAGAATGGAGAAGAGACAGCTTCTCAACTGTTCGAGATGTCAAGCCGGTCAAGAAGAAAATTTTAGAGCTCAAAACAGACGACGGATGGTCAAAATGCGGGAGGCTGAACAAGGCAAAACCCAAAATGGCCAAGAAATTTTAAATGGGCATGGACCCTTTGGGGGGCCTTTGGTCCCCTTTGAAAAATTTTCATAATTTGGGGGGAGGGGGGGAGGGGCATTTTTTCCAAATGACATCGTGCAACAGCCGCCCCCAATTCATGGCGACGATTGTGGCATTGATGTCCCAAAAAGAAGCCATGGATCAAACATGGGCAAGTGACTTCTGCAATTTTTTGCCTCTGTTCACTGCCTTCTATTCGCACAATGGCTGCCCAAATGAAGAGATCACAACTGAGTTTTTCTCTCTCCTCCAAGAGGCGGATCACACGTAGAGAATCATGAAGAAAAGGGGATAAAGAATGCTTGGTTGGCATGGATCAAATTGATGTAGGGCCAAGATGATGCTGAGAGGCGATGTCCAACACTATTAGGGAATCGATGATGGGTCCGTTGGCTGCCCCAAAGCTATTTATAATAAACCGCAACACGTAGATAAGCGGTACGCTCATCTTTTACAAAGAAAACTTTATTGTTTTTTATATTTAATGGCTTGAATAATGTGTGCTGATGATACTCAAAGAAGCATAAAAACAAGGCACAAAAATGTCCATGCATATATCATAATTTTATCTTTTGTAAAAAAGATAACAAGTATATTGTTACAAAATCACTAAAATACACACTTACATGAGGGGGCCACATCCACATCCACATCCATAATAAATAAATGGTATACACAAAAGTGTTACGTGCATGCATTGGTGAAGGGTAGGAATACTCAAAATTAAAGGCCAAAGGTCTTATAATATCAAATGTATCAAAGTTTCAAAGAAATAATAAAAATACGAAGGGGTGTGCTTTTTGGGGAAGAGGTGGGGTGGAGTGCACGAGTGGTTATGTGCCTCTTTCCCTTTCCTCTCTTGTCCGATGGCACATTCTCCTTTTTGGTGGTGCAAAAAGTTGTTCTCTCTCCTCTCTCCTCTGTCTTTTGTGCAGAAATTCTTCTTTTCTCTTTTGTTCTTGTATAATGGTTGAAGCTATGGATGAAGATGATGAAGATAACGAATCAGTTCATTATTAAGTGGAAGATTTATGGTTTCTTTTTAGTTTTGAGATTAATGGCTCAGCCATGTGCATAGATTTTGCATGCTTCTACCTTGGTTTCATGTTTATTTCCTGTCGTGGGAGGGTGGCTGTCATTTTGGTGCGCAGCCGGGGAAGAAGCTGATCTCAACAACTATTTGATCGGGATTATACATTAACAAGCAATGTTAATGCAGCCTTGGAATGAGAAGCCGGTGGAGAAGAAATCCTCTTGCCATGACTGACTATTTCTCAGATTTGATGGAAGAAGAAAAAAATGATTCAAGTTTTTTGGAGGGGGAGCAGGAGGAGAGGCTTTTGCCAGACAGAGAAGACACGGGGACAGCTTGCTACGGAGAGTACCCCTACCTGTGCAAGTCTGTACAAGCTGGACAAATGCACAGGTTGCTGACACTGCCAAGGACATACCACACATTAAGAGGTCTCCATCTCAAACGTTTTCTGGATCGTGTACATCGGCATCGCAGTCTTATCACGAAATGGAAAAGAACAAGGATCTGAAAAATGAAGTTGCTAAAGCAAACCTTACTTGCATAGAAGACATCCCACCGCGAAGATTCTCTCAGAAGATAAGAATGGCTATGGCTTCTATGGGGAAGGATGATTGGATGAAACAGTTGAGTCATTGGAAGGGAAAAATCAAGGATACTATTAAGCACTATTGGCTAGGGATCAAGCTTCTTTGGACAGATATTAAGATTTCATCACGTCTGGTGTTTAAACTGATGAGGGGATATAGTCTTAGTTGAAGGGAAAGGAAATAGCTTACAAGGACTATTGCAGACATATTTCATCTTGTCCCTTTTGCTGTCATTTGCATTAATACGAAGCGGAGAAGCTTCCCTGCAAGCGTTCGTACAATCTGCAGATTGAGAGAGACAAGAAAGAAACAAGCCTGCTTGACTGGGAATCTATTGCGTTGATAGGAAGGCATCCAATTGGCCATTATCTGTCATAGACAACATTTACAGGAAGGGTTACTTCACTGGTCATTCATCTGTTTGCAAGCAGCATTGAGAGGAAGACCTAGGTATTCACAGGAGGCATTAGTCCAACTAGTCCTACAATCCACAGAGAGAGAATGTCCTCGAGCAGTGGTGGGAAGTACAGAATAGGCTGTGTGACATTCGACCCCTCCACGGAGATCTACATCTTGTGCAACACGTAGAACACAAAAGTATCCCGACGGCAGCGCCTTTGGCAAAGGTTTGAGCACACTGCTGACAACGTTAAAGTGCGAGTCGGCCTCCTCTGCACACTGGCACTGCAACAGCAGCACCTATAGTGGCAGCGACAAGGTGCTCGGGGCATACCAATGCAGGGGGGACGTGTCACCAGGCATCTGCTCGTAGTGCATTGGGGATGCCGCCCAAGCAGCCCTTAACACTTGCCCTCAAAGTCGCAAGTTTCGTCTGCCATCGCAACTTCATGGGTCCTAATCCATCCCGCAGTAATGTATGACCTCCTTTTGAACCAAAGACACAGAGAGCAAGCGAGGGAGAGAGAGACAATGCCCTTGACCCTAGCAGGAAACACCCTCGTTGTTACTAGTGGAGGCAGAGAGAGATTGTTTATCGGCACAAGAGAGAGAGAGAGTTTGGTCCTTACAGCAGCAGGGATTGATCCATCAAGCTTGAAGCTCCCTTAAAGACATTTAGTTACCGTAATGAGGAAGATGAAGAGGAGAATGTCAAGAAGGATGGATTTTTTAAAGGATAAGAAGAGACGACGTAGACAGGGGTGCTGCCACAACCCCAATGGCATATCTACAAGGCGGTCCTCGTTGACATCCCTCCCTCTTCATCCTTCATCAACAACGGCCTTCTTCTCCTCTTAACTTCGTCTCCTCCCTGGTCTTCCTCTCCCCTTTTGTCATCCACCCTTACCTTACCTTTCAACGTTGCCTCCCTTCCTCTTCCAATCTCATTTTTCATTATCCCTTTACATCCCCTCAATTTCTCTCGTTCTCCACAAAGTAATGGACACACTTAAACCCTTAAAATAGTCTAGGTTAAACTTAGTAATTATATTATGAAATTAAAAAGCATGTCCCTTGCTCTCCTATGTACACCTACCTAACTCCTTACCTCCTCCTTAATTGGACATACTCAGTCCTCCAAGCACCCCAACACACACAAAAATAAAACATAGGTGAGCCTTTAAAGAAAGACACATAATACTAAAAATTTGTCCATTAAAAATACATCATTTTCATCACTACATATTCCCGTGCTCTTGCTTATCTTATTGATGGCTTCCCTTAGCCTTTAAAAGATGAGACAAAGATCTAATTTGAGATTACCTAAGAAGACTCATTTATCAACAATAGTCTCTTCCTTCCTTCACCCTTTGAGCTACATAAATAGGGAGTCATCCTTATTTCCCCTATTGGGATGGAAAAGTTATGCTTGTGATTCCTTGTTGAAGACAAAACCCTATCCTTTGAAGACTAGTAAATATTTTCAGTGTGGGAGTATTTGAGGCAGGAGTTCCCTTACTCTGGTGGTCGTGGATTTGGAGTCCTATACCCTACCATGGCTAGGCCTCATCCTTATGATCGAAGTTGTTTTACTAACAATTTTGGAAATGTTTTGTGTTAGACAGTGGTTTTTCTTTGACAAGGTTCGCGGGGACGCTTCACATTTCAGTGTGGGAGGAATATGATGACACTCAAAGAAGCATAAAAACAAGGCACAAAAATGTCCATGCATATATCATAATTTTATCTTTTGTAAAAAAGATAACAAGTATATTGTTACAAAATCACTAAAATACACACTTACATGAGGGGACCACATCCACATCCACATCCATAATAAATAAATGGTATACACAAAAGTGTTACGTGCATGCATTGGTGAAGGGTAGGAATACTCAAAATTAAAGGCCAAAGGTCTTATAATATCAAATGTATCAAAGTTTCAAAGAAATAATAAAAATACGAAGGGGTGTGCTTTTTGGGGAAGAGGTGGGGTGGAGTGCACGAGTGGTTATGTGCCTCTTTCCCTTTCCTCTCTTGTCCGATGGCACATTCTCCTTTTTGGTGGTGCAAAAAGTTGTTCTCTCTCCTCTCTCCTCTGTCTTTTGTGCAGAAATTCTTCTTTTCTCTTTTGTTCTTGTATAATGGTTGAAGCTATGGATGAAGATGATGAAGATAACGAATCAGTTCATTATTAAGTGGAAGATTTATGGTTTCTTTTTAGTTTTGAGATTAATGGCTCAGCCATGTGCATAGATTTTGCATGGTTCTACCTTGGTTTCATGTTTATTTCCTGTCGTGGGAGGGTGGCTGTCATGTGCATGGAAAGAAAATTTGTATGAATCATGTTTGAAGTATGTTTGAGGGCTGCACATGATCAAATGTAGAACCGATAGTCACATGTGATCGTAAGAAATAATTTAAAACTCGAAATACGTCTTTTAAGAGGGAAATGAGGGTTTCTTCTGTTTCGGGTCGGAAAATGAAGTTCATATGGAATTAACAACTGATAAAAACCATTTTTAAGTAAATATGATTATTCAAAAAATATAAATAAAAAAATACCACATTTTAATGAACAAATAAATGAGGAAAAATAGAAAAAATAGGGAAAAAATAGTTTTTGTGCCTAAAAATTTAGGAAAAAATATACTTTGTGTTCATGAATGTATAACAAGGCCGGAGCATGAGGGTTGAGTCTCATTTGAGCCTTTTTTCTATGTTAGAGTATGGTCTTTTATCTATTTTTACATAAAAAACTACACAAAAATAAACGATACACCTATCCAACGAATGCAAAACCTAAACAGTAGGAGGAAAGAGGGGTTGTAAAAGTGAGTGGTCACTAAAAAGGTTTTAAATTTTGATTTATTTGATTATGCATATCATACAAGCCGATCACCATTTAAATTTAAGGGAGACTAGTAGCACGAGAAAACTCGGTGCTAATCTCTAGCAACGTCGCAATTATGAGTAGCTTGGAAGTCATCAGAGGATTGACTTTGCACCTCACGTTGCTGGTTTTTTATCATAAAATGGTTGAGCATGAGGTGTGTCATTCACAATTTCATTGTTCATATCACATGGTAACTCTCGGATGCATTTTAATTGGTTTCTGATATATATGCCCCACGCTGAGTTGTGAGGCACCTAAGCTGTAGGTCTAGGCATTAGGATTCTTTGGGAAATTATCAAGTGAGGAAATATTATCTCTTGGATCATTTAAAATAAGAATGGATCTTGTTACATCTATATGATTTATGTTAGAGCGGTGCATCTTGGGGCCAATCCTTTATCAAGAATTGTGTGATGGGGGGATTTGCTTGAGCTACTGCGCCAAATAAACACTATATACACAAGAGGATGCTCACTCAAGAATATTAGAAGAGAGATAGAGGCCAAAATGTTTTCTTGCTGATTTTTCTTCTTCTTCCACACACTATACAATGTACACAAAGTATAGATAGGATACAACCTAAAGGAAAGTGGCCTTCTAAGTCAAATAGTACATAACCGACTACACTAATCAACTGGCGCTATATCTTTGCCAGTTGTAGGTAGGTGTAACAAACTAGATATAATAAGTGGCCATGTGAGTGTCATAATGACCACCAACGTGCTAACTGTAGACATACAGACCCATCTAGCTAGGTGGTCCATCATCAATGTCCGTACATGTTGAGTTTGCCATCTCAACACTCCCCCTCAAGCTCAATTCTATCTCTACAACTCCACGTAAGCTTCGGAAATTTCAAAGCTTCTCTACACCCAATGCCTTTGTGAAAATGTTAGCTCTCTAATCCTGTGTGCTGACAAATACCAAGTCAATCTCTCCTGCAAGTACCTTCTCTCTCACAAAGTGGTAGTGCACCTCAATGTGTTTTGTCCTAGCATGGAACCCTGGATTCCTGGCTAGTTGTATGCTGCTCATGTTGTCACAATGAATGACAACTAGACCATCTCCCTGCACATCCAAATCATCTAATAACTTTTTCAATCATACCATCTCACATGCTACCATAGTAGCACCTCTATACTCAGTCTCTGTACTCAATAAAGCAACTATAGGTTGCTTTTTGCTGCTCCATGTAACTGCTGCACTACCAAGGGAAAACATGAATCCACTTGCAGATCTTCTGTCTGACATGCTACCAGCCCAATCTACATATGTGTATCCAAAGACCTGTACATCCTTACTTGCCTCATAAAATTTTCCATAATGTAAAGTGGACTTCACATACCTCAATATACGTCTAACTGCATCCAAATGAGGCTTTCTAGGCATCTGCATAAACTGACTGAAAAGGCCAACAGCATAGCTCAAGTCTGGCCTTGTGATAGTCATGTAAATCAAACTCCCTACTATCCTCCTGAACATAGTAGGGTCTTCTATCTCATCCCCAATGTCAGCACTCAACTTCACATTTTACTCCAATGGTACTGAAAGAGGCTTACATGCTGTCATACCATACTTGGATAACATATCCAAGCCATACTGCCTTTGGGATAGCCATATATCATCATCACATTTGATCACCTCAATACTAAGAAATTATCTCATTTCACCCAAATCTTTCATCTCAAACTTCTTCTTCAAGAAGTTCTTAACTTCAGCAATTCCATTGTCGCTGTCACCTGTAATAATCAAGTCATCCACATAGATGACTATGATGACCAAACCTGCATCTCCCTTTCTCACATAAAGTGAGTGATCAGCATTAAAAATACAAAATCCAATATTGACAAGATACTCTGCAATCTTGTCAGACCATGCTCTAGGTGCTTACTTCAGCCCATATAGCGCCTTCTTTAACTTGCACATATATGTGGGATGCTCTAAATCCTCATAACATGTTGGCTGCTCCATATACACTTCTTCTTGCAATTCACCATGCAAGAAGGAATTATTAACATCCATTTGCTATAAACTCCAACATTTGGCTATTGCCAAGGCAATCACACATCTAACAGTTGCCATCCTAGCAACTAGATTGAATGTCTCTTCATAATCTATGCCATATGTTTGAGCATAGCCTTTTGCAACCAACCTAGCTTTATACCTGCTAACTGAACCATCTGCATTATGCTTGACTTTGTAAAACCACTTACAACCAATAGCTTTCTTACCCTTAGGTAAGGGTACCAAATCTCAAGTCTTATTGGCTTCTAATGCAACCATCTCCTCATCCATTGCTGCATCCCAATGAGCATGACCAACAACATCCTCAAAACAAGTGGGCTCAACATCCTCAACTAGTTTCACCATATAAGCATAATGGTAAGCTGCATAACCTTCAAAACCAAATCTTTTAATAGGGTATCTGATCCTGCTAGATCTGCGTACCACCGGATCACTCAATGGAGCCTTTACATACTATGAGCTCTCTGCACACCTGGTGTCCTAGCTGAAGGAATACCAAGGTCATCATCCAAACTCTCTGAATCACTAGAATCTTCGTCAAATCCCAAATGATTGGTAGATTCATCATTACCATCTAGCACTTTCTTCTTTCCTTTGTCCTTCCCTACAACACTTATAGATCCACCTGAAGATGTGGGGCTACTCCTTAGTCTCCCAGACCAAGGGCTCACTGTAGGTATAGTACCATATGATGTTTCTGGTCCACTAAGACTCTGTGATTCTTGTTTTTCTTTTTGCACATAGCTATCCTGATCATTATCATCATCTAATACATCACCAGCAAGTGCATACCAGTTGCCCATCTCATTGAAGATAACATTCCTACTCACTCTGAACTCACCTGTGACAGGGTCATAATAATGATACCCTTTCTACTCTAAAGAGTACCCAATAAAAATACATTTTTTAGCCTTTGGATCAAGCTTCTTTTGTAGCTCATTTGGCACATGAACATATGCAACACATCCAAATGCCTTCAAGTGCGATACATCAGGCTTCTTGCCAATAAAGCACTCTTTAAGAGTCATTCCATGAACTGCAGCTATGGAAGTTCTGTTCATAATGTAGACAGCAGTATGGACAGTCTCAGACCAAAAATGGTAGGGCATATTCTTTTCAGCCATTAATGCATGTGCGATTTCTACAATATGCCTATTTTTTCTTTCTGCAACCCCATTTTGCTGTGGGGTATACCTGCAAGTAAATTTCCTATTTATCCCATGAGTCTTCAAGAACCCAGTAAACTCATTAGAGAGGTACTCTTTCCCTCCATCTAATCTCAAGCACTTCACTTTTAAGCCTATTTCTATTTCAATAATTACCTTAAAAGATTTCAAGTGCTCAAACACATCACTCTTTTCCTTCATGAAGTATACCCATAACTTCCTTGAACAGTCATCAATAAATGTGACAAAGTATTTGCTGCCACCAAGAGATACATTCTATGCACATCCCCCAAACATTTGTATGCACTATATCAAGTATTTTTCTACTCACTTCTCTGTCATGCGAGAAGGGTTGTCTTGCCTACTTACCAAACTGGCATGCTTCACCGACTTTATGCAATTATGCAACTCTAAAAGAAGGAAACCCTGTAACCAATCCTCTGGACTGCATTAATTTCAGTCTTTGTACATTTGCATGCCCAATACGTTTATGCCATATTTCAATATCTGCAACTACTTCTTTTCCTTTAGCATACATAGCAGCATCCATTGCAGGAATTCCAACATCTAAAGTGAACATTCAGCCAACTCTACTTCCTTTTGCGACCAACTTGCAGTTATCATTAAAGTCTTCTATAAAACAACCTTTTGCATTGAATCGGACTTGCAACCCCTGCTCTACCATTTGGCCAATAGACACTAGATTCTTTATCATTGATGGCACATGTAATACATTTGTCAAACTCTTTGTCTGGCCATCATACAAGGACAAGGGAACCTTTCCAGTGTGTGAAATTGGGTGGTATGAATCATCACCCGTTTGCAAATAACTTGGGTTTTGTAAGTCTTTCGTCTCTCCAAACCATTCAACATGACTGGTCATATGATTAGATGCATCTAAATTGACATACCATACATCATTATGTTTCTCATTTCCTGTAATTGCATTCATCATATACTGCATAACAAATAGATGCTCATTTTTATCTTCATTCTGTCATGAAGATGATGCATAGATTCCTTGCTACAATTTACCACTGCGAATAAATCATCCTTCTTTGCATAGCAATGGGCTACAATATGGCATGTTTTGCCACAATAATGGAAAATAATAGCAGAATTTCCAAAACCTCTATTTTGCCATCCACCTCTTTCTCTAGAGCTCCCCTTGCATCTAAAGTTTCCTCGGCCTCTTGAAACTTGCATTTCACCAAATTGCTGATTGAATCTGTTTTGTTGGTTATTGCCAGCACATCCCATACCACGGCCTCTCGATGTAACGTGTCCGCTCGTCCACTTGTGGGACACGTCTTGGCAGCCCATCGGAAAGAGAGTCTAGAAAGTGCCACCTGGCACTCGCAAGGAATGTCACAGGGTTTGCGATCTAGATCTTTTCGAGTGTGCCCCGAGTAGAAGTATCTGGCCGTTCCCACTTAGGACCGCTGACCTAAAGTCAGGGTTTCTTTCCTATCAGCAAAGTCTCAAGGAAGTAGCATGTGTCAAGCTCCAGATGACCCACTTTGAGTAGGAACAACAGAGTTGTAGCGAATTTATGCTGCACTTGGTTCATGGAGAATGGGAAGAGAGAGGGATGCAGAGCTCAACCTCTCTACCCATAAGGCATAGTCCCATTCTACTCCCCTAAAACAGCATAAATCCGGATTCTAACTCTACTGACGCTAGGCCCTCACAGTTTCATTATCACGTCTTTTGAGAAAAGTTCCCAGCTAATCGGGACCACCCTTCCGTAGGACATACCCAAGTCACGTCCACTGTACTTCCCTCGGGTTTCTTAAATATATAATTACCTAGCACATTATGTTTGACATGCAAAAGCAGCTTTCTTAATTAATCAATTTAAACACAGGTTCCTTCACGTAACTTAGGCACTAACACAAAAACAATATCAAGCAAGTTCCTTTTTCAAATATCTGATCTTTATTTATCATAATCTTGGAATACATCAAGTATCATGCTGAAGGATTTCCCAGCAATCAACAGGATTGCTGCTCCAAGTTTCGCCCATAGACTAGTACACGGGCCTCGAGATCCCATCTCGAGTCACGTCAGCCTCTTGTGCGGGATCCGAAGGCAAGGAATTTATGGCCAGAGCCTCCCCTAGTACCCAAGTGTCCTCCCACTCCAAGCAGCACCCACGAAGAGACCTCTCGCGGTGGGTTCGGCAGTCCATGTACCTGGCGCAACTAACAACCCCCCCTTGGATAGGGTTAGGCAAGCAGTCGGAGGTAACTGAACCTACCTCTCCCTCCAGGATATTAACCTGAAGCATTAAATGTTTGGTCTTGAATTAGTTCCTTGAGCAAAGAAGTTCAAACAATGTACCTAAGTGTACAATCACGATCATTTATGTGGTCGTTCGTACGACCAACTGCTAAGGTGTGATTCCTTCTTCCCGAATGGTCCCAGCATTCGATCCTAGATCATTCACAACTTGGTGAGATTCCAGGGGCTTAGCAAGCTAGGTTGCTTGTTTTCTCTTTTTCTTTGGTTTAGGGTTTGTACCCTACCGACCCTAGAGTGCTATTATTTAGCAAGCTCTTCATTTGGAGCTTTTTAAGTGCTTCTTGAAGCTTTTTGGTCATCACTTGGATTTTTTTTTTTGTTATTTTATGGAGCTTTTTGTTTGATTATGTTATCGCTTTGAATTTAATTATTAT
Source organism: Lygodium microphyllum (assembly GCF_053477565.2). Classification (NCBI taxonomy): domain Eukaryota; kingdom Viridiplantae; phylum Streptophyta; class Polypodiopsida; order Schizaeales; family Lygodiaceae; genus Lygodium; species Lygodium microphyllum. The sequence continues at coordinate 10,161,909 of NC_141143.1, forward strand.
GCAATTGCAAAGTAATCGCAAAGTATTGAATGCTTTGATCTCTAACAAAAAATAGGTATACAACTACTTCTGAAGCATGAAGTTTTAGCATAATTTTATAAGTTTATGAAGTAATCCCAATTTAAGTGAGATCCAAAGTCCATAGAGTCATACATAATTACCAAGCATCATCAAGCCCCATGGCATGCACTACCAATACAAGGCATCATTTTAAAAATAATGCAACTACAAATCATGTGAAATCATCATCGTCACTAGGATGAACAGATGGTGGTCCGCATGCCACATCAACCAAGCACTGGTTGTAGAGGCTAAAATCACCCTCAAGGCACATGCAAAAACGATGCATCTCTATGCATGCTCTACCAAGGCCGCCACAACCTGAAAAAATATCTAGCACATAGTCGAGATCCTCTGTGAACGTAGCAAGGAGCCACCTACAAAAGAAACCATTTAGTAACATCCATAACAAAAGCATGACATATCTTAATGCAAAGTATAAACCTGTCTGAGAGTGTATAACGCACCTATAAAAAACTAGTGATCTTTCTGCACCCCCTCGAACCTCTACACCATCCACATAAGTGTGCTCAAATGATGTGCCCTGGAGGTCTGTCTCGAAGAGGAAGCTACGAGAGGCAGGAAACCTGTATCGGCTAACCCTCTCGCCAGCCTCTCTATCATATGAAGGGACATGCATCCCTCGATAAAACAAGCCAATAGTAAGGTCCATGACCTAGCAATGCAGAATCATCTTGTTAGCTACTTAAACTTTTATTTTAAAAAGTTACAAGTTTGTCTTCAACACACTTACCTCCTCTCGAGTATCAGGGTGTCTATATCCACCCTCACACATGAGAGTCCATGTGCGATGGAGCTTCAATCCAATGGCATGAGCTCCTCTAAGCACTTTTCCAAAGTGTTGTGCAAGTCCCAAAGTCACCAAGAACCCCTCATCTGCCAAGAATCTATGGGCTAGGTCCATGACACCTTTGACAAGTGCACTAGAAAATGTATTCCATTCGGGAATCCCTTTCAAATGTAAAGATGTATAAGACCATGCAATATCACATGAGTTTATAAACTAAACTAATGCAAGCACATATACCTTCTGCCTCAAGGCCAACAACAAGCAAAGATGTAGGAAAATCTGCAAACAACAACTTAGCAACCTCATATGATGGGACACCATTACACTGGTAAGAGTTGATGGTATTTCCCTCCATGAAGCGCTTAATGCTAAAATTGAAAACACAATAACAAAGCATAAGTAACCATTACAATAGATGTGTATATAGAGAATGGTGATAAAATATACCCATCCAATGCAAAATCGTCGATCGATGTCACGTCTACCAACAAAGCATCTACGATAGTTTGGTATTGAAATCCTATCATCAAAATAAAGTTTACTTACAAATGTTGATGTTGGCTAAATGTTAAGACTCAGAATGTAAAGCTAGAAATATACATACCTATCTTGCGTATAGCGGGACGTCTACAAGACTCTTGTATAGGCTCTGATGACTGAGTCATGAACGACATAGCCCGAGAAGGTGTAGTATGTTGCAAAGATCCCTCAAAGTGACCCTTACTTTTTTCATTTTCTTTCCAAATGCTATGCATGTCAAAACCATCTTTTTTGCCTAAAGTTGTAAAGAAAAATAGGAAGGAAAGCAAATTATTTAGTGTTTAATGTTTAGATTTTATATTATCTTCAAAAAAATATAAAAATGTACTTTTAACATGACTCCAATAATCCAAAAAATGATACTTGATTCACCTTCTAATTCTTCATCCAATGAAACAACTTTCTCTTTGTGTTTAGACCTTCGCTTTGTTGTACCAACCTCATTTAATTCACTTATATTACCTACGCAATATAAAGACAACAAAATAATACTTTAATAAATTGACTCGTCAAATGAAAATCCTAAACTCTATCATTCATGCAAATTGGCTTACCCTTGCTATACTTCAACGCATCATCTATCGTGGTGATATTCTTTCGTTTTCCCATGGACTTTTGCTTCATTGTAGTATCAACAGTTGCACCACCAATGGCACCTAAGTAGTGTGAAGTCAACACAATATAATATCATATTCATGAAAATTAGAAACAAGGCTACTTGGATCAAACTAAAAATTTGCATTCCATCCAATATACCCTTTGCCATGCTACCACCACAAGCTGCCTTTATCCCCACAACATGAGGGACCATGTCTATTGTATTGGACATTTCTAATTTGCAAAAACAACAAAGTTAAGAAAACACAAAAGTCTAAAAAGTTATGATAAGTTTCATGTTAAATAAATACATTTTTAGAAAGTACCATTTCCTTCATCCTCTTCTTTGTGCGTAGAAACTACTCTATTTTGTTCCAGAAATCCTGCATATAAGGCAAGTATTACTAAAACAAATAGCTAAGAGCAAGAGTTACCACATATTTACTATGTTTGGCTCTCAAAGTACTTACTCTCTCTTAATTCAATCTCTTGCCTTGGAATGTCATCCAATGGATAGTCTATCCACCATGGACAAATACGCATTTCCCATTCTGACAGACCCCTCTCAAGCAGTGCTTTTGAGAACATACAATTTTCACATCCCAAGTCCATCCACTCCTCCACTAGAGGAGGGAGGCTTTCTAGCACTCCACTTTCCTGTAGACTACGCAACCATCTTTTCCAAAAATATAAGAACAAACAACAAAAGCACTCTTAAGTTAGAATACATTTGTACATATGGTATTAAGAAAATATGGTTTCTTTATACTAGAAATACCTGTATACCACCCTCTTGCTTGATTGTGTGAGCTCTGGAACCTTCTCAGAGTCTCCAACATTCTTCATTTCACCAAAAATATTTGCAAATGCCTTTAAAATATGTAAACGTCTTTAGCCTTTAAAAAAACATCAAAGCCTCCTGGAATCTCAGTGCCATCAACTTGTAAGCTCCTGATCAATAAGGAGCATTCTCCAATCATATGAAACCAATACACCTCTTGCTTCATGTAGCTACGAAATCTCCTTACATCCGCAAAGTGTGACATAGTGGAGTCCTTTGCCTTCGTGACAGCCATGAGAAGTAAAATCTCCCTTTTTCTAATATATTGGTTATTGAACAAAACATAACTTCAATATTGTTGAACCAAATTATGTTCAATTCCAAAAAATAAGAGAACATTAGTCCATGAGAAAAACATACCTCTCCACAGCAATATTAGCACTACAAATGGCATACAATTTGTCCTTGGAGATAGCCATCATGTTCCTTTCATCCCAATTCAATGCAAACAAAACAGAAAAGAAATCCTCTCCATGCGCAGGATTAGCTATTCCAAGGTACTTGTATCCTTTGTCCCTCAATTTATCTTGCTCTTTGTTTATGAATTGTTTTCTTTTTGCCTCATAATTTGCCTCTGGCAATGTAAGCTCCTTGAGGCGGGCCTCTTCTTTGAGTATGGCAGAGTTATAGTCATCCTAAATAGAAAAATCAATACACTATTCTTAGTTATGGTTAAATTCAAGATACCATAATTTGTTATGCTGAAAACTAAAATACTATACCAAACTTTTTACCTTCCACACCAAAAGCGATATTAGCAAACATGGGTTCTTGTACCATGGATCATTGCCATGGTTACTTTTTCCTTCAATTTCATACTCTATTTCAGCCCACCGTCTTTGAGAAGGGCTCATCCTTTCCAAAATGCTTTGTTTATCAGCGATGCCAAACTTTTGGAACATGAAAATTTCATGGCCTAGGTTGGGTTTGACATGTGCTCTTGTTACACTACAACATTGAAAATTGTCTTTAAATTTTAAGATTCACACATAAATAAAACATATTCACATTCACATAACTAATAAATGAAACCTATTGGCATTCACACGTAAATGAAATCTATTGGAATAAATAAAATATCTTGACATTCACACAAAAATTATCTTTATATTTTGAGATTCACACATAAATAAAAACTATTGGCAATATTCACACACAATTGATGATCTATTAACCCATTTGAAAAAGTTAATAGTGATAAGTATACTTACGCATTTGATGTATCCAATGCTAACAATAGTTCTCCTTCTTTCTTCTTCTCCACTTGAATGAATTGACATAGAACTCTAACATGTCGCGAAATATCTTCATTATAAACTACATACATCAAATAATAAAATAAATAATTAGTCAAAGAAGGAAGTATCATCACAATAAACAAGAGAAAGCAAGACAATGCATAGTTACCTTCCTTTATCCTCTTCATCCATGTCTTCAACCTATGATTACCGTCCCATACCAAAAACTTGCGCCCTCTTAAATCAGCCCACTCATCAGTCAATTCATCTTCAAACCTTTGGTTAACTTCTCTCCAAAGAGGGCCCCACTCTTCCAAATTTTGGGGAGATACATCCATTAGCTCACCAGTGGGCCTTCTCAAAGAAACCAAAAATTTCCCCATTGTTTCCATATACGAAGCATTATCGAAAGATGAAATCAACCATGTAGCAGAACTAGATGCAAGCCTTATAGCCTCATAGGGCACAAGTCTACACAAAGGGATAGGAGGAGGAGAAGTAGACCTCGTTACAAAAAATGAGGCCAACACATCTGACATAAGCCCAAACTTGACATTCTCTCCAATGTGTCTATCATGCTCACTGACCTCTTTCTTTTCTTCATTAGCAACATCCTCATTCACCTCTTCATTTTCCTCATGTACAGTTTGCAAATCTAAAGACCTCCCCTGTGTTGTTTCACCACACTCCGTGGTGGCAGTGTGGGTTCTCAAAGGATCAGCATGAATGTCATTGCTTGCTTCATCCATGCTATCCTCAAACGCTTCATCATCAATGAAAGGACATTTTTTCCTTGGTTTTCCACCCTTGTTATTTGGAGATTCAGAGAATGCACGGGAGGATGCTTCTTGATCGATACTTACTAGTCTATTGCATAGACCGGATCTTAACCTTGTAATTGGAGTATCTACAAAAATAATTTGAAAATAGAATATAACATTTGTATGAAACTTTAAAAGAGTTGCTTAACCATTAAGAATAGAATATGTAAATTTAAAAGAGTGATAGAATGACTTACTTGGACGGCCCCTTTTGCTTTGACCTCTCCTACCACCACCACGCCGACCTCTAGCCATGCTCAGAAGCACTAAAACAAACCACAAATCATTTTAAAAATGAAGACAACTCAACTAAATCACATGTTCTATTAATTAATCTCCACCAAAATATGACCATTTGACGCAGACAACACACTTTAACATCATTTGTTATTTGGTTTTAATAAATGTATTAAATTTTCTTAATCATTTGAACCTCCCAACCACATTTTCACCCCCGCACCCCCAAAGGGAGGATACTCCCAATCCCTTGTTCCTGTCTGCGTTGACGCAGACAATGCTGAGTGTTTGACAATTCCCAATCCAAAAAAATCAAATCATGTCACACTTATTTCTTTAGGATGATTTGCATACGATTTAAAAATGGTTTAATTTTTCATGCCTTGGACTCACGCGGTTTACACCCACTCTATATGGAGGGGGGGTGTAGGGGGGGCATCAGCCCCCCTACTAGTGTCGCCGGGGGGTAACTTGGCTATAGAAGAGGTTTAAGGGGCGGTTTAGGGAGGAGCAGTGGTTTAAGGATGAGGGGCTGAGAGGGGAGTTGTTTAGGGAGCAGGGACTGAGAGGGGAGTGGTTTAAGGAGGAGGGGCTGAGAGGGGGGCGGCTGTGCACTACCCGCCCCATTTCATAAGGTACCCCGCCCCCCACCAGGTCATCTGCGTTGACGCAGACAGCGGGCGGGTACTGAGGGTTCCCCCTCCTCGCCTTTTCCCTCTCCTCCTCCTCCCTCCAAAGGGGGCTGCGCCCAACCCCCGAGAGTTGTCTGCGTTGACGCAGACAGCCCCGGGTGTCCCAAAGGTCTCCTCCTCTCCCATTTTTTCAGTTTACCATCTCCTTCTCTACCTCCCCTTTCCTTCTCTCCCCTCCCATTGTTGTCCTCTCATTGTCTACCTGCTCTTCCATTTCTTTCAGCCATGGAGGAAAAATGAAACTTGAAATATAGATTTTCTGCCATAAAGATGGAGTGTGGAGCTTACCCGGTGAGTTTGATGGAGAATGTTGATCTTGTTTGAGCTTGTTGCAAGGGCTGCTCTCCTTCTTGCTTCTTCTTTATGCCTTCCAACTTGCAATGGGAGAGAAGAAGAGGGAAACGAAAGAGAAAAGGAAGAAGAAGAAAAAGAAGAAGAAGAAGAAGAAAAAGAAGAAGAAGAAGAAGAAGAAAAAGAAGAAGAAGAAGAAGAAGAAGAAGAAGAAGAAGAAGAAGGACAAATAAGAAGATATGTTTAAACCGTTACATACAACTTTCAATGACAAGCGGCGCGTGCATATTGAACATCCATCATGAGAGAATGTTTCTCTCGAACACCGAAAATTTATTTACTAAAAAATGTAAATGCTGACGGCGCCTGACATCTGACAAAATAAAACGTGCTTATAAAAATATGTGCTACAACACGACATGATTTTCGAAAAGACATGATTTATTTTCGAAAAGACATGTTTTTTTTTAAAAAAAAATAACTAAATCTTGTGATTTTTCAATATGTAGACTTTTTTTAATGATTTGGTTCATTAATGGACTGATTCGCAACTTCAACCGTCACTAAGAACTTGCCCATGGAGTAAGAGCTCATTTAATCCATATTTGGTGGGGGTAACGGACTATTATTTCTACGTTCAAAGAAATTGATAAACAATAGGCATGCTATTAGATATAATATTTCGCCTTCATAGCTCCATTGTTTGTTGAGTTTCAAACCGGCTTTTGTGAGAGACGATGGCAGAAGTTACTCTTCAATGGTCAATCGGCTCCGAATCACTGGAACGTGTTGTGCCCCTGAGGGATGGAAAGATTCTTGTGAGCTCTTATTTTCTTCAATCACTTCTACCCCCTGACCGTAAGCTGGTAGGTTTGTATGCTATTTTCCAACTTGATGCTTACAGTGAAGAGATCGCGGTTCATGGCCAACTGGATATCAATGGTGCGGAGCAATTTTTGCTCGATTCTTCTCTTTCATGTCAGTATAAAATAGTACATTGTGATACCACTTTCACCATGGACCAAGATGAAGGACTAAACACTGTAGAAAATAGCAAACAAGCTCATTCACTTTCAGGACCTGTTGTAGACATTACATCCGATTCCTTCGCAGAGACGTCATCTCAAACTTCTTTGCCACTTATAACAAATGCTTTTTGTGCACCCGTCTCAACTCCGACTATTGACTTAGAGTTGGATGATGGACTTGATAGTCCTCATTCATTTCCACAAATAAAGAAAGAGATTTTACCTTGGATTGCTAATAGCCCCAGAGGAAAGAAGTTGAAGGCTTTATTGCAGATGAGTGAAGGCCCTTTTTTTGTTAGTGAGATTCCAAGAGAGTACAATGGTTCTATTGCTTTCGTTCTTCTGCCGACATATGGCACATCTTCAAACATGGATGGGATGCAGCAACAATATGATGGTCATGTCTGGACAAGACCCCATCCAACTAATATCTTCCCTGATGCTACTTCGAGAATTAGCCATTGCCTCGGAGACTTACAATGTCATCGAGTCAATTGTCCTTACTATGAGAGCAACAATCAACATAATAAAATGTATTTTCATGGTTACCTCAATAGCACAGTGAGCAAGGGGCTACTTGCAAGTGAAGAAAAACATTCAATCACGTGTCACTATTGTAGTAAAGTTGTCACTTGTTATGCAACTTGTGATTGCAAAGTTTATTACATTTTTCCAAAGGATACAAGCATGGAGAGATTGATGCTTCATGTAGGCACTCACACACACAATGTGCAACCAGGGACTTCAATGGCTGCAATTAAAAAAATTAGATCTCTAGTTCACTCAGTTTTGCAAGTGAATCGACACTGTGGTGCTAGGAAGATTCAAATGATTGTAGCAAAACAAATTATCACTGAATCTTTGACAACTAATGGTTCAATGGTGGAGGGAGAACAAGAGCTTACAAACTTTTTGGAGGAGTTGATGCCATTGGTTCAAAATCAGAGGTTAGTTTCGGTTATTCAAGTCTGCAAACTATGGTTTGTAGCATTGTTATTAGTTTAACAAACTTTCGTTTGTTGAGGTTGCAGGTTCAATAGTATCGTGACATGCCAGAAAAAAAAAGAAACATGTGTTGTTGGAGATGGCTTTGATAACATTTTGGAGTTGAAAAAAAGATGCATGTTTCCTTTTTTTCATGGCAGTAGATTTCCAGGGCAAGGAGGGGTGGGTGAAAGAGTTACATTTTCAAGATGTCTACTAAAGGACCCGGCTCTGGAGTGGAATTGGTTAATCGAATGAGACGCTTAGGAAATGGAGACCTTTGCAAGTCTTGGGTTCACTTTGACTTTACACACAGAATAGATGACTGGGCAACAATGTCTTGTTCTGTGTACGATCCATGGTTTGTTCGGGAACCTTACTTGTTATCAATTTTCGTTGACATATTCTAGTTGCTAATCACTGTATTTCTTATTGCAGCTTGAAGGGGATCATGGTGATTGCTATCTGTGATACAAAGGAAGAGGATACAGAAACACAAATTCTTTTTTGGAGATGCCTTAATAATGTGATGCTCGAGTGTGGACATCCTCCTGCAGACTTTGCAGGTTTTATGGCGGATGAAGCCGGTGCAAATTGGATGGCAATCCGCACTGTTTTCAATGCGGGACCTGACAATGTTTTGGAAGGAAGAGAGCGATCGTGTTTGTTTCACTGGGAACAAAGCTTACAGAAGCACACAACGAAATACGTGCCTTCAAACCTTCGAAAGCATCACTTGAATTTATGTGAGAGGTGGCGCCTTTCAAAATCCATTGAAGAGGGCAAGAGGAATGCCACAGCTATACAAAATTGGTGGCAGCAAGTAGGACTGCCTCGAGATAGTACCGTACCATTGAAGAGATGGATCAAATGGTGGGAGAATAGGATAGACCATTGGGATAGTACTACACATGTAAATGTTTTTTTTTGTTTCTATTTGTTACATACACATGTACTAATATCATTGGGGTGGGAATACCCAAGTATGAGAACAAAATAGACATGTAAGAGGAATTGCTGAGTTTTTTATTGGGTTGCAGGCTTCCTTGAGTCCTTGGGAGAGGGCATGTATTCCCAACACAAATCTTTCTGAGAGCGTGCATGCAAGTTGGTTAGCAGGGGAGGATGGAAAGAAGAAAATTGGTTTGTATGATGCATGCGTCACTGACTTGATCAACTCATATATTCAATGTTCAAGGCAATTGGCCTTCACAACTGGAAGATACTCTGGAAGTGGTCCCGACATGGATGCTCTTATTAATAGGGTGGTTGCAAGAAATACCCCTTCACCTGCATTCATAGCTCGAACAGTTCAAGGAGCAGTTCTTGGCACCCCCATGTATGGAGAGCCTTTCATTTCTGGAAACAAAGAAACAGTTCAAAGGAAAAGAAGAACTCTAGATGGTTGTAGCTCTCATAAACCTGGCTATGTAATGGAGTCAAGGGATAGAAAACAAAAAGGACGACCACACAAGATAAATTTTCAAAATAGAAATGACCAACCTACAGAAGTAGGCTTGGACCATGAGGTGCATGCAGTGCCGATTGAAATGGATCTCCCAACTAATATTGTCTCAGAGGAGGAAATGCATAGAAGTTTGTGGGCCATTCGGAGAATGCCTGTTCATTGCAAACGAAAATGTTTTGGTATTATAAATAGAAAGAAGTGCTGCAACGTGATAGAAAGTAGATCACCTGGGTTACTATGCCCTTCATTTTGGTCAGAGAGGGAATTTCAAGGTAAGCCTATTGCACAATGGTTCTGGTTTTGCAGTCATGATGTGGAGCATACATGGGATGTTGATAAACAAGTTAAGCATGTGCCCTTGCGACCAAGGATTTGGTCTATTGACAAGGGCACCAATGCTTCTGCAGACGAGATTTCAATTCTTATAAAAGGAGGTTTTGTATTCAAGCATGGTGGCATTCCACCTACCCCCAAAAATACTATGACCCATGGGACAGAACCACTTACCTCTTCAAGTGGCAAACGAAGAAAAAAATGGAGACATGGTATTTCTAAGGATGCAGAAAGAAAAATTGCATTGGCTGAGGCATTGGATGTAGTTTTCATGGAAGAGAAAGTAGTGGTGGCAAACGAGAAAGTCATATTTTATGTTATGTCAGAGCATTTGTATGAGGTGCATGTCAATCCCGAGCCCTTCTGCACGTGTCCTGACTTTCAAAAGAGAGAGTTGGAAAGTAAACCCTTCCTGGCCTGCAAGCACATGTATTATGTCTACATTCGTGTGCTTGGGATGGACAAAAATCAACATATGATGATGCATCAACCTTCCCTTAAGCAAACTGATTTAAATTTTATGCTTGCCCTTCCGCGACACATAAAATGCAAATCAAAGACTTGAGAGTTTTATGTTGGCTATTGTTCAATGAGATGGGGACCATGCAGTACTGAATGAAATATTTAAAGGGCATATGAAGAAGTGGAGGTGGATGTTCATTTTGGATACATGATGTGAAGGGACCACATATTTGGTATTTTTCTTTTTCAGCATAATGAAAACTCTAGTAAAAGTAGACATTATTAATCATGGAGTAGTTATCCATTTGTGGACATGATTGGACGAGGATCTAAAAGTGGAATTATTGATCATGCTTTTTTGATTCATTGAGGGGGGCATCTATTTATAGATTAGGGATCCCTTTATAAACTATGCTTATTTAGTATGCAAAGTAATTTCATTTTTCGTGATTTGATGCTCCAACTTCATTTTTGTTGAGCCAATTTTTTTTCAAGGTAATCTAGATCTTGCTCCTCTTCTCCTATTATGAAAAGTATGCAAGTTTATTGTTTGCCTTTTGCTATGATGAATACATCCATAAAGCTTGGTATTCACTGAGGGGGGTACCTATTTGTAGGTGATGGATCTCATTATAAATCATGCTTATTTTGTGTGCAAAGAAATTTCATTTTTCTTAATTTTAATGCTCCAAGTTCATTTTTGCTAGTTGTGACAATTTTTTTCTCAAGATAATCTCGATTTTGTTTCATAAAGCTTGTTGATCACTTCGTTTTAATTCCCCTCAGAGGATTGTCTATTTATATGCGAAATATCTCTTTATAAATCATTCTTGTTTTGTGTGCAAAGCATTTTCATTTTTCCTGGTATTGATGTTCCAAGTTCGTTTTTGTTGATTGTGATACTTTTTTCTTAAGGTAATCTTGATCTTTGTCCTTTACTCCTATTATGGAAAGCATGGTTACATAGAATCTAATCATGTATCATCTACTCTAGTCACATTTCTAATATATATTATGGTTGCTTCTCCTTCCCATGTTACACCTTCTCAATTGTTTGCTTCCCCTTATCACGTTATCAAGGTGTTTTTTATCTAAACCATGTTCTAATTTCTAATTTTCATTTGTTAATTGGGTATTTTTTATCTAAACCATGTTTCATCTAACCTTTGATTGGCAAGTCTGCTATTGATATAAACCATGTCCAAGTTTGATGTTGAACCAAACCATGATATGGTTGCTTCCCGTCCTTATGCAACAACTCTACTCTTTGCTTCTCTTTTGCATATTTCTCTTCCTTCCACTTTCCATACTCAATTCTACTAATTTTTATTTTTAGCACAAGGTTTCCTTTAAATTCTACATGAGTCAAATCATGCCTAAACCTACACAGGAGGAGCTAGACATGATAAAGACCTTCAGAACCGCAAATGGTAAACTAGATTCGTTGTCAAAAGCTACAAACTATGATGAGAAGTGGTCAATAAATGATGCAACATTTGCCATTGGAAAGGTTGAACAAATACTTGGCCAAATTTTTCAACAAGAGGATGAAAATGATATATCCCTTGTAGATATGTTAGAGTTAAAGCTCCCTACAACCATTGCATATATGAGAAGATTTGGAGTGATTAGTAAAAAAGACGAGGAAGATATTGACATTTGTTGCTATCAAGTCCACATATCGATACTATATAATAGTTATATATAAGTGGCTTTCATAATTTACCTAAATAGTTGCAAGAGAAATAATTATATTTTCCTATATTGAGTTCTTTTTGTGTTTTGTTTAGATTGACTCATAATTTTAGAGATTAGTCTGATTGATAAGGGTACTTTTTGAGATGTGTGGTAGAAACCCAATTTTGTTCATTTTTCTCTCTTCGGTATATTTTGAGAGTTTGAAAAAATGGTCCCTTGAATACCTTGCTTAATACAAATTTTCAATATGGGTAACAAGATTATCCCTCATAAAGTTACAAATTTTGTGAAAAAACTCCAAGTTTTGGCAAATACATTGAAAAACTCCAAGTTTTGGAAAATTTTGTGAAAAAACTTCAAATTGGGGACTTGCTTTTTTAAATCCCCCCCGACCCTATTATCCTTACCTTAGGTTTCCTTGTAAAATAGATCATGGACAACCCCATCATCCTCAATTGGTCAGCTTGCTAGTTATCTCCTAGATCCCTCAAAGTACCTATATACCTTTATCTTTGATCTTAATTGATCAAGATTGTCTATCCCCTTGACCATGGCTGGTTAAGATGGTTCTGTTTAGAACAGTTCCTACTCCGTCTTAAGTATAATTTCTTCTTAAGCCCTCTTAATAATGCTCACATGCACTAAGCTTTTACCTATCCCTCTTGAAGTCACCAAGGACTTTGGCATGGGACTCATGGATCTCAGTCCCATTTGGTAAATTACAAACAATGTTGAATTTCCCCAACAACTTTAATGCACGCAATGTAATGCCATGCCTTCTTTTCAATGCTTACAATTTTGATATAATCCATACGATATTTTATGCCACATGCGAAGGTATTTTCTATGCATGCAATCTTAACATTATCCTCTATGTAATTATTTACATGATCTATAACCTTCTTGAATGATCTGATCTTTATAACTTTATGTGATTATTGTATGAGTCTAGCTACACTTTAATCTTTTCTGCAGTTTATTACATGTACCCTAGAATCCATCTTGCGATACGGAGATGCACTTTGTTTCTTTGAATGTTCTCTGAAATGCATTTTAAGCAAGAACTTGTGCAAGGAGCAATACACTTTATGCAGGAATTTATGTAAGACATTTTTGGTAATTTACGATGTGATTATCTAATCAATTTTACCTATTATGATGTCATCTTACAACGAAAATTATCTTATTTGTTACATACATCACAACTAAGTTCATACCTAGGAGATTATCAATCACACAATTAATGTGATGCATGTGAATATGATTTTCACCAAGACAATTATAATCTATGATTTAGTAATAGAGCAACTTGGGTTTGGAGTGATGTCTTGATTCCAGTGGTATTTATGCCTGATAAACCATTCGCGGTTGCGGTGCCATCTTGATTCGAACCGCCATCCACACTTGCGGGGTTTCCGACCATCCTTGTGGAGCTACACTTTAGGGCTATACTCGAAGTGTGACCTCTCTTTAAGGGGGGGAAAAAAGAATCCCTCCAAAGCTTCCCCTCTCTCTCTCTCTCTCTCTCTCTCTCTCTCTCTCTCTCTCTCTCTCTCTCTTTGCGATGATGATGGGGGGGCATTTTCCTGACAACGAGGGGGGGGGCTAGTACAAACAACGAGGGGGGGGGGGGGGGTTGTTGTCCATGAGGGAGGGGAGAGCTCCCCTTTATAATGGGGAGGGGGGTCGTATATGGGGGGGAGACGACCGTTAACAGCCACCACCCCTCCATGTGGGGGGACTGCATGCCCCCTCTCTCTCTTTACTCTCTCTCTCTCTCTCTCTCCCCGCCATGCTGTAGGCGGGGAGAGTAAAAAAGTTTGTACTAAATTTAAAAATTTTTAAGGGGGGTTCTTATGGGGAAGGTACGGGGGGGCACCAGGGGGGAGAGATATGACACTTGAAGAGGATCTACCACGTGCCCTTCCTAAACTCAAGTAAAATGCTTGGACCTATTCACCATTTCTTTCAAATGAATAACCCTGCATATTGATCTCTTCAGTAATCATGAGAGAGATCAGCTCATCAAAATCTGGAAATGGATTCCGTACATATACTGAAGTAACAAATGATTTCCATGCCTTCTCATTGTTAAGGCCACTCAGAGTGGATGAAACCAAATCATCATCATCCAGCATTGCATCAATCGCTACTAAAGCATTTGCAATTCTCCGTACCTTCAACGCATACTCATTGACAGACATTTTTCCTTTTTTCAAGGCATTCAACTCTTACTTGAGTTGAATCTTTTGTGCCTTTGTATTTACCGAAAACATGCTCTCAGAAATTGTCCAAGCTGCATGTGAAGCTTTTTAGTTCTTGATATATCCCAACATCGTATTATCAATGACTGCAAATAACTAGTACATCACCTTTTGGTCTTTCACATTCCATTCTTTCCATACTTTTAATTCATCTGCAATCGGAGGGATACCCAACTCAGGCTCCTTTTTTTCACCTGAAACAAACTCATAAAGGCCCTTTCCAATGAGGAAGTTTGTCACACATAACTTCTATGAAGGATAGTTGTTTTGTCGAGCTTCTCAATAATGGGATTTCCACTATTCTCTGCCATTATCACAAACAAGGATACAACAAAGCAAGCTAATCTTCTGCAATCTTTCACAACACGTGTACAGCACTACACCAAGCAACCTTTTCCTACTCAATAGTAAATGTAATCTACAACTTGTTTGTAGATAATAATTATGTTTTCTTTCTGAAAACACCTCAAAATTTTACAAATTTGCAATTTGTAACCTGTGCACCCACTTTCGGTCAATACAGCCAAAATCACAGTGTACCCTGAAACTGTTGTCCGCAACCTTGTGGCTCTAAAAAAGGGCCTGAAATCGCCTCAGATGACCAAAATAATTATGAGAAATCCCTTAAGTGCTCTGCTCACATAGCAAATCTCACGAAAATCTAAGATTTTTGCTCTACCTTGCTTCCGGTGCCTCCATAAGCACTATCCAAGAGAGAGAGTGGAAGAATGGAAGAGCTTCTTACCTGTTGCTTGCTTGCTCGAACCTTGCTTCTTCTCCTTCACTTCATCCTTCAAAATCAACCTCTCTCAGTGGCACGGCTCTATTACCATGTCAAGAATGGCATGATAGGGTGATTTGCTTGAGCTGTTGTGCCAAACACACACTATATACACCACTATATACACAAGAGGAAGCTCACTCAAGAACACAAGAAGAGAGATGGAGGCCAAAACGTTTTCTTGCTAATTTTTCTTCTTCTTCCACACACTATACAATGTACACAAAGTATAGATAAGATACAACATAAAGAAAAGTGGCCTTCTAAGTCAAACAGTGCATAACCGACTACACTAATCGATTGGCGCTATATCTTTGCCAGCTGTAGGTAGGTGTAACAAACTAAATAAAATAAGTGATAAGTCAGTGGCCATGTGAGTGTCATAATGACCATCAACGTACTAAGTGTAGATGTGTGGACCCATCTAGCCAAGTGGTCCATCATCAATGTCCGCACGTGTTGAGCTTGCTATCTCAACATCCTCAAGGTATGGGAGAGCTACACTAGGGCCATGGCATTTAATCAAAGAGATGTGTAGGATCTCCCTCTGAGGAGGAAGGGCAATTATTGGACTATGTTCGACTACAAATGCAGTATCTACATTAGCAAGTAGAGAAATGTGTCCCTTGGATGCTACTAGCCACGAGACTGTGTGGGGTTGTCTTGTGAGTGTTAGAGGCTCGGCTAGTGCTTATAGCGAGTGTGGGGTTGTCTTGTGAGTGTTAGAGGCTCGGCTAGTGCTTATAGCGAGTGTCGAGTCCCGATAGTTTCACGTCTAGATCTAACAAGTAGGTATTTGGATCTACAATCATAGAACCTCGAGAGAAGAAAAATTTAGATTATGTGAATATAAAATATAGCCACGCTCATAATAGAGACACACTTTAAACCTAACAAACAAAAATACATGGCAAACATGTGAGTTACCACTTGAGACTCCCATCCATTAACATGACATTCACTATAGGTAAGTTTTGAACAATCAAATGAGTGGCATTTTCACTACTTATCTAGTTTTCTTACATGCGGTGACATGCCCACGATAGCATTTTTATGCACCAGCATGGTTGGTACCCACATCGTCATATCACTCCATTGATACTTTATAGCTGGACAACCACCTACCCAAGTTATGGGATATCTATTTGGTCATGTTTCTACATAGCATTTTCACACTATGGAGCTCTTGTATATTATGTATATTGTACTCTTCATTATTCTTAGTAGACTCATATAGTGAAAAAGAAGAAGAAGACTAGGGTTTTCAACTTCCTATCTTATGTGCATTCTCTATGTGTGTTTTGGATCTTGCAAGAGCTCAACCACCCTCTCTCTCTTTCCCCATCTTTTCATCTAAGCCTTTGATGCCATGGATGTATGATGAATTAAGGTCAAAACACTATTAGAACATCTTGTAACTAAGGTAAACATTGCATCTACATTCCTTTGTTTCCAAGTTCATAGAAAATCTACATTTGGAGGAATCATAATACTTGAATTTGATAGGTTGGGGGTTAGTTCTAGTTCTAGGTCACTTCCTAGCACCATCTCAGAAGCTTACAAGAATAAAGAATACTTGTAATTTTAAACTTTCACAAAGTTTTTCCCATCTAACTTGCCTTTCCTAAAGGTCTATGGATGAATCCTTAGTGCTTGAATTACTAGCATAGTTATAACATTGCTACTCAAGGCTTTTAAACCACTTCCATCTAACTTTCCTTTTCTATTGAATGTCAATGGATGAATCCTTAGTTTTTGAATTATTGGCACAACAAAAACACTGCTACTTAATGCTCTAGAATCACTTCCAAATATTGACATCACTCCTCTTTAATGTTGAAGCCCTTGCCTCTTGCATACTTTTTACTTTTTAGAGCCCACTAGGCTCTGATACCATGTATCCTTGATACAATGGCTTGCCTTTCAAAAAGGGTAGATCAATGGTTGCATGTACATCCAACCTCTGTCAACCTTGGGGTAATGATGTATTTATTTGGGGGCCTATGGCTAGTTGATCACTGTAGTGATGGAGCCTAAATTGACTTCAAAGGTCTTGCAAATTTCCAGCAACTATCATAGATAAGAAAGGATTAAATATTATGAAGCTTATGACTTGTTGAATAGAGATTTAAGCTCTAAATTTATGTTTCATGAAAGTTGTAGAAAAATAGTAGGAATATTCGCCAATTTTAGACCCGTGTTTTGATGCTTTTTGGGTCATATGGGCATTGTTTGAGCCTTTTTTGGGCATAGTAGGAATATTGGCCAATTTTAGACCCATGTTTTGATGTTTTTTGGGTCATATGGGCATTGTTTGAGCCTTGTTTTCATTGGTTCTTATTAGATAGCCAATGTTTGACATATGTCATGATATATATATATATATATATATATATGCATGTGATAGTAGTTGGACACATGTATGATAGCCATTACAATGGAACTTGATTTACATGCATGGGTGCATTTGACAGTAGTTGGACACATGTATGACAGCCATTATAGTGGAACTCAATTTACATCCATTTTCTTGGGCATTTTAAATGTTTTTTTGTCTTGGTTTTGAGTGGTTGATGCAATCACATGCTTGAAGATTAAGTTGGCACATTACATACTGCTAGTTTTATTGAATTCGCAACCATTATAATGTCAAAAAATGCACAAATAATGTACATTGTGGGTGATAATTTGACTAAGGATCTAGTAAGGATAACCATAGTGTATGTTCCTACTATATGGAGAATTTTTTGAGGGAGAGAGATTTATGGGATCTCATTACAGGTGAAGATGCATACCCAAAACTACCTAATGAGTCCATTGAAGAAGCAAAAAAGGCATATAAGGATTAGACATGCAAAAATAGAAAAGACTTACATTAGATATCTATTTGTATCTGAGAGACATTGATTCTGCACATTAAAAATGCCAATACATGCAAATATGCTTGGGAAATCATTGAGAAGATGTATGGCACTTGCAGAGAGGCTAGGAAGATACAAGTAAAGTAGAGATTGCATGGTGCATGGCGAGAAAATGGAACCATGAAAGACTATGTGGCAAAAATAAAATAGGTTGTAGAAGATCTTGGTTCAATAAATGCACCAGTTGATGATGATGATTTGGTATCTATCAGTCTAAATGGACTTGGACATGTATACAAGTCCATTGATACCTCCATTTCTATCAAAGGAGGCTCTATAGTTGATTTTTAAGACTCAATTTCTTTATGCGGAAGGGATAAGTTGGGCCTCAACACATCTAGTAGTGTAAAGAATGCAAATCAAGATAGTATGTTTTATCATTAGAGAAGCCATGGTAGCTCACCTAGAGCTAGAGGATCATTGTATGGTCATGTAGATAGTTTTTCACTTGGTTGTAGTACCATTGAATGTGGTGATTTTATGCCTAGAGATAGGGGGAGATCCTACTATAGTTGTAAAGGATACTCTAGTCCAGAGAAAGATGGTGCATATCATTATTGTGCGTAGATTGGTCACTTTGAGAGAGAATGCTTTCATAAGCAAAAAATTATCTTTAGGGGTCAAGGAAGGACCCAATTTGGGCATTTTGTAGGTGTATTTAGTGGTGTTGGCTATGGTTCTAGAGGTGGTTTGTCACCTAGAGGTCATATATTCTCAATTGAACATGTACTTGGTAGTATCATACATCTTCATAAAGAGGATGACTGTTTTTTGAATCCAAGCGCTACAAACCATATGGCACACCATGTAGAATGGTTTGATAAAAAGAAAAAAATGAAAATTGAAGAGTATGTGGCTACAAGAGATGACACAATACATAAGATAACACATACTGAGAGTGTGCCTTTGGTGACTAGAGATGGAATAGAAAATAAGCCTAGGGATGTCTTATATGTGCCTACTATCACTAAAAATTTTGCTTTAGTTGGTCAAATGGCTTATCAAGGATTGCAAGTGAGGTTTAACAAGTATGGTTGTTTCATTCAGGAGTTCAAGAATGGGAAACTTGGCATGCTTATTGCTTGTGGTCAAGAGAAAGGTAGGTTGTTTCCTTCAGATGCAAGAAATCCCATCATATAGAGCTATATGTCTATTGAGACAAGTCATGGCCAGGATAAAAATGTTGAACTATGGCATAGAAGGATTGGGTATGTGAATTCGCAAGGGCTTAAACAAATGCATTCTAGACAAGTGGTTTGTGGGCTTCCGTAATTTGGATATGTAAATTATGATAATGTATGTGAGGCTTGTCACTTTGGGTAAGCAAGCTAGAATCGTCAGAATGTCTCTTTGAGTGGGAAATGTAAGTTCTATATCACTTTCATTGATTATTTCAACAGGATGACATGGGTGTACTTTTTACAACATAAAATGAAGCGTTTGAAATAATGTTGGAGTTTCGAGTCATGGCAGAAAAGTAACTTTGAGGCTACATAAAATACTTGAGATTAGATAATGGTGGAGAATATATGTCAAATGAGGTCTCTTACTATTTGAGAGACCATGGGATCAAAAGACATGTTATTTATGGATATACACCACAATAGCATGGTGTGGCAGAAATGAAGAATATGATTATTGCAAAATTAGCAAGGGCAATGATGAATTAGATGCACATGCCCTTGACTTACTGGGTTGAGGCAATACATAATGCAGTCCATATCATGAACATGATACCTATAGCTTTGACTTATCATATTTCTCCATATGAGAAGATGTATGGAAGGAAACCTATAGTTGCATACCTCTTAAAGTGTTTGGTTGTGCATGTTATGTACATATCCTTGATGATTTGAGGAAAAAGATGGAACAAAAGGCTATTAAAATGGATTTTTCTTGGGTATCTAGATGAGAATAAGGGCTACAAATGTTATGATCCTATCACTAAAGATATTCACATAAGTAGGGATGTGAGATTTAGTGAGTATGAGTCTTCGTATTGATTGAAAGCTATAGTTGAGGTGGATGTCTATGAGAGTAATGATGATGATGGGCATGAAAAGAAAATTTCAATAAATAATGGTCAAAGAAATAAGCATATTGAGGATATGTATGTACCTCAAGACCATGAAGAAAGTAGTGCAGTTATAGTACATGGAGTGATAGGTTGAGGAGGGCAGCACAAAGGAGGGTTGAAATTGCACAAGAAAATAACCCTATGGGTGAAAGTTCTGAGGATGAGTCTATAAATGATGAGTTTGCTATACCACGTGTGAGTGCATGAAAGTATGTTCCAGCACATGCAAAAATGGTCAAGACACCATCTACTACAACTCAATTTAGGAGATTAGATAGAATGAGGCCTCCAGTGGATAGATTAACATATAATGACTTCATGAAGATGCATTATGCATACATGTTATCACATTTTTAGCATGTAGAGCTTACTTGTTTTGAATAGATACTTGGAAACAAAGATTGGAAGAATTCTATGGATGAAGAAATGGATGCATTGATGACAAAGAACAAGACATGGAATTTAATTGAGTTGCCTTATGGCAAGAAGGCAATTGGCTGTTGGAAGTGGGTGTATAAAGTCAAGGGAAAATCTAATGGCTCATTGGAGAGATATAAGGCAAGGTTAGTTGCAAAAGGTTATGCTCAAACATATGGTTTGGATTATGAAGAGACATTTAATCTACTCGTTAAGTAATGAAATTGAGCATTGCACTAGCTTATATCTATGTCTAGAAACTATACCAAATGACGTGAAAAATGATTTTGTGAATGCTACATTGGAAGAAGAAGTTTACATGGATCATCCGGAAGGGTATATACAACATAAATAACTACATTATGTGTGAAAATTGAGGAAGCCACTGCCCCGCTCATCACAAAACTGCTCAAAGGCACGTGAGACGTACTCACCCCCATTATCAATCCTTAGACATTTCAATCTATGCCAAGACTGATTCTCAGTGAGAGAAAGCCAATGCTAAAATACGGCCAAGACATCAGATTTTAGCTTTATGGGATAAGCCCAAACCTTACGTGAATAATCGTCAATAAATGTGACAAAGTACTTCACACCCCCTAATGACTGACAGGGAATGGGTCCACATACATGTGAATGCACAAGAGCCAAAGGCTCACCCATGTGTGGAATACAAGACTTTTAATGTGAATTCTTAGTTTGCCTACCATATAGACAATGATCACATGACTCAAAATGTCAGTAGTCAAAAGGGGCGAAAGATAATACAAAGCACTAAGCACTTTCATTCCCTTAAGTGACATATGCCCAAGACAAGCACGCCACCAGAGAGATACATGTGGGATAGAGCCCATTGACAAAACATGGTCAATAGTACCAGATACAAACCAAGGGGTAGAGACTGCCAGACTTGGCACCTCTTGCAAGAAGAAGCCTTCCATGAGTTATCTTCCATGCAAAATCACCAAAGCATATATGATAACACATAATCAAGCTGACTAGCAGACATAAGGCTTTTAGTCAGTGTAGGTACATGACATATATTATGCAGAACAAAAGTGCTACCAGAGGGAAACTATAGAATAACATCACCAATGCTAACCAACAAGAGACCAATCATCACATAAGCTCACAGTACTAGATCCAATGTGATAGGTATGAAACCACTCACGGTAGGGGGTCACATGAAAAGACGCACCCAAATCAAAGAGCCAATATTGTGCATGCATAGACAGAGCCTCAGTTAGCTTGAGAGGCATCACATGTGAAGAGGTTGCTAAGATGTAGTTACCATTTGACTCCTTAGGCTGCATGACATTTATCTCCTCAATCTTCACGATGGACTTTGCAAGTATAATACTATGATCATTAGATTTCTCATGTAATTTTTCTTTCCCCTTTTCTTTGTGCATGTCATCACACATCTTATGGCATTGCGGTCGTATGTGTCCTGATTTTCCACAATAATGGTATGTAAGATTACGCTTACATCCACGTGACTTGCTCCGTCCACATGACTTAGATCAAGACTTCTAAGAGTCCTTCTCATGACAATCATTATCTTTCTTGCCACTTTTGCCACCTCTAACTGATAAAGCATGTGAATTGTAGAAAGCATCATCATTTTTTCTATTAATTTCTTCAGTCAAAAGAGCACTCTCTACATCTTTCAATTTTAGCCCATCAAGTTTGTTGGTACAAATCACAATGCGAAATACATCCCAAGACTCAGGTAGAGTGCCAAGCAAAAAAAAAAGATGCAGATTATCCTGAAACACAATACCCTATCAAATTCTTCATGATAGAATGAAACTGGCTAAAGTGAGCAGACAATGGGGTCCCCTCCTTCATGCGGAGATCCATCAATTGTTTAAGCCAATACATCTGTGAAGCAAGGCTCTGCTTTGTATAAAGTTCTTGAATCTTTTTCCATAGATTCCATGCACTCTGATCTTCATCTTGAACAACATTATTGTGCGCCTCTTCAAAGAGTGATAAAATGATAGTGGACTTGCATAGTGCATCTAAATCATCCAAGTCATCATCATCATCCATGTTCTTGGGTTTAATTCCTTTGTTTATTAGTGAATTAATCTGCAATTTCTACACCAAAATCTACCATATTTGAGACTTCGAGTAGCCATAGTTAGTGCCATCCAACTTGGCAATGTTTAAAAAATCCATATCTTTGAGATGACTAGTCATAATGAGTCAAACAGAGGCAAACTATGTAGAAAATAGCCTACTATAATTAGCAATAAACATGCCAAAACCACCACCAAAACAAGCTGAAAATAAGAAACACAATATTAGTGACTTTGGGAATCTCCCAATTCCCATTTTTTGAATACTAAAAAGGTGGCACCCAGATAACATGCCCATAAGTTTCTCAAAACCATATGATGTGATCTATCATTGGAAAGCACTTGAAAAATGGAATTAATTGAGCTATAGAGTGCTCGGTTTGGAGTTATAGTATTCAAGTTATGATAGATCCAAAGATTTGACCAAGTGTCCCAAACTTATGAGAAATTCCCATATTCCCCAATATGGTGTTTTTAGAGAAACTGCTAAAATGACCAACTGTCCACCAAATAGTACCAAAAGTACATCAAAATGACATGATTAAACTCATCAAAATGACATGATTAAACTCAGTAAATACATCATAGTTTGCATAAAACAGCTTGCTATAATAAATCACAGTAGTGAGAAAAAGAGAGCAAACAATGAGCTAATAGTGACCCAAAGTCAAGTATGACTACCTTGTCAGATCCTGCATGAAGAATCCTGCATGAAGCGGGTATGTAGCAAAAACTGTAGCGGCCAAGAACCATGACCCAAACACCCAAATGTGTCAGAGCAATCAATGTTAGTAAGAGGATACAAGCCTTAGCATAAATAACTCAGAGAGTAAGCAAGCTAGGTGTATGTCTAGCTGATAGAACCTAACAAAGGTTGGTGTATGCTCAACAAGAAGAAGGATCAAATCAGCCCAAAAGCATCCAATGCAAACAAGTATCTATCAAGAGCATAGACATGTAAGAGATCCCAGTCTCAATCAATGTCAATCAAGCAAGCAAGCTCAAAGATAACATGTGAATACATATGGCATCATGGAGCCAAGACCACAAAGCATGCCACTGTAGACCAATGTTAATCAAATGCCAACCAAGATGGAGCTTGATCAAAGCTCAAAAGGCATTTCAAAGCAATACAAGACATGTGCCAACCTCCGTATACATATGTGTAGTCATATGAGTCACCTGGAAAGCACCGGTGACCAATAGGTAGAGCATACACTGACCAAATAGGCTTCAGCCCTCGTTATTATAGAAATAAATTCACTATCAAAACTAAGTAAATCACTCCTCAAATAAAGCTCAAAACCACCTCAAATCATGGGCATATGATATACCAATGTACTAGCATCAATGGTACACATCAATAGTGCGCATAGAACACCCAAATCATAGGCAGGAACAATAGGCATATAAAATCCCTGTTAAGAGAGGTTCAACCCTATTGTATACAGTAGTGAATATATTGTCAAACCAAGCTATTTTAGTACTAAAATCAACTCCAAATCCAATCCATAACATGGGCATAGTAGTCCCATACATATAGACATCATCCTAGCATAACTAGGCATCATAAGACCAACAAAGTTGACCGTAAAAGCATCAAATAGAGTGCTTCTGTGTATTTCTATCTAGCAAAAAAACAAAGTAAATGAAGTGGTTAAGTCAGTTCAAAATCAACTCCAAGAAATGACATAGCATCCTTGAATATATAAGCATCATAATCGGGCATCATCCAACCAATGGCAATGAGTGTAGACATCAAATATTAGTGCTGCCCTATTTTATGACAATCTGTGGATTGTTATAATAGTCCAAAACTAAAGCTTAACACTAAAATTGAATGTAAAGAGTGGAAGGATCAATGCCAAGCATCAAAACCAAGTGTATAAGTGCTTGTATAGCTGCCCAATGAAGAAGATATATTGTAGGAGATGAAAAACGTGAGTTGCTGCTAAAAAAGGGCATGTTTTACACAATGTGATGCTACACCAACACGGTGAGGGCTATGGGGGGACTACTCCAACTTGCTCGAGAAGGCTCAAAGAGTGCCCAAGAATAATGCAAACGATAGGAAGCTCGAACGGAGTGGCTATGGCTGCCAACAAAGAGATGATTGTTGTGGGTATTCGAATGGAAGCTGAGAGTGTGCTAGACCAAGCTCAAGCTCATGAAGAAGAACTTGGCTGTGATACTAGTTGAAGCAAGGTGAGCCCTGAAGTGGAAGCACGAGTGAGAGCAAGAGCTATGATGGAAGGAGCAAGAGAGAGAGAGAAAGAGAGAGAGAGAGAGAGAGAGAGAGAGAGAGAGAGAGAGAGAGAGACAATGTGGGAACTCCAATAGTCCTAATGTGTGACCGGCCTTTCCTTTATTCAAATGTCACAAAAAGAATAAATAATGAAGTGAAAGTGATGGGTGCTCATCGTGTGCAGTGTGCAAGCGTGGGTACTATTAGTGTAGTAATACACAGGCAGCTAGACAGAGGCACCTTTACCCCCAACACTATATGTAGATCCACAAAATTAAGCATAATAAATATGGTTCTATTAGTAGGTATAAGGCTAAGCTGGTTACAAAAGGCTATGCTCAAACATATGGCATGGATTATGAAGACACATTCAATCGAGTTGCTAGGATGGTAACTATTAGATGTGAGATTTCTTTGGTAGAAACCAAAGGTTGGAGTTTGCAGAAAATGGATGTAAGGAATGCCTTCTTGTACTATGAATTGCAAGAAGAGGTATGTATGGAGAAGCCAATAGGTTATGAGGATTTAGATAATCGGATAGATGTGTGTAGGTCAAAGAAGGAACTCTATGCATTGAAGCAAGCACCTAGAGCATGGTTTGACAAGATTGCAAAGCATGATCTGTTCAGAACAAGACCTCAAATTTCTATCACACGGGAATTTGTCAATTTCTTTTGCTCAAACGGGTAACAAATGAGGAGTTGAAGCTACAAGTTGAGCGAGAGAAAGTAAGTTTTCCTCAAGTTTTCTAACTTTCATATATTTTCATTTGACAAAACTTGACTATCGGTGCATCAAGTCCCAATGAGGTTGCAAAATCTTGATGAAAATCGAATGCTTCAAGGTCTTGGTTTGAAGTATCATGTCTTAGGCCCTACGTCATAGCAAATTTTAATCAAGATTAGGTTTGCAACAACCTCATTGGGATTTGAGGCACAACATATTCAAGTTTCATCACCTTTTGATAACTCTAGGTTAGCTAGTAATCACGTTTTTTTTGGAAATGCGATCCAATAATTACTCTAAAAAGAATATAAGAGGATGTGCAATGGAAGAAGCAATGGCACAAGATATGGAGGCTTAAGAGTTCTTCTTCTTAATCTTCATTCTTGTCCTTCTCTCATTGTCAATTGATACACACAAAGTATCCTCAAAAGTGATAAATAGCTATTGATATTTAAGTCACTTGACACATAGCCTCTATTTATGCATACATAGGATATGACTTAGCCTATGTCTTATTTTTCAACACTCTTCCTCAAGCTCGAAATAAGGATGCAAATACAATACCCCAAGTGCAGAGCAGGTACATTCTGCCTCATGAGAGAGGGGAATCGAGCAGTGCACCACAGCTTAGATGCTCACAGAGGGTTAGATACCCTGTTGACAGGTTGACATATAGTGGCTACACTGCAAAGCATTATGCTTACATGACAAAGGTAATGGAGATCAAAGAACCAGGTACATATGCGCAGTGGAAAATGAGAACTGGTGTGCAGCTATGGATGAAGAAATGAATGCCTTGGCTGAAAATAAGACATGGGATCTTGTGCCACTGCCTGAAGAAAAAAAGACCATTGGCTGAAAATGGGTCTAAAAATCAAATGCAAGTCAGATGGTAGTGTGGAAAGGTACAAAGCCAGGCTAGTTGCTAAGGGGTATGCTCAACAGTATGGACTTGATTATGAGGAAACATTCAGCCTTGTTGCCAAAATGGCAACCATACGCACTGTGATTGCTTTGGTTGCTGCTAGAGGATGGAAATTAAAGCAAATGGATGTTGAGAATGCATTTCTTAGCAAAGAAATAGCAGAGAATGTCTATATGGTTCAGCCAGAAGGGTATGTTCACCCTGATTTTCAGCATTATGTATGCAAGCTGAAAAAGGCACTGTATGGGCTGAAGCAGGCTTCGAGAGCTTGGCATGCTAGGATCAGGAACTACTTGCAGAGGTTAGGTTTTACTATTGGTAGGGCTAATCACAGCCTATTTACAAAGAAGACCGACAGTGGCTTGGTGGTGCTGGTCATATATGTTGATGATTTGATAATCACTGGTGATGATGACTTGGGCATACAACATGTAATGAAGATGCTGAAATCTGAATTTGACATGAAAGATCTAGGTGAATTGAAATACTTTTTGGGTATTGAGGTAATCAAGGCTGAAAATGGTTTATGGCTGATGCAGAAATATTATGCCATGGAAATGCTGAAGAAGCATGGCATGGCTGAATGCAAACCATTGGATACACCCCTTGATCAAAATGTCAAGCTGGACATTAGCACTAGAGCTGAAATTCAGGATGTGACTATGTACAGGCAGATGGTTGGAAGTCTGATCTACTTGACCATCACTAGGCCGGATTTGAGTTATGCAGTTGGGCTCATAAGTCAGTTTATGCAGAAGCCCAGGAAGCCACATTTGGATGCTGTTAGGCGGATAATGAGATATGTTGAGTCCACTATAGATTATGGGCTATTCTATATGAGAGATAAACCCTTGAAACTAGTTGGATACACAGATCCGGATTGGGCAGGATGCTCATATGATCGCAAATCTACGAGTGGTTATGCTTTTGGCCTTGGAAGTGGTATGATCAGCTGGAGCAGTAAGAAGCAACCAACGATTGCATTGTCTAGCACTGAGGCAGAGTACAGGGGTGCTGCATTGGCAGCATGCGAGATTTCATGGCTGCTCAAGCTTATGGCTGATTTGGATATTCAGGTGGATGCTCCACTGACCTTATTATGTGACAATCTCAGTAGTGTACTCCTGGCAACGAATCCAGTATACCATGCCAGGACAAAACACATAGAGGTACACTACCATTTTATCAGAGAGATGGTTCTTGCAGGGAGAGTAGATCTTATGCATGTAAAGACTGATGAACAGGTTGCAGATATCCTTACCAAGTCTTTGGGTAAAGATAAGTTTAGTAGTTTCAGACAGCTACTTGGAGTTCATCAGATGATTTGAGCTTGAGGGGGAGTGTTAGAATATCAAGCTCCCATTAGTCTCCTGCTAGTATGTATGACCGACATTAGTCTTGTCCAGCTGTATCAGCAAGTGTGGGACATTAAATAAGTCGGTGGTCTTAGACCCAGTGTGAATGGTCCTATGGACCTTAGTGCTATTGTATACACTTATGTTATGTTAGTAGTCTATGAAATAATGGAAGATGATGAATGACCTGAAGGTCAGGTTGCTGCTCCGTTACATTGTCTCTCTCCCTCTCTCTTCCAATATATGAATGGTCAAGGGATAGAAGATCCTCTGAGTAAAAATCAGAATGATATGTTGAAAGTTATAAGACTCCCTAGACCACTTTATGAGTTGGCAAAAAGGGATGTCAATGAAAATTGTAATCTTCCTACATTGGTAAAGGTGGAAACGGAAGAGGTTAGAGACCCTGAGATGATGGGATTAGGTCAAGATAAATATGAAGATCTAGAGGACCCAATTTTGATCCCAAAGAAGAGAACTAAATGCCCTCCTCCTTATAGGGATCTCCCAATGTTACATGGGCTGGTAAATGAGGATTCAATGTTGCATTTGAAATAATATGGCCTAACTTGCATTGTGAGTAGTTTGGATTATATACATCGGATGCTTGTGTTTTCGAGTACTGGACTAAAGGGAGAGGCCATGAAATGGTATTGGAGCCTCTCAAGAGGGTCAATTAAATATTTTGAGAAATTATGTGATGGATTTTTAGATGAATATGAGAAGAGGGTCCCCATGACTCAAGTCTTGGGACAACTTATGCAAATTCGACGAGTCATAGACCTCTGTCAAAGAGTACACAAGAGCTTTTGATGACATCCTGAAGCTTTGGTCAAGGAAAGTCAATCAATTATGAGAAGATGTTCTTGGTGCACTCTTTGTCAATGGCTTGGAAATAAACATGTAGTTCCAAGTTAGGATGAGAAAGCCTAAGTCATGGAAGGAGGAAAAGGTTCAAGGCATAGATGATTATAAGAGTTATATTCAGAGGTACTGGGAGAGCTATTAGAGTTTTCCCTGCACCCTTGAAATTCACGAGGATTGGCAACATTTGTTGAATGCTAGTCATGTTGGATTATCATCATCGTGGTCACCGCTAGTATTAGTATTAATGCACTGATTTTTGAGTCGATCAATATTCTTCCCAGTAACGTGATCAGGTCTACCACCCCCTTTGACACAGAGGGTGAATCTACAATTGCGTGCTTACTAATGACGCCTTTGGCAGCATCGGCTCCTCTGAAACAACGGCTGAATAGACATGCCATTATTCCCTTCCTACATATATTAATCGTAGCAACTCAATTAATATAACCTTTAGAGAAAGTAGCTGAAGAACTATGGAGAGCAACGTTGCTTGTCATCTGTAAGCTGGCAGATGACGAGGAGGTCATGATAAATATAGCCGTTCCCTTCTTGTTCAGTCGGTCGCCTCATCGTTTTATAGAAAACCTTTCGAAACTTGGTATTATACCTTATACGTTAACCGACCAACTTCCCAGAATTGGCTTAATGTCATCGCATAATGCTACTGCTACAGCATAATAATGAAATTTTTCACTGCCTTTTTAAACTAGAGGCAAATGACTAGGATTCATCTCTCTTACTTTTACATTTTAGAAGTCGTCACATAGTTAGCATGGTTCATTAAGACATGCAAGGTCAAAAGTTTATCAACATTTGCATTATCAAGCATTCATGTTAGTCTAAACTGGTCTTCATGGAGTTAAGAAGGGATTTAAATCAACAAAGAAGTGTCTGCTCATGGTGAAGAGCTCCATAAGAGGTTTGAGAGCAACTATATCAAGGCAAGACCATACTTTTCTACGATACATTGTTTTCGTTTAGTACACTTCAAGTGTGTTGATCTTCCAAAATATTTGCTACACCCTACACATCTATGTTGACAAAAGTTATTGAGCACTAAAACTAAAGGAATCCCTAGTGACATAATGTACAACACTTTTAGGCAAGTGAAACCTTGCTAATGATATTATGTGAGACACTAAAATATTTGAATTGTACATCAGTAAAATCTCAGATAGAAACACATGTCAAAAGAATTTAAAATAATGGGGCCTCACCATTGATGCTTGGGGGGTTCATCATATGTATACTCTCTATATCACATGCATTCAAGGCATGTTTATTATAATCTTATTTGTGAATTTTCCATGGATAAAACTCAACCCTTTTTTATTCAATCTATAAGTAATCTCTTTATATGGCACCCTTTTGTATGTAAAAAACAAATAAAAATGGTATTTTAGAAATCCCTTATGTTGAAACCACATGATGCACACCTATATCTATGAGTGAACGGCCCTGAGCATTAGTGTAATTCTCGAAATAAATGTAAAAATAGATATGTCAATATACATATCTAAAAAATAGTTCAATCATCTATTGATATAGCCATCACAATATACAAATGGGAATATTGACACAAATACCAAAGTACATGCCAATATGTGTAGAGAAATTTTACAATGGAAAATAGATGAGGAAAAGTTAAGTGCTTAGTTGACGTGTTGCATGTTCCTAACATTACAAAGAGTTTGGCTTCTACTTTGAAAATAGTTGAGTAGGGATTGCAAGTAAAGCTACATCTAGATGGAAGCTTTATGAAAGATTTCAAGAATGAATGTAAGGTGGTTGCAAAAGGCAAGCATGTGGGAAGAATCTTTACCTTGGATATAAATGTACTTGAGATAAAGGCTGTTATGGTTGCACAAGGTGCAAGACTTGTGTTTGATATTGACATTTGGCATAAACATATTGACCATGTAAATCTATAGTGGTTGAAGAATATGCAGTCATGTAAATTTGTGATAGGCTTGCCTGAGTTCAAAGCAAGTAAATTTTACAAAAATCATGTGAAAGCATGCCAAATTTGAACCAAGGCATGTATTTCCTCATGATAACCATGTAAGTAGGCATTTAGTTGATATTAAACATTTGGATATGTGGGATTCTACAAGTACTACATCAATGACTGCATGTAAGTATTATATAACCTTTAAACGAGTGTCAAATTAAGTGTCAAAGGTTAGATAGAGAGAAAGAGTACCTCTCTAATGAATTCAGTAACTTTTTGAGATAGCATGGAATTTAGAGAAAGTTTACGTGCAAGTATACTCTGCAACAAAATGTTGTTGTTGAAATAAAGAATATGTATATTGCAAAAATTGCACAAGCCTTAATGACTGAAAAGAACATGCTTGATTATTATCGGGCCGAAGCTATCTTTACAAATATGTACATTATGAATAGGACTTCAACTAATGTAGTAGACTATGAAACGCCTATGATGTGATAGGTGATTGGGTAAACTCTCTACACCTCGCATCTAATCTTGTATTTATCTTATTTACTAATTGGTAGTGCTGGATTGAATAGAGAAAGAGTATTGCCACTAGTAGGTGAGAGATAGTGTAGCCATCTCATGGTCGAGACTCTTGAATCAATAAGAGTTTCCACAAATGTGACATTGTTGAGTAAAAAGCCCAACAACTAGTAAAGATTCCACAATGGCAATAACATTTGCTCCACCTGTATAGCACAATAGTTGAAGAATGATCATCCTTTCCATTACCAATCCATTACATCTCCTTATTGCTTTTTCATTATTCTAACTCCTTTATCTTCCTGTCATTACTTTCAAACTGGAACCTCCAACTCATGTCTTATTAGGAACACTTCTAGATTTGGGTCCACAAATCCTCTCCTCCTACATTAAGTTTGAAGTGTAAGACTTAGAGGATTATCTTCCCACACTGAAATTTGATATTGAGACTCTAATTCCTTTCTTATGCTCAAAATTTATGCCTTATTATAATCTATGTTTCTTCTAAAGTGAAATTTGGATTAGACTCCCTTAGAATAATTGTAGAAATTTAATTTGGCTAATCTAATATATGACTCTAGTTTTATATTTACATGATATTTTTCTAGAAAATATGAAAAGTGGAAAAAATCATTATTGATTCAAAACATTGAGGCTAGGGCTCGGGGAAGTTACTAGATGTATATCATCTACATCACATGCATTCAAGGCCTATTTATAAATATCCTTATCTGTGAATTTTTGGTGAATAAAACATAACCCTTTTCTATTCAATCTGTAAATAACCCCTTTATATTACACATTTTTGTATGTTAAAAATGTATAAATTGGCATTTTTAAAATGCCTTATTTTGAGCCCATGTGATGCACACATATATTCATGAGTAACTTACCCAGTAAAAAATGGTTATCCATTGCTTATTGACTTAAGACTTAGGCTTAAGCTTTAATATGTGGGACCCAAGAGCTCATTCACATTGGAAAACACACTCTTGAAAACCCTAATCTACCTATCTTTCAAACCTACCTCTTGAGCTCGAGGGGATGGGCCTGTCAAAGGCACTTACAAAAATGAACTAGTTATTCAAAGGATTGTTGGATCTAAAGGCTCGACATAAGGTGTCAAGCATTAAGTCCCCTTTGTTTTAATGATATTTTGGATTGCATTTCTTGTGGCTACTTTCTTGATCTTTTTTGTAGGTTGTGACTCATGATGAGGCTAGAGCATTGAAAAACAATAGAAAAAGGCTTGACATACTACCATAAGATCTTGTGAACTAAATTCCTTTTGTGGGTTTGTAAGAAAGAGTTTTTGCATTTTGTATGGTGTGTCTGGAGTTATGGGTGGAGAGCATCCATGTAACAAACAACCCTTTCGTTACTTTGTATGAGTTATCCACACTCATCGAGAGGATAATCTTGCTATATACCTTTGTTGAAATTCTAATATCTTCTTGCCTTCCTAATTGTATCATTGGCATCCTACCCTATCTAAAAACAATGTAAGTTGTATGCTTGCTTATGACATTGTATATGGTTCTGTCATTGTTACCCTTGTACTGAGGTTATATCAATGTCATTCTCAAATATGAGTGGAAAATCATCTTAGAGCTGCCAACGTGTGTGGAGAGTGTGATGAACTACCTCATGTTGTATATGGTGTTGATATTGTAGCAGAAGAGGATTTTGCCCTCTAGATGGTTTTTGTGTTGTGTTGTTGTATTGTAAATAGGCCACCATGCTCTTCTCCCTTGTAACAAACCATGATGGAAAAGAAGCCTTGTAATAAAAGAACCTCAATCCCTTGTAAATAAATCTAAGTTATATAGTGTTTTGGGCTTGGGTTCTTGTTCCTATACTTCTCCTTGTACATGTGTGTGGCTATAGAGGTATAAGTTTCTTATCTATGCCAACTCCTAACAATGTCATTAGGAAATTTTCTTTACATCAAAAGACAATGTTAAGTGGTTCTTTTTAAAAAATTATGGATATTTTCTAGATGACTTGAATCTATTTGGAGGAGAAAATGTTGTGCTCTTTACACACATGGATGTCTCTTTGATAGTAAAAGAAAACATTAATGATTTCTCAACACCTTGTGTCACGTCCACTTTTCTACCTAATATGAAAATGAAGTATGCATATACAATGCTTTTTTTATTTGATCACTAGAAAGTGAAGCCCATGGTGGGTAGCAGAAAGATAGAGGACAAAAGCTTTAGGAAGTTGAATTGGAAACTGAGAGCTATGTGTCCTTAAACAAATGTGTGACTAGCTCTTTTAGTAAAATAGTAAGAGAGTTTCTTATGTGCAAGTACAACTCACCAACACCCCAAATAGAAAATAAATATTGTTTTCAAGCACAAAAACTCAAGGGGAAATGGGGACGTCATTTTTAAAATTAGCTCAAAGGAAGAATAACATTCTCATTGGTTAAGAAGGTGGGCAACATCAAGATCTTGATTGAGATGAGAAAAATGTGAAGAAATAAGTAGGAATGGCTCAAAAAATGATCAGTACATTTAAAAAAAGTATAAAGAAATAAAAGAGTGACAAGAAGGAGGAAAAATCACAAGAGATATAATACTAATAGCGATAAAGGACAATAAGAAGGAGAATCTACAATAACATATTTTATAGTGACAATTGATACTAATACAATCATGAGGAGGAGAACCTACAATGATGAGGCAAATTTGGACAACATCCAAATTTATTGTCTAGAGAGAATTTGTCATAGCCAACAATGATGGTGTCTCACTAGCATTGATAGCCATTAAAGAGATTGTGCAAGTGCAATATTGGTAACCTAGAGATGGTCAAGTGATGGCTAGGATGTAATTGTGACTCTATGGCAATCTCATTGGTACTTTCCATAAACTTGTAGAGCATGGAGTTCCAAGTTTGATGCTTGCCTCTCATTTTCCTCACTTGAAGAGGAGCTCCATGCAATACCACAAAGAGAGAGAGAGAGAGAGAGAGAGAGAGAGAGAGAGAGAGAGAGAGAGAGAGAGAGAGAGAGAGAGAGAGAGAGAGAGAGAGAGAGAGAGGGAGAGAGAGGGAGAGAGGGAGAGAGAGGGAGAGAGAGGGAGAGAGAGGGAGAGAGAGAGAGAGAGAGAGAGAGAGAGAGAGAGAGGGAGGGAGAGAGAGAGAGATTCTTTGATCCCCTTTATGCAAGCATGAGGGACAACTGATTCAATACACTGAACTTTGGGGGGGGCATCTGAATGCACCAATTTATCTAGGGAGCAAGGGAGA
Organism: Lygodium microphyllum; assembly: GCF_053477565.2. Taxonomy (NCBI): domain Eukaryota; kingdom Viridiplantae; phylum Streptophyta; class Polypodiopsida; order Schizaeales; family Lygodiaceae; genus Lygodium; species Lygodium microphyllum. The sequence continues at coordinate 10,196,409 of NC_141143.1, forward strand.
GGATTAGTGGGAAAATAAGATTTTCTTTTTATTTTTAAAAGAAAAAAGTTCATTGAAGATCTTTTTAATAAGGCTTGGGAGCATTCTATACATTCCATGTGTGATTTCGGTTTTCTTTGAATAATACTGTGGCATGCCCTGTCGTATGACCTCTCGCCTCTTACAACACTAATATGATTTGCATGAGGAGGGAAAGGGCAGTCTCTCGTTCTCTCTCTACTTATGCACATTACAATATGTAATTTTTTAATAAGAATCCCTCTCCTAACAAGGCACGGTCTCACAATGATTCCCTAAAGCAATGTTAAGTCTAGTAATTATCTTGCTAAATTGGGAGGGTCATGTACTAACAACTCTATTTAGTTGTTATAAAAGCTACCCAGCTTACCAAATGTAACTAGCCATAGATTATCGATTATTGGGACCAAGATCTCCTACTTTCCTCTACGAGGTTTTTTTTAGTTAGGCAGAGCATTCCACCACACTATTTGAACATATAAAAACAATTTCTTTCATTATCTCATCAAATAGGGTCCATTAAGACAACCTTTAGCACATGACAAACACTTTAGAAAATAGTACATCATATTATTTCATAGTAAGGTATACAAAACCATCACTTCATAGGATAGTCCAAAATCCATCACTTCAAAGAGAAGATAACCATCCTACCTAGGATGGGACCTTTCTACCAAAGCCATCGTACATAACAAAGGCGCTTACCACTCAGCCCTTTGCCCTATTGAGCGCTCGATGAGTTATCCAAAACAAAAACTTCTACCTTCCACAAGAGTGTAGGACCCTCACCCACAACTACTTTTTAGGCATCACATTATTGTTTTGTTTTTAGTCCAAAGAAAGAAAGCTATTAAAAAGTTGGTCTTGACAAGGAATTTCCTTATACACCTATGGACACTAGTTGGTCTTTGTGCACGAGGAGTTTTGGTTTGGTGACTAGATAGGGAGATTTGATCAATGGCTTACATGTTCAATGAAACTTCAATCTTTTTAATGTTACTTAATAAGTTCATGTGGTTCATGCTAAAGTTTAGATGTCTATAGGACACTTTATACAAGACAAGGAAGAGAGTCTTTACATAGCCTTTACTATATGCTTTTGGGAGGGGGATTAAAGAGGGATTTTTATGTACAAATTTGATGTGCTACCCAAGAGAAGAATTCAGCATTAAACAAGGCACAAAAAATGGGGACTTGTCCTAAAGGATCCATGGAAAAAAGGGAAGAGTTTTATGCTTTTAATGAGGGCTGCAAATTAGCTCATAACATGTAACACTTAAGAAGAGCAGCACTAGAAGGATGTGTGCTTTTTGTTTTTTTTTTGGCTAAATACAATATTCCACTACTATTTTATAGGAAAAATATGGCTGAACTATTATTCATAACTTTGACAATGAATTTTTAGTTGATTCAGGTACTATTGTCCTTGGAGGACCCAAATAGTAGTTTTTTGTGGAAAATTTTAAAGCTTTCTTTTCTTATTGTTGTACATAATGGGAGGCAAGGATTTCATGCAATAAACAGGGTACAAAAAGGGTATCACTACTATTGTTCATGATTCTTCCTGATTTATATGCTTTTTGGTCATGTTCTCAAGCATCTAATGGATGAATCGCCATCGCCATGGATTACTACAAGTTGCTCAGAGTCTCCAGCAATGCTTCTACTAGAGAGGACATTAAAGCTGCATTCAGCAAGCTCGCCCAGCAATTCCACCTGGACCGCCTCTCGCAGGTCTCCAAATCGGACCAACAGGCTGCTGCACACCGCTGTCGGGACCTCTCTGAGGCCTACCAGGTCCTGAGGGATGACAAGAAGCGGACTATCTACAATAATACCGGATGTGAAGGTATGCAAGACCAAACACCAGCGAAGCCTCTACATAAATATCACCTCTCACATTGCTTCTCTATCTTATAAACCCTTCCACACACATATTTCACTCAAATTGGTTTAATTTCCAAATCTTGGTTCATTGTGCAGATCCTCACAAGCATTCCCTTGATCAAAGTCCAATGCCAAATATAATGTCAAGCCATGAGCCAAAGTCACATGAAAACCCAAAAACCATGTATCTCGAAATTCATCTCATGTGCGCGAGTTTGTCAAACAAAGCTCATGTATCCATCAATGTACTCATGTGTAAAAGCATGAAGCAACACAACCATGTCAAGAATACTAGAGTAAAAAGCACGTACCACACATCGACAAAAGGGATAAGGAGCACAACAAATGCCATAGAAGCATGAAGAAGATACTTTCCGCTACTACAAACAAAATGTTTTGCAAAAAAATTCCCATAGTGGATGTAACAAACCCTACCAAGATGTAAAGTTTCAAGCCTTAACTTGACTAGGCTGCCAAAGAGCTAGTCTCCTGGTCCATGTTTACATGCAAGGGGGGCAAAAGCTAGCAAGGGTAGGAACTCATCATTTGAGGGGGTGTTGAGAAATCAAATGATGTATGCCCAAAAGAGGCTAGCCTATAAGTGGCTTTGTATGAGAGATATGACAAAGATGTATGCTCTGAAGCTCTAGGAAGAGTTGTCCAAAATCCCATAAGCACAGAGAGTAAAAGTGGTACTATCCAAAAGCTATAAAGGCATGTACTTGTTGACACTCATTTCAATGCAATAGAACAATCATTCTGTGTCACTCAAGATTGTGTTTATGAGTCCAAGTTAATCTATCTTGGAACCTAATTCACTTGAGTTATAATTCTTTATCTCAATCATGTTTTATGTTTATAACCTCCGTCCGCCATAGCTAGCATAGCTCTAGATTCGTGTTTCTTAACAAAACTATGTACACTTCTTTTTTCTTAGGTGTAGAAGGAGCTTGCATTAATCCCTCAACTTGAGGATTCTCAATAAGATGTTGTACAATATCCACAATAGTAGCCAAGTATGATCTAAATAGTGTCCCTACTTCCTTCATTTTCAGCCTCTTTAGTTGCCATTGGCTAAGCAACATCCACTTCCAATATATTTTTACCTTACTATCCCACTTCATTCTAGATGCATGATCATCATTATGAGGCATACTAGCTAAATTCCCTTTGTTGAAATCATAGCAACTTGTGTTTGGACTCAAGACAACCATAGGCTCTCCTCCTTAAAAAAGATGGTATTTTTTACAAGAAAAAACATGAAACCATCCTTTCTTGGACCAAAGGGCAATGATAATTTAACTAATAACACAATTTACGCAAATAATAAAATTTCAAAAACCAATGATCTTGGTTCCTAGTATGTGGGTTTATTTACCATTAGGGTCCACAATACCAACTATATAGTTACATGAAGACCCATGATCAATGGCAACAACTAAGTTAGTGGAACACCATCATGAAGATTGGGACAGTAAGCTTTTGGCCACTTTATAGGCTTATCAGACTTCCTTCAAAGTGGTTATTGGCCTTTCTCCTTATAAGTTGGCTTTTGGGTTGGAAGTGGGGATTCCATTGGAAATCTTGTTTCCTAGTATGTAGATAACAATCTCATATCAACTCCTTCTAGAGGATTCCTTACCCTTTGGGTTGGAAGCATTAGCACAGCTAGATGAGATTGAATTCAAAGTGCATATCTTTTGTCTGGAACTCTAGTTTTCCATACGGACTATCTTTCCACAAAGCACCTATTTAAGTGGGGCCAAGTAGTTCTTGTGTTCAAAACCCATTCAATGGAGTCGTCCTTTCTGGGGGTGTTCTACAATTCCGAGTCAAATGCTTTTTACCTAATGGATCTTCATGATAATCTTCTTTCTCACATAGTTAATGGATTTTAGTTACGACATCACCATGCGGACCGGCTAATATGTATATTTCCCATATTGAATGAGTTCAATGAGTTCCCATATTCTCCTAATCATAATCCTAGAGTTGAGTCTCTTGACTCCCAAGTTCCTATGGAGGCTAGTATTTAGGTCCATGTGGTTCCTATTACAAGGGGTTTGGCCTACATAGCACCTCTTAAAGGCACTCACTCATTATTAAGTGTGGGTGATTGCTTTGCCAATGGTATGATGTTTTGTGATATGGCTGAAAGTTATGACCCATCATGGGGTTCCTAGTTAATGTGGTGGGTATGCATTGGTGGAGTTTTTACCTACCTTCTTCATTGGCAACACCACCATACATAAGAAAAAATTTATCTTTATCATGCTTACTTTCAATCAACCACATTTTGATCATCTCTCTTCATTATCTTCTTGCCCACATCATTGTCTTGTTGCCATCTCTTCTTCTTGTTCTACAACAATGGCAACAAACCGGGTATTGTTCAATAGAGTGGTGCATGTGCTACTTGAATATTTGGAAGTTGTCAGAGATTGGGTGAAGGCTTTGCCATTGAAGCCCTTCATGTTTCTTCCTTGGGAGAAAACCCCCATTCACCCTAAAGTCATGGCCATTGCCACACAACTGCATCTAGGGTTTGTGGTGTAGCTCAGCCACATGCGCTATGAGTTCTCTACGCAACTTATTAAAGAATGCCTACTTCTACCTACCACTGATGAGCATGATGTTGCATCTCACCTATCTATCAATCATGTACAAAGCATCCTTGGGGCTAAGGCTACAAGTATAGCCTCAACAATATGCAAGGGGAGCATAAGACAAAGCATGTTGTGCTCAAGTTTTTCATGGAGGCCTTGTACTTGAAATCTAAGTCTTTCAACCTTTCCAATTAGGGTCACCTCCATGTTCTTCATTTTGGATCTTCTTCAACCAAATTGGATTATAGTACCACTAGAGAGGATGCTTCACAAGTTTTGGCAGGTAGCCAATTTATGTTGAGATGTTGAGCTCTACATGAGCTAGCATCCACTATGTGCCTTGGTGATGTGGCACGATATTATTCTTTGGCATGTTAGGTAACCGACATGATGATACGCTAGTGATTCTATAGCTAGACCACACCCACATAATCCATCCTTGCTTATGGCTCATTTATTGTGCCACCTCTTCTTTTCTAGTAGGTTTACACTTAGTGACCACATATACATATGTTGTGTTACTTTCATATTAGTATTTTATCATGTTGTAGACTTAGTTCTTTTGAGTGGAAGAAGAAGATTTCAATCCTATCTCTATGTGTGCTCAAGTCTCCATTTCTTTTGTATGTGTGTGCTCTTAGGTGCTTCACCTCTCCCCTCTTGTCTGTTTTCATGGCATCATAGCCATCCCACAATTATGTGGAGCTCGATTGAAGGCTAAGGTGAAGGTGTTGGAGTACAAAAGCAAGCAAGCAACGAGTAAGAAGCTTTTCTATCTTCCTCGATTTGCCTTAGGTTATAGCCATTTGCAGGAGGCTCCTAAGGCTAGCAGGGTTGCAATTTTTTATTGCAATGAAACTTAGTGAGTAGGAAGAACATTGTATATACTTCACATATGCCCTTTAGGGCTTTCCCGCTATGTTTTTTGGCATTTGAGGTCATTTTGGCCTCCCCTTTGGACTTGCAAGTGATCCCAAAGGTAGTTTTTGGGTATACTATAGTTTTGGTTGTGTCCGCCCTTTACATGTGCACAAGTTACAAATTTCAAATTTGTAAGGTTTTAGGTGTTTGTTGGGTTGTAAGCACAAAAGGCATTTGCATAAAAATTACAAATTGCAATAATTGTTATGTAGTCAATGAAAAAGGCATGTTTAGTTGTGGTGCACTTGGTATCAACTTGCTTGCAGATTGCAAGTTTTGTATAGTTTTCAATTTTGTTAAAATGTATGACAACTTTAACGAGATTGTTAGCAAGATGCTTGATAAGAACAATTATCTTGCATGGAAGTTCAGTATGATAAATTTCTTAAAGGGCAAAAGTGTTTGGAATTACATTGAAGGAGACATGGCAATAGCACCTGAAGTTCCTCCACGAAATGCTATTGTACAAAGATTGGGAGTAGACATAGACTGAAGTCATGTATTGATTATCTGTTAATGTCACCAATAGCATGATGGGCCATTTGCAAGAATATGAAATCCCCGCTATTGCATGGAAAATTTTGGTAAGGCCATTCGAAATAAATACAAAGGCTAGAAAGGTGCACCTCAAGTGAGTTAAACCAAGTGAAAAGAGGAAACATGTCCATTAATGATTATGTGAGAGTGAATTCTTGAAGCCCGTTTTTGAAGCAGAATAGTGGCTTGGGAGGCGAAAATACTAATTTTTCATGCAAAATGAAACAATTGCATATCAATGAGTTGGAGTTTTCCTAGATGGAGTTCGATGCTAGGAACACAACGTAAGTCTCAATTCGTCAATCGAAGTCCGTTTGACCCCCATTTAATCCCCACAAGGTTTGGCATTATAAAGTAGCTATGTGATTTGGGAGCCAAAAAGTGTGTGATGGATGACAAGTTTATAGATTTCGATACCACAGAGCCAGTCATCTAGTCCGTTTGTGAATCGGAGATCGTTTGGTTGCCGTTCAACAAGAATCCACTTTGTGTAGTGTGAACACTCCAAAATTGAGCTAGCAATTTTAATGGCTAAGCTTAATAGCTTAACTTAAAGCTAAATGAAAAGACATGAATCATTGGGGGGGGGGGGGAAGGGGGGAAACGTTTTTTTTGGCACCCCAATTTTTTATTTAAAAATGCATTTTTATGACTGTTGGCATTAGAGGAATGAGAGAGGGCAACAAGATGCTAAATTTTCACGCTCTCCAACGCTTCAATCTAATCAGAATATGATGTAATAAATCAAGAGTTCAAATTATTTCCCTCTTCTCCCTCCTCTCTCTTCTTGTTGTGTGTTTCTATGGATTAATGTATGAGAGAAGGGGTGGGCTGAGATGAGAGATTTTGATTGTGGAATGATGGTGGAGTGAGCATAGATCAAGGTTGGATGGATTGTGAGTGATTGTTGGGAAGCATTAGTGGGCCTTCAATCATGAGATACATACGTCATAAGGCGCGATCCCATTAGTAAGTGGTAGATTTTATTGTTTTATGATAAATTTTGGTTGGAAATGATTATATTTGATTGTCAATGTTTTGATTATCAAAAATGTTAAAGTAATCAAGAATAAATAGTCATCTAATAATTTCTTTGTAAACATGCAAAACCTACAACATTGTAGTTTAAGAGAAATTATGTGGTTTTGGGATTTTGTTGTGCGTATGGTGTTCGTATGGGATGAAATATGATATGAAAATAATTCTAAGTAAGACCAATCAATCTAAATCAATAAATCAAAAAATATTAACATTTATCAATAAATAAATAGAAAATTAAAAAATAAATAAAAATAAGTTTTTTACATCTGAAAAATAGAAAAAAATAATATTTGTGTTTATGAATGTATGATAAAGCTAAGGCATGAGGTTTAGCCTCATTTCAGCCCTATCTATATGTTAAAGTACATTTTTATTGCTTTCATGAAGGAAAAATACATGAAAAGTGTACCCTAAACCTACCATCGAATGCACAATCTTAAGCAGTAGAAGAGGGGTGTTAAGTGCTAATAATACCTTGAAACTTGATGTTTTTATAATGCATAGCATATAGAATACATGTGGTTTAAAATTAAGAGGGTCCAGTAGTATGAGCATGCTTGGTGCTGGCCTCAAGCAACATAGCAATCTCGGTTAGAGGAAAGGCATGAAAAATTTATTTTTGCACCTTCACAATGCTGGCTATTAATTAAGAAACTTGTTTGAGCACTATACATCATACACAATTGCATTGCATGCACCATATGGAATCATCCTGGATGCACAATTGTTTTCATGAACAATGACCTACGTTGAGGAAGTGAGGTACCCTAAGCTGTAGGGTTAGTGGTTCCTTTGGGAAATATTTAGTAAGGGATATCTATTATCTCCTAGATCAACCAATTAAAGGAGTGGATTATATATCGTATGTGCTTTATGTGTTCATGATGCATCTTGGTGTCAATCCCCGATGTGTAGAAGAGCCGTAGTGGGGCCACAACAATCAGTCGAGGGGTGCTCCCTTTGTCTGTGCTTACGTGGTGTATAGCACCGATATGTGTAGGGGCTCCCTTTGAGGAGTGTGGGAAGGGTTATTTGTTGGATAGCAATCCATACAAACACAAAGTTCTATATTAGAGGTTAGGGTAGTATATCCCTTAGACGCTCCTAGCTGTGAGGTTGTGTGGGGTGGTTTGAGGTGTGTAGTAGAGGCCCAGCTAGTGCCTTAGAGCCAGTGTCCGGCCCGTTTTAGGTCCTGACATTGTGCCTTGAAGATCAAGAGTATTATGGAAGCTCTTGGATCTATCAATGTGGTAGTTGATAATGATGATGTTGTGCATGCATACTTAGATGGAATTGGAGATGAATACAAGAGCTTCATGTCATCTATGAATACAAGGGATGATATCCTTGATTTTGTAGAGTTGATTTCTATGCTAATACTTGAGGAGAGGATCCTTGTCTTGGATTTCTCTTCTTCTCAAAGCAAAAACAAGTCTAAATATGTGTTTTATTCTACTAGTAGAGGTAGAGGTCGTGGTAGAGGCCGAGATGGTGGTCATGGTCAAGGTTATGATGCATAGCAAAATAGAGGAGGATAGTCTCGAGGAAGTGAAAGCCAAAGAGGACAAGCTGTTGATTCTAATAGGCAACATAATTCTGGTGATAATAAAGAGTGCTGGCATTATGGTCAGAAAGGCCACATTTCTAAAAATTGCTTCAAGGAGAAGTTTGAAATTAGAAATGGAAAAAAGCAGCAAGGTAACTATGCATCCAGTAGTAGCAAAAACAATAATGATAAAAGTAAACAGTTATTTATTATGCAACACTTTATGAATACTATGACTATTGATGGTTCATCAAAGAATCATATATGGTATGTAGATTCAGGCGCTTCTAACCACATGACTTCTCATGGAGAGTGGATTAGAGAGATGCACAGTCTAGAGTCTTCAGGTTATGTGGAGACATGGGATGATACAGCTCACCCCATTACTCATATTGAAAATGTTCCTTTGGGTATGCAGGATTGCAAAACCAAGTACTTGGTTGATATGAAACATGTACCAAATATTACAAATAACTTGGTCTCTGTTGGTCAAATGATGGTAGAACACGGATTGTAGCTTCGACTCACATCTAATGGTTGTTATGTAGAAGATCTAAAAAATGATTATAGGTTTATTGCAAAAGGGAAATGTACTAGCAAATTGTTTACTCTTGATATATGTCTACTTGAAATGGATGCTTCCATGTTTGCACAAGGTTCAGATGTTATGGCTGATATTAAAATTTGGCATAAGAGAATTGGTCATGTGAATGTGTATTGGCTGAAAGACATGCAATTAAAACAATTGTGGATAGCTTGCCTAAGTTTAGAGTTCATGGGATGCTAAAGTATGTGAAGCATGTCAACTTGGAAAGTAAGAAAGGCACGTGTTTCCACATGAAAAGCATGTATGAAAGAAGCCACTTGAATTGATATATTCTGATGTGTGGGGTCCTACAAAGACAACAACTCTGAGTGGTTGTAGATATTATGCTTCCTTCATTGATGATCACTCACAAAGCATGGGTTTACTTCATGTGTAAGAAAAGTAAGGTGTTCACTCACTTTAAAAGATTTAAGGCTTTGGTTGAGAAGGAGGTAGGGTTACATATTAAATGCCTAAGATCAAATGAAGGGAGAGAATATCTCTCCAATGAGTTTTCTACTTTTTTGCAAAAAAAATGTATACAGAGGCAATATAAATGGAGTTGCTAAGTGAAAAATCAGGCATATTGCAAAGTTGTCTTGTGCATTAATGTCAGAAAGAAATTTGCCTCATTAGTGTTGGGTTGAAGTAGTTGCTATTTTCGTATACATTATGAACACGATACCCACTACTGTTGTACATGGTATGACACTTGAAGAGAAGTTTACGAGTAGAAAGCCAAATCTATCTCATCTGAAAGTACTTGGATGTATTACTTATGTGCATATTCTTGATGAGCTGCACAACTAAGTGTATCCCAAAGTAGAAAAATGTATATTTGTTTGCTATTCTCTTAAGCAAAAGGGATATAGATGTTATAACCTTGCTACATGTGAGCTGAGAGTTAGCAGGGATGATGTTTTTTATGAAATGAGTAGTTGGTACAGTAATGTGCAGAATGTAGTTGGAGTTGATGAGCATGAGAGTATAGCTGTACAGAAAACAAGCCAACAATCACAAACATTGAGTGGACCATAATAGTCTCCTAGTCATGGTTCTGTTAATAGACCTTGGAGTAGCAGATTGAGGTCACAGGTTACACCACCAAGTACATCACAAATGTCAAGAAAAGGTAAAGAGAAAGTTAGGGACTCACTTATTGTGATAGATGTATCATCAGGTTTCTCTCATGTTGATATTGATTTAGATGGGCTCTAAGCTGAGGTTGGATGAGGAGTTTAGGATTCCATCTATTAAAAGACCCAATATGCAAAAGGCGCAAGAGGATGCTAAAGCACCTTATAGTGATCCAATTCCATGCAAGTCAACTAGAGCGAGAAAGCCACACAATGATTGAGATATGATAGCTATGTAGCTCATCACTATGCATACATGGCTAAGATTGTGCAAAATGTGGAACCCACTTATTTTGAGGATCCAATGAATAATGAGTATTGGGATCGTTCTACTACAGATGAAGAAATAGCTACACTTATGGATAATGACACATGGAAGTTAGTACCCTTACCTGAAGGTAAGAAAGCTATTGGCTATAAATGGGTTTACAAGGTAGATGGATCTATTGTACACTATAAGACACAACTAGTTGTCAAAGGATATGAGTAAACTCATGGTGTTGATTATGAGGAGACATTTGCTCCAATGACTAAAATAGCTGCTATAAGGACTATCATTGTAATGGATGCATCAAAAGGTTGGATCATGCATCAAATGGATGTTAAGAATGCTTTCTTGCAGGGGGAGTTGCAAGAGGAAGTTTCCACCTAGTTATGTAAATGAGAATCATCCAGATTATGTATGGTGGATTCGTAAGGCCTTGTATGGGCTGAAGCAAGAAATGTTGCTAGGTGGCACCTACACAAGGGGATGAGGGCCTTCAATGGTTCTCCCTTGTGTGCACATTGACGGGATGTGTGCCTTGAATGGTTCTCCATTAGCGCGGGGTACATTTCTAAGAGAGAATTACTTTTCGTCTTGGGCAGAAGGTTGATGGGGGCGCTTGTTCTTTCTAAGTGCAAAACTTGCAAGTGTGAACATGGGTGAAGTCGTATGTGAGTGATGCCACAATATTCATATCTCAAGTATTAACGTCTATATGATTTTATTATTTAATATAATTCTAATGATTATTTGATTTATTTTGGCTAGTTATATTTATTTAATTAATTAGTTTTCTAATATGATTTTTTGAATTGTTGGCAGTTGATGTGTAGAGCTCTCTAGAGCAATCTTCAATTACTTTCAATTGCTTACCCTTGGGTGGGAAGGCAAGCTATTTGGAGCAATTGGGCTCTACTACCGACGAGCTTCATCGTCTTAGCTCAACCGACTTCACGGCTAGATTCGCAGGGCTTCAAAACCCCAAACCCCTTTGTCGCTACTCAACAATTTTGCAATTCAGTCCAACAATGAAAATTCAAAACCCCCTACTATGGCGCTATTATTCTAACTCTATGGCCAAAAGAAGATTTATATAAGCTTAATTAAGCTTTGTTGTTTAAAGCTTCGTTTTTTAATTTAGTAGGAGGGGGAATTTTTTAATCGTCGTGATTAGGTCAATGGCATCCGCAAGTCCTTTAAAGTCAAGTTTTTTTAAATAAGACTTTAAGCCTTGATTAATCATTGCCTACTTAATCAACTCCAACCTCTCCTACATTAAGTCACCTAATTGTTGACTTCTCTAATCAACCTAAATCACTATTGACTTCCAACCTTTAAGAGGGGATTCCTATGCAATCATTTCGAGGCTGCAAAACTTCATCAACATACCATCAAAAATTCTGTCCTTTCTTTCCTATTTCATCTCATCATTTTCTCAAGAAATCGCTCTTTATTCTGGTGTCTACATGCCCAAATTTTATTGCAATGGGCGAAGTGTCTCTACAAGGTTTCTTTATTATTTGGATATCTTCATCAAGTCATAAGCAATCATCATGTCTCATGAAGGATTGTCCAGCAGCATTGCAAATTTTGATTTCACATCGCTACTTCCTAAACCAACCACGAAGCAATACACGGATTTATTGGCCATGCAATTAGAAGAAAAGCACCAACATCGAGCCCAACTAGAGCAAGAGTTGTGATATCTCTAGTGTCCCTCATCCCAAATTTCCTTTGCCGACGATGCTATGGTCCACACCATTAATGCCACCCTTGAAGTGCAATCCATTCGTAAAGAGGTGAAGATAAGCAAATGTACCTTTAAATTTAATACTTATGATGGTATTAAAGATGATCATAAGGTTCTCTCTTGGCTAAGTCAATTCGACTCATATTTTGATAATGAAAATTGTGCTAAAAATAATAAAATCAAGTGTGCTTCACATTATTTTATCGACAAAGCTTCTCTATGAAGGGATGTCACATGCAATAGCATTGATCGCCCTCTTACGTGGGAACCATTCTGTAAGAATGTTCTTACTAATTTTCTTTTTGCCCAATTTGAGCTTCATATGCAACAACAATGGGATGTCTTTATGCAATGAGAGCGAGAGAGCATTCCTCAGTAGTAGTGAAAGATTCTAGAGTACTTTGTTGCAACTTCAAATGGTCAGCCTCTTGTAACCGAATCTACTTTTAAAAGGAAGTATATGTTCGGCGTTCTTTTATTTTTTCAAGCTGAAGTCAACATGTTTAAACCTAACATATTGGATGAGGCTATCTCTTTGGCACATGATGTTGAAAAGAAACAAACTAAAGATCAACGACAACTTCTAGCTTTCATGGAAAATAATATGGGTAACAACAACTCTCGTTTTAATTCTTTTCATACCTCCAACTCTCAATTTGGAAAGAATCATCCTAATTGCCAATTTTGGATGCAAAACTTTTATAATATTATAGGCCAGCCTACTTCAAGATCTAATCCCAAGATTTGTCATTTGCCTTCTAATTTGCCTAAGTCGTATGAACCTAAAAATGTTAATCTAAGTGTTTCAAATACCAATTCCAAGAATGAAATTTGTTATAAATGCAATTGCTCTCGCCATATTGTGAGTCATTGTCCTATGGGCAACACTCGTAATTGGAAAAAGCCTATTGCCCATTTAAATTATCTTGGAGCTGACAAAGCAATTGAAAACCTTGAAGTGATGCCTGATTTTGATGAAGCTATGCTTATGGGAGAAAACTCTAACAACATTGAAAAAATTGTTGGTAAAATTTCTATCCATGCTTTATTGAAAATGAGATGTAAAATCCATAATAATGAACTGACTATCTTGCATGATAACGGCAGTATACACGACTTTGTTTCGAAAAAGGTAGTAAAAATTTTGCAACTTAAAACTATTTTTTCCACTTATAAAATTAAGGCTACATTTTTAGGGCAATGATATAACAAAAACAAAGAAGTACATGGATTAGAAAGTTACATTGTACCTTAAAGGGAAAAGCAAATTTTTTTAGTAGCTCCATTACAATCTTGCGATGTAATTTTAAATATGCCTTGGCGACATCAATTTAATCCTAATATTGATTATGACGTGCATTCTATGCATTTTCAACATGAAGGTAAATTTCTTTTGCTTGAAAGACTAACAAACACTGAGCTATATCCATTAATTAGTCACACTCAGGTGAAGCGTGTCATTCGAAAATAATCTAAAGTCTTTCTCATATTAATTAATAAAGGCAAAAGTTGCCAAGTCTAAGTTAGCCATATGACATTAAAATTTTATTAATAAAATTTTTAATTGTTTTTCTTTTGACTTGTCTCTTCAACTTCCTCCATCACAACTCAAGGATCATCAAATTGACCTTCTGTAAAATTACACGGCACATCGAACTAAATTTGAGAAAGTGATAGAGAGTACACAACAGATAAGAGGAGAATTTAAAAAATTCTTTAGCTCCAAACAACTGATACAAAGATGGCTCTATCCACCCGTGCGCTTCCACTGTGAAGCTTATATGGTTATCTAGACAAAAGGCGAGTGAAGAGCTTAAGGCTAGCTGGAATAGCTATGACTGGCTGAAAGATAGATAATGGATGGATGTGAAGGGGCTTAGCTTTTATAGCCCGCGAAGGCGGTTAGGTTGGCCTGATCGACCTACCGTATGAGCCTCCACTAGTTGGCCATGGAATATTCCCTTTACTATTAGACCGAGGGCGCTGCCCACGGACCCCCGCCAGGGGCTGCTTTCGCAGCCCCCCAAACCCCAAAATAGGGGCCCCTAATAACTCCCTTACCCCGCAACTCGATGCAATGTGCCTCGAGTTGCTACCAGCTTAACTACTCTGTCTAACCCAAAGATTAGACCCACAATGGTCACCTTTTTGCCATTCGGTCACAAAGACCTCATCTATAACATACAAGTTAGGACTCAACCAATATCTAGGCTCACATATGGCTTCTCCTCATAATGGGGGCCTTACAACTTTGAGCACCATGGATCATTGGTGGCATCTTATGAGGGTAAGACATTGACCATATCTAACACATTCTACTTGGTAGCCAACCTCCTTATAAAGGTCCCTATCTCGCCATAATCAAGTAGAATCAAAAGAAATCCAAAAATAAGTTGAAGAGCTATTAAATAAAAATTTAATTTGACTTGGCAGTTCACCTTTTGGAGCTTCCGTTCTTTTAGTAAAGAAAAAGAATCAAACCTATCATATGTGCATAGACTACAGAGCTCTAAATAAAATTACTATTAAAAATCGATATTCAGTTCCTTGTATGAATGATTTATTAGAAAAATTGCAAAGTGTTACTGTATTTAGCAAGATTGACCTTAAGTTCGGCTACCATTGAGTCCGCATGGCTATACTTGATATTTATAAAACTATTTTTAAGACCCAATTTGGCCATTACAAATTTTTAGTGATGCCCTTCGATCGTACTAATGCACATACCACTTTTAGTAGAATGATGAATCAAATTTTTGTACATTTTCAGCATTGTATTATTGTCTTTTTTCACAATATCCTTGTTTTTAGTAAAACTGAAAGAAAATATGAAAATCATTTATCTTTAGTCTTTAGTTTACTAAAGAAAAATTAGCTTTTTGTTAATCCAGAAAAGAATACTTTCTTTCAAATAGAAATTGAAATTTAGGACATATTGTGTCTACTAAAGGAATACAAGTTGATCCATGCAAAATTGAGGCTATTAATACATGGCCTACACCCAAAAATGTGCATGAAGTCCGTTCATTTTTAGGACTAGCCAATTTTTATCGTGAATTTGTTAGAAATTTTTTATTACTTGCTTTACCATTAACTTTGTTATTAAAGAAATCTGTTGTATTTCATTGGAGCAGCAACCAACAATGATCCTTTGATTTACTAAGGCATGCATTAACTCATGCACCTATTTCACAACCCTCTAATTTCAATAGACCATTCTTTCTAGTCATTACTAACGGTAGTGGTTCTTGCATTGGTATCATATTGATGCAAGAAGATAGCCATCCAATTGTGTACTTTAGCTGTAAATTGAAACCCTCTGAACTTAAGTATAGTACATATATGACAAGGAACTTCTATTGATGTAAGATGACAATCCAATTGTGTACTTTAGCTGTAAATTGAAACCCTCTAAACTTAAGTATAGTACATATATGACAAGAAACTTCTAGCTGTAGTACATGCATTATGAATATGAAAAAAAAATTAATGGGTTCAAAATTTATGATTAAGACAAATCAACAAAGTATCAAACACTTCTTTCTCAACCATAAATTTCTGATATGCATATTAAATGGGCATCTTTCATTCAGTCTTTCCATCTTTTCATCCAGTATCAACCCTCGTAAAGAAAATGTTGTAGCTAATGCATTAAGTCGTAGACCGTTTGTAAATAATAATTTTGTGCTTTCTACATCTTCATTAGATGCTATGAAAAATACTTATTTGTATAACTCCGATTTTTATGATGCTTGGTTGAATTTGTTTCAAAATCAATGGATTCATGCTAATAATTTTTATGTCTTTGATGGATTCCTCTTTTATGAGAAACGTTTGTGTATTACTTACCCATTTCGTCATTTTGTTCTCCAAGAAGTTTACGATCCACCTTATATGGGTCATCGTGGTATCGTTTCTACTCTTCATAATTTACAAGAGGATTTTTATTAGCCTCACATGAATCAAGATGTTTTTGCCTTTGTTTTTGAATGTCTTGTTTGCCAATGCATTAGAAGACATCATGATAAGTAGTATGGTTTGTTAATGCCTTTACCTATTTCTAACTCACCTTGGGAGCAAATTTCAATGGATTTTATTATTAAAATAATATACTTTGGATTATTATCGATAGACTTAGTAAGAAAGTATATTTTGTTCCTGGTAAGAAAACTTTAATTACTTCATAAGCTACTAATCTTTTTCTTAAGCATATCTTTGTACATCATGGTCTACCAAACATTATTGTATCTAATCATGATCCTTGTTTTTGCAATAATTTTTGGGGGATAAATCTATTATCTAACCTTGGTACTAAAATTGATTTTAGGTCAGCCTTTCACCTTGAAACTAATGGCGAAACTAAAGCTATTGATAGCATCATTCTTGCTTTAATTCGTGCATATACTATCTCTTCACCTAGCACATGGGTTCTCAACATTTACATCTTTTATAATTTATTTACAACAATACACCTCATTCTGCCACCACCAAATCACCTTTTGAAATTATCTATGGTAGCAAAATGCCAACACCAACATTTCATTTAAGTCAAAAAGTATCTTCTGCTAATGATTGGGTACATACTCATTCCACTATTTTTAACAAGTTAAATAATTGATTACTAAGGCCCAACAATCCTATGTTCAACAAGCTAATAAGAAACGTGAAGCTATGTGTTTTAAAGAAGGCGATTATGTTTGGTTGTGAATTGAGAAATGTAGATTGCATGGTGTTGAGAAGAATCCTAATGTTAAACTTAAACCTAGATTTTATGGACCTTTCAAAATTCTTCATTGTATCAATGCTAATGCTTTTAGATTAGGATTGCATGCACAACATTGGAAAATTCATAATACCTTTTATATTAGAATCCTAATGTTAAACTTGTACCTAGATTTTATGGACCTTTAGAAATTCTTCATTGTATCAATGCTAATGCTTTTAGATTAGAATTGCCTGCACATTGAAAAATTCATAATACCTTTCATACTAGTCTTCTCTGTCCATTTAAAGGATCATTGCTTGCCTATCCTATGTATATGATTATCCACCATTGCTTAAAGATGATTGTGAGCTTTTGATTCTTGAATCTATTATTGATATTAATTATATGACCACCAATACTGGCAATACTTATCCTCATCGCTATCTTGTAAAATTTCAAAACCATCCTATTGAGGAAACTCAATGGATGATTACACGTGCTTTGCATGGTTCTCCACATTTATTAACTCCACATCTAGCCCATAGCAATTGAGGACAATTACTATCCCACCTTGGGGATATGTTGCCAGGTGGCACCTACACAAGGGGATGAGTGCCTTCAATGGTTCTCCCTTGTGTGCACGTTGATAGGATGAGTACCTTGAATGATTCTCCATTAGGGCGAGGTACATTCCTAAGAGCGAATTATTTTTCATCTTGGGCAAAAGGTTGATGGGAATGCCTGTCATTTCTAGGCGTAAAACTTCTAGGTGTGAACATGGTTGAAGTTGTACGTAGGTGATGCCACAATATTCATATCTCAAGTGCTAACATCTATGTGATTTTATTATTTAATAAAATTTAAATGATTATTTGATTTATTATGGCTAGCTCCATTTATTTGGCTAATTAGTTTTCTAACATGATTTCTTGAATTTTTTACAGCTAATGTGTAGAGAAAGATGAATTTGATACATGTGGCAAGTGCAATTTATTTCAAAGGCTTCTTCATTGAATTATTTAAATAGACACACCGTCGTTTATTCTAAGACATGTGTACATCCTCTTTGTAAATATTTATTGATATTTGAGATTTTAGAAAGATATTTTAGAAATATGTTATGGCTCTCAGTAGTTGTGAGTTGTGTAACTAATTGTAATCATTTATTCCGTTAACTTAAATTCTTTTATCAAAGAGTGATTGTAAAGGGCCTATCTTTAGGCAATTCAAAATTCATTTTAACATTATAAATACAACATGGAGGAGATGCCTACTCCATATAGTAGAAAAATTACACCCAATAGTGTGTCACTTAATTTTACTTTACTCTTCTTTAAGTCTATTTTGAGTTTATGAGCCGTGCTTCCATTTTCATAAGAAAAAGAGAGTGAGGGAGAGCTTCTTCTACTCACTACGCATAATCTCGTATCCAATTTTTGCAACAAGTACCTAGGGCATGGCATGACATCATTGGACAATATCTTGTCAACACTGGATTTCATAGAGCATAGGTTGATCACTCAATCTATGTATGTGAGAGTGATGCAGGTATTATGGTCATTACTATATATGTGGATGAGTTGATCATTGTGGATCATTACTATATATGTGGATGAGTTGATCATTGTGGGTAATACTAAGATAGAGATTGACAATGTAAATGGTCTCCTCAAGGCCCAGGGGGGTCCACTAGGGTTTACTGTATGGTACCATGTGAGTGTAAGAGAGGGGGGTTATTCAAGGGAAGGAATGTACATTTTATAAGGTAAGGTCCCATAAATAGGGGGTAGATAAGGGATATTTTCATATATTTCTTGCACGCAGGTGACGTCTCCTTATTACTACTAGTGAATCATCATGTGCCTCAAGGCTGACTTCGAGATGAAGGATTTAGGAGAGCTGTGCTACTTTCTCGGCATAGGAGATAGTCAGGACTCTAGAGAGTATATGGTTATCATAGAGACAATATGCATTAGATATGTTGAAGAAGTATGGTATGGATGATTGCAAGCCTATTTTTTTACCTTTGGATGTTAATGCTAAGCTTAGTGTACATGAGGGTGACTTGATTGAGGATGTCATTATGCATTGTAAGATTGTGGGTAGCCTTATCTATCTAATGATCACTAGGCCAAACCTAAACTACATAGTTGGCTTGGAGGGATAGTTTATGTAGCCTCCACGAAAGCCATATTTAGATGCAATTTAGCACACATTGCACTATGTCAATTCCACATTGGACTACGCCTTATTCTACAGTACAGGTGTACCATTGGAGTTACATGGTTACACAAATGCAAATTGGGATGGTGGTATTTCAGATATGAGATATACTAGCGGTTTTATGTTTTCCTTTGGGAGTACTATTGTTAGTTGGAGTAGTAAGAAACAACTAACAGTTGCCTTGTCTAGTACAGAGGTAGAGTATAGAGGTGTTACAATTGTAGCATATGAGGTAGCTTGGTTATGTAAGCTACTTAGTGATTTGGGGATGCAAGTGGATAAGAAGGTTATTATCTACTGTGATAACCTAAGTAGCATTCAATTTGCTAAAAACCCAGTGTATCATGCGTGTACCAAATACATAGATATCCATTACCATTTCATTCGGGGAGTGGGGTCTAAGAGGTGATATTGACTTGGTTTATATCAACATAGAGGATCAAGCTACTACTGACATTTTGACCAAGGCCTTGGGAGCTGAGAAGCTTTAACACTTCAAGACTACTTGAAGTTCACGAGCTCATGTTGAGCTTAAGAGGGAGTATTAAGATGTCAAGCTCTACAAGAGCTGGCATCCACTACATGCCTTAGTAATGTGGCACGATATGATTCATTGGCATGTCAGGTGACCGACATGAGGATGCACCAATGATTCTATAGTTGGACTACACCCACATAGTCCATCCTTGGTTATGGCACATTTATTGTGCCTCCTTCTCTTTCCCAGCAAGTTCACACTTAATGACCACATGTATATTTATTGTGGTACTTTCATATTAGTCTTTTATCATGTTGTAGACTTAATTTTTTTGAGTAGAAGAAGAAGAAAGAAAAAGAATAAGTTTCCAGCCCTATCTCTATGTGTGCTCAAGTCTCCATTGCTTTTCTATGTGTGTATGTGTGTGTGCGCTCTTGGGTACTTCACATCACTCCCCTATTGTATGTTTTCAATACACACATGGAATGTGAAAACAATGTGTGGCCTATATCTCGCATTCATGTTTCCTCCTTTTGGTGCTAAAGAGTTGCAGTGCAGATTCAGTGCTGTGCTATTGAAGGCTCCAACATAATCTTGGAAAAGCTCCACCTATTGTGTTTGGTTTGGAGACTAGAAAACTTGATTTCAAGACTTGGCCGGCCATGCTGAAAAGTTCTAGCCAGGGACTCAAACTTTGATTGGAACTCAAATGGGGCCTCAAACATAGATTTTAGATCAACCCCAACCATTGAGTGCTCCTATTATGTTTGGTTAGTAGACTAGCAAACTTGATTTCAAGACCTAGCTAGCTATGCTAAAAAGTTTCAGTGTTGTCTAGCATACTTAACTACACGATTAGAGTGGCAAGTGAATGTGCAGTAGAAGTTGGATGCCTTGCGTCGGGAAGTGGCGGCCGTGCACCAAGACAACAATATTTTATGCAAGCAGGTTCCTTGCCAAACTACAAAATTTTGAGAGAAAAGGCAAAGCCTTTTCACCTACCAAGCAGCATAGTTGAATTTTTGTAGAATCTATTCAGGGCCGACTGCATTACACTATGATAGAAGCTATTGTGCTATGCTCCCAATTGGTCGGGATTGAAGATGAGCGCGATGCCATGCCTATTTCCTTGGAGGCTCTAGAGTCTTTACAGCATCATTCCATGCTTAGCTACAAGAAGAGGGGAGGAGGTTGTATGATGTCTCCATGCCAAATTGCAAGATCCATGTGCTTAGTCGTCTCCCATTCCCTCAATGATGTAGACCTAGATGTGGATGCCCTGATATAGATTTAATATCTTTTGTCCATGGGTCCATTAGCTTAGCAGGTACCTACTTCTACTATAACGGTTCCCCCTACCTTGGTCCTTGCCTTATGCTTGATACTTACGTAGGTAAACTATTCTTATTTGATGCAATGCAACACTTAAACATATGCATTACTTAGCTGATTTGTAAATGTGTTTTATGTGTCTAATTTGAGGGACTAAATTGATTGTTTTTAGCATTTTACATTTATATAGGAGTCGTCATTCATTATAGTTATGGGTTTTGAGATTCAACTCTTATTGTTTACAGGATTCAAGAGTCTATATAAAGTTAATCTTCTTCGGCCTATTGATTAACAATTATCTTTATATTGACACCATGGCTATGATTTAAATCCAGCTATGTAGTATATACCCCACTATAATCTTTCTATGAGGGTTCTTAAGAGAACTTAACCATAAGATTTTGGGGGTTGGTAGTTGATAGGTGTTGGAGGGAGATGAGAAAGGCTTGTTTGCACATGAGAGTATGCGTCCTCTCATAAGATTTTCAAACTAGATAACACGGATCAAAGCCCACTACAAATACAGAATGAGCTCCTTGATTCATTTCAAATGGCCTCTACCTTGACACAACCTCATCTAACTAGCTCATGTGAGTACTCTTTAAGAAGCAACATGAACCATGACAAGGCCCCTTTGAGTATACATTACATGTTGTGGCCTCTCTTAAGGATACGTCCTTGTGTCCAACCACTACATCCTACTTTTCTACTAAAGCTTACACTTCTTCCCTCCTCTCAAGTACTATGGGAATTGGGAAAGGCGTATCCCAAAGTTCAAAAGGAACAATGAATCAATCATGAAAAAATTGATACTTTAGTATTATTCTTAAAGTTGCTTTGACAGGCATCCTCACCAAAGAAAATAGAAGGATCTTGTAAGCGTGACAGCAAGTCTCATGACTGCTTGTCATATGACGCTGAGAATTCTAGGCTATGTTTGCCTCTCTCCTGGTGAGGAGACACAATGATGCACTCAATTATGGCAGTTGTGGCTGTATGGATCATCTCCATCGCCCCCAGCACTACAGTGTGCACTCCCTTGGTGGACTACAGAGACTCCACCCTCCCAATTTAGCTCAGGGTTGAGAGCCTGCTAGCCCGCATGGCCCTCCCTGAGAAAATCGGGCAAATGCTGCAGGTCACACGCTCTACCGCAGCCCAGGACCCCTCTCTCATCACACATTACTTCATTGGTAAATCTCTTTCTCTCTGAATTTGTGTGATTGAATGTATCCACATGCTTGCAGTGCAATTACAGTAGTTCATTGGTAAATCCCATTCCCTCTGTGAATTTCTGTGTGATTGAATATAATGCATTCACGCGCATGCAGTGTAATTACAGTACTTTATTGGTAAATCCCATTCCCTCTGTGAATTTCTGTGTGATTGAATGTATACACATGCATGCAGTGCAATTACAGTACTTCATTGGTAAATCCCATTCTCTTTGTGAGTTTCTTATGATTTAATGTATCCATACGCATGCATTACAATTACTGTAGAAGGCTCCGTGCTTGCATATTGTGCGATTTTGTGGAGTTTCAGAGGGGTTTGATGCTCTACACACATGGCTGTTCCTAAAACATGTGGGAAACTGAACATAATCAGATGAGTGTGCCGTTGATACAAGCTAGTGTCTGCAGAATGTGTTTATCATGTGGCTGAATTAAGCTTTGCTAACGTATGCATGAATATAGCTCGTCATAGCTTGCTCCTATACTTCCTGCTCACATGGATGTCCAATGCATCCAGGAAGTGTGCTGAGTGGTGCAAGGAGCCCTGCCCCCAAGCCATTTGCATCCTCGAGTGAATGGGCAGACATGGTGGATGGTTTTCAAAAGCAAGCTTTGAGAACCAGGATAGCAATCCCCCTTCTGTATGGCATCGACACTGTACATGGGCATAACAGCGTATTTGGAGCAACCATCTTCCCTCACAACATTGGTCTGGGATGCACCAGGTAGCAGTGGCTAATCAGAACACTTTTGTTTACAGAACTCATTTCTCTTGCATGCAAGCAAGAGAAAAGCTCTACATTTTGTCTTTAATCTACCAGAAACAAGTGAGAACTTATGGTGGAGGTAAACATCTAAACAACATGCAAAGTAGCCTCCTTTGGCCACAAAGCTGGCCAAAACATCATAATATCTAAAGCAACATAATCCAAGAACAATTAGACTGAGCCTCTTTCAGCAAGACAATAGATCAAATGACCAGCGCCTTAACGAGTCCCTGAGAAGTTTGAGCACTCTCAGTTGGGCAGACGTTACTTCATAACAGACTTTTTCTCTCAACATGTGCATCAGTTAAATCCACACATCTGAGCTTCCATAGTTGCATGCAATAAATGTTCAAAAAGGCATCTGCATGTGGCTAATCTAGTATGCTGTATCCTATACATTAAGTTAACCACATTTCCGTGCATATATCAACTCAAAAATATATTCTTCTGACAGAGATCCTGATCTGATAAGAAGAATAGGTGCTGCCTCTGCATTGGAAGTCAGGGCCACTGGAATCCCTGACATCTTTGCTCCATCCCTATCTGTAAGATCTCAAGGTTGAGAGTAAGGATTAATGAAACACTAAAGATCTTAACAAATGATGATGTTGTGTAGGTTTGCCAGCATCCTAGCTGGGGCCGCTGCTACAAGAGCTTCAGCAAGGACCCTGAACTTGTCAAAAATATGACAGAAGTAATCATTGGCCTACAAGGGCGACCATCAAAACCTGGGTATCCTTCCACAATAGCTCAGTAAGTTGCAACTTTGCAGGTAATAAGTATAAGCAAAGTGTTCCTTTTTCATATTGAAAACTTGTAAGTTGCTACTTGCCTTGCTTCAGAAATAAGGTGATAGCAACTGCAAAGCATTATTTGGTGATGGAGGAACTGTAGGAGGCATGGATAAGAACAATACCGTGAACAGTTTCAAAAGACTGGCTGATATTCATTTGGCACCCTACTTGGAGGCCATTGCCAAAGGATTGAACTCTATCATGGTCTCTTACTCTAGTTGGAAAGGAATTAAGATGCACGGGAACCGCTTTCTACTCTCACATGTTCTTAAGCACCAGCTGGGTTTTATGGTATAACACACTGCATGTTTTATGCTAAAATGCTTACCACCAGTAATTAGAAATTCCAAGATACTGCATACATAGTGGACTCACTGAACTTATCTAGTTGTGGATGATAACAGGGTTTTCTCATCTCAGACTTCCGAGGGATTGATATGTTAACCACCCCTGCAGATGCTAATTTCAGCCACTCTATCAATACTGCCATTAATGCTGGTATTGACATGGTGAGGCACTTCTGTTCCTTGGCCAGTCGGATTGACAAAACATGCCACATGCCATTCTGATGTGCTAACTCTGCAGAAAATGTATTTTATTTTTTCAATGCCCTGCAGGTAATGCAACCCATCAGTATTCAGGCATTTGTCAGCAATATGACAGCTTAAGTTCATTCAAGCCAGATATCTATGAGAAGAATCAATGATGCTGTGCATCGAATCCTAGGTGCAAAGTTCCGTACAGGGTTATTTGAAGCACCCATGGCCACACACCCATACTTGAACATGGTTGGAGCCAAGGTATAAGAGCCCTTCTGCCACACTATGAACCATTATTTAGCCTACTCAAGCTATATTTGGATTCAATGTGTAGGCAGGCACACAGGCAGCTTGCAAGAGAAGCAGTAAGAAAGTCATTAGTGCTATTGAATGGAAAGTCCCCACATAGACCACTTCTGCCACTTAGCAAGATTGCCCATAGAATTCTTGTAGCAGGCAGCCATGCAAATGATATAGGTAACCAATGTGGTGGCTGGACGATTGATGTGGATGGTGCTAGTGGAAACATCACCAGAGGTACTGTAACATCTCCAAGCACAGCACCCCCTCTCCTTTGTGTGCACACACATACACATGAATGTGTGCATGTGCACAATGTAGGCCTGTGATAGATGTTGGGATGTCTTGAGGACATGGCGGTCATCGTCACTGTTCAGGTGCTTACTGCATTTCATTTGGGGGATGCGTAAATATGTCTAAGCAACATATTCTAAGGGAGTATTGGGCTCTTATGGTGATGATGCAGGATAGTGCTAATGAGGGTTCGAAACCAGGCACTTTTCAGCAATGTGGACATGGGCCAACTACCAATCGGGAGGGAACTGGAAAACTGAGTGGCAACCTCATTGGCACCCCAATCACAAGAAGTTTTTGACATTTTCCCATGTGGTAAAAGGGGATCTTTTCCCTTTTTTTCCCCACAGTATTCAACATCATGAGCTTCTGCTTGGGAGGCAGCACATACCTAGCTAGGTGTGGGTGAGGGCAGGGGACTACCAGCCTGGGGGCGGTGGGCAGCCCTTACCCCCAACCACCCCTAGCTAGGTGTATAGACCCTCACAGAAGCTCATGATGTTGTCGTAATTCACAATGTGAAAATTTGTCGAAAACTTCTTGTGGATATTTATCCTGGGCTATGCATATACAGTCTGTTATCAGTCTAATGTTACTGTTCTACATGAGGTGTGATATTCTATCATGAGAATTATGCCTGCAGGGACCACACTTCTTCAAGCTGTACGAAAAACGGTGAGCCCTTTGACTGAGGTCGTGTTCGAGAAAACAGTGAGGAATACTTCCCTGATTGGGACAGGGTTTTCTTTGGGAATAGTGGCCGTGGGCGAGCTGCCATATGCAGAGTCAGGGGGAGACAACAAGGACCTAACAGTACCTGAGGAAGGCCTAGGCACAATGACGCAGGTGTGTGGCGCCATGGAGTGTGTTGTGATCCTCATGTCAGGGAGGCCTTTGGTGGTGGAGCCTTACCTGCCCATCATGGGGGCCCTTGTGGCCGCCTGGCTTCCCGGAACAGAGGGTGGTGCTGGCATCACTGACGTCCTCTTTGGAGACCATGATTTCAGTGGGAGACTGTCAAGAACTTGGTTCAAAAGAGCCAGCCAGCTCCCCATGAATGTGGGTGACTCCCACTATGATCCCTTGTTTCCTTATGGATTTGGCCTGTCCATGAGATGAAAGCCAGCAGAGACACTCTCAGACAAGATGCCCTTCTTACTAATCACAGGGGCCTTTTTTAATGAGGGGTAAGGGTTATATATTTGACAACACTGAAGTAAAACAATATCATGAGGGCTAAAGAGAGAGCATAACAACCTGCAATAATGGGTAGATGCAGAAGTTTGAAAATAATGAGCTACGTCAAGTTCCACACAGCCTAGGCTGGTGGTTGCGCCTTGTATTAGCAATCTTTCTCTTTCTTTCTCATTTATTCCCCCCTCTTGCTCCCTCCCTCTTGGCCTCTTATGCTCCCACGTGTCAAGATGAAAGGTTCTTTTTGGTGTATAATGGACTAGGGAAATTGGAATAACACTTCTTGTTTTGTAATTTATGTTCTTAATCAATTATGCGAAAGTAATGTAGTACTTAAATGCACTTATTCTTTCTTGGTCATTGTTCAAATCAACTCTATAAAATATTCTTCTATATCCTTCATAATATAGAATGCAATTCTTTACCTAGCTTATTTTGTAGCCTACTCAAAAGCCTACATGGTAGTAGTATGATAATCCCACATCTTCTCTCCGTATACATTGAAAAAAGCTAGAGTCTCAAAGAAAAGTGTCCAAAAATAGTCAAAAACCCTTTGAGATACTCTCACTCCGGAGGCTACCAGGTAATAGCTATCTTAAACATGAACTATTATCTATACATGGGCCATTGACAAAGAAAGGGTGGGAGGTGCTCTCTCTCTACCATTGATAAAGCAAGGGTGGGACATTCTATAAAACCCCCCCCCTTCGCGCCCCCATAACGCACATATACTCAATCACTCACTCAACATGACATAGAAAGCTAACACGACATATGAGAGCAAGGTATACTCTTGTATTATTCAATGAAAGAAACAGTGTAACATAAGCACATCCCATGTCTACATCCTCGGGGTTCACCAATAGGTATAGGGAATCACACGTAGAGTGGAAACCAAGCAGGGCTCAAGCACATCCCATGTCTACATCCTCGGGGTTCACCAATAGGTATAGGGAATCACACGTAGAGTGGAAACCAAGCAGGGCTCAAAGTCACTACTACTCTCTATATAGGTGTTTCTGTAGGCAATGCCATGCTATACCTACAAAGCCCTTACGCTCAACCTCGCACAATGGATTGTTATCCTTAGAAATCTAAATGTTGTGTTCATTAACTCATTCCAGGGTCTAAATATAGCTTGTACTAGCAAGTTGGTCAGTGTTTGTCAGGTCTAGGACTAGACTCATTAGCGTGGTCTTAACATAGCCTTTTCTATCAAGATGGTTAGTGTTTACCCCACTATGACTTGGGAGTCTTAGCATAACATTTTCTATTAAGTTGGCCATTGTCTGCCCACTAGAGTTGCTCTTATTAGTTCTCTTTATGTCTACCTTTGACTCAATTACATTGGAGGAATGAAGGCTTCAAAAACCTATGATAATCTAAGGCATGACTTAAGGTACATTGGAAGTATTGTTGGTATTCTTCTTGAGCCAGATGGCGAATGTCTCTTTGCCACATTCACAAGCCTCTACTTCCGAAATCCAAGTGACTTCTTTGAGAAGATGCCCTCTCCACTTAGAGAGATACTTCGAGTAATCCTGGTATTCCCAGTGCTAAAGGATCGCTTCTACTTTGAAAGGGTTGTTGGAATGAAGTAGTGAAATGTACCACCCCTATTGAGTATATGGGTACAACCTGTGTAGAAGGTGTGTATGGAAGGCATTGTGTATGTAGATGCTCTTTGATAAGCCGTATAGGTGATCTCATTCAGAACTTGGGTGATATGGTATGGACTATAATACCACTCGTCGTGAACTTGGGGCTCATATTCTTTGGCAAGGACATATGCTTGGAATTGACAATGACCATATCTCCCTTAGTGAATAGAATTGCTTTGTGCTGCTTGTTGGTTTGTTTAGTCATGATGATGTTGCTCTTTTCTAAACTCTGCTCGGCTGCTGCATTTCTCTCTCTCCATTTCCTTAAGAAGTATTCTACATCATAATCTTCTTCTTTGGCAGCTCTTGAGGCTAAGGTCAATGGTGTGATGACTTCTTTCCTCGTGGCTAACTCAAAGGGGGTGTAACATGTTGTTGAATGGATTGAGCTATTGCAGTGGAGCTTGAGCGCATCAAGGTACAAGGCCCAATTTTTTTTATCCACCTAGGCATAGCTTTTGAGATAGGCTACGTCATTGGCATTCAATGGTGGCTTGGTAGGTATAAAGTGTGCTTGCTTGGAAAAATAGTCCACCACTACAAAGATGATAGTGTTAGGATAAAAGTTTGGATAAGATAAGGATAGGAAAATATGTGGACAAAAGGATTCCATAGTTATCCACCTTGTAAATATCTCAGATATTTAGAGAAGAAGCTCACCTACCTCATTTAATGTACCATGTATATATACAGCTACTAGCAATGAAATGATAAACTATAGTTCACTTCATTTTCTACATTGTCTCTATCTCTTTCTCTTATTGTGTATAGTGTCCTTTCATCTACAAATCCTCTAATTCCTAGTTTTCACTACATGGTATTAGAGCCCCATGTCCTAGTTCTCTAACTTATCACATTCTCCTCAAAATCACAAACTATTAGTCCTCCTTTACTCTCATTCTTCCAATGGCTCTCATCAATGCCACTACCTCTTACAATGACACATCAAGATCGACAAACTCAATGGCAACAACTATCAAGTATGGAAGCTAAGTATGAAACTTTACCTATCTGAAGTGAACCTATGGAACATTATCAATGGCAAGGAAGATTGCCCTGAACAAAAAGGAGCAGGTAAGGAAGATTGGATGCAAAGAGATGCAACTGCAAGAATGGAAATACTTGTCCATTGTGGAGATTGACAAGTACAATTGGTAAGAACAATACCCATTGCAAAAGGTATTTGGGATTTCTTCAACAATACCTATGAACACACAGATATTGTTTATCAAATGATCATGTTATGAAAACTATCTACTGCCACTATGCATGAAGATTAGTCTACCACTAAGTTCTTAGAACAGTGGCAATCCTTGCTAGATGAAACCATAATATCTGGTTTAGTCATCTCTGAACTACAAGACATGTTGCTCCTCTTCTCCTTGCCTCTATCGTGGAGAGTTTTTATTACTACTCAAACCTCCACTGATAAACTCAAGCTTTAGCACTGATTAATAGAATCAAGCAAGAGCAAGTCATGAGAGATACTCTTTCTACTTCTTCTACTCAAGAATCCAAGGCCTTAGCTCTAACTACTTACAACCCAAAACATCTTCATAAAAGAGCTCAACCCCTAAATCATCAAAAGCCCAAGTTTTCTCCTCGGTCTAACTTCAAAGGAATTCTTGGTAATCCTCAATATAAGCCTAACTCTTACCAGTCATTTCAATCCCTATCCTTAACTAGAAACCCTCATTATCATCTCATATGTAATGTTTGTAAACGACAATGTCATAGCGAAAAGGACTGTTGTAAAAAAAATAGATTCAACAAACATCACTCAAAAGGTCAAGCTCATTTTGTTAGCATTGGCAATTATGACATAAAATAGTAACCATAGATTATCTCAGCCTAGCCACAAGTGTTTGGACACCTTCCTCAAACTCCAAAGAAGAATATACATGGTTCCTAGACTCTAGAGCCACTCACCTTATGAATTTTCATAAAGAATGGTTGGTAAACTTCAAAGAGATGTCTACTCCACTTAGTGTTGCCATGGGGGACAACAACATTCAACAAGCTTAGGGCTACAGAACCATTCAAGTGGAGCTTCCCTCCAATTGCATAATCAAGGTATATAAAGTTTATTATGTTCCCAACCTTAAGAAAAATCTATTAAGTATTAGTGAGCTCACTTCTCAATCCTCTCTCACTACTCACTTCCATAAAGACAATTGCATCTTGCAACTACTCTCACATTCTCTCAAACTCACTTGCCAAAGCTAGGTCGACTTTACACACTTGGCTATTCACTTCTACAACCTTCTACAAATGCTTTTGCTAACTTCAGCTCACTCACAAGTACATGACAACACGCTCTCCTATGGCACTCTCGACTTGGTCATGCCTCTCAAAATGTTCTCCAACAACTTATTCATAAGAAACTTGTCCTCGGCATTCCACCTTTCCTCTCTCAACTTCCATTTTGTCAAGATTGTGCTCTTAGTAAAGCCACAAATCTTCCTTATCCCAAATCCTACTCCATTACAACTCAACCTCTTTAATTAGTACACTTCGACATTTGTGGTTCTATCAATCCTATATCTCTCACTGAAGCAAAATACTTCATGGTGCTCATTGATGATTAGTCTAGATATACTGTGGTATATTTTCTCACAAGGAAGTCACAAATCTTCTCCAAGTTCCAAGAATACAAGGAAGCAGTTGAAAATAAGCACAAATTATGACTCAAAGCTCTTCATACAGAAATGGATGAGAGCACACATCAAGTGAATTTGAAGATTATTGCAAAATTTTTGGCATTCAACATGATCTTGCCATACCACATCATCCACAACAAAATGGAGTTGCTAAACGTAAAAATTGTACTCTACTGAATGCTACAAGAGCTATGCTATCACTAGCTCATCTTGGAAAAGAATATTGGGAACAACCTATACTAAATGCTACAAGAGCTATGCTATCCATGTTGTCCACCAACAGGTTCACTCCTCATACAACTCCTGAGAAATCAACAACTAAAGCCTCTTGTATCTCTCTCTACAATTCCCAATACTACCAGCTCTCTGACTGAATGTTCAGAACTATACATATCTCAATAGTCCCAAGCTCCTATTATTCCATTTTTCGAGGCACATAATCCTACTACTAAATGAGTCTCTATTAATCCACTCACAAATACCTCCTCTTCTTAGAAATCTTCTCCATTCATCCCTGAAGAGCTCCCCATTGAAGTTCCCACAGATCAAGCACCCTCAAACTCCCTTCCCAACCTTTGAAGGTTTGCTCGCATAGTTGCAATGTCCTCCATTTTAAGTAACTCTTCTCCTACTGCTCTCATTGTAACCACTCTCAAACCCCCATCTCCAATTTCCCCTTCTATGCCCATTACTCTCTTCAGCTCTTCTGACTTTAAGAATGATGAAGTTATCTCCCTACCAACTCCATGTTACAAGAGCTTGCATGACCTTCATCTCCAAGCCAACATTGCCCTTGGACAAGCTTGACAATTGCCTCAAAACACCATTCCTGAGCCACCAACTGCCCTTCCGTCACTCAAGCACTTAGGAGTCATGGAGCCTCTCAATGGCAAGCTAAAATGCTCGAAGAATACAAGGCTCTTCTTCAAAACAATACTTGGACATTGGTCTCGCTTCCTCCTAGAGAATCTGCAATCAGCTACAAATGGGTACTTTGCAAAAAGTTCAAACTAGATGGCACTATTGACAAATACAAAGCTTGTTGTAGCTCATGGTTTCAAAGAAATCACTATGGATGTACATTCTCTCCTATACTATCTTTGACCTCCTTACGTGTATTAGTTTCCATGGCTACTCATTTCAAATTTATTCTCCATCATGTTGATGTCAAAATTGCCTTCTTACATTGTCACTTAGATGAGAAAATCTATATGTCCCAATCCCCAAACTTTGTTGATGCAAAATTCCCTACTCACGTCTGTTTATTGCATAAATCCCTCTATGGCATGACACAAGCACTAAGGCAATGGTACACTCACATTCATTCTCACTTAATACACCATGGCTTTAGACGGCTCAACACTAATCATAGCATTTATATTCTTCTTCAAGGCAACATGGTTATTATCCTAGGCCTCTATGTTGATGACATTCCAATTCTCACCAACTCTCCTCAGGCCATGTCCAAAGCCAAATCCATTATATCCTCCCAATTTTCTATAATAGATTATGGTCCTATGCATTATTGTATTGGCATTGAAATTGAACTATCACCCACATTTATCAAAATGCATCAACATACCTATATTAAGTCTATTCTCTCACATTACTCCATGCTCCGCAATAACCCCATGGTCACTCCACTTGCTCAAAGTTTCAAACTAAATCCATCCTCATCTCACTCTCTTTCAAATGAGCAGGCTCATGAAATGGAAACTATTCCATATATGGAGGCACTGGGATATCTCTAGTATCTAATTACTTGTACTCGTCCAGATTTGTCTTATGCAAGATGTATTCTTTGCAAAGCCATGCATCAACCCACTTATGAGTGTTGGAAGCAGCTGAAACATATCTTAAGATCCTCAAGGCCACATCTCATGTGGGGCTATGTTTTACCAAAGACAACAACGATTTTCTTTTAAGAGAGTATTCAGATGCAGATTGGGTGGCGATCTTGCTACCTGAAGATCTCTCATTGGTTTTATTGTTGCTCTAGCAGGAGGTCCTATCTCATGGAACACCAAACAACAACACTCAGTAGCACTTTCTACTACGGAAGCCAAATAGGTGGCATGCATCATGGCTGCCCATGAAGTTATTTACCTTAAGAAACTCTTGGAGGATATCAACCTCAGCAAATTCCAATCTTCACCAACAACAAAGCATGTATCTCTGTTGTTCAAGGCCCTAAATTAAGTCTCAAACTCTGTTATATTGATATGAGATATCATTTTGTACGCAAATTAGTTGAAAATTCCCATATCATCCTTCAATATGTACCATCATGTGATAATGATACCGATTTCCTCACCAAATTAGTTCACCACTTGAAGCATAAAATTGCCAGGAAAATCCTTTGCATGCTTTGATGGGGAGGGAAAAATACTCTAGTTGAACTGAATGTACTCTTTTTTTTTTTTTGGAAATTTCCTATGGAATCTGATCCGGGTTTTTTACAACCCGGATTATTACCACAAAATTTGGCCAAAGCCCCTATCAAGAGCTTACCATATCACTTTGGGTTTACTCTTCAAGCACTAGGTATGCTACATTGCTTCTCGATTATGATAACTCTAGCAAATGGGGGGAACAAGTTCTTAGGAGACATGTCAATGTAAAGGGTAAAAGGGATGGTTATCTTAGTGAAGATGAAAATGGATTACACCTAGGAGTTGAGTGAGTGCATATATTTTTTCAAAGGACTAGCCTCCAACTACACATGGGCTCCGTCTGCATCACTAAGATTTGGAATCTATCACCATCATTAGAGGACACCTCACCCTAGCACACAAGTCAATATCCACATCATGGTGTCACTTGGATCTTGCACAAAAGCTTACAAGCATGGACCCCTTTTGTCACATGCTTATATGTATTTATATATATATAGGGGACTAAAGTCAAAGCAGCTTTTGGAAGCCGTTTTTTATAATCTCAATAACCCCCAAGGAAAAGCTAATTTCAAGAAAATTCTCGCGTTACCCGATCGGTTTCGACCTGGTCTACAAAGTTGCAGAAGAAACTTTTTTCAGATTCTTCACGGATTTGAAGTTACGAAGGCGCAGACTGCTGGCTATATGCAATTTGCTTCTCTCTTTCACCACACCAACTTTCCACTCTATCCTTCTTGTAAATATATTATAATAATGTGCTTTGGGCACCCACCTCTTGTAATCTAGCTCCATTTCTCTATTTTGTCTGCCATCACCCTTGGCTTTTTGCATGATGACCAAGGTGGGGACTTGTCCCATCCACTATTCTCCATATTTTCAAAGATGCCATACATCATATAGGATTATGTTAATCAAGAAGATTAGCTTAATCTAATCCCTCATGGAGGCTATATAAAGAGCCCATGGAGAATGAAGAAAGGAGGGAGGACAATGACAAGCCCATGAGAGTACTCTAGAATACCCTCATGCTAGTCCATCTCTTTGAGGTGAGCTATGAGTGAGTTCTTTTATTATGTAGCATAATGGCAAGCTTCCTCTACCTCTTCTCCTATTATCTCCCTCTCTTCTCATCTTCTCATTCCATGTAGCATAATGGCAAGCTTCCTCTATCTCTTCTCCTATTATCTCCCTCTCCTCTCATCTCTCTCTCTCATATTCTAATATGGTGTCTAGTACATATATTCTTTCTTGTAAATTTGTGTCTTGGTTCTCTTGATTCTCTTTGAGAAAAAGGATGTCCTAGCCCATCCTCCCTTTGGCTAGGTGGTGCCCCTCTTTAGTTCTCTTAGTGAGGATTGGAGGTTGGATGGGTAAGAGGCAACTCGTTCATCATTTCATCCCTCATTTTTGGTGCTCCCAGTGAGGTCATTCTCAATCACAATTCTCTACCTCCTTATGTGGGACGATACAACACATAGTGGTGCATCCTCTACAACAAGTTCCCCAAGTGGCTCTTAACGCCTTTGTTTTTGAAGCTGGTCGAAGTCCACGACTCCCACAATGGTCTCCCAAGGAAGCCCAAGAAAGGAAGTATGCCTATCGGATGACGGCACATATGCGCGTAAAAGGTGTTCACCTTAGAAATTCCATTCTCTCACAACAGAAAAAATCATGTTGCCATCAATTGCTAGGTTCTCATAATTGTGGTGAGTGTTTTGAAAACAAAGTAAAGGCCCTTCTGGGAGGTCCTCGTCTCCAAATCATCAAATCCCTCTCTCTCTCTGGTCTAATCCACATCAAAGGAGGACAACTATGCATGAACGGTGTGGAGTTTTGTAGAAGTGCAAAGTATGAAGACTACCTTCAACTGTTGTTAGCTCGAAGGTTGGGTGTGGTTGAAAAGGTAGCCATCACACCTTATGAAATATATGTCGCCAAGGATAGACACACTAAGGCAATAATAATCACTGGTGGTCAAATTCTCTGTATAGCAAAGCTGGTGGGTTCCAGAAAGAAACACTCTGGGAAAAATCCTTCATAATTCAAGAAAGTGCATTCCCTCTACTCCCTTAAGTAGTCTCCACTCATGAATAATAATAATGGCCCGAATTTCTACACCTTCCACCCTGTACAAAACATCCGAGTTAATGTATGCATCAATAGAAAATTTTTCTTCCAGCAACGCCTTGTCATATACTTTGGGGCTGAAAGATTAAGGGATATTCTTGTATCACCAGAACCTATAATCTTTCCAATGCTAGACTACAATGCATCCTTCAATGTACATGTCTTTATCTTATTATAATAGTTTCTCATGAATCACCACGAGTTGTATGGATCTATCCGTCCACTTGCTATGCAAACTGTGCATATTGTAGCCAGCACAAAGCTTAGATTCCAAGGCATTATTAGAAGTATACTGGGGCCTAGACGTTTTGCTGAAATCAATGCATCTGTGAACCCATTCATCCTTCCCCTCATAAAATACAACTTAAGTCTAGACGTTTTCATCTTTGTACTCTACTAAGGCAACATGGAATTTCCAAGTTTTTTTGGGCACAAAGGGGAGAAAGCTCTAGACTTTTTGGATGACTTAGAAATGGCCTTCCTAATCACAGGCCGAGATGACGAAGCACCAAAGTACGGGCCTTCCCTTTAGTTCTAAAGGGTGATGCTCGAGTGTGGTATCAAGCTCTCTCAGAGGCTACAAGGGGTAATTGGGAGGATCTCAAGACTGCATTCATGCACAAGTACCAAGATACAGAGCCACCTGAAGATATTTGGAGATAGCTCTTAGATCTTCGCCAAACCGTAGCAGGGGAGTACCAAGCCTATGAAGGCATGTTTATAAAATTGTGGGATAAATGGACAACCTCCTTAGCCGAGGGAGAAAGAGTACCTGATTGCCTTAAGAAATATTGTTTTCTAGCCGGACTCCATCCTCTACTAAGGGAGAAGGTCAACGGAAAGTTTCCCACATCCTATGAAGAATCAATCACTTATGCGAGGGAGAAAGATAGAAAATTGAAGTATTAAGCCCAGTTGAAGGGGGGAGTTGAGCCCATACAGGTTTTACCAACCATGCCAAGGCCTAGAGAAATAGCAGAGGCCCCACCTGAACCTGAGATACCATAGCAAGAGCTCCTACAATGCATTACTAATCAACTTGAAAGCCTTTCATTAAATTTGGTTCAAGGAGTGCGGCCCCCTCCCCTCATAAATGAAGGCAATCGAGGTCCAAGGAGGCAAGAAAGAGAGTATGTTTGCTATAATTGTGGGGAGACTGGCCATGGTATGTACTTTTGCCCTCATCCTAGGCGTTTTCCAGGAAATGGGTTCCAACCAAGAAGGAGGGGACAACAAGTGACACCACCTAGGGAAAGGTTTGTTCCACCGAATCCAGGGCCTCCACCACCGGTTCAAGTTCTCCAGCATCCTCGACCACTTGCAGAGGTGCCGACTAGCTACCAGAGAATCATGATGTCAGGATAATTAGTTTAGATGAGAGTGATGTCAAAGGGAAGGCCAAAGTAGTAGAGGTTGAAGCAATGCCGGTGAAGAAAGCCTGTAGAATTGAGAGAATGGAGCCTACACCACCAAAGGAGGTTGAAAATATGGAAGAGGAGACATAGTCATCAATGGCTGCAAAGACACGCAACAGTAAAAAGAGGAGGGCCCGCTCACGTCGACACATTGAGCCAGATGATTTTTCCCTGGGTAAAGGTACTAGAGTTTATGATTTGCTTGCTGATGTGAGGAATCAAGGGCCAAAAATTTCATGGCCACAATTACTACATCTATTTGCAACAATGCGGCGACAATGGTCCAAGATGGTAAGTATTAGACCCATGAAGAATAGACATGTGAATGCAATCCAGGCTAAAAAGATGAAAGATATTGTGCCTCTAGTGGAAGCCGAAATCAATGGGCAGAGAGTGTCAAAGACATATGTGGATGGAGGTGCAGAGATTTGTGTCATGACGGAAAAGTTGATGCATCGTTTGGGATTAGAGGTAAATGAAACTACTAAATTTGGGGCCAAAATGGCTAACAATGTAGTAGTAAATTGTTTGGGAGTTATAAAGAAAGTCAAGGTAAAGGTGTGTGGAGTGCAATTGGAGCTTGACATGTATGTGATGCCAGTGAAGGGAGATGGCTATTTGCTCATTCTTGGGCGACCATGGCTAATGGGAATGAAAGCCAGACAAGATTGGGAGACATGGGCTTTAGAGCTAAGGCCACAAAAGGGGCTGCAGAAAAAATGGAAGAGCACTATCTACAACATGAAGGAGGGCTGACAAGAGGATCTTGTGTTAGAGACCACCGCTGATGAATGGAGTTCCAGCGAGGGTTGGCCATCTATGACAGAGGAAGAGTCTTCTAATGAGGAGGAAGAAACTCTCTAGAAGTGATGGGGATTACATTAAAAGGGCCTTCTAGTAGTGAAATTCTATAGCAGCTTCCAAAGGTCGAGAATGAGGGGTTAGAAAAAATGTTGGCTAAGGATCTATTAGTTGAGGAGAAGGCAGCCTACATGGAAGTGGTGATAAAACACTTTGCACTTTTTATTTCTGATTATGAACACATCACAGGTGTGACAGCAGTACAACATCACATTCATCTAAAAGAGAGAGCATGGCCAGTGGTGCAGCAACTACGACGATTGGGAGTAGTTCAACAAAACGCTCTACTCACTGAGGTGCAACGACTTTTGAAGGCAAGCTTCATCTATCCAATAGGGGACTCGGAGTGGGTTTCACCTGTGGTGGTGATACCCAAGAAGAATGAAAAATGGAGGATTTGTGTGGATTACAAGCCGCTAAATGCTACAACAAAGAGAGATCACTTTCCTCTTCCCTTTCAGGATGAAATACTCAACGAGGTGGCCGGGCATGAGAGATACACTGTTTGTGATGGGTATTCAGGTTATTTCTAGATCCGAATAGCTGAGGAGGATCAACAGAAGACCACCTTCATTACACCTGGGGAGTGTTTTGCTCACAAAGTAATGCCATTTGGATTAACAAATGCCCCAGCTACCTTCCAATGATTCATGAATTATGTCTTCCAACCATATTTTGGAAAATCCATCAGGGTCTTTATTGATGATTTTTGTATTTATAGTTCTAAGGCTCTACATCTAGGGAAGGTGGATGAAGCTTTCAACTGCCTCACACAAATGGGGGCAGTTAAACCATGAGAAGTGCCGCATTGGCGAAAGCAGTGTAACTTTGTTAGGGTATGTCGTAAGTGAGAGGGGCATTGAAGCAGATCCAAACAAAGTTAAGGCCTTACTGGCGGTGCCATCACCATCTTCTGTGAAGCAACTAACCTCTTTCATTCAAAAGGTGCGATATATGGGGCGGTTCATTCATCTCCTCTCCCAATTAGTATTTCCACTGCAACAGTTAACCCACTCTGAGGAGCTCCTATGGAATGACGAAAGCGAAAGGTGCTTTCATGAGGTGAAGAAGGCTCTTAGCACCCTTCCTATAATTTTACAGCCTTGTTGGGATTAAGAGTTTTTTGTCAACGCGAGTTTTGGGAAAGATGCTCTAGGGGCATCACTAATACAAAAGGATGCTAAAACTGGCCTAATGAGACCGGTTTACTTTTCTAGTAGAGTAATGATAGCATCAGAACAAGGGTACAAGATGGTCGAGGTGATGGTTTTGTCTCTAATATTTACTGTAAGAAAGTTTCGTCCTTATCTTCTCCCTAGGCCATTCACAGTGATCACAATAGAAGAGCATTTTCCCTATGCCTTACAGCACATGGATGTTTTAGCCAGAATCGCTAAGTGGGTGATACAACTCCAAGAGTTTGACTACACCTTCAAGGTGGAAGATTCTACTCGAGCTTGCCTAGCTGATTTGTTGACCCATAAATGCCATCAAAAGAAGGAAAAGGAGAAGGGAAAGGTAAAAGAGGAGACACCTCCTCTTGAGGAGCCGCCACGGGTGGAGAATGCCCATGCCCTCTACTTCGATGGGGCCTACAAGCATATTAAAGACAGAGCGGCAACAGGGATAGTGGTGTTCAGTCCCAAAGGTGACAAACTTTATGGAGAAGCTATCAACTTGAAGGATGTCCATTCTAACAATGAGGCAGAATATCAAGCCTTGCTTTTAGGTTTGAGGTGGTCTCTCACATGGTGTCACTCGACTTAATGTTTTTGGGGATTCTATGCTACTTGTTAAGCAAATGAAAGGAATCTGGGCTTGTACAAATGATAACTTAGCAGTGAAAATGAGAGAAGCTAAAATTCTCATGAGAAAGCTACAGAAAGCCCAAATCTATTTTGTGCCAAGGCGCACAAATGGCGACGCAGATGCTCTAACAGCTGAAAAATTGAAAGAGGTAATGGTGGGCATCATTACAGTAAAGCTTCCCTTGTTTCAGGGTAAGTTTCAACTACAAGATGTGCTTTATTTTCTTGAGCATGGTGAGGCACCTACACATATGAGTAAGAGTGAGAAAAGGTGGCTGGCTACTAAGGC
Organism: Lygodium microphyllum; assembly: GCF_053477565.2. Taxonomy (NCBI): domain Eukaryota; kingdom Viridiplantae; phylum Streptophyta; class Polypodiopsida; order Schizaeales; family Lygodiaceae; genus Lygodium; species Lygodium microphyllum. Next base: position 10,235,780 of record NC_141143.1, read on the forward strand.
CACTAAATACTGCTTGATAAATGATATCTGGCAGTTGACACCATCATGGCTGGAGTCTTGATCTTGTTTGTAGCATGTCTTGTGTGATCTATTCTTTGTTTTCTGATTAGTAGTGCTGAATATAGTATATCTATGCTTCCATATGGTTGGTTCTGAGTTTCTATGATTTCTGGGTGTGAGATTAGGTATTTGCTTCATGAAGTATTCTCTGTCCTTTTATGTATTCTACATAGAAAGGGCAGAAACACTTTGGCGATCCTTCCATTGCCGTCTTGGAACCTCTGTGTTAAAACATGATTCAAAATGATGAAGGTTAAGCCCAGATGTTCAAAGTTGCTGCATGAAGTAACCGTTTTTTGCGTGAAGCAGAAGTTTTCTGCATGAAGATGAAGAACCAAAATCAAGACAATTCAACTCTTTTTATGTGGTTTTCTAATTCTGGATGCTGAACCATAGTCGAAACACTTTTCTTTGATGATATATATATGAAAATCTAGTTGCTTCTTGGAGTAGTGGTATATTGCTTCAAGCAGCATGATGCATATTAAGGGTTTAACTTTGAATTTCTGCATATATGTCAGCGAATTACCCATATCGATCAAATGTTATTCTAACCGAAGCAAATCCAGAGAATTACGGGAGTTATTGGCAGAACAACAGAGGGAGTTATTGCAGAATGACAGCCGGGAAGTAGGAGGAATTGACACCTTGGATGAGGAGGAGTTTCCATCTTTTGGAGAGGAGTTCCAGGATGTTGGTACCTCTGCTGGTACCACTACTGTAAATCATTCCCTTGCATCGTCCACCGAATCTCCCTCAAGCTCTCTTGAGGAAGCAAAAGGAGTACCTAACTTGCAAGATTTTTCAACTCCTCCGGATCGTGCAACACAACGATTACAACATTTGGTGTTAGGAAGTGCAGTCTTGTTGAGGAGACCAGTGGGTATGGCTAGGAAGTCTTTAACTTTTGATCCCTTGCCCCATTAAAGAAGAAGAAGTTCCGAACTATGAATCCCAATCCACCACTTAACCCTAAGGTTAGGGCATCTAAATTCTCAAGGAAGAAGAAAGAAGACCCGGATTGCCATGTCGCTCAGTTTGAGACAAGGTGGGTGGCCAGTGGCTTCAACAATATGTTTGGGGATCAAGTCAAATTACAGCAGTTTGTGGTAACTTTCAAGGGTAAGGCTATGGATTGGTATAGTACTTATGATGTTGGATAATTTACCACATATGGTGACCTTAAAACCGCTTTCTTAAGTAGGTTTAGAAAGCATAAGACAGCTACTGATGTGTTGAAAAGGTTGAAGCAGATCAAGTAGAAGACAATGTTAGTGTAGGATTATGCACAGAAATTTAAAAATCTATTAAACAGGTTGAATCAGGAAGATAGACCTTCTATGGAGTTACAATACTCTTATTTTGTTAAGGGTTTGGACAAAGCTATTGCAGCGGCAATTGCTAATGCAGAAATTGGAAACAATAATAGTATAGATCGGCTGGTTGAAGCAGCCCAGCGAGTGGAAAAGAGACTTGGTAAGAGTAGATCCAAGAAGAAGAGTAAACATGACTCTTCAGACTCAGACTCTGATGGTTCTAATTCAGAGGATAGTGGTGAGGAGGAAGATACTTCATCAAGTTCTGAGTCAGAAATTGAATCCAGTGACTCAGATGATGATCGAAGTAAGCGTAGACAGAAGAGATATAAAAAGAAATTCAGGAAAGATAGAACCTCTTCTAAGGATACCAAGAAGGGGAAAGAGAAAGAGGAAAAAACGGTCTTGGAAAAAAGGTTGGAAAATAAAATTAAGAAGCAACTGTTGGAGATGGGAGTATTGACAACTTCCAGAAGTGTAAAGTCATGTACCATTTGTCAGAAAGTGGGCCATGATGCTAGAGAATGCTGGTATAATCCAGTTGTACGGAATGCAAGGCAACAAACAGTATCTCTAGGGGCACCAGTTAACCAAATTGCACCTAAATTGGCACAGCAAAGGGGATTTAGAGGCTTTGGTAGGAAGGGTCAGCCACCTAAGCAATGGGGTAATGACCAGCCAAGGCAGTGGAATAATGTTCAACAGAGGCAACAAGGACCTTGCTATTACTGTGGCACGCAGGGAAACATGTTTGGACCTAACAGTGAGTTATGGGTACGCCATAGGGCTGAAAGGGGAATGCAGACCGGGGAGCAGCAAGAAATGCAACCGGCAGGACTACCCCGTGGACAGCAACCATTGGCACCCGCATCAGTAGTCCTAGTAGAGTTACCTGCAGAAGTCATGGAGAGTGAGGCAGTAAGTCATCAAAAGAACCAGCAAGTTTGTGAGGCTTTACAGAAACAAGTGCTATGTAAGGGTGTGTTAAATGTTAGTAAGCATGGTTTAGAGCCGTAGGTGAGCTGTGATTGTTCAAATTGCATAGTTGTGGAAGATTGTCTGGATGAGACAACAGTTTTGGCTATTACCAGAGCAAAAGCTAAGCAAAAGATTAATAGGGAAGATCAAGACAAGGCTAGGGAAGTGACTTCCAATGAAGTTATGAAGTTGCAGAAAAAACAGTCTTCAAAACAACTTAAAGTTGCAGAATTGGCTTATGAAGTTCAAGACAGTCAGCTGCTTCATGAGGAAAATCAAAAGGATATGGTTGTGTCAGGAATGCAGTTCAGTGAACAGTCACAAAGTTTGAAGCCTTATGAGGCATTGCATGGTTCTCATGAGTTGTTTGCTGCATTAACCAAATCTTCATTACAGTTGACTTTGGAACAAATCCTTGATTTAATTCCAGGGTTTAAAGAAAAGCTTTTGGCTAAGATTATGTCGAATCAGGATGAAGCGCTTAAGCATTATGCTATGGGTCGAGAACAGACTTCAGATTGTCAAGCGGTGATTCCCACACAGATGGAGGTGGTAGACTATAAGGTTCCGACTATTCAAGTTGACTATTTGGGTAGCAAGTTTGATGATGTTCTTTTAAATGGAGGTTCTGGAGTTAATATTTTTCTTGAAGAGATGTATTTGGCACATAAGTTGCAGGGACTTGTGGCAGCACCATTTCAGGTTAAAATGGTAGATCAAAGAAGAATTCAGCCATTGGGAATATTAAAGAATCAGCTTATTCGGATAGCCGGGCTGAAGTTCAAGGTTAGTTTTGTTGTTCTTCGTATGGAAGGTTTAGGGGATTCATATAATATGCTATTGGGAAGACTGTGGATTAGACTAGCCAAGTTGAAGCAGGATTGGGGCTTAGATACAGCGACTATTCCTCATGGAGGTAAGGAGGTTAAGTTGTCCACAAGTAATCGGGTAATTTTGGAACCCAAGTACCGTCCATTAGTTGCTCAGACAATTAATGTTGCACCTAAGATTGAGGATGATGAGGATGAACTTTTTATGCAAGCTAACCCCACAGTTGTGCCTGTTTTTGAAGTGGATGTTCAGAAAATTTTGGCTCAGTATAGGGTATTTCCAGAGGTATTATCATCAGAAGTGGTTTTATCCTCAAAGCAGAACACTTACCCCATGCATTAGCAGAGTAATTTGATGCAACAAACTGTTTGCCCCATGAAGTAGGACAATGACTTCATGGAGCAAAGCAGTGATTTCATGCAGCATAATAGTAATTTGATGGTGGAAAGTAATGTTACTTCTAAGGGAAGTAAAAACATTGATTTGGGAACACTTAAAGCCCAAAAGAAGCCTTCTTTGGCTGCAGAGGAGGATTTAGACAAAGTGAGTAAGCAAGCTATTATAGATGTAGAGCTGAAATATGAGCATACCATGCACAAGTCAGCTAGAGTCTTTGAAGATGATGTCCAAAAAGTGTATTTGGAAGCTGAAATAGGCTCTAAGCCGATAAAGGTGAGTATTTTTGTTGAGGAAGACTTCAAACAGCAACTAATTAAGTTGTGTAAGGACTTTCAGGATATTTTTGCTTGGGAATATACGGATATGAAGGGTTTTGATCCAAAGGTGTGTCAGCATAGAATTAATTTAAAGGTAGATGCAAAGCCGGTTATGCAGAAACGGTATCATATGAATCCCAATTACGCTAAATAGGTGAAGGAACAGATTGACAAACTTCTTCGAGTGGGTTTTATCCACCCTGTTAATGAAGTGACTTGGTTGTCACCAATTGTGGTGGTGCCTAAAAAGAATGGCAAAATACGGGTTTGTGTAGATTATAGAAAGTTGAATGCAACAACTATTACTAACCCATTTCCTCTTCCATTCACTGATTCTTTATTGGATGATGTGGCGGGCCATGAGATTTATAGTTTTTTGGATGGTTTCTCTGGCTATAATCAGATTCGCATGCATTCGAAAGATATGGATAAGACAGCTTTCATAACCGAATGGGGTGTCTTTGTGAGCACTGTCATGAATTTTGGTTTGAAGAATGGACCCCCAGAATTTCAGGTTACAGCTCATAAAACCTTTGATCCTTATCTTACATCTTTTATGAGGGTCTTCATAGATGATTTTTGTGTATTTGGTAAGCAAGTGGATCATTTGTAGCATCTTAGACTTTGTTTTGAAAGATGCCATCAATTTGGTATGTCCCTTAACCCTTTCAAATTTGTTTTTGTTGCTAAAAGAGGAGTTCTGTTGCAGCATATCATTTCAGAAGAGGGTATGGCTATTGATTTAAGGAAGATTCAAGCAGTTCAGAAGGTTGTAGTACCTACAACAGTTCAAGAAGTGATGCGCTTTGTGGGGCAGGTCAAATGGCACAACAGGTATTTGAGGTATCTACCTCATATTTGTGCTCCACTAACATTGCTAACCAAGAAAGGGGTTCAGTTTGTGTGGAGGTATGACCAGGATAAAGCTTTTGCTATATTGAAAAAGATGTTGGTTGTAGCACCAATTTTGCAACCGCCACAATGGGATATTCCGTTTCATGTATTTGTGGATGCATCTGATATTGCAATAGGTGCAGTCTTGATGCAGGAAAGGGTTGTTGGTTGGTTCAAACGTGTCTATTATGCAAGTAGACGGCTTACAACAGTTGAGAAGAATTATATTGTTACTGAACGGGAAGCTTTGGCGATGATCTTTGCATTGCAAAAATTTAGACATTACTTGTTGGGGAACCAAGTTATTTTTCATGTGGATCATCACGCTTTGTTGTATCTTATTAACAAGCCGCAGCTTACAGGAACATTGGCAAGGTGGATGTTATTATTGCAAGAGTTTGATTACAAAATAATACATACACCAGGTAAAGAGCATGCAGGATTTTCTGAGTAGAATTGAGTCAGTGGACCCTGTATTGGGGGTGAATGATCAGTTGCCTGATGGAGAATTATTTAGTGTTCAAGTGAGTCAATTCAATTCCTTCTATGATCAAATGTTACAGTTTTTGCTTCATGGAGTGATGCCTACAGATTTGTCTAGAGACCATCGTAGAAGATTGGGATTACAAAGCAGGAGTTATCAAGTTATTTTGGGAGTTCTTTACAGGAGAGGCATTGATAATGTGCTAAGAAGGTGTGTAACTGTTCAAGAGCAGCCTGCAGTTCTCCATGAAGCACATGTAGGAATAACTGGAGGGCATTTCTTTGGTCAGATTACAGATAGAAAGGTTCTTCAAGCGGGATTGTGGTGGCCAACTGTACTCAAAGATGCTCATCAATATGCTAAAGAACGCATTACTTGTATGAAGGAGGGTCAACCTCAATCTCGGGATCGAATGCAAGATCATCCAGTTTTACCTTTGGAACCATTTCAAAAGTGGGGTATTGATTTTGTGGGCCCCATCAAGCCAGCTGCTCATCAGAGTAAGAATTAGTATATTCTGGTCTGTATCAATTATTGTACTAAGTGGGTTGAAGCCAAAGCATTACGGGATAATAAAGCAGCAAGTGTAGCTCAGTTTTTGTACTCTAATATCATGATCCGTTTTGGATGCCCCATAGAGTTGGTAAGTGATTGGGGTAAACATTTTCTGAATGAAGTAATCAAAGAGCTTACTGCTAAGCATATGATCCTTCATAAGAAGTCTACACCTTATCACCCTCAGGCAAATGGACAAGCTGAAAGTTCAAATAAGATTTTACTCTGAATTCTTAAGAAAATTGTTACTGATAACCGTAAGGATTGGGATACAAAGTTAGATTCGGTATTATGGTCCTTTCGTACAACATATAAGGTGTCAACAGGCTTGACTCCTTTTAAGTTGGTTTATGGACTTGAGGCAGTTGTTCCCATGGAGTTCTTGGTGCCTAGTTTGAGGATAGCGGTTGCTTATAGGTTGTGTCTGGAAGAATCACTTCATGATAGGCTGCAACAGTTGTTCCCCAGTTAGAGGAAGATCGGATTATAGCTCACTACCTTCAAGGGGTGGTGCAGTCGAGAAGACATGCATGGGTTAATAGGCATATTAAAAAGAATATAATCAAAGAAGGGGATTTGGTTATGGTGTATAATTCGAGGCTTGGGAAGCATCCAGGGAAGTTAAAGTTAAGGTACACCAGTCCCTATGAAGTTTTGAAAGATGTTGGTCAAGGCACTTTTGTGTTGACTACTTTACAAGGTGAAATTATTAAGCCTGCAATGAATGGATTTAGATTAAGAAGGTTAGTTCAACCGGATTATGATAAGGTACTCTATGAAGTTGAAAAGGAACCTACAATTGCACTAAATTTGGTTCAAATTCCAGCACTGTTGCCTCATGGAGTAAGCTAGTACACCTACAGTGAGCCCTTGGTTTGGGAGACTAAGGAGTAGCCCCACATCTTCAGGTGGATCTATAAGTATTGAAGGCAAAGAGAAAGAAAAGAAGAAAGTGCTAGATGGTAATGATGCATCTACTAGTCATTTGGGATTTGATGGAGATTATAGTGGTTCAGAGATTTTGGATGATGAGCTTGGTATTCCTTCAGTGAGGACACTAGGTGTACAAAGAGCACATAGTAATGTAAAGGCTCCATTGAGTGATCTAGTGGTATGCAGGTCTAGCAGGATATTAGATACCCTGTTAAAAGATTTGGCTTTGAAGGTTATGCAGCTCATCATTATGCTTATATGGTGAAGCCAGTTGAGGATGTTGAGCTCACTTATTTTGAGGATGTTGTTGGTCATGCTCATTGCGATGCAGCAACGGATGAGGAGATGGATGCATTAGACACCAAAAATACTTGGGATTTGATATCCTTGCCTAAGGTTAAGAAAGCTATTGGTTGTAAGTGGATTTACAAAGTCAAGCATAATGCAGATGGTTTCGTTAGCAGGTATAAGGCTAGGCTGGTTGCAAAAGGCTATGCTCAAACATATGGTATAGATTATGAAGAGGCATTTAGTCCAGTTGCTGGGATGGCAACTGTTAGATGTGTGATTGCATTGGCAATAGCCAAAGGTTGGCTTTTGCAGCAAATGGATGTTAAGAATGCCTTCTTGTATGGTGAATTGCAAGAAGAACTGTATATGGAGTAGCCATCAAGTTATGAGGATTTAGAGCATCCCACATATGTGTGCAGGCTAAAGAAGGCACTCTATGAGCTGAAGTAAGCACCTAGAGCATGGTCTAACAAGATCAGAGAGTATCTTGTCAATATTGGATTTTTGTATTTCTAATGTTGATCACTCACTTTATGTGAGAAGGGGAGATGCAGGTTTGGTCAGCATAGTCATTTATGTGGATGATTTGATTATTATAGGTGACAGTGACAATGGGATTGTTGAAGTTAAGGACTTCTTGAAGAAGAAGTTTGAGATGAAGGATTTGGGTGAGCTGAGATACTTTCTTGGTATCGAGGTGATCAGATGTGATGATGGTATATGGCTATCCCAAAGGCAGTATGGCTTTCCTTTATGTTGTATCTTATCTATACTTTGTGTATATTATATAGTGTGTGGAAGAAGAAGAGGAAATCAACAAGAAAAGTTTTGGCCTCCATCTCTCTTCTTATGTTCTTGAGTGAGCTTTCTCTTGTGTATACAGTATGTGTTTGGCATAGCAGCTCAAGCAAGTCCCCCCACCATGTGATTCTTGATAGTTTTAGCTCAAGTTTTGATGAAAAGGAAGTGAACCATTATTTCAAATTGATCTAGATATGAGCCATCAAATTTTGAGCACTAACTAGTCTATTTTGTGGAGATTGATATCTGGAATCTTAATTAATTGTAATTGATAATTTAAAAGCTTTGTGCTAATTTATGCAAATTTTTAAAGAGAGAAAAAAAATTAATTAAACTAAATTTTATGCTATTTCAATGATTTTTGAATTACTCTCTCTATGCTAAAGTGAAATTTCTTAGAAGGCTTGAGTCGAAATCTCTCCTAATATCACACTAGCAAAGTCATGGGATACATTCCATACTGATATGAGTGTAATCCTTTGGAAGATAGTTTTAAATACAGTGATGTAGAGAGTGCTTTACTCATAGAACAAGTGAATGGGTAGAATGTTGATGTAGCCCTCACTTCTCATACACTTACAATGAGAGGCAAAAATGGTGGAAATAAAAATAATAATCATAGTAGAGACTCACAACCCAATAGGAGCAATTCTTAGTCCCACAGACAATAACATAGTAAGTCCTATAGTCGTAGGTCCTCTTTAACATGCCATTGTTATGGCTAATAAGGTCACATTAGGCTGCAATGTCATAAAATGTGTAATGATAGACAAAATGAGAAAGGCAAAGGAAAATTGGAATCCTAATGCTAAATTTTCTGATGATCACAGCACTGTGAATAAGTTCAGTGTGAAGATAGAGGAGATAAATATCTTGGAATACCATTTCAGTGATTACATACTTGTTGCTTCATTACTTGATGCTACTAAGCTGACCGATGCTCTATCTTCTCACTCTCAATATTGGCTTTTTAATTTGGGGGCTTCATTCCATGTTACCGCACATTGTCATTGGTTTTCTAGCTACTATAGTATTACAAGTTCTGTTATATTGGGAGATGACATTACATTAGATATCATTGGCATAGATGATGTTATGCAGTTTGGTATTGTTGCTTCTTTTATAATTCATGACATATTCATGTATTGGCTTTGACTGAAAGACTTATCGCAACTAGACACTTGGATGATGTTAGATACCCTAAGAGTCGTGATTTCTACTTTTCTCTCTACACATGACTATCATGATCATTAACATCATCCAATGCATCTCCATTATCAGATACATACCAATTTCTCATCTCATAAAAAATAATATCCCTACTCACTCAAAACTCACTAGTAATAGGGTTATAATAACAATACACTTTCTTGCTTGTAAAACATTCTTCAAGAGTCATATCATGAACTGTGGCTATGGGTGACCAGCTGTCGGAGACCTATTTATAATGTAGATAGGAATATGAATAGCCTTAGACAAAAAATGCTTGGGCATATTCTTTTTAGCCATCAATGCCTATGCAACTTCTACAATATATCTATTTTTCCTTTCTATAGCCACATTTTGTTATGGAATATACTTACATGAGAACTCTCACTTTATCCCATGAGACCTAAAAAAATCATTGATTTTATTAGAGATGAATTTTTTCCCCTCGTTTGACCTCAAGCACTTAACTTTCAGGCCTATTTCTATTTCAATAATAACCTTGAAAATTTTTAAATGCTCAAACACTTCACTCTTTTCCTTCATAAAATATGCCTAGAATTTCCTAGAGCAATCATCAGTGAATATAACATAATACTTACTACCATTAAGAGACATATTCTAGGTAGGCCCCTAAACTTTTTATGCACAATATCAAGTATATTATGGCTTATATCTATGTTATGCGAAATTGGTTTCCTTGCCTACTTTCCAAATTGACATGCTTCATAGACTTTATGTAATTTTGCAACTTTGAATGTAGGCAAACTTGTAATCAACCATTTTGATTACATTAATTTCAACCTTTGTAGATTTACATGTTCAATGCATTTGTGCCATATTTCAATTTCTGGAATCACACCTTTACCTTTAGCAATATACATAGCAACATTTATAGTAGAAATTCCAACATTCAAAATAAAAATGCACGTAACTCTACTTTCTTTTGCAACCAAGTTTCACTTATTATTGAAGTTTTCAATAAAATATCCATTCGCATAAACTCTAATCTACATCCATTTCTCTATGATTTGATCAACATATATCAAATTATTTGTGATGGATGGCACATGTAAAAACATTTGACAAACACTTTGTTTGACTATCATGCAAGGACAAAGAAATTTTTCCAATATGAAAAATTGGATGACATAAAACATCGCCCGCCATCTCTACATAATCTAAACTTTGTAAATCATGCATCTCTCGAAACCATTTAGCATGGCTATTCATACGATTGGATGCACCTGAATCAACATACTATACATCATCACATGCCCCCTTTCATATAACAACATTCATCAAATGTCGATTTTTTTGTCATTGTTTTATCTTGGTTATACATATGGATCTGGAATTGTACCAAATGGATGCGAAAATGGCTTTTCTTCATGGAGACTTGCATGAGGATGTTTATACACAATAGCCTAAGTATTGAGAAACACAGATCCTTGAGCAAGGTTTAGCTATGGAGGATGTAAGTCAATGATAAGAGACATGATAACCAAGACTAGACACACTGATTTTTACTCCCGTGATTTAGGTTCCAAGATAGGTTATCTTGGACTTATACACACAAACTTGAGTAGAGAGGGATAAGATTGAAAGTAAAAAGTACAATAACATTCTTTCAAATAATTGTCAAGTACACTCTCTTATAGTTGCAAGATGATACTACTTTTCTCCACTCTGCCTATGGGATAAAGGCAACTTCTTCTAGGCTGTTGCATGCCCCTTGCCCTATTACTCCGTACAAAGAGACTATCTTAGGAGCGTGATTGCATAAATCTCAATACTAAGAGCTTTGAGAAAAAAAGAAGAGAATATCTAGTGCAAAAGTCGAGCGAGAGAATTTATAGAATTAAATAGGCACCTAGAGAATGGTATCATAAGTTTAATGCCTTTATACACTCACAAGGTTACTCCTATAGTGACATGGATCCATGTCTTTACATGAAGAAGGCTAGTGATGCCCTATTTTTTTGGTGCTATATATTAATGATATCCTAATTATGATGATGTGGATGCTTTGAAGACTCAGCTCAAGAGAAGCTTTGAGATGAAAGGCATGGGGTAGGCCTCACACATACTTGGTACATGAATTATATATAATCACTCTAAGGGACTCCTCTACTTAACACAGGAAGGACTACATTCATAAAGTCCTTAAGCGGCTCCATATTGTAACATGTCCGCTCGTCCACTTGTGGGACACGTCTTAGCAACCCATCGGGAAGAGAGTCTAGAAAGCGCCACCTGGCACTTGCAAGGAATGTCACAGGGTTTGCGATCTAGGTCTTCCCGACTCTGCACCGAGTGGAAGTGTCCGTCTGTTTCCACTTAGGACTGACCTGACATCAGGGTTTCCTTCCTATCAACAATTTCTCTAGGGAGTAGCTAGTATCAAGCTCGAGATGAATCACTTTGCGTAGGAATTACAGAGTCGAAACGGATTTATGCTGCACTTGGTTCATGGAGAATGGAAAATGAGAGGGATGCGAAGCTCAACCTCTCTGCGCATAAGGCATAGTCCCATTCCATTCCCCTAAAACAACATAAATTGGGATCCTAACTCTACTGATGCTAGGTCTTCATAGTCTCATTATCATGTCTTTTGAGAAAAGTTTCCAGCTAATTGGGACCACCCTTCCATAGGACAGACCCAAGTCACGTCCACCGCACTTTCCTCGATTTGCTTAGTTATCGAATTACGTACCACATTATGATTGGCATGCAAAAGCAACTTCCTTAATTAATCAATTTAAACACAGGTTCCTTCACATAACTTTGGCACTAACACAAAAACAAGGTCAAGCAAGTTCCTTTTTCAAATATCTGATCTTTATTTATGATAGTCCCGGAATACATCAAGTATCATGCCTGAAGGCTATCCCAGCAATCTACAGGATTGCTGCTCCAAGTTTCACCTGTAGACTAGTACACGGGCCCTAAGATCCCATCTTGAATCACGTCAGTCTCTTGTGCAGGATTCAGAGGCAAGGAATTTACAGCCAGAGCCTCCCCTGGCACCCAAGCGTCCTCCCACTCCAAGCAGCACCCACGGAGAGACCTCTCACAGCGGGTTAGGTCCATATACCTGGCGCGGCTAACAATCCCCTTGGATAGGGCCAGGCAGGCAGTCGGAGGTAACTAAACCTGCCACTCCCTCCAGGCCTTTAACCTGGAGCATTAAGTGTTTTGCATTGAATTAGTTCCTTGAGCAAAGAAGTTCAAACAATGTACCTAAGTGTACAATCACGATCATTTCAGAGGTCATTTGTATGACCAACTACTAATGTGTGATTCCTTCTTCCTGAATGCTCCCAACATTCGATCCTGGATCATTCGCCACTTGGAAATATTCCAAGGGCTTGACAAGCTAGGTTGCTTGTTTCCCCTTGTCCTTTGGGTTAGGGTTTATACCCTGCCGACTCTAATTATCCTTACCTTAGGTCTCCTTGTAAAATAGGTCATGGACAACCCCGTTGTCCTCGGTTTGTCAACTTGCTAGTTATCTCATAGGTCCCTTGAAGTACCTATGTACCTTTATCTTTGATCTTAATTGATCAAGATTGCCTATCCATTTGACCATGGCTGGTTGAGATGGTTATATTTAGAATAATTCCTACTTCGACTTAAGTATAATATTCTTAAGCCTTCTTAATAATGCTCACAAGCACTAAGCTCTTACCTATCCCTCTTGAAGTCTCCAAGGGCTTTGTCATGGGATTCATGGATCTCAGTCCTAGTTGATAAATTACAAACAACATTGAATTTTCCCAACAACTTTAAGGCACGCAATGTAATGCCTTGCCTTCATTTCAATACTTACAATTTTGATATAATCCATGCGTTATTTTATGCCACACATGCAAAGGTACTTTCCATGCAATCTTAACATTATCTTCTATGTAATTATTTACACGATCTATGACCTTCTTGAATGATCTAACTTTATGTGATCATTGTATGGGCCTAGCTGCACTTTAATCTTTTCGGCAGATTATTATATGTTTCTTAGAATCCTTCTTGTGATACGGACATTCACTTTGTTTCGTTCAATGTCCTCTGAAATGCGTTTTAAGCAAGAACTTGTGCAAGGAACAATGCACTTAATGCAAGAATTTATGCAAAATTTTTGGTAATTTACGATGTAGTTTCTAATCAATTTCACCTATTACGATGTCATCTTACAAGGGAGATTATCTTGTTTGTTACCTACATCACAACTATGTTCATACCTGGGTTTGGGGTGATGCCGTGATTCCAGCGGTATTGATGCCTGATGAACTGTTTGCAGTTGTGGTGCCACCTTGTCGAACCTCCATCCATGCTTGCAGGGTTTCTAGCCATCTTTGTGGAATTACGCTTCGGGGCCATACTCGAAGACACGTGTATGAGTGATAGAGTTCTCACACTCTCCTTTGCAAGTTTTTCGCCGCCTTTCCTTGAGTGGAGAAAGAGATAACGAAGGGGGAGGGGGCGTGTTTTCAGAAATTCTTCTTCTTCCTCTTATCTTCTTCTCCTCTCTCCCTCTCTTCTTCTTCTTCTTCTTCTTCCTCTCTTCTTCTCCTTCTCTCTCTCCCTTCCTCTTCTTCTTCTTCTTCTACTCTTCTTCTCCTTCTCTCTCTCTCCTCTTCTTCTTCTTCTTCTTCTCCTTTTTCTTCTCTTTTCTTCTTCTTCTTCTCTTCTTCTCCTCTCTCTCTCCCTTCCTCTTCTTCTTCTTCTTCTACTCTTCTTCTCCTTCTCTCTCTCTCTCCTCTTCTTCTTCTTCTTCTCCTTTTTCTTCTCTTCTTCTTCTTCTTCTTCTCTTCTTCTCCTTTCTCTCTCTTCTTCCTCTTCTTCTTCTCTTCTTCTCCTTCTCTCTCTCCCTTCTTCTTCTTCTTCTTCTTCTTCTTCTTCTCCTTATCTCTCTCTCTCTCTTCTCTTCTTCTCCTTCTCTCTCTCTCCCTCTTCTTCTTCTTCTTCTTCTTCTTCTTCTTCTTCTTCTTCTTCTTCTTCTTCTTCTTCTTCTTCTTCTTCTTCTCCACACACACACACACACACACACACACACACTCTCTCTCTCTCTCTCTCTCTCTCTCTCTCTCTCTCTCTCTCTCTCTCTCTCTCTCTCTCTCTCTCTCTCTCTCTCTCTCTCTCTCTCTCTCTCTCAGAGTCTGGGTGGCACTGTAATCATGAGGGGGGTTTGGACGACGAGGGGGGCGTGGCTGTCCAGGATGATGGGGGGCCGCTGTGCCGTCGAGTCGAGGAGGGGGGGCTATTGCTGTCGAAGGTGGAGGAGGGGGGCGCTCTGTCCGTCGAGACCACATGGAGGGGGTCACTGTGCCTCAACCCCATGAGGGGCTTTTATAGAGGGGGAGGGAGGAGGTGGCTTATGTGGGGGGGGGGGGGGAGATGGCCATCTAGTGGCCGCCACCCCTCCCACCTGGGGGGCTGCATACCCCCCTCTCCTTCATTACTCACACTTACACTCTCTCTCCCCGCCATGCAATCGGCAGGGGAGAGAGAGGGAGTAAATTTTTTTAAAAAAATTTGAAATTCTTTAAAAAAAATTTAGGGGGGGTTCTCATGGGGGGGAGGCACTAGGGGGGAAATATTTACACATATGCAAGATGGTAAGCCTATTAGCTATCTATTACCGTCTCATGTGAAGTTAGTCAAGTAGATTGTCCTTAGTTAGATGATGAGAAGGCTGAGATGGCCAAGTTCTCATATGCATCCATGATGGGAAACTTGATATATGCTATGATAGCCATTAGATGATGAGAAGTGTAGAAATTGAAATTACACAATGTAGCGATAGAATCTAAGCAAGGAGTAGAGAATACACAAAAAATATGAGAATATTTGAAACTTCTTTAACTTCAAATGAACCGATACAAAGATGGCTCTATTCACCTATGCACTTCCACTGTGAAGCTTAGATGGTGATCCAGACAGATGGTGCGTAAAGATATTAGGGCTAGCATACAAGTTAGGACCAAACCGATACAAAGATGGCTCTATTCTCCTCATAATGGGGTCCTTACAACTTATAGCACCATGTATCATTGGTGGCACCTTAGAAGGGTGGCGCATGGAGTATATCTAACACCCCCTCTTAGTGTCCACTCATATGTGAATTATATCCTTGGCCCAATGCCCAGTCTCTGAAGATGAATTTGAAGCAGATCCTTCATAAGAACTTTGGTGAAGATATTTTCTCCATTCTCCTCCATTGGACGTTAGACAAGCTTTACTATCCCATCCTCTATCAAGTCATGTAGATAGTGATACTGGATCTCAATGTATTTGGTGCATGCATAAAAAGTTGCATTTTTGGCAATGGTGATGCAACTTTGATTGCACATCTTAGCATTGTTGGAGCCTCATCTTGTCTACTACAATAGAAGACAATGCCAAAATTGATTGCTTCTTAGTGATCCAAGAGAAGATTCTTGAATCTAAAGAGAAACAATATCCAAAAATGGATTTCCTAGAATCACTGTCACTTGCCCAATTTAAGTCACAGTTCCCCATAAAAGCACTTCTGAAACTATATATGATATCGTAATCAAGAGCTCCCTTCAAGTATTTGAGTATACATATCCGAGATTTCCAATGACTTTCTCATTATTTGTTTGAGAACTTGCTCAAAATACCAATAGAAAAATTGATATTTGGCCTAGTGCTGCACAAGTAGATGAGACTACCAGCTAACCTCCTATACTTCCCAATGTATGCTAGTGCTAATGTGTCCTCAAAGGATAACTTCACATTGATCTCCATAGGTATAGTTATCTCCTTACATTCAATCATGTCAAATGCTTTTAAGATCTCACATGCATACTTCTTTTGTAAGATGAAGATTTTACCAAGCTCTTGCCAAAGACATCAATCCCCAAACAATAGTGTAACAAGTCCAATTTTATCATTTCAAACTCACAATTGAAAGCCTTTTGGGTCTAATGGACCATATTCTTATAGTCACATGTAATAAGAAGGTTGGCCTCAGGATCAAAGAGTGCATTTACAAGTTGTGGATAGGGTGCAGGAAACTTCTATTGAGCACTAAAAATCCTATTACATTTAAAAAAAATTTCCTGATCCATATTTAGAAGTTGATAACTCCATTTGAAGAGGGGATCCTAAGCCATGTACCCGATGCGGCTAAACAACCCCCTTGGATAGGGCTAGGCAAATAGTCAAAGGTAACTGAACCTGCCTCTCCCTCCAGGCTATTAACTTGAAGCATTAAGTGTTTGGTCTTAAATTAGTTCCTTGAGCAAAGAAGTTCAAATAATGTACCTAAGTGTACAATCATGTTCATTTCTGTGGTCGTTCGCACGACCAACTGCTAAGGTGTGATTCCTTTTTCCCGAATACTCCCAGCATTCAATCTTGGATCGTTTGCGACTTGGCGAGATTCCAAGGGCTTGGCAAGCTAGGTTGCTTGTTTCCCCTTTTTCTTTGGGTTAGGGTTTATACCCTACTGACCCCAATTATCCTTACCTTAGGTCTCCTTGTAAAATAGATCATAGACAACCCCGTCGTCCTCGGTTGATCAATTTGCTTCTTGGAAATTCACAATTTCCCTAAGTTTGACAAATCGGTCCCCAAGAGAAAGAGTTGTAGTAGGGCGACTACTCGACTTTTTAACGAATCTAGCTTGTAGTTAGATCTCACCTCCCTCGGCCTAAGATGTAGTAGTAGCATTTTATGGTTTAGTTACAATAGCATCTGACCTTGCAGACTAGTTGCTCGAGATAGGTAGCAATGCCTATCTTGAGGAATTACATCCCTTTGTCTGTCGATATTACTAGTATTTGTGTCCTAAGGCCTGGTACCCTCTCTCACTCGCAGCATAGAATGATCTAAGTACGAGATCATTGGATCAGCTCTGCAAGCGCCTATCTTTTCATATTGAATGTAACTATCACTTCATGCATATTGCATCCTATATGCTTTTCACTAAAATTGAAATATAACCCTTTTTCCTTTCATATATCTACTTACGCATGCAAGTTTCTTATGCATGCAAGTTATGCTACGTAAATTTATAATGCTATAACAACATAATCTTTCCTCTTCCCATGTAAGTCACGCGAATAAGAATGTAGTTGCTTATGCAAATTCTAAATAAAATATAACACTTTTACTCCTCGCCATAGCAACTATCTAACCTTTAATTAAACATCCCTCTATGAGTCAACCTATTTACGGTCGTTACAAGGGATTTTTATTGCACAAATGCATTGTGTACACATAATTCATTCTTTCCAACGTAAATTGCCCAATGCAAACCTTCCAATGCACAAGAACATCGCAACTTATATTTAACCTATAAGCAAGATGCAACTAGGACATTATTGCATAAGTGCATCTTTTAACACATGAACCGTATACTCAAAAACACAACAACCTTTCATCATGATGGTGCGAGAATTATAAGAAGCTTTTCATTCAATTTAAGACTTTTTCGAATATTTCTATGATCTTTTTAAAACAAAGCGTTCTAATAATGCAATTAACTTAATGCACCCATATCATGTGGAAATGGAAAGGATGAATTTGATGGAACCTGAACATTTGCAGGAGGGGTATTATCGATTCTTGTGCTTTGGGTGGGGACTCCTACATGCACTCCTCTTACTCCCGCGTGTGATCCTCTTGTGTGGCACTTTGGGGCCATCACAATTGGGACTTGGAAATAAGTCGGGCAGGTGGAGGGTGTGCTAAAATTCTCTGCAAACTGGCAGTCCTTCCTTCCCCTGAGGGAACTCACTTCGCAAACGAGTTGTGTCCTTCGGCGGTCTGCGGGTGAAACACCCTCTAGGAAGATTTTTTGTGGAAGCTTCTTAGAAGCCTTTTTTTTTTATTTCTTATTTTTTTAATAACACGGACCCTGATAGCTGTCAAGATTGTGGGAGAGAAGGAAGGAGTCTCACTTGTAGCTTTCTTGCTTGCACAATGGGGGAATACACACAAGGGTGGAGGCTGAAAACAGTTTTCCTCTTCTTAGTTGTGTAAGCCAAAAGAACTCTAATACAAAGAAATAGAAGAACCCTATATGTGGGTCTCAAACCAAACTCAACTAACTAAGGTGGCATACTAACTGAGCCATGAACTAGAGTAGATAAGGATAGCTATCATGTAGCTATTATTCATGGGCGGTGTACCAACCGCGTCTGCAACAACTGACAAGTCGGTGATATAAATACACAACGGTCACCCTGGCGTATCACGAGTGGAGCTCCATATCTCAACACTCCCCCTCGAGCTCAATCCCAATTCCTACACACCAAGCAGGTCTCTAAACTTGTGCAGTTTCTCTGCGCCCAATGCCTTCGTAAATATGTCAGCTACCTGATCCTCTGTGCTGACATAAACTAGATCAATAAGACGTAGTAAAATCCTCTCTCGCACATAGTGATAATGCACCTCAATGTGCTTTGTTCTAGCATGATAGACTGGGTTATTTGCCAAGTGTATACTACTCATGTTGTCACAATAAATGACAACTGGCCCATCTGTAGACTGATGCATATCATAAAGTAGCTTATGCAACCAAGCTACCTCACATGCAGCCATTGCTGCACCCCTGTACTCAGCCTCTGTGCTCGACAAGGCAACTGTAGGCTGTTTCTTACTGCTCCAAGTGACTGCAGCACTCCCAAAAGAGAACACATATCCACTGGTAGATCGTCTATCAGAAATACTACCAGCCCAATCAGCATCAGTGTATCCATGCAACTGTATCTGAACCCCAGTCTCATAAAATAGTCCATACTGCAATGTGGACTTCACATACCTGAGTATGCGTCTAGCCGCATCCAAATGCGGTTTCCTTGGAGCCTGCATAAACTGACTTACCAATCCAACAGCATAGCTCAAATCTGGCCTGGTAATAGTCATATAAATCAAACTTCCTACTATGCGTCTGTACATAGTAGGGTCTTTCAGAAGCTCACCCGCATCTGTGCTCAGCTTCACATTCTGCTCCAAAGAAACTGAAATAGGCTTACAGTCTGTCATCCCATATTTGGACAGCATGTCCAATCCATACTGCCTCTGCAAGAGCTGTATCCTACTTGGTGATCTAATCACCTCAATGCCCAAGAAATAACGCAGCTCTCCCAAATCCTTCATCTCAAACTTCTGCTTCAATAGCATTTTCACATGAAGGATATCTTCATCACTGTCACCTGTCATAATCAAATCATCAACATAAATGACAAGTAGCATAATACCTTTCTCTGTTTTTCTCACATAAAGTGAGAAATCTGCCTTGGAAATCTGAAAGCCAATAGTGACAAGATACTGTCCTATCTTGTCAAACCATGCTCTAGGTGCTTGCTTCAAGCCATACAAGGCTTTCTTCAACCTGCAAACAAACTCAGGATGAACAGCATGCACATAACCTGGTGGCTGCTCCATATAGACCTCTTCTTGCAAATCACCATGCAAGAAGGCATTCTTTACATCCATCTGATGTAAAGACCATCCCTTTGATGCAGCCATAGCAATGACTGCTCTTACGGTTGCCATTCTTGCAACCGAACTGAATGTTTCTTCATAGTCAATGCCATATGTTTGTGCATACCCCTTGACTACTAATCTTGCCTTGTATCTGTTCACAGAACCATCTGCATTGTGCTTCACCTTATAAACCCACTTACAGCCAATTGCATTTTTACCTTTAGGCAAATGTACCAATTTCCATGTAGCATTTGCTTCCAAGGCATCAATTTCTTCATCCATGGCTTTCTCCCATTTTTCTTTTCCCATGGCTTGCTCAAAAGAAGTGAGTTCTGGTTCCTGTATCACCTTGACCATATATGCATAGTGAATGGCTGTAAATCCATCATATTTCAGCCTATCCACAGGATACCTAACTCTGGTAGACCTGCGCAAAGTGGGTTCACTCCCAGGTGCTCTCAAAACATCCCTGGTCTTCCTTACTCCAGGTGTAACAATAGAAGGAATACCCAACTCATCATCAATGCTCTGTTCTGAGCCACTGGATTCACCATCCACATAAGAGTGACCTGCATTCACATCAAACATGGGCTGATCAACCTTCTCTTTTCCTTTTCATGATACCTGCATACCACTATCTGCATTGCTTTGAGAAGATTCTCCTGATCTCAATCTGTCTGTCCATGGTGAAGAATGTGAACCACTGCTAGAAGACGCTCCAGGTCCACTAATATTTTGCGATTGCTGCTGTGAATTCTGTGCAGCATTACCATTTTGTGCATCTACATCATCAATCACATTTACTGGTTTATACCAGCTACTCATCTCATCAAAAACAACATCTCTGCTCACTGTAAACTTACGAGTAGAAGGGTTATAGCATCTATACCCTTTTTGCTGCAGAGAGTAACCAATAAAGATGCACTTCTCAGCTTTTGGATCCAACTTGGATCTCAACTCATCTGGCACATGTACATAGGCAATGCAACAAAAAATTTTCAAATGAGAAATATCTGGTTTCCTACCAGTATACCTCTCCTCTAGAGTCATTCCATGTATTGCTGCAGTGGGAGTCCTGTTCATTATGTAGACTGCTGTAGCAACTGCTTCAGCCCAATAAAAATCTGGCAAGTCTTTTTCATTGATCATGGCACGAGATACCTCTCCAATATGCCTGTTTTTCCTTTCTGCAATTCCATTTTGTTATGGGGTATGACTGCATGAATATTGCTGCTTTATGCCATGCTCCTGCAGGAACCTTGCAAACTCATTTAAGAGGTACTCTCCCCCTCCATCTGACCTTAGGCATTTTATCTGCAGACCTGTTTCTTTTTCAACCATTGCTTTAAGAGTTTTGAAATGCCCAAAAACTTCACTTTTCTTTTTCATAAAATACACCCAAACTTTTTTGCTATAGTCATCAATAAAAGTGACATCAATAAAAGTGACAAAATAATGACAGCCTCCAAGAGATGCAGCTTTAGTAGTCCACACATCAGAGTGGATTAATTCCAATGGCTTCTTACTCTCTTGAACATGTCTAGGAAATGGTTTCCTTGCCTGTTTTCCAAACTGACAGGCTTCACATACCTTATGCATTTCTGCAACCTTGAACTTAGGCAATCCTGCAACAATGTTTTGGACCTGCATTGATTTAAGTCGCTGTACATTAACATGACCAATGCGTTTATGCCAGATATCAATATCTGCAACTACACCGGTCCCATGTGCAAACATTGCTGCACTCAATTCAGGCATGTCTGCATCCAATGTAAACATTCTGCCCTTCTTCTTTCCTTTTGCTATCAAGCGACCTTTATTTTTCATATCCTCAACAAAGCATCCATGAGGATTAAATCTGACCTGCAAGCCCTGTTCAACCATTTGACAAACAGAAACCAGATTCTTGGTGATATTCGGGACATGAAATATATCGGACATGTATTTCTTTTTCCCATCCTGCATAGACAAAGGAATTTTTCCAATCTGCACAATCGGATGTGCAGTATCATCACCAGTCTCCACAAATCCTGGTTTTTCCATTTTCCTTGCATCCTCCATCCATTCTGCATGACCTGTCATGTGGTTTGATGCACCTGAGTCAACATACTACACATCGTTGCTTTCTTCTGCACTTATCACAGAATTGTTCATGTGCTGCACCATAAACAAATGCTCATTTCTGTCATCACCCTGTCTACTAGAAGATGCATAATTTCCTTGTTGCAGTTTTTCATTCATGATGTCATTCTGCTTTTTATAGCAGTCTTTAGCCATATGACCCATTTTACCACAATAGTAGCATTCAACATTACTGTTTGCATTTTGGCCTCTTTGCCATCCACCACGACCTCTTTGGCTTCCCCTGCCTCTAGAGTTACCACGTCCTCCTCCATAGGACTGGTTTTCTTGAGTTTGCTGCATATTCTGATTTCTACCACGGCCTCCAAATCGGCCTCCTCTACCTCTGCCTCTACCTCTTCTAGCATTTGAGTAGAAGACAGTTTCTTTTGAAGTTCCTCCTGAAGAAGATGCACCACCATTTCTCTCCTCCTCAGAAATTAGAAAAGCAATCAACTCCTCAAAATCAGGAAATCTTTCACGGATGGAAATGGATGTCCGAAACTACGCATAATCCTTTCCTAGACCATTCAAGGTCACAGAAACTAAATCATCATCTTCCACTGGCGACCCAATGGAAGCAAGTGCATCTGCAATCTTCTTCACCTTCATGTGGTAGTCATTGATGCTCATATTTTCTCTTTGCACATTGTGCAACTCTTGCTTGAGCTGCATTTTCCTAGCTTGCGTATTTGTGCTATACATCTTTGACAGAGTATCCCATGCCTCTTTTGGCGTACTTGCATCCTGAATATGCACAATCATAGTCTGAAATGCTGATAGACAGCCAGTACATAACTTTCCTGGCTCTCTCATGCCATGCTTTGAATGCCTGCATTTGCTGTTGATTGGGAACATCAGGAAGAACTGGTTCTTCTTCATTTTCTGCAACAAATTCCCAATATCCTTTTCCCATAAGGAAATTCGTCATTCTAAACTTCCATGCTTGGAAGTTGTTCTTGTCAAGCTTTTCAGTGACAATCTGTGAGAGAGAATCAGACGCCATTACAGAACACTGCGAAAAATTCTGTCACTGCAAAAACTCAGCTTCACCCTCAGAAGGGCAAATCTGCAAAACTGGCGAAAGTGGTATTTGACCACACAGTCACTTCTTAGTGACGATTTTGCATAAACAGGAACCAAGGATGATTCTGTAACTCCCAATGTCTTTGTGCACAAGCATACGATGCAATTTCTACAGAAACTTTTCACCGACCTGTAGAACAGTGGCTGCACAGCATAAAACTGGGCCTTTTCCTGAGTGCGTGCAGAAAACTTCCGCCTCCAAAACAGGCCCCGAAATGGCCTCAAATAAGAAAAAATAAGGTCGCCAAGGGCTAAAGCCCTCTCCCGCAGCATATAATGCCCTCTTGCTTCACCGCGAAGGGCGTCTCAACCTAAGACAATGCACTCCTGCACTTTCCGGTTGTGCTACCTGCAGAGATCTGCTCCCAAAACAGAAAATGAAAGCAACACTGCTCCTCTTACCAGGACACCGCGAGCTTGGCTTGCTTTCTTGAGCTCCTTACCACGAACAAGGCTCTGATACCATGTCAAGATTGTGGGAGAGAAGGAAGGAGTCTCACTTGTAGCTTTCTTGCTTGCACAATGGGGGAATACACACAAGGGTGGAGGCTGAAAACAGTTTTCCTCTTCTTAGTTGTGTAAGCCAAAAGAACTCTAATACAAAGAAATAGAAGAACCCTATATATGGGTCTCAAACCAAACTCAACTAACTAAGGTGGCATACTAACTGAGCCACGAACTAGAGTAGATAAGGATAGCTATCATGTAGCTATTATTCATGGGCGGTGTACCAACCGCGTCTGCAACAACTGACAAGTTGGTGACATAAATACACAACGGTCACCCTGGCGTATCACGAGTGGAGCTCGATATCTCAACAATAGTGTCGTGCTGAGATTGGGGAGAAAGCCAAAAATGATGATGATGATGAGGGAGGCGGCGATCCTGGCAGCCTGACGGCGTTGCTACATGTCAGGCAGAGTAGGGGGCGGCGTCGCTCTGTTGAAGACCACGGGGGGGGGAGGGGAGGACGGCTATTCAACAACCACCACCCCTACACTTGGGGGTGCATGCCCCCCTCTCCCACTCTACTCCCTCTCTCTCTCTCCTTGATATGTTTTCGGCAAGGAGAGAGAGAAAGAAAAAAAATTTTGAGTTAATTTTAAACATTTCTAAAAGGGGGGGTTGTTATGCACGGGGAAATGCTACATCCTCTCCCTCTTAGAGGAATCAAGATGTCCTCATCTCGAGAAGATCTGGGGGTAATTTTGGTTTAGAGTATTTTCATCCATCTAGGTGGCATCCTCTTCATGATAATCTTTCCACTGGATGAGGTATTCTCTCAAGGTCCTTGATCTCAAATGCCTCTCCCTAACATCTAGGATTCTATCACGCCATAGCTCAAGGACTCCTTGGCTGGGTATTACAATTTGTTGATCATCAAGTACATGATTTAGCTTAGGTAGATACTTTTTCAATAGGCTAACATGGAATACATTATGAATATTTAGAGTTGTAGGCAGCTATGGTCTGTAAGCACTAGGCCCTAGGCACTTGATGATCTTATAAGGTCCACAATACCTCGGACTTAGCTTCTTGTACTCTCCCAAGGACAGTCAACTCTTTTTAGGGCGTACACAAATGAAGACCATATCACCTTCGACGAAGGATCTGTCTTGCCATTTGAAGTCAGCGTAGGCCTTTTGTCTATCCTTGGTACCTTGAATGTCTTGTCTTATTGATTTGATTTGATCATCCATGTCTTCCACCATCTATCTTGAAGCTTCTACCCTCAAAGTTGGATCCGAGAAGTTCAAGGGGGTACGACAATCATGCCCATACAATGCTTGAAAAGGGGTCATCTAAATACTTTGTTGGTAAGAAGCATTGTAAGCAAACTCAACCAGTGGTAAGTATTGAATCCACTTTTTGGGTTCGCGACAACAATATGCCCTAAGCACATCTTCAATGACTTGATTGACTCGTTCTGTTTTACCATCAATTTGGGGATGGTAAGCTGTGCTGAAATAGAGTTGAGTTCCAATAGCCTCAAAGATAGCCCTCAAAAAGTGTGATGTGAAAAGAGAGTCACGATCACTAATGATTCTTCTGGGTAACCCATGAAGTTTGAATATCTCCTTGATGAATAATCTTGCGATGTCTGAAGCTTTATAGTTTGTCTTGATAGGGATGAGATGTGCGACCTTGGTGAGCATATCTACTACAACCAAAATAGAGTTATATCCTCCCTGAACTTGGGGTAGGCCAACAATAAAGTCCATACTAATGAACTCCAATTTCATTTGTGGAATGTCAAGTGGTTGCAATTTCCCATGCATTTTAACATGTTCTGCCTTAATGTGTTGAGAAGACAAACATTCCGTGACATATTTGAGTACGTCTCCCTTAAGCCTTTCCCAAAAATAGCTCTTCCTGACCGTGTTAAGGGTCTTGGCATAACCACGATATCCTGAGAAAGGGGAGTCATGGGCTTCCCAAAGTATCTTCTGCTTGAGAGTTTGGCTTGCAGGGATACATAATCTTGTCCTAAACTAGACTAGTCCATACTGATGGAGAATTCTTGATACTTTGTCTTTAGCTTCGGGTCTTGATCCTTGATGGGGATCTCCCTTAGCATTTTCTAATAGACTGGGTCCTGATATGCCCCTTCTTTTTCTAGCTCAAGAATACCTTTGTGGCTAGAGACCTTGCTGTTGATGGATCTTGCAAAATGAGAGAATTTAGAAATGCCTTGTGACTGAGTGCATCGACAACTACATTGTCTTTTCCAGGCCTATATTTGATTTCAAAACCATATTCTTCTAGCACTTCGATTCATTGACGTTGCCTCATATTGAGCTCATTCTAGGTGAAAATCCATTTAAGACTTTTGTGGTCCGTTACTAAGGAAATTTTGGTGGTCCATTACTAAGGAAATTTTGTTACCTAGCAAGTAATGTCTCCAAAGTTTGAGAGCATGGATGACAGTCAAATACTCCAAGTCGTGGGTAGCATAATTCCTTTCATGGCTCTTCAATTTTCTTGAAGAATAAGCTACGAGATGACCTTCTTGCATAAGTACACATCCTAAAGCAAGTGCGTTAGCATCAGTTACCACGTCAAACTCCTTACTAAGATCAGGAAGTTTCAGGATGGGTGTTGATACTAAGCTTTGCCTTAGTTTGTCAAAGCTGGCCTGTTCAGCAGGTGACCATACAATTGCTACTTGCTTCTTTAGTAGATCAGTCAGAGGTGCTGCAATCAAAGCATAATCTTTGATGAAAATTCTGTACCACCCTGTCAACCCAAGAAAACTACGTATTTCTTTGAGAGAAGTTGGTGTTGGCCATTCCAGAACGCCTTTGACCTTAGCTGTTTCTACTGAAATTCCTTCCGCTGATACAATGAATCCTAGATATTCAATCAGCCGCTTGAAAAATGCACACTTCTTCTTCTTGGCATAAAGCTTGTGTGCTCTCATTGTTTCAAGAACAATGCGAAGCTGGTGTTCTAACTCTACTGACTCTACATTGGGCAATTTACGTTGGAAAGAATGAATTATGTGTACACAATGCATTTTTGCAATAAAAATCCCTTGTAACGACTGTAAATAGGTTAACTCATAGAGGGATGTTTAATTAAAGGTTACATAGTTGCTATGGAGAGGAGTAAAAGAGTTATATTCTATTTAGAATTTGCATAAGCAACTACATTCTTATTTGTGTGACTTACATGGGAAAAGGAAAGATTATGTTTTTATAGCATTATAAATTTACGTAGCATAACTTGGATGCATAAGCAACTTGCATGCATAAGTAGATGTATGAAAGGAAAAAGAGTTATGTTTCAGTTGTGAAAAGCATATAGGATGCAATACGCATGAAGTGATAGTTACATTCAATATGAAAGGCACTTGTAGAGTTAATCCAACGATCTCATACTTAGATCATTCTATGCTGCGAGTGAGAGAGGGTACCAGGCCTTAGGACACAAATACTAGTAATATCGACAGACAAAGGGATGTAATTCCTCAAGATAGGCACTGCTACCTATCTCGAGCAACTAGTCTGCAAGGTGAGATGCTATTGCAACTAAACCATAAAATGCTACTACTACATCTTAGGCCAAGGGAGGCAAGATCTAACTACAAGCTAGATTCATTAAGAAGTTGAGTAGTCACCCTATTACAACTCTCTCTCTTGGGGACCGATTTTGTAAAATATTACACGGCGCAGCGAACAGAATCTGAGAAAGAGATAGAGAGTACACAACAGATAAGAGGAGAATCAGTAAAATTCTTTAACTCCAAACAACTGATACAAAGATGGCTCTGTCCACCCGTGCGCTTCCAATGAATGAAGCTTAGATGGCGATCTAGACAGAAGATAGGTGAAGAGCTTAATGCTAGCTGGAACAACAACTCTGACTGGGTGAAAGATGAGTGTCAGATGGCTGCGAAGGGGTTTAGCTTTTATAGCCTGCGAAGGTCGTTAGGTCGGCCTATTGACCGACCTACCATATGAGCCTCCACTAGTCGGCCAGGGAATATTCCAGGGAATATTCCCTTTACCATCGGGCCGGGGGCGCTGCCCCCGGACCCCCGCCAGGGGGGCCGCTGGCCCCCCTGGGACCCCCCAGCCAGGGGCCGCTTCCGCGGCCCCCGGACCCCACAATAGGGGCCCCTTTTAACTCCCTTACCACGCAACTCAATGCAATGTGCCTCGAGTTGCTACCAGCTTAACCACTCCGTCTAACCCAAAGATTAGACCCACAACAGTCACCTTTTTGCCATCCGGTCACATAGACCTCATCTGATATACAAGTCAGGACTCAACCAATGTCCGGGCTCACATTTGGCTTCTCCTCATAATGGGGGCCTTACAACTTTGAGCACCATGGATCATTGGTAGCACCTAATGAGGGTGGAGCATTGATCATATCTAACACCCCCCCTCAATGTCCACCCATAGGTGAACTATCTCCTCGGCCCAATGCCGAGTCTCTGAAGATGAACTTGAAGCAGATCCTTCGTAAGTGCTTTGGTGAAGATATCTGCTCCATTCTCCTCTGTTGGACAGTAGACCAATTCCACTATCCCATCCTCCATCAAATCACGCACATAGTGATACTGGATCTCTATATGTTTGGTGCGTGCATGAAACACTGGATTTTTGGCAATGGCGATGCAACTCTGATTGTCACATCTCAGCACAGTTGGTTCTTCATCCTGCACTCCCATATGCCATAGAATCCTTCTCAACCATACGGCCTCACATGCAGCAAAACAAGCTGCCTTGTACTCTGCTTCGGTAGAAGACAATGCCACTGTTGGTTGCTTCTTACTAATCCAAGAGAAAATTCCTGAACCCAAAGAGAAACAATAACCAGAAACTGACTTCCTGGAATCAATGTCTCCTGCCCAATCTGAGTCACAGTTCCCCACAAGAGAAGTTCCGAAACTGTATGTGATACCATAGTCAAGAGTTTTCTTCAAGTATCTGAGCACCCGCATCCCAGCATTCCAATGACTCTCATGAGGTTTGTTTGAGAACCTGCTCAAAACACCAACAGCAAAACTGATATCTGGTCTGGTGTTACACAAGTAGATTAGACTGCCGACCAACCTCCTATACCTCCCAATGTCTGCTAGTGCTGATGTATCCTCAACGGATAACTTTACATTCACCTCCATAGGTGTAGCTATCTCCTTGCACTCGGTCATGCCAAATGCCTTCAAGATCTCCCATGCATACTTCTTCTGAGAGATGAAGATCTTTCCTGGCTCTTGCCAGACTTCAATCCCCAAACAATAGTGCAGCAAGCCCAAGTCTGTCATTTCAAACTCAAAACTCAAAGCCTTTCGAGTTTGGTTGATCATATCTTTATAGTCACCTGTAATAAGAAGGTCGTCCACATATAGGACAATCACTACAGACTTTTTACCATCCCTGTAAACATACAAGTTAGCATCTGAGGCACATCTTTTGAAGTTTAGGTTTAAAAAGAACCTATCTATCCGCTGGTACCATGCTCTGGGGGCTTGTTTCAGCCCATACAATGCCTTCTTTAGTTTACACACTTTGTTCTCAGAATGGGGGGCCTCAAACCCTGGTGGCTGAGCCACGTACACCTCCTCCTTGAGGTCACCATTTAAGAACGCTGACTTAACATCCATTTGGTACACTGGCCACTTCTTGTGGGCAGCCACTGCAAGTACCGTGCGAATAGTGGTCATTCTGGCAGTTGGGGCAAATGACTCTTGAAAATCAAACCCTTCAACTTGTGAAAATCCTTGGGCAACCAGTCTAGCTTTGTACTTTTCTAAGGTACCATCAGCCTTGTACTTTACCTTCCAGATCCACTTGGTGCCAATAATCTTCCGCTTTGCTGGCCGATCCACTAGCTCCCAAGTGTCATTCTTCATTATGCTGTCATACTCCGCCTGCATAGCAGCCTTCCATGATGGATCTGCAAGTGCTTCTTCTAAGTCAGTTGGCTCCTTTACTTCTCTCATAATCTCAACCATCAAGGCCATGTTGACTATGTGAGCAGAAGCCCTCCTTTGCTCCTCTATTCTCTGAGACCTCCTTGGTCCGTCTGCCTTCTCCTCAACAGATGCAGGCATAGGATTATTGTGGTCATAGAGCTGCTTCACCCAGCGCGGCAATGGCTTTTCCGGTGGGGTGATGTCAGGTTGGTGAACTTTTTCCTCATCATCTGAAGATGATGCTTCCTCCTCCTTAAGGATAGGGATAGCTCTCGGGACAGGTTCATAGTGGACTACTTCTTCGCTTGATGATAAAGTGGAAGACCTTGCCTTCTCCTCCTCCACTGTATGCGGCTCCTCCTTGAACACCACATCACGGCTCGCGATGATCTTCTTTGCCTCTTGGTCATATAACTTGTAAGCCTTCTGCTCATCACTATAACCCAAGAAGATACATTTTCTGCTTTTTGGTTGTAACTTGTTTCTCTTCTCATCTGGAACATGTGCATAACATTCACATCCAAAAATTCTGAAATGTGAAACAGATGGTTTCTTACCAGTGTAAGCCTCATGAGGTGTTTTTCCCTTGAGAGCCTTTGTGTAGCTCCGATTTAGAATGTAGACTGCAGTATTAACAGCTTCAGCCCAAAAATGGTTAGGCAATCCCTTGCCCTTTAGCATGCATCTTGCCATCTCCACAATGGTACGATTCCTGCGTTCCACAACACCATTCTGCTGAGGTGTGTGAGGCGTCGTCAATTGACGCTTGATCCCTTTGCTCTTGCAAAAGCCTTCAAACTCCTTTGAGTTGAACTCACCACCACCATCTGTTCTAAATTTCTTCACACTTTTCCCTGTTTCATTCTCAACAAGTATTAGCCATTCTTTAAACTTACCAAAAGCTTGAGCCTTATCACGAAGGAAGTACACCCACATCTTCCTACTGTAGTCATCGACAATCAACATAAAATAAGAAGATCCCCCCAAGGCCTGTGTAGGCATCTTACCACACAAGTCAGCATGCACCAACTCTAGAGGAGCATGTGCTCTATTCTTGCTTTCTTGTGGAAATGCCTTTCTCTGTTGCTTGCCCATCATACAAGCTTCACATGGTTCCTTCAATTCAGCTATTGTAGGTAGGTGAGCAACCATACCTTGCTTTTGCATCTCCTTCAATACTGCAAATCCGATGTGTCCAAACCTTTCATGCCAAAGCTTACTTGTGCCCACTCCAGCGGTGGCTGTAAGAGCACTTAGCTCATACAGGTTGTTCCTCCTTTCTCCTTTGCCAACAATTGTGCCAGCACTATCAATAATTTCTGCACCTGTCTTCTTGAACCTCACTTCATGACCAAGATCAGTTATGGCAGCAACTGATAAGAGATTTCTTCTGATTTCGGGAACATACAACACATTTGAAAGCTTTTTGACTTCACCATTTGCAGCAACAAAAGAAATAGTACCTGTGCCCGCAGCAGGGCATTTAGCATCATTTCCAACCGTCACAGTGATGGATTCTTGTAGAGGCTGCATAGAACTGTATAGACCTTTCTTGTTGGTCATGTGACGGGAGGCCCCACTATCCAACACCCAAGAGTCAGTGGTAGATTCTTCTTGCGCCGAGGAGCACACTTCCTCAATGGTCGCCATGAATAATTCCAACTCTGCTTCAGCCGTATTGGCTGTCTCTTTCCCTTTAGTTTCAAGGGTACCATTCTTTTCATCTGCCTTCTTGACACGACAATCTGCAATTGCATGTCCTTTCTTCTTACAGTAGAAGCACTCTCCTTGAAACTTCTTCTTGCCGCCCTTTTTCTTTTTGTCACCATCATTTTTGGTGGAGGAAACACCTTTGCCTTTTGCATTGGCAGAGAATGCAGCATCTCCATTGTTGCTTCCTTCTCGGGCTTTCAGCCTCAACTCCTCCTCCATTAATAATGCACAAAACTCCTCAAAAGTCAAAGCTTGAGGTCTCACCTGAGTATTAAGGGCAGTTACTAGTCCATCAAACTTTTGTGGACAAATCCGAAGACACCTCCGAGCTAGCTCTTCGCTAGTCTTTTGTATCCCAGCGCCAGCCATCTGGTCGCGCAGATTCTTAATCCGAGTGATGAATGCTTCAACCGTCTCTCCTTCAGCAAACTTCTCCGCTGCTAGTTGATTCTCCAAGTTTTGAATCCTTGTTTGGTTTCGTGTTTCATACTGACTCCTTAGTACATTCCAAGCCTCTGACGCTTTGGTTGTATGCTGAATCAGAGTCAAAACACTGTCAGAACAGCTTGTAACTAAGGCACACAATGCATCTGCATTCCTTCGTTTCCAAGCTCGTAGAAGATCTGCATTCGGAGGAATCATCACACTAGGATTTGATGGGTCGGGGGTAGGCTGTGGTTCTGCGTCAGTCCCCAGCACAGTCTCCAGAAGCTCATAAGAATCAAGGATAGTAGTAATTTTGAACTTCCACAAGGTGTAGTTTGTACCATCTAACTTGCCTTCGCTGAAGGTTGGTGGACGAATCCTCAGTGTTTGAATAGCCGGTACAGCAGCACCACCTCCTGCACCGCTTCCTGATGCGCCAGAACTGCTTCCCGGAGTCGACATCGTTTCTCTTTGCTGTTGAAGCCTTTGCCTCTTGCACTCTCTCCGATCTCTAGAGCCCCCTGGGCTCTGATACCATGTAAAATATTACACGGCGCAGCGAACAGAATCTGAGAAAGAGATAGAGAGTACACAACAGATAAGAGGAGAATCAGTAAAATTCTTTAACTCCAAACAACTGATACAAAGATGGCTCTGTCCACCCGTGCGCTTCCAATGAATGAAGCTTAGATGGCGATCTAGACAGAAGATAGGTGAAGAGCTTAATGCTAGCTGGAACAACAACTCTGACTGGGTGAAAGATGAGTGTCAGATGGCTGCGAAGGGGTTTAGCTTTTATAGCCTGCGAAGGTCGTTAGGTCGGCCTATTGACCGACCTACCATATGAGCCTCCACTAGTCGGCCAGGGAATATTCCAGGGAATATTCCCTTTACCATCGGGCCGGGGGCGCTGCCCCCGGACCCCCGCCAGGGGGGCCGCTGGCCCCCCTGGGACCCCCCAGCCAGGGGCCGCTTCCGCGGCCCCCGGACCCCACAATAGGGGCCCCTTTTAACTCCCTTACCACGCAACTCAATGCAATGTGCCTCGAGTTGCTACCAGCTTAACCACTCCGTCTAACCCAAAGATTAGACCCACAACAGTCACCTTTTTGCCATCCGGTCACATAGACCTCATCTGATATACAAGTCAGGACTCAACCAATGTCCGGGCTCACATTTGGCTTCTCCTCATAATGGGGGCCTTACAACTTTGAGCACCATGGATCATTGGTAGCACCTAATGAGGGTGGAGCATTGATCATATCTAACAGATTTGTCAAACTTAGAGAAATTGTGAATTGCCAAGAAGGAAATTGACCAACCGAGGACGACGGGGTTGTCTATGATCTATTTTACAAGGAGACCTAAGGTAAGGATAATTGGGGTCGGTAGGGTACAAACCCTAACCCAAAGAAAAAGGGGAAACAAGCAACCTAGCTTGCCAAGCCCTTGGAATCTCGCCAAGTCGCAAACAATCCAGGATCAAATGCTGGGAGTATTCGGGAAAAAGGAATCACACCTTAGCAGTTGGTTGTACGAACGACCACAAAAATGAATATGATTGTACACTTAGATACATTGTTTGAACTTCTTTGCTCAAGGAACTAATTTAAGGCCAAACACTTAATGCTTCAGGTTAATAGCTTGGAGGGAGAGGCAGGTTCAGTTATCTTTGACTGTCTGCTTGGCCCTATCCAAGGGGGTTGTTTAGCCGTGCCAGGTACATGGACCGAACCCTCCGTGAGAGGTCTCTCCGTGGGTGCTTCTTGGAGCGGGAGGACGCTTGGATGCCAAGGGAGGCTCTGGCTGTAAATTCCTTGCCTCTGGATCCCCCATAAGAGGCTGAGTGACTGGAGATGGGATCTCGAGGCTCGTGTACTAGTCTAGGGGCGAAACTTGGAGCAGCAATCCAGTTGATTGCTAGGATAGCCTTCAGGCATGATACTTGATGTATTCCAAGACTATGATAAATAAAGGTCAAATATTTGGAAAAGAAACTTGCTTGATATATTTTTTTTAATGTCAGCCCTGAGTTACATGAAGGAACCTATGTTTAAATTGATTAATTAAGGAATCCGCCTTTGCATGTCAAACATAATGTGCTAGGTAATTAGATAACTAAGCAACCCGAGGAAAGTGCGGTGGATATGACTTGGGTCCATCCTACGGAAGGGTGATCCCGGTTAGTTGGGAACTTTTCTCAAAAGACGTGATAACGAGACTATGAAGACCTAGCGTTAGTAGAGTTAGGATCCTGATTTATGATGTTTTAGGGGAGTGGAATGGGACTATGCCTTATGGACAAAAAGGTTGAGCTTCGCATTCCTCTCGTTTTCCATTCTCCATGAACCAAGTGTAGCATAAATCTGCTTCGACTCTGTTGTTCCTATGCAAAGTGGTTCATCATCTGGAGCTCGACACTAGCTACTTCTAGAGACTTGGCTAATAGGAAAGAGACCCTAACTTTAGGTCGGTACTAAGTCGGAACGGCCGGATACTTTCGCTTCGGGGCAGACTCGGGAAGACCTAGATCGCAAACCCTGTGACATTCCTTGTGAGTGCCAGGTAGTGCTTTCAAGACTCCCCTCCCGATGGGCTACTAAGACGTGTCCCACAAGTGGACAACATGCTCTACCTTAATGCGTTGACAAGACAAACATTCCGTGACATATTTGAGTACGTCTCCCTTGAGCCTTTCCCAAAAATAGCTCTTCCTGACTGTGTTAAGGGACTTGGCATAACCAGGATGTCCTGAGAAAGGGTAGTCATTAGTATGGACTTTATTGTTGGCCTACCCCAAGTTTAGGGAGGATGTAACTCTATTTTGGTTGTAGTAGATATGCTCACCAAGGTCGCACATCTCATCCCTATCAAGACAAACTATAAAGCTTCAAACATCGCAAGATTATTCATCAAGGAGATATTCAAACTTCATGGGTTACCAAGAAAAATCATTAGTGATTGTGACTCTCTTTTCACATCACACTTCTGGACGGCTATCCTTGAGGCAACTGGAACTCAACTCTGTTTCAGCACAACTTACCATCCCCAAACTGATGGTCAAACAGAACGAGTCAATCAAGTCATTGAAGATATGCTTAGGGCATACTGCTGTCGCAAACCCAAAAAATGGATTCAATACTTACCACTGGTTGAGTTTGCTTACAATGCTTCTTACCAACAGAGTATTCAGATGACCCCTTTTCAAGCATTGTATGGGCATGATTGTCGTACCCCCTTGAACTTCTCGGATCCAACTTTGAGGGTAGAAGCTTCAAGACAGATGCCAGAAGACATGGATAATTAAATCAAATCAATAAGACAAGACATTCAAGTTGCCAAGGATAGATAGAAGGCCTACGCTGTCTTGAAATGGCAAGAAAAATCCTTCGTCGAAGGTGATATGGTCTTCATCTGTGTACGCCCTAAAAAGAGTTCACTGTCCTTGGGAGAGTACAAGAAGCTAAGTCCGTGGTATTGTGGACCTTATAAGATCATCAACTGCCTAGGGCCTAATGCTTACAGACTACAACTGCCTGCAACTCTAAAGATTCATAATGTATTCCATGTTAGCCTATTGAAAAGGTATCTACCTAATCTGAAGCATGTACTTGATGATCAGCAAATTGTAATGCCTAGCCAAGGAGTCCTTGAGCTATGGCCTGATAGAATCCTAGATGTTAGGGAGAGGCATTTGAGATCAAGGACCTTGAGAGAATACCTCATCCAGTGGAAAGATTATCCTGAAGAGGATGCCACCTAGATGGATGAAAATACTTTAAACCAACAATACCCCTAGATCTTCTCGAGATGAGGACATCTTGATTCCTCTAAGAGGGAGAGGATGTAGCATTTTCCCATGCATAAGAACCCCCCCTTTTAAAAAATTTTAAAATTAACTCAAATTTTTTTACCTCTCTCTCTCTCCTTTCCGACAGCATGTCGAGGGGAGAGAGAGAGGGAGTAGAGTGGGAGAGGGAGGGGTGGCAACCATTAAACGGCCGTCTCCCCCCCATAAACCATCCCCTCCCCACTATTTAAGGGGAGAACACCCCCCCCCCCACAGTGGTCTTCAGCAGAGCGATGTCGCCAGCCTGTTTCGCCTGACACATAGCAACACTGCCAGGTTGCCAAGATCGCTGCCTCCCTCGTCATCATCTTCATTTTCGTCTTCCTCCCCAATCTCAGCATGACGCTGTCAGGGCCGCTGTAAAAAAAAACAAGAAATTTTAAAAAAAATCTTCCAAGAAGCTTCCACAAAAAAGCTTCCTAGAGGGTGTTTCACCCGCAGACCGCGGAAGGACTGCCAGTTTGCAAAGAATTTCAGCACACCCTCCACCTGCCCGACTTATTTCCAAGTCCCGATTGCAATGGCCCCAAAGTGCCATACAAGAGGAGCACACACGGGAGTAAGAGGAGCGCATGTAGGAGTCCCCACCCGAAGCGCAAGAATCGATAATACCCCTCCTGCAGATGTTCAGGTTCCATCAAATTCACCCTTTCCATTTTCGCATGATATGGGTGCATTAAGTTAATTGCATTATTAGAACGCTTTGTTTTAAAAAGGTCATAAGAATATTCGAAAAAGTCTTAAATTGAATGAAAATGTTCTTGTAATTCTCGCACCATCATGATGAAAGGTTGTTGCATTTTTTAGTATACGGTTCACGTGTTAAAAGATGCACTTATGCAATACTGTCCTAGTTGCATCTCGCTTATAGGTTAAATAAAAATTGCGATGTTCTTGTGCGTTGGAAGGTTTGCATTGGGCAATTTATGTTGGAAAGAATGAATTATGTGTACATAATTTTTTTGTGCAATAAAAATCCCTTGTAATGACCATAAATAGGTTAACTCATAAAGGGATGTTTAATTAAAGGTTAGATAGTTGCTATGGAGAGGAGTAAAAGAGTTATATTTTATTTAGAATTTGCATAAGCAACTGCATTCTTATTTGCGTGACTTACATGGGAAGAGGAAAGATTATGTTTTTATAGCATTATAAATTTACGTAGCATAATTTGCATGCATAAGCAACTTGCATGCGTAAGTAGATGTATGAAAGGAAAAAGGGTTATATTTCAGTTAATGAAAAGCATATAGGATGCAATACGCATGAAGTGATAGTTACATTCAATATGAAAAGATAGGCGCTTGCAGAGTTAATCCAACGATGTCGTAATAAGATCATTCTATGCTGCCAGTGAGAGAGGGTACTAGGCCTTAGGACACGAATACTAGTAATATCGACAAACAAAGGGATGTAATTTCTCAAGATAGGCACTGCTACCTATCTCGAGTAACTAGTCTGCAAGATGAGATGCTATTGCAACTAAACCATAAAATGCTACTACTACATCTTAGGCCAAGGGAGGCAAGATCTAACTACAAGCTAGATTCGTTAAAAAGTCGAGTAGTCGCCCTACTACAACTCTCTCTCTTGGGGACCGATTTGTCAAACTTAGGAAAATTGTGAATTGCCAAGAAGCAAATTGACCAACGCACAAGAACATCGCAATTTATATTTAACCTATAAGCAAGATGCAACTAGGATATTATTGCATAAGTGCATCTTTTAACACTTGAACCATATACTCAAAAATGCAACAACATTTCATCATGATGGTGCAAGAATTATAAGAACCTTGTCATTCAATTTAAGACTTTTCCGAATATTCCTATGAACTTTTTAAAACAAAGCGTTCTAATAATGCAATTAACTTAATACACCCATATCATGCGGAAATGGAAATGGTGAATTTGATGGAACCTGAACATCTATAGGAGGGGTATTATCGATTCTTGCGCTTCAGGTGGGGACTCCTACATATGCTCCTCTTACTCCCGCGTGTTCTCCTCTTGTGTGGTGCTTTGGGGCCATCGCAATCGAGACTTAGGAATAAGTTGGGCAGGTGGAGGGTGTGCTGAAATTCTCTGCAAACTGGCAGTTATTCCTTCTCGCGAGTGCAAACGAGTTGTGTCCTTCCGCGGTCCGCGGGTGAAACACCCTCTAGGAAGCTTTTTTGTGAAAGCTTTTTTGTGGAAGCTTCTTAGAAGCTTTTTTTTTAATTTCTTGTTTTTTTAAAGAGGGGCCCTGACAACGTCATGCTGAGATTGGGGAGGAAGAAAAAAATGCAGATGATGACGAGGGAGGTGGCGATCTTGGCATCTTGGTGGCATTGCTGCATGTCAAGCAGAGTAGGAGGGGTGGCGTCACTGCTCAAGACCATGGAGGGGGGGCGGGGGCTGCTCTCCCCTTAAATAGTGGGGAGGGGGTGATTTATGGGGGGGAAGACGGCCACGGCCGCCACCCCTACACCTGGGGGGCTCTCCCCTTAAATAGTGGGGAGGGGGTGTTTTATGGGAGGGGAGACGGCCGTTTAACAGCCGCCACCCCTACACCTGGGGGTGCATGGCCCCGCTCTCCCACTCTACTCCCTCTCTCTCTCTCTCTCTCTCCCTGACATGATGTCCCAAAAGTGAACAAGCGAACACGTTACAAGTGGTATTCGAGCATTGGTCTTTGATCCATTTTTTCTTTTATTTTCAGTCCTATTTTCTTCATAAAAAATCAATTTCAGACAAGTACATGACAAAGACAATGACTAGCAGAGGGTTGTAAACCATCTATAGTTAGCAAGAGACTAGATCTAGAGATCTTCAAGGTCAGATATGGCAGAGGATGGCTAAAGTAGCAGGTCCTCATCAAATTTTCATATAATCTGGAGGTAATAAGGCTAAATGAGAGTTAATTAGGCTTAGTTTGGGGTTAAACTATGGTTACTTTTCAAAAGAGATCTTCCTTTTCTCTTCTTTCAAGCTTTGGCAAAGCTTCCATGGAGTTTTTCAACAGATATCTTCTCTTCCTTCACTGATCCTTGCTTCTCTTCAGTAATGGCATGCATAATGGCCTTCTAGGCATCAAATCCAACAAGAACACCATTTCCATGACAATATGAACAACCACATGTATAGGACAGCATCCCAAATTTTGTGCCGATTTTTTCAGCCCTGTTCTTCATCAATCTTCAACAAATATTTAGCACTGATGCTTCTCAATTATCTTTGGCATTGTTTACTTCAACTCTCTGATGTGTAGACTCTCAAATGAAGCTATATTCTTCATCCTTTCACTCTCTTGAAACCCTAGATGAACAATCCATGGGCAGCCATGAAAGCTTCAACCCAAGCTATCATTCTTCAACAATTTCTTGAGGATTCTTCATCAATTCAGCCTGTGGTACCATTTTAGTGTGGATTCTTCAATAAATTGCAAAGATTTTAGCTTGTGGAGGACATTCGAGCTCATATTGAAGCTTTATTTTGGGGTTTTCCTTTAAGAGGCTTGAATCTTTGGTATTCAAGTGTTCAACCAAGCTCAAGGCATTGATTCTTTACGGATTTGATCATATTGAAGCTCATATAGACTAATTTCATGGATACATCAAGCTTTATGGTTGATTCATGGTGGATTATGGAGAATTCTTCATTTAATGGGATTGGAGCTGACATCTACCATCCTCTTCAAGCTTAATCAAGGCATTTCTCTTACTTAATCTCTAAAATCTCTCAATAATCCACTTGCTAATGCTTTTTCACCTTTTAATGAGAGATTATTGATCAAGTAATTCTCTGAATTGATCAATAGATCAGAGATTAGTATTATTCATATTAATCTCAGCCCATTTCATTGAATTTTAACATTGATTCAATCATATCTTATCATAGATATCATTTACCAAGTTTGATGCTTAACTTTGACTTGTTTAATTGAAATTCTTTTGCCTAAGCTGAAATATTGTAAAAGGGTAAGTATTAGCAATCAGTGAGTCACTGAATTGCATTGGTTAGACCCTATTCCTAGCCAATTTTTCAAGATTTCATCCAATTGCATCTCATGAAAGGGGCTGAATGAATATTTCAAAAATGCATTTCATGCTGGTTGATTAGAATAGAATACCATTGCCATATTGATATATCCACTGAGGAAAAAGGTGGATGTCGAGGGAGATAGTGGGACAAAAGAGAGGTGACCCTCCCTCACTATCAAAGATCTCAAAGGGGTGCAACCAATCGACCCGGGGGGAACTTTGCCTACCTCTTGGTGATTCAAAGTTTGTGTAGGGATCCTGTCCTACCATTTTATCCCTCAGACAGATACAACGAGTGGAAAATTGAAGATTCAAGAGTTTCCAAATGCTCAAGTACCTTCAGGAGAAAAACGGGATAAAATAGGGACTTTACAAGACATTGTAGGGCATTTACATGTCCTTATAGGTACAAATTTCATTACTGAAGTACAAGTGCAGGTACTACAGGGTACCCACAGGTCCTACTTAGTCTTCTACAGGGTTTGATAGTCATTTGGGGTTACTATTTTACCTTACAGGGTGGAAACAGGGTATTCACTGGTTAAAATAGAGTGTAGGCCTGGATAGTTCAGACTCAAAGATTGAGTTGCAGAATTTTCTGTCCTAAATCTATTATAGCGTGCTATAGCTCATCTCAAAGAGGACATTCTTGGCTTTGAGATGATCTAAATTTTTTTGAAATTGGAGTTCACTCTAGTCCAAGTTATAGCTATTTTTGTGACAGGGGATACTGCAGGACTACACTATTATGGCAGGGTATAAAGGTAAAAATAAGGTCCAGGATTATTATGCTCAGTAAGTCAAAGATTCTATATTGGATAATGGATCTCAAGAGAGTCCTAAAGAGCCTCAGCAACTTGGAGAAATCATTGTACTTAATAATACCTTGTCTGCACATGAACAAAAGCATCGACAATGTCATGAGGCCCTATTATCAAAAGTGGAGTAAATGGTTTATCTACTGATCAGATGAAGTCTTCTATTGAGAAATTAGTGGATTCAACAACTCAAACAAAGGCTTCTATTGACAAGTTAGTGGAATCCAATGCTCAAATAATAGCTCAATTCTCCTAATGAATGCAAATGCAAATGGGATCTAAAGAAGCAAAGGAGAAAGCTTATTCAAAGAGTGAGCCTTCAGTCCCACTTCAGCCACCTAACCAAAATGGTCAAGGGCATGGAGTTATTGGACGAAGAGGTATCCCAAATAGCCAATATGAAGTAGGTCAGACTTCACAAAGGCATGATGACTATTAGGCAATTTGAATGGAGCCAACTCCCAAGCTTTTGGGCTAAATATTCAACTTTCTAGAGGTCCTCTATCAACGGGAAGATTGCATAGTGGTTCTCAGCCACCTATTGAGAGATTTCCATCTCACTTTGGGGGTTCATTGCATGGGACTCATGATCAGTCTATTTTGGGACAGTAACCATTCCATGAAAGAAAACTAAAAGACAAGTTCATTTTGGCTAAGTTCAATGGTCAGACATCTTTACCATCTGATTTAGAGGAGTGGATCTCCAAAATGGAACTTCCCTAAGAAAACGATCGACTAACCTACATCAAAGGCTCCTTTTCTCTCCACGCATAAGTCATATCCTAGGAAGACAATTGCTATGCAATCCATGATCGATACCATGGTATGCATCATGCATAGTGCATATGATCCTAGTGCACAAACAATATTTATCAAATCAGCACTTTTTCATGTGGAAAAATAGCCCTTTCATGATCTTCACTAAATGTATGTTTCGATGTATGGAGACTAGCACCGATTTCTCGTGCTACTAGCCTCTTAACCTTAACTGTTGTATTGTCCTATATGACATCCATACACAAAATATTAGACTTTTCTTCATTTTCAACACTTAAATGCTTCCCCAACCCTTCTTTTCCCTTACCGCTTATGTGTTACCTCGTTGCAAAGGTATAGGGTTTTATTTTTTGTCATTTTTGATTTATAAGCAATAAAAACACACTAAAACATAAAAAAAAGGGTGAGTTGAGACTCAACCCCATGCCTCAACCTTGATAAACATTCACAAATTTTAATCATATTTTTTTCTTATTTAATTATCGCAAAAAACCTAATTTTTTCCATTTTGCTATTTTTCTCTATTTATTTATCAAGAAAATAGAGCATTTTATTGGTTTTTTTAAATTATGACAACTAATAATTATCCATTTTCCACATTTCATCCCTCATGCATCTTTTTTATCTAACCCAAAATGACAAAAAATCCCATTTTCTTTGTAAAATAAGTGTTTTTCAGGTTTTAAGTCATTAATTAAGACCATAAATTATTATGGGTTCTGCATTTTCCCATATGCAATCCTCAAACATGATGCGAGCAAGGCTCAAACAAATTTACAGCCCATGTGCACACTTTTTCCTCACCCGAAACACACAAAATCCCATTTTTCCTTTGTAAAATGTGGTTTTCGAGTTTTAGAAAATTATTTTTAGTATTATTGCATTATGTATTTTTATTTTTCTAACATAGAATTATTAAACACACAACAACCAACATTTCTACCAATTTTCATCCAATATGAACATCATTTGGCCAACCAAATCTCAAAAAGAAGCATTTTTCCTTTATAAAATAGAATTATCGGATTTTTTTATGGTTGCGGGTTTCTAAAACCAGATTCGGGACAGCAGAACAGTCCACCATTAATGCTCATCCCATCTCCAGCCCCAAGTGGATTGGAAGAAATCCGATACCACGCCCATTCACCACCCAGGGTTCATCTCCCTTCACACACAAGAACTGCCCCTTGCAGGGGAGAGAGAGAGAGGAGAGAGAAAGACAAAAAATTAAATCCTCCATTAAAATGGGCAAGCTTATAGTCATTTTGTTCTCTTCTCTTCCCTGATCGAGAATCTCCCTCTCTCTCTCCAAACGGGTTCGAATTGGAGAGGCATCAAGCAAAAATGAGGAGGCACATTGACACTTCCCTCTATTTGACAGTTTTTGCATTAGTTTCAAGGCTTTTATTAAGCCTAAGGTTTAAAACATTAAAATAACTGGTTCATCTTTCTGTGTTCACATTGTCTTACAAGTGGATTTTTCAATTTTGAGGGCCCAAACGAACTCCTATTTGCAATCCAACTGGACATGCAGCTTTGTGGTGTCAAACTCCATCAACCTGGCCTCTCCCACGCAATTTATGGCTTCCCAATTTGGTAGCTGCTTTATAACGTCGAACCTTCAGGATTGAATGGGGGGTCAAACGACCTCCGATTGATGAGTCATGACGCATTGGATTCCTAATTTCAAAATGCATCTATGAAAACTCTATCTTGGCCATCCACCATCGTTTGATTTTTCATGAAAATTGGCTCTTTAATGCCTCTTGGGCACTTTTCAGCTCCAAAACAGGCTCCAACACTCCAAGAATGGGTCCAAATCGAGTCCTAAAATCAAGCTCTCATTGGCGACCATGGGATAGGGTGATTCAGCCCGTTGGATCCCACGAACAGATCTGCACATACACAATCATAAAGAGCATCAAGCTTATACAAAATAGATACACAACAAAACACATCACAACTTTCACCCTACCCCTATCAAAACCAAGGCATGAAATCCATGAGGAGTAGGCCTAGCATGCTCCATCACACAGAAAGCCCAAAGCTAGTCACTAACCAACTGTTCCAACACATCCAAGCCAAAAAGAACTATCAAAGAGGTCATCCTAAGTGGTGGTGTAAACTACCTACCTAACTAAGAGGACAATGCAACCAGGAGCTCCTACTAGGTGAGGACTCCTATAGCTTAATCAAGAAATATTTTGTTTTAACACATTTTTCTTTTTAGGCCTTTATTTTCCATACTGGGGCATGTTAAAAGGAGAGAGCTAAGCGTAGTGACCCAAGGAGAATAGGGCATCGGCCTCAGGTCCTGTCTTGGTACCCAAGAACCTACCAAGCCCTCACGAGGCGACATTTAATCCTTTGCTAATACTCACTTTTATTTTTGCTCCAACCTTCCTTTATTCTTATTCATTTAGCTAGATGCTACCCCTAAGAAAACAAGGCATCGGCCCTCGGTCTGTGACTCATCCCTAGGAAGCTACCAAGCCTTTGCAATGCGATGAACAACTGTTCAAGGATTTTTCTTTTTGTTTTCTAATTTTTAGAGGGGTTAAAGCCCCTTTTTACACACCTCCGTATATTCATATATTTTCAATCATATATTTAGGGTCTTTCTTATTTCTATCATCATTTTGTCTGGCACGCTTTTCTAATTGCCTTTAGTGTCTGCATCCATCATTTTGTCACTAGGATTTCCTTCTAAAACGGGTCTTTCAATGCCTGACAATGCCTTTGATGGAGGCCATGACTACTCAGACCTCCCACAGACATACATAACCTAAACCTGGGACTTCATGCCTTGATCGTTGGTCCCCAACAAACAAAAAGAAAGTACCCCTTACATATACATGCATCATTATTTGCTTAAGGGAAAAATGAAAAAGACTTGGGAATTGGACAAAGCCACCTGGAATTGCCACAAGAAGCTCCCTCGCAGCAAAGGCTCCCTCCAGTGACTTCGTCAAACCTGTTTGGTACAACACTAAAATAGAAAACTATTAAAAGCACCCGCACCAAAGAGATAGATGCCCCTCTTGTCCTAAAGAGATCAAGCATTTCATAGCAACCTAACTGGTCCTCTTGGCCTAACGTAGTCTGATCGTAATATCCAAAGCAACCAACCTTTCCAGCCTAAAATAGATAGGTCACTCTAATCCATGCAATACATGGTCTCCTTGGCATATACATCACATCCTATCAAACTAGCCAGGATACCAAGGATAGCATATAATATGATGGCTAGCCCCATGTTACTCATGCTACGCAGCTCAAGGCTTGATCTTGGGCTTTTTTAAATCCACTAGCCCAAACCTTTTCACTGATATAACCTTGATATGGCCTATCCTCCCTTGGGTACCATTGGCTAAGTGAATGACATCATTGGGCTCAAATGTCCCACGTTTATTGTCATCCAAATGAGCTGGTCATTCAAATGGCTTAGAAGCTCCTTTGGCAAAAAGAATCATAGCTTGGTGCTCATTCAAACCTTCCCTATTTGGGTTTTGACCTAATTCAGTGTTGCAACCCAAACTAGGTAGGGTTTTTATCACATCTACATGGGAATTGATCACAATATATCTGCATGGTGTTATTGACCATGTATCTAATGCACTAGCCACATTTTGAGAGATCTTGGGTTTCCAAACACATCTCATATCTCTTCTTACATTCTTAGGCTTCCTTGACTGCCCACATTGGTCCAATGGACTCATTGTGGATTTATCACTATTACGAGATGGCCTCACAACCTTATGGCCTCACAACCTTATGGCTTCTATTTAGTATAGGTTGACCTTTGGCATACTGCATCTTCTTCATATGAGATGTCTTCCATTTCCTTTGTCCACTCTACAATTGCCTATTTATAGGAACCATGCTCTTACTGATAGGAACAACATCTACTCAAAAGCATGACACATTTAAAGATGGCAA
This sequence comes from Lygodium microphyllum, assembly GCF_053477565.2. Taxonomy (NCBI): domain Eukaryota; kingdom Viridiplantae; phylum Streptophyta; class Polypodiopsida; order Schizaeales; family Lygodiaceae; genus Lygodium; species Lygodium microphyllum. Next base: position 10,280,484 of record NC_141143.1, read on the forward strand.
AGGTCTCTTTAGAGCCTCTCCACTGGCAAAACTAGAACCACCCATAAGATACTTATCCACACTCACAGGTCCAATGGTTCTATCAATGTTACTGTCACAACTACCTCTCATGGGAGCATTGCAAACCTTGATGGGACTTATTGAGCTTGGAATCTCTTTATCCTCAGGGGGTATATTATCCCTACTATTGCCATTTTCTGCTTGGAGATTTTGGCTACCAAGGTTCCCCTCATAGGCTGCCTTGTTATCAACAAGTGAACTGTCTTCTTGTAGAAATGGTTGGAAGCTAGGATGCACTTGTACTAAGTGTCAAGAATCACGTGGTGGGGAGACTTGCTTGAGCTGCTGCACCAAAAACACAATATATACACAAGAGGAAGCTCACTCAAGAAAACAAGAAGAGAGATGGAGGCCAAAACGTTTTCTTGCTAGTTTTTTCTTCTTCTTCCATACACTATACAATGTACACAAAGTATAGATAAGATACACCATAAAGGAAAGTGGCCTACTAAGTCAAATAGTGCATAACCGACTACACTAATCGACTGGCGCTATGTCTTTGCCAGCTATAGGTAGGTGTAACAAACTAATATAATAAGTAATAAGTCAGTGGCCATGTGAGTATCATAATGACCACCAACGTGGTAAGTGTAGACGTGCAGACCCATCTAGCCAGGCGGTCCATCATCAATGTTCGCAGGTGTTGAGCTTGCCATCTCAACACTCCCCCTCAAGCTCAACTCTATCTCTGCAACTCCAAGTAAGCTTCACAACTTTTGAAGCTTCTCTGCACCCAATGTCTTTGTGAAAATGTCAGCTATTTGATCCTGTGTGCTGATATATATCAAGTCAATCTCTCCTGCAAGTACCTTCTCTCTCACAAAGTGGTAGTGCACCTCAATGTGTTTTGTCCTAGCATGCAACACTGGATTCCTAGCTAGCTGTATGCTGCTTATGTTGTCACAATGAATGACAATTGGACCATCTCCTTGCACATCCAAATCACCTAATAACTTTTGCAGTCATACCACCTCACATGCTACCATAGCAGCACCTCTATACTTAGCCTCTATACTCGATAAAGCAACTGTAGGTTGCTTTTTGCTACTATGTGTAACTGCTGCACTACCAAGGGAAAACATGAATCCACTTGTAGATCTTTTGTCCGACATGCTACTAGCCCAATCTGCATCTATGTATCCAAAGACATGTACGTCCTTACCTACCTCATAAAAAAGTCCATAATGTAAAGTGGACTTCACATACCTCAATATACGTCTAAGTGCATCCAAATGAGGCTTTCTAGGCATCTGCATAAATTGACTAACAAGGCCAATAGCATATCTCAAGTTTGGCCTTACTCAACATCAGAAATACAAAATCCAATATTTACAAGATACTCTCCAATCTTGTCAGACCATGCTCTAGGTGCTTGCTTGAGCCCATAGAGCGCCTTCTTTAACCTGCACACATATGTGGGGTGCTCTAAATCCTCATAACCTGCTAGTTGCTCCATATACACTTCTTCTTGCAATTCACCATGCAAGAAGGCATTCTTAATATCCATTTGCTGCAAACTCCAACCTTTGGCTGCTGCCAAGGCAATCACATACCTAACAGTTGCCATCCTAGCAACTGGACTGAATGTCTCTTCATAATCTATGCCATATGTTTGAGCATAGCCTTTTGCCATCAGGCTAGCCTTATACATGCTAACTGAACCATCTACATTATGCTTGACTTTGTAAACCCACTTACAGCCAATAGCATTCTTATCCTTAGGTAAGGGTACCAAATCCCAAGTCTTATTGGCTTCTAATGTAGCCATCTCCTCATCCATTGCTACATCCCAATGAGCATGACCAACAACATCCTCAAAACAAGTGGGCTCAACATTCTCAACTAGTTTCACCATATAAGCATAATGGTGAGTTGCATAACCTTCAAAATCAAATCTTTTAACAGGGTATTTAACCCTGCTAGATTTGCGTACCAACAGATCACTCAATGGAGCCTTTACATTACTATGAGCTCTCTGTACACCTAGTGTCCTGACTAAAGGAATACCAAGCTCATCATCCAAACTCTCTGAACCACTCGAATCTCCGTCAAATCCCAAATGACTGGTAGATGCATCATTACCATCCAGCACTTTCTTCTTTTCTTTGTTCTTCCCTGCAGCACTTATAGATCCACCTAAAGATGTGGGGCTACTCCTTAGTCTCCCAGACCAAGGGCTCACTGTAGGTGTAGTACCAGATGATGTTTCTGGTCCACTAAGACTCTGTGATTCTTGTTTATCTTTATACATATATCTATCCTGATCATTATCATCATCCAAAACATCACCAGCATGTGTATACCAACTTTCCATCTCATCAAAGATAACATGCCTACTCACTCTGAACTCACTTGTGACAGGGTTATAATAGCGATACCCTTTCTGCTCTAAAGAGTATCCAATAAAAACACATTTTTTTGCCTTTGGATCAAGCTTCTTTGTAGCTCATCTAGCACATGATGTATGCAATACATCCAAAGAGCGATACATCAGGCTCATTGCCAGTAAAGAATTCTTCAGGAGTCATCCCATGAACTGCAGTTGTGGGAGTTCTATTCATAATGTAAACAACAGTATGGACAGCCTCAGACAAAAAATGTTTAGGCATATTCTTTTCAGCCATTAATGCCCATGCAACTTCTGCAATATGCCTATTTTTTCTTTCTGCAACACCATTTTGTTGTGGGGTATACCTGCAAGTAAATTGCCTCTTTATCCCATGAGTCCCCAAGAAGCCACTGAACTCATTAGAGAGGTACTCTCCCCCTCCATTTGATCTCAAGCACTTTACTTTTAAGCCTGTTTCGGTTTCAACAGCTGCTTTAAAAGATTTGAAGTGCTCAAACACATCACTTTTTTCCTTCATGAAGTATACCCATAACTTCCTTGAACAGTCATCAATAAATGTGACAAAGTATTTGCTGTCATCAAGAGATATATTCTATGTAGGCCCCCAAACATCTATATGCACTACATCAAGTATTTTTCTACTCACTTCTCTATCATGTGAGAAGGGTTGTCTTGTCTGCTTACCAAACTGTGGGAGTTTTCGCTCAACCGCCAAGACCCATGGACCGCTTATTGTTTCAAGCGTTCCAAGCGAGAACTAATGGCTATCTCTCACCTAGCCGATGCGCCGTCGATCCTACGAGTGTAGTGAGCTTACCTTGATGCTTGATCAAGTACCCTCCTCTCTCTTGCACTCCATTTGCTCCATGATTCTTGATGCTAGTTCAAGCATCCTCAAGCCTCCTCCATCTCCAAGCTCCATCCTCCATAGCCGCATGCGCAAGAGAAGAGAAGAGAAGAGAAGAAGAGAAAAGGAGATGGTGAAGAGCTTCACCCTTGTGATCCCTCACTCCCACACACACTCACTTCCTGACACTCTCACACTCCCTCTCTCAAGAGCACACACAAGCAAGAAGGAGACAAGAAGAGATGAAGAAGAAGACTCTATTTTTCACACACCAAAGAATGAGCTTCTCATTCACTTTTCAACTTTATATACAAAACCCTAAATCCCTTTTGGGCGGTCATCCCCTTTTCCCCTTTTTTACATGGTCGGTCGTAGCCTAGCCCCTTTTTCCCATTTCCCACCATTCTAATTTATCCTATTTCCAACTAATGCGTACACTTTGCACAGGAGCGAGCCTGGCACTCTTTTACAAAGATTCGGGGGCACTCCCACATTTTAATGGTGCACCCTTTTACTCTTTTGTTATCTCGAGGCGACACCGAGGCTTTCTGAGGGTCGTGCCCGAACATTTAAATTTTTCAGGGACTGTTTACCGGTCAAGGAACCTTTTTCTGCTTTTATCTTGCGCCTTTTTTGCTATTTTTCCTTTTTTTCCATTTTTCGCTCCTCTGTGCTGCGGGAAACACGGTAACATTACCCCCCCTTCTAGTCAAGTGCCAGTCCCATGGCACTGCGGTGGGACGTAGTGGCTAGTTAGGTCAGCTGCGCTAGGCGGATAGGTAGGTGGATGACACTGCTTTCAAGGTGGTTGGGTGAATGACAGGTGATGGAGTATAAGGACGATGACCAGGAGAGGTTCCGGCATGCTTTAGGTTCCATGAAGATACGCGGCATCTCTCACATTGTTGTGGCGCCCCTTATGTAGCCGCTCGTCCTTCGAGTATCAGAAACACTTGAAGCAATAAGCAATCCCTTGGGAGGATGGTATTGGAGGGATTTATATTGGAGAAACCCCCCGAACGCTGTTTGCCTTGAAGATCCGTGGCTTTGATTGCAGATCCTTGTCTTTGAGTTGAAGGTCTTCAGGCTTGTGGAATCAATAAGCGATCCGTAGATCTTGAGGCATTGGGCATGCATCTTTGGAAGTTGAGGTTCCAAGATCTATGCCAATGGCAGATCTATCTTGGCTTGGTTCAATCATGGTGGCCATCAGCAGGGCAGATGGCTGGACACCGATACAGGGAAAAAGTTTGGGTCATTAAAGAATGCCGTGGGTGATCCTCGTCAGTGTGGTAGCCAGTTCTTGAAACTCGAACATAACCTGCAAGAAAAGTTTTGCACTCCCTAAGGGAGTGTGACTGTTTCGCCGTGTAGTGTGTGGTGCCCATGGCAGTGGAACTGGGAGATGGGTCTAACCTTGGGCAAGCCCTTGGTAACATCCCACACTTGAGGACCTAGTTCGTGCTTCATTGGAGGTGCGGTGCAAGTCTTAGGGTGACAGGTCTGAAAGTCCCGCCCTTGATGTGCCCTAAGTGTGAAGTGGGGAGGGGGACTAGGGAGAACCCTAGGTGCAGTGACTGTGGTGCTCCTTTTTTTTTCTTTTTTTGAAATGATAAATAGGCTTAATTGTCTTCATCGGAATGAGGAGGAGAAGGGGATCGGATAGATTTGCTAAAAAACTGGCGAGTTTGCATGTAATCCTTCAGATTCATGCGAACATGAAGAGAAGTCGTGGAGAGGAAGGGGTGATTGCACCTAGTGAATTGGCTATCGTTCATATCTTCTAGGAGGGCTAGGCAAAAAGAAGGAAGGAGACTAGGCCTCATCATGAGATGAGCCATGGTGCAGTTGTCTATAGCGTTAGGATCAAAGAATAGGGGAGGCAGGCCGCACTCTTGTGGAGCCGGGTCCTGCTTAAGAAGTAGCCTAAGTAACCTAAGATAATTACAAGTTGTAACAAAAGCGGGGTCAGGACATGAGGATAAATCCACAAGAAAGCGCATCATAGATGCATCTAGGCTTTCGGTGGTAAAAAGAAGGGCCTGCTCAAAGGATGATATAGTGGAGTTATAAATAATGGGAAAATCATACCGCCCTTGGAGGCTAGCATCAAAATCTACCCCTACCCTTCGAGGGTATGCCATGTAGGTAGGGTTGTTCTGCTCGAATGGCAGGGTGCTACAAAACACCATCGAGGCGAGCATGCTGATGTCGCACACTCGCCTCTTGCACAGGGGTTGGATTTTGTAGCCCTGTATAGAGTGTGGGACTTCAAAAACTTTATCTTGCCAGTAGTCGACCGCTTCTGTGCCCCAAGAGGTCGGGGTCTTTTCCCGCTCTTCCAGCCATTTTTTTCCTAACCGCCACTGACCGCAATTACCTCGTCCATCACCTTGAGCGGCAGGACCCTCCGCAGACTGTTGTGTAGGAGGAAACTAAAGGGGAATGGATCCTTTCCTAGTTCTTGTATCTCCCACAACACCAGTTCTGCGTGGAATCCTGCGGGAAGATCATCAAGGCACGGTGGGAGTGGTGCGGACGGTAGCACGGCTGGCTTAGCTCTCAGTTTTTTTCTGGTTTCCTCCACTAGATTTTTTCGTCTTTCCCTAGAGGCGGCTTTCCTTTCCGCAGATGGGTCTTCTTGTGGCGGCTCTGTCTGCGGCGAGGGGGGTTGCGAGACTATATCCTCCCTAAATCGATTCATATCGATATCTAGTTCTGCTTCTTCCCCCTGCTGTTCTGTGTGTACTACTTCTTCCTCGAACCCGAGGGAGTTGATCTTCTAGGGGGTTAGGCCAGCCAGCATTAGGTATTTCCGTTGCTCCTCCAACCTTAACCTAACCTCCGCAGGTAATGGTGGCATCTGCAATCCCACGTGTAGGGCTCTTCGTGCCATGCCGAGCTTTCTTTGCATGACCTCCAATGGCTCCCCTTGCGCTGCGTGGGTGGCATCCAAGATGGTGTCAAGAAAGGCCTTCTATTGAGTTCTGAAGGCCACTTGGGTTGCCTCCGCCTTGCTCTCTACAATGATCTTCTCCTTTTCCGCTAGAGCAAGGCGCCGTGCCAGTGTCTTCACCATCTTTTCGTTGTGCGCAGCCCACTCCTCTGTTTTTTTATTCATCACTTTCAAGCTCTCTCCCTGTCTTAGGCTTAGCATCATAAGTTTCTGCTCATAATCTTCCAGTTCCCTGACTAGCCTCTCTTGTTCTTCTCTTTCAGAGGTCAGCTGGTCTGTCAGGTGCTCGAGTTCCTCCTACTGTTCCTCCATGCCTCGTTTTCTTTCTTCATCCCTGGCATTCAGCTCCGTCACGAGTGTATCAATCTGAGCAGATTTTGCAGCAAGCTCCTAGTATTGCACTATTAGAAGCTTGTGCTCTCTTTGGATTTTTACCAACTCCTGTGTCTCATTTTCGAGCAGCTGCCTCCAGTGTTCCTCCCTCTCATCCCCAGCCTTCAGTTCTTATCTAAGATCTGCAATCTCCCATTATTGCAAGGCTATTATTCTTGTTTTATCCAACTGGAAGGCGGCCACTGATTCCTTCTCGGCTGCCAAGCCACCGCTATCTTGTCAAGATTGTGGGAGAGAAGGAAGGAGTCTCACTTGTAGCTTTCTTGCTTGCACAATGGGGGAATACACACAAAGGTGGAGGCTGAGAACAGTTTTCCTCTTCTTAGTTGTGTAAGCCAAAAAGAACTCTAGTACATAGAAATAGAAGAACCCTATATATGGGTCTCAAACCAAACTCAACTAACTAAGGTGGCATACTAAATGAGCCACAAACTAGAGTAGATAAGGATAGCTGTCGTCTAGCTATTATTCATGGGCGGTGTACCAACCGCATCTGCAACTGACAAGTCGGTGACATAAATACACAACGGTCACCCTAGCATATCACGAGTGGAGCTCGATAACTCAACACTCCCCCTCGAGCTCAATCCCAATTCCTGCACACCAAGCAGATCTCTGAACTTGCGTAGCTTCTCTGCGTCCAATGCCTTCGTAAATATGTCAGCTACCTGATCCTCTGTGCTGACATAAACTAGATCAATAAGACCTAGTAAAACCCTCTCCCGCACATAGTGATAATGCACCTCAATGTGCTTTGTTCTAGCATGATAGACTGGGTTATTTGCCAAGTGTATACTGCTCATGTTGTCACAATAAATGACAACTGGCCCATCTGTAGGCTGATGCATATCATAAAGTAGCTTATGCAACCAAGCTACCTCACATAGAGCCATTGCTGCACCCCTGTACTCAGCCTCCGTGCTCGACAAGGCAACTATAGGCTGTTTCTTGCTGCTCCAAGTGACTGCAGCACTCCCAAAAGAGAACACATATCCACTGGTAGATCGTCTATTAGAAATACTACCAGCCCAATCAGCATCAGTGTATCCATACAACTGTATCTGAACCCCAGTCTCATAAAGTAGTCCATACTGCAATGCGGACTTCACATACCTGAGTATGTGTCTAGCCGCATCTAAATGCGGTTTCCTTGGAGCTTGCATAAATCGACTTACCAATCCAACATCATAGCTCAAATCTGGCCTGGTAATAGTCATATAAATCAAAATTCCTGCTATGCGTCTGTATATAGTAGGGTCTTCCAGAAGCTCACCTGCATCTACGCTCAGCTTCACATTCTGCTCCAAAGGAACTGAAATAGGCTTACAGCCTGTCATCCCATATTTGGACAGCATGTCCAATCCATACTGCCTCTGTAAGAGCCATATCCCACTTGGTGATCTAATCACCTCAATGCCCAAGAAATAACGCAGCTCTCCCAAATTCTTCATCTCAAACTTCTGCTTCAATAACATTTTCACATGAAGGATATCTTCATCACTGTCACATGTGATAATCAAATCATCAACATAAATGACAAGCAGCATAATACATTTCTCTGTTTTTCTCACATAAAGTGTGAAATTTGCCTTGGAAATCTGAAAGCCAATAGTGACAAGATACTGTCCTATCTTGTTAGACGATGCTCTAGGTGCTTGTTTCAAGCCATACAATGCTTTCTTCAACCTGCAAACAAACTCAGGATGAACAGCATGCACATAACGTGGTGGCTGCTCCATATATAAATCTTCTTGCAAATCACCATGCAAGAAGTCATTCTTTACATCCATCTGATGTAAAGACAATTCCTTTGATGCAGCCATAGCAATGATTGCTCTTACGGTTGCCATCCTTGCAATCGGACTGAATGTTTCTTCATAATCAATGCCATATGTTTGTGCATACCCCTTGACTACTAATCTTGCCTTGTATCTGTTCACAGAACCACCTGCATTGTGCTTCACCTTATAAATCCACTTACAACCAATTGCATTCTTATCTTTAGGCAAAGGTACCAATTCCCATGTAGCATTTGCTTCCAAGGCATCCATTTCTTCATCCATGGCTTTCTCCCATTTTTCTTTTCCCATGGCTTGCTCAAAAGAAGTGGGTTCTGTGTGCACTCTAAACTCATAAACGTTTATTAATTTAATATGCATTTTGCGAAATCACCCACTATGGAATCACCCATGTACACACTAAATTAATGAAACGCCCGAAAAGGACAGGCGTCCCCATCAACTTCTCGCACAAAGAATCCACTTTGTGTATGAGCCCCGGTCATCAAAGTTTACAGAATCCACCGTAGCACGGAATCCATCGTGGAATATGCCTCCTGGCATCATATCCCCGGGGTCTGGTGCGCAGATCGGTCGTAGTATGCTCACGTAGTGAATCCTGGTTTTCAATTACAATCTGTGAAAGAGAATCAGATGCCATTACAGAACACTGCAAAAAAATCTGTCACTGCAAAAAAACACAGCTTCACCCTCACAAGGACAAATCTGCAAAACTGGCAAAAGTGGTATTTGACCACGCAGTCACTTCCTAGCATAAACAAGAAACAAGGATGATTCTGTAACTCCCAATGTCTCTGCACACAAGAATATGATGCAATTTCTGTGGTAACTTTTCACCGACCTGTAGAACAGTGGTCGCACAGCATAGAACAGGGCCTTTTCTTGAGTGCGTGCAGAAAACTTCCGCCTCCAAAACAGGCCCGAAAATGGCCTCAAATCAAAAAAATAGTGCAACCAAGGGCTAAAGCCCTTTCCCGCAGCATATATTGCCCTTTTGCTACACCGCGAAGGGCGTCTCAATCTGAGACAATGCACTCTTGCACTTTCTGGCTGTGCTACCTGCAAAGACTTGCTCCCAAAATAGAAAAATGAAAGCAACACTGATCCTCTTACCAGAACACCGCGAACTTGGCTTGCTTTCTTGAGCTCCTTACAACGAACAAGGCTCTGATACCATATCAAGATTGTGGGAGAGAAGAAAGGAGTCTCACTTGTAGATTTCTTGCTTGCACAATGGGGGAATACACACAAAGGTGGAGGCTGAAAACAGTTTTTCTCTTCTTAGTTGTGTAAGCCAAAAAGAACTCTAGTACATAGAAATAGAAGAACCCTATATATGGGTCTCAAACCAAACTCAACTAACTAAGGTGGCATACTAACTGAGCCACGAACTAGAGTAGATAAGGATAGCTGTCATCTAGCTATTATTCATGGGCGGTGTACCAACCGCATCTGCAAACTGACAAGTCGGTGACATAAATACACAACGGTCACCCTGGCATATCACGAGTGGAGCTCGATATCTCAATATATCTTGCATTCTTCCTTAGCCTTCTCCAATTGGGAGAGCAGCTCGGCAACATATTCATCGTAATTAGCCGATGGCGTCATCGTTGTGTGGATGGGCGAGGTTGAGGCTTTCACTCTTTGCTTTTTGGGCTCTTGCTTGGACTCCGTATCCATGAATGGCCTCTTCTGTCATGTGGCCATAGTCTCTGTACTCTGTCCCTGGCCCATCTCCTTGTTGATGAAATATTGCATCACGCGATGAAGTTTGATATGTCTGCACTGGTCGGGATGCTGGGAGTGATGGTGGTGAGTTTGGTGGGCGGCACCAGGAGGGTAGGAATCGGATGGAGCGAGGCCTTGCCCTTGCCCTCAGGGACTGGAGGTGGCACATACTCTGGCACCTGCGTGCTTGACCCTGGCGCCTCTTCTCTACGTGGGCTCAGGTTCCTCAGTTCATCTGCTCGGCTCTATTGTTCGATGGACGGACGGGTGGCTTCTGCCGGGTCCTCTTCCTCCTTTCTTCTAGCTCTTCCTCTTCCTCCTCCGTTTTTTTTTGCTCTTCCTTCTTTTTCCCTTTTTGTTCTTTTTTCCTCCTTTCTTTTCTTCTGCTTCTTGTTTCGACGCCTCCTTTGCTTTCTGTAACTCCTCCTTTTCCCTCTTCTCCTCCTATTTCTTTGTCCTCTCTCTCTCATTTGCTTCTTTCAGGGATTCTTTCTTCGCCCTTTCCAAGTCTTCTCTCCTTCTTCCTACCTTCGTCATCCTTCTTCTTTTGTGTCGCCTTCTTCTTGGTTTTCCTGATTGTCTTTTTGCTAGTCTGTCCCTACCCTTCTTCTTCTGTTTCAGTTGCGTCAGTGGACCTGTCTGTGTCCTGGTGAGGAGGCGACCTCTCTGGCATTTCTCCTTCTCCCTTCTCTGCCTCTTGTGCTTCTTTTATTTCCTCCTGGATGAGTGCAGTCAAGACTCCTCCATACCCAATGAAGGAGGCTTTGGAGGAGGCTTTCTTCCTTCCCGTAACTTTAGAAGCCGGGGATTCTTCTCATGTTGGTGCACTTCCTAGGGCTAGTTCTTTGGCTGCTTGATCAATGGTTTTCTGCACGTACCCATTCCAATCTACTTCGTCTAGGGTACGGGCTGCTACATTCTCCAGCACTGGTACGCTAATTTGATGCATTAAGGAATTGTAACGCTGGCTGGAGAAGAGCACATGTACCAACTTGGCCTGCAACCTGGCTACTATGTCAGGGATGTCCTGGATGCTTATGCCATCATTCGTGGTACCTCTTCCTTCTTCATTTTCAGCATGGCATAGACATCCCTTTTTTCTTTCCTTTCTATCTTTGGCACCAATCCCAAAGCCTTCTCCACCAAGACTGGATCCAACCAGACGTGTACCCGCTTTGCACCCTCTCCTCGGCCTACTGTTACGATACCACCTTCTTGGTCTGGGATGTATGTTCTGAGGAATTCTACGCACTTTAGGTGATCCAGCTCTTGCGAGAATTTTTAAATATATTTTGTGAGGTTGCATTGTTTCACCACCCTCCTGGCTGCTTCTTCCTTGGCCACCACGATTTCTATGTTGTGGACGGTTCGGAACTTGAGCTGGCCAAAGGCATGGTTATCTAGATGGATGCGATACTGCTCCCTTTCCTCGTTTGTGAATGGGAGTCGATGGGCACGGTCTTGCTGCAACATTTTATGCTCCTGCCATAATTCATAACTTTCATTAGCATTTTTCACATATCACTTTGCTAGTTGCGTGAAAATAAAGACTCTTGAATGAATTTAGGAAGCCATTTTTTCATACCATATGCTTATGCTTTTCACTACCTTTACTTTATTGTATCCCTTTTGATTCATTTTCCCTCTGAATCCTTTCACCTTCACCACATAACCCCTCCCCTTCCGTCTTAGAAAAGAATCCTTCCTAGGATTGGGGGTCAAAAGGTTAGGGGCTTGGGCCTGTTGGGGTAGGAGTTACTTGTGAAGGAGCCAAGTGTAGAAATTTGGATTGTATTTCAATTGAGCGGCATGGTCTAGATCAAAGGGTCGAAGTCCTACGTGTGTGACATATGTGAGGACATACATGAGGAAATCACCAGAGTCGACCCGACTTGCGATGTGGAGCTCTTCCTTTGTTAAGAGGCAGTCAAGATAGGGATGCCCCTTGATATGCTTGTCCATGGGTCGGCCCCGAAGAGTGGTTAACTCTCTATACGAGGTAGGCGCGACGTAGATGGGATCATACTCTACCGTTTTGATGACTCGGCGTTGCTCAGCGTTGGTCATTATGCAACATCCGTCAACCTCCCATTGCAACCTAAGAGCGTACCATTGCCTTAAGAAGGGTGATCTAGTATTAGCCAGGTGGGATAACCTTGCGATTTCTTGGTCAGTGATAGCAGAAGTGGTTCGTGGAACATATGACGTGATGAGGCGTTGCTTAATGGCTTGCTCTTTGGAGACCTCGCTACCAAGCAATTCAACAGCAGAGCGAAAAGCCTTTTCAAAGGCGAATTCAAAAGTGTCCCAAGAGCAAGGCATATTGCGCACTTCCGTTGCAAAGGGTTCTGCTAATAAACCCAAGTCCAAACGTTCATAACTGAGGGCGAGCAACACGAAGGTAGCATCGAGTCGTTTAATGTAGTCCACCACATCATCACCGGTGTCTTGAGCAAGATCAGCATCTAGTGCTAGAAATGATTTTCGTTCATAGGAGGGAGTAAGACCGACGGGCGGTCGAGGTTTGCTAGAACTAGAGGCCTTGGCAATACATAGTTGTGGTTGGGAGTTTGCTTGAGCCTGCAGTCGGGCTGTTTGGAAGATGGGCGGGTTAGGGTCAGTCACAGCAGCAGCTGGGCTGCTACAGTCAGCTTTGCTGTGGAGGGTCAGATTGACTTGGTCAGATGATGCCACCTGTGATGGTGGCTGTTGCTTGGGCCGATAGGTTTGTGTGACTCTCCTGGGATGAAGCATAGATGAGTCGTGTGGCTGGGGTTCTGGCGAGCACTGCGGCCTATGGGTTTGAGGTGGGCTTGTCAAGCTTGAGGGTGGCGCATGACTAGTGCCTTTGGCCACGGGGGCCTTAAGGATCCATAGTGAGGTATTTCCCTCATAGTAGCCTTGCGCATGCAAGAGGGCCTTAGGGACCCATCTTTGCTTAATCACGCAGTGCTTCCTGTGATTGCATCTTGGTCTCCTAGGTTTAGAGTGCTGGGTCATATGAGGATAGACGCGTCTAGTCTTAGGCGGCTGTTGCGGCTGTTTAGGCACCCATTGGAAGCAAGGCTATTGGGCCTTTGCTTCGATCGCTGCGAGTGACAGTTCATGGAATTCGGGGAGTGGCGGTCGCGCACTACCCCCCTCCTTAATCTTGCCTACGGATGTTTCTATCGGTGGCTTTGCCGATGGTGGTGGTGTTGCGCAGCCCTTGTTAAAGGCTATGACGATGCGCATGTTGCCTATTGCTAGGTGGATACACTGCAACTCATAATCAACATTGCAGTGAATATGCTTTTTGAAGGTTCGCCCTAGCAGTGACTCCATGCCTGCGTCTGTAGCACTGGGCAACATGTAAAACAACATTGGAACAGTCTCAGACTTGATAGAAACGATGACTCTGCACTTGCCGAGAAGTGCGTAAGATTGAGCCCCATATGGGCTTAATTTGACAGTTGTGGGTTGAAGTAGTGGTTTGCCAAGTTTGATCCAATGCTTGTGCGTTAAGACATTGAAGTCTGCTCCCTCATCAATTAAGGCATTTAAAGCGCATGTTTGCTTGGCAGTGACCGTGACACAGAGATAAGCGGGTTCTACAGCTTCCTCATCATCATCGTTGATTTCAGTGATTGTGGCTGCTCGTATTTTGACCGGCCGTTCTAGCATTGGTGGCTCATGCAAAGGATGAGTGGGAGGGAAGTACTTCTTGACATGACTGCCATTGAAGAAGCCTATTCCTTCACCGTCTAGGGTTTCGAGCTCGACATTGCCAGCTCAGCTGATTGCCCGAACCTTGAAGGGTCCGAGACCTCTGAATTTCATCTTTTGCTTATGTCCTTTAATTGAGTAGTGGTATGAGAGACAAGCAATATGAAATTTTGGCATATGGGACGACCTGACCTTCCTCACTAAATTTAGGTGTGAAGGTTTTGAAGAGCGGATGCGAGAGTTCATGAACCTAAGTCGGTCCTCTAGTGAATGAGTAGAAGCCTATGTCTCATTCCGGTCCCCTAAAACGGCATGAGTCCCATTCTGTAGGGCACAGTCCCATTCCGGTCCCCTAAAACGGCATGAGTCGAGGTTCTAACCTAAGAATACGTAAAGGTCGATGGAAGATAAAACCTTGTGAGAATCCTCCCAGTTCTCTGGGACCACCCTGCCGTAGGACAGACCCGTCAGGGGTTCTGCCCACCCACTTTCTTGGATAGCTTTAGTTTTCTAATTAGGTCCTACCACAATTACGTGTGACATTTAAAACCAACTTCCTTAATTAAGCCTTTAGGGAACATGTTTCATTCACGAAATTTATAGCACAGACACGAAAACAGAAAAAGAATTCATTTTGACAAACAAGTTCCTTAACTTATCTTCAAGTTAATCTTTATCTACTGCCCATACAGGAGAAATTATGTATCCTTTCTATCCAACAGAAGTTCCCAATCACATGGCACCATGATTTCCATCCATTATCTAGAATAGGATCTTTCAACGCCACAGACGTTGGGCTCATGCAATCATCAACTCCCTTTTGGACTAAAAGCAAGGGATGTTCAGAGCTCCAACTAACCCCAAGTGACCTAGGAGAGTGAGACACAACTTTCGTGGTTGGGCATTTTCACCACTCGACCTTCGGCTCGTGAATCGAGCAATGCCCTCTCGGGTTGAATCGCAGTATGACCTTGGAGATGATCCACCCATGCAAAATATCCTTCCTTAATTAATCCAATTAAGAATTAAGCACAATCAAGGCAATCATCCTGATATCATTGTAATATTCCCGCTCAAAAATATTACTAAACTTGACTCCCCGTACGCCGTGTAATACTTGTGCAAGCTTATTTTCTGCCTCGTAATGACCCGCAGCTTAATCCGTAACTGCACACACAAAGATGAGGCCTCCACATTGTGAAATCGAGCCCGAGAGGTTTAAGATTGCATAACCATGGGGAAATACCCTTTTTGAAGGGGGCAAAATAGATAATGATGAAAATAATGCAATTTTTTTTACTAATTCCCCCAGCCGATGCATGGCTGGAGGGAAGGGAATGGAAGAAGGAGGTGATATGGTGAAATTGGTGTATGGGGGGAGAGCCATGCACCAACCATGTGGTGGCTTCCCTCTTCCCCCCTTAAGCCTGTATAAGAACACCCCTTAGTGGGGGATAAGGAGGATGGGACGAACGACTGTCGCCACAGAACGCCACCGCCTGCCAGAGCTGCTGCCCTGCTTGTAAACACCACCGTTGCAGCTCCACGGTCGTGGAGAGGAGGGATTGTTGCCGCTGCCAACGCCATTCCACCGCCACCTCTCGGCTGAAGTCACCGTCGTAGTGTTGCTGTCGCCCGTGGCTCCACGTTTGCCACAGCAAGTCAATTTTCCCCCCATTCATCGCCATTCTTTCACCTTTTTATTACCCCCCAATCATTACATTTTCCTCACGTGGTTCCTGGGGAAGTAGAAGCTTCCTAGAAGCTTCTTGGAAGCTTCCAAAGGCAAGGCTTAAGGCCTTGTGCACATGGATTGGCCGCGAGGGTAAAAATCCCAGCCTCCTTAGGCCCTGTGCGTACATTTCATTCTCGGGGTTCAAGACCCAAGCTTCCAAGGGACTGATCCTGCGCAAGAGAGAAAATTCGCAGATCGTAAGTCTTCGGGACGTGCGTATAACTCAAGGCAAGCCGTCTCAACCAAAGTACGCTGCCTAACGATGGCTCCCAAGAAGACGCAAGGTGCACGTGCGGGAGGTTCTTCCCCTAACATTCACGTGGACATCACCGCGGATCCACAAGCCCAGGTTCCATGAATTTATTTTCCACATAAAGAAATGTTATGCATGTTTCTAATTCACCTAGCATAGGATAATGCATTTCTCGCTTATCATTAGTTCAAGTAATAGCGATAAAAGTACATTCGATAAATTATCTCTTTGAAAGATAGGTAAGGATTGGTGCATATCATGAAATTGGATCGTTGCATTTCCAGAGTTGTCCGTCTTAGGAGATTAGCTACATGTTGTTTTGTGGTACAATTCCAAAGTAATGAGTCTAAACGCCTACTATTTAGGGTAAAGGAATGAAATTGTTAACTGCATTTTTTATTATACATGGAAGGAATAAGCGTATGTCGCATTTTAGGCAATATCTTCCTTGTGATGATTCATGAAGAAAAGTCGTTAACACCTGTAGGATGTTACCCAAAAGGAAATAGCAGAGCACGAAAATGATTCTATGGACTTGCATGTGGCATGTGCTTGCAAACTGGAATAACCAACACTAGTCCTACAATATTCACTTTGCATGAACTTCATTAACTATGTTGTAGTTAGGAAAGGGTTGCATGTTGCACATTCGTCGTGCGTAAATTTCAATTCATCGAGTGGCATTTAGAAAGCATTGCATGGCTTATCAAAGGATGAAACTCAAATGCCTAGACAAAAAGGTTGTAGGCATAATTCTTTGATGTAAGTCCTAGTAGGTCCTATGAAAGTTATTCTGCAAATTATCATGCATTTTGACTTTTAGCAAGAAAGGATAGGATTATTGCATATCTAGTGGTATTTATAAGCAATGAATCACATGTTTACGTGTATTGTGACATTTTGCAACTATTTTTCTCCTTTAGATCAAGTTTATCATCTCTAGGAAAGGTTTGTCCTTGCCGCAAGACAAGTAGATCGAATTATTTAAATCACCTAACCTGCAAGGGATTCGTATAGGCATGGTTTAGTCGATACGATAAATATCCCAAGTGCTAACTAGGGTTTAGCATGTTAAGGATTCGGCCTAGTTTTACACTTGTTGCCGAGTCGAAACCCTCAAACCCAAAGGTCCTACCCACATTCACGGAATGTTGGGTCAATTGGACGCTCATGCAAATAACAATCTAGGGTTTCTACCCTAAAGATCATTCGACCTAATGCTAAAACTAAGATTGAGTTGGAATCCCTAGGACCGAATGTTGTCGGCCTAGTGCAATTAGGATTGGGTTGGGTAAGAAGACACCCTAAATCCTGCTTCTTATCTAAACATAATTCCTTGACTAGGAAATGCCGTTCAATGGGTGAAATGATCCCATGGAATAGATGCAACACTTGTGCAACAAGTTGCAACATCGCATGGCCTTGTGGTTTGATCACAAGAGAGTTTTGCCATTCCTTGGAATGAGGTTGGCATGTTCTTGCGCAATTTTAACTTGCAAGAGGATGAGTAATCATCCTGTTACATCACCTTTCTTGGGGACAATTGCCAAAATAAGGAAAGTTATGTATTTGCTTGGAAACAAAGGATCAATCAAGTTAGAGCGACATGGTCGCCAGGATCTACTGTTGATTTATGAAACCTAAGGTGTTGGTTAAGGTTGGTTAATAAGGTATGGCCCTAACCCAAGGACAAAAGGGTGAACAAACAAACCCTTGGGAATCTTGCCAAGTTGCAATTGATCTCGAATCGAATGTTGGATGCATTCGAAGATAAGGATTCACTCCTTAGCAGTTGGCCAAATAAACGACCACTAGATTGATTGTGCTTGTAACAACTTAGGAGCACTATTTGCATTGTTTGCTCAAGGAACTAAAGATGGAAAGATAATTAATGCTTTAGGTTGAAGGCTTGAAGGGAGAGGCAGCGTCAGTTACCCCCGACTGTCTACCTGACCCTAACCAAGGGGGTTGTTAGCCGCGCCGAGAATGTGGACCGAACCCGTCACGTGAGGTCTCTCCATTGGGCACTACTTGGAGCAGGAGGATGCTTGGGTGCCAAGGGGCTGTGGCCGTAAATCCCTTGCCTTTCGGGCCCTGCACAAGAGGCCAACCTGACTCGGGATTAGATCTCAAGGCCCGCATCCTAGTCTACAGGCGGAATCTTGGATTAGTAATCCCTGTGAATTGTTGGATAGCCTTCGGGTAGATTATGGATTGCCTTTGGGAAGATTATGGATTAGCCTATGAGCTGGACTTTATGGATGTATTCCAAAGATAAATAAGATAACCTATTGAAAATGAACTTGTTTGACATTGTTTTTCTATGTTAAGTGCTAAGATTTACGTGAAGGAACCAGTGTCTAACTGGCTAATTAACGAATCTTCTTGATGCATGTCCAACTAAATGTGGTAGGTAATTAGACAACTAAAGCAACCCTGAGGAAAGTGTGGTGGATGTGGCCATGGGTCTATCCTACGGATAGGTGGTCCCGGTTGGCCGAGAACTTTTCTCAAGCAAAATGGACAGCAAGGAGCTCTTCTCAAAGGAAATGAACAGCAAGGGTGCTGACCTAGAGTTTAGGTTACTAGAATCCCGATTTATACTGTTCTAGGGGAACGGAATGGGACTATGCCTTATGGGAAGAGAGGTCGAGCCTTGCATCCCTCTCGTTTCCCATTCTCCTTGAACCAAGTGCAGCATGAATCCGCTTCGACCCTGACGTTTCTACGTAAAGTAGTTTGCCTGGGGTTCTACACTAGCTACTCTCTAGGTACTTGAAAAATAGGGAAACCCTGATTCAGGTCGGTCCTAAGTGGGAACGGCCGGAATACTTCCGCTACGTGGCAGACACAAAAAGATCTAGAGTGCAGACCCCGTAACATTCTATGGGAATGTCAGGCGCAGCTTTCTAGACCCTCTTTCCAATGGGCTGCTAAGACATGTCCTACGTGCAAATAGGTAGACACGTTACAGTTGGTATCAGAGCGAACCAACGAAGGATCTGTCTTTATAAGAAAACTTAATAAGAAGAAGTAAAGAAAATGTTGCTGTTAAGAATATTTTCTTACTTTCAATGCTGTCTTATAGAGTCATGAAGCATGGAACAGATTCTTGCTGTTCCAGGTAATGTTTATGACCGCGATGCATGCCTAGGATTATCGACAAAGGATCAACATGATGAACATCCTAGACCGCATTTACAATCCATCACCTCTATACATGGAAAGGAGATGGATGGGTGATTTAGGAATCTATTACATAGCTGCCCACCGATTTGCGTATCTTCGGACCAACCTAAAGAGAATCAAGTGGTTGGAGGACCTGAAGATTGTGAAGCTGTTCATTTTTGTTGAGGCTCACGTAAACACAACTTTACATGTCGAAGGTCGGAAGGTCGAGCTGAACACATATATGTACAAGGAAGTGACACGCATAATCCCCACCGACAGGATTGAAGAGCACCCTGCCACGGCACAAATCGAACCACAAACCGGCTAGGTAGAGGCTGCAAATACATTGCTGGCCATGAAAACCTGCAAGAAAACTCTCCTTCTCACCAAGAATCCATATCCTCAAGACACACAAGAGGAAGGCACACAAGAAATTGAACAATTCTTCCATCCTCACCCTCTTCCTCTTCCTCACTCTCCATGAGATCTTGCAAAGGAGCACAAGAGAGGGAAACAAGAACAAGAAGGCAAGTGTTGTGCCAAAATGAGAGAGGGAGAAATGAACCGTGACAAGAGAAGATAAAGGAAGAGAGAGGGTGTAACCACCTCAACCTCCCACCTCCCCAAATCCCACGGATGCAACCACCTCCTTTTCCTTTCTTGAATTATAAAATTCAAATTTGCATACATTGGCTAAGGTCTAAGGACCTTTCAATTTTTGGAATGAGACAAAAGGGTTTGACCTTTCCTTTCCTTCCAACATTTTTTTAATGTGAGCCTTTTGGACTACACATTTTACATTGCTTCATATTTGATTTTTGACAAAGGGGTACATTTGCAAAGTGTCATTTTACAAAAAGTTGTTTCCATGTGAGCACATTTTTGTGCCTATATTTGCACTGATTTCCTGGTTATCATTCCTCCCACGCTTAAGTGTGAAGCGTCCCCGCAAACAAAATTGAAGAAGAACCACGATCAGCTCTTGGAAAAATCTTCATCTTCATCTTCGGTCTTCATCATTGATATTTGTTCTTTGTTTTCATGATTACCTTTTGTTTTCCTTGAAGGGGGAAAGAAATGGAACACACATCACATAGAAAGAAATCGCACAACTAGGTCGTATTTACCTAGGTAGCAAGCACACTAAGTAATAGACACACATCATAAAAGATAGGGTTTTTCAACAAATGTGCATACAAGGATGAGCATCACACTCAAAAGAGGCTAAAAGATAACCACCAATGAAGCACATAAGAAAACCCAAAAGAGATATAATAATAAAGTACACCCTTACGTAAGATTTTGCATTAGAGTTCTCCCACCCAAAAAATGTTAGATAGGAAAAGAGAGCTAAGTTTTATTAAAGACAAGAAACAAAGAAAACAAAACTAAAATCCTTGGGTATTGAAGAGGATAGTGTTAGTGGGAGAACGAGGGAATTAAGGATAAAAGAAGATATGCATATGAACAACCATCATAGTATTTGTTAAAATATTAACAATTAAGGTTCATTTTATTAATTCTAAAGCCTTTCTTGGATCTATCTGTGCAACGCCCGATGGGGATAGGGAAGGAAAGGATGACGTTGCTCATCGCGTTGCCACTGGAATGAAAAGTGAGAAGATAATGTGTGTTGAAACTGCCGCCATGTGAAAAATAAGGCCGTTGATCATGTTGCGTGTAGGATAATGAGGAGCATCGTTGATGAATCAGTGTCGTCAAAAGAATTGGCTGCCAAACTACATGCTACCACTTGGGCTACAGGAAATTTCCGCGTGATGGTACTGCAATGTGAGATAGGGAAGTCGAAACGTGAAGATGTTAGGAGGTTAAGGGAGGAAGGAGGTAATCAAGAATGTGATAGCGTGGGAAATGAGCAGGAGATATGGTAGGTTCTACATGGACAGGGGCGTTGTTTTGGAAGGAAGGGGCAGCACAGGAGGTGAGGCAAAGAAGGTGAGAGGACATGGATAGAAAGAGTGTCGGGTATGAGGATTGAAGTGGTAGAACGTTTTCTTCTTTCAAGGCATATTGAATCCAAGGGCAAGCCAACAATCCACGAAGCCATGATTCATCATCTTCTTCATCGTAGCATGAATTCACAACAGCACCAAATCTCTCTTTCTCATCTTCTTAGGCCTTGAAAGACTGAAATGATGGAAGTCTTCTATAGCCAAAATGCAACTGCAAACCCTTTCTCTTGCAAGCTCCATAGCCACCTCTTTTCCCGGCCAGTGCACCAAATGAAGAGCACCCTGCCACGGCACAAATCGAACCACAAACTGGCTAGGTAGAGGCTGCAAATACATTGCTGGCCATGAAAACCTGCAAGAAAACTCTCCTTCTCACCAAGAATCCATATCCTCAAGACACACAAGAGGAAGGCATACAAGAAATTGAACAATTCTTCCATCCTCACCCTCTTCCTCTTCCTCACTCTCCATGAGATCTTGCAAAGGAGCACAAGAGAGGGAAACAAGAACAAGAAGGCAAGTGTTGTGCCAAAATGAGAGAGGGAGCAATGAACCGTGACAAGAGAAGATAAAGGAAGAGAGAGGGTGTAACCACCTCAACCTCCCACCTCCACAAATCCCACGGATGCAACCACCTCCTTTTCCTTTCTTGAATTATAAAATTCAAATTTGCATACATTGGCTAAGGTCTAAGGACCTTTCAATTTTTGGAATGAGACAAAAGGGTTTGACCTTTCCTTTCCTTCCAACATTTTTTTAATGTGAGCCTTTTGGACTACACATTTTACATTGCTTCATATTTGATTTTTGACAAAGGGGTACATTTGCAAAGTGTCATTTTACAAAAAGTTGTTTCCATGTGAGCACATTTTTGTGCCTATATTTGCACTGATTTCCTGGTTATCATTCCTCCCACGCTTAAGTGTGAAGCGTCCCCGCAAACAAAATTGAAGAAGAACCACGATCAGCTCTTGGAAAAATCTTCATCTTCATCTTCGGTCTTCATCATTGATATTTGTTCTTTGTTTTCATGATTACCTTTTGTTTTCCTTGAAGGGGGAAAGAAATGGAACACACATCACATAGAAAGAAATCGCACAACTAGGTCGTATTTACCTAGGTAGCAAGCACACTAAGTAATAGACACACATCATAAAAGATAGGGTTTTTCAACAAATGTGCATACAAGGATGAGCATCACACTCAAAAGAGGCTAAAAGATAACCACCAATGAAGCACATAAGAAAACCCAAAAGAGATATAATAATAAAGTACACCCTTACGTAAGATTTTGCATTAGAGTTCTCCCACCCAAAAAAATGTTAGATAGGAAAAGAGAGCTAAGTTTTATTAAAGACAAGAAACAAAGAAAACAAAACTAAAATCCTTGGGTATTGAAGAGGATAGTGTTAGTGGGAGAACGAGGGAATTAAGGATAAAAGAAGATATGCATATGAACAACCATCATAGTATTTGTTAAAATATTAACAATTAAGGTTCATTTTATTAATTCTAAAGCCTTTCTTGGATCTATCTGTGCAACGCCCGATGGGGATAGGGAAGGAAAGGATGACGTTGCTCATCGCGTTGCCACTGGAATGAAAAGTGAGAAGATAATGTGTGTTGAAACTGCCGCCATGTGAAAAATAAGGCCGTTGATCGTGTTGCGTGTAGGATAATGAGGAGCATCGTTGATGAATCAGTGTCGTCAAAAGAATTGGCTGCCAAACTACATGCTACCACTTGGGCTACAGGAAATTTCCGCGTGATGGTACTGCAATGTGAGATAGGGAAGTCGAAACGTGAAGATGTTAGGAGGTTAAGGGAGGAAGGAGGTAATCAAGAATGTGATAGCGTGGGAAATGAGCAGGAGATATGGTAGGTTCTACATGGACAGGGGCGTTGTTTTGGAAGGAAGGGGCAGCACAGGAGGTGAGGCAAAGAAGGTGAGAGGACATGGATAGAAAGAGTGTCGGGTATGAGGATTGAAGTGGTAGAACGTTTTCTTCTTTCAAGGCATATTGAATCCAAGGGCAAGCCAACAATCCACGAAGCCATGATTCATCATCTTCTTCATCGTAGCATGAATTCACAACAGCACCAAATCTCTCTTTCTCATCTTCTTAGGCCTTGAAAGACTGAAATGATGGAAGTCTTCTATAGCCAAAATGCAACTGCAAACCCTTTCTCTTGCAAGTTCCATAGCCACCTCTTTTCCCGGCCAGTGCACCAAATGAAGAGCACCCTGCCACGGCACAAATCGAACCACAAACCGGCTAGGTAGAGGCTGCAAATACATTGCTGGCCATGAAAACCTGCAAGAAAACTCTCCTTCTCACCAAGAATCCATATCCTCAAGACACACAAGAGGAAGGCACACAAGAAATTGAACAATTCTTCCATCCTCACCCTCTTCCTCTTCCTCACTCTCCATGAGATCTTGCAAAGGAGCACAAGAGAGGGAAACAAGAACAAGAAGGCAAGTGTTGTGCCAAAATGAGAGAGGGAGAAATGAACCGTGACAAGAGAAGATAAAGGAAGAGAGAGGGTGTAACCACCTCAACCTCCCACCTCCCCAAATCCCACGGATGCAACCACCTCCTTTTCCTTTCTTGAATTATAAAATTCAAATTTGCATACATTGGCTAAGGTCTAAGGACCTTTCAATTTTTGGAATGAGACAAAAGGGTTTGACCTTTCCTTTCCTTCCAACATTTTTTTAATGTGAGCCTTTTGGACTACACATTTTACATTGCTTCATATTTGATTTTTGACAAAGGGGTACATTTGCAAAGTGTCATTTTACAAAAAGTTGTTTCCATGTGAGCACATTTTTGTGCCTATATTTGCACTGATTTCCTGGTTATCATTCCTCCCACGCTTAAGTGTGAAGCGTCCCCGCAAACAAAATTGAAGAAGAACCACGATCAGCTCTTGGAAAAATCTTCATCTTCATCTTCGGTCTTCATCATTGATATTTGTTCTTTGTTTTCATGATTACCTTTTGTTTTCCTTGAAGGGGGAAAGAAATGGAACACACATCACATAGAAAGAAATCGCACAACTAGGTCGTATTTACCTAGGTAGCAAGCACACTAAGTAATAGACACACATCATAAAAGATAGGGTTTTTCAACAAATGTGCATACAAGGATGAGCATCACACTCAAAAGAGGCTAAAAGATAACCACCAATGAAGCACATAAGAAAACCCAAAAGAGATATAATAATAAAGTACACCCTTACGTAAGATTTTGCATTAGAGTTCTCCCACCCAAAAAATGTTAGATAGGAAAAGAGAGCTAAGTTTTATTAAAGACAAGAAACAAAGAAAACAAAACTAAAATCCTTGGGTATTGAAGAGGATAGTGTTAGTGGGAGAACGAGGGAATTAAGGATAAAAGAAGATATGCATATGAACAACCATCATAGTATTTGTTAAAATATTAACAATTAAGGTTCATTTTATTAATTCTAAAGCCTTTCTTGGATCTATCTGTGCAACGCCCGATGGGGATAGGGAAGGAAAGGATGACGTTGCTCATCGCGTTGCCACTGGAATGAAAAGTGAGAAGATAATGTGTGTTGAAACTGCCGCCATGTGAAAAATAAGGCCGTTGATCGTGTTGCGTGTAGGATAATGAGGAGCATCGTTGATGAATCAGTGTCGTCAAAAGAATTGGCTGCCAAACTACATGCTACCACTTGGGCTACAGGAAATTTCCGTGTGATGGTACTGCAATGTGAGATAGGGAAGTCGAAACGTGAAGATGTTAGGAGGTTAAGGGAGAAAGGAGGAAGGGGCAGCACAGGAGGTGAGGCAAAGAAGGTGAGAGGACATGGATAGAAAGAGTGTCGGGTATGAGGATTGAAGTGGTAGAACGTTTTCTTCTTTCAAGGCATATTGAATCCAAGGGCAAGCCAACAATCCACGAAGCCATGATTCATCATCTTCTTCATCGTAGCATGAATTCACAACAGCACCAAATCTCTCTTTCTCATCTTCTTAGGCCTTGAAAGACTGAAATGATGGAAGTCTTCTATAGCCAAAATGCAACTGCAAACCCTTTCTCTTGCAAGTTCCATAGCCACCTCTTTTCCCGGCCAGTGCACCAAATGAAGAGCACCCTGCCACGGCACAAATCGAACCACAAACCGGCTAGGTAGAGGCTGCAAATACATTGCTGGCCATGAAAACCTGCAAGAAAACTCTCCTTCTCACCAAGAATCCATATCCTCAAGACACACAAGAGGAAGGCACACAAGAAATTGAACAATTCTTCCATCCTCACCCTCTTCCTCTTCCTCACTCTCCATGAGATCTTGCAAAGGAGCACAAGAGAGGGAAACAAGAACAAGAAGGCAAGTGTTGTGCCAAAATGAGAGAGGGAGAAATGAACCGTGACAAGAGAAGATAAAGGAAGAGAGAGGGTGTAACCACCTCAACCTCCCACCTCCCCAAATCCCACGGATGCAACCACCTCCTTTTCCTTTCTTGAATTATAAAATTCAAATTTGCATACATTGGCTAAGGTCTAAGGACCTTTCAATTTTTGGAATGAGACAAAAGGGTTTGACCTTTCCTTTCCTTCCAACATTTTTTTAATGTGAGCCTTTTGGACTACACATTTTACATTGCTTCATATTTGATTTTTGACAAAGGGGTACATTTGCAAAGTGTCATTTTACAAAAAGTTGTTTCCATGTGAGCACATTTTTGTGCCTATATTTGCACTGATTTCCTGGTTATCATTCCTCCCACACTTAAGTGTGAAGCGTCCCCGCAAACAAAATTGAAGAAGAACCACGATCAGCTCTTGGAAAAATCTTCATCTTCATCTTCGGTCTTCATCATTGATATTTGTTCTTTGTTTTCATGATTACCTTTTGTTTTCCTTGAAGGGGGAAAGAAATGGAACACACATCACATAGAAAGAAATCGCACAACTAGGTCGTATTTACCTAGGTAGCAAGCACACTAAGTAATAGACACACATCATAAAAGATAGGGTTTTTCAACAAATGTGCATACAAGGATGAGCATCACACTCAAAAGAGGCTAAAAGATAACCACCAATGAAGCACATAAGAAAACCCAAAAGAGATATAATAATAAAGTACACCCTTACGTAAGATTTTGCATTAGAGTTCTCCCACCCAAAAAATGTTAGATAGGAAAAGAGAGCTAAGTTTTATTAAAGACAAGAAACAAAGAAAACAAAACTAAAATCCTTGGGTATTGAAGAGGATAGTGTTGGTGGGAGAACGAGGGAATTAAGGATAAAAGAAGATATGCATATGAACAACCATCATAGTATTTGTTAAAATATTAACAATTAAGGTTCATTCTATTAATTCTAAAGCCTTTCTTGGATCTATCTGTGCAACGCCCGATGGGGATAGGGAAGGAAAGGATGACGTTGCTCATTGCGTTGCCACTGGAATGAAAAGTGAGAAGATAATGTGTGTTGAAACTGCCGCCATGTGAAAAATAAGGCCGTTGATCGTGTTGCGTGTAGGATAATGAGGAGCATCGTTGATGAATCAGTGTCGTCAAAAGAATTGGCTGCCAAACTACATGCTACCACTTGGGCTACAGGAAATTTCCGCGTGATGGTACTGCAATGTGAGATAGGGAAGTCGAAACGTGAAGATGTTAGGAGGTTAAGGGAGGAAGGAGGTAATCAAGAATGTGATAGCGTGGGAAATGAGCAGGAGATATGGTAGGTTCTACATGGACAGGGGCGTTGTTTTGGAAGGAAGGGGCAGCACAGGAGGTGAGGCAAAGAAGGTGAGAGGACATGGATAGAAAGAGTGTCGGGTATGAGGATTGAAGTGGTAGAACGTTTTCTTCTTTCAAGGCATATTGAATCCAAGGGCAAGCCAACAATCCACGAAGCCATGATTCATCATCTTCTTCATCGTAGCATGAATTCACAACAGCACCAAATCTCTCTTTCTCATCTTCTTAGGCCTTGAAAGACTGAAATGATGGAAATCTTCTATAGCCAAAATGCAACTGAAAACCCTTTCTCTTGCAAGCTCCATAGCCACCTCTTTTCCCGGCCAGTGCACCAAATGAAGAGCACCCTGCCACGGCACAAATCGAACCACAAACCGGCTAGGTAGAGGCTGCAAATACATTGCTGGCCATGAAAACCTGCAAGAAAACTCTCCTTCTCACCAAGAATCCATATCCTCAAGACACACAAGAGGAAGGCACACAAGAAATTGAACAATTCTTCCATCCTCACCCTCTTCCTCTTCCTCACTCTCCATGAGATCTTGCAAAGGAGCACAAGAGAGGGAAACAAGAACAAGAAGGCAAGTGTTGTGCCAAAATGAGAGAGGGAGAAATGAACCGTGACAAGAGAAGATAAAGGAAGAGAGAGGGTGTAACCACCTCAACCTCCCACCTCCCCAAATCCCACGGATGCAACCACCTCCTTTTCCTTTCTTGAATTATAAAATTCAAATTTGCATACATTGGCTAAGGTCTAAGGACCTTTCAATTTTTGGAATGAGACAAAAGGGTTTGACCTTTCCTTTCCTTCCAACATTTTTTTAATGTGAGCCTTTTGGACTACACATTTTACATTGCTTCATATTTGATTTTTGACAAAGGGGTACATTTGCAAAGTGTCATTTTACAAAAAGTTGTTTCCATGTGAGCACATTTTTGTGCCTATATTTGCACTGATTTCCTGGTTATCATTCCTCCCACGCTTAAGTGTGAAGCGTCCCCGCAAACAAAATTGAAGAAGAACCACGATCAGCTCTTGGAAAAATCTTCATCTTCATCTTCGGTCTTCATCATTGATATTTGTTCTTTGTTTTCATGATTACCTTTTGTTTTCCTTGAAGGGGGAAAGAAATGGAACACACATCACATAGAAAGAAATCGCACAACTAGGTCGTATTTACCTAGGTAGCAAGCACACTAAGTAATAGACACACATCATAAAAGATAGGGTTTTTCAACAAATGTGCATACAAGGATGAGCATCACACTCAAAAGAGGCTAAAAGATAACCACCAATGAAGCACATAAGAAAACCCAAAAGAGATATAATAATAAAGTACACCCTTACGTAAGATTTTGCATTAGAGTTCTCCCACCCAAAAAAATGTTAGATAGAAAAAGAGAGCTAAGTTTTATTAAAGACAAGAAACAAAGAAAACAAAACTAAAATCCTTGGGTATTGAAGAGGATAGTGTTAGTGGGAGAACGAGGGAATTAAGGATAAAAGAAGATATGCATATGAACAACCATCATAGTATTTGTTAAAATATTAACAATTAAGGTTCATTTTATTAATTCTAAAGCCTTTCTTGGATCTATCTGTGCAACGCCCGATGGGGATAGGGAAGGAAAGGATGACGTTGCTCATCGCGTTGCCACTGGAATGAAAAGTGAGAAGATAATGTGTGTTGAAACTGTCGCCATGTGAAAAATAAGGCCCTTGATCGTGTTGCGTGTAGGATAATGAGGAGCATCGTTGATGAATCAGTGTCGTCAAAAGAATTGGCTGCCAAACTACATGCTACCACTTGGGCTACAGGAAATTTCCGCGTGATGGTACTGCAATGTGAGATAGGGAAGTCGAAACGTGAAGATGTTAGGAGGTTAAGGGAGGAAGGAGGTAATCAAGAATGTGATAGCGTGGGAAATGAGCAGGAGATATGGTAGGTTCTACATGGACAGGGGCGTTGTTTTGGAAGGAAGGGGCAGCACAGGAGGTGAGGCAAAGAAGGTGAGAGGACATGGATAGAAAGAGTGTCGGGTATGAGGATTGAAGTGGTAGAACGTTTTCTTCTTTCAAGGCATATTGAATCCAAGGGCAAGCCAACAATCCACGAAGCCATGATTCATCATCTTCTTCATCGTAGCATGAATTCACAACAGCACCAAATCTCTCTTTCTCATCTTCTTAGGCCTTGAAAGACTGAAATGATGGAAATCTTCTATAGCCAAAATGCAACTGCAAACCCTTTCTCTTGCAAGCTCCATAGCCACCTCTTTTCCTGGCCAGTGCACCAAATGAAGAGCACCCTGCCACGGCACAAATCGAACCACAAACCGGCTAGGTAGAGGCTGCAAATACATTGCTGGCCATGAAAACCTGCAAGAAAACTCTCCTTCTCACCAAGAATCCATATCCTCAAGACACACAAGAGGAAGGGACACAAGAAATTGAACAATTCTTCCATCCTCACCCTCTTCCTCTTCCTCACTCTCCATGAGATCTTGCAAAGGAGCACAAGAGAGGGAAACAAGAACAAGAAGGCAAGTGTTGTGCCAAAATGAGAGAGGGAGAAATGAACCGTGACAAGAGAAGATAAAGGAAGAGAGAGGGTGTAACCACCTCAACCTCCCACCTCCCCAAATCCCACGGATGCAACCACCTCCTTTTCCTTTCTTGAATTATAAAATTCAAATTTGCATACATTGGCTAAGGTCTAAGGACCTTTCAATTTTTGGAATGAGACAAAAGGGTTTGACCTTTCCTTTCCTTCCAACATTTTTTTAATGTGAGCCTTTTGGACTACACATTTTACATTGCTTCATATTTGATTTTTGACAAAGGGGTACATTTGCAAAGTGTCATTTTACAAAAAGTTGTTTCCATGTGAGCACATTTTTGTGCCTATATTTGCACTGATTTCCTGGTTATCATTCCTCCCACGCTTAAGTGTGAAGTGTCCCCGCAAACAAAATTGAAGAAGAACCACGATCAGCTCTTGGAAAAATCTTCATCTTCATCTTCGGTCTTCATCATTGATATTTGTTCTTTGTTTTCATGATTACCTTTTGTTTTCCTTGAAGGGGGAAAGAAATGGAACACACATCACATAGAAAGAAATCGCACAACTAGGTCGTATTTACCTAGGTAGCAAGCACACTAAGTAATAGACACACATCATAAAAGATAGGGTTTTTCAACAAATGTGCATACAAGGATGAGCATCACACTCAAAAGAGGCTAAAAGATAACCACCAATGAAGCACATAAGAAAACCCAAAAGAGATATAATAATAAATTACACCCTTACGTAAGATTTTGCATTAGAGTTCTCCCACCCAAAAAATGTTAGATAGGAAAAGAGAGCTAAGTTTTATTAAAGACAAGAAACAAAGAAAACAAAACTAAAATCCTTGGGTATTGAAGAGGATAGTGTTAGTGGGAGAACGAGGGAATTAAGGATAAAAGAAGATATGCATATGAACAACCATCATAGTATTTGTTAAAATATTAACAATTAAGGTTCATTTTATTAATTCTAAAGCCTTTCTTGGATCTATCTGTGCAACGCCCGATGGGGATAGGGAAGGAAAGGATGATGTTGCTCATCGCGTTGCCACTGGAATGAAAAGTGAGAAGATAATGTGTGTTGAAACTGCCGCCATGTGAAAAATAAGGCCGTTGATCGTGTTGCGTGTAGGATAATGAGGAGCATCGTTGATGAATCAGTGTCGTCAAAAGAATTGGCTGCCAAACTACATGCTACCACTTGGGCTATAGGAAATTTCCGCGTGATGGTACTGCAATGTGAGATAGGGAAGTCGCAACGTGAAGATGTTAGGAGGTTAAGGGAGGAAGGAGGTAATCAAGAATGTGATAGCGTGGGAAATGAGCAGGAGATATGGTAGGTTCTACATGGACAGGGGCGTTGTTTTGGAAGGAAGGGGCAGCACAGGAGGTGAGGCAAAGAAGGTGAGAGGACATGGATAGAAAGAGTGTCGGGTATGAGGATTGAAGTGGTAGAACGTTTTCTTCTTTCAAGGCATATTGAATCCAAGGGCAAGCCAACAATCCACGAAGCCATGATTCATCATCTTCTTCATCGTAGCATGAATTCACAACAGCACCAAATCTCTCTTTCTCATCTTCTTAGGCCTTGAAAGACTGAAATGATGGAAATCTTCTATAGCCAAAATGCAACTGCAAACCCTTTCTCTTGCAAGCTCCATAGCCACCTCTTTTCCCGGCCAGTGCACCAAATGAAGAGCACCCTGCCACGGCACAAATCGAACCACAAACCGGCTAGGTAGAGGCTGCAAATACATTGCTGGCCATGAAAACCTGCAAGAAAACTCTCCTTCTCACCAAGAATCCATATCCTCAAGACACACAAGAGGAAGGCACACAAGAAATTGAACAATTCTTCCATCCTTACCCTCTTCCTCTTCCTCACTCTCCATGAGATCTTGCAAAGGAGCACAAGAGAGGGAAACAAGAACAAGAAGGCAAGTGTTGTGCCAAAATGAGAGAGGGAGAAATGAACCGTGACAAGAGAAGATAAAGGAAGAGAGAGGGTGTAACCACCTCAACCTCCCACCTCCCCAAATCCCACGGATGCAACCACCTCCTTTTCCTTTCTTGAATTATAAAATTCAAATTTGCATACATTGGCTAAGGTCTAAGGACCTTTCAATTTTTGGAATGAGACAAAGGGGTTTGACCTTTCCTTTCCTTCCAACATTTTTTTAATGTGAGCCTTTTGGACTACACATTTTACATTGCTTCATATTTGATTTTTGACAAAGGGGTACATTTGCAAAGTGTCATTTTACAAAAAGTTGTTTCCATGTGAGCACATTTTTGTGCCTATATTTGCACTGATTTCCTGGTTATCAAGGATCAAGGTGTTGGGATGCTATGAGAAGAATGGGTACCAAAGGAAACGATACCCTAATCTTTCAATAACTTATCGATTCCTGAAGATCCATGACCCAAATCCATACTATTACCCAGTTTTCGTAGCTAAATGTAACACAACCTTATTCTCCCCGGACTAATGTAGCAGTTTGCTCTACCATCCCAAGAAATATTGTACGTCGAAAGGGCTATGCCCATATGAATGAAATAAAGACTTCTTTTTATCAATGATTGTCTTGTTTATAAGTATTGATAAAAAGTTAAGTGGTTAGGGTTCTTGGCTGAAAGCTAAATTGGGTCTGAAATATAATAGTAACAATTAGCGAGTTATTAACATTAAGAATCCTTCACTCAGGCACAACCCCAGGTACAAGTTCCTACTCCAACCCCTACACTAAGTACGGCCATGATTTAGGAGAAGAAGTTTCTTCTCAAGCAGATCAAGCCGCCAGAATTTGATGAAAAAGGAAGGACTATCCAAGCTGATGCTGAGATTTGGATAGAGTCCATGGAAGATTACTTTGAAGTGGCCGGTACTGCACCCGCCAACCAGGCAATGCTCGCCAAGATGAAGCTCACCGGCGAAGCCAGACTTTGGTGAAAGCAATAGTGCAGAGACCAAGGAATTGCGGAAGGGTCTGTTACCTGGGAAAAGCTGAAAAAAATTGTGCAAGAAAGATACTTACCACCTACGTACCGCACGCAGAAAATGAATGAGTTCTATGAGCTGAAACAACTGGGTTTGACTCTTGATGTATGCTACTCAAAGTTTATCTCTCTTCTTAAGTATGCGCCACAACTGGATATGACACAACAAGTGTCGAAGTTTTGTGCTGGATTAAATCCACCTGTAAATACCCGGCTCAAATCAATGCGCCCAATAGACCTTCAGGACACACTCATTCGAGCTGCACCCATAACTCAGGAGGTGCAGGCCAGGCCAAGAAGTAACAAGACTTGGTCTTATAATGATCAGAACAAAGGAGCATATACGTCCCAGGCGAAGAGAGTTCAAGGTCAAAACTGGGCAAAGAAAGAAAGAAAGAGAGCATATAGGTCCCAGGCGAAGAGAGTTCAAAGTCAAAACCGGGGACAAAGAAAGAAAGCAAGGACCAACAATGTCAATAACTTTGTCCCTACCCAAGGTAATGGCCGCAATCTCTGTTGCTTCCATTGCAACGAGCCCGGTCATTTCAAAAGGCAATGTCCCAAACTTGGCAGAGGATAACGACAAGAACCATTCCAAGGAACTGCCCGTGGCCAAGGAGCCGCCACCCGAGGCAGAGGAAGAACCATCTGTGTTGCCAACAGAGAAATGTGTGAAGAAGACGACCCGACCATGGAAGCACAATTTGAGACGGCAACAATCCATGACGTCTTTCACAAGAAAAACCCGAATCGTCAGTTTTCGATGATTCAGACACCATGGGACTATCAAGGTAAAGGCTTCAAAACCTTGATTGATTGTGGCAGTACGCATTCCTTTATCTCACCAGCTTATGCAAGAAGAATGTTAGGAATAGCCATAATAAAAGCATCTACCTTGCTTGTGGAATTAGCAAATGGTCGTGAGGTCATTTGTACTAGGCAAACTGCTAAGGTGGAATTCTTTATGGGAGGAAAGTCGACTTCGATCAGATTCAGGGTCATGAACCTAGGTATCCATGAGTGTTTACTCCGAATGGATTGGCTTAAACCTAATGACGCCCACATTCATTGCAGAAAGGATCAAGTTTTCTTTCCAAACTCTGAAGGGGAATTGATGATGGGACCTGAAATGGGCCGACACTGGCTATGGCACTAGCCGAACCTCATGCTCATGACACACAAACACCCTCACAGCCTCGCGGACCAGGAGCGTCAATCTAATGCTAAAGGACAAACTGCTCTAAAGCCTAATCTATGCGTTTATAGTTTATAGTCCAACATTTTCCTTAAACTCCTCAAAGGGAGAACCCTTACACATTGGCAATGCCACGATCACACACATATGGAGGCAACCTCACGGTCAAAACATCGCAGCCCCACTGCAGCTCTCCTACATCGCAGGGATTGGCCCTTTGATGCGCTGGTAAACATATAACACAAACGAACACAAACTCCTCTCTTTTAAATTTCTCGTACTTCCAGGAGATATACCATGTTTCCTCACTTAACAGTCCCTTAGGAAACCCACCCTCTATCCTACAGCAAGGGATAACCTCACACTCTCAATCGTGGGTCAAAGCCCTAAGAAAACAATTGCTATGCAGTCCAGGAGCTTTTCCTTTGATACCATGAACCATGCATAGTGCATAATGTGAATGGTTTAGTCCACAAACAACAGAAAATCAGCATTGTGCATTGTGCAAAACCAATCTTTTCATGATTTCCATGCTAACGTTTATGTATTGAGAAAAGACACTAAGCCTTACGCTCATACTGCCTTTCACTTTATTTTAAAACAACGTCCTATAGGCATGATGCAACACATAAAACAGATTTAAGATTTTACTTTGACGCTCAACCTCCCCTCTCACCCTACCGTTTAATGTTTTGCATTCGTTGATAGGTGAAAGAGTCATTTTATAAGTATTCCTTTATAGAGAAAGCGATAAACACGGACATAAACATAGAAATGAGGGTAAACCAAGGCCATCCTTATGCTCTACCTTCATTATACATTGCACAAACACTTATGTAATTTTTTGAAATTTTCCTTTTATCGTTTCCTAATTTTCTCCCATTTAAAACCCATTTTTCACCATTTTTTGGTATTTTTTCTCTATTTTCTTCAGTAAAAAATGACTAGAAATCAAGATTAATTGTGGGCTGTGGCCCTTAGGTTTCTTGATAGTAAAATTTCAGGTTTTGTTGGCATTATGTCTCATACTTCCCCTTTATTTTGCAAAAAACCCCCATTTTACCCCTTAAACGTGTGTTTTACAAGTTTTATACTACTAATCTCAACCATATCACTTATGATTTTCTGATTTTCTGAGCATAGACTGATCAAACTCATAGCAAACAACATCATAATGCATAATCAACCCATGGGAACAATATTTCATCAACTAAATAGCATAAAAACTCATTTTTTCTTCATAAAAATTGAATTACCGCTTAGGCTTTGTGTCTCGGGATCTCGATTTTGGTACGGGATTGCGGGTTAGCCCTCATTCAATATCCAGCACCTTCAAAATCAGCAATCTTCATATCTTCATCCACCCGAAAGCAATCTGGTCTCATCCGGACAAGCTTTCCTTCATCATTCTTCATTTTTCTCTTGCACACAAGAATAGCCCCTTAGGGGAGAGAGAGGGAGGAGAGAGAAAGACTAGAATCAGAATTCTCCATCCAGGCCATCATTGCTCGAGCAAAGGGCAGCAAAATGATCAGCAAACAAGAGGGAATCAATGCCCATGATCAATTGGGTGGGTTGTATGCAACCTCCATGCCATGATGAGAGAGGAGGAGACGCATTTTTCGGCCTGGCACCTCCTCTCTCCACGTTTTCTTCTTCTTCTTGCATGAAAGTTTCATGCTACATTAAAATGTTTGGCTCCTAAAGGTCATGCCCACTTGGCCTCTCTAATGTCCACCCCTTCGCATCTTGCCCATTTGGTTTGCCATTTTCCCGTCCGGACTCCAAATCAAGCTCTGAAAAATCCTGGGCGTCTGGCTTGACATCCTGCATTGGCTAGCAACTCTTGACAACCTGCATGACAGTCTGAAAATTTATCAAAAATCAACAAGTGTCGCTCGGGCGCCTTTTAAGAGTCGTATTTCACTTGGTGCTTAAAATCGTCCTAACTGGAGCTGCCGCCTTCGATATTGAATATTTTTCCCCTAAATTCTGGATTTTTGGGCAAATTTTAGGTACATTCCAAGCTCAAAAACCCACTCTCATTGGCAACCACGGGATAGGGCGACTCAGCTCGTCGAATCCCACAACAGATCTGCACAAAAACAACCAAAGGAAGCATCAAGCTGATACAAAATAGATACATACTAAAACACAGCACAATGCTCACCCTACCCCCTGACAAAACCAAGGCATGACATCCACAAGGAGTAGGCCTAGCATAATCTAATAAAAAGTCCAAAGCTAGTCACTAACCAACTGCTCCAACACGGCCAGACTAAAAAGAACTATCAAAGAGGTTGCCCTAAGTGGTGGTCTGAACTACCTACCTAACTAAGGACAACACAACCAAGAGCTTCTACTAGACGAGGACTCCTATAGCCTGATCAAGAAGTATTTTCTTTCAGAACATTTTTTCATTTAGGATTTTATTTTCCCCATACTCAGGTATGTAAAAAGGAGGGAGCTGAGCGTAGTGACCCAAGGAGAACAAGGCATCGGCCTCAGGTCCTGTCTCGGTACCCAAGAACCTACCAAGCCCTCGCAAGGCAACACTTAATCATTTTCTGATGCTCACTTTTATTTTCGCTCCAACCTTCCTTAATTTCTTCTTTTCCAGCAAGACGCCACCCCTAGGAAGACAAGGCATCTCTGACTCGTCCCCAGGAACCTACCAGGCCTTCGCAAGGCGATGATCAACTACTCATAAATTTCCCTTTCTTTTCTTTTCTACTTTTATAGGGGGTTAGAACCCCTTTTTACACACCTTTGTATAGATTCATTGTCTTTTGGGATATTCAAGGTTTTGTATCCTTTTATATCATCATCATTTTTCTTCGGCAGGCTTCTCTAACTGCCTCACAACTAACAAGAACTCCTAGAACGGCTGCCTAGCAGACTTACAGAACAGGGTCACTAGGACTCCCTTCTAAAACAGATGTTTTGATGCCGGGCAATGTATTTGCAGGAGGCAATGACTACTTAAACCTCCCTCAGACATACCTAACCTAACCCTGGGACTTCATGCCTTGGACTCCGATCCCCAACAAGAAAAGAAAAACCCCCACAAGTACACAAACACATATAACATAAAGCACGATACTCATAAAGGAGAATTATCACCTGGATAGGGCCACGAGAAGCTTCTGCGCAACAAAAGGCTCCTTCCAAGCTCTTCTTTGAACCTATCTAGCACAGGACTAAAACAAGAAACCATTAACCGCACATGTACTAAACAGAAAACTGGCCCTCTTGGCCTAATGAAATAAAACACTCCACTACAAAACTAATCGGCCCTCTTGGCCTAACGAAATCTGGACATAATATCCAAAGCAGCTAGCCTTCCTAGCTTAAAACTAGATAGGTCATTTTAGTCCACGGAATACTGATGTCCTTGGCATATACATCACACCCTAACAGAGTACCCAGGGTGCCAAGGATAGCACATCATAGGTCGACTAGCCCCATGCTACTCATGCAAGTTGGCTAAAATCTTGATCTTGTATTTTTTTATCTTAGGTTTTTGTAGAGCTACAAGTCCAAGACTTTCCACAAATAACTCATCAATAAGGCCGATCCCTTCTTGGGCACTATGAGATGAATAAACTGGTCGTTCAAGCAGCTGAGTGGCTCCTTTGGCAGAAATAATCATAGCTTTTGTACTCATTCAAACCTCCCCTATTTGGGTTTTCACATAAATTAGTGCTGCAACCCGAACTAGGTAGAGCTTCAAGCCTAGGCACATCACATGGGTGTATCCCAAGGTAGTTTATATTGTTAGATGTATATCTTATCTAGTCTTATCCTCTTGGGGGTTTGACAAAATATATCTAGATGGGATCCTTGGCGTTGCATCCGCACTCCTACCATACTTTTGGAGATTTTGGGTCTCTAAACCCATCTCACATTTCCCTTAATATTCTTGCATTCCCTCAATTTGCTACACTGGTCTAACGAACTCAATGCAAACTTATCCCTATGGCCAAATGGCTTCACATCCTTATGACCTTTGTGAAGCACAGGTGGACTTTTAGCATTTTGCATCCTCTTTACAAAAGATGTCTTTACTTGTCTACGTCCATACTGCAAAATTTTTTCCATAAGAACCATGCTTTCACTGAAGGGAACAACATCCACCCGGAAGCATGATTCTGACACCAAAGGTCTCTCAAGAGCCTTACTAGCAACAAAATTAACCTCTCGTGGAAGTGTTGCAAGCCCTAATGGGACTTACATGGCTTGGAACCTTTTCACTGAAGGGCATGTCATTACTACTCATAGGATGGCCATTTTTTGCTTTGAGATTTTGGCTACCAAGGTTCCCCTCATAGGCTGCCTTGGTATCACCAAGTGAGCTGTCTTCTTGTAGAAATGGTTGGAAGCTAGGATGCACTTGTACTGAGCGGGGAAAACTCCAAAAGTTTTCCCAACATCTCTGAATGTGACCCTCATAATCAATGGCATGCATTTTTGCTTCCCTTAACGACTTAGGATTCCACAGTTCCACTTGGATTTGTGTATTAATCTCTAAGCCACTCAGAAAGAGCTCACATAGCACATCATCTAGTAATGCACTAACTCTTCTTGGCCAAAGCCTAAGAATATTATCAAAGGCTCTAGCATACTCTTTAACAGAAGGATAAGACTCCTATCTAAACTGCATAAGCTGCCCTAAGACCTGAATCATAGAGAGCTTCTTTTCATACTCATCTAGAAATCTATCATAAGACTCCTCAAATGATTTGATCAACCCTCTTGGGAGGCTCCAATACCATTTCCTTGCCTCTCTCTTTAGGGTACTTGGGAATATGAGCATCCGATGTATATCGTCGAACCCACTTGCAATGTAAGTTAGGTCATATTCTCTTAAATGAATCATCGGATCCTCATTTGGCAACCCATAAAACACTGGGAGATCCCTATAAAGAGGAGGACATTTGGTTCTCCCCTTTGGGATCAACACCGGGTCATTAAAAACTTCATATTCATCATGATCTGGGTCCAGCCTCTTAGGATCTTTAACCTCTTCCATCCCCACCCTTTTCGGTGTAGGGAGGTTATTACCCTCATTGATATCCCTTTCTGTCAACTCACTGAGTGGTCTAGGGAGTCCTATAAGTTTCAACATGTCATTTTGATCCCCTCTTAGAGGGTCTTTCATACCTTTCCCTTTAAAAGGAAAGTCCATAACTGGTTTATATAAGAGCTTTTGGTCCTTACCTAAAGCAGATTCATCATTACCACTTCTTAAAACTTGGGAGCCGTGCTTTTTAAGCAACGGTTTTCCCTTGACAGCTAGGGCTTCTAACATCCTTGTGATGCCTACTATGTCGTCATGGTGGCCCATTACACGGGATGTTTCAACCACAAGCATATTCCATCGTATATCAGCACTTTTCCATGGCATCATGGTTTTAGCATGATGACCTACTGATGCCATAACTACCCTAGTTTCCAACATGCTTGTTTCATGCCCTCTAAGTTGATGGATGGTTAAACATGATTTCTCTTGGGTAGAGACCATACCAAGGTGAACCTCGGCCCATGCCATCGTATTAGACGATGGGGTAACCACTAATTGGCTACTCTTTTCATCACATAAATTATCTTCTGTAGAGGACTCATGCTCTACATAACTAACCAAGTCAATTAGTAAGTTTTGTATAGGGAAAGCCAAGTTTATCCATCCTTGAACAAACCCCATTTTATGGATACTTTAGGGTCCCTTGAAACCCTAGATTCAAAAACCTCCACTCATAGGCAGCTCCTGACAGACGCACCACTAATGGGACCTGAAATGGGCCGGCACTAGCTATGGCAGTAGCCGGACCTCATGCTCATGACACAGAAACACCCTCACGGCCTCGCGGACCAGGAGCGTCAATCTAATACTAAAGGACAAACTGTCCTAAAGCCTAATCTATACGTTTATAGTTTATAGTCCAACGTTTCCCTTAAACTCCTCAAAGGGAGAACCCTTACACATTGGCAATGCCACGATCACACACATATGGAGGCAACCTCACGGTCGAAACACCGCAGCCCCACTGCAGCTCTCCTACATCGCAGGGATTGGCCCTTTGATGTGTTGCTAAATATATAACACAAACGAACACAAACTCCTCTCTTTTATATTTCTCGTACTTCCAGGAGATATACCATGTTTCCTCACTTAACAGTCCCTTAGGAAACCCACCCTCTATCCTACAGCAAGGGATAACCTCACGCTCTCAATCGTGGGTCAAAGCCCTAAGAAAATAATTGCTATGTAGTCCAGGAGCTTTTCCTTTGATACCATGAACCATGATAGTGCATAATGTGAATGGTTTAGTGCACAAACAAAAGAAAATCAGCATTGTGCATTATGCGAAACCAATCTTTTCATGATTTCCATGCTAACGTTTATGTATTGAGAAAAGACACTAAGTCTTACGCTCATGCTGCCTTTCACTTTATTTTAAAACAACGTCCTATAGGCATGATGCAACACATAAAACAGATTTAAGATTGTACTTTGACGCTCAACCTCCCCTCTCCCCTACCGTTTAATGTTTTGCATCCGTTGATAGGTGAAAGAGTCATTTTATAAGTATTCCTTTATAGAGAAAGCGATAAACATGGACATAAACATAGAAACGAGGGTAAATCGAGGCCATCCTCGTGCTCTACCTTCATTATACATTGCACAAACACATGTAATTTTTTAAAATTTTCCTTTTATCGTTTCCTAATTTTCTCCCATTTAAAACCCATTTTTCACATTTTTTGGTATTTTTCCTCTATTTTCTTCAATAAAAAATGACTAGAAATCAAGGTTGATTGTGTTCTGTGGCCCTTAGGTTTTTTGACAGCAAAATTTCAGGTTTTGTTGGTATTATGTCTCATACTTCCTCTTTATTTTGCAAAAAATCTCCATTTTACCCCTTAAATGCGTGTTTTACAAGTTTTATACTACTAATCTCAGCCATATCACTTATGATTTTCTGATTTTCTGAGCATATACTGATCAAAATCATAGCAAACAATATCATAATGCATAATCAGCCCATGGGAACAATATTTCATCAACTAAATAGCATAAAAACTCATTTTTTCTTCATAAAAATTGAATTACCGCTTAGGCTGTGTCTCGGGATCTCGGTTTTGGTACGGGACTGCGTGTCAACCCTCATTCAATGTCCAACACCTTCAAAATAAGCAATCTTTATGTCTTCATCCACCCGGAAGCAATCCGATCTCATCCGGATAAGCTTTTCTTCATCATTCTTCATTTTCCTCTTGCACACAAGAACAACTCCTTAGGGGAGAGAGAGGGAGGAGAGAGAAATACTAGAATCAGAATTCTCCATCCAGGCCATCATTGCTCGAGCGAAGGGCGGTGAAATGATTAGCAAACAGGAGGGAATCAAGGCTCATGATCAATTGGTGAGTTGTATGCAACCCCCATGCCATGATGAGAGAGGAGGCGCATTTTTCGGCGCATCCTGGCGCCTCCTCTCTCCACGTTTTCTTCTTCTTCTTGCATGAAAGTTTCATGCTACATTAAAATATTGGGCTCCCAAAGGTCATGCCCACTTGGCCTCTCTAATGTCCACCCCTTCGCATCTTGCCCATTTGGTTGGCAATTTCCCCGCGTTCGGGCTCCAAATCAAGCTCTGAAAAATCCTGGGCGTTTGGCTTGACATCCCGCATCGGCTGGCAACTCCTGAAAACCCGCACGGTAGTCTAAAAAATTATCAAAAATCAACAAGTGTCGCTCGGGCGCCTTTTAAGAGTCGTATTTCACTTGGTGCTTAAAATCGTCCTAGTTAGAGCCGTCGCCTTCGATGTTGAATATTTTTCCCCTAAATTCCGGATTTTTTGGCAAATTTTAGGCACATCCCGAGCTCAAAACTCCACTCTCAATTGGTCACAACTCAAGGAGAGGCTGGAAAGCTGAAAATTCAATTGGCCAAAGCATCTCGGATTATAAAGGGAGTTAGAAAGGGACTACCTGTCTACCTGATTAAGCTTAACAAGCTAGATCAAAATTAGGAGTCTAGTGAAGAACCTTCATGGCTAAAGGAGTACGCAGACGTATTTCTTGAAGAGCTGACATAACTTCCGCCTCAAAGGGAAGTTGATCATGAGATCAAGCTAGTGCGGGAAGCTGTGCCAATTGCAAAGAGGCCTTATAGAATGTCCATCCCAGAAGAAATTGAGCTAAAGGAGCAACTCAAGCAACTGTTAGATCAGGGCTACATCCATCCCAACAGTTTGCCATGGGGAGCTCTAGTGATGTTCCAGAAGAAGAAGGATGGAACGCTTCGGCTGTGTATTGATTATAGAGGATTGAATCAATCAACCATTAAGAACAAGTATCCCATTCCAAGAATAGATGAGCTTCTTGACCGTCTTCAAGGTGTGAAGATATTTTCTAAGATTGATCTCAGGTCTGGATACTATCAGATGGATCAAGGAGGAAGATATTCCAAAGACGGAATTCAACACAAGATATGGACACTTTGAGTTCCTAGTCATGTCATTCGGGCTGACAAATGCACCTGTCACCTTCAACAGGTTAATGCAGGATATCTTTAGGCCATATCTTGACGACTTTGTACTCGTCTTCTTCGATGATATCTTAATCTATTCCAAATAGGAAGAAGATCATGAACCCCAGCTTCGCATTGTCCTTGAGACAATGAGGGCACACAAGCTTTATGCCAAAATGAAGAAGTGTGCATTCTTCAAGCGTCAGATTGAATATCTGGGATTCATCGTATCAGCGGAAGGAATCTCAGTGGATTCGGCCAAAGTTAGAGATGTTCTAGAATGGCCAATACCAACAACTGTCAAACAAATACGCGGATTTCTTGGATTGACAGGATGGTATAGGGTCTTTATAAAAAACTATGCTTTGATTGCAGCACCTCTGACCGATCTACTGAAGAAGCAAACATCGATTGCATGGTCAACTGCCAAACAATCTAGCTTTGATAGATTAAAGCAAAGTTTGGTATCCGCACCTATCCTGAAACTTTCGGACCTCAGTAAGGAGTTTGAACTGATGCTAGTACACTTGTCCTAGGATGTGTGCTTATGCAAGAAGGTCATCCTGTAGCATACTCTTCAAGGAAACTGAAGATCCACTAGAAGAATTATGCCACCCATGATCTAGAGCTGTTAGCTGTCATCCATGCTCTCAAGCTTTGGAGACACTACTTGCAAGGTAACAAAATTACCCTAGTGACGGATCATAAAAGTCTCAAGTGGATCTTTACCCAGAATGAACTCAACATGAGGCAACATCGGTGGATTGAAGTGCTGGAGGAGTACGATTTTGAAATCAAATACCGGCTTGGAAAGGAGAATGTAGTTGCCGATGCACTCAGTCGCAAGGCATTCCTTAATTCTCTAATTTTGCAAAATCCATCAATAGCTAGATCTCTAGCCACAAAGGTATCCATGCCAAACAACCCAACACTAGAGCTAGCTAGAGAAGAAGCATGCCATGATCCAAAAAACAAACCCTTGGGGATCTTGCCAAGTTGCAATTGATCTCGGATCGAATGTTGGATGCATTCGGAGATAAGGATTCACACCTTAGCAACTGGCCAAATAAATGACCACTGGATTGATTGTGCTTGTAACAATTTAGGAGCACTATTTGCATTGTTTGCTCAAGGAACTAAAGATGGAAAGATAATTAATGCTTCAGGTTGAAGGCTTGAAGGGAGAGGCAGTGTCAGTTACCCCCGACTGTCTACATGACCCTAACCAAGGGGGTTGTTAGCCACGCTAGGAACGTGGACCGAACCCGCCGCGTGAGGTCTCTCCGTTGGGCACTACTTGGAGCAAGAGAACGCTTGGGTGCCAGGGGGGATCTGGCCGTAAATCCCTTGCCTTCCGGGCCCTGCACAAGAGGCCAACGTGACTCAGGATTGGATCTCGAGGCCCGCATACTAGTCTACGGGCAGAATCTTGGATTAGTAATCCCTGTGGATTGCTGGATAGCCTTCGGAAGGACTATGGATTGCCTTCGGGGAGATTATGGATTAGCCTACGAGATGGAATTTATGGATGTATTCCAAATATAAATAAGATAATCTGTTGAAAAGAAACTTGTTTGACATTGTTTTTCTATGTCAAGTGCTAAGATTTACGTGAAGGAACCAGTGTCTAACTGGCTAATTAAGAAAGATGCTTGATGCATGTCCAACTAAATGTGGTAGGCAATTAGACAACTAAGGCAACCCTAAGGAAAGTGCGGTGGATGTGGCCATGGGTCCGTTTTACGGATGGGTGGTCCCGGTTGGCCAAGAACTTTTCTCAAGCAAAATGGATAGCACGGAGCTATTCTCAAAGGAAATGAATAGCAAGGGCGCTGACCTAGAGTTTAGGTTACTAGAATCCCGATTTATGCTATTTTAGGGGAACGAAATGGGACTA
Source organism: Lygodium microphyllum (assembly GCF_053477565.2). Taxonomy (NCBI): domain Eukaryota; kingdom Viridiplantae; phylum Streptophyta; class Polypodiopsida; order Schizaeales; family Lygodiaceae; genus Lygodium; species Lygodium microphyllum. Next base: position 10,324,392 of record NC_141143.1, read on the forward strand.
TGCCTTATGGGTAGAGAGGTCGAGCCTTGTATCCCTCTCATTTCCCATTCTCCTTGAACCAAGTGCAGCATGAATCCACTTCGACCCCGACGTTTCTACGTAAAGTAGTTTGCCTGGGGTTCGACGCTAGCTACTGTCTAGGTACTTGACCGATAGAGAAAAACCCTGATTCAGGTTGATCCTACGTGGGAACAGTCGAAATACTTCCGCTACATGGCGGACACGGAAAGACCTAGAGCACAAACCCCGTAACATTCCATGGGAGTGCTGGGCGAAGCTTTCTAGACCCTCTTTCTGATGGGCTGCTAAGACGTGTCCTACGTGTAAACAAGTGGACACGTTACAATCATCTACCAAGAAACATTCCTTTATTTCCCATGGCAACTTGTCATCACTGACCCCTGCCATACATTTATCATCAAACACAAGCACTTGGAATAATCATCCAAATCACATCCCAACAATCAGTTTAATACAAAAGCATTTAGGTCATTATTTGATCACTCAACAAAAAACAATGGTATCCTTTTCCAAACATTGAAGGAATAGTCGCGATAACATTTCCATCATGCATTTGCTCTTCCCCTTGAAATTAGGAGCGGTTCTATGTAAAATTTTCTTAACACACCCTTCTTTTAGCTAAGGCATATGTTAGGGTTTCAAACACTATACAAGACATAAGTCCTAGTAGTCACTTATGTTGGATCGATAACCTAGCCTTCTTCCCAACAAGTACAAAAGCATTCGTCTTTCCTTCGACTTAGGGTTTCCTAATTCCTAGAGCTCTCCACTTGCCTTTGAGGCTTGGAATTGTAGTTTGTACCTAGCCCAATCCCGGAGTTGGGTTGATGAAGGTAGTAATTGCTAGACGGACCCCAAGGCATCTTAGTTTTAGCCCTTGTGGTTGTTGTTTGTGCTAACTATGCATAACATCAAGATTCCAATCTATCGAACATGAGCTCTTAGTTCGTATTGTTAGCAAGATCTTGGGCAAACCGTAAAGTTTCTGGAATTCCTTCAGGCTAGATCGCTTACCATGCCATCCATCAAGCGTGCAAGTTGCAGCAAATACCTTAAAGGCGATGAAAACACCCCTACCATTGTGAGGATGGGGAGTTGCATGCTTGAAGTCTTATGTGTTTTTTATGAATTCATCCCATAGCATCTAAATGCAATTAACTTCTCTTGAAACTACCATTTGGGAAACTTAATTCTTCGAATAGTCGAGACGACAAAGTTTACCTTTTTCAACGAACTATTTCTCATGTGGCAAAGTTTGGAATCCAATGTATCGTATGCGGGAAATTAAGCAAGCATCTATCAAATTGAGAATACATTACTTACGACCGGTACCGCAGTTGGATTGGCAGTGATGCCTTGGCCCAAGGCTTCATTGCTCGTTGTGGGGTTTCCATCTGCACGTGACACTTTCCGCTTTTGGGTGCTATCCTTGGTCTTTTCCTCTTTTAGATACGACTCGCACAAGACTTCAACAGCCACTCGCTCGAGAAGAGGGCCAATTGGGAAAAATTCATCTTGCGGGATGGAGAACAATCTCGCGAGAGATACGGGGAATAGATTCATGGTCAAAGGGGAAAAAAATGTGTATGTTCACCCTCTTAGGAGGGGAAGAGAAAGAGTTTCTCTCCCTCTCTCTCTCTCTCTCTGTTTTCCTCTTCTTCTTCTTTCTCTCTCTCTCTCCCTCTTCTTCTTCTTCTTCTTCTTCTTCTTCTTCTTCTTCTTCTTGTCACTTCTCTTTCTTCTTCTTCTTCCTCTTCTTCTTCTCCTCTCTCTTCTCTCTCTCTCTCTCTCTCTCTCTCTCTCTCTCTCTCTCTCTCTCTCTCTCTCTCTCTCTCTCTCTCTCTCTCTCTCTCTCTCATAGGCCAGCAGGCAAGGGGGGGAAGGAGATGGTACTCTTCCTTTTTCCTAGACAAGGGGGGGTATATATTGGTGGAAGGGGTTATTATTGGGGAGGGGATATGGAGAGGACATGGAGTGGTGGTGGTCTTCCCCCCATCCACCACCTTGCATCTTTCATGGTGCTGTGGAGAGATAGTAGGCCTATGGCCTCTCCCTCGTCGTGTCATCGCCTCCTTTCCCCTTCCTCGTGCTCATCATTGTCATCCTCCTCCTCCACATCGACTACTGTCATCATTTCTTGCTCCCTCCCTCTCAACGTCATCATGTCGTCTCCCTCTCCACGTCTGCATCTCCCTCCTTCCTCTTCTTTCCCCCTCTTCACCTATCGGTGATGGTAGGGGTGAAGGAATAAAAAATTTTCTTTTTTTAAAAACCTTAATTACAAAAGGGGGGTTCCCATGGCCCGCACAGGAATGTTATATGCTCTTTCCCTTAGAGAACTCGAGATGTACTCATCTCGAAAGAAACTAGGAAAGACAAGCATTAATGGGGCTTAAGGCTTGTGGGTTAGGACCCACCATGCATCCACTACACTACTCTTAATGACTTAAGTAGTGCAACTCATATTATTGCAATTAATCATAGGTACAAGAGTAGATTTATTTCCAATATAAGTTGTATTACATGTCGATAAATTTCTAGGATTTCTAATCATCTTGAAGAGGTGTAGTAGTCTCTAGATATTCGTCTTCATCTGATTCCTCTATATATCCATAGATTGCTCATGTGTAGCTTCATTTTCTTAGAGGCTCAATGTCTTTTGAACTTAGGTCAAGGCAGTTTGCTTGGACGTGTCCTAGCTCATTGCAGTGGAAGCATTGACAGTAGGGGCATGTCCTACGGATGTCCCCTATCTCTCTGCATGTGTAGCATCTCTTGTCATGATCTCGAGAATCCTCTTTGTCACAATTGCCTGAATTAAGTTCTTGGACGATTGGCTTTGCTCGAAGTAATGCATCTTTCAAGTATGTTGGACACATTGCTTCAAGGCAGGTTCAGAGGAGTGTTCAGACCATGGCAAAGCTTGGATACTTGCTGCGCAATATCCATAGGTGGCACGTATTTTATTAGGGTTACAAACTTTGAGTAGTAGGATTCCAAGGTTAGTTCCGGCTAATTGAGCTTAAATAATTAATTCATCTTCAAAGTCTAGTAGGTTGGTGGAAGGTATCGTCCACGTACAGTATCTTTCAGTTGAGCCCAAGTGACAGTGGCTTCACAAACATGAGAGCGGAATTTTGATGCCAAGAAGTACTTAAAAATAGCTAAAAATTACGAATATCAAGGAAAAAATATTCAACATCGAAGGCGGCGGCTCAATCTAGGACGATTTTAAGCGGCAAAGTGCTTTAAAGGCGCCCGAGCGATACTTGTTGATTTTTCATAATTTTTTAGACTGTTGTGCAGGTTGACAAGAGTTACCGGCCAATGTGGGATGCCGAGCCGGACGCCCAGGATTTTTCAGAGCTCAATTCGGAGTCCGGACGGGGAAATGGCCACAAAATGGTAAAGATATGAAAAGGTGGATACTTGGGAGGCCAAAATTGGGCATGCCTTTTGAGTTTGGACCCCCCTCTAAAATTTTATGCACCTTATGAAGCAAAAAACGTGGAGAGAGAATGAAGGATGAAGAAAAAACGTGGAGCAACATGGCGGCCATTTTTTACGCCCTCTCATGATGGAGATGGAGTATGCAGGCTGAAAGCAACCCATACAATCGATCATGGGGTTGATCTTCCCTCTCTTGGCTAGTCTTATCGCCTGTCTTCGCCCGTCAAATGGTGGCCTCAATGGAAATCTCTGATTTCAGTCTTTCTCTCTCCTCCCTCTCTCTCCTCTAAGGGCAAATTCATGTGGTGAAGAATAAGAAGAAGAATGGATGACGGATGCTTGTCCAATGAAGACCGAATTGCTCCGTGATGCAAGAGAAATGAAGATTGCTGATTGTGGACTGTCATGAGTATTAATGGCTGCTGGAAATCAGTCCCGAGACATGGCAAATAAAAACCCGCAACCCGCAAAGCACGGTAATTTAATTTTTACAAAGGAAATTGATGTTTTATGCAATTTGCTTCATGAATACTTGTTTCCATGGGATGATTATGCATTATGATGTTGCTTGCTATGAGTTTGATCAAATTATACTCAAAAAATCAGAAAATCATAAGTTTTATGACTGAAATTAATAGTGTAAAATCCATAAAATATGCGAAATAGGAAAAAATTGAGTGTTTTTTATATATCAATGGGAAATGTAATAAGACACACCAACTAAATTTGTGTTTTTGCTGCAAATGAACCTAAGGGCCACAACCCACAACTCATCTTGTATTTTCAGTTATTTAATATTGCAAAAAATACAAAGAAAAATAGAAAAATTTGATAAAAATGAGGAAAAAATAGGTTTTGAGTGTGCGAAAAATACTAAAAAATAAAAACCATGTTTGTGTATGTATGGGGGGTCTGAAGTATGAGGTTTAGCCTCAGTTCAGCCCTACCTTTATATTTTAGTGAGTGTTTATTGTTTTTATATAACAAAAAACATGGAAATGAATCCTAAACCGATCAATAATGCACAACCTAAACGGATGAGGGGGTAGAGTGTATGAAAGGTGTTTAAATACTAAATGAAATGATGAAAAGCTTGCTGGTTTTTATACATACCATTTAGTTTGGTCGATAATTAAAGATTAAGAACCTAGTAGCACGAGGGTTTCTTTGTGCTAGGTTCATGCAACGCCGTATACGAGCGATAGTTAAATTCATTGAAAGAATGCTTTTGCACTAAGCACAATGTTGATTCTTCTTTGTTTGAGCACGTGGGAATTCACTACTTGCATAAATCATAAAGAAACTTAAAGGTATCAGACAATACCTCCTGGATGCATAGCACCTGTATTCTCTAGATCGTGACCAACGTTGAGTGAGTAAGGTTGTCCAAGCTGTAGGCTAGGCGTTGGGTCTAAGGGGAAAGAAAGTGAGATATGGTACATTCCTGGATACGATCAATTGGTACCTTGAGTGGAAATATGTGTGATATTGTGTTTTATATTGAGCGACGCATCGAGGGGACAATCCCCAAGATGTAGGAGAGTCGCAGTGAGGTAGCGGCAGTCAGCCATAGGAGGACCTCCTATGTTTGTGCTTCATGGCATTTGGCAATGTGCTAGGGACTCCCTCTGAGGAGTGTTAATTGGGTTAGAGTTGGACTATGAGACGTGATACAAACGCAAGATGTTTAGGAAGATGATGTATGTGTCATCCACGCTCCTGGCCGCGAGGCCGTGGGGTGGTTGAGTGCATGATAGAGGTCCGGCTAGTGCATGAGCCAGTGCCGGCCCGTTTTAGGTCCCATCAGTGGTGCGTCTGCCGGGAGCCACTTATAAGTGGTGGTGTTCTTATCTAGGGTTTCTAGGGACCAAAAGGAAGTTGGTTTATGTCCTCTGACAAGGACCATCAAGCCGAAATCCAAAAAACTGAACGTGCTGAGAGGGCTAGTTGGCGGTTAGAGATCGTAAGCCATTATTCTCATCAAAGGAGTAATCCAATACGTATATCACCAAGTCTACCCACTTCAAGTGGGGGTGTGAATCTGTCACTTCAAGCTCCTACTGCTAATCCGATAGTCACCATGGCACAGCCTATTGCGATTCCTGCAGGGACGCCGAATTTACCAGCCTTAGGAGTTCCCTTGCCCATTTTTAATGGGTTAGTGGAAGAGGATGCAGAATTTCACATTTGTGAATTTCAAAGATTGATGTTCAATTATTGCATCCAGGACGAGGGACATCTCATGATGTTCTTCAATAGGACGTTAAAAGGAAGAGCTACGGTATGGTATCACAGCATAGAGTCTAGAACCATAACCACCATTGATCAATTTTATGCAGCTTTCCGAGCGGAATATGCCCCTGAAAGAGGTGGCCAATATTGGTTGCGGGTCTTGAATGTAACACGTCAAGATCCTCATGAGAACGTGAAAGCATATGCTAAGAAGTTGAAGGAAGTATTCCGTAAGTTGCAAACTTACATTCCCATTCCACCAGCTGCCCAATTGCAATACTTTTTGCATGGGTTGGACTTTAATATCCAAGTACAATTGAGCAGTGTGGCCTTAGCAGATATGGATACCGCTACGCGGGCAGAGGGAGTAGAAACACGATTACAAACGGCCTACTCCTATCGAATAAATGTTAATGGGGGTTTAGTACCTAGTGGCAATCCAGCATTGACGAATGGAAGCCAAGGGATGCCTATGACTAACCCTATTGGGAGAGAGAGTGTGGTTCAGAATGTACCTTTACTACCGGCTCCTCCCAGTGTGACTATGCCCATGGCAAGTCAGTTGGCTCCACCAAATGTTGAAGACCAAGTTTCAAGTTCTAATGTTGTTCCTGTGGATCAATAGCCAATGCCAAATCAGATTGTTAGGCCAATGGAACGACAGGTTGACGATCGAGGCTACGAGTCGAGTGCATCTAATGTCCTTAGAGAAGTCAAGGATATGATAAAGCATTATACTAATATGATTTCCGAGCAATATCGACAAATAGCCGTCGACGTTAATTTCTTGAAGAAGCAACAAAATTTGATAGGGAGTCGACGCCCTGAAGAGAGTGGACCCTCTAGATTCAATTGTAAATGGTGTGGTGGACAGCACTTCCCCAGAAACTGTCCAAATGTGAAATGTGACATTTGTGGGAAGTCAGGCCATCTAGCTGCTACCTGTTGGAGTAAGATTAGTTCTCTCCAACAAGGGAGTAAACAGCCGGGCCCAGTGAATCATAAAGCGCAAGGAAATAACTTGCAGCAGAATGATGTACCTAGGCAAATATTACAGAGGGAAAAAACAACTATAGAAGAGTTGCCACAAGGCAACGGAGTCAGCCTTATTGAGGCTGTACGAGTCAATGATGCTGAAACCTCTAACTTAAGAGCTGTGACAAGAGGCCAAAAGGCTAAAGAGGTTGATAAAGATAATACAAAACCAGTTGAGGCAAACCCTAAACAAGGGGATAAGGGGACACAAGTCCAGAGTCCTAGTATAGAAGGGGGACCGCTAAAGCCGGTTAACAAGAAAGGCGACCCTCAGAAGGAGGATGAAGTGCCAAGAAAGAAACACCGAAACCGGTCCAAAGACCAAAAGAGAGGATGGTTTGGCGAGAAAAGAGAGCTTTGGCTACTTATCATGACTTTGATTTAGCGAGTTCTCTTTGTGAAGTCAAACCAGATGTGAATCTCTTGCAATTGATCAAATTATCTCCAGGAGTATGCAAGGAATTTAAGAAGATCCTGCGTATCGGGTATATTGTAGAACCTCTGGGCATAGCACGAGTAGGGGAAGATTGGTTTAACCATGCTGAAAAGAACTGCTCTAGGGTTCTAGCTTATGTAGATGGAATATTAGTAGAATATGCAATTGTAGACACTGGATCCTCCGTCAATATCATGAGTTCAGAATTGATGGAGAGGCTGGGTCTAGGCATCCAGAAAGACAGCTCCACCCTTCTGAGAATGGCTGATGATAGTTTAAGACAACCAGAAGGTTGCGTTACTAAGGTCCATGTTACAATTGCAAGTGTAGAATGCTTCTTGGACTTTAGGGTGATAAGATTTGCAGGACCTCCTAGCTATTGGGTTTTGCTAGGTAGGCCTTGGATCTTACGAACAGACTGTCAAGTCGATATACCCGCCGGTCGAGTGGTTCTAGGTAGAGGTGCTAATCGAGTAATAGTCGATGCTTATCCTGAGTCTCCTCAAAGTGAGAGAGCTCATTTATCTTCTACTGAATTAGAGACAACAGACGATCCATCTGATGGTGAGACATCATCTAGTGATGAATCTAAAGAGGGGTCCACTACAGAGGATATCTATAAGATAACTCTAAATGAGCCGATAGAGCCTCAAGATAGGATAAGAGATGCAAATGTGATTGAGTTAGACCTTGGCACGTCAACTGATTCGCGGCCAATTAAATTAGGTTCTATGCTCAATTTAGTAGAAAAGGAGGACTATGTGTCCTTGATTCAAGAATTCCGCGATATCTTTGCTTGGAGTTATGATAAGCTGAGAGGCATCCCTCCCAGCCTAGCTGTTTATACTATTCTTGTAAAAGAAGGCAGTAGTCCTGTGCATCAGGAGGTAAGGCGTATGCCTTTTGAATTGAGGGACGGGCTATTTGAGGAGTTACAGAAGTTAAGGAAAGCTGGTTTGATCTTCCCTGTACAACACATGGAATGGTGTTCACCCGTTGTTATCAGGAAGAAGAAAAACAACCAGATCCGATTATGTGTGGATTTTAGAGAGCTGAATAAGCAGACAGTTAAGGATTACTACTTGTTGCCGTTTATTGACCAGATTTTGGATCAATTAGCGGGTAGGGAGATATATTCATTCATGGATTGCTTTACAAGATATAACCAGATGGCAATTGCAGAAGAGGACAAGTTGAAAATAACTTTTATTACTATCTTTGGTACTTTTGCGTACCATGTGATGGCCTTTGGTTTATGTAATGCACCTGGATCGTGGCAACGAACAGCGGACAAGACCTTTGGTGACATCTCCCCAAATGAGTTGAAAGTATTTATTGATGGCCTGGGGGCAACCACTGTAAGGGAAAGGATGTTGGTTATTTTAAGAAAATGCTTTGAGCGTTGCAGACAATTTTGTATCGCTCTTAACCCATGAAAGTGTGTCTTTGGAGTACCTTATGGGCTATTGCTGGGCCATGTGGTCAGTTCAGTAGGGATAGCAACTGACCCAAAAAGATCAAGGTTATAGTTGCTATGAGACCCCCACGCACTCAGAAAGAGGTTCATAGCTTTCTGTCATCAATAGGGTACTATCGGAGGTTTATAAATGCCTTGGCAGAAAGAACGTTGCCATTAACAAATTTATTATCCTTTAGTTGTTCATTTGAGTGGAGCGACCCTTGTAAGGTAGCTTTTGAGGATGTGAAACAGGAGCTCGTAAAAGCACCTAAAAGAGGTTAGGTGTTCTATATATTTTCAGAGCCACTATGCATAGTATCAGCTGTTGTTTAGCCCAAATTTGGGAGGAAAAGCGGTACCATCCGATAGCTTTTGCTAGTCCAAAATTGGACATTTCGGAGATCAATTATACCTACATGGAGAAGTTGTGTCTTGCGATGGTCTTTGGGACTAAGAAATTCAGACACTACATTCTCTATGAAAAGGTAGTATTCTATACGAAGGCGGAAGGACTTAGATTGCTTATGAACAAGCTGCAGCCGCCTGATCATTTGGCAAAGTGGTTAATCACTTTGCAGGAGTTCGATTATGAGATTAAGAGTAAGCCACCGAGGCTGTAGGGCATTGTGGAATGCCTTGTGGATTTCGGGGAGCCGAAAGAGATTTTGGCTTAAGGAAGCGATATTGAGGAAATGTTTAAAATTGATACAGCTTCTATCCCATCTTGGTATGCTGCTATTACACACTATCTATCAACAAGAGAGACGGAAGCTGGTTTATCAAAGTCTGAAAAGAGAAAAATCAAACAACAGGCTTTGAAGTTTTCCTTGATCGCAGGGACGCTATATCGGCAGGGTGTTGATGATATCTATCGCCGATGTGTGATGCCTGACGAGGTTCCTTTTATTTTGGAGGAGTGTCATGACTCTGCATGTGGAGGGCACTTTGCAGGACGGTTGACGGCGCAGAAAGCGTTAAGAGCTGGATATTGGTAGCCGTCTATCTTCCAAGATTCTTTTGAGTATGTAAAGAGATGTGATGTATATCAAAGACATGATAGTAGAGAGAATAGGAAACACCCACTTACGTCTATCATGGCTATTCTTCCGTTTGAGAAGTGGGGCATTGATTTTGTGGGTCCTATCACCCCGTCGTCTACTACCCAGAAGAGGTATATTATAGTGGCCACTGATTATTTCACAAAATGGTCAGAAGCGCAGGCGACGAGGCAGGACAATGCAAAAGAGACTGCAAGTTTCCTGTTAGAGCAGATTATCTACCATTTCGGTCCACTGAAAGAATTAGTGTCGGACCGTGGAACCCATTTTTTGAATAAAGTGATCAAAAGCCTGACAGAAGCTTGGCAAATCAAGCACAATAAAACGACTCCTTATAATCCGCAAGCAAATGGGCAGGTGGAAAGTACTAATTAACAGCTTGTGGGGATCTTGTCTAAGATAGTCTCTGAGAAGAAACGAGACAGGGACAGGAAGTTGTATATGGCAGTATGGGCATATAATACCACGTTCAAGCGAGCTACCGGCCATACTCCATTTAAATTGGTTTATGGGAAAGAGTGTGTATTACCCCTTGAAATCAAATTGCCAACCATACGGTTTGGAATCAACCATTCTTTGGGGGATGAGGATTCCCTTTTCGAACGTTTCACGACTATAGCCCACCTGGATGAGCTGAAGTTGCAGAGCTTACTACACCAGGAGGTGGCTAAGCATCGGAAGCGGTTGCATGACCTTAGAGCGAAGAAATATACCTTTAAAAAAGGGCAATTAGTCTTCTATTACGATGCGCATAGGGAGCTGTTTCCAGGGAAGCTGGAACATAAATGGGATGGCCCCTACAAGATTATTAGGTTGGGGAAAAATAGGTCTACGGCCCTATTAACTGATCTACAAGGAGTAGAGTTTAAGAATAAGGTTAATCTGAATAAGATTAAACCTTATTATTTCTAAGTATGCTAATACAAAGAAAATGCATTGCAAGTCCATGCTAGGGATGATTTGAGACCTGCAAAAGAGCTTAAAGTCGGTTGATGGGTCAGTTAATCCCTTATTTGGAGCACCCATATCTAGAGAAGAGATACAATCAGGGGAAACTTATCTGGTGGAGCAAAGGATATAAAGTGATTGAGCAAGAAGACGGAACTTTTGTGTGGGAGATTAAAGTCTTCTGCCATCACTACTTGCGACTGTTGATGAGTATCCCTGTTGAGTTCAATGAAGAAGGTGGGATGGAGCCGTCAGTTCATCCTCTCAACATGCTAAACTTTGATTACCATAATTATGAATAGAGGAGTCCGCGATGGCAGGCTGTGTAAACCCATTGTGGACGTACACATTATATTTTGACGGAGCGTCCAGGGGCCCTAATAAAAAAGGAAGTGTTGGAGTAGTAATCCGAGATCCCCGACGTAGAGTTACGATGAAGTTAGCTGCTTATCTCGGGGTAGGATTCACTAACAATATGGCGGAGTATAAAGCCTTGATTATGGGACTGCATATTGCCAAACAAGGTGGTATTCGTTGGTTGTTAGTAAAAGGGGATTCCCAGTTGATCCTGAATTAGCTAGATGGGACATACACAGTGCGGAATCCCATCCTCCGTATGTATCATCGAACTGCGATGACCCTACTTGAGGAGTTTGAGAGAGTGTCTTTTCAGCTGATTCCACATTACTGGAATAAGTTTGCGAATTCATTGGCAAATCTTGCTTATGAGGAAGACCTCTTCTTTAATTGTGGTCCTAGTTTGGATATTGTGATCAATGATGAAACAGGACCCGGTCGCTTGTGGGGAATGTTATCAGAACATGCGATATATGGCAGACGATGGTTGATATGGGTGATGCAAAGAGTAGCTGAGACCAATCTACCGTTATTATCTTCGACCCATAGGTTAATTAGACAATATGTTATGCGTACGCCTCTTGCTATATATGCAGGAGGGATGGGTCATAACTTTATGCATTTAGTTTAGGGCTACGAGCCTGTTTTTCCTCCTTGGGAAGGAGCCTATTATTGTGTATCTGTGCTATCCCAGGGAAGGATGTGTAGGTGTTATTCAGTTTGATCTTGTTAGGCCAAGAGGGCCCTTGTTGCAAGGTTTTGAATGTTTTATTTCGTTAGGCCAAGAGGGCCGATTAAGTTTTGTAGTGAAGTGCTTTATTTCATTAGGCCAAGAGGGCCAGCTATCTGTTTAGTGTAGGTGCAGTTAATGGTTTCTTGTTTTAGTTCTGTGCTAGACAAGTTCGAAGAAGAGCTTGGAAGGAGCCTTTTGTTGCGTGGAAGCTTCTCGTGGCCCTATCCAGGTGTTTGTGTACTTGTTAGGGGTTTTTCATTTCTTATTGGGGACCGGCGTCCAAGGCATGAAGTCCCGAGGTTTAGGGTAAATATGTCTGAGGGAGATCTGAGTAGTTGTTGCCTCCTGTAAAGATATTGTCAAGCATTGAAAGACCTGTTTTAGAAGGGAGTCCTAGTGACCCTGTTCTGCTAGCCTGCTAGGCAGCTATTCTAGGAGTTCTTGTTAATTGTGAGGCAGATAGAGAAGCCTGCAAAAAAAAATGATAATGATAAGAAGAAGGAAAAACCTTGAATATCTTAAAGGAAAAATATGTACAAAGGTGTGTAAAAAGGGGTTCTAACCCCTATAAAAAAAGAAAAGAAAAGAAAGAAGAAGTTATAAGCAGTTGATCATTGCCTTGCGAAGGCCTGGTAGGTTCTTGGGGACGAGTCAGACCCGGGGCCGATGCCTTGTCTTCTTAGGGGTGGCATCATGCTGGAAAAAGAAGAAAATAAAGAAGGTTGGAGCGAAAATAAAAGTGAGCATCAGAAAATGATTAAGTGTCGCCTTACGAGGGCTTGGTAGGTTCTTGGGTACCGAGACAGGTCCTGAGGCCGATGCCTTGTTCTCCTTGGGTCACTACGCTCAGCTCCCTCCTTTTTACATACCCGAGTATGTCCATAAAATAAAAACCGTACAAGAAGAAATGTGTTAAAAGAAAATACTTCTTGATCAGGATATAGGAGTCCTCGCCTAGTAGGAGCTCCTGGTTGTATTGTCCTTAGTTAGGTAGGTAGTTCAGACCACCACTTAGGGCAACCTCTTTGACGGTTCTTTTTAGTTTGGCCATGTTGGAGCAGTTGGTTAGTGACTAGCTTCGGACCTTTTATCAGATTATGCTAGGCCTACTCCTTGTGGATGTCATGCCTTGGTTCTGTCAGTGGGTAGGGTGAGCATTGTGCTGTGTTTAATATGTATCTATTTTGTATCAGCTTGATGCTTCCTTTGGTTGTTTTGTGCAGAACTAGTGTAGGATTCGACAGGCTGAGTCACCCTATCCCGTGGTCGCCAATGAGAGCGAAATTTTGATGACAAGAAGTGCTTAAAAATAGCTAAAAATTACGAATATCAAGGGAAAAATATTCAACGTTGAAGGCGGTAGCTCGATCTAGGACGATTTTAAGCGGCAAAGTGCTTTAAAGGCACTCGAGCGACACTTGTTGATTTTTCATAAATTTTCAGTCTGTCATGCGGGTTGACAAGAGTTACTGGCCAATGCGAGATACCGAGATGTATGCCCGGGATTTTTCAGAGCTTAATTCGGAGTCCGGACGGGAAAATGGCCACAAAATGATCAAGATATGAAAAGGTGGACACTTGGGAGGCCAAAATTGGGCATGCCTTTTGAGTTTGGACCCCCCCTCTAAAATTTTATGGACCTTATGAAGCAAAGAACGTGGAGAGAGAATGAGGGATGAAGAAAAAACGTGGAGCAACATGGCTGCCGTTTTTTGCGTCCTCTCATAATGGAGATGGAGTATGCAGGCTAAAAGCAACCCATACAATCGATCATGGGGCTGATCTTCCCTCTCTTGGCTGTTCGCTTGTCAAATGGTGGCCTCAATGGAAATCTCTGATCTCAGTCTTTCTCTCTCCTCTCTCTCTCCTCTAAGGGCAGATTCATGTGGTAAAGAAGAAGAAGAAGAATGGATGACGAATGCTTGTCCAATGAAGACCGGAGTGCTCCGTGATGCAAGAGGAATAAAGATTGCTGATTGTGGACTGTCATGAGCATTAATGGCCGCTGGAAATCAGTCCCGAGACATGGCAAATAAAAACCCGCAATCCGCAAAGAATGGTAATTTCATTTTTACAAAGGAAATTGATGTTTTATGCAATTTGCTTCATGAAAACTTGTTCCCATGGGATGATTATGCATTATGATGTTGCTTGCTATGAGTTTGATCAGTTTATGCTCAGAAAATCATAAGTGTTATGACTGAAATTAATAGTGTAAAACCCGTAAAACACGCGAAATAGGGAAAATTTGGGTGTTTTTGATATATAAATGGAAAATATAATAAGACATACCAACTAAATTTGAGTTTTTGCTGCAAATGAACCTAAGGGCCACATACCACAACTCATCTTGTATTTTTAGTTATTTAATATTGTAAAAAATACAAAGAAAAATAGAAAAATAGCCTCATTCAGCCCTACCTTTATGTTTTAGTGAGTGTTTATTATTTTTATATAATAAAAAACATGGAAATGAATCCTAAACCAATCAATAATGCACAACCTAAACGGGTGAGGGGGTAGAGTGTATAAAAGGTGTTTAAATACTGAATTAAATGATGAAAAGCTTGCTGGTTTTTATGCATACCATTTAGGTTGGTCGATAATTAAAGATTAAGAACATAGTAGCACGAGGGTTTCTCGGTGCTAGGTTCATGCAACGCCGTATACGAGCGATAGTCAAATTCATTGAAAGAATGCTTTTGTACTAAGCACAATACTGATTCTTCTTTGTTTGAGCACGTGGGCATTCACTAATTGCATAAATCATAAAGAAACTTAAAGGTATCAGACAATACCTCCTGGATGCATAGCACCTGTATTCTCTGGATCGTGACCAATGTTGAGTGAGTAAGGTTGTCCAAGTTGTAGGCTAGGCGTTGGGTCTAAGGGGAAAGAAAGTGAGGTATGGTACATTCTTGGATACGATCAATTGGTACCTTGAGTGGAAATATGTGCGATATTGTGTTTTATGTTGAGCGACGCATCGAGGGGCCAATCCCCAAGATGTAGAAGAGTCGCAGTGAGGTAGTGGCAGTCAGCCGTGGAAGGACCTCCTATGTTTGTGCTTCGTGCCATTTGGCAATGTGCTAGGGACTCCCTCTGAGGAGTGTTAATTGGGTTAGAGTTGGACTACGAGACGTGATACAAACGCAAGATGTTTAAGAAGATGATGTATGTGTCATCCATGCTCCTGGCCGCGAGGCCATGGGGTTGTTGAGCACATGATAGAGGTCTGGCTAGTGCATGAGCCAGTGCTGGCCCGTTTTAGGTCCCATCAAAACACCTTGATATTTGTATCATTGCTTCCACCATAACTGAGCTTGGCCAACTAACTTAAGTTTAGCTATCATTGCTTGATTGGTAGAGGCGTTGAAATAGTAATCCATTGACTCAATCCATATCTCCACCTCTGTTGCGACGTTTATTTCTTCTCCATCAAACTTGGGTGCCTTAATTTGCTTGAGAAGGAATTTATTTTCTTGCATGTCAGCATTCGTGGGTACAAAAGGTGCCTGGAAATCAAGCCATACCACTTTGGTTATTCTATTTAGGATATGTCTATGAACCATAGATTAATCAATCAAGTAGCATTACGAAGTTCTTCTCTGATACCAATTGTAATGTACCCGCCTATTGGCTATCTAGGTACGTTTCTAGCAGTCCATTGAGAGACGAGTCTAAGCGATGCTGCTCACCATCCTCATGGAATGTTAGGGGATTTTTCGCCTAGAGTTTCTTGAGTCCGCCTTGAAATGGAACATTCACGACCGTACCCACTAGGATCGACCTAAAATGTGGATCCCTAATGGTCAAGGTCTCTTGGCAGCATTCTAGCATCGGGTTCTGGACGTCCTACTTTTTGTAGAGATACCCAAGCCGAAGCAGATCCATGCCACACTTAGTTTAAAGAGAATGCAAAACAAGAGGGATGTGCCGCTCAACCTATCTACCTGTAGGGCATAGTCCCATTTTGGTCCCCTAAAAGGACATGAGTCAGGATTCTAACTTAACAATACCTAAAGGTCAAACAATGATAAAACCTTGTGAGAAGCCTCCCACTTCTCTAGGACCACCCTGCCATACGATAGACTCGTCGGGGGTTCTGTCCACCCACTTCCCTAGATAGCTTTAGGTTTCTAATTAGGTCCTACCACAATTACATGTGACATTTAAAACCAGCTTTCTTAATTAAGCCTTTAGGAAATAGGGTTTGTTCGCGTAATTTACAGCATAGACACAAAAACAGAGCAAGCAGTCCTTTTGACAAATAAGTTCCTTAACTTATCTTCATGTTAATCTTTGTCTCCTGCCCATACAGGAGAAATTATGTATCCCTTCTATCCAACAGAAGTCCATGGTCCAAGTCGCATGGCACCATAATTTCCATTTATTATCTGGAATAGGATCTTCCAACGCCATACACTTTGGGCTCACGGCAGTCATCAACTCCATTTCAAACTAAGCAAGGGGTGTTCAGAGCTCCAACTGACCCTAAGCAACCTAGGAGTGAGACACAACTTTCGTGGTTGGCCTTTTCACCACTTGACCTTCGGCCTGTGAATTAAGCAATGCCCTCTCGGGTTGAAACACGATGTGACCTTAGAGATGATCCACCTTTCCTTAATTAATCCAATTAAGAATCAAGCACAATCAAGGCAATCAGCCTGATATCATCTACCAAGAAACATTCCTTTATTTCCCATTGCAACTTGTCATCACTGACCCCTGCCATGCATTTATCATCAAACACAAGCACTTGGAATAATCATCCAAATCACATCCCAACAATCAGTTTAATGCAAGAGCATTTAGGACATTGTTTGATTAGTCAACAAAAAACAATGTTATCATTTTCCAAACATTGTAGGAATAGTCGCGATAACCTTTCCATCACGCATTTGCTCTCCCCCTTGGGATCAGGAGTGGTTCTATGTAAAATTTACTTAACACACCCTTCTTTTGGCTAAGGCATATATTAGGGTTTCAAACATTGTACAAGACATAAGTCCTAGTAGTCACTTATGTTGATCGATAACCCAGCCTTCTTCCCAACAAGTACAAAAGCATCAGTCTTTCCTTTGACTTAGGGTTTCCTAGTAGTCACTTATGTTGATCGATAACCCAGCCTTCTTCCCAACAAGTACAAAAGCATCGGTCTTTCCTTCAACTTAGGGTTTTCTAATCCGTAGAGCTCTCCACTTGCCTTTGAGGCTTGGAATTGTAGTTTGTACCTAGCTCAATCCCCGAGTTGGGTTGATGAAGGTAGTAGTTGTCAAGATTGTGGGAGAGAAGGAAGGAGTCTCACTTGTAGCTATCTCACTTACACAATGGGGGAATACACAAAGGTGGAGGCTGAAAATAAATTTTCTCTTCTTAGTTGTGTAAGCCAAAAAGAACTCTCATACAGAGAAATAGAAGAACCCTATATATGGATCTCAAACAAAACTCAACTAACTAAGGTGGCATACTAACTGAGCCACGAACTAGAGTAGATAAGGATAGCTGTCATCTAGCTACTATTCATGGGCGATGTACCAACCGCATCTGCAGCTAACAAGTCGATGACATAAATGCACAACGGTCACCCTAGCATATCACGAGTGGAGCTCGATATCTCAACACTCCCCCTCGAGCTCAATCCCAATTCCTGCACACCAATTATGTCTATGACCTTGTGCAACTTCTCTGTGCCCAATGCCTTCGTGAATATATCAGCTACATGATCCTCTGTGGTGACATAAACTAGATCAATAAGACCTAGTAAAACCCTCTCCCGCACATAGTGATAATGCACCTCAATGTGCTTTGTTCTAGCATGATAGACTAGGTTATTTGCCAAGCGTATACTGCTCATGTTGTCACAATAAATGACAACTGGCCCATCTGTAGGTTGATGCATATCATAAAGTAGCTTATGCAACCAAGCTACCTCACATGCAGCCATTGTTGCACCCCTATACTCAGCCTCTGTGCTCAACAAGGCAACTGTAGGCTGTTTCTTGCTACTCCAAGTGACTACAGCACTCCCAAAAGAGAACACATATCCACTGGTAGATCGTCTATAAGAAATACTACCAGCCCAATCAGCATCAGTGTATCCATGCAACTGTATCTGAACCCCAGTCTCATAAAATAGTCCATACTGCAATATGGACTTCACATACCTGAGTATGCGTCTAGCCGCATCCAAATGCGGTTTCCTTGGAGCCTGCATAAACTGACTTACCAATCCAACAGCATAGCTCAAATTTGGCCTGGTAATAGTCATATAAATCAAACTTCCTACTATGCGTCTGTACATAGTAGGGTCTTCGAGAAGCTCACCTCCATCTGTGCTCAGCTTCACATTCTGATCCAAAGGAGCTGAAATAGGCTTACAGCCTCTCATCCTATATTTGGACAGCACGTCCAATCCATACTGCCTCTGCAAGAGCCGTATCCCACTTGGTGATCTAATCACCTCAATGCCCAAGAAATAATGCAGCTCTTCCAAATCCTTCATCTCAAACTTTTGCTTCAATAGCATTTTCATATGAAGGATATCTTCATCACTATCACCTGTGATAATCAAATCATCAACATAAATGACAAGCAGCATAATAACTTTCTCTGTTTTTCTCACATAAAGTGAGAAATCTGCCTTGGAAATCTGAAAGCCAATAGTGACAAGATACTATCCTATCTTGTCAGACCATGCTCTAGGTGCTTGCTTCAAGCCATACAAGGCTTTCTTCAACCTGCAAACAAACTCAGGATAAACAACATGCACATAACCTAGTGGCTGCTCCATATAGACCTCTTCTTGCAAATCACCATGCAAGAAGGCATTCTTTACATCCATTTGATTTAAAGACCATCCCTTTGATGCAGCCATAGCAATGACTGCTCTTACGGTTGCCATCCTTGCAATCGAACTGAATGTTTCTTCATAATCAATGCCATATGTTTATGCATACCCCTTGACTACTAATCTTGCCTTGTATCTGTTCACAGAACCATATGCATTGTGCTTCACCTTATAGATCCACTTACAACCAATTGCATTCTTATCTTTAGGCAAAGGTACCAATTCCCATGTAGCATTTGCTTCCAAGGCATCCATTTCTTCATCCATGGCTTTCTTCCATTTTTCTTTTCCCATGGCTTGCTCAAAAGAAGTGGGTTCTGGTTCCTATATCACTTTGACGATATAGGCATAGTGAATAGTTGTAAATCCATCATATTTCAGCCTATCCACAGGATACCTAGCTCTGGTAGACCTACGCAAAGTAGGCTCACTTCTAGATGCTCTCAAAACATCCTTGGTTTTCCTTACTCCAGGTGTAGCAACAGAAGGAATACCCAACTCATCATCAATGCTCTGTTCTGAGGCACTAGATTCACCATCCACATAAGAGTGACCTGCATTCACATCAAACATGGGCTGATCTACCTTCTGTTTTCCTTTTTGTGATACCTGCATACCACTATCGGCATTGCTTTGAGAAGATTCTCCTGATCTGAATCTGCCTGTCCATGGCGAAGAATGTAAACCACTGCTAGAGGACACTCCAGGTCCACTAATATCTTGTGACTACTGCTGTGAATTCTATGCAGCATTACCATTTTGTGCATCTACATTATCAATCACATTTACTAGTTTATACCAGCTACTCATCTCATCAAAAACAATCTCTCCTCACTGTAAACTTACGAGTAGAAGGGTTATAGCATCGATATCCTTTCTGCTCTGTAGAGAGTAACCAATAAAGATGCACTTCTCAGCTTTTGGATCCAACTTGGATCTCAACTCATCTGGCACATGAACATAGGCAATGAAACCAAAAATTTTCAAATGAGAAATATCGGTTTTCCTACCAGTATACCTCTCCTCTGCAGTCATGCCAGGTATTGCTGCAGTAGGAGTCCTGTTCATTATGTAGACTGTTGTAGCAATTGCCTCAGCCTAGTAAAAATCTGGCAAGTCTTTTTCATTGAGCATGGCACGAGATACCTCTCCAATATGCCTGTTTTTTCTTTCTGCAATTCCATTTTGCTGTGGGGTATAACTACATGAATATTGCTACTTTATGCCATGCTCCTACAGAAACCTTGCAAACTCATTTGAGAGGTACTCTCCTCCTCCATCTGATCTTAGGTATTTTATTTGCACGCCTGTTTCTTTTTCAACCATAGCTTTAAGAGTTTTGAAATGCCCAAACACTTCACTTTTCTTTTTCATAAAATACACCCAAACTTTTCTTTTTCATAAAATACACCCAAACTTTTCAACTCCTCAAAATCAGGAAATCTTTCACAGATGAAAATGGATGTTCGAAACTGTGCATAATCCTTTCCTAGACCATTCAAGGTCACAGAAACTAAATCATCATCTTCCACTGGCGACCCAATGGAAGCAAGTGCATCTACAATCTTCTTCACCTTCATGTGGTAGTCATTGATGCTCATACTTTCTCTTTGCACATTGTGCAACTCTTGCTTGAGCTACATTTTCCTGGCTTGCGTATTTATGCTATACATTTTTGACAAAGTATCCCATGCCTCCTTTGGTGTACTTGCATCCTGAATATGCACAATCATAGAGTCTGAAATACTGATACACAGCCAGTACATAACTTTTATGGCTCTCTCATATCATCCTTTAAATGCCTGCATTTGCTGTTGATTGGGAACATCAGGAAGAACTGGTTCTTCTTCATTTCCTGCAACAAATTCCCAATATCCTTTTCCCATAAGGAAATTCTTCATTCTAAGCTTCCATGCTTGGAAGTTGTTCTTGTCAAGCTTTTCATTGACAATCTATGAAAGAGAATCAGACGTCATTATAGAACACTGCAAAAAATTCTGTCACTGTAAAAAAACACAGCTTCACCCTCACAAGGGCAAATCTGCAAAACTGACGAAAGTGGTATTTGACCACACAGTCACTTCCTAGTGAAGATTTTGCATCAACAGGCAATAAGGATGATTCTATAACTCCCAATGTCTCTACTCACAAGCATACGATGCAAATTCTACGGCAACTTTTCACTGACCTGTAGAACAGTGGTCGCACAGCATAAAACAGGGCCTTTTCCTAAGTGCGTGCAGAAAACTTCCGCCTCCAAAACAGGCCCCGAAATGGCCTCAAATCAAAAAAATAGAGCAACCAAGGGCTAAAGCCTTCTCCCGCAGCATATACTGCCCTCTTGCTACACCGCGAAGGGCATCTCAATCTGAGACAATGCACTCTTGCACTTTTCGGCTGTGCTACCTGCAGAGACTTGCTCCCAAAACAGAAAAATGAAAGCAACACTAGTCCTCTTACCAGTACACCGCAAACTTGGTTTGCTTTCTTCAGCTCCTTACCACAAACAAGGCTCTGATACCATGTCAAGATTGTGGGAGAGAAGGAAGGAGTCTCACTTGTAGCTTTCTCACTTACACAATGGGGGAATACACAAAGGTGGAGGCTGAAAACAGTTTTTCTCTTCTTAGTTGTGTAAGCCAAAAAGAACTCTCGTACAGAGAAATAGAAGAACCCTATATATGGGTCTCAAACCAAACTCAACTAACTAAGGTGGCATACTAAATGAGCCACGAACTAGAGTAGATAAGGATAGCTGTCATCTAGCTATTATTCATGGGCAGTGTACCAACTGCATCTGCAGCTAAGAAGTCGGTGACATAAATGCACAACGGTCACCCTGGCATATCATGAGTGGAGCTCGATATCTCAATAGTAGTTACCAGACGGACCCCAAGGCATCTTAGTTTTAGCCCTTATGATTGTTGTTTGCACTAACTATGCATAACATCAGGATTCCAATCTATCAAACATGAGCTATTAGTTCGTATTGTTAGCAAGAGCTTGGGCAAACCCTAAAGTTTCTAGGATGAATTTCCTTTAGGCTAGATCGCTTACCATGCCATCATTTGCCAAGTGTGCAAGTTGCAGCAAATAACTTAAAGGCAATGAAAACACCCCTACCATTCCGAGGACAGGGAGTCGACAATGCTTGAAGCCTTATGTGTTGTTTATAAATTTATCCCATACCATCTAAATGCAATTAACTTCTCTTGAAACTAGCATTTGGGAAACTTAATCCTTCGAATAGTCGAAACGAAGTTTACCTTTTCTAATGAACTATTTTTCATGTGGTAAAGTTTTGAACCTAATGTATCGCATGTGGGAAATTAAGCAAGCATCTATCAAATTGAGAATACATCACTTACCACTGGTACCACAGTTGGATTGGCAGTGATGCCCTCACGCCCGAGGCTTCATTGCTCATTGTGGGATTTCCATCTGCGCATGACACTTTCTGCTTGGGGGCCATCCTTGGTCTTTTCCTCTTTTAGATGCGACTCGCACAAGACTTCATCAGGAGCCACTTGCTCGAGAAGAGGGCCAATTGGGAAAAGTTTAGCTTGCTGGATAGAGGTCATTCTCGCACAAGACTTCATCAGGAGCCACTTTCTCGAGAAGAGGGCCAATTGGGAAAAGTTTAGCTTGCTGGATGGAGGGCATTCTCGCAAGAGGTACGAGGAATAGATTCCTGGTCAAAGGGGAAAAAAATGCGTGTGGCCACCCTCTTAGGAGGGGAAGAGAAAGAGTTTCTCTCCCTCCCCCTCTCTCAAGTTTTGATATGGAGCAGCTAGAGATCATGAGAGCATTAGACCCTGAGGAGTTGGGGATCAGTAGGGAGTCAGCAGATACTGAGCCAGACGCCACAGGGTATGGAAGGCATTTACTTGAGCTTGGTAGTAGACATCATCTCGTTATTTATAACGGGATGGCACGATGGCCATATTTAGGAGGTCTTACATGCTTCCCACATGGGGGGGCGAGAGTACTGTAGATTATCTGCTCGGACCGATCGATGGGATGCATACTATCAAGTCCTTCGGCCTTGGGAGACTTCCACTCGGTGCCGATCACATCTTTCTCAGTTTCTCACTCCTCACCTCATTACCATCACCACCTGCAGATATCATACCCCACATGCATACTACCATACACTTCACTCATAAGCTCTCACATATTTACTCACAGCATCTGGAGGAGTACATCACGTCACTTGATCCATACGCACCCCTTGATACACTGACCACTGTTATCACACGCATTCTGCATGATTCTGCTACACTCAGTTTTCCACATCACACATACACGCACCCCCCTCGGACCGGTACCATGCCACAGAACAGGTGGTATGATGATGAGTGCAGAGATCTACGTCGACAGCTACGCGATTTGGAGACCAGAGGAGAGATCACACGCAGACAGGCGCAGAGACGCATGCACCGCTTGACCCACCGTAAAAAGCGAGAATGGGAGGAGGAGAGATATTGGGATATATACCACCTTCTTATGAGCAGAGATTGTGCAGAGGCATGGAGGCAAATCAGAGAACCACGCTCACCCACACCGATACATGACCCTGGAGTATGGCATGAATACGCACAGAGTTTATATCATGTACCCGCACAGCCGCTGATACCCACACCATGTACACCGAGACCGGGTATTTCATCCTTTTTCACCACTAGTATGGTGAAACATGCTATCTCACGGTTACAGTATGGCCGTGCTCGAGACCAGTTTGATCTTCAGGCAGAGCATATTATATATGGCAGAGACACATTGGCTCCACTCATTGCTCACCTCTTCAACCGTGCATTGTCGGAGGGGTTCCCTGACTCGTGGACAGAGCACACCATTGTACCTATCCACAAGTCAGGGGATCCTATGGATCCTAACACATATAGAACCATCATGATTGGGCCAGTTTTGTCCAAACTTTATGGCATGGTGATGGAGGAGGAGCTCAGCACGCTAGCAGAGAGAGTGCATGCGCACACCCGGACAGGCAGGGTTCAGACGGGCATTTTCTACCATAGACCACATCTTCACTCTCCGTTGTCTGATCGACCAGACACGAGTGAAGAAACAGAGATTGTACTGTTGCTTTGTGGATTTCCGCAAAGCCTTTGACATGGTTCCGAGAGAGAGGCTTTTCAGACGCCTACTTGATCTGGGGGTGGATGATGACATGATGTGGGGTATTTATGCACTGTATGAGCGGGTTACTGGCAGAGTCGGATGTCCGGGAGGTATATCAGATCCCCTTGTGAGCACCATTGGTGTGAAACAAGGATGCCCACTCTCACCGACTCTATTTGGGCTATACATTGATGAGATAGCAGAGTTTATTCAACAGCGAGCCGGTGGAGGTATAGATCTCAGTGGAGCCACAGTTCATATCTTACTATATGCAGATGACATTGTGTTGGTCTCAGACTCAGCTCAGGGATTACAGCAGCATTTATTAGCATTGGATGATTTTTGCATACAAAGAGGCATGACAGTGAACCTTGGTAAAACCAAGGTTCTTATATTTCATACATCAGCTCAGATATGCAGACAGAGTATTTTCATGGCAGCAGGAGGGAGTATTGAGGTCACTGGATCATATGTATATTTGGGAGTCACCTTTACAGCAGCTTCAGGGACTTTCTCGATGACACAGGCAGCTCGTGACCGCCTCAGTAGAGGATACTCAGCATTGGCTCTTATGGAGCGACATTGTTATCAGGCACATTTCCAGGAGCCCCGCACCAAGGGGTGGCTCTTTGATACTCTAGTCACTCCAGCACTGATGTATGGAGCAGCTATATGGGGGCCAGGCCTTGCCGATTATGTATGGACATTGATGGAGAGACCTCAAGTGATCATGATATCTAGATTGATTTGCAGCAAGACCTCAGTTCCACATGACATTGTGCGAGCAGAGCTTGCCACACCGCCCATGCTAGTCGAGGCATTATTTCAGACAGTCTGCTTCCTACACAGATTTCAGGATATGGACAGAGATCGCATTGCATATAGAGCATATATGGCATCTCAGGAGATGGCTCGAGCGGGGGATACCACATCATGGTATGCACAGACTAGAGCTTGGTTTGACAGACATGGGCTGGACATTGATAGACTCCCACCTCTTCTATATGAGACTCAGGCTCCCACTTACACCCTCTCTCTCTCTGAGAGGAACAGAGTCATCAGACAGGAGATATGGCATATTTATATACAGAGGACATGGGTCAGCCCTGCACAGCCACTGCCATCGAAGATGGCACATTATTATACACAGTTCTTGAGCATATCAGAGCAGGGATTCATAGAGATTCCGAGATATATGCAGATCTATATGCCACATTGATTGAGAGTTCTTATTGGACAGCTCATGGTATCATCACATTAGCTTATGATTGAGAGTGGCAGAGCCAGTGGCATCCCACGGGAGGAGAGGATATGCCCCCTTTGCAGATCAGAGGTGGAGAGTGAGGAGCATTTTGTTCTCAGATGCCCGGCATACTCAGAGTTGAGATCTAGATACACATTGCGCAGCTCACTTCAGGGATGTATGACTGATATGGATCAGAGATCATTTGGCCGTTTTCTGGGAGAGGCATGGCACATCAGAGAGCAGAGCACACAGCGGGTCCCAGTCAGAGAGGGGCCCACCGAGACAACTATTACATAGTTCTTTCAGACAGACAGAGTGAGAGCTACTATACCAGCCTCCAGCCAAACCTCCGGGCTCACACTACAGCAGGCTGAGGACTAGCGTACCCGACGCCGCACGAGGATCCGGGGGTTTCGAACCCCACAGCCACACCGACAGGAGATCCGGAGGATTCTTGATCTACATCGACAGCAGACTGAGATCCGACGACACTCGACACATTGGATCTCAGATCTCCAGTTTGCTCTTTCTCCACCGCCGATGTACCACATCCTGCATCCAAGAGGAATCACCTGCTATTAGCGACTTCAACGACTGCTACTACATCCCAGGATAGTATATCTCCCTGCCTCTGTTACATATACACATCGCACCACTTTATCACAGCCGACAGTTGTTCCCCTATCACAGCTGACATTTGTTCCCCTTTTGTAGCCATTATCTGGAGTACCAGAGCTACATACACACATACACATATACAACACTTATCACACTCACAGCACCGTATTTTCAGTTTCCAGTTTTTAGCTTTTCATTCAGCACTTTTATTTTGGATAGCTGGACCTCATCAGTTGTATCACAGTTTGTCTCATAGGCCAGTTTTGGTCTTTAGAAGACGTTAATATAACTTTCTTTCTCTCTCTCTCTCTCTCTCTCTCTCTCTCCCTCTTCTTCTTCTTTCTCTCTCTCTCTCGCTCTCTCTTCTTCTTCTTCTTCTTCTCATTCTCACTTGTCTTTCTTCTTGCTCTTCTTCTTCTTCTTCTTCTTCTTCTTCTCCTCTCCCTCTCCCTCTCCCTCTCCCTCTCCCTCTCCCTCTCCCTCTCCCTCTCCCTCTCCCTCTCCCTCTCTCTTTGTCTCCCTCTCTCTCTTTCTCTCACCCTCTCTCTTTTTCTCTTACAGGCTAGCAGCAGCAAGGGGGGGGGGGGGAAAGAGGTGTTACCCTTCCTCATTTTTTATACACGAGGGAGGGGGTTATATATTGGTGGAAGGGGTTATTATGGGGGGGGGGACGTGGAGAGGACGTGGAGTGGTGGTGGTCTTCCCCCCATCCACCACCTTGCATCTTTCATGGTGCTATGGAGGGATAGTAGGCCTGTGGCCTCTCCCTCGTCATGTCATCGCCTCCTTTCCCCTTCCTCGTGCTCTTCACCATCATCCTTCTCCTCCACATCAACTGTCATCATCATTGCCTACTCCCTCCCTCTCGACGTCATCACATCATCTCCCCCTCCATGTCGACATCTCCCTCCTTCCTCTTCTTTCCCCCTTGCCACCTGTTGGTGATGGTAGGGGGGGAAGGAATAAAAAGCTTTCCTTTTTTTTTACCTTAATTATAAAAGGGGGATTCCCATGGCCCGCACCAGGATGTTACAATGTGGCTAATGTCTTCTTGGATCCTAGAACCCCAAAGATTGGTGTGTGGATTGAAGGATGCTTCATATAGCAGACACATTGATTGATGGAGGCTTATCAATGAACATAATGACAGATGTGACAATGAAAGACCTAGGCTTGCAAGGAATACAGCCTACGCAGTGGCTTATCAATTAGGCCAACCAAAGGAGAATTAAGCCTTTGGGCATTCTCTCATACCGTGAAGATAACCCTCACAAGAAGAGATTATTGGCTGACATATCTGGTGGTCAAACTAAATTTCTACGGGACCTCATATCCTCTCCTACTAGGAAGATTGGCTTTTTGAAGCAAGGGCACGGACAGATTGGTTCAAAGGAATCCTAACCCTAGGTAGAGGACCCAACAAAGTGGTGTTGAAGTTGTATGGATCGCAAAAAGGCAATGGATCCACTTTCATCGAAGTCGTAACAGACTCCTCCAATGAAGTAACAGATGGCACATCAGGAGATGAAAAGCCCATCAGATAGATCTTTCCTAGGAAAACAAAGGTGCAATCCTTGATAGTGAGCATTGTAAGCCAACTACCGAAAGAAGCCAAGTCTTTGTCAATGAGTGAATACCTCATGCCTGAATCCGAATTGACTTCTGAAATCACCTCTGACAGTGAGATAAAAGCATGGATGTATTGTTCTCCCTGTTACATGACCGTAGGAGAGCTAGAGATAGACACAAAGGCAGAGAAAGAGACAAAAGCAGAGGTAGACACAGAAGCAAAGGACATAAAAAAGAGTTTGTTCTTCTCTTATAGAGCTCCCACAAAGGCAGAAATAGAGTTTAAAGATGATGAAGATGACAATGAGGAAAAAGACAATGAAAGCGAGCTAGAAGAGTCTATCCTGCTCGCAAAAGGCATAGATGAGGAAGAAGTTCCAAAAGCCGTAGAAGTAGAAAATCCCATGATGTTTGACAAAATAACTATGATACCCTTTGGACTAGCTAATGACCCACGTCATATGCAAACCCTCTATAAGAAATGGATCAAGCAGAATAAGCCTTCCTTCAACAATGGCTCTAATCTACTCTTCTTAAGAAAAGATGATGATGATGCACTATGCCAACAACCACTAGCTCGGTAGCTCAAACAAAATGTAGAAGGCTTCTATTATGTGAGGTTTTTGGATTCATTCTCAGAAGACAAGTCCTCAAGCCAAGAAGTAAATCATCCTCAAACCAAACCTGAAATAGTAATGATACAATTTCAACTTCCAAAGGAGCAAGCTAATTCTCCACTGAAAGAGAAAGTTGGTTACAGTGGATCATCAGAAGAGAAGACCACTCCCTTGAAGGAGTCAAATCTATATCCAGAAGTAGTCTGTGAGACTTTCATCTGCGAAGTGGAAGGAGAAAAGCAATTAATGTTTGTGGATGCTGATGGTACCGGATGCCACCTGAAGGTGGGTATCAATATTTTAGAAGAAGAACTATTGGTCCTGCATGACCTACAAAAGGAGAACTTGGACATATTTGCATGGTCATACAAATATATGAAGGGGATTGATTCCATCGTATGCCAACACCACATCAAGCTAGAGCCTGATGCCAAGCCGGTGAGGCAAAGACACATGTGCATGAATCCAAATTATTCTATCCTAGTGAAGGCCAATTCACTGAAGCTCCTTGAAGCTGAGTTTATCTATCCATTGGCTAATAGTGAATGGGTTTCGTCCATTGTGGTAGTACCCAATAAGAATGGAGAGCTATGAATATGTGTGGACTTCTGGAAGCTGAACTCCAAGACCAACAAGGATCATTTCCCTATCCCTTTCATAGACAAACTGTTGGATACAATGGCACGCCATAAACTTTATTCCCTCTTTAATGGATTCAGTGGATATAATCAAGTCCAAATCACAGAAGAAGATCAACCCAAAATAACATTCACAATAGAATGGGGAGCATATGCTTACAAAGTGATGCCTTTTGGGCTCTGTAATGCCCCTGCTACTTTCCATCGAGTAATGATAGCTACATTCTAAAACCATCTTCATGACTTCATTGAGGTGTACCTAGATGACTTCTATGTCTATAGCCTAATCCATGAGCATTAGGGACACCTACAACAATGTTTTGATAGATGTGGAGAGTATAGGATCTCTCTCAATCCTAAAAAATGCATCTTCAAAGCCTCTTCAGGAGTTCTTCTAGGCCACATTGTCTTTGCATAAGGGATAGCAATAGGCCCTGCCAAGATTGAGAATATCGCAGCCTTAACAACTCCAACCAACCTCAAACAATTGAGGGGATTCCTTGGCCATGTGGGCTATTACAAAAGGTTCATTGTGCACTTTGCAACAAAGACAGCCCCCTTCATAAGATCTTGAGAAAATATGTAGAGTTTACTTGGACCATTGATTGTGATGAGGCATTCAATACCTTGAAGTAGTGTCTGATTGAAGTACCCATCTTGCAGCCTCCTGATTGGATGAAAGAGTTCCATGTGCATATTGATGCATTGGTCAAAGGGCTAGGTGCAATTTTATGCCAAAAGAGCCCCTCAAAGTTAGATCAACCTATCTATTATGCAAGCCAAAAAGTAACCGATAGAGAACAAAACTACACAGTGACGCAGCTTGAGTGCTTGGCAATGGTGTTTGCCTTGGAGAAGTTCCGACACTACCTACTATTGATGCACTTCAAATTCTGCATGGATCATGAAGCCGTGTCCTTCTTGATGATGAACAATGTGGATGTGAAGGGAAGAATGATGAGATGGCTCCTTTTGTTCCAAGAGTTTGACTTTGAGGTAGTTACTAAACCCGATCGCTCCCATGTCCTAGATGATCATTTGTCGCGAATCCCTCAGAGTGATGAAGAAGAGCAAGATGATCTAGACATTCCTGATGCTTCCCTTTTTCTAGTCAAAATTGTTACCCCATGGTACATAGAAGTCAACCTCTTGGCAACCCAATAATATCCCCCTAGTATCTTGAGCAGTGAAAAGAAAAAGCTTTTGTTGGAATCAGCCCCCTACACCCTGTTAGGTGGTGCTCTGTAAGAAAGGCAAAGATGAAGTATTGTGTAGATGTGTTACAAGAGAAGAGATTAGAATCGTGTTGAAAGCATGCCACGATGAGCCCTATAGCAGTGGACACTTTGTAGAAGAAGTGACAGCTAGAAAGGCCTTGCTTGCAGGATATTGGTGGCCGACCCTCCATAAGGATGCCTATGACTACTGCAAACGTTGTGATGCTTGTCAATGAATGGAAAAGCCTACCAAATCTAGCGCCATGCCACTGTAACCTATCCTTCCCCTAAAGCTGTTTGAGAAATGGAGAATTGACTTCGTGGGCCTCATCGATCCGCCAACCAGAAGGAAATAGAATAGATACATTTTGGTCTGTACGGACTATATGTGACAAAGTGGTGTGAAGCCAAAGCTCTGAAGTGAGATAATGGCAACAACATGGCCCTATTTCTGTATGAGAATATCATCACCCATTTTGGCAGTCCCCTCGAGCTCTTAAGTGATAGAGGTACTTACTTTCTTAACAAGATTATGGAAGAATTGACAGAGCTGTACAAGACACGCCATCATAAGTCCACACCTTATTACCCCAGAGCCAACGACCAAGTTGAAGTTACCAATCGTATCCTTTATTCAATTCTGATGAGAACGATTTCTGTACATCATCGTGATTGGGATGATCGACTTATAGAGGCCCTCTAGGTGTACAGAACCTCCCATAAGACTGCTATAGAACAGACCCCTTTCTAGTTGGTGTATGGTACTAAAGTCGTCTTCCCTGTTGAACTCGAGCTACCCTCTTTGCACGTGGCTATCAAAGAACACTTGGGAGATGACGAGTCCCTACAACTCCATCTCTTGCACCTAAAATGTCTAGATGAGACTGGCAAGATAGCCCTACAATGTATGGAAGCCATGCAAGCTCACAGGAAGGCCTATCATGATAGCTTCATCAAGCAGAAGAAGTTCAATGAAGGTGACTTAGTCTTAGTCTATGATTCCTGATTTGGTAAGTTTCTAGGCAAGCTTCAACAACGATGGATGGACCCCTATAAGGTACTTGCTATCAACCCTAATGGCTCTATCCAAGTTCAAACAGTTGATGCTTCTAATGATCCCTTCCTAATAATGGCTATCACCTCAAGAAGTATTACCCTCCCTGGGGATCTTGAAAATTACCGCCAATATTTCTTTCATTCCTTGCGTGTTGGTCGGTAAGGCTTTACCTATTGCTCCTGATAGCCCTCCTGCTTATCTTGATGAGGTGGTCTTGTTCTCCTAACCCCTCACAGCCACCTTCCATCCTAACGTGGCTTCCCTTCCATCTAATCCAATAGAGGTTGTGAGAATGGTTCTGATACATGGTGTTCCTACCATTCTCCTCTTTCAAAAGAAAAAATAAAATAAATAAACATATATTGGTTATGGGAGAAAAGGACTTTGGTCCCTGTCATGCCGCGAGAAAAGGTGGAAATACCCTTCGAAGTAGGGCAAAAGAGTAGAAAAATAAAAAGAAAAAAACACTGCTTACGACTGTTGACGAGTATCCCTGTTGAGTTCAATGAAGGTGGGATGGAGCTGTCAGTTCATCCTCTCAACATGCTAAACTTTGATTACCGTAATTACGAATACAAGAGTTCGTGATGGCTAACTGTGTAAACCCATTATGGGCGTATACATTAT
The DNA here is from genome assembly GCF_053477565.2 of Lygodium microphyllum. Classification (NCBI taxonomy): domain Eukaryota; kingdom Viridiplantae; phylum Streptophyta; class Polypodiopsida; order Schizaeales; family Lygodiaceae; genus Lygodium; species Lygodium microphyllum. The sequence continues at coordinate 10,355,699 of NC_141143.1, forward strand.
ATTTAGATGGAGTGTCCAGGGGCCCTAATAAAAAAGGGAGTGTTGGAGTAGTAATCCGAGATCCCCGACGTAGAGTTACGATGAAGTTAGCTGCTTATCTCGGGGTAGAATTCACTAACAATATGGCGGAGTATAAAGCCTTGATTATGGGACTGCATATTGCCAAACAAGGTGGTATTCGTCGGTTGTTAGTAAAAGGGGATTCCCAGTTGATCCTGAATCAGCTAGATGGAACATACACAGTGCGGAATCCCATTCTTTGTATGTATCATCGGACTGCGATGACCCTACTTGAAGAGTTTGAGAGAGTGTCTTTTCAGGTAATTCCACGTTACTGGAATCAGTTTGTGGATTCATTAGCAAATCTTGCTTATGAGGAAGACCTCTTCTTTAATTGTGGTCCTAGTTTGGATATTGTGATCAATGATGAAACAGGACCCGGTCGCTTGTGGGGTATGTTATCAGAGCATGTGATATATGGCAGACGATGGTTGATATGGGTGATGCAAAGAGTAGCCGAGACCAATCTACCGTTATTATCTTGGACCCATAGGTTAATTAGACAACATGTTATGCGTACGCCTCTTGCTATCTATGCAGGAGGGATGGGTCATAACCTTATGCATTTAGTTTAGGGCTATGAGCCTGTTTTTCCTCCTTGGGAGGGAGCCTATTATTGTATATCTGTGCTATCCCAGGGAAGGATGTGTAGGTGCTACTATGTTTTATTTCGTTAGGCCAAGAGGGCCAATTAAGTTTTGTGGTGAAGTGTTTCATTTCATTAGGCCAAGAGGGCCCATTGTCTGTTTAGTGCAGGTGCGGTTAATGGTTTCTTGTTTTAGTTTTTGTGCTAGACAGGTTTGAAGAAGAGCTTGGAAGGAGCCTTTTGTTGCGTGGAAGCTTCTCGTGGCCCTATCCAGGTGATATCTCTCCTTTATGAGTACTGTGGTGTTTATGCTATATGTGTTTGTGTACTTGTTAAGGGGTTTTTTGTTTCTTATTCAGGACCGGCGTCCAAGGCATTCAGTCCCAAAGTTTAGGTTCAGTGTGTTTGAGGGGGGTCTGAGTAGTCGCTGCCTCCTGCAAAGACATTGTCAGGCATTGAAAGACCTGTTTTAAAAGGGAGTCCTAGTGACTCTGTTCTGCTAAGCCTGCTAGGCGGCCGTTCTAGGAGTTCTTGTTAGTTGTGAAGCCGTTAGAGAAGCCTACCGGAAGAAGAAAATAATGGTGATAAAAAGAAACTTTAAATATCTTAAAGATAATAAAAATATATACAAAGGTGTGTAAAAAGGGGTTCTAACCCCTATAAACAGAAAAGAAAAGGAAAAAATTTATAAGCAGTTGATCATCGCCTTGCGAGGGCTTGGTAGGTTCCTGGGAACGAGTCAGACCCGGGGCCGATGCCTTGTCTTCTTAGGGGTGACATCTTGCTGGAAAAAAAGAAAGTAAGGAAGTTTGAAGCGAAAATAAAAGTGAGTGTCAGAAAAGGATTAAGTGTCGCCTTGCGGGGGTGCCGAGACAGAACCTGAGACCGATGCCTTGTTCTCCTTGGGTCACTACGCTCACCTCCCTCCTTTTTACATGCCCAAGTATGGAAAAATAAAAACCCTAAAAGAAGAAATGTGCTACAAGAAAATACTTCTTGATCAGGCTATAGGAGTCCTCGCCTAGTAGGAGCTCCTGGTTGTGTTGTCCTTAGTTAGGTAGGTAGTTCAGACCACCACTCAAGGCAACCTCTTTGATAGTTCTTTTTAGTTTGGCCGTGTTGGAGCAGTTGGTTAGTGACTAGCTTTGGACCTATCATTATGCTAGGCCTACTCCTTGTGGATGTCATGCCTTGGTTCTGTCAGGGGGTAGGGTGAGCATTGTGTTGTGTTTAGTATGTATCTATTTTGTATCAGATTGATGCTTCCTTTGGTTGTTTTGTGCAGATCTCGTGTGGGATTCGACGGGCTAAGTCGCCCTATCCCGTGGTCCCCAATGAGAGCGGAATTTTGATGCCGAGAAGTGCTTAAAAATAGCTAAAAATTACGAATATCAAGGGAAAAATATTCAACATCGAAGGCGGCGGCTCGATCTAGGACGATTTTAAGCGTCAAAGTACTTTAAGGGCGCCCGAGCGACACTTGTTGATTTTTCATAATTTTTTAGACTGTCGTGCGGGTTGACAAGAGTTACCGACCAATGCGGGATGCCAAGCCGGACGCCCAAGATTTTTCAGAGCTCAATTCGGAGTCCGGACGGGGAAGGAACGAAGAAATCGGGCAAGATACGAAAAGGTGGACATTAAAGTGGCCAAATGTAAGTGACCTTTGGGGGGGGCCTTGGGGCATTTTATGCCACATCAAAGTGTGGCATCTTTTGGAGGATCAAAAACGTGAGGAGAGATGGCGACAGGAGGCGCCGAAATTTGCGCCAAGAAGATGGGAGATCAAGCATGCTGCCTGTGAACAACCATATCAATCGATTATGGGGCTTCAATCCCCTCTGCCTGCTGGTCTTATCGCCGTGCTTCGCTCCTCCAATGGTGGTCTGAATGCAGAGATGGAAATCTAGTATTTCTCTCTCCTCTCTCTCTCTCTCCTCTAAGGGTAGATTCATGTGGTGAAGAAGAAGAAGAAGAAGAAGAAGAAGAATGGATGACGGATGCTTGTCCAATGAAGACCGGATTGCTCCATGGTTCAAGAGGAGGGTAGATTGTTGATTATGGACTGTCATGAGCATTAATGGCTGCTGGAAATCAGTCCCGAGACATAGCAAATAAAAACCCGCAACCCGCAAAGAACGGTAATCTCATTTTTACAAAGGAAATTGATGTTTTATGCAATTTGCTTCATGAATATTTGTTCCCATGGGATGATTATGCATTATGTTGTTGTTCGCTATGAGTTTGATTAGTTTATGCTCAGAAAATCAGAAAATCATAAGTGTTGTGACTGAAATTAATGGTGTAAAACCCGTAAAACACGCGAAATATGGAAAAATTGGGTGTTTTTGATATATAAATGAAAAATATAATAAGACACACCAACTAAATTTGTGTTTTTGCTGTAAATGAACTTAAGGGCCACAGCCCACAACTCATTTTGTATTTTCAGTTATTTAATATTGCGAAAAATACAAGAGAAATAGAGAAAATGGGTAAAAATAAGAAAAAATAGGTTTTGAGTGTGCGAAAAATACTAAAAAATAAGATTCATGTTTGTGTATGTATGGGGGGTCTGAAGTACGAGGTTTAGCCTCAGTTCAGCCCTACCTTTATGTTTTAGTGAGTTTTTATTTCTTTTTATACAATAAAAACATGGAAAATATTACCCTAAATCTATGCACCGTGCACAATCTAAACGGCGAGGGGGTAAAGAGAATGAGAGTGGTGTTTAAGTGCTGAGAGAAAGAAAAGGCTGATTGTTTTTATCTATGCATATCATACAGATTGATCGTTAATTTAAAATAAGGATCTAGTAGCACGAGGTCTCGTCGGTGCTAGGTTCGTGCAACATAGCAATTACGCGCCAGAGAAATTCATTGAAAGAATGCTTTTGCACTAAGCACAATGCTGATTTTTGTTAATTGTTTGAGCACGTGGACATTCACTACTTGCATAAATCATAAAGAAACTTAAAGGTATCAGGAACTCGTGGATGCATGGCAATTGATTTCCAGAGGAACATGACCCACGTTGAGTGAGTAAGGCTGTCCCAAGCTGTAGGCTAGGCGTTGGGTCTAAGGGGAAAGTAAAGTGAGGTATGGTACATCCTGGAACGAAATAATTGGTACCTTGAGAGGACTATGTGCGAAGTGTTATATATGTTTAGTGACGCATCAAGGGCCAATCCCCAAGATGTAGGAGAGTCGCACTGAGGTAGCGGAAGTCAGCCGTGGGAGGACCTCCTATGTTTGTACTTCGTGCTATTTGGCAATGTACTAGGGACTCCCTCTGAGGAGTATTTATTGGGATGAGAGTTGGACTACGAGACGTGATACAAACGCAAGATGTTTAGGAAGGCAGTGTATGATGTATGTGTCATCAACGCTCTTGGCCGCGAGGCCGTGGAGTTGTTGAGCGCATGATAGAGGTCCGGCTAGTGCTATAGCCAGTGCCGGCCCGTTTTAGGTCCCATCAATTTTTCATGCTGAAATATTTTGAGGTGATGTACTTTCACTAGTTCTTGGTGGGCAGCAGCTTTGGTTACACTTTTCTCACCATTTTTCTCTCGATTTTTGGTGATTTTTTGGGCATTTTCTGCAGTAAAAAGCAAGCAGTTTTAAATTGTCTGCAGTCTTTCAGCCTGCATTATGGCGAGTTCGTCCACTGATCATGCTATTTTCAACATCACTAAGCTTGATGGTACGAATTACTCTTATTGGAAGAGCCAGATTTGGCAGGTGTTGGTACAAAAATCGCAGATCAAACCTTTGAGGTTGAGCGGGCGTCCGCCTGCAACTATGCCAGATGAGGAATGGCTTGAGCTTGATGAGCTATGCAAGTCCAATATTGTATTCTCTCTCACAGAACAGGTTCATTACAATGTATTTGAGGAATAATAGAGTGCATGGCAGTTGTGGGATAAAATCAAGAATCTCTATGACAAGAAAAGTCTAGCAAGTCAGATGTATTGGCTGAAGCAGCTTATGGATTTGCACATGAAGAAGAATGTGACCATGTCTACTCACTTGAGCCAGTTCCATGCTATACTCAAGAACTTGACTTCGCAGGACATCACTTTTGCAAAGGATATCACTCCTCTTTTCTTGCTTGGTACTCTTAATGAGTCATGGAATGTATTTCACACTGCATTATGTGCCTCTATTGCTACCTTGAAAGTATCTGATGTTAAGAGTGCTCTTCTGCAGGAAGAGGCTAACCGTAAGAATTTGGATGCCTCTCGTGTGTCGCATGCTATGACAGTTAGAGGCAGGAATGATGGATATGGAAAGCATGGCAATGGCACTGGCCATGGACAGGATTCTCAGAAATCTCGGTCCAAGTCTTGTGGGAAGTCATGTAGCAAATCCCGTGGCAGGAATGCAGATGTTACTTATCACCATTGTGGAAAAAAGAGCCATATTAGGCCACAATGCCATGAACTGCGCAATGAAAGGTGCAAAGATAAGAGGAAAGACAAAGTGTAGGATAAGTCTTCTAATCGCAGCATAGTGCTTGCAAAGTCCAGCGTTAAAATTGAAGAGATCAATGTTATGCAGCCCGAGGATGTTGATGATAATGATTATATCCTTGTAGCTTCTTCTAGTGCTTCGCAGATGACAGAGATACACTCCATGTATGCACAGTGCTGGCTCTTGTACTCGGGTGCGTCCTTTCATGTGACACCTTTCCGAGAGTGGTTTAATTCATACCGTACTGTTTCGGGTTCTGTGCGCTTATGTGATAACAGCTCTCTTGATATTGTGGGCATTGGTGATGTTAGGCTGCAGTTTCCTTCTGGCAACAGTTTTGTTATGCAGGATGTATGCCATGTACCTGCTTTGACACACAGTCTCCTGTCAGCTGGACAGCTTGATGACGTAGGTTATTATGTATCTTTTGGAGACTCTGCATGGAAGATCACTCGTGGCAGACTTGAAATTGCGAGAGGTGCCAAGGCTCGCAGCCTCTATCCCTTGATTGTATCCGCTTCTTCCCTTGATCATGTTTTGCCTATGGGTTCTATCCCACATGTATCTCTTTGGCATGCCCGTTTGGGCCATATGTCTGAGGGAGGGTAAGTATGTCTGAGGGAGGTCTGAGTAGTCGTTGCCTCCTATAAAGATATTGTCAAGCATTGAAAGACCTGTTTTAGAAGGGAGTCCTAGTGACCCTGTTTTGCTAGCCTGCTAGGCGGCTGTTCTAGGAGTTCTTGTTAATTGTGAGGCAGATAGAGAAGCCTGCAAAAAAAAATGATAATGATAAGAAGAAGGAAAAACCTTGAATATCTTAAAGGAAAAATATGTACAAAGGTGTGTAAAAAAGGGGTTCTAACCCCTATAAAAAAAGAAAAGAAAAGAAAGAAGAAGTTATAAGCAGTTGATCATTGCCTTGCGAAGGCCTGGTAGGTTCTTGGGGACGAGTCAGACCCGGGGCCGATGCCTTGTCTTCTTAGGGGTGGCATCATGCTGGAAAAAGAAGAAAATAAAGAAGGTTGGAGCGAAAATAAAAGTGAGCAATCAGAAAAGGATTAAGTGTCGCCTTGCGAGGGCTTGTAGGTTCTTGGGTACCGAGATAGGTCCTGAGGCCGATGCCCTGTTCTCCTTGGGTCACTACACTCAGCTCCCTCCTTTTTACATACCCGAGTATGTCCATAAAATAAAAACCCTACAAGAAGAAATGTGTTAAAAGAAAATACTTCTTGATCAGGCTATAGGAGTCCTCGCCTAGTAGGAGCTTCTGGTTGTATTGTCCTTAGTTAGGTAGGTAGTTCAGACCACCACTTAGGGCAACCTCTTCGACAGTTCTTTTTAGTTTGGCCGTGTTGGAGTAGTTGGTTAGTGACTAGCTTCGGACCTCTTATCAGATTATGCTAGGCCTACTCCTTGTGGATGTCATGCCTTGGTTCTGTCAGTGGGTAGGGTGAGCATTGTGCTGTGTTTAATATGTATCTATTTTGTATCAGCTTGATGCTTCCTTTGGTTGTTTTGTGCAGAACTAGTGTGGGATTCGACGGGCTGAGTTGCCCTATCCCGTGTGGTCGCCAATGAGAGCAGAATTTTGATGATGATAAGTGCTTAAAAATAGCTAAAAATTACGAATATCAAGGAAAAAATATTCAATGTCGAAGGCGGCAGCTCGATCTAGGACGATTTTAAGTGGCAAAGTGCTTTAAAGGCACCCGAGCGACACTTGTTGATTTTTCATAATTTTTCAGTCTATCATGCGGATTGACAAGAGTTACCAACCAATGCGGGATGTCGAGCCAGACGCCCAGGATTTTTCAGAGCTCAATTCGGAGTCCGGATAAGGAAATGGCCACAAAATGGTCAAGATATGAAAAGGTGGACACTTGGGAGGCCAAAATTTGGGCATGCCTTTTGAGTTTGGACCCCTCTCTAAAATTTTATGCACTTTATGAAGCAAAAAATGTGGAGAGAGAATGAGGGATGAAGAAAAAACGTGGAGCAACATGGCGGCTGTTTTTTGCACCCTCTCATGATGGAGATGGAGTATGCAGGCTGAAAGCAACCCATACAATCGATCATGGGGCTGATCTTCCCTCTCTTGGCTAGTCTTATTGCCTGTCTTTGCCCGTCAAATGGTGGCCTCAATGGAAATATCTGATTTCAGTCTTTCTCTCTCCTCTCTCTCTCCTCTAAGGGCAGATTCATGTGGTGAAGAAGAAGAAGAAGAATGGATGACGGATGCTTGTCCAATGAAGACCGGATTGCTCCGTGATGCAAGAGAAACAAAGATTACTGATTGTGGACTGTCATGAGCATTAATGGCCGCTGGAAATCAGTCCCGAGACATGGCAAATAAAAACCCGCAACCCGCAAAGAATGGTAATTTGATTTTTACAAAGGAAATTGATGTTTTATGCAATTTGCTTCATGAATACTTGTTGCCATGGGATGATTATGCATTATGATGTTGCTTGCTATGAGTTTGATCAGTTTATGCTCAGAAAATCATGTGTTATGACTAAAATTAATAGTGTAAAACTCGTAAAACAAGCGAAATAGAGAAAAATTGAGTGTTTTTGATATATAAATGGGAAATGTAATACGACACACCAACTAAATTTGTGTTTTTGCTGCAAATGAACCTAAGGGCCACAGTCCACAACTCATCTTGTATTTTTATTTATTTAATATTGCAAAAAATACAAAAAAAAGAAAAAATGGGTAAAAATGAGGGAAAAATAGGTTTTGAGTGTGCGAAAAATACTAAAAAATAAGAACCATGTTTGTGTATGTATGGGGGGTCTGAAGTATGAGGTTTTTAGCCTCAGTTCAGCCCTACCTTTATGTTTTAGTGAGTGTTTATTGTTTTTATATAACAAAAAACATGGAAATGAATCCTAAACCGATCAATAATGCACAACCTAAACGGGTGAGGGGGTAGAGTGTATAAAAGGTGTTTAAATACTAAATGAAATGATGAAAAGCTTGCTGGTTTTTATGCATACCATTTAGGTTGGTCGATAATTAAAGATTAAGAACCTAGTAGCACGAGGGTTTCTCGGTGCTAGGTTCATACAACGCCGTATACAAGCGATAGTCAAATTCATTGAAAGAATGCTTTTGCACTAAGCACAATGCTGATTCTTCTTTGTTTGAGCACGTGGGAATTCACTACTTGCATAAATCATAAAGAAACTTAAAGGTATCAGACAATACCTCCTAGATGCATAGCACCTATATTCTCTAGATCGTGACCAACGTTGAGTGAGTAAGGTTGTCCAAGCTGTAGGCTAGGCGTTGGGTCTAAGGGGAAAGAAAGTGAGGTATGGTACATTCTTGGATACGATCAATTGGTACCTTGAGTGGAAATATGTGTGATATTGTGTTTTATGTTGAGCGACACATCGAGGGGCCAATCCCAAAGATGTAGGAGAGTCACAGTGAGGTAGCGGCAGTCAGCCGTGGGAGGACCTCCTATGTTTGTGCTTCATGCCATTTGGCAATGTGCTAGGGACTCCCTCTAAGGAGTGTTAATTGGGTTAGAGTTGGACTACGAGACGTGATACAAATGCAAGATGTTTAGGAAGATGATGTATGTGTCATCCATGCTCCTGGCCGCGAGGCCGTGGGGTTGTTGAGCGCATGATAGAGGTCCGGCTAGTGCATGAGCCAGTGCCGGCCCATTTTAGGTCCCATCAAAATACCTTGATCTTTGTATCATTGCTTCCACCATAACTGAGCTTGGCCAACTAACTTAAGTTTGGCTATCATTGCTTGATTGGTAGAGGCAGTTCACGAAGCGGAGAAATAGTAATCCATTGACTCAATCCATATCTCCACCTCTGTTGCGACGTTTATTCCTTCTCCATCAAACTTTGGTGCCTTAATTTTCTTGAGAAGAAATTTATTTTCTTGCATGTCAGTATTCGTGGGTACAAAAGGTGCTTGGAAATCAAGCCATACCACTTTGGTTATTCTGTTTAGGATATGTCTATGAACCATAGATTAATCAATCAAGTAGCATTACGAAGTTTTTTTCTAATATCAACTGTAATGTACCTGCCTATCGGCTATCTAGGTACGTTTTTAGCAGTCCATTGACGAGTCTAAGTGATGCTGCTCACCATTCCCATGGAATGTTAGGGGATTTTTTGCCTAGAGTTTCTCGAGTCCGCCTTGCAATGGAACATTCACGACCGTACCCACTAGGATCGACCTAAAATATGGATCCCTAATGGTCAAGGTCTCTTGGCAGCATTCTAGCATCGGGTCCTAGACATCCTACTTTTTGTAGAGATACCCAAGCCGAAGCAGATCCATGCCACACTTGGTTTAAAGAGAATGCGAAACAAGAGGGATGTGCCGCTCAACCTATCTACCTGTAGGGCATAGTCCCATTCTGGTCCCCTAAAAGGACATGAGTCAGGATTTTAACTTAACAATACCTAAAGGTCAAACAACGATAAAACCTTGTGAGAAGCCTCCCAATTCTCTAGGACCACCCTGCCATAGGATAGACTCATCGGGGGTTCTGTCCACCCACTTCCCTAGATAGCTTTAGGTTTCTAATTAGGTCCTACCACAATTACATGTGACATTTAAAACTAGCTTTCTTAATTAAGCCTTTAGGAAATAGGATTTGTTCGCGTAATTTACAGCATAGACACGAAAACAGAGCAAGCGGTCCTTTTGACAAATAAGTTCCTTAACTTATCTTCATGTTAATCTTTGTCTCCTACCCATACAAGAGAAATTATGTATCCCTTCTATCCAACAGAAGTCCATGGTCCAAATCGCATGGCACCATAATTTCCATTTATTATCTGGAATAGGATCTTCCAACGCCATACACTTTGGGCTCACGGCAGTCATCAACTCCATTTCAAACTAAGCAAGGGGTGTTCAGAGCTCCAACTGACCCTAAGCAACCTAGGAGTGAGACACAACTTTCGTGGTTGGCCTTTTCACCACTTGACCTTCGTCCTGTGAATTAAGCAGTGCCCTCTCGGGTTGAAACACGATGTGACCTTGGAGATGATCCACCTTTCCTTAATTAATCCAATTAAGAATCAAGCACAATCAAGGCAATCAGCCTGATATCATCTACCAAGAAACATTCCTTTATTTTTCATGGCAACTTGTCATCACTAACCCCTGCCATGCATTTATCATCAAACACAAGCACTTGGAATAATCATCCAAATCACATCCCAACAATCAGTTTAATGCAAGAGCATTTAGGACATTATTTGATTAGTCAACAAAAAACAATGTTATCCTTTTCCAAACATTGTAGGAATAGTCGCGATAACCTTTCCATCACGCATTTGCTCTCCCCCTTGGGATCAGGAGTGGTTCTATGTAAAATTTACTTAACACACCCTTCTTTTGGCTAAGGCATATGTTAGGGTTTCAAACATTGTACAAGACATAAGTCCTAGTAGTCACTTATGTTGATCGATAACCCAGCCTTCTTCCCAACAAGTGCAAAAGCATCAGTCTTTCCTTTGACTTAGGGTTTCCTAGTAGTCACTTATGATCGATAACCCAGCCTTCTTCCCAACAAGTACAAAAGCATCGGTCTTTCCTTCAACTAAGGGTTTCCTAATCCGTAGAGCTCTCCACTTGCCTTTGAGGCTTGGAATTGTAGTTTGTACCTAGCTCAATCCCGGAGTTGGGTTGATGAAGGTAGTAGTTGTCAAGATTGTGGGAGAGAAGGAAGGAGTCTCACTTGTAGCTATCTCACTTACACAATGGGGGAATACACAAAGGTGGAGGCTGAAAATAAATTTTCTCTTCTTAGTTGTGTAAGCCAAAAAGAACTCTCATACAGAGAAATAGAAGAACCCTATATATGGGTCTCAAACAAAACTCAACTAACTAAGGTGGCATACTAACTGAGCCACGAACTAGAGTAGATAAGGATAGCTGTCATCTAGCTACTATTCATGGGCGATGTACCAACCGCATCTGCAGCTAACAAGTCGATGACATAAATGCACAATGGTCACCCTGGCATATCATGAGTGGAGCTCGATATCTCAACACTCCCCCTCGAGCTCAATCCCAATTCCTGCACACCAAGTATGTCTCTGAACTTGCTCAGCTTCTCTGTGCCCAATGCCTTCGTGAATATGTCAGCTACTTGATCCTCTGTGCTGACATAAACTAGATCAATAAGACCTAGTAAAACCCTCTCCCGCACATAGTGACAATGCACCTCAATGTGCTTTGTTCTAGCATGATAGACTGGGTTATTTGCCAAGTGTATACTGCTCATGTTGTCACAATAAATGACAACTGGCCCATCTGTAGGCTGATGCATATCATAAAGTAGCTTATGCAACCAAGCTACCTCACATGCAGCCATTGGTGCACCTCTGTACTCAGCCTCTGTGCTCAACAAGGCAACTGTAGGCTGTTTCTTGCTCCTCCAAGTGACTACAGCACTCCCAAAAGAGAACACATATCCACTGGTAGATCATCTATCGGAAATACTACCAGCCTAATCAGCATCAGTGTATCCATGCAACTGTATCTGAACCCGTCTCATAAAATAGTCCATACTGCAATGTGGACTTCACATACCTAAGTATGCGTCTAGCCGCATCCAAATGCGGTTTTCTTGGAGCCTGCATAAACTGACTTACCAATCCAACAGCATAGCTCAAATCTGGCATGGTAATAATCATATAAATTAAACTTCCTACTATGCGTCTGTACATAGTAGGGTCTTCGAGAAGCTCACTTGTATCTGTGCTCAGCTTCACATTCTGATCCAAAGGAACTGAAATAGACTTACAGCTTGTCATCCTATATTTGGACAGCACGTCCAATCCATACTGCCTCTGCAAGAGCCGTATCCCACTTGGTGATCTAATCACCTCAATGCCCAAGAAATAATGCAGCTCTTCCAAATCCTTCATCTCAAACTTTTGCTTCAATAGCATTTTCATATGAAGGATATCTTCATCACTATCACCTGTGATAATCAAATAATCAACATAAATGACAAGCAGCATAATAACTTTCTCTGTTTTTCTCACATAAAGTGAGAAATCTGCCTTGGAAATCTGAAAGCCAATAGTGACAAGATACTATCCTATCTTGTCAGACCATGCTCTAGGTGCTTGCTTCAAGCCATACAAGGCTTTCTTTAACCTGCAAACAAACTCAGGATGAACAACATGCACATAACCTGGTGGCTGCTCCATATAGATCTCTTCTTGCAAATCACCATGCAAGAAGGCATTCTTTACATCCATCTGATGTAAAGACCATCCCTTTGATGTAGCCATAGCAATGACTGCTCTTACGGTTGCCATCCTTGCAACCGGACTGAATGTTTCTTCATAATCAATGCCATATGTTTGTGCATACCCCTTGACTACTAATCTTGCCTTGTATCTGTTCACAGAACCATCTGCATTGTGCTTCACCTTATAAATCCACTTACAACCAATTGCATTCTTATCTTTAGGCAAAGGTACCAGTTCCCATGTAGCATTTGCTTCCAAGGCATCCATTTCTTCATCCATAGCTTTCTCCCATTTTTCTTTTTCCATGGCTTGCTCAAAAGAAGTGGGTTCTGGTTTCTATATCACTTTAACCATATAGGCATAGTGAATGGTTGTAAATCCATCATATTTTAGTCTATCCACAGGATACCTAGCTCTGGTAGACCTGCGCAAAGTAGGCTCACTTCCAAATGCTCTCAAAACATCCTTGGTATTCCTTACTCTAGGTGTAACAACAGAAGGAATACTCAACTCATCATCAATGCTCTATTCTGAGCCACTGGATTCACCATCCACATAAGAGTGACCTGCATTCACATCAAACATGGGCTAATCTACCTTCTGTTTTCCTTTTTGTGATACCTGCATACCATTATCTGCATTGCTTTGAGAAGATTCTCCTGATCTCAATCTGCCTGTCCATGGCGAAGAATGTGAACCACTGCTAGAGGACCCTCCAGGTCCACTAATATCTTGTGACTACTGCTGTGAGTTCTATGCAGCATTACCATTTTGTGCATCTACATTATCAATCACATTTACTAGTTTATACCAGCTACTCATCTCATCAAAAACAATATGTATGCTCACTGTAAACTTACGAGTAGAAGGGTTATAGCATCTATATCCTTTCTGCTGCAAAGAGTAACCAATAAAGATACACTTCTCAACTTTTGGATCCAACTTGGATCTCAACTCATCTGGCACATGAACATAGGCAATGCAATCAAAAATTTTCAAATGAGAAATATCTGGTTTCCTACCAGTATACCTCTCCTCTGGAGTCATGCAATGTATTGCTGCAGTGGAAGTCCTATTCATTATGTAGACTGCTGTAGCAACTGCCTCAGCCCAGTAAAAATCTAGGAGGTCTTTCTCATTAAGCATGGCACGAGATACCTCTCCAATATGCCTGTTTTTTCTTTCTGCAATTCCATTTTGCTGTGGGGTATGACTACATGAATATTGCTACTTTATGCCATGCTCCTACAGAAACCTTGCAAACTCATTTGAGAGGTACTCTCCTCCTCCATCTAACCTTAGGTATTTTATTTGCAGGCCTGTTTCTTTTTCAACCATAGCTTTAAGAGTTTTGAAATACCCAAACACTTCACTTTTCTTTTTCATAAAATACACCCAAACTTTTCTGCTATAGTCATCAATAAAAGTGACAAAATAATGACAGCCTCCAATAGATGCAACTTTAGTAGTCCACACATCAGAGTGGATTAATTCCAATGGCTTCTTACTCTCTTGAACATGTCTAGGAAATGGTTTCCTTGCCTGCTTTTCAAATTGACAGGCTTTACATACCTTATGCATTTCTGCAACCTTGAATTTAGGCAATCCTACAACAATATTTTGGGCTTGCATTGATTTAAGTTGTTGTACATTAACATGACCAATGCGTTTATGCTAGATATCAATATCTGCAACTACACCGGTCCCATGTGCAAACATTGCTGCACTCAATTCAGGCATATCTGCATCCAATGTAAATATTCTTCCCTTCTTCTTTCCTTTTGCTATCAAGCGACCTTTATTTTTCATATCCTCAACAAAGCATCCATGAGAATTAAATCTGACCTGCAAGCCCTACTCAACCATTTGACCAATAGAAACCAGGTTCTTGGTGATATTCGAGACATGAAATACATCCGAAAGGTATTTCTTTTTCCCATCCTGCATAGACAAAGGAATTTTTCCAATCTGCACAATAGGATGTGCAGTATCATCACCAATCTCCACAAATCCTGGTTTTTCCATTTTTCTTGCATCCTGCATGACCTGTCATGTGGTTTGATGCACCTGAGTCAACATACCACACATCGTTGCTTTCTTCTGCACTTGTCATAGAATTGGCTGTGTGCTGCACCATAAACAAATACTCATTTCTGTCATCGCCCTGTCTACTAGAAGATGCATAATTCCCTTGTTGCAATTTTCCATTCATGATGTCATTTTGCTTTTTATAGCAGTCTTTAGCCATATGACCCATTTTACCACAGTAGTAGCATTCAACATTGATGTTTGCATTTTGCCCTCTTTGCCATCCACCACGACCTCTTTGGCTCCCCCTGCCTCTAGAGTTACCACGTCCTCCTCCATAGGATTGGTTTTCTTGAGTTTGCTGCATATTCTGATTTCTACCATGGCCTCCAGATCGGCCTTCTCTACCTCTGCCTCTACCTCTTCCAGCATTTGAGTAGAAGACAGCTTCTTTTGAAGTTCCTCCTGAAGAAGATGCACCACCATTTCTCTGCTCTTCAAAAATGAGAAGAGCAATCAACTCCTCAAAATCAGGAAATCTTTCACGGACGGAAATGGATGTTTGGAACTGTGCATAATCCTTTCCTAGACCATTCAAGGTCACAGAAACTAAATCATCATCTTCCACTGGCGACCCAATGGAAGCAAGTGCATCTGCAATCTTCTTCACCTTCATGTGGTAGTCATTGATGCTCATACTTTCTCTTTGCACATTGTGCAACTCTTGCTTGAGCTACATTTTCCTAGCTTGCGTATTTGTGCTATACATTTTTGACAAAGTATCCCATGCCTCCTTTGGTCTACTTGCATCCTGAATATGCACAATCATAGAGTCTGAAATACTGATAGACAGCCAGTACATAACTTTTCTGGCTCTCTCATGTCATCCTTTAAATGCCTGCATTTGCTGTTGATTGGGAACATAAGGAAGAACTGGTTCTTCTTCATTTCCTGCAACAAATTCCCAATATCCTTTTCCCATAAGGAAATTCGTCATTCTAAACTTCCATGCTTGGAAGTTGTTCTTGTCAAGCTTTTCAGTGACAATCTATGAAAGAGAATCAGACGCCATTATAGAACACTGCAAAAAATTCTGTCACTGTAAAAAACATAGCTTCACCCTCACAAGGGCAAATCTGCAAAACTAACAAAAGTGGTATTTGACCACACAGTCACTTCCTAGTGACGATTTTGCATCAACAGGAAACAAGGATGATTCTGTAACTCCCAATGTCTCTATGCACAGGAATACGATGCAAATTCTACGGTAAATTTTCACCGACCTGTAGAACAGTGGTCGCACAGCATAAAACATGGCCTTTTCCTGAGCGCGTGCAGAAGACTTCCATCTCCAAAATAGGCCCCGAAATGGCCTCAAATCAAAAAAACAGAGCAACCAAGGGCTAAAGCCTTCTCCCGCAGCATATGCTGCCCTCTTGCTACACCACGAAGGGCATCTCAATCTGAGACAATGCACTCTTGCACTTTCCGGCTGTGCTACCTGCAGAGACTTGCTCCCAAAATAGAAAAATGAAAGCAACACTAGTCCTCTTACCAGAACACCGCAAGCTTGGTTTGCTTTCTTGAGCTCCTTACCACAAACAAGGCTCTGATACCATGTCAAGATTGTGGGAGAGAAGGAAGGAGTCTCACTTGTAGCTTTCTCACTTACACAATGGGGGAATACACAAAGGTGGAGGCCGAAAACAGTTTTTCTCTTCTTAGTTGTGTAAGCCAAAAAGAACTCTCGTACAGAGAAATAGAAGAACCCTATATATGGGTCTCAAACCAAACTCGACTAACTAAGGTGGCATACTAAATGAGCCACGAACTAGAGTAGATAAGGATAGCTGTCATCTAGCTATTATTCATGGGCGGTGTACCTACCGCATCTGCAGCTAACAAGTCGGTGACATAAATGCACAACGGTCACCCTGGCATATCATGAGTGGAGCTCGATATCTCAATAGTAGTTACCAGACGGACCCCAAGGCATCTTAGTTTTAGCCCTTATGATTGTTGTTTGCACTAACTATGCATAACATCAGGATTCCAATCTATCAAACATGAGCTATTAGTTCGTATTGTTAGCAAGAGCTTGGGCAAATCCTAAAGTTTCTAGGATGAATTTCCTTTAGGCTAGATCGCTTACCATGCCATCATCTACCAAGTGTGCAAGTTGCAGCAAATAACTTAAAGGCAATGAAAACACCCCTACCATTGCGAGGACGAATGCTTGAAGCCTTATGTGTTGTTTATAAATTTATCCCATACCATCTAAATGCAATTAACTTCTCTTGAAACTAGCATTTGGGAAACTTAATCCTTCGAATAGTCGAAACGAAGTTTACATTTTTTAATGAACTATTTCTCATGTGGTAAAGTTTTGAGCCTAATGTATCGCATGTGGGAAATTAAGCAAGCATCTATCAAATTGAGAATATATCACTTACGACTGGTACCACAGTTGGATTGGCAATGATGCCCTCATGCCCGAGGCTTCATTGCTCATTGTGGGATTTCCATCTACGCGTGACACTTTCTACTTGGGGGCCATCCTTGGTCTTTTCCTCTTTTAGATGCGACTCGCACAAGACTTCATCAAAGCCACTTGCTCGAGAAGAGGGCCAATTGGGAAAAGTTTAGCTTGCTGGATAGAGGTCATTCTCGCATAAGACTTCATCAGGAGCCACTTGCTCGAGAAGAGGGCCAATTGGGAAAAGTTTAGCTTGCTGGATAGAGGGCATTCTCGCGAGAGGTACGGGGAATAGATTCCCGGTCAAAGGGGAAAAAAATGCGTGTGGCCACCCTCTTAGGAGGGGAAGAGAAAGAGTTTCTCTCCCTCCCCCCTCTCTCTCTCTCTCTCTCTCCCTCTTCTTCTTCTTTCTCTCTCTCACACCAGAGGACAAAGCCGCTTTCTTTCAGAAGCGGATTTCGCTCCGAGGGATGACTGGGGCTCCCATCTTCATGGATGAGGACCTAACTCAGATGCAGATTGCACACAGATGAGCATGCATGCCACAAATACTCCAAGCACGTAGAGAAGGCCGTAAGGCCTTCTATCGAGATGGCCGGATTTTTATAGATGGACGCCCCACCAAATAGGGGGGCGTGGCCTATGAGACGGGGCAGAGGACTATACAGGAGACCCCGATACGTGTGGCAGTTTGGAACTGCAACGGCTCCCTATGGTCACGACCGGACAAACTTGAGGAGATTTTACCCGACCATGATGTTATATGCCTCACAGAGACACATGAGAGCCCAGAGAGAGGGCTCCCACGCATTACATGATTTGAGTGGGTATCTGCATACCGGGCTACTACTAGGCAGAGCACATCTAGGGGCTCAGGAGGGGTGGGAGTTCTATTCCGTCAGGGGATACAGAGACATATCCAGTTAGTGAGACGAGATGAGGAGGCCAGTTACATATGGATCAGAGTACAGATATCAGATGAGAGATGGATCTATATGGCAGTATGCTACTTTTCACCACGAGGGTCCAGATATGCTACTACACAGGGTGATATTCAGGCCAGAGATTCCCCCTCCCCTTATTCACAGCTCTTAGAGGACATTATTCTATATTCTAGTTTGGGTGAGGTCTTCCTTATGGGGGACTTCAACGAGTGCACATAGAGCCGACAATGTGAGAGTTTTGATATGGAACAGCCAGAGATCATGAGAGCATTAGACCCTGAGGAGTTGGGGATCAGTAGGGAGTCAGCAAATACTGGGCCAGACGCCACAGGGTATGGAGGGCATTTACTTGAGCTTGGTAGTAGACATCATCTCGTTATTTATAACGGGATAGCACGATGGCCATATTCAGGAGGTCTTGCATGCTTCCCACATGGGGGGGGCGAGAGTACTGTAGATTATCTGCTCGGACCAATCGATAGGATGCATACTATCGAGTCCTTCGGCCTTGGGAGACTTCCACTCGGTGCCGATCACACCTTTCTCAGTTTCTCACTCCTCACCTCATTACCATCACCACCTGCAGATATCATACCCCACATGCATACTACCATACACTTCACTCATGAGCTCTCACATCTTTACTCACAGCATTTGGAGGAGCACATCACGTCACTTGATCCATACGCACCTCTTGATACACCGACCATTGATATCACACGCATTCTGCATGATTCTGCTACACTCAGTTTTCCACATCACACATACACGCACCCCCCTCGGACCAGTACCATGCCACAGAACAGGTGGTATGATGATGAGTGCAGTGGTCTACGTCGACAACTACGCGATTTGGAGGCCAGAGGAGAGATCACACACAGATAGGCGCAGAGACACATGCACCGCTTGACCCGCCATAAAAAGCGGGAATGGGAGGAGGAGAGATATTGGGATATATACCACCTTCTTATGAGCAGAGATTGTGCAGAGGCATGGAGGCAAATCAGAGAACCACGCTCACCCACACCGATGCATGACCCTGTAGTATGGCATGGATACGCACAGAGTTTATATCATGTACTCGCACAGCCGCTGATACCCACACCATGTACACCGAGACCAGGTATTTCATCCTTTTTTACCACTAGTATGGTGAAACATGCTATCTCACGGTTACAGCATGGCCGCGCTCAAGACTAGTTTGATCTTAAGGCATAGCATATTATATATGGCAGAGACACATTGGCTCCACTCATTGCTCACCTCTTCAACCGTGCATTGTCTGAGGGGTTCCCTGACTCGTGGACAGAGCACACCATTGTACCTATCCACAAGTCAGGGGATCCTATGGATCCTAACACATATAGGACCATCATGATTGGGCCAGTTTTGTCCAAAATTTATGGCACGATGATGGAGGAGGAGCTCAGCACGCTGGCAGAGAGAGAGTGCATGCGCACACCCAGACAGGCAGGGTTCAGACGGGCATTTTCTACCATAGACCACATCTTCACTCTCTGTTGTCTGATCGACCAGACACGAGTGAAGAAACAGAGATTGTACTGTTGCTTTGTGGATTTCCGCAAAGCCTTTGACACGGTTCCGAGAGAGAGGCTTTTCAGACGCCTACTTGATCTGGGGGTGGATGATGACATGATCTGGGGTATTTATGCACTATATGAGCGGGTTACTGGTAGAGTCAGATGTCCGGGAGGTATATCAGATCCCCTTGTGAGCACCATTGGTGTGAAGCAAGGATGCCCACTCTCACCGACTCTATTTGGGCTATACATTGATGAGATAGTAGAGTTTATTCAACAGAGAGCTGGTGGAGGTATAGATCTCAGTGGAGCCACAGTTCATATCTTACTATATGCAGATGACATTGTGTTGGTCTCAGACTCAGCTCAGGGATTACAGCAGCATTTATTGGCATTGGATGATTTTTGCATACAGAGAGGCATGACAGTGAACCTTGGTAAAACCAAGGTTCTTATATTCCATACATCAGCTCAAATACGCAGACAGAGTATTTTCATGGCAGCAGGAGGGAGTATTGAGGTCATTGGATCATATGTATATTTGGGAGTCACCTTTACAGTAGCTTCAGGGACTTTCTCGATGACACAGGCAGCTCGTGACCGCCTCACTAGAGGATACTCAGCATTGGCTCTTATGGAGCGACAGTGTCATCAGGCACATTTCCAGGAGCCCCGCACCAAGGGGTGGCTCTTTGATACTCTAGTCACTCCAGCACTAATGTATGGAGCAGCTATATGGGGGCTAGGCCTTGCCGATTATGTATGGACATTGATGGAGAGACCTCAGGTGATCATGATATCTAGATTGATTCGCAGCAAGGCCTCAGTCCCACATGACATTGTGCGAGCAGAGCTTGCCATACCGCCCATGCTAGTCGAGGCATTATTTCAGACAGTCTGCTTCCTACACAGATTTCAAGATATGGACAGAGATCGCATTGCATATAGAGCATATATAGCATCTCAGGAGATGGCTCGAGCGGGGGATACCACATCATGGTATGCACAGACTAGAGCTTGGTTTGACAGACATGGGCTAGACATTGATAGACTCCCACCTCTTCTATATGATACTCAGGCTCCCACCTACACCCTCTCTCTCTCTGAGAGGAACAGAGTCATCAGACAGGAGATATGGCATATTTATATACAGAGGACATGGGTCAGCCCTGCACAGCCACTGCCATCGAAGATGGCACATTATTATACACAGTTCTTGAGGATATCAGAGCAGGGATTCATAGAGATTCCGAGATATATGCAAATCTATATGCCACATCAATTGAGAGTTCTTATTGGACAGCTCAGGGTATCATCACATCAGCTTATGATTGAGAGTGGCAGAGCCAGTGGCATCCCGCGGGAGGAGAGGATATGCCCCCTTTGCAGATCAGAGGTGGAGAGTGAGGAGCATTTTGTTCTCAGATGCCCGGCATACTCAGAGTTGAGATCTAGATACACATTGAGTAGCTCACTTCAGGGATGTATGACTGATATGGATCAGAGATCATTTGGTCGTTTTCTAGGAGAGGCATGGCACATCAGAGAGCAGAGCACACAGTGGGTCCCAGTTAGAGAGGGGCCCACCCAGACGACTATTACACAGTTCTTTCAGACAGATAGAGTGAGAGCTACTATACCAGCCTCCAGCCAGACCTCTGGGCTCACACTACAGCAGGCTGAGGACTAGCGTACCCGACGCCGCACGAGGATCCGTGGGTTTCGGACCCCACAGCCACATCGACAGGAGATCCGGAGGATTCTTGATCTACATCGACAGCAGACTGAGATCCGACGACACTCGACACATCGGATCTCAGATCTCAAGTTTGCTCTTTCTCCACCGCTGATGTACCACATCCTGCATCCAGGAGGGATCACCTACTATCAGCGACTTCGACGACTCCTACTACATCCCAGGATAGTATATCTCCCTGCATCTGTTACATATACACATCGCACCACTTTATCACAGCCGACATTTGTTCCCCTTTTGTAGCCATTATCTGGAGTACCCGAGCTACATACGCACATACACATACACGACACTTATCACACTCATAGCACCGTATTTTCAGTTTCCAGTTTTTAGCTTTTCATTCAGCACTTTTATTTTGGATAGCTGGACCTCATCAGTTGTATCACAGTTTGTCTCACAGGCTAGTTTTGGTCTTTAGAAGACGTTAATATAACTTTCTTTCTTTCTTTCTCTCGCTCTCTCTTCTTCTTCTTTTTCTTCTTCTTCTTCTTCTTCTCATTCTCACTTGTCTTTCTTCTTGCTCTTCTTCTTCTTCTTCTTCTTCTTCTTCTCCCTCTCTCCTTGTCTCCCTCTCTCTCTTTCTCTCACCCTCTCTCTTTTCTCTTACAGGCTAGCAGCAGCAAGGCGGGGGGGGGGGGGGGGGAAAGAGGTGTTACCCTTCCTCATTTTTTATACACGAGGGAAAATTTCATGCTTTAATAAACCATGCAGCCTTTCCCTAAATGCAAATCTTGATGGATGAATTTTTGGCGCACGACGAATGTGCAACATGAAATCTTTCCCTAACTACCAGGTAGTTAAATGAAATTCATGCTAATTAAAGCTAGAGTTAACCTATTCCATGCAAGCTCATAGAATCATTTCCATGCTCTGCTATTTCCTACGGCTGATAACGACTTTCCCTAATGAACCATTACAATGAAGATTTTCCTAAAAATGCAACATGGGCTTAATCTTTCCATGTCTAGTGTAAGGCGCACTTAACAATTCAACCTTATAATGATAGGCAACAGTTGTTCTAGGCTTATCACTTTGAAATGCACGGAACGCCAACTTACTGATAAGGTCGTAGGCGTGATTATGGACTTCCAGGTTGCCTTTACCCTTACGCGATTGGTGAATCTCCTCAGTCTTGGTAAGCAACCTCAAGATCTTTCCCTTCTCCCTCGTACGCAGGAGATACCTTCACGGAACTTCGGATCTTTAAAAGGATGGGCTTGTGAGACTTGGGCTTGTGGGATTTGGGTTTATGGGATTTGGGCGTATGGGATTGGAGCTTTGCTTGGGGGAATGGGGCTTTTACGAGCAAGCTTGCATAAATGGAGCTTCACAAGAAGGCTTGTAGGAATGGTGCTTTAGGAGCCTTTTCTAAAACTCGGGGTGGCTAGGAATGGACTTATGGATGCCTTGTGGGAATGGGGGTTTAAGAGAGCCCCCTTAGAAGCTTCTTAAAAGAAGATTCTAAGAAGCTTCGTGAGGTAAATGATTGAGGAGGAGCTTCGAATGTCTGATAACGGCGTGGAAGGGGAAAATGGCAGCAACATGGCTACATCGGAGCTGGCGACTAACTCAGCGCCCTCCATGACTAGCGGCGGCCCTTTACGCAGCGTGGCGGCAGCTACTCGCTGGATAGCAGCCTCTCAGACTCTTTACTCCCACACAGCCTTTTTGTCCCCCCGTCCAAGGCTGGGGGGGTAGGGGAGAGGGGAGCTCCACCACGTGGGTTGTCCATGCAGCCCACAACTCCCTCATGTAGCCCACCTCTCCCACCTATTCCATCCCCTTCCCTCCAGCCCGCATCGGCTGGGGGAAAGGGATAACCAAAAAAAAAAATGTATTTAATATTATACATTTTTTCCCTCCCAAGAGGGTGTTTACCCATGGTTTGTGGATTTGAACCCTCGAGCTCAATTTGCTAGTGCGAAGGTCCCGATTTCACGCATGCGGGTTACAGATTAAACTGTCGATACTTACAATGCGGAAGATAACCTTGCACAGGGTTCACACGACGTGCGGGGATTCAAGTCCGATAATATTTTGAGCGGGAATATTACATTCTCTCCCCCTTGGAGGAATCGAGATGCCCTCATCTCGAGAAGAACTATTGGTATTGTCGGTTGAGAGTGCTTTCTTCCATCCAAGTGGCATCCTCCTTGGGATAATCTTTCCATTGGACGAGGCATTCTCTCAAGGTTCTGGATCTCAATTGTCTCTCTCCAACATCTAAGATCCTGTCAAGGACTCCTTGGCTAGGCATTACAACTTGTTGCTCATCAAGTATATGGCTAGGATTAGGTACATACTTGTTCAGTAGGCTGATGTGGAACACATTATGAACCTTTAGGTTCTCAGGGAGTTGCAGTCTATAAGCGTTGGGTCCTAGGCACTTGAGGATCTTGTATGGTCCACAATACCTTGGACTTAGCTTCTTGCAATCTCCTAAGGATAGGGAACTCTTCTTTGGTCGTACACGAATGAAGACCATGTCTCCTTCATTGAAGGTTCTATCTTGACATTTCAAATCCGTGTATGCCTTCTGTCTATCCTTGGCGGCTTGGATGTTCTATCTTATTGACTTCATTTGATCATCCATCTCTTCTAGCATCTGCCTTGAAGCTTCAACCCTCAAGGTTGGATCTGAGAAGTTCAAAGGACTTCGACAGTCATGCCCATACAATGCTTAAAAAGGGGTAATCTAAATGCCTTGTTGGTAAGAAGAATTGTAGGCAAATTCAACCAAAAGTAAGTATTGAATCCACATTTTTGGTTCATGGCAGCAGTGTGCCCTTAGCATATCCTCGATGACTTGGTTGACTCGCTTCGTTTGACCATCGGTTTGGGGATGGTAAGTTATACTAAAACAGACTTGAGTCCCAATGGCTTCAAAGATAGCTCTCCAAAAGTGTGATGTAAAGAGAGAATCATGATCACTAATGATTCTTCTGGGAAACCCATGTAGCTTGAATATCTCCTTGATGAACAACCTTGCAATGTTTGAGGCTTTATAGTTTGTCTTAATAGGAACAAGGTGTGCAACCTTAGTAAGCATATCAACCACAACCACAATGGAGTTTTATCCTCCCTAAACTTAGGGTAGGCCAACAAAAAAGTCCATACTGATGAATTCCCATTTCATTTGGGGAATGTCAAGTGGTTGCAGCTTTCCTGGCATTTTGACATGTTTGGCTTTGATACGTTGATAAGACAAACACTGGGTGACATATTTGAGAATGTCACCCTTAAGCCTCTCCCAATAGTAGCTCTTCCTGACTACATTGAGGGTCTCGCCATAGCCAGGATGTCCTAAGAAGGGGGAATCATGAGCTTCCCAAAGTATCTTCTGCTTGAGTGATTGGATTGTCAATATTCATAATCTTGTTCTATAGTAGACAAGTCCACTACTGATAGAGAATTCATGATACTTAGCCTATATCTTTTGGTCCTGATCCTTGATAGGGATCTCCCTTAGCATCTTTTGATAGGTTGGATCATGACATGCTTCTTCCCTAGCTAGCTCAAGTATTGGGTTGTTTGGCATGGATACCTTTGTATTAGCTAGAGAACTAGTTGTTGATGGATTTTGTAAGATTAGAGAATTAAGGAATGCCTTGAGATTGAGTGCATCGGCAACTACATTATCCCTTCCATGCCTTCAATCCATCGTCGTTGCCTCATGTTGAGCTCATTCTGGGTAAAGATCCACTTGAGACTTTTATGATCCGTCACTAGAGTAAACTTGTTACCCAACAGGTAGTGTCTCCAAAGCTTTAGAGCGTGGATGGCAGCTAACAGTTCTAGATCATGGGTAGCATAATTCTTCTCATGGCTCTTCAGTTTTCTTGAAGAGTATGCTATAGGATGACCTTCTTGCATAAGCACACATCCTAAGGCAAGTGTGTTAGCATCAACTACTACTTCAAACTCCTTACTGAGGTCGGGAAGTTTCAGGATAGGTGTTGATACAAAACTTTGCTTTAATCTATCAAAGCTAGATTGTTCGGCAGTTGACCATGCAAAGGATGTTTGCTTCTTCAGTAGACCCATCAGAGGTGCTACAATCAAAGCATAGTTTTTTATGAAGACCCTATACCATCCTCTCAATCCAAGAAAACTGTGTATTTCTTTGACAGTTGTTGGTATTGGCCATTCTAGAACATCTTTGACTTTGGCCAGTGGATCCAGTGAGATTCCTTTTGCTGATACGATGAATCCCATATATTCAATCTGACGTTTGAAGAATGCACACTTCTTCATCTTAGCATAAAGCGTGTGTGCCCTCATTGTCTCAAGGACAATATGAAGTTGGGGTTCATGATATTCTTCCTGTTTGGAATAGACTAAGGTATCGTTGAAGAAGACGAGTACAAAGTCATCAAGATATGGCCTAAAGATATCATGCATTAACCTATTGAAGGTGGCAGGTGCATTCGTCAGCCCGAATGACATGATTAGGAACTCAAAGTATCCATATCTTGTGTTGAATGTTGTCTTTGGGATATCTTCTTCCTCGATCCTTATCTGATAGTATCTAGACCTGAGATCAATCTTGGAGAAGATCTTCGCACCTTGAAGACGGTTAAGAAGTTCATCTATTCTAGGAATAGGGTACTTGTTCTTAATCGTTGATTGATTCAATCCTCTATAATCAATACACAATTGAAGTGTTCCATCTTTCTTCTTATGGAACAACATTGGAGCTCCCCATAGTGAATTGCTAGGATGGATGTAGCCCTGATCTAACAGTTGCTTGAGTTGCTCCTTCAGCTCAATTGCTTCTGGGATGGACATTCTATAAGGTCTCTTTGTAATTGGCGCAGCTCTTGGCACTAGCTTGATCTCATGATCCACTTCTCTTTGAGGCGAAAATTCTGTCAGCTCTTCAGGAAATACGTTCGCATACTCCTCTAGCGATGAAGGTTCTTCACTAGACTTTTGCTTCTGATCTAGCTTATTAAGCTTAATCAAGTAGACAGGTAGTCCCTTTCTAACTCCCTTTACAATCTGAGATGCTTTGGATAATTGAATTTTTGGCTTTCTAGCCTCTCCTTGAGTTGTGACCAATTCCCCTTTAGATTTTTGAAAGGAAACTTGGCCCTTTCCACAATGAATGTGGGCATCATTAAGTTTAAGCCAATCCATTCCGAGCAAACACTCATGGATACCTAGGTTCATGCCCCTGAATTTGACCGAAGTTGACTTTCCTCCCAAAAGGAATTCCACCTTAGCAATAAGGGCGGTTCCTTGGAAAGGAGCTTGACGTTGTCCTCCGCCAAGCTTGGGACATTGCCTTTTGAAATGACCGGGCTCCTTGCAGTGGAAACAACGGAGATTGTGGCCATTACCTTGGGTAGGGACAAAGTTATTGACATTGTTGGTCCTTGCTTTCTTTCTTTGTCCCCGGTTTTGACCTTGAACTCTCTTCGCTTGGGGCCTATATGCTCCTCTGTTCTGATCATTATAAGACCAAGTCTTGTTACTTCTTGGCCTGGCCTGCACTTCCGGAATTATGGGCGCAGCTGGAATGAGTGCGTCCTGTAGATCTGTTGGGTGCATAGATTCGAGGCGAGTATTCACTGGTGGGTTTAAACCGGCACAAAATTTTGACACCTGTTGTATCATATCCATTTGTGGAGCATGCTTCAGAAGTGAGACAAATTTTGAGTAGTATGCGTTAAGAGTCAGACCTAGTTGTTTTAGCTCGTAGAACTCATTCATTTTCTACGTGCGATATGTAGGTGGCAAGTATCTTCCTTGCACAGCTTTTTTCAGCTTTTCCCAGGTGATGGATCCTTCCAAGATTCCTTGATCTATGCACCATTGCTTCCACCAAAGCCTGGATTTTCCGGTGAGCTTCAGCTTGGCGAGCATTGCCTGGTTGGCGGGTGTAGTACCGGCTGTTTCAAAGTAATCTTCCATGAAATCTATCCAAATCTCAGCATTACCTTGGATAGTCCTTCCTTTCCCGTCAAATTATGGCGGCTTGATCTGCTTGAGAAGAAACTTCTTCTCCTGAATCACGGCCATACTTGATGTAGGGGTCGGACTAGGAATCTATACCCTAGGGTTGTGCCTGGGTAGAGGATTCTTAACGTTAACAACTCGCTAATCGTTATGAATATATTTTTATACCCAATTCAGCTTTCAACCAAGAAACCTAGCCACTTAACTTTTTATCAATTCTCATAGACAAGACAAACATTGATAAAAAGAAGTCTTATTTCATTCATATGGGCATAGCCCTTTCGGAGTACAATATTTCTTGGGATAGTAGAGCAACTAGTACATTAGTTCGGGGAGGACAATGTTGTGTTACATTTAGCTAAGGGAATTGGATAATAGTATGGATTTGGGTCATGGATCTTCAGGAACCGATAAGTCATCAGAAGATTAGGGTATCCTTTCCTTTGGTACCCATTCTTCTTGTAGCATCCCAACACCTTGATCTTGTCGGCGGGGATTATGTGGGTCACTTCCTTGTATACATATGAGTTCAGGTCGACCCTTCGACCTTCGACATGTAAAGTTGTGTTTACATGAGCCTCAACAAAAATGAACAGCTTCATGATCTTCAGGTCCTCCAACCACTTGATTCTCTTTAGGTTGGTTCAAAGGTATGCAAACCGGTGGGCAGCTATATAATAGATTCCTGAATCACCCGTCCATCTCTGTTCCACATACAGAGGCAATGGATTATAAATGCGGTCTAGGATGTTCATCATATCGATCCTTCATCGATAATTTGAGGAATGCATCGCGATCATAAACATGAATTGGAACACTAAGAATCTGTTCCATGCTTCATAATTTTGCAAGACAGCATCGAAAGTAAGGAAATGTTCTTAGCAGCAACATTTGCTTTACTTTTTCTTATTAAGTTCTCTTATAAAGACAGATCCTTCCTTGGAATCTGATACCAACTGTAACGTGTCCACCTATTCCCTTTCAGGACACGTCTTAGCAGTCCATCGGAAAGAGAGTCTAGAAGGCTCCACCCAGCACTCCCATGGAATGTTACGGGGTTTGCAATCTAGGACTTCTCGAGTCTACCACATAGCGGAAGTATTCCGGCCGTTCCCACTTAGGACCGACTTGAATCAGGGTTTCCCCTAATGGTCACTTTCCTAAACGGTAGCTAGCTTCGAACCCCAGGTGAACTACTTTACACAGAAATGCTAGGGTCGAAGTGGATTCGTGCTGCACTTGGTTCAAGGAGAATGGGAAACGAGACGGATGCAAGGCTCAACCTCTCTGCCCATAAGGCATAGTCCCATTTCGTTCCCCTAAAACAGCATAAATTGGGATTTTGATAACCTAAACCCTAGGTTAGCGCCCTTGCTATTCATGTCCCTTGAGAAGAGTTCCTTTTTGTCCATTCTGATTGAGAAAAGTTCTCGGCCAACCGGGACCACCCATCCGTAGGACGGACCCATGGCCACATCCACCGCACTTTCCTCAAGATTGCTTTAGTTGTCTAATTACCTACCACGTTTAGTTGGACATGCATCAAGCAGCTTCCTTAATTAGCCCGTTAGCTCGGGAGGCTCACTATATATATATTCTATATATAACATGCGTTCATGGCCTATTTATAAATATCCTAATCTGTGAATTTTTCTTGAATAAAACACAAACCTTTTCTATTCAATTTGTAGGTAAACCCTTTATATGGCACCCTTCTGTATGTAAAAAATGTATAAAAATTGTGTTTTAAAAACCCCTTATTTTGAACTCACGTTATATATACATATATTCATGAGTAACCCCCCCTGTGCCTGTTAGACACTGGTTTTCATGTAATCTTAGCACTTGACATAGAAAAATAGTCTCAAACAAGTTCCTTTGAAACAAGTTATCTTATTTATCTTTGGAATACATCCATAAAGTCTAGTCCACAGGCTAATCCATAATCCGTCCCAAGGTTATCCATAATCTGCCTGAAGGCTATCCAGCAATCCATATGGATTACTAATCCAAGATTCTGCTCACTGACTAGTATGCGGGTCTTGAGATCTAATCCCCCGAGTCACGTTGGCATCTTGTGCAGGGCCCAAAAGGCAAGGGATTTACAGCCAGAGCCCCCCTGGCACCCAAGTGTCCTCCTGCTCCAAGTAGCATCCAATGGAGATACCTCAGGCGGCGTCGGTCCAGTTTTTCGGCGCGGCTAACAACCCCCTTAGTTAGGGTCAGGCAGACAGTCGGGGGAAATTGAAGCTACCTCTCCCTTTAGGCCTTCAACCTGAAGCATTAAATATATTTCCATCCTTTAGTTCCTTGAGCAAATAATGCAAACAGTGCTCCTAAACTATTACAAGCACAATCAATTCCAGTGGTTGTTTATTTGGCCAACTACTAAGGAGTGAATCCTTCTCTCCGAATGCATCCAGCATATTCGATCCGCGATCAATTGCAACTTGGCAAGATCCCCAAGGGTTTGTTTGTTCTCCCTTTTGTCCTTGGGTTAGGGCCATACCCCGTTAACCCAACTAAACCAATACCTTAGGTTTTATTAATAGTAAATCTTGGCGACCATGTTGCTTTAAATTGATTGATCCTTAGCTTCTAGGCAAATACCTAACTTTCCTTATCCTTGCAGTTTTTCCCCAAGAAAGGTGATGTAGCAAGATGACTACTCATCCTCTTGCACATTAAACTAGCGCAAGAACCTGCCAACCTTATTCCAAGGAATGGAAAAACTCTCTTGTGATCAAACCACAATGTAGAGATTGAGAGAGATAGAGACAAAGTAAAGAGCAAGCATGCTCTCTTCTTCTTTCATTCATTATCTCATGACCACACACATAGCATAAGTGTATACAATAGTACTGAGGTCTGTAGGACCATTCACACTAGGTCTAAGACCACCGAATTATTTAATGTCCACATTTGCTGATACGGCTGGACATAGCTAATGTCGGTCATACATACTAATAGGAGAATAATATGAGCTTGATATTCTAAAAATAATATGAGCTTGATATTCTAACACTCCCCCTCAAGCTCAAATCATCTAATGAATTCCAAGTAGTTGTCTAAAACTACTAAAATTATCTTTACCCAAAGACTTGGTAAAGATATCTGCAACATGTTCATCAGTCTTCACATGCATAAGATCTATTCTCCCTGCAAGAACCATCTCTCTGATAAAATGGTAGTGTAAGTCTATGTTTTTTGTCCTGGCATGGTATACTCCATTCGTTGCTAGGAGTACACTACTGAGATTGTCACATAATAAGATCACTGGAGCATCCACCCAAATATCCAAATCAGTCATAAGCTTGAGCAGCCATGAAATCTCACATGCTGCCAATGCAACACCCTTGTACTCTGCCTCAGTACTAGACAATGCAACCGTTGGTTGCTTCTTGCTGCTCGAGCTGATCATGCCACATCCAAAGCCAAAAACATAACCACTCGTAGATCTGCGATCATATGAGCATCCTACCCAATCCGCATTTGTGTATCCAACCAGTTTCAAGGGCTTATCTCTCATATAGAACTTCCCATAATCTACAGTGGACTTAACATATCTCATACTCTGCCTAACAACAACCAAATGTGGCTTCTTGGGCTTTTGCATAAACTGACTTATGAGCCCAAATGCATAACTTAAATCTGGCCTAGTGATGGCCAAGTAGATCAGACTTCCAACCATCTGCCTGTACATAGTCACATCCTAAATTTCAGCTCAACTGCTAATGTCCAACTTGACATTCTGATCAAGGGGTGTATCCAATGGTTTGTATTCAACCATGCCATACTTTTTCAGCATTTCCATGGCATAATGTTTCTGCATCAGTCATAAACCATTTTCATCCTTGATTACCTCAATACCCAAAAAGTACTTCAATTCACCTAGATCTTTCATGTCAAATTTAGATTTCAGCATCTTCATTACATGTTGTATGCCCAAGTCATCATTACCAATGATTATCAAATCATCAACATATATGACCAACACTACCAAGCCACTGTGAGTTTTCTTTGTAAATAGGCTATGATCAGCCCAGCAACAGTAAATCCCAACCTCTACAAGTAGTTAGTGATCCTAGCATGCCAAGCTCTCGGAGCCTGCTTCAGCCCGTACAATGCCTTTTTCAGCTTGCATACATAATGCTGAAAATCAGAGTGAACATACCCTTCTGGTTGAACCATATAGACATCCTCTGCTAAGTTACCATTAAGAAAGGCAATCTTCACATCCATCTGTTGTAATTTCCAGCCTCTAGCAGCAGCCAAAGCAATCACAGTGGGTATGGTTGCTATCTTGGCAACGAGGTTGAATGTTTCCTCATAATCAAGTCCATACTGTTGGGCATACCCCTTAGCAACTAGCTTGGCTTTGTACCTTTCCACACTACCATCCGACTTGCATTTGATTTTGTAGACCCATTTGTAGCCAATGGTCTTTTTTTCTTCAGGCAATGGCACCAGATCCCATGTCTTATTTTCAGCCAAGGCATTCATTTCTTCATTCATGGCTGCACACCAGTTCTCATCTTCCATTGCTTCAGCATATGTACCTGGCTCTTTGATCTCCATCACTTTTGTCATGTAAACATAATGCTTTGTAGTGTAGCCACTATATGCCAACCTGTCAATAGGGTATCTAACCCTCTATGAGCATCTAGGCTGTGGTGCACTGCTCGATTCCCCTCTCTCATGAGGCGGAATGTACCTACTCTACCTTGCGCCAGGCGTATAGACAGTCGAAATACCAAGTTCACTGTCTAAAGTGTCAGCACACACATATCCAGAAGTCATTCTACCAAGTGTCATCATCCCAGATACATCCTCAGTAACTTTCTCTTTTCCTGCACTATCCACAACATCATATCTCCCCCTCACTGACATACTGGTGTCAGTGGACGGTGAGCTCCTCTATCTCCCTGTCCATGGGGATACTGTCTGACTACTAGGTCCTGTCATAGCAGTGCTCTGCTACATATCAACTGTAGATACATGAGTAGAAGGCATATCTGATGACACTGTAGTAGCTGGTGATACATACCAAGAACCCATCTCATAAAAAATAACATCCTTGCTCACCAAGGTCTCCCTGGTAGAGAGATCATAGCATTTATATGCCTTCTTCTCCTACGAATATCCAATGAAAACACACTTATGCGCTTTTGGATCCAGCTTCTTTCTTTTTTTATCTGGAATATGCACAAAAGCAAGACAGCAAAAGACTTTCATGTGACTTACACCCAGCTTATAGCCATATAGCTTCTCAAACAGTGTCATCTCATGAAGACCTGCAGTGGGAGTCCGATTCAAGCTATACATGGCTGCCATAATAGCCTCAGCCCAATAATAGAGTGGCATCTTCTTCTCATTCATCATGGCATGAGTAGCTTCCATCAAGACCCTGTTCTTTCTTTCAGCTACCCCATTCTGCTGAGGAGTATAGCTGCAGGTAAGCTACCTACATATGCCATTTTTAGCCAGAAAGTTGTCAAATTCATTTGACACATACTCCCCATCGCTATCTCATTTCAAGCAAGAGATATAGCAATCAAATTCCTTTTCAACCTACTTTTTAAACTGCTGAAAAATAGCAAACACCTCATCCTTTGTCTGCAGAATGTAAACCCAAGTATAGCGACTGTAATCATCAATGAATGTCACATAATACTTTGATCCTCCCATGGATGCATTATGGAGGGCTGGCCCCCAAACATCAAAGTGCACTAACTACAAGAGATGTGTACTCTGCCTTACATGCCTAACAAATGGCAACCTTGACTGCTTATCAAACTAGCAAACATCGCATACATGACCAATATCTGTATATTGTACTTGGGTAAATCTGTAACAAGTTGTTTTTTCTGCATAATTTGCAGCCTTTTTTCGTTTGGCCACGAGCTATCAGCTTGCATCCATTTCCAAACTCTTCAATAAAACAACCATGCTTGTTGGATCTAACCTGCAAGTTCTGCTCCGTCATCTGACCAACAGACAGTAAGTTCTTCGTAATCAAAGGAACATGCAATACATCATGCAAATTTTTCTTTGTGCCATCATGAACCACAAGAGGCACTTTGCCTTTATGCTCAATGCTATGCTGCGTGTCATCACCTGTACAGACATAGCCATGTTTTTCAACCACCATATCGGTGAACCAATCACCGTGATGAGTCATGTGATTTGATGACCCTAAATCAATGTACCAAACTGCATCATCAATGCACTTTTCAGCAACTCTGGCTTTTACATACTGCATGCAAACAATCTATCTCCTGAAGTATCATCTACCTGACTAGACGTAGCAAAATGTCCATGGTTTGCCTTTCTGATTGCCCTACTTCTTCCAGCAGTCCTTGGCAATATGCCCATACTTCCTACAGTAATGAAAATCCTTATCCTTGTTCAGATTGTCAGATGGACACTGCTATTGCTAGGAGCCTCTACCTCTAGGGCTAGATCTCCCCTTGTCTCTAAAGTTTCCACCACCTCTTGCGTTCGATACATGCCAGTTGTTATTGCCATAGGATACATTTTGTTAGCCTCCTCCTCCAGATCCATAGCCTCTACCATGGTTTCCATGGCCGTGTTGATTGGAATAGAAAATTGCATCCTTGTTTTTAGAACTGCTAGATCCTATAACCAAGCCAATCTTAACCTCTTCTTGAATAAGCAATGCAACCAGCTCATTGAAATCAGGCATTTCAGTCCGCATAGACACAGAAGTGTCAAAAGACTTATACTCAGGCCCCAAGCCATTCAAAGTCACAGCAACCATGTCTTCATCTTCAACCTGTGAACCAACGGATGCCAACTGATCCCCAATGGTCTTAACCTCTGTGACATAATCTTGTATGGATCTGCTCTTCCTCTCCATGTTGTTGAACTTTTGCTTTAACTATATCTTCCTGGCACTTGTGGTTGTGCCATAATACTTGACCAAAATGTCCCATGCATTCTTAGGAGAGGTGCAATTCATTATCTGCATTACCATGGCATTTGAGATACATAAAGAAAGTCAGTGCAAGACTCTACTAGCTCTTTTTGTCCAAGCTCGGTGTAATCATCTCTGATAAGCCGTAGGTCGATCTGGGAGCTGAGATTCAACTTGTGCTCTAGTCACCAACTCCCAATAGTCTTTTCCTATTAAGAAGTTCTCCATGCGGAACTTTCATATGGCATAATTGTTACTGTCAAGCTTTTCCCCTACTATCTGGGTTATGTTGTCAGTCCTCTCTGCATTAGCCATGTCGTATGCTTTGTCTGACTACCTGCAAGCCAACAAGTGTCCCTAACTCACTGGAGTTTCTTGACTGTTTTTCGCAGTTTTATGCAACAAATTTATTGTCAAAACCAGGGTATTTCAGCCCTTTTACTGCTCAAAAACATCCACCAACATGTGGTCCCACCTGTAGATACATTTGTCAATACATATGCTATGTAGTTGCTTCAAGTCTGTAACATGCAGCCTTACTGTCAGGGTTCATACATGCAATCTAAAAACTGTAAACTATTAGTGTGACCAACAGCTTATTCAAAGTAAAAATGAGTCATATACATGTCATACATGTCCCAAACCTTCATAGACATCTGCTAGTACATGTATCAGTCCTGAAATGCTCAATAAAGCCTAGTCTATCTAGCTCCAAAACAGCCTCAAATCATGTCATACATTCACTTTGAGGTGTTAGGTTTAATACATGAGCATTCGGGTAACCATAGACATCCTATCTTCACAAATCCAAGTCATAGATTGCATTCACAGTTAGCAACCAGCCAAGACAATGTCGCTACATTAATTTCCAGGTCTAGATTTCAATTTTTAAGAGCCTTGAATGCTTAATTTAATCCTTAACACATTCAACATCCATATCCCATACATACATCTCTATGAAGCTAACAGAAGGCATGTATTTCTTCAAAGCCAATGAGTATATATTGATGACAGTTTATGATAGTTTTCAACCTGTCATAAACTCATAGATCTCAAATAATTCTAGCTCCAATGCATGACATCAAGTCTATATGTCTTCCTGGCATATACATGTGCTTCAATGATGCTTCTGGGCATGTTTGAATGCTCCTATCTCATGTTAGAGATGCATACCTGCTGTATGTTACTTGTATATAACAGTCCATTATTTATTCTAAATCTATGATTAGTCCTTCAAGCTCATTAATGAGTCCATGATCACGTACTGCCATATCCAAAACTTCGATGACCTTCTAAAGAGCATAGACAAGCTGTGTGTCAATCTATGGATGATGGAGATGATGATTTGCAGACAGTGATGATGATGAGAACTCAAATGTGCTCAAGGATGCCCCCAAAGAGTCCCAGACAAGTCTTCACCACTACCATGAAGCATAGAATCTCACATGAACAAATGCATACATTGGAGAAACAATGGCAGCCTATTTGATCTTTGAGAAACCCAGATCTTCAAATCCTGCAAGTCTTCTTGACTTCCTCCTGCTCTAGAGAGCCCGCCTAGCATGGCTCTGATACCATGTAGAGATTGAGAGAGACAAAGATAGAGTAAAGAGCAAGCATGCTCTCTTCTTCTTTCATTCATTAGCACATGCAAAGGTGAATGATCCTAAAGTGCTCAAACATAATTTTAAATCAAAAACACACGTGGTGCACAACCAGGCTTTACAATGCATTTACTACCCCGTTGCGACGATGAAAGGATAGCACCAAGACAAGACTCGTGCTACTATCCTCTTAATTAACATACCACGAACTCTATGACATGATATGCATCAGAAAATCAGTAACAATCTGTCAAGATTGTGGGAGAGAAGGAAGGAGTCTCACTTGTAGCTTTCTTGCTTGCACAATGGGGGAAGACACACAAGGGTGGAGGCTGAAAACAGTTTTCCTCTTCTTAGTTGTGTAAGCCAAAAAGAACTCTAGTACAAAGAAATAGAAGAACCCTCTATATGGGTCTCAAACCAAACTCAACTAACTAAGGTGGCATACTAACTGAGCCACGAACTAGAGTAGATAAGGATAGCTATCATGTAGCTATTATTCATGGGCGGTGTACCAACCGCGTCTGCAACTGACAAGTCGGTGACATAAATACACAACGGTCACCCTGGCGTATCACGAGTGGAGCTCGATATCTCAACACTCCCCCTCGAGCTCAATCCCAATTCCTGCACACCAAGCAGGTCTCTGAACTTGCGCAGCTTCTCTGCGCCCAATGCCTTCGTAAATATGTCAGCTACCTGATCCTCTGTGCTGACATAAACTAGATCAATAAGACCTAGTAAAACCCTCTCTCGCACATAGTGATAATGCACTTCAATGTGCTTTGTTCTAGCATGATAGACTGGGTTATTTGCCAAGTGTATACTACTCATGTTGTCACAATAAATGACAACTGGCCCATCTGTAGACTGATGCATATCATAAAGTAGCTTATGCAACCAAGCTACCTCACATGCAGCCATTGCTGCACCCCTGTACTCAGCCTCTGTGCTCGACAAGGCAACTGTAGGCTGTTTCTTGCTGCTCCAAGTGACTGCAGCACTCCCAAAAGAGAACACATATCCACTGGTAGATCGTCTATCAGAAATGCTACCAGCCCAATCAGCATCAGTGTATCCATGCAACTGTATCTGAACCCCAGTCTCATAAAATAGTCCATACTGCAATGTGGACTTCACATACCTGAGTATGCGTCTAGCCGCATCCAAATGCGATTTCCTTGGAGCCTGCATAAACTGACTTACCAATCCAACAGCATAGCTCAAATCTGGCCTGGTAATAGTCATATAAATCAAGCTTCCTACTATGCATCTGTACATAGTAGGGTCTTCCAGAAGCTCACCTGCATCTGCGCTCAGCTTCACATTCTGCTCCAAAGGAACTGAAATAGGCTTACAGCCTGTCATCCCATATTTGGACAGCATGTCCAATCCATACTGCCTCTGTAAGAGTTGTATCCCACTTGGTGATCTAATCACCTCAATGCCCAAGAAATAACGCAGCTCTCCCAAATCCTTCATCTCAAACTTCTGCTTCAATAGCATTTTCACATGAAGGATATCTTCATCACTGTCACCTGTCATAATCAAATCATCAACATAAATGACAAGTAGCATAATACCTTTCTCTGTTTTTCTCACATAAAGTGAGAAATCTGCCTTGAAAATCTGAAAGCCAATAGTGACAAGATACTGTCCTATCTTGTCAGACCATGCTCTAGGTGCTTGCTTCAAGCCATACAAGGCTTTCTTCAACCTGCAAACAAACTCAGGATGAACAGCATGCACATAACCTGGTGGCTGCTCCATATAGACCTCTTCTTGCAAGTCACCATGCAAGAAGGCATTCTTTACATCCATTTGATGTAAAGACCATTCCTTTGATGCAGCCATAGCAATGACTACTCTTACGGTTGCCATCCTTGCAACCGGACTGAATGTTTCTTCATAGTCAATGCCATATGTTTGTGCATACCCCTTGACCACTAATCTTGCCTTGTATCTGTTCACAGAACCATCTGCATTGTGCTTCACCTTATAAACCCACTTACAGCCAATTGCATTTTTACCTTTAGGCAAAGGTACCAATTCCCATGTAGCATTTACTTCCAAGGCATCCATTTCTTCATCCATAGCTTTCTCCCATTTTTCTTTTCCCATGGCTTGCTCAAAAGAAGTGGGTTCTGGTTCCTGTATCACCTTGACCATATATGCATAGTGAATGGCTGTAAATCCATCATATTTCAGCCTATCCACAGGATACCTAACTCTGGTAGACCTGCGCAAAGTGGGTTCACTCCCAGGTGCTCTCAAAACATCCCTGGTCTTCCTTACTCCAGGTGTAACAATAGAAGGAATACCCAACTCATCATCAATGCTCTGTTCTGAGCCACTGGATTCACCATCCAAATAAGAGTGACCTGCATTCACATCAAACATGGGCTGATCAACCTTCTCTTTTCCTTTTCGTGATACCTGCATACCACTATCTGCATTGCTTTGAGGAAATTCTCCTGATCTCAATCTGCCTGTCCATGGCGAAGAATGTGAACCACTGCTAGAGGACGCTCCAGGTCCACTAATATTTTGTGGCTGCTGCTGTGAATTCTGTGCAGCATTACCATTTTGTGCATCTACATCATCAATCACATTTACTGGTTTATACCAGCTACTCATCTCATCAAAAACAACATCTCTGCTCACTGTAAACTTACGAGTAGAAGGGTTATAGCATCTATACCCTTTTTGCTGCAGAGAGTAACCAATAAAGATGCACTTCTCAGCTTTTGGATCCAACTTGGATCTCAGCTCATCTGGCACATGTACATAGGCAATGCAACCAAAAATTTTCAAATGAGAAATATCTGGTTTCCTACCAGTATACCTCTCCTCTGGAGTCATTCCATGTATTGCTGCAGTGGGAGTCCTGTTCATTATGTAGACTGCTGTAGCAACTGCTTCAGCCCAATAAAAATCTGGCAAGTCTTTTTCATTGAGCATGGCACGAGATACCTCTCCAATATGTCTGTTTTTTCTTTCTGCAATTCCATTTTGCTGTGGGGTATGACTGCATGAATATTGCTGCTTTATGCCATGCTCCTGCAGGAACCTTGCAAACTCATTTGAGAGGTACTCTCCCCCTCCATCTGACCTTAGGCATTTTATTTGCAGACCTGTTTCTTTTTCA
Organism: Lygodium microphyllum; assembly: GCF_053477565.2. Taxonomy (NCBI): domain Eukaryota; kingdom Viridiplantae; phylum Streptophyta; class Polypodiopsida; order Schizaeales; family Lygodiaceae; genus Lygodium; species Lygodium microphyllum. The sequence goes on from NC_141143.1 coordinate 10,394,471, forward strand.
GCCATAGCTTTAAGGGTTTTGAAATGCCCAAAAACTTCACTTTTCTTTTTCATAAAATACGCCCAAACTTTTCTGCTATAGTCATCAATAAAAGTGATAAAATAATGACAGCCTCCAAGAGATGCAGCTTTAGTAGTCCACACATCAGAGTGGATTAATTCCAATGGCTTCTTACTCTCTTGAACATGTCTAGGAAATGGTTTCCTTGCCTGTTTTCCAAATTGACAGGCTTCACATACCTTATGCATTTCTGCAACCTTGAACTTAGGCAATCCTGCAACAATGTTTTGGGCCTGCATTGATTTAAGTCGCTGTATATTAACATGACCAATGCGTTTATGCCAGATATCAATATCTGCAACTACACCGGTCCCATATGCAAACATTGCTGCACTCAATTCAGGCATGTCTGCATCCAATGTAAACATTCTGCCCTTCTTCTTTCCTTTTGCTATCAAGTGACCTTTATTTTTCATATCCTCAACAAAGCATCCATGAGGATTAAATCTGACCTGCAAGCCCTGCTCAACCATTTGACCAACAGAAACCAGATTCTTGGTGATATTCGGGACATGAAATACATCAGACAGGTATTTCTTTTTCCCATCCTGCATAGACAAGGGAATTTTTCCAATCTGCACAATAGGATGTGCAGTATCATCACCAGTCTCCACAAATCCTGGTTTTTCCATTTTCCTTGCATCCTCCATCCATTCTGCATGACCTGTCATGTGGTTTGATGCACCTGAGTCAACATACCATACATCGTTGCTTTCTTCTGCACTTGTCACAGAATTGTTCATGTGCTGCACCATAAACAGATGCTCATTTCTGTCATCACCCTGTCTACTAGAGGATGCATAATTTCCTTGTTGCAGTTTTCCATTCATGATGTCATTCTGCTTTTTATAGCAGTCTTTAGCCATATGACCCATTTTACCACAATAGTAGCATTCAACATTACTGTTTGCATTTTGGCCTCTTTGCCATCCACCACAACCTCTTTGGCTCCCCCTGCCTCTAGAGTTACCACGTCCTCCTCCATAGGACTGGTTTTCTTGAGTTTGTTGCATATTCTGATTTCTACCACGGCCTCCATATCGGCCTCCTCTACCTCTGCCTCTACCTCTTCCAGCATTTGAGTAGAAGACAGCTTCTTTTGAAGTTCCTCCTGAAGAAGATGCACCACCATTTCTTTGCTCCTCAGAAATTAGAAGAGCAATCAGCTCCTCAAAATCAGGAAATCTTTCACGAACTGAAATGGATGTCCGAAACTGTGCATAATCCTTTCCTAGACCATTCAAGGTCACAGAAACTAAATCATCATCTTCCACTGGTGACCCAATGGAAGCAAGTGCATCTGCAATCTTCTTCACCTTCATGTGGTAGTCATTGATGCTCATATTTTCTCTTTTCACATTGTGCAACTCTTGCTTGAGCTGCATTTTCCTGGCCTGCGTATTTGTGCTATACATCTTTGACAGAGTATCCCACGCCTCCTTTGGCGTACTTGCATCCTGAATATGCACAATCATAGAGTCTGAAATGCTGATAGATAGCCAATACATAACTTTCCTGGCTCTCTCATGCCATGCTTTGAATGCCTGCATTTGCTGTTGATTGGGAACATCAGGAAGAACTGGTTCTTCTTCATTTCCTGCAACAAATTCCCAATATCCTTTTCCCATAAGGAAATTCGTCATTCTAAACTTCCATGCCTGGAAGTTGTTCTTGTCAAGCTTTTCAGTGACAATCTGTGAAAGAGAATCAGACGCCATTACAGAATACTGCCCTCTTGCTTCACCGCGAAGGGCGTCTCAACCTGAGACAATGCACTCCTGCAATTTTCGGCTGTGCTACCTGCAGAGATCTGCTCCCAAAACAGAAAATGAAAGCAACACTGCTCCTCTTACCAGAACACCGCGAGCTTGGCTTGCTTTCTTGAGCTCCTTACCACGAACAAGGCTCTGATACCATGTCAAGATTGTGGGAGAGAAGGAAGGAGTCTCACTTGTAGCTTTCTTGCTTGCACAATGGGGGAAGACACACAAGGGTGGAGGCTGAAAACAGTTTTCCTCTTCTTAGTTGTGTAAGCCAAAAAGAACTCTAGTACAAAGAAATAGAAGAACCCTCTATATGGGTCTCAAACCAAACTCAACTAACTAAGGTGGCATACTAACTAAGCCACGAACTAGAGTAGATAAGGATAGCTATCATGTAGCTATTATTCATGGGCGGTGTACCAACCGCGTCTGCAACTGACAAGTCAGTGACATAAATACACAACGGTCACCCTGGCGTATCACGAGTGGAGCTCGATATCTCAACACAATCATCACACAAATCACACCATTCAAACATCCCAACCCCCTATGTTTAGGTATTGCTTTCGTTGCATAGGTCTAGAGGTTCATTGTGTCATGTTCTAATGTGTAAAAAGCAGTAAATCACAAACTTTGACAAGGAGATAGGGCAAACTGAGGCCAAACCTCATGCTTTTCCACTACCATACATCCACAAACAATTATCATATTTTTCCTTATTTTTTCAAGACGTATTTCTATTTTTCCCCTTATTTTGCCCATTTTCTTGATTTATTTGGAGATAAAATATACTATTTTCTGGTTTTTCTTATTCCAATCACTTCATCATACTAACATCTAGTTTATCTTCCATTTTCCCCCCATGGGAACATATTTTGCCCACCCGAAACGGGAAAGCTAGCATTTTACCGCTTAAAACCTGCATTTCGGGTTTACGGGAATTAAATAGAGCATGTAAATCATTGCAAAACCCAAATTTTCTGATGAACAGCAATTAATCATGGTGAAAGAAGCACTCAAACAAATTTTCATCCAATAAGAACATAATTATCATCATAAACTATAAAAAATCCTTCATTTTTCTTCATAAAAATGGTCATACCGTGTTTTTACGTAACCCGAGATGCCTTGAATGCATGCATAACCAGCAGATGGAGCCTCCATTGCTCTCAATCCAATGCTGCACTTCAATCTTCAGCATCTCCATCAATATCCATCACCATTTCCTTCATTCTTCCACTCGGATTCCTTCTTTAACATGGTACACATTAACAGCCCATAGAGAAGAGAGAGAGGGAGGAGAGAGAAATACTAGAATCTATTCTCTTCATCCACACAGCGATTCCTCATGCAAAGACCACTGAAATGCTCAACCAAGAGGGAGAGATTGAGGGGTAATGTCTGTCAGATGGGTTGCATTCAACCTCCATGCTTCATCATGATGGGAGGAGGTGCATTTTTTGGCGCCATCAGACGCCCTTCTTCTCCACGCTATCACTTTTTTTTTTTCATGCCTCTTGATCCAAAAATTGAAGGGGGCTTAAAATCCCCAAAGGGCAACTCCCCTTTTGGTCCTCAAAGTTTTCCACCACTTCATATCCTGCCCATTTGTTGGCCTTTTTCCCCTCCGGACTCCGATTCGAGCTCTGAAAAATCCTGCGCGTCTGGCTTGACATCCTGCACTGACTGCTAACTCCCGACATCCCAAATTACAGTCAAAATATAAAAAATCCACAAGTGTCACTTGGGTGCCTTTTAAAAGCCGTCTTTCACTTAGTGCTTAAAATCGTCCTAGCTGCAACCGCCACCTTCGATGTCGAATATTTTTCCCTTAAATTCTAGATTTTTTGGCAAATTTTAGGCACATCCTGAGATCAAAACTCCACTCTCAGGTTTCGACTTGGCAACAATTGCGAAACTAGGCCCAGTCCTTAACGTGCTAAACCCTAGTTAGCACGTGGGGTATTTATCGTATCAATTGAACCATCCTATGCAAATCCCTTGTGGGTTAGGTGATTTAGATAATTCGATCTACTTGTCTTGCGACAAGGACGAACCATTCCTAGAGATGTTAACTTGATCTAAAGGAGAAAGCTAGTTGCAACATGTCACAATTCACGTAAACACGTGATTCATTGCTTCTATGTACCACTAAATTCGCAAAAACCCTAGCTTTTCTTGTTAAAATCAAATCGCATGATAAATTGCAGAATAACTTCCATTGAACCTACTAGGACTTACATTCAAGAATCATGCCCACAATTCTTTTTCTAAGCTTTTAAAATTTCATGCTTGAATAAACCATGCAGCCTTTCCCTAAATGCAACTCTTGATGGATGAATTTTTGGTGCACGACAAATGTGCAACATGCAATTTTTTCCTAACTACCACGTAGTTAAATGAAATTCATGCCAATTAAAGCTAGAGTTAACCTATTCCATGCAAGCTCATAGAATCATTTCCATGCTCTGCTATTTCCTACGACTAATAACGACTTTCCCTAATGAACCATTACAATGAAGATTTGCCTAAAAATGCGACATGCGCTTAATCTTTCCATGTCTAGTGTAAGGTGCACTTAACAATACAACGTTATAATGATAGGCAACAATTGTTCTAGGCTTGTCACTTTGAAATGCACAGAAGACCAACTTACTGATAAGGTCGTAAGATGCATAGACAATTACGTTCATCACATTGAAAATACCAATTTTCCCAATTGCATTTAACTAGTCTAGGTGAATTTGATCATGCATAGGTGCTTCCTAGTCCATGAATTTATCGTGCATAATGCATTACTTTTGTGTGGAATCAAAATAGTAAAAAAACCTGGATTTGTGGGCTCAGGGAGATGTCCACGTGAATGTTAAGAGAAGAATCTCCCGTAGGCACACCTTGCGACTTCTTGGGGGCCATCGTAGGCATGGTTACGAACTTCTGGGTTGCCTTTACCCTTACACGATTGGTGAATCTCCTCAGCCTTGGTAAGAAGCCTCAAGATCTTGCCCTTCTCCCTCGTACGTAGGAGATACCTTCATGGAACTTTGGATCTTTAAAAGGATGGGCTTGTGAGACTTGGGCTTATGGGATTTGGGTTTATGGGATTTGGGCGTATGGGATTTGGGCATATGGGATTGGAGCTTTACTTGGGGGGATGGGGATTTTACAAGCAAGCTTGCGGAAATGGAGCTTCACGAGAAGGCTTGTGGGAATGGTTCTTTACGAGCCTCTTTTAAATCCCGGGGTGGCTAGGAATGGACTTATGGATGGCTTGTGGGAATGGGGGTTTAAGAGAGCCCCCTTAGAAGCTTCTTAAAAGAAGCTTCGTGAGGTAAATGATTGGGGAGGAGCTTAAAATGTCTAATAACGGCATGGCAGGGGAAAATGGTGGCAACATGACTGCATCGGCAGTTGGGGACTAACTCGGCGCCCTCCATGACTGGCGGCGGCCGTTCACATAGTGCGGCGGCAGCTACTCGCTGGATGGCAGCCTCTAAGACTCTCTACTTCCACGTAGCCTTTTCGTCCCCCCCCCCCCCCTCCAAGGCTTGGGGGGGGGGGGGGGGTTTATAGCCCAAGGGGGGAGAGGGGAGCTCCACCACGTGGGCTGTGCATGCAGCCCACGACTCCCTCATGTAGTCCACCTCTCCCACCTAGTCCATCCCCTTCCCTCCAGCCCACATTGGCTAGGGGAAAGGGATAACCATAAACAAATTTGTATTTCATATTATCCATTTTGCCCCTCCCAAGAGGGTGTTTACCCACAGTTTGCGTATTTGAACCCCGGGCTTGATTTGCGAATGTGGAGGTCCCAATTTCACGTGTGCGGGTTACAGATTAAACTGCCGGCACTTACAATGTGGAAGATAACCTTGCACAGGGTTTACCTGGCATGCAGGGAGTCAAGTTCGGTAATATTTTGAGCGGGAATGTTACATCTTGGTTATCTGGGAGCTTTTCTAAATCAGTGATAGAAATAGAAAGATGATAAATTGACCAACTAGTTGTTAGGTAGAACCAACTTGCATTGTTTTAGGGGGCCGGAATGGGATTTTGCCTTATGGGTAGGAGGGTTGATGTATTGCACTCCCCTCCATCTCCCATTCTCTTTGAACCAAGTGCAATGGCAAGTCCACTTCAGATCAAGTGATCTTGCAAAAGTGAGAACATGAAATTTCTGATGCTAGCTGTTTGCTAGAAGACGAGTCTGACTTTAGGAACCCAAAAATTTAGGTCAATCCTAGTGGGCTCGACTGAAACGTTTTTGTTGCGATGAAGGCTTAGTGAGGTCTAAGTAACAAACCCCATGATGTTCCAAGGGAGCACTGGGCTGTGTCATTTGGAAAACCTATTGATGGACTACTAAAAGGTGTGCCTTGGAATGAGCCTCACGGAAACCTCACAACAAGTTTTTCTCATAATAGAAGCGCCGGGCCTAATGCTTTGGCCTCTCCTCTGTATATAAGTTTTTGGTTTCCCACACCTTGTGTTGTGCTTTTTGAAATGTTTAAATAATTTTCAATCATTTAAATCTTCTTTAAAGATTTAATAGCTTTTAACATTGTGAATGAGGAGCCTTTCAATTTTTTAAGCTTTTTATAAAGCCTTAGGAAAAAATGTTTCTTCTTAATCTCTTCTCTCCTGCCAACTGTGTTTGTTAATACCTCTAACTAATGCCCAAAATAATTTTGCTTTGTAATAATGATTTCAAAAAGCATTGTAGATTCAAAATGACACTCTCCTTTAGTGTTTGTTGTTTACATGATTGAAATATTCTTCTTCTACTTCCATTTCTGTTCCATTGGCTAGCTGTTCTTTCCACTCACTACGGCTTGACTAATGACATTCAAGCACACAGTAATGAAAATGTCATTGGCCACTCTAATCATTATTGTTTTTTTCAATGTAACTAAAGCTTGTTGGTCATCAGTGCGAAGTGTGACAAAGGGGTCTTGGGGAAAGACTAAGGCAACTGTATGCCATCATGAATTTGCTTGATAATAACCACACTGTATGGTTACTTTGAAAAACTAGCTGTAGCTTATTTTCCCCTGATCCAATAAGTAGATAGCATAGTTAATACTTTCTTGTAGTTGCTAATCGAAGCTCCGCAGCCACTCAAATAGAACATTCATTTGTAGGGCATTAGGTTCTCAAGAATGCATGGTTATGCAAAGAGTAAAGTTAAAGTCCATGAACCCTGTATAGCCCCCACCTCAGCAATGCCATTGTGATTATGTGGTCCACTAGCTGTTAAACCAAATAAAAGGTTGGGTTGACACTTGGATAGATCCGAGAGAGCAACTTAGCAAGATCCAATAATCCAACAATGATGCTTCCATTGTTGTCACTACCTTCTGAAAGCATCTCAAATGTGAGGAGCATGGATTTTTTTAAGATTGGATGGCTTCATCAAGTGATGTAGCTAAAACACAATTCTCATCACTGAATTGCAATTGCTTTATAGCATTGCTAATGGATTTTAGATCTTGCAAAGTAGAAATTCTTCTTCTTTCTTTCTTCAGTGATAGTGAACTGTCTTCAGGGACAAGCTTTTAGTATGGGCAATTGACCTTACTGTCACAAGTATGGCTGGAAGAAACTCTGTGACTACCTTCAATATGTGTGGTAGCTAGCTATTATAGACTTAACTTTTGAACAACCTTAAGTCTACCTCTCTAGATGGCTATTTAGGAAACTTGAAAAGCATAGAAGGTTCTATTTTAGTTGCATCTAACACCTTTGAAAGTTTCTACACCCATCATGCATCATCTTCATCTCTAGAATTCAAAATAGCTCCCATGTTTCCTTCTCTCATTAATTGACTTTTAACACTTGTTTGGTCCAACGAAGCCTTAACAAGAATGAATCCATTCTAAATTTTTTCATACAATGTGTCCTAGAGAATATGCTTTAAAAATGTATTTCATGCTCAATCAAAACGGAATTGAGAAAAGATGCAATGTCAAATCCATGCGATGCAATCAAATAGGCAATGCTACACTCAAAAAGATGGATGCATTGGAAAAAATAGTGCCTAGCCTATCTACATGTGCCCGTGTGTCATGCAAAATGAAAACATAATTCCTTGATTAAATTAAATCATTTATCCCACCTCTCATCTCTTAGCAATGAAATATTTTACTCTACTCCACCCTCCCAAAATCTCACAATCTCTCAATAAAATAATGGTCCTCACGATGCTGACCAAGAAAACAACCCATCTCACAATTGATGATGTCCCTCATGACCCTCAAACTCATGAAACCACCTTTCCCACTTGTTACAACTATATATATCATCTCTCACTTGACTTGGGTCTCACCTATATATACTAACTCTACATCAATATGAAACATTCTTTGGGAGCATGTCTTGTATATCTACTCTCTCTCTCTCTCTCTCTCTCTCTCTCTCTTAACACCACTCATGCAGAGGTTCCTAGTTTAGAACTCTTGTACATGCAAAAAATTGTTCATGCACAATGAAGGTGCTCTCTCAAGTATGTGTGCATCTCAAATTTACAACATGACATTGTAGTAGGTGTCATGCTGTGCTAGTCCTCAATGATGGTGCAAAACGTGCATCAACATAACCATGGCATGGAAGTAATTAATAAAATCAAGAGATGACCCTCGAGTGCAATGTATTTGAACAAGTGTAATGTGAAGCGCTCATGAGCCCATAATCCCTGTGATGTGCAAGAGTATTGACTAGAAAATATACATGTTTCATGATGTTTAGTAGCTACCAATAAACTCTAGCTCCAATCTGTTAAAAAAACTCCAATCTCAACCAAGGCTATCGAGTTTCCATACTAAAAAATCCAAGAAAAATGAGAAAAACATTTCCTAAACTAGACAAACACAAAAAATCCAACTACAAAACTACAAAATAAACAATTACGCAATCAACTAAGCTAACAAAAATCCAACCTACCTATAGTTTTTATAGGGGTTCTCAGTTTTCGTGAAAATGCTTGACAGCGTATTAGGGACTGAGTACTCCTTCTATATTCATTATTCTTTCCTTGTTCAATGTAGATTTCTTTGTTCTTTTCTTGTAATCTCTCTCTATTCCTTTGTATTTCTGTTCATGTTCCTTCTTGTTTTATATAACCTCAAAAAATCAAGAGGTGAAAATTAGATATTTAACTCTAGATAAGATCCATGAGGAGGCTATTATGCCTTTGACTATTCATGAGCCACATGGGGATGTTATGCCTTATGAGGGTTTGGTTTCTAGTTCACACAAAACGCATAAGCGTCATAGCTCATGAACTATTTGGAAAAACTATCAATGGTATTTTTCTTTATCCCATCACGATATGTATATGCCTTTCTTTTCATTGGTAGTCTCTTGAGTGAGTTATGTAACTAGTTAGAGTGCTATGAGCATCCTACTAGAGAGGCTCTACTCATCATTTCTCTATGTGGCTTATTTTGAAGTGCAAGGATTTGGTTAAGGAATAATGATGTCTTAGTAGATTTGTCTATGTTTTGATAAATCATTTGACATTAGAAGGGTTCAAGTCATGGCTATGCTAGCCATCCACCAAATTACACATTGTAGTTATCTTTCTTGTATTACCCTTAGCCTTTATCTTGGTTTGTTTAGTTCCTTTATGACAATAGACTTGCAAGGTCATGCGATATATGGGTATTGGAGGTTCTAATAGGTGTGGCCTAAAGAGGTTTTTTCTTTATCTCATTTATTGATCACACCTTGTTATATGATGGGATTTTGCTAATACAAATATATCATGATAGTTTGCACCATATTTTTGCTTCATTTCCATGTTTACTATAGTAGTATTCTTTGTCTTGTCTTCCTAATGCCATCATAAATGCTTTATGGTAGTTTCTCAATGTTCTATGGTGTTATCTTTGAGTTTTTATGCTTGTTTATTGAAGCAACAAAGTCATTTCCACAATACCTCCAACAATATGTTGTATTTCTTGATGCAACAAAGCAGCCTTGTTATGTTTTATGCATAGACTAGGGGTTTAACATAAACCATGCATGGAGAAGATGGTTAGCCCTGAATTATAGGATATGACATTGAAATATTGTCATAGCCCCCACAGATTGATCTTTATGCTCTTGGTTGGATACTTTGACAGATTTGCTACTTCTATGAGGATCCCTTTAATTACTTTGATATAACTAAAGTTATCTCTCTATCCTTGACAAAGATTAAACATCTATTGGATCGTTTTGGAGATCAAATGATGAATGTAGATTCATCAAAAAGTGTTTCACGTGATGATCTATAAATGACTATATTTGTCAATGCCATGGTATGAATGGTGGATTAGTTCTGCATCTTTTGAATGAAATGGAGCTAATTTTTATATGCATAAATTGGTATTGTATCAATATGATATCACATGACTTATAACTAATGTTACTTGATTATCCAATAACAAATATAATTTTTGAATCCTTCATATATTACAAAATATGATCTTTATTTTGTATGTATGCTTTTGAAATGATGCTACTATCTTTCTTGTAAACCAAGTTTTTCTTCAATGGGACTATATTCACTGGAATTTTTGTATGTAACTTGAAATTTTTAATTTTACTTTGATTTTCATGAGTTGTTTGATCAAATCTTGTGAGAATAAATACTCAAGCATGCTTTTAATGCTTTGAGGTTGAGTTAGTTACATGATTATAATTTTTAAGAGAAATCATTTTGAGATTCCATGTCCCTATATGGCTCAAAACAATTCACTTGGCTAATATTTTTTTCAAATATTTTGAAATTTATTGCATGCATTCTCTCATATTTTATATCATGGTATATGCTTAGTATTTTTAAGCCTTTTTGAGTTAATAAAGGTAAACCATCAGTAACTAACCTAGTGCATATACAAAGTAGTAATAATTGGATATTGATATTATATCATAGACTTAGAGTGATTATTGCAATATATTGAGTAAATATGACACTTAGAAATATTATATTTTCTCACATAATGAGCTCATGTTTTCATAATATCCTCTCAATGTTGAATGCAATCCTCACAATGGAATAATAGACTTGGTATCTAGGCTTCATGGGATATTTTCATGATCCTTAATGATATCAAAAAGATATCGGTCTTCTGATACTAAGAAAAGATGGATCCAAATCCACTTTTTCTCAAATTTATGAACAAATTGAGAGTGATAAGATTATAGGTGGATGTCTTGACTTCATCAAGGATAACAATGTTGTTAGAAACAACACAGATAGCGGTGGACTCTAGGTGACAATATTCAAGTTTATAGAAAGAGGAGTGCTAGCATCACAATGAACTTCCTTCTTCAAATAAGCAATAATATTTACAACAAGTTGAAGAGGAACAAAGTGGCACTCCAAGCAATGTCACATCCAAGCTGGGAAGTAAATTATTAAGTGTCCAAGCATTATTGAGACTTGGAAACAATAATAAAATAGAGTAAGACTGAACTTAAAAAATAAACAATCTCAAGGGATGACAGGTGTAAATTACATAGTGAAGATGTTAATGAAGAGCCTCAACTCCAAATTTGATCTAACGAATGCAACTCATTGTATTGGAAGGGCATAGTGGAAGGAGAGTGGAAGTGGAGAACGCCATAACATATATTTTGGAAAGTAGATGGCATGAAAGAAATTATCTTGTGTTTCAAGGGCTTAAAATGGTGGATATATGATATACAATAGTGGAGCAAGAATCAGGTGATAGGAAAAAAATATAATGTAGTGGAGAAATAATCAAATGATAGGAAATAAATTTAGGATATATAGTAATGGATCAAGAATCAAATGATAGGAAAGAATTATAGGCTTGAATAGAGAAGCTACATTCTTACATGGAGAAACATGAAGGTATTATTTCTCTTCTTTGTTTGAGTTTATATTTTTATTTTTTTCTCTTCTAAATATTAGATTGTGTGCTATATAATGCTCTTTAATATCAAACTTGTTACATAATACATTTGTTGGGATTTTGAGTTCATTGGCTACATTCCATTACTTCAAAGATAAAATCTTTGCTCGTGTAAGGTGAAAGGATAATGACACGTGGTTATATTTTGTAGTCTCCAAGGTTTGATTTATATACCATGTTTACTAAACACAAAGTCAATCTTGCACACAAAGGTATCTTTAAAGGAGGTGAAAAAATTCAAGACATTAGTTATAGGCTTGTGTGGATATCCTCAGAAGGAAATGATACACAATCCAAAAAGTAAACATATCTTAACAAGGTTCTATTCTCTACAAAGGTGGAAAGCCCAACTCAAGGTGATCCATTGAACTCTATAGAAATTACATGGTGTAGTGGTGGATAGGATCTTGGCAAGAAGTAGAGAACACAATAAATATGAAAGGAACAAAAAGTGCTTTAATTTTAAAGGAGCAAATACAAAGATGGCTCTATCCACCCATGCTCTTCCACCATGAAGCTTAGATGGTGATCTAGAGAGATAATACTAGGTGAAGAGCTTAAGGATAGCTGGAAGAACTCTAATTGGGTGAAAGATAAGCTGACAATAGTATTAGAGAGGTCTTCATTTTATAGCTTGGGAAGGTAGTTTAGTCAGTAGTCTGTCCTACTATATTATGAACCTTTCCTAGTTGGCCAAGTAATATTTCATTTACTAAACTCCAACATCCTACAACTTGATGCATTGTGTGTGGAGTTACTACCGGCATAACTACTCTATCTAACCCAAAGGCTATATCCATAAAGGTCGCCTTTTTGCCATCTAGTCACATAGACCTCATCTAATGTACAAGTCAAGACCCATTGGGCTCTACACATGTCATCTTCTCATAATGGGGGCCTTATAACTTAGAGCACCATGGATCATTGGTGGCAGCTTATGAGCGTGGGGTATTGAGCATATCTAACCCAACCCCCCCCCCCCCCCCCCCAATCTCCACCCACAAGTAAACTACATTCCCAACCAAATACCTAGTCTCTAAAAATGAGCTCAAAGAAAATTCTTAGTAAGAGTTTTGGTGAAGATATTTGCTCCATTCTTCTTCATTAAATAGTAGGTAAGCTGTTGAGATGGCAAGCTCAACACATGTAGACATTGATGATGGATGACTTGTGGCTAGATATGGGTCTGTACGTCTACACTAACATGTTGATCCTCACATGGCCATTGACTAATCACTTATTATTTAGTTTTTTACACCTACCTATAGCTTATATACTCATAGCGCTAGTCGATTAGTATAGTAAGATCTGCATTGTTTGACTTAGTATGCCACTTTCCTTTATGTTACATCTTATCTATACTTTGTATTGTGTATAAGAGAAGAAGAAGAAACCAGCAAGAAAACGTTTTGGCATCCATCTCTCTTCTTGTGTCCTTGAGTGAGCTTCCTCTTGTGTGCATAGTGTGTGTTTGGCACAATAGCTCTAGCAAGTCTCCCCACCATTTGATTCCTTGCATGGTATTATAGTGATGTTATTGAGAAAGGATGGTTTTGAAAGCTGAACTGAAGGATAAGAAGCAAGGATTTGAGCAAGAAAATAATGGGTAAGAAGCTCTCCCATTATTTTACTCTTTCTCTTGGATAGTGCTTGTGGAGGCACCAAAAGTAGGGTAGTGTAAAGATCTTAGATTTCTATGAGATTTGATGTGCAAGAATAGCACTACATATTCTACAAAAGAGTCCTTTAGGGTTTATCCACAGCTTTTTTGACCATTTGAGGCCATTTTGAGCCCCGTTTTAGAACCAAAAGGTTGTGGACAATAGTTTCAAGGTATACTGTGATTTCATTTGTGTTCATAGAAAGTGGGTGCACATGTTACAAATTTCAAATATCCAAGTCTTTCGTTGTTTATCAGGAAGAAAACACAAGTTTTATATGCAAATAGGTTGCAGATTACATGTACTATTAAGCAATCAGTGAGAAAGGTTACTTAGTATATTGTTGTGCACTTGTTGTGAAAGGTTACAGAAGACTTGCTTATTGTTTTGTATCAACTTTGTGATAATGACAAAGAATAATGGAAACCCCATCATTGAGAAGATGGACAATAACAATTATCCATCTTGGAAGTTTTATATGATGAACTTCCTTATTGGAAAAGGCCTTTACGAGTTTTTTTCAAGTGAAGAAAAGGAGGTAAAGCTGAGTAACCTAGCAATGACTGTAGATGAATTAAAGGTATGGAAAGAATGGAATGCAAAGGACAAAAAGATGATGTATTGGCTATTTGTAGTCATTGATAATACTATGTTTGGGCATATAAAAAATGCAAAAACTTCACATACAGCTTGGACAATGTTTGAAAACATGTTTTTAGTAAATACAAAGGTAGGAAAGATTCAACTAAAGTAGGAGCTGAATACCTTGAAAAAAGGAAAAATGTCTATGAGTATGGTTTGAAGGTGAGGAGCATTACTAATTCTTTGCAGCGATTGATGCATCTAATCATACGATTAGTTATGTTGAATGGTTTAGAGAGATGTAGGATTTACAAAATCTAGGTTATGTGTAGTCTGGTGATGATTCATTCCACCCAATTACACACATTAGAAAAGTTTCCTTATCTTTGCATGATGGCCAGATAAATGTTAGAAGTCAAGCTCACTTTAGTCCGTCTTTATGAGTGACCAACATCTGTGTCAGTGACCTGACTAGAGTTAGTCAGTTAGGTCTACACCTAGTCTAGTTTACTTTTACACTGTATTGTGTACTTCTCAGTTAATTCTTGAATAATGAAGAAAATATAATGAGTGCCTGAAGGCTCATGGATATGGAGTATTCCCTATCTCTCTCTCCCATCTTTGAACATGGAATCAAAGCAGGACTTGGTGGACTTCTTGGAGCAATAGGTAGTGAAGATGACCTACAGAAGCTGAAGCCTTAGGTCTTTTCAAAACAGGCAAGCTGCCATTGTCAATGGGAAGGTAGGCATTGTGTGATTGCTCATTCTATGGTTCAAGCTACTGTTTGTGGCTTGCTTAGAGTCTTGAGAAGGGAGTATTGAGCACTAATTAGTGCTTCATCATCAACATAATCATCAAAATGTACTGCAGCAAGTTCTGGACAGGTTTGTGTGGTTGTTTTTGTTTCCATAAAGGCTCTTCATGGCTAGGATACAGGGTATATTGCATACTACAGTTGATAGGCAGCTTAGATACACACTTTGCAAGAGTTATTGATGACTTTGAAGCCTAATACATGACTGTGAACTCTGTTATGAGGTGCTGGAGTGAGACATAGATCTGAATCTGAAGTAGACATGTTGGAATCTGTGACAGGACAGTATGTATGAGGTCTTGTTTGATACACTGAAGCTACATGAAATGTATTTTGGCTTCTATTAAAGCATTGATATGTCCAGGAAGGCTTATGTATAATCTTTCATGCTTATGGACTGAAGTTTGGCACAAAAAATAATTTAGATCTAGTATGTTTTAATGGCTGAAAATTGTCATTAAATAGTAGACAATAAGCATCACCTTCCCACTGAAGCATTACATGCTACCTTGGGCACCCGTCATCTACATGAGGTGACATATGTATGCTGAGTTCTTAGAGGATCAAAGAGAGCTTTGGATATTACTAAATTCTGAAGTTTTGGAGCTGAAGCAAATGCAATTTCATCTTCTTGGCTAAATATAGAATGTAAATGCAATGTATGACTTGGCTCATTGAAGGCAGGAAGCCTAGAGTTACCCGCATAGTCATGTATTGACTTTGTCACACTGGAGCAAATGTATGACATGATTTGAAGACATTTTGGAGCTTCTTAAAGCTTTTTATGCTAATTTTTGGTTGATTGCAACCTGCAACCAAACCAGTTGACACTTGTACTTGTTGTTTATGCACTCTTTTGAGGTTGCAGCAGTTTAAACTAAAGCAAATACATAGCATATGTATTGACTGTTTTACCTACAAGTTAGACCATTTGTTTTGGGACTGTTTTGGGTTATCAGTGGGCTGAAATACCCTGGCTTTTTACTGCAATTAGTTGAAGAAAACTATCATAAACTATTGTGGATTGAACTTGGTCAGTCATACTTATTGGTTTGCAGGTAGTTAAACATCTGAGAGATAGTTTATTGCATCATGGCTAATGCACATGGGACTCATAATACACTCAGATAGTTAGAGAGAAGTTAGACAACAAGAACTTTTCATTATGGAAATTCAGAATGAAGAACTTTCTAGTTGGCAGGGGTTATTGGGATCTATGTACAGGAGATGAGGCTGCTCCTGAGTTGCCTGCAATGAATCCAACTAATGAATAGAAAAGAGCTCATAGGCTATGGAATGAGAGAGCATGCAAGGTGCTACATTGGTTTTCTCTATGTATATCTGATGCTATGGTAATTCAAATCACTGGATGTGAGACTCCGAAGGATGCTTGGGACATACTAATGAAAAATTATAGAACCATGACATATGCACGAAAGATCCAGTTGAAACAGCAGTTCAACAACATGACTAGGAATGGCAAGAGCATCCAGGTGTATACCACCGAGATTAAGACCATAGCTAATCAACTTTCTACCATTGGCTCAAGTGTATTAGAAGATGATATGATTGTTGTTTCCTTGAATGGATTAGGGAAATAGTACAAAGCTTTTGACACATCTATTTCTGTTAAAGAAGAGCCTCCTACCTGGGAAGAGCTAGTTGCTTTGTTGCTGCATGAGGAGGTCAAACTTGGTTTGAATATAGGTTCTAGTGAATCTCAAAGTAGAGACACTGTGTTATACTCTAGTCAGTGTGGTAGAGGATTTAGAGGTCGTGGTTCATTTTGAGGTCATGGTGATACTCGTAATGCTTATGGACAGCAACAACAGCAAGGTAATTGGCATGGTGCAAATACACAAGGCCAGCATGGATCTGCTGTGGCGGGTTTAGAGGCAAGGGGAGATCACCCCACGTTAGAGGTGGTGGATTTGGTTCATGGCAGTCACCTGATCAGTTCAACAGGGAAAAGGATTGCCATTATTGTGGTAGGTATGGGCACATTGCAAAAGATTGTTACAAGAAGCAGGGACATATAAAGGCAAAGGGCGGACAACATGGGCACTACGCATCTTCCAGTGGTGCTCATGATGAGCAAGTTGATAGACTCTTTGCCATGCAGCATGTATCCAAAAATGCATCAAGACATAATAGAGATGATAGATGGTACATTGGCTCTAGAGCGTCAAATCACATGACACCGCATGGAGAGTGGTTTGATGAGATGGTTGCAGGCATACATGGTCATGTATGTACTAGGGATGACACCCAACATGACATCAAGCATAAAGGGATTGTTCCTCTCATGATGCTTGCCTGATGGTAAGAAGAAAGGCCTGCATGATGTATTACATGTACCAACCATAACAAAGATTCTTTTGTCTATGGGTCAAATGGCAGAACAAAATCTGCAAGTGAGATTTAACAAAGATGGATGTTTCATTGAGGAGTATGGAAATGGCTGCAAGTTAATTGCCAAGGGCAGAAGGGATGGAAGGATGTTTACATTGGATGTGACAATTCCGGGACTTAAGGCAGCCATGTTTGCTCATGATGAGAGTGCCATTTGGGATGTAGAGATTTGGCACAAGCGGATTGGACATGTCAATGTACAAAAGCTGAAATCTATGCAGCAGAAGGAAGTAGTACTTGGATTACCCAAATTCAAGTATAATGACTTTGGTCATGTATGCCCTGCATGTCAGTTTGGGAAGCAGGCACAGTTTCCTTTCATGAGGCATGTAAAAAACAGCATTAGGCCTTTACAGTTGGTGCACTCTGATGTCCGGGGTCCTTCACATAATGCTTCTTTTGGAGATGCACGTTATTATGTATCATTTATTGATGATTTCAGCAGGTACACTTGGCTTTATATTTTGAAGCATAAAGATGATGTGTTTGATGCATTCAAAGACTTCAAGAAGCATGCAGAAAATGAGGTGGACTGCTACATATCCAGTTTGAGATCAGATGGAGGAGGTGAATATGTCTCTCATTACTTTGACAGGTATCTTGCTAAATATGGGATTAGAAGACAGCTCACATGTAGCTATACACCGTAGCAAAACAGTGTTGTAGAGAGGAAAAACAGGGTCCTGATGGAATCAGCTAGAGCTATGCTGAATGAGAAATATCTACCAAATGGTTATTGGGTTGAAGCAATGATAACTGCTGTCTATGTGCTGAATCGAACCCCTACAACAGGGATTCATGATGTCACTCCATATGAGAGGTTGTATAGTCATAAACCTCATATTTCGCACTTGAAGGTATTTGGCATCATTGCATATGTGCATATACCAGATGAGAAGAGGAAGAAATTGGACCCTAAGGCAGTGAAGAGTGTGTTTATGGGATATGCACATGAACAGAAAGCTTATAAGTGTTATGTATCTTCTACGCATGAGACACTCATAAGCAGAGATGTGGTATTTGATGAGTTAGCATCCTGGTATGGGAATCCTGTTGCAGTGCCTACTGATGGCTCACCTAGTATGAGTCGTACTGAAAATACTCGTGCAGAGAGTACTTCCATGAGTGCTCAAATAGGTGATGTATCATCTACAGTGAGTCCTTGGATAAGACGATTGCGCAGTCACACTACTGCATCCATTGACACGGATATGTCAGTGAGGGGAAGAAAAGATAAGGGAAAAGAAAAGTTTTTTGAAGATGTAACAGGTCCACTCACTGCATGTTATGACTCATCTAGCAGTGACAGCTTAGATAGTGAATTGGGGATTTTGTCTGTTATGATGCCAGGTGCTAGGCAGAGTGGTTATGTGGTACCTCATGAGAGGCAAGCTCACAGTGAGCCATAGCTCAGGAGATCAGAGAGGGTTAAATGACCTGTTGATAGGTACACTTACACTAGATATTCAGCCCATCATTATGCTTATATGACGAAAGTAACAGGTTTTAGAGAATCCAGTAAGTTTGATAAGGTTGCAGATGAGGATTGGCATGCTGCTATGGATGAGGAATATTCAGCTTTGGCTGAAAATGCACATGGGATTTGGTATAGTTTTCTGAGGAAAAAACACCTATTGGCTGCAAGTGGGTGTATAAGGTAAAATGTAAATCAGATGGATCATTGGAAAGATACAAGGCCAGGCTGGTTGCAAAAGGGTATGCGCAGCAGTATGGTCTTGATGATGAGGAGACTTTCAGCCCTGTAGCAAATATGGCTATAGTTAGAACTGTGATTACTTTGGCAGCAGCTAGAGGCTGGAAACTATGGCAGATGGACGTAAAGAATGCCTTTCTGAATGGAGAGTTACAGGAAGAAGTTTACATGGAACAACCTGAAGGCTATGTGCATCCAGAATTTCTAGCACATGTATGCCGGCTGAAAAAGGCATTATATGGGCTGAAATAGGCACCCAGAGCATGGAATGCTCGCATCACCAGTTATTTATAGCAACATGGTTTCCGATTAGGTGATGATGATCATAGTTTGTTTGTGAAGAAGATAGATCGAAGCTATGTATTCCTAGTTGTCTATGTTGATGACTTGATCATTACAGGAGATGATGAAAGTAGGATTTCTGAAGTAAATACATGTTTATAGGCTAAGTTTAAGGTCAAGGACCTAGGAGAGTTGAAATATTTTTTGGGGATTGAGGTTGTCTCTACACCTCAAGGCATATGGTTGCTATAGAAGCAGTATGCTCAGGACATGTTACAGAAATATGGTATGACTGATTGTAAGCCTATGGATACGCCTTTAGAGTAGAATGTCAAGCTACAAATTGATGTTGGGATATAGATTGAGAATGTTACCATGTACTGATAGATGGTAGGCAGCTTGATCTATCTCACAATCACTAGACCTGACTTGAGTGATGTTGTGGGGCTGATCAGTCACTTCATGTTGAAGCCTCGCAAACCACACTTGGATGTAGTCATGAGAATTCTGAGATATGTAAAGAATACCACAGATCATGGGCTATTTTATGCATGTGGGAAACCCCTTGACTTGATGGGGTATACTGATGCTAACTGGACTGGTTGCACTTATGACAGGAGGTCACCCAGCAGCTATGCATTTGGATTGGGTAGTAGCATGATCAGTTGGCAGAGTAAGAAACAGCCTATAGTTGCACTGTCTAGTACGGAAGTAGAGTATCGTGGTGCGGCCTTAGCGGCCTGTGAGTGACTGACATATGTGACAGCTAGTGTGTGTATACAGCTGTCTCCATGTGATTACATTGAATAAGTCGGGTATGTGTTAGTAGTCAGTGACTTGACTAGATTTAGTTAGTTAGGTCTACACCTAGTCTAGTTTACTTTTACACTATATTTTGTACTTCTCAGTTAGTTCTTGAATAATGAAGAAAACATAATGAGTGCCTGAAGGCTCATGGATATGGAGTATTCCCTGTCTCTCTCTCCCATGTTTGAACAATAAAGAGTCTGTTAGATATATTACATGTGCTATCAATCACAAAGAATTTAGTTTGTGTTAACCAAATGGTAAAGCAAGGGTTGCAAGTTTGATTTAATACAAAAGGTTGTTTTGTGGAAGATTTTAATGATAAGTGTAAGTTGGTTGCAAAAGAAAGTAGAGTTTACTACATGTTCACTTTCGATGTTAAATTTTGTACTATGAATATTGCTATGTATACTAAGGGAAAACGAGTAATTACAGATATTGAAATATGGCATAAATCTATTGAACATGAAAATGTGCAAAGGCTAAAATTGATTGGCTACAAGGTTTATTGCTTTTAGAGTTGTAGAATTTCATAAAGTGTGTGAAGCATGTCAATTTGGTAAACAAGCAAAACAACCTTTTTTGCATGACTGAGATCTAAGCAGAAATATACTTGATGCTGTACATACAGATATTTGGGGGCCTACACAAAACATATCTTTTAATAGTAGCAAATACTTTGTCACGTTGTCGTGCTGCTGCGCATCCGAGTCGTATACACCTCCGTTTCTTTTGTTGTGCATTTGTGTTATTTTTTGCATGTGATTCATTGTGTGTGAGATGCATTATGATAATCCGCATCCAATGTATATATTCTGTTAGTGTGTGTGTCAGAAAAATATAAAAAACTGATGCCAAAGAGTAATATTATGTTGTCAATTACAATCATGAATTCCAAGAAAAGTGCAGGATATCGTGGAACTGAAGGAAGGCTCGGGAATTCGTTGTGGATGCTGCGATGAAGTGGTTAGCTGTTCATCATTTGGAGCTCATGCTAAATGTGGAGAACGTTGAGGCAGGAGAATTTTGAAACTCTCTCACCTCAGGAGTGCTCGAGAAATGGTTTTGGAGTATGGAGTGGATACATTGGCTGAGGTTCTACTTGAAGGTTTCTCGTGCGTCAAGAGACATAATACATTCACTGGATTTGTGCTCATCTGGAGTACACGAAGACCCAAGTGACAAATCTAATAAACTTAGTTGCTCTTTTAAATAACTGGAAGAGGGAAAAACGGGAGCTGGTTGCTGGAATTTTGGAGGGAAAAGCGAGAGGGATAAGCGCTGGTTGTCATTGTTGACGTCATCGACCAGAGCAGGTCAGATACCAAAAATATTTAGTTTATTGGAAGCGGTCTCTCTCCCATGGGATCAACAAGAAAAAGCTAGTAAGGGGAAAACTAATTTGGGGGGTTTTGAACCACTTTTGGAGGGACAAAGTAAGAGGAAAGCAGGTCGTTTTTGGAAAGCGACTGAGGAGAGAGGAAAGGGGGATACTAATTCCCACGGGTCCGTCTGTCAACCGACGAAGGGAATACGCAGGTTGAAGGTGAAGGGAATACACAGGTTGAAGGTTAATGGAATACGCAATTGAAATTCGTTGAAGGTTTAGGATATAGCTTCTCCAATGTCCCTGAGCAGACTCAGTCTGACGTCAAAGGGTGCCAGCCCTGAGCAGCTTTACGAGCCTTAACCAGACTGTACTCTTGACGGCCTCAAAAACGAGCTTGATGCCCTTTCTATCAAATTCAAGAAGAATGGCAATGTTGAATGCATCAGTCCTGTCTCAGAACGACACTCGCCTTCTTCTCATGACTTCAATCATCACGAGGTGTGTTGGACATGGAGTTTGGGGACAATCCAATTCGTCAAGCTCTTGCAATCATTGAGCATGATAAGAGCTCTCGACTGATGCAGACAAGATCAAGACATGCTGATAAGAGCTCTCGACTGATGCAGACGAAATCAAGACATGCCGCTTCGTTTTGTACGGTGGATGTTACAGTGTTATGAGAGCAGCTTGGCCATTGGGCATGTTCCACGTTCTCAGAGGCATAGAAGGAAGAACGATGATAACGCAGAATTGAAGAAAAGCTGACGGCAAGCACTATAAAAGAGGAATAACGAGAGCTTGCAGATGATGATGAAGGAGGAGGATTTATCATCGTCTTCAGAATTTGAAGAGCTGAAGGTGTAACTTCAGCATAACAGGGAAGGCAATCAGTGGAACTTTAAGGTGTGATTGCAACATAACAGAGAAGGTAGCACTTTAGAGTTATGCTGAACAGCAATTACAAACCAGGGAAGGCACAATCTGTGGAACTTCAGTACGATAACCAATCATCATGATTGAAGAGGGCCTTTGAATTCCATGTAAATCAATAGAGAAATTTTGTGCTGAAGATCCGAAATTTTTTGCTCGAATTCTGGACACTTCTAATGCAGTATCTTCATATGGTCAAGTCAGTTTAGACAGCAAAAGATTCTACAACAGTTCAATGTCTTTGGAGATAACATGGACTTGGTGCAAGCAGGCCATTGTTCAAAGTTATTTGCAAAGAAACCTCTTTGTTTCAAAACAGTGACCTTTTTGTATAACTAGTTTGGTAGTGAACAAATCAAATGGATAAATAATAAAGAGATCAAGGTGAAAAAGATGACAAAATCATAGCTGTTTGTGCTAATGATCCTGAGTTTCGTCATTACAAAGACATCAGTGACCTTCCTTCACTCAAACTTGCTGAAATTTGATGCTGAAAACAGCCTTGAACTGGTGCTGAATGTTGGGAAGATTTATGGGTTGATTGCTCAATGATTAGATCGAGAAAATGCTCAGAATTGCTATCCAGCAGAACTCTATCCAGTTGAACTCTTCAAGTCTCTTCAAGCCTATGTGCCAAAGGTGTAACTGTTTTCAAACACCTGAATGCAAAAATAGTTTATGAGATACTACAGATTTTTCTGAACATGAGCTTCATGTAACTTACTTGACAAGAAATATAGTGTACTTTGGCATCAACAATTCAATTTTCTTCTTGTTAGTCTCTTCCATTGCTATACCCTGAACCCCGTGTTCTGCAGCTCTTGCGTGAACTCTACGACAACGTTTACTGATGATTGTTCAAGAAAGCTATGGATATATTTCATGAAGGAAAATAGTGATGTATTTTACCACTCCAAAACTTTCAAGAGTACCATTGAAAGAGATTCAGGCTTGAAAGTTAAGTGCTTGAGATCAAATGGAGGGGAACCCTATCTCTCTAATGAGTTTAGTAACTTTTTGAGATCTCATGGGATAAAGAGATAGTTTACTTGTAGGTATACCCCATTGCAAAATGGGGCTATAGAAAGGAAAAATAGACATATTACAGAAGTTGTATGGGCATCGATATCTGAAAAGAATAATATGCCAAAATACTTTTGGTTTGAAGTTGTTCATACTAGTGTTTATATTATGAATAGAACTCCCAAAGTTACAATTCATGGAATGACCCTCAAAGAATGGTTTACAAGCAAGAAGTCCAATGTGTCACACTTGAAAGCTTTGGTTGTATTGCATATGTTTGTGTGCTTGATCCAAAGGTTGAAATTTTTATATTTATTGGATACTCTTTAGAGCAGAAGGGATATCATTGTTATGACCTTGTCATAGGTGAGTTCAAAGTGAGTAGAGATGTTAGCAGTTGGTATGCATGTAGTGGTGATGCATTGGATGATGATGATGATGATGATAGTTATATGCAGAAAGAAAAGAAAGAATCATGGAGCCTTAGTGGATCAAAAATATCATCAGGTACTACATCCATAGTTATCCGTTGATCTGGGAGACTAAGGAGTAGCCCCAAATCTTTAAGTGCATCTACAAATGTTACAAGTAACGATAAAGGGAATAAGAAAGTGCTAGATAGTAATGATGCGTCTACTAGTCATTTGGGATTTGATGGAAATTCTAGTGGTTTAGAGAGTTTGGATGATGACCTAAGTATTCCTTCAGTCAAGACACCAAGTGTACAGAGAGCACATGGTAATGTAAAGGCTCCACTAAGTAATCTAGTGGTACATAGGTCTAACAAGGTTTGATACCCTATTAAAAGATTTAGTTTTTAAGGTTATGAAACTCACCATTATGCTTATATGGTAAAGGTGTTTGAGGATGTTGAGGTCACTTGCTTTTAGGATGCTGTTGGTTATGCTCATTGGAATGCAGCAATGGATGAGGAGGTGGCTACATTAGAAGCCAATAAGACTTGGGATCTAGTATCATTGCTCAAGGGAAAGAAAGCTATTGAATATAAGTGGATCTACAAATCAAGAATAATACAAAGGGTTTTGTTAGCATGTATAATGATAGGTTGGTTGCAAAGGGCTATGCTCAAATATATAGCATAGATTATAAAGAGACATTCAGTTCATTTACTAGAATGGCAACTGTTAGATGTGTGATTGGTTTGGAAGGTTGGATTTTGCAACAAATGGATGCCAAGAATACGTTCTTGCATGGTGAATTGCAAGAATATGTGTATATCAAGTAACCAATAGGTTATGAGGATTTAGAGCATCCCACATATGTGTGCAGGTTAAAGAAGGTTCTCCATGGGCTGAAGAAAGCACCTAGAGCATGGTTTGACAAGATCAGAGAGCATCTTATCAACATTGGATTTTATATTTTTTTGATGCTGTGATCACTCACTTTATGTGAGAAAGGGAGATGCAGGTTTGGTCTTCATGGTCATTTATGTGAATGACTTGATTATTATATGAAGCATTGATAGTGAGATTGCTAAAGTTAATGACTTTTTAAAGAAGAAGTTTGAGATAAAGGATTTGTATGAGCTAAGGTACTTTTTGGTATTGAGGTGATTAGATGTGATGATGGTATATGGTTTTCCCAAAGGCAGTATGACTTGGATATGGTATCCAAGTATGGTATGACAACATGTAAGCCACTTTTAGTGCCATTGGAGAAAAATGTGAAGTTAAGTGTTGATGTTGGGGATGAGATAGAAGACCCTACTATGTTCATGAGGATAGTAGAAAGTTTGATTTACATGACTATCACAAGGCCAAACTTGAGCTATGTTGTTGGCCTTGTCAGTCAATTTATGCAAATGCTTAGAAAGCCTCATTTGGATGTAGTTAGACACATATTGAGATATGTGAAGTCCACTTTGCATTATAAACTTTTTTATGAGATAGGTAAGAACATGCAGATGTTTGTATACATAGATGCAAATTGGGCTAGTAGAAAGAAGATTTACTAGTAGGTTCATATTTTCCCTTGGTAGTATAGAAGTTACATGGAGTAGCAAAAAGCAACCTATAGTTGCTTTATCGAGTAAAGAGGTTGAGTATGGACGTGCTACTATGGCAGCATATGAAGTGGTATGATTGCAAAAGTTATTGGGTGATTTGGATGTGCAGAGAGATGGGCTAGTTGTTATGTCAAGAATTGTGTGATGGGGGGACTTGCTGAAGATGTTGTGCCGAACACACACAGAATGCACAAGGAGAAGCTCACTCACGAGAAAAGAAGAGAGATGGAGGCCAAAACGTTTTCTTGTTGGTTTTTTCTTCTTCTTCCACACACTTTACAATGTACACAAAGTATAGATAAGATACAACATACACTAGTCGACTAACGCTATAACTATGCCAACTGTAAATAGGTGTAACAACCTGAATATAATAAGTAATGAGTCAGTGGCCATGTGAGAGTCATAATGACCACCGACATGCTAAGTCTAGACGTGTGGACCCGTCTAACCAGGCGGTCCATCATTAATGTTTTCATGTGTTGATCTTGTCATCTCAACACTCCCCCTCAAGCTCAACTACATCTCTACAACTCCAAGTAAGCTTCGAAACTTTTAAAGGTTTTCTGTACCCAATGACTTCGTGAAGATGTCAGCTATCTGATCCAGTGTGCTGACATACATCAAGTTAACCTCACCTGCTAGTACCTTCTCTCTCACAAAGTGGTAGTGTACCTCAATATGTTTTGTCCTGGCATGGAACACAAGGTTCCTAGCCAATTGTATATTGCTCATGTTGTCACAACAAATGACAAATGGACCTTCCACCTGCACATCTAAATCAGCCAATAACTTTTGCAGCCATACTACCTCAAATGCTGCAACAGCAGCACCTCTATACTCAGCCTCTGTACTCGACAAAGCAACTATAGATTTCTTTTTGCTGCTCCAAGTAACTATTGCACTACCAAGAGAGAACATGTAACCGCTGGTAGATCTTCTATCAAATATACTACCAGCCCAATCTGCATCTGTCTATCCAAACACCTGTACATCTGTACCTACCTCATAGAAAAGTCCATAATGTAATGTGGACTTCACATATCTCAATATGCGTTGTCGTACTGCTGCGCATCCGAGGTGTGGAATCCACCAAAAAGTTCTGTGTGTGGGATTTGATACTTTTTACATACTTAGTCATTATGTTTGCTCTTTTATTCTACGTGGGTAATATAGTGAAGAGGGGTTTGGTGCAAGAGAAACTTATCTGTAATGCTCTGCTTGACATGTACGCTAAATGTGACATGCTTGTAGAAGAATAGGGAGTTTTTGATAGATTGGTAACTCGAGATACAGTCTCATGGGCTACACTTATTTTAGGATATGCCGATTATAAGCTTTGTGAGGAAGTACTAAACTGTTTCAAAGAGATGCAGATCAAAGTACACTGGTGGATATGTATGCCAAATGTGGGAGCTTGCTTGATGTTCAACACACGTTTGACTGCCTGCCACAACGCAATGAGTATTCTTGGAGTTCCCTTATCCTTAGCTATGTTGACATGGGGGATATGACAGTATTTTGGGCTAGCAACTGATATGGATGTAGTTAATTATTTTATGCTTGCCAATGACATGATTCATGTCCTTTATCCTAATGCTATAATAGTTGGAGAAGATGTGAGTGGAATGCCAGTCTTTTCCATCCCAGTTGCAGATGGTGGCAGAGGTTTCGATTACAAGCTCCATATGGCTGTTCCAGATAGCACAGGCACTACATGATGATGCTGAAACAAAGGAATTTGCTTCACATGAATTTGTTTCTAATACTCTCATAAGTATGTATGGGGAGTTTGGAAATATTATGGATGCGGAGATTGTGTTTGTGAACATGCTGAGCACAACGTTGTATCATGGACTACATGCATATTTGGGTATGTAGAAGAAGGAAAAACTTTAGCTAGTTTGCTGGTGTTTGAAGAAATGTGCCTAGCAGGTATTGCTCCAGATGGATTGGCATTTCTCTCAGTTTTTTCTGCTTGTAGTTGTGCTGGCCTTGTTGACAAGGGAATTCAGATATTTGAGTCCATGACTGGGGTGTATGGCATTATTCCTACTGTGAAGCACTATGTAGCCTAAGGTGGACCTACTGGAATTTTGGCTTGGCAAGTTGCAGCTTTTCGGACGGCTATTGTGGGATCGAACCAAAGGAAAAAGTAGAAGAAAAATAGAAAAAGGGAAGAAAAAGCCATGTCTGATGAGGGGCAGCGTAATACACAGAACGATACTTTTGGGGACTGCGATGAGAGAAAGGTTTTAAAAAGAAAGGAGGAAGACAATTGGATGAAAAAGTCAGTGCAAACTCAGTGTTATGGATTTACTGGAGCAACAATTGGGGAGCTCCCATGTCTTGAAATATCAAGCAGTGTGACAAGCGATGGCAGACAGATGATTGAACACACAAAGAAGCTAGTTGAAGATCGGTTTAACCTGAGGAATGGCTATCAATTCGATGCGGAGGTTGTTTATGGAGACACAGATTCAGTTATGGTGCAATTTGGTGTGTCAGCAGTAGATGAAGCTATGAAGCTTGGGCGAGAAGCTGCAAAATTTATTAGTGCAACTTTTACAAAGGTTTTGAAGGCGAAGGCAGGCTTTTATGAAAAGCCAATTGCAACACTTGATTTTACATCGCTATATCCTTCTATAATGATCGCATATAACCTTTGCTATTGTACATTGGTCCGATCAGAAGATCTAAACAAGTCGAATCTTGAACCAAAAAATGTTACGAAAACACCCTCTGGTGAGACATTTGTCAAGCCCAGCCTAGAAAAGTATGATTTACACAAGGACTTCTCCCTGAGATTCTTGAAGAGCTTTTGGCTGCTCGCAAACGAGCGAAAGCAGATTTGAAGGAAGCAACAGATCCTTTGGAAAAGGCTGTTTTGGATGGATATAGACAAAAACTATCAGTATGCAGAGTCTCTTCTTGAAAGCTTACATCTGGATCATTGGTTCAAAGAAAACTACCATCAATCTTTCCACCTGATGCTCCATGTGGAGAGGTAACAAGAGAAGCCGCTAAAGAGCTCGGTTGCACAATGTTAAGGAGGAACATCATAGAGGGTAGTATTGCTACCGATCAACTGGGAAGATGCTTCTTGAAGCGAAACAGAATTTCAAAGAGTTGAAGAGCAAGCAGATGTTCAGCTTGTGAGAGTGAATCAAGACACATGGCTGAACTATAGAGTTCTAGACTTGTGAATCCCTGCTAATCAGGGAATATTTCGAATTCAATCCCATGTGGGCATGGGCGTGCGAATGTGTGAAATTTTGTCTGGGAATTCAAGATAGTTCAGTGGCTCATAAAAGCTGTACATATAAAGGTAGAATTGAAGAGAGCGCTTCCTCTATGCTCACACAATATGACATTGAAGATGTCGGAGAACACTGTAGTCTCTTATAACAGTCTCTTAGCAGGAAATTGTCTTCCTCTATGAGAGGTTTTGCACTTCTCTCAGTTTTCAGTGCCAAAGCAAGCCTTCAAAAATAAGTGGAGACCATTTTTTTAAAGTCTATGATGCAAATGAAGATGGGAAAGTGACTCGTGAAGACATTTTGGAAGTTCTCCATGACTTATTAGGTTTTTTTTCCTTTCAAAAGAACAAGGCCAGCAAGTTTGTTTGCCACATTCAAGAGATCAAAGGCTCAAACAAGTTGATTAAAGGGCCATTATCTGAAATTGAGCTCTCAAATTGAATCGTGATCTTGCTTGATTGATCTTCTATCTTGTAATTTCTCAAGAACCTCTGTGGTTGTGACTTTGCTTTAAAAAATCCTTCGACAGCATCTGACTGCATCCAAATGTGGATTTCTAGGTACTTGCATAAACTGACTCACAAGACCAATAGCGTAGCTCAAGTCTAGCCTTGTAATGGTCATGTAGATCAAACTCCCCACTATCCTCCTGAACATAGTAGGGTCTTCTATCTCATCCCCAACATCAGTACTAAACTTTACATTCTGCTCCAACGGGACTAAAAGTGGTTTGCATGCTGTCATACCATACTTGGACAACATATCCAAGCCATACTGTCTTTGGGACACCCATATGCCATCATCACATCTGATCACCTCAATGCCAAGGAAGTACCTTAGCTCAGCTAAATCCTTCATCTCAAACTTCTTCTTCAAAAAGTCCTTGACTTCAGCAATCCCACTATCACTATCACTTGTAATAATCAAGTCATGCACATAGATGACTATGATGACCAAACTTGCATCTCTCTTTCTCACATAAAGTGAGTGATCAGCATCAAAAACATAAAAGCCAATATTGACAAGATACTCTCTGATCTTTTGAGACCACGCTCTAGGTGCTTGCTTGAGCCCATTGATCGCCTTCTTCAACCTGCACACATACGTGGGATGCTCTAAATCTTCATAACCTACTGGTTGATCCATTTACACTTCTTCCTGCAAATGACCATACAAGAAGGCATTCTTCACATCCATTTTCTGCAACCTCCAACCTTTGGCTGCTCTGCCAAAGCAATCACACATCTCATAGTTGCCATCCTAGCAAGAACCATCTGCATTATGCTTAATCTTATAAACCCCCTTACATCCACTAGCTTTCTTTCCCTTCGGCAATGATACTAGATCCCAAGTCTTATTGGCCTCTAATGCAGCCATCTCCTCATCCATTGCTGCATCACAATGAGTATGACCAACAACATCCTCAAAACAAGTGGCTCAACATCCTTAACTAGTTTCACCATATAAGCATAATGGTGAGCTGCATAACCTTCAAAACTAAATCTTTTAATAGGGTATCTAACCCTGCTAGATCTGCGTACCACTGAATCACTCAATGGAGCCTTTACATTACTGTGAGCTCTCTGTACACCTGGTGTCCTGACAAAAGGAATACCAAGTTCATCATCCAAGCTCTCTGAGCCACTAGAGTCTCCATCAAGAACTGCATCAATCCCATCTGACACTTTATTCTTTCCTTTGTCTTTAACTGTAGTGCTACTAGATGCACATGAAGATGTAGAGCTACTCCTTAGTCTCCCAGACCAAGGACTACCAGATGATGTCTCTAGTCCACTAAGAGTCCTTGATTCTTACTTTTCAGCCTGCACATGAGTGTCATGATCATCATCATCATTCAATGCATCATCACTAGATGCATACCAACTGCTCATTTCATCAAAGATGACATCCCTGCTCACTCTAAACTTACATGTGATAGGGTTATAACAGTGATACCGTTTCTGCTCTAAAGATTATCCAATAAAGACACATTTTTTTGCTTTGGATCAAGCTTCTTCCGTAGCTCATCTAGCACATGAACATATGCAACACAACTAAATACCTTCAAGTGCGATACATCAGGCTTCTTGCAGGTAAAGCATTCTTCAGGAGTCATCCCATGAACTGTAGTTGTGGGAGTTCTATTCATAATGTAGATAGCAGTATGGATAGCCTCAGACAAAAAATGTTTGGGCATATTCTTTTCAACCATTAATGCCCGTGCAACTTCTACAATATGCCTATTTTTTCTTTCTGCAATACCATTTTGTTGTGGGTTATACCTGCACATGTGAACTGTCTCTTTATCCCATGAGACCTCAAAAAATCACTGAACTCATTTGAGAGGTACTCTCCCCCTCCATCTGACCTCAAGCACTTTACTTTCAAGCCTATTTCTCTTTCAACTGCAGCCTTGAAAGTTCTAAAGTGCTTAAACGCTTCACTCTTTTCCTTCATAAAATATACCCACAGCTTTCTAGAACAATCATCAATGAATCTGACAAAGTATGAACTGGCTCCAAGAGATACATTCTGTGTAGGCCCCCAAATATCTGTATGCACAACATCAAGGATATTTCTACTTACATCTCTGTCATGTGAAAATGGTTGTCTTGCTTGCTTACCAAGCTAACATGCTTCGCATACCTTATGAAATTTTGCAACTCTAAATGTAGGCAAACTTGTAACCCTTTGGACTGCATTAATTTCAGCTTTTGTACATTTGCATGTCCAATGCGTTTGTGCCAAATTTCAATATCTACAACAACACCTTTTCCTTTAGCATACATAGTAGCATTCATATTAGGAATTCCAACATCCAGAGTAAATATAGGTCCAACTCTACTTCCCTTTGCAACCAACCTCCACTTGTCATTGAAGCCTTCTACAAAGCAGCCCTTTGCACGTACGATTAGTTTGAAAATCACTGAAGGGTTTTTTTTGCACTTCACCTAGTCAGTTTCTAATCATCAAATTCTTGAGAACAATGGTCATCCACACTTGCATTGAGCATAATATGGTATCAAACCTCGACGCATTGCGATTTTTTTCCAAACATTGACCTATGTGGAGTGTGTAAGGAAACCCGAGCTGTAGGGTAGATGAACGGTTTATCAGGGAAAGCTTGGTAAGGAAATATCAAATCTTATGGATCGTTCAAAATATATAAAAATGGAGATTTTTCCTATGCTATTTGTGTTAGAGCAACACATCGAGGGGCCAATCCCCGAGGTGTAGGAGAGCTACATTGGGGTCACAGCATTGAGCCGAGGCATTTCCTCCTATGTTCGTGTTACGTGGTATATTATACCAAGATGTATGGGATCTCTCTCTAAGGAGTAGTGAAGGGCAATCATTGGACTATGTTCCACTATAAACGCAAGATCTATATTAGAAGTTAGGGCAGTGTGTCCTTTAGATGCTCTTGGCCGCGAGGTCGTGTGGGGTGTCTTAAGAGTGTTAGAGGTCCGACTAGTGCCTATAGCTAGTGTCAGGTCTGTTTTAGGTCCTGACATCTTGCCACATCACCAAAATACATAGTGGATGCTAGCTCATGTAGAGTTTGATATCTCAATACTCACCAACCATCACCACTTTCGACGGAGGAGGAGCGTATTCTTAAGAGAGCTCAACATTGTCTTTGGCGAGTACATGGCCATGCTATCAAGTGTAGAGGCATAAACAGAGGCCATTATACCCTTAAGAGAGAATTAGGTGTGGGTTGAGCTTGATGTTGTTGATATTCAGGTGTTCTCTCATTCTCATGAGAAGAGCCTTGACCAACTTCATCATCATAAGCCTACATCATTATGTTCTTTTTTTTTTCTAGGCATCTTTATCCTTGATATCATTAGGTATGTTTCTTTAATCATCTTTTTAAAAATTCCCCCATGTTTTTGATAGCTATGTTGTAACTTTGCTACCACCACCACTGCATAATGGTATATATTGTCTTGATTTGCTAGTATTAAGGGCTCTACAAGATGACAAACAATCATACCCCATGCTTTTGAGGATCTTTCATTATATGCGAATTGATGATATGTGAGTCGTTTTTATTTCCTATCATGAGAAGTAAGTGCTTGATCAAGAGTATTTCTTATTTTTGTTCACTCATTTCTTTGATTATAGTTTTAGTGCTAGTGCTTTGGAATCCTTGTGTTGTTTGATGATTGAATAGGGATCATTGTTGGAGTCTTATAGTATATGATTTCGAGACAAATATATGTTACTTTACAAATATTATTGGGGCAAAGGCTACCATGAAAGAGCCAGATAAAAAGTATCTATGTCTCTCCTTTGAGGTTTAATTTTTGCTATTTGAAGGTGTCATTGAGAAGAAACACAAGATCTATATTAGAAATTAGGGAAGTGTGTCCTTTAGATGCTCTTGGCCGCGAGGCCATGTGGGGTGTCTTGAGAGTGTTAGAGGTCCAACTAGTGCTTATAGCTAGTGTCGAGCCCATTTTAGGTCCCGACAAGTGGTGCAATTACCAAAAGCCTCTAATAAGTGGCAATTTTCGTGCCTTGATTGATTGGGATCTATTCTCTAGTGTATGCTAGAAATTAGTGAGCTAGACTCACAAGATTGTCAAGCAGATCTCAAAAGCAAAAAAGGGCTGAATGAGCTAAATGGTGGCCAAGATAAACAGAATATATTCTTTGCAAAGGATTGGCCCAATATCTTCATAAGGGCGGGGTCTTAATAACCCTATCTTCACTCACAGTCCGTTAGGGGGAGAAAGCTCTAGTATTTCCCCCCCTCCGATTAGTCCCTCCACTTTGAGGGGAGCTATAGTTCTAGTTGTTCGAACCCCTGTAGCAAATCCGGTTGTTACCATGGTGGCAGAACTTATTGCTATAGTTGTTGGAATGTTGGATTTGCCAGCCTTAGGTTTCCCCCTACCCATCTTTAATGGGTTAGTGGAGGAAGATGCGGAGCTCCACATTAGGGAGTTTCAAAAGTTGATGTTCAACTGTCGTATCCAAGATGAAGGACATTTAATGATGTTCTTTAACATGACTCTCAAAGGAAGAGTTGTCATATAGTATCACAGCCTAGAGGCAAAAACATAACCACTATTGATTTATTTTACGAAGCCTTTTGAAGGGATTTTTCCCCTGAAAGGGGTGGCCAATATTGGCTACATGTACTAGATGTGACACGCTAAGAGCCACATGAGAATATCCAAGCATATGCCAGAAGTTAAAAGAGGTCTCTCGTAAATTGCAAGCCTCTATCCCTATCATTGAAACTACCTAACCAATTGCAATATTTTTTGCATGGTTTGGATTTGAATATTCAAGTGCAGCTGAGTAATGCCACTTTTTAGGATGCAAACATTGGCATTAGAGGAGCATAAGAAGTAGAATCCTGACTACAACTGCCCTATGCCTCTCAAACCAATCTTAATATGGGTCTAGTTTTAGGAAATAATTTGGCATTGACCAATGGAAATGGAAGTCAAGGGATAGCTATGACTAACCCGAATGTGAGAGGAAGCGTAGTCCAAAATGTGCCATTATTTCCAGCTCCTCCCAGTGTGACTATGCCTATGGCTAGTCAAATGGCTCCACCAAGTGTAGGAGGCCAAGCATCGAACCCTAATGTTGTTCCTGTGAGTTAATAAACCAATGCCCAATAAATTTTTTAGGCCAATGGAAGGACCAATAGACGATCATGGCTATGAGTCAACTGCATCAAATGTCCTTAGCAAAGTTAAGGACATAATGAAGCACTACACTAACATGATTTTTAAACAATATTGACAAATAGCTGTTGATGTCAATTTCCTTAAAAAACAACAGAATCTGATAGGAAGTAGACGTCCTGAAGTGGGCGTACCTTCAAGATTTAGTTGTAAATGGTGTGGCGGCTAGCCAGCCATTTGGTTGTCACTTGTTGGAAATTCTAGGTATATTTTATTAAGGAAAAAAGTGAAGTGTTTGAGAACTTAAACATTTTCAAGGTTATTGTTGAAACAAAAATAGGCTTGAAATTTGAGTGCTTGAGGTCAGACGAGGGGGAAATTTTCCTCTCTAATGAAATCAATGATTTTTTGAGGTCTCATGGAATAAAGTGACAGGTCTCATGCGAGCATATCCCATAACAAAATGGGGCTATAGAAAGGAAAAATAGATATATTGTAGAAGTTGCACGGGAATTGATGGCTAAAAAGAATATGCCCAAAAGTTTTTGGTCTAAGGCTACTCATATTCCTATCTACATTAAAATAAGGTCTCCGATAGCTGGTCACCCATAGCTTATGACTCTTGAAGAATGTTTTACAAGCAAGAAAGTGTATTGTTGTTATAACCTTGTTAATAGTGAGTTTTAGGTGAGTAGGGATATTTTTTTAATGAGATGAGAAATTGGTATGTGTCTAATGGAGATGCATTGGATGATGTTAATGATCATGATAATCATGTGTAGAGAGAAAAGTAAAAATCAGGTCTCTTAGGGTACCTGCCATCATCTAAGTGTTTAGTTGTGATAAGTCTTTTAGTCAAAGCCAATAAATGAATATATCATGAAGTATAAAATAAGCAAGAATACTAAATTGCAGTCTAACATCATCTATGCCAATGATATCTAATGCAATGTCATCTTCCAGAGTATAATAGAACTTGTGATAGTATAGTAGCTATAAAACCAATGACAATGTGGGGTAACATGGAATGAAGCCCCTAGATTAAGAAGCCAACATTGAGAGTGAGAAGACAAAGCATCGGTTAGCTTAGTAGCATCAAGTAATGAAGCAAAAAGTATGTAATCGTTAGAACTGTACTCTAAGACATTTATCTCCTCTATCTTCATATTGAACTTAGTCACAATGTTGTGATCATTAGAAAATTTAGCATTAGGATTAAACTTTTCCTTTGCATTTCTCATTTGCCTATCATTGCAAATTTTATGTCATTGCAGCCTAATGTGACCTTATTAGCCATAATAATGACCTATGACTAATAAGGTCACTTACTATGTGATTTTTTGTGGGACTGAGAATTCCTCCTATTGGGTTGAGGGCCGAATGAGAAAAGGCCGAATGCAATTGGTCCAAATGTCAAATTCAGACAGTCTGAATGTGGTTGTTCGAGGGCCAGATGGCTGAACAGTCGAGGACCGAGTCAAGTAGGCCGAGGTTCGAATGGTGAATTCGGGCAGGCTTTGTTTGAGTGGGATTGGACCGAGGGCCAAATATCAAGTTGGTTCGAATGGTCGATTCGGACAGTCTGAATGGCCGACTGGTTTGTCCAAATGGGTTTGGCCGAGTGGCCAAATACAAGGTGGGCCAAGGCCCGTAGATTCTGGCACTTGGCCCAAAATCACCGTCACTCGGATGGTGGGCCAAATGCGATGCATTTTTCACCAAACTTGCACAGAATTCATTGCATTCAATGATCGAGGCCTTCCCACTAGTCGAGCATCTCCAGATCCTAGCTACACATGCAAGGGAAGGTGCAAGAATACCTGTAGTGGGCAATGAACTCCTTCGTGATGACAAGATTGAAGCAGGTCCATGCAGTGAAGCTCTCTCTCTCTCTCTCTCTCTCTCTCTCTCTCTCTCTCTCTCTCTCTCTCTCTCTCTCTCTCTCTCTCCCTAATCCCTGAAATGAAAAATGAAGTCTCCCTTGCCACTCCTGGCCTCTTATTACCATGCCTAGGTCTGCAATCACCTTACCCTTACTCCCCTGACCAACATTTAACCCAAAATTTTATTTTTTTCATTCTTTTTCTTGTTTCAGCTTGTTATACAGCAGCATAAATCCTAATGTGTGCTCACAGTGTTTGCTCCTATCCTACCTAAATGTAAACAAAAATAATAAAGAAAACACCTACACTACTCCAACCTACCTTTCCAAATCTAAAAAACCAAAAACTTACTTACTAAGGAGATCGAATACCTCTTCAAACTCCCTTGCTTCCTACCTATCTAGCTCAAGCACCGGTTCGGGGAAAACCCTACTTCAATACTCAATTCAAAGCACGCAAGCACTCAAGGCTTGAATCCATTGGTCCTTGCAATGGAACCAAAATGTAGAGGCAAGCACAAGCTCAACTGCCAAGACCCACGGACCACTTACTATTCAAGTATTCCAAGCTGAGCACTAATGGCTACCTCTCACATAGTCGATGTGCTATCCATCTCTACGAGTGTAGTGAGCTTACCTCCATGCCCGATCGAGTTGCCTCCTCTCCCTAGCACTCTAGTAGCTCCATGATCCAAGTGCAAGCTTCAAGCTAGCTCCATCCTCAAGATCCACCCTCCAAGCTCCATTGGCACAAGCAAGACAAAAGAAGAGAAGAGAAGAGAAAAAGAGAGGAGAAGATGGAGAGCTTATCCACCAAGGTCCCTCACCCTTATACACTCACTCTATCACACTCCCTCTCTCAAGAACAAGCTCAACCAAGCAAGAACAAGAAGAGGAAGAAGAAGAAGAGGGCCACTTTTGGCCACTCACAAGAATGATCTTCTCATTCACTTTTTAACTTTAGATACAAAACCCTAAATCCCTTTTGGGAGGTCATCCCCTTATCCTCTCTTGGCCTAGGCCCTTTTTCCCATTGTCCTCCTATCTTCCTAGCTTCCTTCCCACCACCCATCTACCTTTACAATTTGCATCGCTCTTAAAATAAATCATGGTGCGCCTTGTGCTCTTTTACAAAAGTATTGACTTGTTCTTTTTCTTGTGCACCTTTCTCTTTGATTTAGGACTATTTTACACTTCATGTGTTTTCAGATTCTTCTTTGGCGCACCTTCGTCTTCCATTTCACTTTCTCCTTAGCCTTTTCTTCTACTTTAGATTTTCTGGATTTTCCACCTTGTTTGTTAGAGGGTTAACAACCTACCACTATTGAAAAAAAGGAAAATGGAAAACAAAGGTCTCTAAGAATAGAGGAGCAAAGAAAGGCTTTTGTTCACATAGTTAATATGGCCTTGATGGCTAAGATTATGACAAAAGTAAAGTACCAATAGAATTGGAGGTGCACTTGCCCATCCATCATGGAGAGTAGCTATGTAAGCTAAGTATGATAGAATAATGAAGAATGATACTTGGAAGCTAGTGGATTGGCAAAAAAAGAGGAAGATTATTGGCACCAAATGGATCTAGAAGGCTAAGTACAAGGCTGATGGAAGCTTAGAAAAGTACAAAGCCAGAGTAGTTGCATTAAGAATCATTTTCTCCAACTACTAGAATGACCACTATTCACACAGTACTTATGGTGGCCGCTCATAAGAAGTGGCAAGTTTGCCAAATGGATGTCAAATTGGTATTTTAATGGTGACCTCAAGGAGGAGGTATACATGGCTCAACCACTGGGATTTGAGACCCCCCATTCTAAGAACAAAGTTTGTAAGGTAAAGAAGTCATTGTATGTGTTGAAACAGGCTCATTGATCAATTCTTTTTAGGATTGAATTTTAAAATATGTGTCTCAGATGCTAGCTTGTATATTGGCAAGATGGTGAAAAGTCTATAGTGATTGTCCTATATATGGATGATCTTCTTATTACATGTAACTATGAAGATATGATCCATTAGACTTGAAATGCTTTGAGCTCTAAGTTTGAAATGATAGACTTGGGCTTGTTGCACTATTTTTTGGGGATTGAAATCTAGTAAGAGCCTTGGCAAAATCTTTCTCTCTCAAAAGTATTCGTGGGAGATCTTAAAGGCATTTGGCATGATTGAGTGTAAGGTGATAGCTACCATCTATGGAGGTCAATGTATCAATACTAGTAGACATTGGGAGGTACAAGAGGTTGATTAGAACCCTTATCTACTTATGCAACATCAAGCTAGATATCAATTTTTTTGTTGGGGTTTTAAGTAGGTTCTCAAACAAACCATGAGAAAGTCATTGGAAAGCTAGGATTATGGTGCTCAAATAATTGAAGAAAACTCTTGACTATGGTATCACATACAGTTTTGAAAGTGCTCTTCTCGAGAATTCTGACTTAGATTATGTATGTAATAGTGATTCTAGAAAATCAATTTCTTGATATTGTTTCTCTTTAGGTTTAGGAATATTCTCTCAAATCAACAAAAAGCAACCAATTGTGGCATTGTCTTCTACCAAAGCAGAGTACAAGGAGAATACAAGGCAACTTATTTTGTTGTATATGAAGTAATATGGTTAAGGAGGCCCTTATGGCAAGTGGGAGTGCAAGATGAAGATCCAAATGTACTAAGATGTGACAATCAAAGTTGCATTGCCATTGACAAAAATCTAGTTTTTGGTGCATGCACCAAATACATTGAGATCCAATATCACTATGTGCATGAATTATTGAGGATGGGATAATTGAGCTTATATTAGGAATCACGTGGTGGGGGCACTTACTTGAGCCACTGTGCCAAAGACATACCATACACACAAGAGAAATCTCACTCAAGCACATAATGAGAGAGAGGGAAGCCAAAACATTTTTTTGCTAGTTTCTTCCTCTTCTCTTATACACAATACAATGTACACAAAGTATAGATAAGATACAACATAAAAGAAAGTGACCTAGTAAGTCAAAGAGTACATAATTGACTATACTAATTGGTTGGCGCTATAACTATGCTAGCTATAGGTAGGTGTAACAAACTAAATATAATAATTGATAAGTTAATCACTATATGAGGATCATAATGACTACCGATATGCTAAGTCTAGACATGCAGAGCCATCTAGCTAGGCAGTCCATCATCAATGTCCGCAGGTGTTGAGCTTGCCATCTCATTACTCTCTCTAAAGCTCAACTATATCTCTACAATTCTAAGTAAACTTCAAAATTTTCAAAGCTTCTCTATACCCAATTCCTTTGTAAAAATGTCAACTATTTGATCCTATGTGCTAAAATATATTAAGTCAATCTCTTGCAAGTATATTCTCTCTCACAAAGTGGTAATGCACCCTAATGTGTTTTATCCTAGCATGGAACACTAGGTTCCTAGCTAGTTGTATGCTACTCATGTTGTCACAATGAATAACATGTTGAGATGACAAGCTCAACACATGCAAACATTAATGATGGACCGCCTGGTTAGATGGGTCCACACATCTACACTTAGCACGTCGCTGGTCATTATGACTCTCACATGGCCACCGACTCATTACTTATTATATTCAGGTTGTTATACCTATTTACAGTTGGTATAGTTATAGCACCAGTCGACTAGTGTAGTTGGTTATGCATTGTTTGACTTAATAGGCCACTTTCCTTTATGTTGTATCTTATCTATACTTTGTGTACATTATAAAGTGTGTGGAAGAAGAAGAAGAAACCAACAAGAAAACGTTTTGGCCTCCATATCTCTTCTTTTCTCTTGAGTGAGCTTCTAGTTGTGCATTTTGTGTATATTCGGTGCAGCATCTTGAGCAAGTTCCCCCTTTGGGGCTTTCTCGTTGCTATTTTGGCCATCCGAGGTCATTTTAGGCCCCGTTATAAACTCTCAAGGTTGCGGATAACAGTTTGAGATACCTTGCAATTTCAGTTGTATCTGTCATATACAGGTGCACAGGTTACAAATTTCAGATCTGTAAGTTCAAAGGTGTTTACTAGCAAATAAACCCAAGGTTTATCTACAAACTGGTTACAGATTGCATGTATTATTGAACAGATAGTGAAAAAGGCTATTTGGTGTATTGTTGTGCACTACAAGTCGAGGGTTGCAAAATATTTTCTTGTTGTTTGGTATTAGTTTTGTGATAATGGCAGAGAATAGTGGAAACCCCATCATTGAGAATCTTGACAAGAACAACTACCCTTCATGGAAGTTCTGTGTCACGAACTTCCTTATTGGAAAAGGCCTCTACGAGTTTGTTTCAAGTGAAGAAAAGGAGCCGGAGGTGAGTGATCCTCCAACTGTAGAAGAGACAAAGGCATGGAAGGAATGGAATGCAAAAGACAAAAAGGTCATGTATTTGCTGTCTATAGTAATTGACAATAATATGGTGGGATATATTAGAGATGCAAAGAATTCATATGCAGCTTGGATCATACTTGAAAGTATGTTTTCCATAAATAAAAAGCCACGAAAGATTCAACTCAAGCAAGAAATGAATACCTTGAAGAAAGGGAAGATGTCTATCAATGAGTATGCACTGAATACCTTGAAGAAAGGGCAGCGATTGATGCAATGCCCGATGATGATGATTTGATGTTGTCTACCTTCGGTGGACTTAACAATAAAAAGGCTTGGAAGTATTTTGTAACTTTCGTATATGTCAGAAAGCCATTTCTAGATTTCGATGATTTGGTCTCCCATGACGTGGTAGTGACAACCAACAAAACAAATTGAATCAGCAATTCAGCGATATGCAGGTTTCAGGAGGTCGTGGTAACTTTAGAGGTAGGGGGAGGTTTAGAGAAAGAGATGGATGGCAGAATAGAGGTTCTAACAACTTTGGTATTGTGTGTCACTACTGTGGCAAAATAGGTCATATTACAGCCCAATGTTATGCTAAGAAAGATTATATTTGCAGTGGTAAGTTGCAGCAAGGAAACTATGCATCTTCTTCAGGATAGAATGAAGATAAAAATGAACGTCTATTTGTTATGTAGCATATGCTGAATGCTGTTATAGGAAAGGAAACACATGATGATGTTTGGTATGTTGATTCAGGTGCATCCAATCATATGACCGGCCATGCAGAATGTTTTAGAGAGATGCAAGATTTGCAAAATACAAGTTATGTGTAGACGGGTGATGATTCATGCCACCCAATTTCACACATTGGAAAAGTTCCCTTGTCCTTGCATGATGGTAAGACAAAGAGTCTTTCAGATGTATTATATGTGCCATCTATTACAAAGAACTTGGTGTCAGTCAATTAGATGGTAGAGTAAGGGCTGCAAGTCACATTTAATGCCCACAAGAAGTGGCCAGTGTACCAAATGGATGCTAAGTCAGTGTTCTTAAATGG
Organism: Lygodium microphyllum; assembly: GCF_053477565.2. Classification (NCBI taxonomy): domain Eukaryota; kingdom Viridiplantae; phylum Streptophyta; class Polypodiopsida; order Schizaeales; family Lygodiaceae; genus Lygodium; species Lygodium microphyllum. Next base: position 10,435,980 of record NC_141143.1, read on the forward strand.
TGACCTCAAGGAGGAGGTGTACGTGGCTCAGCCACCAGGGTTTGAGGTCCCCCCATTCTGAGAACAAAGTGTGTAAGCTGAAGAAGACATTGTATGGGCTGAAACAAGCCCCCAGAGCATGGTACCAGCGGATAGATAGGTTCTTTTTAAACCTAAACTTCAAAAGATGTTCCTCAGATGCTAACTTGTATGTTTACAGGGATGGTAAAAATTCTGTAGTGATTGTCCTATATGTGGATAACCTTCTTATTACAGGTGACTATGAAGATATGATCAACCAAACTCGAAAGGTTTTGAGTTCTGAGTTTGAAATGACAGACTTAGGCTTCCTGCACTATTGTTTGGGGATTGAAGTCTGGCAAGAGCCAGGAAATATCTTCATCTCTCAGAAGAAGTATGCATGGGAGATCTTGAAGGCATTTGGCATGACCGAGTGCAAGAAGATAGCTACACCTATGGAGGTGAATGCAAAGTTATCCGTCGAGGATACATCAGCACTAGCAGACACTGGGAGGTATAGGAGGTTGGTCGACAGTCTGATCTACTTGTGTAACACTAGACCATATATCAGTTTTGCTGTTGGTGTTTTGAGTAGGTTCTCAAACAAACCTCATGAGAGTCATTGGAAGGCTGGGATGCGGGTGCTTAGATACTTGAAGGAAACTCTTGACTATGGTATCACATACAGTTTCGGAACTTCTCTTGTGGGGAACTGTGACTCAGATTGGGCAGAAGACATTGATTCTAGGAAGTCAGTTTTTGGTTATTGTTTCTCTTTGGGTTTAGGAATTTTCTCTTGGATTAGTAAGAAGCAACCAATAGTGGCATTGTCTTCTACCGAAGCAGAGTACAAGGAAGCTTGTTTTGCTGCATGTGAAGCCATATGGTTGAGAAGGATTCTATGGCATATGGGAGTGCAGGATGAAGAACCAACTGTGCTGAGATGTGACAATCAGAGTTGCATCGCCATTGCCAAAAATCTATTGTTTCATGTACACACCAAACATACAGAGATCCAGTATCACTATGTGCATGATTTGATGGAGGATGGGATAGTGGAACTGGTCTACTGTACAATAGAGGAGAATGAAGCAGATATCTTCACCAAAGCACTTACGAAGGATCTGCTTCAAGTTCATCTTCAGAGACTCGGCATTGGGCCGAGGAGATAGTTCACCTATGGGTGGACATTGAGGGGGGTGTTAGATATGATCAATGCCCCACCCTCATTAGGTGCTACCAATGATCCATGGTGCTCAAAGTTGTAAGGCCCCCATTATGAGGAGAAGCCAAATGTGAGCCCGGACATTGGTTGTGGACATTGGTTGAGTCCTGTCTTGTATATTAGATGAGGTCTATGTGATTAGATGGCAAAAAGGTGACTGTTGTGGATCTAATATTTGGGTTAGACGGAGTGGTTAAGCTGGTAGCAACTCGAGTCACATTGCATCAAGTTGTAGTGTAAGGGAGTTAAAAGGGGCCCCTATTGTGGGGTCCGGGGGCCGGGGAAGTGGCCCCTGGCTGGGGGGTCCTAGGGGGGCCAGCGGCCCCCCTGGCGGGGGTCCAGGGGCAGCCTGATGGTAAAGGGAATATTCCCTCGAATATTCCCTGGTCGACTAGTGGAGGCTCATATGGTAGGTCGGTCAGCAGGCCAACCTAACAACCTTCACGGGCTATAAAAGCTAAATCCCTTCGCAGCCATCACTCACTCATCTTTCACCCAGTCAGAGTTGATGTTCCAGCTAGCCTTAAGCTCTTCACCTATTTTCTGTCTAGATGGCCATCTAAGCTTCACACAGTGGAAGCGCACGGGTGGACAGAGCCATCTTTGTATCAGTTGTTTGGAGTAAAAGAATTTACTGATTCTCCTCTTATCTGTTGTGTACTCTCTATCTCTTTCTCAGATTCTATTCGCTGCGCCGTGTAATATGTTACAGACTCTTACTCCAGTAAGAGAGATCCTGCTAAGGAATTAGCCTTTGTCAGGCAATTTGAAGTTGCTTTTTCTGATGGTAATTTCTCAGAAAAGTCCAAGCTAAGGCATGCAAGCATGCACTTGAAAGACATCGCTAGTAATTGGTGGTTGACTCTCATTTTGAAGGGAAGAAAACCTATGATTTGAAAAAAGTTCAAGAAGAAGTTTTATGCTCACTTCTTGCCTCCTAACTTTGAGAATGATGTCAAGAAGGACTGGGATTGGCTAGGCCAGACAGAGCATGAGAAGGTCACTACTTATGTGGAAAAGTTTTGGTCTACTCTTCTCAAGGTTACTCCTTTCATGGAGATTAGCGATGAAGAGAAGAAAAGGAAGTTTGAAGCTAGCTTACTCCCCCATTTACACAAAACCATGAAGGTGTATCCACATTAAACCTTATCTTGCATGATGGAGTCTGCTATCATAGCTGAAAGTTTTCATAGACCTGGTACATCTCGAAAGTTGGAGATGAGTGCTTATAGAGCGACAAGAGCAGCTCTATGATCAACCAAGAGACAGGACTAATCTAATAAGACCTACCTTTACCCATGACCAATATTCAAAGCTAGAGGGTAACAAGAAGAAGCGCAAGTATATCTCACACCTTTGAGATACAAAAGTACAAAGAGGAAGGAAGGTGCTTTCTTTGTGGTGAGTTAGGGCATATGAAGCCTGATTGTCCTCACAAAAGGAAGAAAGCAAATGTGGTTAAAGATCCTCCTCCTCAAATTCTATTCCAGATGTGCAAGCTAACACTCATTCAAATGAGAAAAAAAGACAACTTATAAAGGGTTGGGGGACACTCAACAATCAATGAGTTTTGATACTCTTTGATCCAAGGTCCATAGATAATTTTTTGTCAGCAAGATACTATTGAAAGGCTAAAAATTCCACTGGATCGATTGGGAACACCAATTGGATCAGGTTCTTGGCAGTTGAAGGACTTACAACCAATTCTACTCTTATTCAAGGGAAGTTGAATCTTAGAATTGGGGATTACTATGACCAAGAATCTTTTCTACTTGCACCCATAGGTGACTGTGATGCTATCTTAGGTATGCCTTGGCATTACAAGATTAGACCTCTTCCCGATTTTGTAAAGAAGACCCTTGCATTTCAATTCAAGGGTCGGAACATAGTATGCATTGCTAATGCTGGAGATTGGCCTATGCCAATGGTTAGTCATGTTAGCATTTCTAAAGAAATAAAGAAATTTATTTCTGCGTACATGATTTTTGTGAGAGAGTCAAAAGAAACTAATGATTCAAGGGCACTTGGTGCCTCTAATAAACACACAATACCAACTAATGCTTCTAAGTCTCAGACTTTAAAAGAACCCCTCTCTTTAATTGATCAAGCTAGACATGATTTTGTTGAACAATATGAAGATTGTTTTAGTGATTCACTTCTAGGAGAGTTACCTCGTAAGCGCCCGGAAGATCACACAATTGATATTATCCCATGCAATTCACTACCTAACCGACCGCCTTACCAAGTAAGTGCAAGTCAGCAAGAGGAGATCCTAACACAAGTAAATTTATTGTTGGAAAAAGGGGTTAGTTCAACCTAGCTCTTCTCCATACTGCTCTCCAGTCTTACTTGTTCAAAAGAAAGATGGTTATTTCTATATGTGAATAGACTACAGATCTTTGAATAAGATCAAAATCAAGAATCATTTTCCTATCCCAAGGATAGATTTTATCTTGAAGGGGCTAGTATCTTTAGTCACATTGATCTCAAGAGTGGCTATCACCAGATAGCATATACGAATAGCACCAGAAGATGTTCATAAGAGAGCTTTTCGTACGACATTTGGACTATATGAGTTCTTAGTCATGCCATTTGGTTTGATTAATGCACCCGCCACATTCAATTGAATGATGGAGAGAATTTTCAGACCTCACTCAAAGTTCAGAAGTGTCTTCTTTGATGACATTCTAATATTTTCACGGTCTGAAGAAGAGCATAGAAAACATATATCTATTGTTTTTCAAGAGCTTTGCAAGCATAGACTACAGGTCAATGCTAAGAAGAGTGAATTTTTTCTTTCGAAAATTCATTACTTAGGCCATATTGTTTCTCACAATTTGGTGAGAATGGATCCTGAGAAGAATCGAGCCATTGTTGATTGGCCTACACCTACTTCTGTACATGAAGTTAGAATTTTCTTGGGCCTATGTGCATACTATAGGAGGTTCATACAAGGTTTTGCATATGTTGCATCTCCTCTACATGACCTTACTAAGAAGCGAATGCCTTTTTGTTGGGGATCAAGGCAACTACAAGCCTTTAAAAAATTATGTTTCTTGTGACTCAAGAACCATGTCTCATAGTTCTGGATCTTCAAAAACCTTTTGAAGTTCACTGCGATGCTTCTGGGGATTGCATTGGAGCTATGCTTAACCAAGAGCATCATGCAATAGCATTTGAGAGCCGACACCACAAGGACCATGAGCTACATGCTCTAGTATATGAGAAAGAACTTATGGTAGTGGTACATGCTCTTCAAGTATGGAAACACTATTTTCTTGGTGCGAATTTTGTTATAAAAACAAATCACCAAAGTCTAAGATACTTCCTCACTCAGAAGAAGCTCTCAGAGAAACAAATGCGTTCTCAACGATTGGATTTCCATTCTCAACGCGTCAGGTCATTGGGGAGTGCTCCAGCACTATCCCCCTATCCCTTGGTCATGCCTCCTACGTCGAGAACTGCCTACAACGTGTTCGCTATGTTGTCCTAGAGTGGGTTGCGCGTCTAGTCGGTCGCGGGGGTCAATTTTTGATGTTTTCTTTTTTCTGCCTGAGGGTGTGTCCGCTTTTGAGAATCGCACATCTAATTTACCAATGGTCCGATTCTCAAAATCAGACTAGGTGGGTCCCTGTCTGATTCTCAGAATCGGACAGGGGTCAAGTGTCCGATTTTCAAAAATCGGACAAGTGGTCCGATTGCTGACGTGTCCTAATCCATGGGTTTGATTCTACAAATTGGATAGGGGTGGGTCCGATTGCCTCGATCGGACGAGGCGTACGATCGGACAGGTGGTCCAATTTCCTATAGGGGTGGGTATTTATGTGTGCATCCAGGGATGCCTCTGAATGTTTTACTTGTGTGTAATGATCATTGCATTCATTTGGGATCATCCTCTCCCCTACAAGTCAAGGTTTAAGGTCTTTTCTTTCATTAAGAAAGACGAGAGAGGGAATTATCTCACCAAGAAAGACGAGAGAACGTGATCCTTTGCAAGTGAGAAAAGAAGTGATTTGCTCTTTCTAAGGTCTAAAATGACACAAGCTTTTGTGTGGAATTCAATCTTAAGGTTGTGGCCCAAGGCAGTCTAATGAACTTTCCTTATATATGACTCAAAGTGGTTGCATGGACCACAAGTTAAGAGTATGTTTTAAGAAGCTATTTTTTTGGAAAATCCATTTTTAAAATATCTTGCAATAGAAAAATGATCCCTAAAAACGGGCCACGTGGGTTATTAGAAACAATAAGATCTACAACTTTCATGTTGGACATTTTTCATCCAAACAACGCACCTAGAGATATCTCAAAATTTTAGTGCTGCAGAGTGGAACAACCACATCTTGCATGAAGAACAACTAAACTATCTCTCCAAGAAGAGAAGCTCTTGAAATCCTATAAAAGAGGAGGCTCTCTTTGGGTGTAAGGGAGGGGGGAATGAAGCATCACTTTGCAAGAGGAGAAGAAAAGGTGCAAGTGTTACGGAAGCCCTGCGCTGAAATTAAGCTCCAAGAGGAGAAGAGAAGGTGCAAGTGATGTGGAAGCTCTACTGAAGAGAAGAGAAGATGCAAGTGCTGCGGAAGCTATGCTGAAATCAAGCGCCTAGAGGAGAGCCCTACACATATTATGTAGGAGAGAAGGAGACTCAAGAAGTATCAAAAGGTGCCAACTTCCAAGTTGTGCAAGTGTTAGCCGGTTGTATACCATGCAAGGAACCGTGATATTGTTTCCAATATCTACAAGTAAGAACCGGCTTATGTGTAACGGAGGAGCTTGCTCGTTGTCAATAATATAACTCCAAAAGGGGGGGACTCACCCATCTTCTAGTTCCTAGTGTGTTGCCAATTTCTCTACCTCTCTCTCTACATTTTTCTTTTCTCTCATCTATTCTCTCTCTGTGCCAACATAATATTCACCATATATATTTTAAGTATATAATAAAGTCGAGCGTGTATCTCAGATTTTATAATACATATGGATTTGATGATATTTTGATTCGAGAACTATCTTACTAGAAATTTTAGTCCCCCTAAGTTTATTGAGAAAACCATAGACTCTTAGAATAGGGTAATGATTTTTAATAGCCATCTTATTTAAAGTTTGATAGTGAATGCACATTCTCTGCATTTTCTTTTTCTTTTTCAACTAACAAAACAAGTGTATCAAAAGGAGAAGAACTTGCACAACAAGTTAGTTACTTGTCTTTAAATTTCTTTTTATATAAAAGATTATATCTATATGGAGATTTATGTGATGGAAAAATCCTAAGTGCTCTTTTTACATATGTATGACTAATCAATGGAAATAATTCAATGTTAGAGTCACTAGTCAAAAGAAATAGTTTGTCCTTGGAATTCAAAAGTGATAGTGTGAGTATTATAGTCAATATTAAGATTAAATTGTTGTCTAGATGACATATCAAGGATGATATTTTATGATTGCAGAGGTGAAACTAGGAAATTGAAGGGAGAAGCCCGAGTGAGATTATGAACAAGCGGAAGCACTGAAGGTGTGAGCTATGGCAGATGCAGCAAGAGAGCAAGAGAGAGAGACTCAAGATGTGGGAACTCCAACAATCACAATGTGTGGCGGACTTTCCTTATTCAAATGTTATCAAAATAATAAAGGATGTAGTGATAGTCATGGGTGCCCGCCACTTGCAATGTACATGTGTGTGGGTATTGTTAGTGTGTTAATATACATGCAGCATAGGCATAAGCACTTTTACCTCCCCAACAAAAATCACATTACTCTTTGTATGTACCCATAGAGATTTCTAACCCTTTGATTTTCCATATTCCATTATATTTTGTGCCTTGAAATCTAGATTTAACCTTGTACAATGGAGGACTAGTCTCTAATTATAACCTCTTAACCAATTTTTCCGAAATAAAATCATGAGAACTACCATCATCATGTAGGATAGTAACATCAAAATCATTCATAGAAATGCTGCAATGTATTTGTAGTCTAAGCATGAGCCTAGTCATGTATCTCCTCACAATGTTATGCAATCGGGATGTCTTTCCAGTATTATTGATTGAACTTGAAAATTCGATCGAAGATGTTTAGGTTTTTGGCAATGATGACAAATAATTTGGGCCTTTTATTTTAACAATTAAGACTTAGGGTTTGAGGTTTTACCTTATTTTTCAGATTGTTGTGTGCATACCTTTGTGGATTGCAACTTTTTATTTGGAAATTGGTTGTTAGGTGGAAAAGAATTGGGATGGTAAGGAACAAAAGGTTTCTTTTGGGTGCGATTGTTGTTGAAAGGTCAAGATGAATGTGATTGTTGACTATAAAGAATCTAAGCAATGGATTTGATGGGCACGAAAATAGCATCGTAAAGTGAAGTGGGTCTAAGAGAATTCAGTTTAGCTCGAATGTCAAATTGTAGATGTCTTCATATTTGCATTGTAGTATGCTCTTGGGAACTTCCTCAAGCATACACAACAACAAATGTCTTCGCCAAAATCTTTTTGCATAGGTAGACACATTATCACCTTCTTGCCAAATATAAAATTGACCAATTTTTCCTTGCTTGAAGATGAAGCTGAGGTGGTAAGAAAGATTCTTTAACTTTTTCTTGAAAATCGTTCCACATATTCAACTGATTAGTGTTGTGGTGAAGAATGTTTCACAAAAGTGATGCTTTGTCTATTTCTAATGTGTGCATGCAAAGTCTTTGTGCTAGTGAGCACCTACAAAAATATAATATTTCCATGCTCTATAGCATACAAATTTCAATCATATTTCCATGTTGTTGTGAAGTGTACAATTTTCACATATTAAAATGTGCTCCCAAAAATATTTATTTCACATAAATCCATCTAATAATCTACTCACCATAATACAAAACACATTACTATCCTTCCATCTATCTACCAAGTATAATGCAACTAGTGTCACATGTGTGCACTTGTGCAACAAGTCAAGATCATACAACAAATATGCAAAATCCAAAATAAAATCAAAATAATCTTATTTCCATAGTAAATTTTGGTAAAATATTGTGATTATCATAATTCCATAACAACCTACTCAAGACTCCATCTAGATAACCGAGATCTATCCTAGTATTGCATAAGAAGATAACGCTTCCACGGTTTCAGAACTAGGCTAATGCTCACAAGTGGTGATGCATCCTCAAATGAGGGTTTTGTATTTATTTTCATTGTTGAAATCATTTCCTTAGATTCAATCATTCCAAATTCCTTAGACTTTGTTATCCCAAACAAATGCCTTAAACGTAATCATCTTAGCATACTTTCATAAGAAATGAAGATTTTGCTAGGTTCTTGAGACATCTCGATTCCCAAGTGAAAATGTATACACCCCAAGTCTATCATTTCAAATTTAAAATTTTCTTCTCCCTAATCTTTTTTAGAATATGCCCTTATGGGCTACAAATTTGATTTTTGATGATAGTATCATACTCTCATTGCATGGTAGCTTTCTACTTTGGATTATCCATAGCTTCATCCAAACTTTAGGCTCCTTTACTTGCAGCCATATTGACCATTTGTTCAAAATTCGTTCTTTACTCCTCTATGTTCTTTGACCTTTTGAAGTGCATTAGCATATGGTTCCTCCTAAAATTTAGAAACTAGATTCTTCTAATCAAAGAGCTACTTTTCTCGTTTGGGAAGTATCCTCCCTTATAGGCTCAAAGTAGGTGGTAGTGGTTGAGAAACTTCATCATCTAAGAAATCCTCTTCCTTTTTCTTACAAAAACTTCAATATTTGGTGTAGCACAAGTTGGATTACTTCTTTGACTAATGATAATATAGAGGACCCTTTCTTCTCCACTTCATGTGGTTGTTCCACAAACACCACATCACGACTGGAAATTATCTTCTCAATATGACTATCAAACAACTGATAGGCTTTACATTCTTTGTCATACTCAAGAATGGTTTTTTTTTACTATTTTCTTCTAGCTTAGCCATTTTCTTATCTAGAACAAAAACATCCAAATGATCTAAAATGTGCAACCAATGGCTTCTATATTGAGTATGTCTCTTGGGTGGTTTTTCCTTTAGTACCTTAGCTAGCTCTAATTGAAGATGTATACTATTGTATTGACTACTTCATGCTTAAAAGAGTTTGTTAATCCTTTCATTTTTACCATATGTTATGCCATATCCATGATAGTATAGTTTCATTGCTCCATGATGGGACCTAAAACGGGCCGGCACTGGCTCATGCACTAGCTGGACCTCTATCATGCACTCAACAACCCCACGGCCTCGCGGACCAGGAGCGTGGATGACACATACATCATCTTCCTAAACATCTTGCGTTTGTATCACGTAACGTAGTCCAACTCTAACCCAATTAACACTCCTCAGAGGGAGTCCCAGCACATTGCCAAATAGCACGAAGTACAAACATAGGAGGTCCTCCCACGGGTGACTGCCACTACCTCACTGCGACTCTCCTACATCTTGGGGATTGGCCCCTCGATGCGTCGCTAAACATATAGAACACAATATCGCACATAGTTCTCTCAAGCTACCAATTGATCATATCCATGAATGTACCATTTTCCTCACTTTCTTTCCCTTAGGACCCAACGCCTGGCCTACAGCTTAGGACAACCTTACTCACTCAATGTTGGTCATCACGATCTAGAGAATACAGGTGCTATGCATCCAGGAGGTATTGTCTGATACCCTTTATCATTTTATGCTTCATGCAAATTGTGAATGCCCACGTGCTCAAACAATTAAGACAATCAACATTTGTGCACATGTGGAAAACATTTCTTTCAATGATTCTGACTATCGCTCGTATGTGACGTTGCATGAACCTAGCACCGAGAAACCCTCGTGCTACTAGGTCCTTAATTTTTAAATTGTCGACCGACCTAAATGGTATGCATAAAAACTAGTAAGCTTTTCATTATTTCATTCAGCATTTAAACACCTTTTATGTACTCTACCCCCTCACCCCTTTAGATTGTGCAATATTATTGATCGGTTTAGGGTTCATTTCCATGTTTTTATTGTATGAAAAGCAATAAAAACTCACTAAAACATAAAGGTAGGGATGAACTGAGGCTAAAACTCATACTTCAAACCCCCCATACATACACGAACATGGTTCTTATTTTTCCTTAATTTTCGGCACTCAAATTCCATTTTTCCCTTATTTTTACCAATTTTCCCTATTTTTCTTGTATTTTTTGCAATATTAAATAACTAAAAATACAAAATTAGTTGTGGGTTGTGGCCGTTAGGTTCATTTGCAGCAAAAACACAAATTTAGTTGGTGTGTCTTATTGTATTTTCCATTTATATATCAAAAACACCCAATTTTTCCATATTTCGCGTCTTTTACGGGTTTTACACCATTAATTTGAGTCACAACACTTATGATTTTCTAATTTTCTGAGCATCAACTGATCAAACTCATAGCAAACAACATTATGATGCATAATCATCCCATGGGAACAAATATTCATGAAGCAAATTGCATAAAACATCACTTTCCTTTGTAAAAATGGGATTACCGTTCTTGGCGGGTTGCGGGTTTTTATTTGCCATGTCTCAGGACTAATTTCCAGCAATCATTAATGTCCATGAGAGTCCGGAATTAGCAATCTTCATTCCTCTTGAACCACGGAGCAATCCGGTCTTCATTAGACAAGCATCCGTCATCCATTCTTCTTCTTCTTCTTCACCACATGAATCTGCCCTTAGAGGAGAGAGAGGGAGGAGAGAGAAATATTGAAATTAGAGATCTTCATAGAGACCACCATTTGATGGGCGAGAGGCGGCGATAAGACCAGTAGATAGAGGGGAATGAAGCCCCATAATCATTGTGGGGGGTTGCTCACATCCAGCATGATGGATCCATCAAGGAGGAGGCGCAAATTTCGGACGCTGATGGCACCTCCTCTCTCCACGTTTTGTGCTCATCCTTCTCATCAAAAATTTCATGCTACATTTAAAATTTGGGTTCCCAAGGGTCACTTGCCCATTTTGGCCAAACTTTCTCCACCCCTTCGCATCTTGACCGGTTTCTTGGCCATTTCCCCGTCCGGACTCCAAATTGAGCTCTGAAAAATCCTGGGCGTCCGGTTCAACATCCCGCATTGGCCGCTAACTCTTGTCGACCCACATGACAGTCTGAAAATTTATGAAAAATCAACAAGTGTCTCTTGCGCGCCTTTAAAGCACTTTGACGCTTAAAATCGTCCTAGATCGAGCCGCCACCTTTGACGTTGAATATTTTTCCTTTGATATTCGTAATTTTTAGCTATTTTTAAGCACTTCTTGGCATCAAAATTCCGCTCTCACTCCATAAGGCCATTTTACTGAGATGTGCTGCATGTTTTGAGTTGACGCTTGATGCCATTTTCCTTCAAGTAATCAACAAAATCATTGGAAGTGAACTTTCCTCCTCTATCACTACAAAGGTTCTTCATCTTCTCCCTAATTTCATTTTCCACAAGCTTATGTCACAGAGTCCTCTTGATCTTCAAGGCATAATCATTAATAGATAGATTTCCTCTTTTCACTTGGTTTAGCTTGAGTTATGGCTTTCTAGCCTTTGTGTTTACTTTGAACAACCTTAGTAGATTCTTCCATGCAATATTGGGGATATCAGATTCTTGTAAAAATCCCACCATGCTATCTGTAATACTAACATATAGCCAATACACGACTTTACTTTGTGTCTGCTCCTAATCTTTCCTAGCCTTTACCTGTTCTACAATAGTATTTCATGTAGAAATTTTGGGTGCTATTGTTATGTCTCCTTCAATGTAATTCCAAATACCTTTGCCCTTTAAGAAATTTGTCATCCTGGACTTCCATGTAGGATTTTTGTTTTTATCAAGCTTCTCATTGATAATATGGTTAAAATTGTTAGAGATTTTGACAAAACAAACAACTTGCAAATAATTGCAACTTGCAATAACCAAGATGATACCGCATACACCACAAGTAAACACATAGCCTTTTTCACTAATTGTACAATGATAATTTCAATCTATTGTTTATATACAAATGTCTTTTTTGGTTGCAATCGGAAAAACACTTGAAACCTTATAGATTCAAAATTTGTAACTTTTGCATTTGTGAATAGTTGACACAGCCGAACTTGTAGTATACCCAAACACTATTATCACACCACTTGCACATCCAAAACAAAGGCCTAAATGACCTCAGATGCCCAGAATGATAGCATAAGCCCTAAAGGGTCTATATGTAGTATATACACTTTTCTTCATGCTCACCAAGTTTTATTGCAATCGGAGACTATAGCCCTACCAACTTGAGCTTCCTATGGCTATAATCCAAGGCAAATTGAGAAAAGTGAAGGAGCTCCTTACCTATTGCTTGCTTGCTTACTTTTTGCTTCAATAACTTCACCTCAATCCTCAATCAAGATCTGCATAGCTATGAGATGGCTTTGGTCCCATGAAGACAAAGAAGAGGAGAGAGGGATGAAGAAACCAAGAGCACATACAAAACAATGGAGACTTGAGCACAAAGAGAGATAGGGCTGAAATCTCCTTCTTTTTCTTTCTTCTTCTTCTTCCACGCAAAAGAACTAGATCTACAACATGATAAAAGACTAATATGAAAGTGCCACAATGTATGTATACAGATCACTAAGTGTGAACTTGCTAAGGAAAGAGGAGGTAGCATAATGAATGTGCCATAACCAAGTGTGGACTACGTGGGTGTAGTTCAGCTACAGAATCATTGGTGTATCCCCATATCAAAAATCTAAAATTCTAGTGAGTAATATCTTATGAGAGCAGAATTTAAGACTCTTAAAATGTGGGGAAGACATGGAGAAGTGAAAATTCAAGGCAAAAATTGAACCTGATCAGAAGCAGTAAAGATGGACTTGGCAACTTTTATGAGCCATGGAAGATGGGATTTCAAAGCAGTTTTGTAAAGCACTTGCGGATTTTTCATAATTTTTTCAAACATTAGATCGAGCAATGGAAAGTGATCGGCAGTTTGGGACCTCAAGACGAACTGGCAGAAATTTACAGAACTCCAAATGGAGTCTGAACGGGCAAGATTCAAAAGGTGGTGTACTGCCAAAAGGAAAAGGGCCAAAGTTAAGAGAACTTTGGGCATGGGAAATTGGGGGGGGCGCAAAGGCCCCCAAAAAATAATTCGATTTGTGGGGAGGAGCCATTTTTAAAAACGATGTGATGCCATGCTACCGCCCCCCCAAATCCAAGCTGATTTCTTCCATGAGGCCATCTTAGGCTTGAGAATGACCCCTTGAATGCATCATACCAATGGATTCTTTTGACTTACTACTCCCTATCACCAATCTCTGCTCGTGCGATGGCTGCCTAGTTGCTGAGATCAAAATTCAATCTTTCTCTCTCCTCTAAGGGAATGATCATATGCAAAAAATCAAGAAGGAAGAGGGATGAAAGATGTGTTTGGTGTGGATAAGCATCCTGGTTTCTATGCTTGTCCAGCGTGGACAAGCCTTTTTTCTATGGTAGAGTATGTTTTTATCAAGTTTTACATGAAATATGACATAGAAATGAACCCTAAACGTGTACCATGAAAAATATAAACGACAGCCAGGGGCCACTTCCACGGTCCCCGGACCCCACAATAGGGGCCTCTTTTAACTCCCGAGTTGCTACCAGCTTAACCACTCTGTCTAACCCAAAGATTAGACCCACAATAGTCACCTTTTTGCCATCCCGTCACATAGACCTCATCTGATATACAAGTCAGGACTCAACCAATGTCCGGGCTCACATTTGGCTTCTCCTCATAATGGGGGCCTTACAACTTTGAGCACCATGGATCATTGGTAGCACCTAATGAGGGTGGGGCATTGATCATATCTAACAGAGTCAAACTTTATGTCCTTATCCCCAGACTTGAAAGTCTTAGTCTTCTTAAGCTTACTCCTCTTATGGTCCCTCTTTGTCCGTTTGTGGATTGCACGAGACTTAGAACCAAGAGAGTAGAAACTAGAAGATGATGAGGAGGAGGAGGAACTTGAGTAATCATGGGAGTAGCTAGTTGCTGAGGGAGACGACTCCCTCCTTATCCACCTCACTCGAGGTGAGGTCTTTTTACTCTTCTTGACCTGAGAATCCTTCTTCCTTCTAGGAAGCTTCTCAGCAATTGGATGCTTTGCATCTTCACCCCATCAATTGGTGCAATGGTGTTTCCTCCAGTATCACCATCTTTTGGAGGATTTGGTCCTTCATAAGTAGCTTCTTTCCTTTCGCTTAAGCTGTCAATCAATTGATGTACTTTGGGAATCTCCAACAAGCTACGATACTCTGTCAATTGAGTATGTAATTGCTCACTTTGTAGGTGCTTCATCAGTTGCCATATTTACCTTCTTCTTGCAAGGATTACTTTACTTTGAGAAAAGCAAAGAGCTTTGATACCACTGTTATAAAATCCAAGATACACGCTTGAATTTCTTATATACTTAAAATATATATGGTGAATATTATGTTGGCACAGAGAGAGAATAGATGAGAGAAAAGAAAAATGTAGAGAGAGAGGTAGAGAAATTGGCAACACACTAGGGACTAGAAGATGGGCCAATCCGATCCCCCCCTTATGGAGTTATATTATTGACAAGGAGCAAGCTCCTCCGTTACACATAAGCTAGTTCTTACTTGTAGATCTTGGAAACAAGATCACGGTTCCTTGCACGGTATACAACCGGGTAACACTTGCACAACTTGGAAGTTGTCACCTTTTGATCCTTATTAAGTCTCCTTCTCTCCTACACAATATGTGTAGGGCTCTCATCTAGGTGCTTGATTTCAGCAGAGCTTTCGTATCACTTGCATCTTCTCTTCTCCTCTTGGAACTTGATTTCAGTAGAGCTTCCATAGCACTTGCACCTTCTCTTCTCCTCTTGGAGCTTGATTTCAGCGCAGGGCTTCCGCAGCACTTGCACCTTCTCTTCTCCTCTTGGAACTTGCAAAGTGATGCTTCCTTATCTTCTCCTCTTGGAACTTGCAAATTGATGCTTCCTTCCCCCCTCCCTTACACCCCAAAGAGAGCCTCCTCTTTTATAGGCTTTCAAGAGCTTCTCTTCTTGGAGAGAGAGTTCAGTTGTTCTTCATGCAAGATGTGGTTGTTCCACTCTGTAGCACTAATTTTGAGATATCTCTTTGTGCGTTGTTTGGATGAAAAAATGTCCAACATGAAATTTGTAGATCTCGTTGTTTTCAATAACCCATGTGGTCCATTTTTAGAGATCATTTTTCTATTGGGAAATATTGTAAAAATGGATTTTCCAAAAAAATAGTTTTTTAAAATGTACTCTTAACTTGTGGTCCATGCAACCACTTTGAGTCATAGATAAGGAGAGTTCATTAGATTTCCTTGGGCCACAACCTTAAGATTGAATTCCACACAAAAGCTTGTGTCATTTTAGACCTTAGAAAGAGAAAATCACTTCTCTCCTCACTTGCAAAGGATCACGTTCTCTCGTCTTAGTGAGAGAATTCCCTCTCTCGTCTTTCTTAATGAAAGAAAAGACCTTAAACCTTGACTTGTAGGGAAGAGGATGATCCCAAATGAATGCAATGCTCATTACACACAAGTAAAACATTCCCAGGCATCCCTAGATGGACACATAAATACATAACACAGTGCTAATGCACTTCCTCTTTTTAGAACTCAATCCATCTTCATTTATGTGTAACTCCTTGGTTCTTGTGTACACTCTTACACTTGGCAAACACTTCTTCCTCCCTTCATAACTTGTACTGCATGTACCAGATATCCCCGTCATAGTGCTTTGATCACCCCATTAAGTGATACACTAGGAATACTGGTCTCATGGCCATGCTAGATCATCATCAACACTTAAAGAAAAGTGAGTCATTAATTTATTAACATGAATTTATGAAATAGAGAATGCGTAATAAGCAATCAATTTAGTGACAATATGGATTGAATTCATGTATTTAAGATCATCGATAGGACACACTTTGGATACTATGATTTTATTGTTATCCCTCTAGTCTCATTGATGTGCCAACTCCATTTGCACAAATAATAAATAATTTTTTTCTAGATTATCAAGGTTTTGTAATTGTTTTCTTTTATATACTTTTATTTAGTAAGTCAGAAGAGAGACATAAGAAACATCTTAGTATTGTGTTTGATTTACTACATAAAAATCACATGTATGCAAATCTTGATAATAGTTTTTTCTTTCAAAGTCAAATTGAATATTTGCGACACATAGTTTTTGTTGAACGTATAATTGTAGATCCTAAGAGAATTCAAACTATCAAAGATTAGCCTAATCCTAAGAGTGTGCACATGAAGTTTGATATTTTACTTGGATTATTAGGTTTCTACAAAAAGTTTATTAGAAATGTTTCATTGATTGCTTCCATGCTGTTGTGTAAAAACATTATTTTTCGTTGCAATCCTAGTCAACTAAAATATTTTAATACTTTGAAATATATTTTGACCCATGCACCTAGCCTCCAATTATCATATTTTTTCCATCCTTTTTTTCTTATTAGCACATATACTAGTGCTTTAGGTATAGGTGCAATTTTAATGCAAAATGATCATCCTATTGCCTATGAGAGTCACAAATTAAAGCCTTCTGAAAACAACTATAGGACATATGATAAAGAATAATTGGATGTAGCTCATGCTTTAGATATTTTGAAACATTAACTTATGGGATCGAAGGTTCTTATCAAAAGTGATCAAGAAGCCATAAGACATTTATTGAATCAATCTCTTCTTTTTTTCCAACATATTGAATGGTCTTCTTTCATTTAAAATTTTCATCCAATGTTTTAGTATCAGCCATGCTATGTTAATTTCATCAGCATTGAGTCAATAGAGGGAATATGAACTCAAAAAGAGACCTTTAGCTTAGTATTTAATCTCATTTTTAATCAGCTTGGGTTTGAGGTGGACCAATAGGAGAGGGGGTGGCGTGTGCATTTTATCCACTCTCTTTTTTCTTTTTGGTCTATAAAGGTGGTTTTCCTAAAAAAGGTTGTGGTTTTGCAATTAAAAATGTGAAATTTTGCATCATGGATTGACAAGTTTTTAGGGATGTGCAAAGTTCAAATAGAAAAGGATTTAAAAAGGATCCATTTATACTTTTAAAATTGGTTTTTCAGATTGTGTGGATGGTTGCCCACTTGCCACATAGCCATGAGGAGACACACCTGAAAAATGCATTGAAATGTATGGTCATTTTAATGGATCTCTCATGTAGAATACCTTTTTAAAGGCCCACGCATATGGATGTTTGAACCCAACACCTAGTGGTTATAAATCATGGGCGGCCCTACCACCACTAGGCTAAAGGACCAATCTTAATATACTACTTCAAAATTTAACATTATAATGATTTCTTTGAGATTTATTTTTTATATTTTTTCACAAAAATAGCCCGTGGTTTTCTCCAAACCTCCTATGTCCCTCATCATGACATCCATACCCGCTTTAATTCTAAGATTACAAAGAGCAATCCTCCCCTAATCAATTTCTTATGAGGCCGTTTTGGAGTCCATATTTTTCCTAATGGTAGCCCCAAAAAAAACTCATCTCATCATTTGCTTGGTTTTGATAAAAGTGTGTATCTAAATTATGTTTCTATTGGTGAAGCTCAAAGTTTTGATGCAATGATTTCTATTTATACTTTAGATTTTGATTTTTCTTTCATTTGGTAAAGATTTCAAAATACTAACACCACTGTTCTTTATAAGTACATCTATACGAATGGATTTTTGTATTATAAAAGAAAGTTGTGTGTTATTACACCTTTTGGAAATATTGCCATGACAAAAATTCATGCACTTGCTTACACGGAGCATAGAGTAATTTAATCTACAATAGTTGAATGCATATAATATTTTATTGGCCTACAATAAAGCATGATATTACAAAATTTATCTGTGAATACATTATATGTCAATGCATTAAATGTCATCATGGATAATCTTATGGATTATGCCTTTACCTGCACCTAATGGGCCATGGAAACAAATATCTATGAATTTTATTACTAGTTTCCCCACAACATTCGTACACCATGGACATGATTTGGACTATAGTGGATAGAATCAATAAGCAATCTTATTTTCTTCCTTCTAAAAAGACCTTGTCTGCTACACAAGTTGCTAAAATTTTCATTAATACTATCTGTCCTCATCACCATGGCTTCCTAAGGTCATATTTTTTTATTGTGACAGTCGATTTCATAATCATTTTTGGGTAGCATTATTTAAAAATTAAGGTTCTAATATGAATTTTACTTTAACTTTCCAACTTGAAAATGGCTAGACTGAAGCGATTAATAGTACTATACTTGACCTTCTTAGATTCTACACCATTGATAGACCAAAACAATCGCCTCTATCCTCATGTTTGTCTACAATAACACCCCACATGTTGCTACAAGTAGAGCGCCTTTTGAAGTTGTTTATGGAAATAAATTACCTATTGTTAGATATGATCAATGCCCCACCCTCATTAGGTGCTACCAATGATCCTTGGTGCTCAAAGTTGTAAGGCCCCCATTATGAGGAGAAGCCAAATGTGAGCCCAGACATTGGTTGAGTCCTGACTTGTATATCAGATGAGGTCTATGTGACTGGATGGAAAAAAGGTAACCGTTGTGGGTCTAATCTTTGGGTTAAACGGAGTGGTTAAGCTGGTAGCAACTCGAGGCGCATTGCATCGAGTTGCGAGGTAAGGGAGTTAAAAGGGGCCCCTATTGTGGGGTCCGGGGGCTGTGAAAGCGGCCCTTGGCTGGGGGGTCCCAAGGGGGCCAATGGCCCCCCCTGGTGGGGGTCCGGGGGCGCTGCCCCCGACCCGATGGCAAAGGGAATATTCCCTGGAATATTCCCTAGCTGACTAGTGGAGGCTCATATGGTAGGTCGGGGTCAAAAGGCCGACCAAACGACCTTCGCAGGCTATAAAAGATAAACCCCTTCACAGCCATCGATTACACTCATCTTTCACCCAGTCAGAGTTGTTCTTGCAGCTAGCCTTAAGCTCTTCACCTATCTTGTGTCTAGATCGCCATATAAGCTTCACACAGTGAAAGCGCACGGGTGGACAGAGCCATTTTCGTATCAATTGTTTGAAGCTAAAGAATTTACTGATTCCCCTCTTATCTGTTGTGTACTCTCTATCTCTTTCTCAGATTTTGTTCGCTGCGCCGTGTAATTTTTACACCTATCTCCATGACTACTATTGCTACTCATGTCCTAGCTCTATAGAGACTGTAGGTAGTGATCATAGAAACAATTTAGATGAAGTGACTGAAAGGGTTAAGTAATCACAATTACGATATGCAACCCAATGTGGGAGCTCTCGCTCAACTGCCCAAGACCCACGGACCGATTATTGCTTCAAGCATTTCAAGCAAAGCGCAATGACTACCTCTCACATAGTTGTGCACACTCTCACATCTACAAGTGTAATGAGCTTACCTCCATGCTCGATCAAGTTGCGTCCTCTCTTAAGCACTCTGGTAGCTCCATGATCCAAGATACAAGCCCAAGCAAGATCTATCCTCAAGCTCCAAGCTCCATTGCCATGCGTGAGACAAAAGAAGAGAAGAATAAGAATAGAAGAGAAGATGGAGAGCTTCTCTACCACGGTCCCTCACCCTCACACACATACTCCCTCGCTCCCTCACTCTCCCTCTCTCAAGCATAAGCTCAAGCAAGAACAAGAACAAGAAGGATAAGATGAAGAGGAGAGCTAGTTTTGAGACCACACACAAGAATAAGCTTCTTCATTCACTTTTTTACCTTTTATACAAGCCCTAATCCCCTTTGGGCACCCATCCCCTTTTTTACATGAACGATCATTTTAGCCTAGGTCCTCTTTTCCTATTCCCTTCCTATTTATATTGTGCCTTCACCCATGCCCATCTACATTTATAAATTGCACAAGAGGAGCTTGGCACACTCTTACAAAAATTTAGGGTGCGCCTTTGCATTTAAAATGCACCCTTCCTCTTTGCGCTTGACCTAAAATTTTAAGGTTTTCCTTGCACTTTTTGCATTTTTCCTTGCACTTATTGATGAGGGCTCATGTGGTTGAGGGGTTACCATGTGGGTTGATGATGGGGCTTTGTGGAGATTGGACATGGAGAAGAAGCACCACAAAATGAATGTGAGGTTGTGGAGGCCGAGAGTAGATTGAGTGGGTCATGGGGGCCTTGAAAATTAGCAAGGTCAATCACGGATTGTCGACTGTACCTGAAAAGGGAAAGGGAGTGCACTATTTGGGGGTGTACCTACCTCATTGTGTAGTGTGGAGTGTTGGTGCCAGTGAAGCTGGAAGTTGGGTTTAACCTTAGGGAAGCCCGTGGTATTGTCTCACACTTGAGGAACTTGTTTGTGTACAAGGGGAGGTGGTGTGGGTGTGACTTAGCGTGGTAGATCTAGGCGAGCGCAAACTCCCCAGGTGTGTCTTTCCCTTGATGTGACTTAGGTATGAAGTGGGGGGATAGTGAGGACTAGGGGGTTAGGTATGGAGTTGATCGATCAAGGCCACTGGATGCACCTAACTTGAGAACCCCTAGGTATGGTGTTTGTGTCACTCTAATATTACATGGGAAAGCTCTTTGTTCCCTTCCTTTTGCTTTGTGTGGGTTTTTTCTTTGTTTTCTCATTTATTTTTATTTTTGATTTTTTTTCTTTGTATTTTTTGGAGATACATTGGGAGAGAGCACACTAGTCATCATCCTGGTGCTCTTCAGTAGTTACATTTTGAGGGGGCCTAAGAGATTTGCTAAGGAATGAATGACTTTGCATATATCCATTTTGGTTAATTCTTACATTGAGAGTAGTAGTAGATAGGAAACGGCGATTAAAATTTGAGAACATGCTATTTCTCATGTCTTCCAAAAGGCTCATGCAAAAAGCTAGCAAGAGAGCGACCCTTAACATCACGCGGATCATTGCACAACTATCTATCCTTTCATTGATATCAAAATAGAGCTATGGTAGGCACTCTTCTTGGGCTTGAGGGTAGGCTTTGCTCACCAAGTTATGCCTTGGTGTCATCAACTTGCTCAAAATCATACCCTTCCTCCCTTAGTGGTTCGGTTTGGGCCACTGTGGTTGGCTGCTCCTCTTGGTGCTCTTGCTCTCTAATTCTAACTGGCTCTAACTCTTCCATCAAGAGCCTTACTTGCATCAAAATTCTCCTTTTTTGTGTCAATCTTGGGCTAGTGTTGATTCTAGGGGTGTGCTCTTGGAGCCCATACCTTATGGCTCTCCTTGAGATCACCAACTTCTTCTTTAGCCCTTCCACGGAGTCCTCATTTCCAGCCTGAGTTGTTACATGAAGCATTGTGTTCAAGAAGGTGTGTTGCTAGAATTTTAGCCATGCTACTGCTACTTTGGCCCTTGCTTCCACCATGATTCTCCCGCTTTTTACGAGGGCAAGGCATTCGGTCAGGTCTTTGACCCTTCCAAGATTCCTCTCTTCCCATGCCTTGGCCTTCTCCTCCATCTTTCCTTAACTCTAGCTTAGCTCCCGTGATAGCATTGTCACCACTTCCTGTTGTTCTTTCTAGATTGCCAACATATTCTCCTTGTCTTATTTATGACGATTCATCTCTTCTTTCAGTCATTCTTGCTCTTGGAGGGTCCTAAGGTGATGCCAGGATGCATATTCCATGGTGGATTCCATGAGGTTTTGTGATGGATTCTGTAAAACTGTATTTATTTATTGGGGCTCATACACAAGGTGGATTCCTTGTGTGAGAAGTTGACAGGAATGCCTATCCTTTTTGGACGTCAAGTTAATTTAATGTGCACATGGGTGATTCCATAGTGGGTGATTCCACAAAATACATATTTAAATTAATGGACATTTATGAGTTTAGAGTGCACTCGTATTAAATTAAGGTTAGGATAGAGTTTCAATCTATTTATTTATTTTTTAGCTTTGTCGGTTTAATTTTATTATTTTCTAACAATTGTGAATGCTTCAGTTGATGTGTAGAGCAAGTAGCGGTGGTGTTGGGAAGCACTGAGTGATAGTGTGTATTCAAATTACCTAGAAGAAATTATCATGTTTGATGGACGCATGTCTTATCATTAAAGACATGGCACTAATATTTATTTAGGCGTGCTTATTTATTGAAGCACTTGATAAATATTTATTATTTTGTATGTGCATGGGTATACGATTTAAATATTTCATTATGGGACATTGTATTTGGGCACAACCCGACTGTTGGGCCTCCCAACCACTTTATTCTTTATTTGGACAAAAGTAAACACAAAAGCTAAAGCATGTTTATTGTAAAATTGGGCTATTTTTAAGCTTTGAGATGAATAAATTTATAAATACATGCCTTGTGTGAAGCGCTCACACAAGGCATGGGAGGAGATTGTACCCATGCCTTGTGTGAAGCGCTCCCATGCCTTGTGTGAAGCGCTCACACAAGGCATGGGAGGAGATTGTACCCAATTTATCTCTCTTCTTCGTGTCGTGCAAGTCTATCTTCTTGCTTTTTGAGCTTAAGTATATTTCTTTTGTTCTTTGGGACCTTCCGGCGCTCACTACGTACGCATCTAGCATCCGATTTTGTACACCAATGGTATTAGATCAAAGCTGAGATCAAGGGCTTCCAATCGCTTACCATCTTGTACGAAGGTAAAGCTCCTAGAACAAACATGCTCTATAGTCACGAACCATCAATATCACCGTGTTCCTGGCGGTGAAGAACCCCCTGCTATGCTGCCGGATCGTGAAAAGGACCACTCTCTGTCAACGGACCACTCCAGAAGCTCCTTTGTTAAATCTTCTTCTTCTCAGAAAAACAAGCAAGAATTTTTATCAAACTTGAGTTTATAAGCTTAATAAAGCTTAAGATAAGCTTAAGCTTCAAAAACTCGATGACAGTGGTGGTAGGATGTATTGATGGTCACGTCGAATCAGCCCGTCAATGTCCTCCTATCCTCCTTGATCTCAAAATTTTCTTTAAAATTTTATAAACCATAAAGTTAAAGCTTACTAAAGCTTAAGATTCCAATTTTTCAACATTTTCCATAGTGAGTGTTTATACACAACCGATCTCCAACTTGTTTTCAACCTCCCTACAAGCCCCTATTCATACCTGCACTTTGACATAGACAATTTCCAGCAAACATATTGTTATACATAGTCTACATGGACAAAGTATTCATTGGAAGAAGAACTTCATCAATTCCCATATTCGTAAAAAGAAGAAAGATCACAAAAAGACATATTTTTTATTTAAAAAACAAGCCTTATAAACCCAACCTTGAGTTACACTCATCCCACTAGCAAGATTTTGAGTGTGTGAGGTTGTTTGAAATTTTGCAGGATGTCCGATCAAAATATGGAAAATTTTATGGTCGAAGGTGATTTACCGAAACCAACACTGGAGCAAAAATTGGACCTAATTATGATGCAGCTTCAAGAGGAATGAAGAGCACGTCAAACTTTGCAAGCTCAACTGGCTACTCTTCAACGATCTATTGTCGATAAAGATGGACCGCAACCCAAAGATGTTATATGACGTATGATCGATGGGACACTTCAAGCATAATCTATCACAAAAGAAGCCAAGATAAGTAAAAGAAATTTCAAATTATGTACTTTTAATGGGCTACGTGACCGAAAGACTGTTCTCGCTTTTATCAGTCAATTTGATGATTATTTCCATGAAGAATAGTATACCGAAAAAGACAAACTCAAGTGTGTCACTAACCATTTAGTGGACACAGCATCATTATGGTGGATTGTTGTCTGCAAAAGTATTGATTGTCCTACTACTTGGGAGGCTTTTCAAAAGAAGTTTTTACAGAATTTTCTTCCACCCCAATTCCATGAAAAAGCTATCAAACAGTGGGATATTGTGCAATAAAGAGATCATGAGCCTATTTTGCAATACACTGAGCATTTAAGGAACACCTTATTAAAACTTTGAATGCTTGAAGATGTACCTGAGGTGATCCACAAGTGCAAGTTTATGTCTTGTTTGCTTGGTCACTTCTATGCGGAGGTGAACATGTTCAAGCCAACGACTCTGGAGGATGCGATTTCTTTATTCCGTGCTGCTGAAGACAAAATTCGAGTATAAGAGAAGCGACCACAACAATTTCCAACTAATGGTAACTTTGATACAAGCAATTCAATTCTAACTTTCGAAGATTCAATCAAAATCACTTTGTTCCATCTTCTTTTTGTAAATCCTGGACACAACCCCCTGTTTTACCATCAAACACAAATTCAAATCCTAAGCCATCTTTCCAACCAAAACTCCCAGTCATTACCAATAATGTTTCCAAAGCCAAGCCTATAGTCTACTACAAGTGACATCAACTTGGACATGTAGCTGTGAATTGTCAATCCAAAAATCCAACTGCTCACATCAACTACTTGGGAGTGACTGAAGATGAAGATCATGAAGAAATGCCAGATTTCACGGAAGATGATGACGATATCGGTACTACATTAGATATTTTACTAGCAAATCCTCATTCTTTATTAACGATGAAATGTCTTGAGCATGGTCATGAAAATATTTTTTTGCATAATGATGGGAGCACACATGATTTTATTTCTGCAAAATTGGTCAAAGAAATGAATTTACATACTATTCCAACTCATTATCGCATCAAGACTGCATTCTTAGGTACTAGATACAATGGTACACAAGAAGTTCATAATTTAGAAATTAAATTTGGCAATTATGTTGTACACAAAAATTTCTTAGTTATGCCTTTGCAATCTAGTGATATTATTTTAGGAATGCCTTGGCGTCATAAATTTAATCCCAATTATAGATTATTCCACACATTCAATGAAGATTCATTCTAATGGGAAACAAATCATATTACATGGTATGCAAACTTTTGATAATTTTCTGTTGCTTAGTCACACACAGGCTAAACATGCATTAAGAAAAGATAGCAAATCATACTTAGTATGGGTGAATGAAATTGAAGCTAAGGAAAATCAGATGCATCCTAGGCACACACAATTTCTTTTATAATTTAAAGATTGTTTTGCTGCTGACTTACCATCTGGCTTACCACCTACATGTCTTTAAGATCATAAAATAAACTTAATTCCTAGTTCTCAACCACCATGTAAAGCACCTTATAGACACAATCAAATTGAACATAAAGAAATCCAAGCCCAAGTTGAAGAATTGTTAACTAGAGGACTCATTAGGCTGAGTAGTTCTCCTTTTGATGCACCTGTCTTATTAGTTAAGAAGAAAAATAATACCTATAGGATGTGCATTGACTATCATGCCCTAAATAAGATCACTGTCAAAAATAGATATCCAATCCCTAGGGTAGACGACCTCATGGATAAATTACAAGGGGCCACAATATTTAGCAAGATAGATCTCAAATCTGGATATCATCAAGTACAACTGGATACACTTGACATCTTCAAAATTGCATTTAGAATTCAATTTGGTCATTATGAATTCCTTGTTATGCATTTTGGTTTAACTAATGCACCAGTCACATTCAGTCGTATGATGAATCACATATTTTTGAAGCATCAGCATTGTGTAATTGTTTTCTTTGATGAAATACTGGTTTTTAGTAAGAATGAGAACGAGCATTATGAACATTTATCTTTGGTTTTTAAATTATTGAAAGAGAATCAATTATATTCTAACTTTGAAAAGAGTGAATTTTTCCAAACCCACATTGAATACTTAGGACATATTGTTTCTTGTGATGATATTAAAATTGATCCTAAAAAGATAGAAGCAATTTTGAATTGGCCGATTCCTAAAAATGTGCATGAATTACATTCTTTCTTAGGTCTTGCTAGCTTTCATAGAAAATTTGTGAGAAATTTTTCATTGCTTGCATTGTCTTTGAAAAAATTGTTAAAGAAAGGTATTGTATATCATTGGTTTGATAATCAGCAAATGTCTTTTGAATTATTGAAACATGCTTTAACCCATGCTCCTGTATTGCAATTACCTGACTTTAATAGATCATTCTTCCTAGTAGTCATTGATGCTAGTGGATCTTGAATAGGAGCTGTCCTTATGCAAGATTCACATCCTATAGCCTCCTCTAGCTGCAAACTTAAACCACCTAAACTCAAGTATTTTACCTATGATAAGGAATTGCTAGCTATAGTACAAGCTTTACGTCAATGGAAATATCTTTGACTCTCATATCCAATGGGCTGCTTTTATTCAAAGTTTTTATCCACTTAACCAATATAAACCTGAAAAGGAGAATGTTGTTGCCGATGCCTGAAGTAAAAGACCAAGTATCAATAATATATTCGTTATATCTTTTAATTCCCTTGTTCCCATGAAAGATACCTATGACCAAGTCCCCACTTTTCAAGCTGATTGGAATAAATTAGTTGCAAATAACTGGATTTCAATAGATTCATTGTCTTATTCTGATGGATTTTTGTTTTATGAGAAAAGGTTGTGTGTAAATGTTCCATTTAGATCATTTTTGTTGTATGAAATTCATTATTCTCCATATCAAGGCCGTAGAGGTAGTATTTCTACTTTACATACATTGGTTGAAGATTTTTACTAGCCACAAATGGAATCTAATGTTTCTAACTTTGTATTTGAGTGTTTAATTTTTCAAAGAGTTAAGTGATGCCATGGTAGCAAATATGGTTTGTTAATGCCTTTATCGATTCCTGAACAACCATGGAAACATATTTCAATGGATTTTATAATTGGTTTGCCTAACACCCAAGCTAATCATGATATGATTTGGACTATTATAGATCGATTTAGCAAACAAGCATATTTCCTTCCATGCAAGAAAACATTGATTGCATCTCAAGCTGCACAATTATTTTTGAAGACTATTTTAACTAACTATGGTTTGCCAAAAGTTATTATTTCTGATCGTGATTCTAGATTTTGTAATAATTTTTGGACCATTTTTTTTGCTAATTTAGGTACAAAGATTGATTTCTCATTTGCATTTCATCTTGAAACAAATGGGCAAACAGAAGCTACTAATAGTACAATATTAAATCTTTTGCATGCATACACAATTTCAAAACCACAAACATGGGACACACACTTGCTTTTACGAACACAGAAAGCACATTATGAAATCATTTATGGACATAGATTGCCTACACCTGTTACATCATTATCAAACAAAGTTAAAGCTGTCAATGATATATGCATGCTACTATTTTTTCTGAAGTCAAAGACATGATTGTGAAAGGCCAACAATCATACTCAAAACAAGCTAACAAGAAAAGAAAATCCAGGAGTTTCAAAGTTGATGATTATGTTTGGTTATGCATTCAAAAGAGAAGATTATAAAGTGTTGAGAAACACCATGTTATTAAGTTAGCCTCTAGATTTTATGGACCTTTCAAGATCATCCACAAAATCAATGACAATGCGTTTAAATTAAAACTACCCCAATGCTAGAAAATCCATAATACTTTTCATATCAGTTTGTTATGACCTTAGAGGCCAATCACATAATCACCCTGTTTATGAAAACCCTCCTTTGTCAGAAGAAGAAACTGAAACCCTTGAGTCTGAAACTATTCTAGACACTGACTTTATGACCACTAGAATTGTTCGTAGATACTCTAGATATTTGGTTAAGTTTAAAAATCATCCTATTAAAGAGGCCCAATGGATGCACTCCCGCGACCTAAGTGCTTACCCCTCACTGCTCGCTCCATATTGAGTTAATAGCAATTGAGGACAATTGCTATCCCACCTTGGGGGTATCATGCCAGGAGGCATATTCCATAATGGATTCCGTGAGATAACAATGTATTTTGTAAGGTTTTGTGATGAATTCTATAAAACTATATTTATTTTCCAAGGCTCGTACACAAGGTGGATTCCTTATGCGAGAAATTGACGTGGATGCCTATCCTTTTCAGGGGTCATGTTAATTGAATAAGCACGTGGGTGATTCCATGGCGGGTGATTCCACAAAATACATATTTAAATTAATGGAAGTTTATGAGTTTAGAGTGCACTTGTATTAAATTAAAGTTAGGACCGAGTTCCAATCTATTTGTTTATTTTGTAGCTGAAGACTGCTAGCTATTCACTTCTATCAGCTTCATTTTATTATTTTCTAATAATTGTGAATGCTTCAATTGATATGTAGAGCAGGTAGCGGTGGCATTCGGAAGTCTTGGGTGATAGCATGTATTCAAATTACCTAGAAGAAATTATCAGTTTGATGGGCACATGTCTTATCATTAAAGGAATGGCACTAATATTTATTTAAGCGTGCTTATGTTGAGATGGCAAGCTCAACATCTGTGGACATTGATGATGGATCGCCTGGCTAGATGGGTCCGCACATCTACACTTATCATGTTGGTGGTCATTATGATACTCACATGACCACTAACTTATCATTTATTATATTTAGTTTGTTACACCTACCTATAGCTGGCAAAGACATAGCGCTAGTCGATTAGTGTAGTTGGTTATGCACTGTTTGACTTAGTAGGCCACTTTTCTTTATGTTGTATCTTATCTATACTTTGTGTACATTGTATAGGGTGTAGAAGAAGAAGAAAAATTATCAAGAAAACGTTTTGGCCTCCATCCCTCTTCTTGTGTTCTTGAGTGAGCTTCCTCTTGTGTATACAGTGTGTGTTTGGCGTAGTAGCTCAAGCAAATCTCCCCACCAGCGATTCTTTAAACGGTATCAGAGCTGCGCCACTAAGAGAAGCTGATTTTGAAGGCTGAAGTGAAAGAGAAGAAGCAAGGTTCGAGCAAGAAAGCAACAGGTAAGAAGCTCTCTCATTCTTCTACTCTCCCTCTTGGATAGCACCTGTGGAGGCACCGGAAGCAGGGTTGAGCAAAAATCTCAGATTGTTGCGAGATTTGGTGTACGAGCAGATCACTGCATATTCTGCAGATATGCCTGTAGGGCTTTTCTGTAGTTTTTTTGGGCATTGGAGGCCGTTTCAGGCCCCATTTTAAAGCTGCAAGGTTGGGGACAACAGTTTCAGGGTACATTGTGATTTTGGCTATTTTGATCAAAAGTGGGTGCACAGGTTACAGATTTTGAATCTGCAATTTTTTAGGTGTTTGCAGAAGAAAACATAAGATTTATATGCAAACAGGTTGCAGATTGCATGTACTATTGAGCAATCAATGAAAAAGGTTGCTTGGTGTGTTGTTGTGCATGTGTTGTAAAAGATTGCAGAAGACTAGCTTGTTGTGTTATATCCTTGTTTATGATAATGGCAGAGAACAATGGAAATCCCATTATTGAGAAGCTCGATAAGAACAACTAACCTTCATGGAAGTTTCATGTGATGAACTTCCTAATTGGAAAGGGCCTTTATAAATTTGTTTGAGGTGAAGAAAAGGAGCTAGAGCTAGGTATCCCTCCAACTGTAGATGAATTAAAAGCATGAAAAGTATGGAATGTGAAAGACAAAAAGGTGATGTACAGGTTATCTACAGTCATTGATAATACAATGTTGGGACATATCAGGAATGTAGAAACCTCACATAAAGCTTAGACAATTTTTGAGAGTATATTTTCAATAAACACAAAGGCACAAAAGATTCAACTCAAGCAAGAATGCCTTGAAGAAAGGGAAAATGTATGCCAATGAGTATGTGTTGAAGGTGAGGAGCATTGCAGATGCTTTAGTAGCAATTGATGCAATGTCGGATGATGATGATTTGGTTTCATCCACTATGAGTGGCCTTAACAATGAGAAGGCATGGAAATCATTTCTTACTTCAGTATATGTACGAAAGCCATTTCTAGATTTTGATGATCTGATCTCTCTCATGATTACTGAAGAAATCAATATACAGGGTGATTTGTCTGAAAGAAATGGTGAATAGGTCCAAGAATTTTACTAGAGTTCAGGAAGGGGACGTGGTAGATCCTCTTCGAGAAGCCGTGGTATGGGACATGCTGGCAATAACCAACAAAACAAGTTCAATCAACACTTTGGTGAAATGCAAGTTTCTAGAGGCAGAGGAAAATTTAGAGGTAGGGGGAGCTCTAGAGGAAGAGGTGGATGGCAGAATAGAGGTTCTCGAAATTCCGCTATTGTTTGCCATTATTGTGGAAAAATAGGCCATATTGCAGCCCATTGCTATGCAAAGAAGGATGATATTCGCAATGATAGATTGCAACAAGGAAACTATGCATCATCTTCACGACAAAATGAAGATAAAAATGAGCGTCTATTTGTTATGCAGCATATAACACAATATTAGTGAGTTTGGGAATCTCCCAATTCCCATTTTTTGAACACTAAAAAGGTGGCACCCAGATAACATGCCCATAAGTTTCTCAAAACCATACGATATGACCTATCATTGAAAAACACTTTAAAAATGGAATCTATTGAGCTATAGAGTGCTCGATTTGGAGTTATAGTGTTCAAGTTATGACAAATCCAAAGATTTGACTACGTGTCCCAAACTTATGGGAAGTTTCCATATTCCCCAATATGGTGTTATATGATGAATGCGGTTACAAGAAAGGGGACACATGATGATGTATGGTATGTCAATTCAGGTGCATCTAATCATATGACTAGTCATGTTGAATGGTTTGGAGAGATGCAGGACTTACAAAACCGAGGTTATGATTCATACCACCCAATTTAACACATTAGAAAGGTTGTCTTGTCCTTGTATGATGGCCAAACGAAGAGTCTAACAGATGTATTACATGTGCCATCAATTACAAAGAATCTAGTATCTGTTGGCCACATGGTAGAGCAGGGGTTGCATGTTTGATTCAATGTAAAAGGTTGTTTTGTAGAAGACTTTAATGATAAGTGCAGGTTGGTAGCAAAAGGAAATAGAGTTGGTCGAATGTTTACTTAAGATGTTGGAATTCGTGCAATGGATGCTACTATGTACGGTAAAGGAAAAGGAGTAGTTACAGATATTGAAATATGGCATAAATGTATTGGACATGAAAATGTGCAAATGCTAAAATTAATGCAGTCTAGAGGATTGGTTACACGGTTGCCTTCTTTTTGAGTTGTAGAATTGCATAAAGTCTGTGAAGCATGCTAGTTTGGTAAGCAGTCAAGACAACCCTTCTCACATGATAGAGAAGTGAGCAGAAATATACTTGATGTAGTATATACATATGTTTGGGGGCCTACACAGATGTATCTCTTGGTGGCAGCAAATACTTTGTCACATTTATTGATGACTGTTCAAGGAAGCTATGGGTATACTTCATGAAGGAAAAGAGTGATGTATTTGACCAAAGGAAAAGACTATAGCCCACTCTAATCTCGAGGTTTCTTCTCTTTGCCATTTGTGATGGCCCAAAGACCCTTCTTCATCAGGATGAGCTTGATGCGGGTTTGCCAAGTGTGGAACCCGACTCCTTTGAATCGAGCATTTGGAGAGTTTTTTTCCATGTTGAGGTTGCAAGATCAGTAGCAAATCAACACCTGAATTCTAAGATTTTATCAGTAGAAGAGTAGATTGAAATGTGTCAAGAGACACAGTTAATGACAGTGTGAAAACACACTATGTCAGTGTTGATGTTGAGCTTGATTCTTCTTGTTCGGGATCGTTCAGTTGCTCTTCAATCTTCTCAGGTCCTTCCCCTCCTTGATTTGATGCTGGGTCAATGGATTAGAGTGGGCTTTAGCTTGGTTTAGTGTCAGGAGTGAGAAAAATGAGGAAAAAAAGAAGCTTGAGAGATTTTGGCTATGGCTGACAGTTTAGGGTTTCAGATAGGGGCCTGGTTTTTTGCAAATTACAGGAGCTATGGTTGATCATTTCCAAAACTTTTTTTATGGAAATGAATCTTACTTCAAGATCTTCAAAAGCCCTATCCTCCTCGTCAAGATCGCGACATGTATGGCGCGCGCAGAGTGGACGAACATGCACGGCTCAGTTTTGAGTAGCAATGTCAAATGTCTACAATGCCAGGGATGTAGATCACCAATGTGGTCGATTTTTGTGCCAAGAGGGAGTTTCCTAAGTAGAGGAAGACATGTCTAGAAGAAATTTCATGAAGATATGCTCTACAGAGAGAGATATGAATGCTCCATGGAGGGTATGTCCTGCAGGACACAGTTGAAGACTATGGCAGTGACTGGGGATTTTCACAATACTGAGCTTTAGATAGCCAAATGTCATGGATTGATGTGATACAGAGAAGCTTTGTGAGTTGGGGAATACTTTTCCAGAAGGAATATCCAAGATATTTGACCTGTGGAATGAGATATAAGCAGCTCAATCTGACAGGGTGCTGGTGGCTATGGCTGCCATGGAAGCTTAAGTGAGGGTAGAGTTGGGAGATGAAGTCATGGGATGGAACTAAGCTGACCAGAGATTAACATGAGCTGAGAGAGGGCAGAGGAGAGCTAAGCCGAGCTGAGCCATGTCCGACTAGGCTCTGATACCATGTTGAGAAACATGCGAGATCTAGAGCATGCCAGTGAGTTATGGTGGATGGAAGGAGAAGTGTGGACTCATGATGGAGAAGACAAAGATACTATTTGTTACACAAGTGAATTAGGTTCCAAGATTGAGACTTGGACTCATAAACACAATCTTGTATATGTGGACAATGACATTGACACTTCACTGAAAAGAAAAGAGTACTATCATTGCATTAAGAAAAGAAAGCAAGTACAATGCTTTATAGGAAAGTAGGAAATTGTAGTAGGCACCACTGTGCATATGGGATAGGTTAGCCTGCATGTCCTTGGCCCTGAAGCTCCATACAAAGAGGCTGTCAATGAGTGTGATTGCTGAATCTCAATAGCAGGGAAGGACAAAGGAAAGAAGAAAGTGCTGGATGGTAATGATGCATCTACCAGTCATTTGGGATTGGATCGAGATTCTAGTGGTTCGGAGAGTTTGGATGATGATCTTGGTATTCCTTCATTTAGGACACCAGGTGTACAGAGAGCTCGTAGTAATGTAAAGGCTCCATTGAGTGATCCGGTGATATGCAGATCTAGCAGGGTTAGATACCTTGTTAAAAGATTTGGTTTTGAAGGTTATGTAGCTCACCATTATGCTTATATGGTGAAACTAGTTGAGGATGTTGAGCCCACTTGTTTTGAGGATGATGTTGGTCATTCTCATTGGGATGCAGTAATGGATGAGGAGATGGCTGCATTAGAAGCCAATAAGACTTGGGATTTGGTACCCTTACCTAAGGGTAAGAAAGCTATTAGCTGTAAGTGGGTTTAAAAAGTCAAGCATAATGCAAACAATTTAGTTAGCAGGTATAAGGCTAGGCTGGTTGCAAAAGGCTATGCTCAAACATATGGCATAAATTATAACGAGACATTCAGTCCAGTTGCTAGGATGGCAATTGTTAGGTGTGTGATTACCTTGGCAGTAGCTAAAGGTTGGAGTTTGCAGCAAATGGATGTTAAGAATGCCTTCTTGCATGGTGAATTGCAAAAAGAAGTGTATATGGAGCAGCCAACAGGTTATGAGGATTTAGAGCATCCCACATATGTGTGCAAGTTAAAGAAGGCACTCTATGGGCTGAAGCAAGCACCTAGAGCATGGTCTAACAAGATTGGAGAGTATCTTGTCAGTATTGGATTTTGTATTTTTTATGCTAATCACTCACTTTATGTGAGAAAGGGAGATGCAAGTTTGGTCATCATAGTCATCTATGTGGATGACTTGATTATTACATGTGCTAGTGACAATGGGATTGCTGAAGTTAAGGACTTCTTGAAGAAGAAGTTTGAGATGAAAGATTTGGGTGAGCTGAGATACTTTCTTGGTATTGAGGTGATCAGATGTGATGATGGTATATGGCTGTCCCAAAGGCATTATGGCTTGGATATGTTATCCAAGTATGGTATGACAGCATGTAATAACACCATATTGGAGAATATGGAAATTTCCCATAAGTTTGGGATACTTAGTCAAATCTTTGGATTTGTCATTACTTGAATACTATAACTCCAAATCGAGCCCTCTATAGCTAAATAGATTCCATTTTTCAAGCACTTTCCAATGATAGGTCATACCATATAGTTTTGAGAAACTTACGGGGATGTTATCCGAGTGCCACCTTTTTAGTATTCAAAAAATGGGAATTGGGAGATTCCCAAACTCACTAATATTATGTTTAATCCTCTTTCAGTACCATTGGAGAAAAATGTGAAGTTGAGTGCTAACGTTGGGCATAGAAGACCCTACTATGTTCAGGAGGATAGTAGAGAGTTTGATCTACATGACTATCACAAGGCCAAACTTGAGCTATGTTGGTGGCCTTGTCAGTCAGTTTATGCAGATGCCTAGAAAGCCTCATTTGGATGTAGTTAGACGTATATTGAGGTGTGTGAAGTCCACTCTACATTATGGACTTTTTTATGAGGTAGGTAAGGACATACAAGTCTTTGGATACACAGATGCAGATTGGGCTGGTGGCATGTCCGACAGAAGATCTACGAGTGGATTCATGTTTTCCCTTGGTAGTGCAACACTTACATGGAGCAGCAAAAGCAACCTACAGTTGCTTTATCGAGTATAGAGACTGACTAAAGAGGTGCTGCTATGGCAGCATGTGAGGTGGTACGGCTGCAAAAGTTATTGGGTGATTTGGGCATACAGGGAGATGGTCCAATTGTCATTCATTGTGACAATATGAACAGCATACAAATAGCTAGGAATCCAGTGTTCCATGCTAGGACAAAACACATTGAGGTGCACTACCACTTGTGAGAGAGAAGGTACTTGCGGGAGAGATTGACTTGGTATATGTCAGCACACAAGATTAGATAGCTAACATTTTCACAAAGACATTGGGTGCATAGAAGCTTCAAAAGTTTTGAAGCTTACTTGGAGTTGCAGAGATAGAGTTGAGCTTGAGGGAGAGTGTTGAGATGGCAAGCTCAACACGTGTGGACATTGATGATGGACCGCCTGGCTAGATGGGTCGGCACATCTACACTTAGCACGTTGGTGGTCATTATGATACTCACATGACCATTGACTTATCACTTATTATATTTAGTTTGTTACACCTACCTAAAGCTGGCAAAGACATAGTGCCTGTCGATTAGTGTAGTTGGTTATGCACTGTTTGACTTAGTAGGCCACTTTCCTTTATGTTCTATCTTATCTATACTTTGTATACATTGTATAGTGTGTGGAAGAGGAAGAAAAATTAGTAAGAAAAATTTTTGGCTTCCATCCCTCTTCTTGTGTTCTTGAGTGAGCTTCCTCTTGTGTGTACAGTGTGTGTTTGGCGCAGTAGCTCAAGTAAACCCCTCCACCACGCGATTCTTTACAGCTTATTCACTAAAGCACTTGACAAATATTTATTATTTTGCATGCGCATGGGCGCACAGTTTAAATATTTCATTATGGGACATTGTATTTTGACACAGTCCGACTTTTGGATCGCCCAACTTCTTTATTATTTATTTGGACAAAAGCAAACACAAAAACTAAAGCAGGATTATTGGAAAATTGGGCTTTTTTTTAGCTTTGAGATGAATAAATTTGTATCCGATTTGTCTATTTTTTTCATGTCGTGCAAGTCTATCTTCTTGCTTTTTTTCTTAAATAGAGTTCTTTTGTTCTTGGGGACCTTCCGGTGCTCGCTATGTACACATCCAGCTGCATCCGATTTGTGCACCAAAAGGAGTTGGTTTTCCACCTCTAGTAGATTTTTACTTGACTCATCTTTCTATGCCCTAACCTTTTGTAGTTCCTTTAGTAGTCATTCATTTTGCTGTCTCTCCTTATGGAAATTTTATTTTTTAATTAATATTGATAGTTAAAGATGAGCTTACTAAGAGATCTTGTGGTGATGTTGTTTTAGTTTTGCGAAGCATATGAATGATGTTGTTTTAGTTTTTTGTATTTGTCTTTTTAAGAAGAGATTGATTTTTATGGAATATCCAAAGTTATTTCTGGATTTACGTTATGAAAAATGAATGTTTTTCTAATTGATAGGCCGATTGCCTTCGTTGTATACTTGCGTGGTGGAGGCTAGGACAAGCCCCATGTATGAGAGGTCTCTTTGTAGGAAGAACATTATGCTAGGAGGTGCAAGTGTGCTAGGGTTCTCTAGCCATATATCCCTTAGGTTTGTTGAGGATCGGCCTAACCCCTATGAGCCTAGGATGAGCTTATTTTAAGGTCTTATGTCCTTTTCTCTCTTTCTCTCCCTCTCTCATTTCCTCTCTCACCCTCACCCTCACCCTCTCTTTCTCTCTTTCCCTATTAGGTTTAATGATTTTTCTCTCTCCTCTCCCTCTCTCATTTTTTTCTCTCCTCTCCCTCTCTCATTTCCTTTTCTCTCTTTCTCTCCCTCTCTCATTTTCTCTCCCTCCCTCACCCTCACCCTCTCTTTCTCTCTTTCCCTATTGGGTTTAATGATTTTTCTCTCTCCTCTCTCTCTCATTTCTTTTTCTCTCTCCTATCCCTCTCTCATTTCCTTTTCTCTCTTCCTCTCCCTCTCTCATTTCTCCTCTCTCCCTCACTCTCACCCTCTCCCTCTCTTTCTCTCTTTCCCTATTATGTTTGACATATTTTCTCTCTTTTTCTCTCTCCTCTCCCTCTCTCATTTCCTTTTGCTCTCTTCCTCTCCCTCTCTCATTTATTCTCCCTCCCTCTCCCTCTCTCATTTCCCTATTATGTTTAATGTCTCCCTCCCTCTTCCTCTCCATCTCCCTCTCCCTCTCCTCCCTCTCCCTCTCTCATTTCCTCTCCCTCTCTCATTTTCCTGTTATGTTTAATGTCTCCCTCTCCCTCTCCCTCTCCCTCTCCCTCTCCCTCTCTCATTTTCCTGTTATGTTTAATATCTCCCTCCCTCACCCTCTCCCTCTCCCTCTCTCATTTCCCTATTATGTTTAATGTCTCCCTCTCCCTCTCCCTCACCCTCTCTCATTTCCTCTCCCTCCCCCTCTCTTTCTCTCTCCCTCCCTCTCCCTCTCAATCTCCCTCCCTCTTCCTTTCCCATTTCCGTCCCCTCTCCCTCTCCCTCTCCCTCTCTTTCTCTCTCTCTCTCCCTCCCTCTCCCTCTCGCATTTCCTCCCTCTCCCTCTCCCTCTCCCTCTCTTTCTCTCTCTCTCTCTCCCTCTCCCTCTCCCTCTCCCTCTCTCATTTCCTCTCCCTCTCCCTCTCTTTCTCTTTCTCTCTCATTTTCTCTCCCTCTCTCAATATACACAAATTATACAAAAAACAAGTAAAAGAGAGAGAGAATGCACTCATCGTAAAGACTCGAAGAAGGGTTTGGCAGCTCCTCTTCACGACGATGGCTCATTTTTGCCCTCCGTACACCTTCTGCTCTTCTTTGCGAATGGCGGTGGTGGCAGCGATGGTGGTGAGAAGCCTTCTTTCTCTCTTTCTCTCCCTCTCAGCAAGACGGTCGCTCTCCCTCTCACTCTCTTTCATGAATGCGCAAAATGTAACGCACTCGAGTTTCGGCCCCCATTCTTTTTCTCTGGGTACCGTCGCTATTTGCGTCACTATTAGCATCGCAAATGCGACGCTAATAGTGACGCAAATAGTGATGATGCTATTTGTTGTTGCAAATCAGTGTTGCTATGGCTTGATATCATTGTATTGTTAGAGGGGGTTCTAGCATCGGAGGCTTGTGTAGTGGATGAGGGTAGTACTTCTTGAGGCGACTGCCATTGAAGAAGCCTATGCCCTCTTCCTCTAGGGTCTTGAGCTCTATGTTGCTAGTTCGACTAATTTTGTAGACTTTGAAAGGCCCCAATCCTCTAAACTTCATATTCTACTTATGGCCCTTTACAAAGTATAATAGCACTAGGTCTCCTTGCTCAAAGTCACATTGTTTAACATGTTTGTCAAACCAGTTCTTGCATCTTTCCTTTTCGTAGATTAGGACATGTGTTGCTAGGAGTCAGGTCTCAAAAATGCATTTTAGCTCTGCCAGGAATTCCGTCCATGCCTCTTTTCCATCCCATCTCTCTTGCACTTCCATTCTCAAGCTTGGAATGAGAAACTTCATTGGCAGGATTGCTTTGGTCCCATAGGTCAAATTGAATGTTGTTTACTCTATGGGCATCTTGTAGGCTATCCTGTAGGCCCATCTTATTCGTGGGTTCCACCTGTCCGTTAGCTTAAGGGTAGCATGGTAATGATTTTCTATGGATGATTAAGAATGTGGATAGTAAATGGCCAATCACTTCATTAATGAAGTGTGTGTTTTGATCACCAACTAGGTTGATGGGGTAGTGAAATCGTAAGATCACTTGCTCCCAAAGGAACTTAACTATGGTCCTAGCATCATTTTTCCTAGTGGCTTGAGCTTCAGCCCATTTTGTGAGATAATCCATTGCTAAAATGATGTACTTTGCCTATAAGTACTGCACTCTTGCGGGGCCGATTGACCTAGTAAAGTTGATCCTTCACTTTTCAAAGGGTTTTCGTGCTATCACTAGGGTCAACTCCATCTTGTCCTTACAAATGGGTACTTTGGCCCTTTAACACTCATTGCAATACTTCACAAAATTAGTAGCATTGAAGAATAGGGTGGCCACCATAGCTAACATTGCAACACCTTGCATGCTATAGTGTCTTCATTGAAGTGTCCTCCAGAAATTCCACCATGTGCTTTAGAAGCCACATAATGCATTTCGTGCTCACACATGCATCTTTGCAATAACCCATCCTATCCTAGTCTATATAGCTATCCAATAGGGCTAAATCTTAATGATAAGGTGCTTTAGCCTAGCCTTCTCTATAGGTCTCTCAGGCAATCCATGCTCTAGGACTTGGACTATGTCATCTACCTAATATGGTGTTAGATCAGCCTTGAATAGGTCTCTCTCTTCATTGGACATGCTAAATAGGTGTACATGAGGCAAGTTATCTATGACTTCCTGTCTAGTAGCTTCTCCTATGGGTATGTGGGACATACGGTCAACAAAGAAGGTAAAGTGCATAGCCAAAATATAATGATAAAATTTCTTTACAACAAATACCATGGCTAGGCCTTACCTCCTTGTTGTGTAGTAATTCATCTCCATATCTATGATTTATGTGCTAGCAAATCTCACAAGATAATCAAGATTATATTCACTAGGTTGGCACAAAACATCTCCCACGACGACAAACTTTGAGGCATCAATGTGCATGTGGAATGTTATGTTCCAATCTAGGGCTCGTAGGGTCGGTGAAATCGTGAGAACCTTTTTTAGTTGCTCATAGACATGTTGGCATTCCTCGGTCCACTCAAATAAATCAAGGATTTGTAAAGGGATCTAGTGATCAATGCATAGCTCAACATGAATAACTGATAGTACCCTATGTGTCCCAAGAAGCATTGAACTCCATTATAGTTTGTTAGTGGTGGTAAATTGATGACATTGGAGAAGTCAGTGGAAATGTCATTCTTAGACACCATGTGCCCTAGAATACATCCATGTTTTACCCAGAACTAGCACTTCAAGGGATTCATAGAGAGATTATATAGCATACACTACTTGACGACTATGATTTTTCATTCTTCTTCAAGACAATCACTATGGGTGATACCTAGTTCGTGTGCTCGATTTCATAGATGAATCTAGCCTTCAATAGCTTATCCATCTCCTCCTTGATGGCTTGTGCATGCTTTAGATTCATCAGACATGGCAGTTGTTTAATTGATGTTGTTGAGATGGCAAGCTCAACACATGTGGACATGGATGATGGACCGCCTGGTTAGATGGGTCCACACGTCTACACTTAGCACGTCGGTAGTCATTATGACTCTCACATGGCCACTGACTCATTACTTATTATATTCAGGTTGTTACACCTATTTACAGCTGGCATAGTTATAGCGCCATTCGACTAGTGTAGTCGGTTATGCATTGTTTGACTTAGTAGGCCACTTTCCTTTATGTTGTATCTTATCTATACTTTGTGTACATTGTAAAGTGTGTGGAAGAAGAAGAAGAAATCAGCAAGAAAACGTTTTGGCCTCCATCTCTCTTCTTGTCTCTTGAGTGAGCTTCTCCTTGTGCATTCTGTGTGTGTTCGGCGCAGCATCTTGAGCAATCCCCTCCACCACGCGATTCTTGACATGGTATCAGAGCCGCGCCATTGAGAGAGGCTGATTTCGAAGGTTGAAGTGAAGGAGAAGAAGCAAGGTTCGAGCAAGCAAGCTACGGGTAAGAATCTCTCCCATTCTTCCACTCCTTCTCTTGGATAGTGCCTGTGGAGGCACCGGAAGCAGGGCAGAGCAAAAATCTCAGATTGCAGTGAGATTTGGTGTGCGCGAAGAGCGCTGTATATTCTGCAGATAAGCCCTTTTTTGGGCATTTGAGGCCGTTTCAGGGCCCGTTTTAGAGCCGCAAGGTTGCGGACAGCAGTTTCGGGGTACACTGTGACTTCGACTGTATTGACCGAACGTGGGTGCGCAGGTTACAGATTTCAGATCTGTAAGTTCAAAGGTGTTTACCAGTGAGTAAACACAAGGTTTATCTGCAAATTGGTTGCAGATTGCATGTATTGTTGAGCAGACAGTGGAAAAGGCTGTCTGGTGAATTGCTGTGTACTACAGGTCGAGGGTTGCAGAAGATTTGCTTGCTGTTTGGTATTATTATTGTGATAATGGCAGAGAATAGTGGAAGCCCCATCATTGAGAAGCTCGACAAGAACAACTACCCTTCATGGAAGTTCCGTGTCACGAACTTTCTTATTGGAAAAGGTCTCTACGAGTTCGTTTCAGGTGAAGAAAAGGAGCCGGAGGTGAGTGATCCTCCAACTGCAGAAGAGACAAAGGCACGAAAGGAATGGAATGCAAAAGACAAGAAGGTCATGTATTGGTTGTCTGCAGTAATTGACAATAACATGCTGGGACACATTAGAAATGCAGAGAATGCATATGCAGCTTGGACCATACTTGAAAGTATGTTTTCTGTAAATACAAAGGCACGAAAGATTCAACTCAAGCAAGAGTTGAATACATTAAAGAAAGGGAAGATGTCTATCAATGAGTATGCACTGAAGGTAAGAAGCATTGCAGATGCATTGGCAGCGATTGATGCAATGCCCGATGATGATGATTTGGTGTCGTCTACCTTGGGTGGACTTAACAATGAAAAGGCTTGGAAGTCTTTTGTAACTTCCGTATATGTCAGAAAGCCATTTCCAGATTTCGATGAATTGGTCTCTCTTATGATCACTGAAGAGATCAACATGCAGAGTGAGACATCTGAAAGAAGTGGTGAACAAGTCCAAGCTTTCTACTCCAGTTCTGGAAGGGGACGTGGCAGGTTCTCTTCAAGAGGCCGTGGTGCAGGACGTGGTAGTGATAACCAGCAAAACAGATTGAATCAGCAATTTGGCGATATGCAGGTTTCAGGAGGTCGTGGTAACTTTAGAGGCAGGGGGAGCTTTAGAGGAAGAGGTGGATGGCAGAACAGAGGTTCTAACAACTCTGGTATTGTGTGCCACTACTGTGGCAAAACAGGTCATATTGCAGCCCAATGTTATGCTAAGAGAGATGATATCCGCAGTGGTAAGTTGCAGCAAGGAAACTATGCATCGTCTTCACGACAGAATGAAGACAAAAATGAACGTTTGTTCGTTATGCAGCATATGCTGAATGCTGTTACAGGAAAGGGAACACATGAAGATGTTTGGTATGTTGATTCAGGTGCATCCAATCATATGACCAGCCATGCAGAATGGTTTGGAGAGATGCAGGATTTGCAGAATGCAGGTTATGTGCAGACGGGTGATGACTCATGCCACCCAATTTCACACATTGGAAAAGTTCCCTTGTCCTTGCATGATGGTAAGACAAAGAGTCTTTCAGATGTATTACATGTACCATCTATTACAAAGAACTTGGTGTCAGTCGGTCAAATGGTAGAGCAAGGGCTGCAAGTCAGATTTAATGCAAAGGGCTGCTTTGTAGAAGACTTCAATGACAAGTGCAGGTTGGTAGCAAAGGGAAGTAGAGTTGGACGTATGTTCACTCTAGATGCTGGAATTCCTAGTATGAATGCGGCTATGTATGCCAAAGGAAAAGGTGTTGTTGCAGACATTGAAATTTGGCACAAACGCATTGGACATGCAAATGTACAAAGGCTGAAATTAATGCAGTCCAAAGGGTTGGTTACAGGTTTGCCTACATTTAAAGTTGCAGAATTTCAGAAGGTATGTGAAGCATGTCAGTTTGGTAAGCAGGCAAGACAACCCTTTTCACATGACAGGGATGTAAGCAGAAATATCCTTGATGTTGTGCATACAGACATTTGGGGGCCTACACAAAATGTATCTCTTGGAGGCAGTTCATACTTTGTCACATTCATTGATGATTGCTCTAGAAAGCTGTGGGTATATTTTATGAAGGAAAAGAGTGAAGCTTTTGAGCACTTTAGAACTTTCAAGGCTGCAGTTGAAAGAGAAACAGGCTTGAAAGTAAAGTGCCTGAGGTCAGATGGAGGGGGAGAGTACCTCTCAAATAAGTTCAGTGATTTTTTGAGGTCTCATGGGATAAAGAGACAGTTCACATGCAGGTATACCCCACAGCAAAATGGGGTTGCAGA
Organism: Lygodium microphyllum; assembly: GCF_053477565.2. NCBI lineage: Eukaryota > Viridiplantae > Streptophyta > Polypodiopsida > Schizaeales > Lygodiaceae > Lygodium > Lygodium microphyllum. The sequence goes on from NC_141143.1 coordinate 10,478,679, forward strand.
AAGAAAAAACAGGCATATTGCAGAAGTTGCACGCGCCTTGATGGCTGAAAAGAATATGCCTAAGCATTTTTGGTCTGAGGCTGTTCATACTGCTGTTTATATTATGAACAGAACTCCCACAGCTGCAGTTCATGGTATGACCCCCGAAGAATGTTTTACAGGTAAGAAGCCTGATGTTTCACACTTGAAAGTATTTGGCTGCATTGCGTATGTTCATGTGCCAGATGAGTTGCGGAAGAAACTGGATCCAAAGGCTGAAAAGTGTATCTTTATTGGATACTCTTTAGAGCAAAAAGGGTATCGCTGTTACAACCCTGTCACATGTAAGTTCAGAGTGAGCAGGGATGTCATCTTTGATGAAATGAGCAGTTGGTATGCATCTAGTGGTGATGCATTGGATGTTGATGATGATCATGACACTCATGTGCAGGCTGAAAGGCAAGAATCACGGACTCTTAGTGGACCAGAGACATCATCTGGTAGTCCTTGGTCTGGGAGACTAAGGAGTACCTCTACATCTTCGAGTGCATCTAGTAGCACTACAGGTAAAGACAAAGGAAAGAATAAAGTGTCAGAAGGCATTGATGCAGTTCTTGATGGAGACTCCAGTGGCTCAGAGAGCTTGGATGATGAGCTTGGCATTCCTTCAGTGAGGACTCCAGGTGTGCAGAGAGCACGTGTTAATGCAAAGACTCCATTGAGTGATCCAGTGGTACGCAGGTCTAGCAGGGTGAGATACCCTGTTAAAAGATTTGGTTTTGAGGGTTATGCAGCTCACCATTATGCTTATATGGTGAAACTAGTTGAGGATGTTGAGCCCACATGTTTTGAGGAGGCTGTTGGTCATGCTCATTGGGATGCAGCAATGGATGAGGAGATGGCTGCACTAGAGGCCAATAAGACTTGGGATCTAGTATCATTGCCAAAGGGAAAGAAAGCTATTGGATGTAAGTGGGTTTATAAGATTAAGCACAATGCAGATGGTTCTATTAGCAGGTACAAAGCTAGGCTGGTTGCAAAAGGCTATGCCCAGACATATGGCATAGATTATGATGAAACCTTCAGTCCAGTTGCTAGGATGGCAACTGTCAGATGTGTGATTGCTTTGGCAGCAGCCAAAGGTTGGAGGTTGCAGCAAATGGATGTAAAGAATGCCTTCTTGCATGGTGATTTGCAGGAAGAAGTGTACATGGATCAGCCAGCAGGTTATGAAGATTTAGAGCATCCCACGTATGTGTGCAGGTTGAAGAAGGCACTCTATGGGCTCAAGCAAGCACCAAGAGCATGGTCTGACAAGATCAGAGAGTATCTTGTCAATATTGGCTTTTATGTTTCTGATGCTGATCACTCACTTTATGTGAGAAAGGGAGATGCAGGTTTGGTTATCATAGTCATCTATGTGGATGACTTGATTATTACAGGTGATAGTGATAGTGGGATTGCTGAAGTCAAGGGCTATTTGAAGATGAAGTTTGAGATGAAGGATTTAGGTGAGCTAAGGTACTTCCTTGGCATTGAGGTGATCAGATGTGATGATGGTATATGGCTGTTCCAAAGACAGTATGGCTTGGATATGTTGTCCAAGTATGGTATGACTGCATGCAAACCACTTTCAGTCCCGTTGGAGCAGAATGTAAAGCTGAGTGCTGATGTTGGGGATGAGATAGAAGACCCTACTATGTTCAGGAGGATAGTGGGGAGTTTGATCTACATGACCATTACAAGGCCAGACTTGAGCTATGCTGTTGGTCTTGTGAGTCAGTTTATGCAAGTACCTAGAAAGCCACATTTGGATGCAGTGAGACGCATATTGAGATATGTGAAGTCCACATTACATTATGGGCTTTTCTATGAGGCATGTACAGACGTACAGGTGATTGGATACACAGATGCAGATTGGGCTGGTAGTATGTCTGATAGACGATCTACCAGCGGATACATGTTCTCTCTTGGTAGTGCAGCAGTTGCATGGAGCAGCAAAAAGCAATCTACAGTTGCTTTGTCGAGTACAGAGGCTGAGTATAGAGGTGCTGCTGTTGCAGCATGTGAGGTAGTATGGCTGCAAAAGTTACTGGCTGATTTGGATGTGCAGGTGGAAGGTCCAGTTGTCATTTATTGTGACAACATGAGCAGTATACAGTTGGCTAGGAACCCTGTGTTCCATGCCAGGACAAAACATATTGAGGTACACTACCACTTTGTGAGAGAGAAGGTACTAGCAGGTGAGATTGACTTGGTGTATGTCAGCACACAGGATCAGATAGCTGATATCTTCACGAAGGCATTGGGTACAGAGAAGCTTCAAAAGTTTCGAAGCTTACTTGGAGTTGCAGAGATGCAGTTGAGCTTGAGGGGGAGTGTTGAGATGGCAAGCTCAACACATGTGGACATGGATGATGGACCGCCTGGTTAGATGGGTCCACACGTCTACACTTAGCACGTCGGTGGTCATTATGACTCTCACATGGCCACTGACTCATTACTTATTATATTCAGGTTGTTACACCTATTTACAGCTGGCATAGTTATAGCGCCATTCGACTAGTGTAGTCGGTTATGCATTGTTTGACTTAGTAGGCCACTTTCCTTTATGTTGTATCTTATCTATACTTTGTGTACATTGTAAAGTGTGTGGAAGAAGAAGAAGAAATCAGCAAGAAAACGTTTTGGCCTCCATCTCTCTTCTTGTCTCTTGAGTGAGCTTCTCCTTGTGCATTCTGTGTGTGTTCGGCGCAGCATCTTGAGCAATCCCCTCCACCACGCGATTCTTGACAGATGTTGCATCAGGGCTCATCAGGATGTTATGGTCACAACCCTCTAGATCAACACCTTTGAGATTGCCTAACTAGTATTGCATCAGGAGTCATTGAGATGATATGGTTCATGACCCCCCTTAGATTGACTCCTTTGAGTTTGTCTAAGCACCAATAAAATAAATCTATATACTCTCACTAAAGAGCAACAAGATTAGCCTCCTCTTGCTTAGTTGAGTAGTCAACTATGAATATGGGTCGAGGATTTTCCCTTTCCCCTACCAACTTGGCTTCCTTGACCTTAGTCAGCTCTTCTATTGGTTCATTTGTTTGTCCTTGCCTCTTAGCTCCTAACAAGATCACTACCCTCCTATCGTCCTTTTTGAACGATGACCTAGAGTTATGTCTTACCCGATTTATGTTGTTTTAGGGGAACGGAATGGGACTATGCCTTATGGCAGAGAGGTTGAGCTTTCATCCCTCTCGTTTCCCATTCTCCTTGAACCAAGTGCAACATGAATCCGCTTCGGACCTGGCATTTTTGCGTAAAGTAGTTCGCTTAGGTCCGATGCTAGTTGCTATTAGGTAATGACCAATCAAGAAAACCCTAATTCGAGTCGATCCTAAGTGGGAACGGCCTGAATACTTCCGCTACGTGGCAGACGCAGGAAGCCCTAGATCGCAAAACCCGTAACATTCCATGGGAGTGCCAGGCGGAGCTTTCTAGACATCCTTTCCGATGGCCTTCTAAGATGTGTCCTGGATGATATTAGTGGACACGTTATACAAAGCCAGTCCTCCCTAGGATGGATATCAACCCCACAGAGATACCTAGACCACCTAGACCCATTGTGACCCATCCACCAAGCAATGCTTCGATACATTGCATAGAGGAGCCAAACAAGGATGACACATACGTGAAACCTTATGTCTATTATTATGAAGAGTGTAATTCCATTATCTTGATGGATTGTAGACTAGTGCCACTGATGTCATTGGGCATTAGGGGAAGAGATAGAGGTCTAGAAGGAAAAAACCACAAACCCATCACATGCTAGACCTGCGGTCATCTAGGGCATATCTCATCTCGATGCCTTGAGGAAAGGAAGCAAGCCACACCAATTGTGTTGAATGTCATGACTCTAGAACATGCAAAGACAAGCCACTATTTCATTACCCAGACCTAGCAACCTCAATGCAGCTTCAATAGGAAAAAAAAGTTGTAGAAGAAGGAAAAAGAGGGCTAAGACAAAGATTACACTTAAGACAGATAGTGCCACCATGTTACCAAAGGAAAAGCAAGTCACAAACAGAGAAGTAGAGACATCTACTTCTAAGATAGCAGAAAAGGGAAGTGCAAAGACTAGAGAATATCCCGATCCAAGTTAGAAGTGGTTGATAAGGTCAAGGAGTGGGTGAAAGAAGCCCAAGTACACCTAAAAGACATGGAACCCCTTATTTAAGATGAGATCAATGAGCTCTCTAGTGTAAGCACACCAATCTCACCTACTCGGTTAAGATTAAGAGACACATCCTCATCCCACATAGCACGGCATATAGACAGAGCGTAGACGCCACAAGTAGGTAGCTTGCCCAAGATCATTGGTAAAAGAGTGTAGAGCCTAACAAAAAGTAGGCAGTTGGCAACTTGCTCACGAGATTAATATGGGCCCTTATGACTCTAACTTTGGGAGAACTGCTTAGATGGAATCCAACCTTAAGGCAAGTGTTGAAGCAATGGGTAGAAACATCAAATGAGGTGGGAGGGGCTAACTTGCCTAGCCACGATGTATCCATGCAAATACCTAGCTTGACCCTAAACTCTTGAGTCCTTACATGTGAATGCTTTTTAGGAAGGCACAGAAATACACGCAGTCCTACCTATCATAGCATTAGGGGATGTCACATGAAAGGGAATCATGGACATAGGAGCAAATGCACCAAAGGGGACCTACCAGTCCATCTAAAGCACATGCAGTTGAAGGAGAAAAAGAGAAAGCGGCCAAAGGGATTGGAAGCTAGAAAAACAATGGAATCCCCAAGACCTACCTAAGCATTGGACACCATGTCCAATCCATACTGCCTTTGCAAGAGCCATATCCCACTTGGTGATCTAATCACCTCAATGCCCAAGAAATAACGCAGTTCTCCCAAATCCTTCATCTCAAACTTTTTCTTCAATAGCATTTTCACATGAAGGATATCTTCATCACTATCACCTGTGATAATCAAATCATCAACATAAATGACAAGTAGCATAATATCTTTCTCTATTTTTCTCACATGAAGTGAGAAATCTGCCTTGGAAATCTGAAAGCCAATAGTGACAAGATACTGGCCTATCTTGTCAGACCATGTTCTAGGTGCTTGCTTCAAGCCATACAAGGCTTTCTTCAACTTGCAAACAAACTCAGGATGAACAGCATGCACATAACCTGGTGGCTACTCCATATATACCTCTTCTTGCAAATCACCATGCAAGAAGGCATTCTTTGCATCCATCTGATGTAAAGACCATCCCTTTGATGCAGCCATAGCAATGAGTGCTCTTACGGTTGCCATCCTTGCAACCGGACTAAATATTTCTTCATAATCAATGCCATATGTTTGTGCATACCCCTTGACTACTAATCTTACCGTGTATCTATTCACAGAACCATCTGCATTGTGTTTCACCTTATAAACCCACTTACAACCAATTGCATTCTTATCTTTAGGCAAAGGTACCAATTCCCATGTAGCATTTGCTTCCAAGGCATCCATTTCTTCATCCATGGCTTTCTCCCATTTTTCTTTTCCCATGGCTTGCTCAAAAGAAGTGGGTTCTGGTTCCTGTATCACTACGCAAAGTAGGCTCACTTCCAGGTGCTCTCAAAACATCCCTGGTTTTCCTTACTCCAGGTGTAATAATAGAAGGAATACCCAACTCATCATCAATGCTCTGTTCTGAGCCACTGGATTCACCATCCACATAAGAGTGACCTGCATTCACATCAAACATGGGCTGATCTACCTTCTCTTTTCCTTTTTGTGATACCTGCATACCACTATTTGCATTACTTTGAGAAGATTCTCCTGATCTCAATCTACCTATCCAAGGCAAAGAATGTGAACCATTGCTAGAGGACACTCCAGGTCCACTAATATCTTGTGACTGCTGCTGTGAATTCTGTGCAGCATTACCATTTTGTGCATCTACATTATCAATCACATTTATTGGTTTATACCAGCTACTCATCTCATCAAAAACATCTCTGCTCACTGTAAACTTACGAGTAGAAGGGTTATAGCATCTATACCCTTTCTGCTGCAAAGAGTAACCAATAAAGATGCACTTCTCAGCTTTTGGATCCAACTTGGATCTCAACTCATCTGGCACATGAACATAGGCAATGCAACCAAAAATTTTTAAATGAGAAATATCTAGTTTCCTACCAGTATACCTCTCCTCTGGAGTCATCCCATGTATTGTTGCAGTGGGAGTCCTATTCATTATGTAGACTGCTGTAGCAACTGCCTCAGCCCAATAAAAATCTAGCAGGTCTTTTTTATTGAGCATGGCACGAGATACCTCTCCAATATGCATCTTTTTCCTTTCTGCAATTCCATTTTGTTGTGGGGTATGACTGCATGAATATTGCTGCTTTATGCCATGCTCCTGCAGGAACCTTGCAAACTCATTTGAGAGGTACTCTCCCCCTCCATCCGACCTTAGGCATTTTATTTGCAGGCCTGTTTCTTTTTCAACCATAGCTTTAAGAGATTTGAAATGCCCAAAAACTTCACTTTTCTTTTTCATAAAATACACCCAAACTTTTCTACTATAGTCATCAATAAAAGTGACAAAATAATGACAGCCTCCAAGAGATGTAGCGTTAGTAGTCCACACATCAGAGTGGATTAATTCCAATGGCTTCTTACTCTCTTGAACATGTCTAGGAAATGGTTTCCTTGCCTGTTTTCCAAACTGACAGGCTCCACATACCTTATGCATTTCTACAACCTTGAATTTAGGCAATCCTGCAACAATATTTTGGGCCTGCATTGATTTAAGTCGCTGTACATTAACATGACCAATGCGTTTATGCTAGATATCAATATTTGCAACTACACTGGTCCCATGTGCAAACATTGCTGCACTCAATTCAGGCATGTCTGCATCCAACGTAAACATTCTGCCCTTCTTCTTTCCTTTTGCTATCAAGCGACCTTTATTTTTCATATCCTCAACAAAGCATCCATGAGGATTAAATCTGACCTGCAAGCCCTGCTCAACCATTGGACCAACAGAAACCAGATTCTTGGTGATATTCGGGACATGAAATACATCGGACAGGTATTTCTTTTTCCCATCCTGCATAGACAAAGGAATTTTTCCAATCTGCACAATAGGATGTGCAGTATCATCACCAGTCTCCACAAATCCTGGTTTTTCCATTTTTCTTGCATCCTCCATCCATTCTACATGACCTGTCATGTGGTTTGATGCACCTGAGTCAACATACTACACTTCGTTGCTTTCTTTTGCACTTGTCACAGAATTGTTCATGTGCTGCACCATAAACAAATGCTCATTTCTGTCATCACCTTGTCTACTAGAAGATGCATAATTTTCTTGTTGCAATTTCCCATTCATGATGTCATTCTACTTTTTATAGCAGTCTTTAGCCATATGATCCGTTTTACCACAGTAGTAGCATTCAACATTGCTGTTTGCATTTTGGCCTCTTTCCCATCCACCACGACCTCTTTGGCTCCCCCTGCCTCTAGAGTTACCACGTCCTCCTCCATAGGACTGGTTTTCTTGAGTCTGCTGCATATTTTGATTTCTACCACGGCCTCAAGATCGACCTCCTCTACCTCTGCCTCTACCTCTTTCAGCATTTGAGTAGAAGACAGTTTCATTTGAAGTTCCTCCTGAAGAAGATGCACCGCCATTTCTCTGCTCCTCAGAAATTAGAAGAGCAATCAACTCCTCAAAATCAGGAAATCTTTCACGAACTAAAATGGATGTTCGAAACTGTGCATAATCCTTTCCTAGACCATTTAAGGTCACAGAAACTAAATCATCATCTTCCACTGACAACCCAATGGAAGCAAGTGCATCTGCAATCTTCTTCACCTTCATGTGGTAGTCATTGATGCTCATATTTTCTCTTTGCACATTGTGCAACTCTTGCTTGAGCTGCATTTTCCTGGCTTGCGTATTTGTGCTATACATTTTTGACAAAGTATCCCATGCCTCCTTTGGCGTACTTGCATCCTAAATATGCACAATGCGGTGTACCAACCGCATCTGGAACTGACAAGTCGGTGACATAAATGCACAACGGTCACCCTGGCATATCACGAGTGGAGCTCGATATCTCAAGAGGGGGGTGTGTTAAAAAGGAGTATGAGGGGGGTGAAAGGGTAAAAGGGATATAAAATCGGGCGGGGGGAGGGGGGGGGTGAAAGAATTCTAAGGTATAGGAAGGGGGGCTTAAGGAGCCCCCCCCTTAGAAGCTTCAAGAAGCTTCTGTGGGGGTCAGTCAGGAGCCATGTGGGGGGGGTAATCTTCCAATGGCATCCACAGGGGGGGTGAAAGGCTACAGGCGGCAATGAAGTGGCTACCCCTCCCTCCTTCTACAGATTTACAGGGCAGCAGCGCAGCGTTCGGCAGCGGTCCTTCCTCCTCCCTCGACAGCAACATGAACAGGGCGATGGCTTCGTCCTCCTCTCTCACGGCCTACTCCCTCATTTATACAAGGGAGGGGAGGGAATCCTCCTCCTCCTATGTGCCATGGTGCATGCCTATGCAGTTGAGCCAGCTCCAGCGAGGAGATTGCTGGCTCCTCTATCCCCTTCCCTCCTTCCAGCACGACGCGCCGCGGATAGGAGGATAAGGGAAAAAAATTTCCCCTTTTACCTTAATTTTATATATTACATTCTCTCCCCCTTAGAGGAATCGAGATGTCCTCATCTCGAGATAAACTGGGGATATTGATGGTTGAGAGTGTCTTCTTCTATCCAAGTGGCATCCTCTTCGGGATAATCTTTCCACTGGACGAGGCATTCTCTCAAGGTTCTGGATCTTAATTGTCTCTCCCTAACATCTAAGATCCTATCAGGCCTTTACTCAAGGACTCCTTGACTAGGTATTACAATTTGTTTGTCATCAAGTACATGGTTAGGGTTGGGTACATATTTTTTCAATAGGCTGATATGGAATACATTGTGAACTTTTAGGTTCTCAAGGAGTTGCAATCTATAAGCATTGGGTCCTAGGCATTTGAGGATTTTGTACAGCCCACAATACCTTGGACTTAGCTTCTTGCAATCTCCTAGGGATAGAGAACTCTTTTTAGGGCGTACGCGAATGAAGACCATGTCTCCTTCTTTGAAGACTCTTTCTTGACGCTTCAAATCCACGTATGCCTTTTGTATATCCTTGGCCGCTTGTTTGTCTTGTCTATTTGACTTTATTTGATCATCCATGTCTTCCAACATCTGTCTTGAAGCTTCAACCCTTAAGGTTGGATCTGAGAAGTTTAGGGGACTTCTGCAATCATGACCATAGAATGCTTGAAAAGGGGTCATTTGAATGCTTTGCTGGTAAGAAGCATTGTATGAAAATTCTACCAAAGGCAAGTATTGAATCCACCTCTTCAGTTCTCGAGAGCAGTATGCCCTAAGCATATCCTTGATAACTTGATTTACTCGCTCTGTTTGGCCATCTATTTGGGGATGGTAGGCGGTGCTAAAACAGAGTTGAGTCCCAATAGCTTCAAAGATAGCTCTCCAGAAGTGCGATGTGAAGAGAGAATCTCGATCACTAATGATTCTTCTGGGTAAACCATGTAGTTTGAATATCACTTTGATAAACAATCTTGCAATGTCGAAGGATTTATAGTTTGTCTTTACTGGAATCAGGTGTGCAACCTTGGTAAGCATGTCAACCACAACCATGATGGAGTTGTATCCTCCCTGGACTTGGGATAATCCTACAACAAAATCCATACTGATGAATTCCCATTTCATTTGGGGGATGTCAAGTGGTTGCAGTTTCCCTGGCATCATGACATGTTTGGCTTTGATACATTGGCAAGACAAATACTTAATGACATATTTGAGAATGTCACCTTTGAGCCTCTCCCAATGGTAGCTCTTCTTATCTGCATTAAGAGTCTTAGCATAGCCAGGATGTCTTGCAAAAGGGGAATCATGAGCTTCCCACATTATCTTCTGCTTAAGTGACTGGCTTGATGGTATACATAGCCTTGTTCTATAGTAGACAAGTCCATTATTAACGGAAAATTCCTGATACTTAGCTTGCAACTTTTGATTCTGCTCCTTAGTAGAGATTTCCTTTAGCATCGTTTGGTAGTCCAAATCATGGCATGCTTCCTCTCTAGCTGACTCAAGTATAGGGTTGTTTGGCATAGATAATTTTGTAGCTAGAGACCTGGCCGTTGATGGATTCTGCAAGATTAGGGAATTTAGGAATGCCTTGCGACTAAGTGCATCAGCAACTACATTCTCTTTCCCTGGTGGGTACTTGATTTCAAAGTCATATTCCTCCAACACTTCGATCCACCGACGTTGCCTCATGTTGAGCTCATTCTGGGTAAAGATCCATTTGAGGCCCTTATGGTCGGTTACTAGAGTAAACTTGTTACCCAATAGGTAGTGTCTCCAGAGCTTTAGAGCATGGATGACAGCCAGTAATTCTAGATCATGCGTAGCATAATTCTTTTCATGGTTTTTCAGTTTCCTTGAAGAGTATGCTACTGGATGACCTTCCTGCATAAGTACACACCCCAAGGCAAGAATGCTAGCATTAGTTACTACCTCGAACTCCTTATTGAGGTCTGGAAGTTTTAAAATAGGTGCTAATACCAAACTTTGCTTCAATCTGTCAAAGCTATTTTGTTCGGGAGTTAACCATGCAATAGAAGTCTGCTTCTTTAGTAAATCTGTTAGAGGTGGTGCAATCAAAGCATAGTTTTTGATGAAGACCCTATAACATCCTGTCAATCCAAGAAAGCTACCTATCTCTTTGATGGATACTGGTATTGGCCACTCAAGCACATCTCTGACCTTGGCTGGGTCTACTGATATTCCTTCTGATGATACTATGAATCCCAGATATTCAATTTGACGCTTGAAGAATGCACACTTTTTCATTTTTGCATACAGCTTATGTGACCTCATTGTCTCAAGGACAATCCACAATTGAGGTTCATGATCTTCTTCCTGTTTAGAATAGACTAAAGTGTCATCGAAGAAGACAAGCACAAAATCATCAAGATATGGCCTAAAGATGTCCTGCATTAATCTATTGAAGGTGGCAGGTGCATTCGTAAGCCCAAATGACATAACCAGGAACTCAAAGTGCCCATATCTTGTATTGAAGGCCGTCTTTGGGATATCTTCTTCCTTGATCCTTATCTGATAGTAACCTGACCTGAGATCAATCTTGAAGAAGATCTTCGCACCCTGAAGATGATCAAGAAGCTCATTTATTCTAGGAATAGGATACTTGTTCTTGACTATTGATTGATTCAACCCTCGATAATCAATACATAGTCAAAGTGACCCATCTTTCTTTTTCTGGAATAGTACTGGAGCTCCCCACGGTGAACTGCTAGGCCGGATGTAGCCCTGATCTAGCAGTTGCTTGAGTTGTAATTCCTTCAACTCAATTGCTTCTGGTATGGACATTATATAAGGTCTCTTTGCAATTGGTGCAGCTCTAGGTACTAACTTAATCTCATGATCCACTTCTCTTTGAGGTGGAAGTTCAGTTAACTCTTCAGGAAATACGTCTGTATATTCCTTTAGCCAAGAAGGTCCTTCATGAGACCCTTGCTTTTGATCTAATTTGTTGAGTTTGATCAAGTAAACATGTAATCCTTTTCTGACTCCTTTTATGATCCGAGATACTTTGGCCAATTGGATTCTTGGCACTCCTGCCTCACCTTGAGTTATGACTAATTCCCTTTCAGAGTTTTGAAAGGAAACTTGACCCTTTCCACAGTGAATGTGGGCATCATTGGGCTTAAGCCAATCCATTCCGAGTAGACACTCATGGATACCTAAATTCATGACTCTGAATTTAATCGAGGTCTTCTTTCCTCCCAGAAAGAATTCTACCTTAGCAGTTTACCTGGTACAAGTAACCTCATGACCATTTGCCAATTCCACAAGCAGGGTATGTGCTTCTACTATGACTATTCCTAATCTTTTTGCACATGCCGGTGAGATAAAGGAATGTGTACTGCCACAATCAATCAAGGTTTTGAAACCTTTACCTTGATAGTCCGACGATGTCTGAATCATCGAGAACTGGCAATTCGGCCCTTTCTTGTGTAAAGCGGCATGGTCTGTCGCTCTTTTGAATTCTGCTTCCATGGCCGGATCTTCCTCTTCTTCTTCTTCACCTCCTTGCCTATTGGTAATGCAGGCAGTTCTTCCTCTTCCTTGGGTAGCGGATCCTTGACCACGGCGTGCTCCTTGGAAAGGTGCTTGGCGATGTCCTCCGTCGAGCTTGGGACATTGCCTCTTGAAGTGACCGGGTTTGTTGCAGTGGAAATAACGGAGGTTTTGGCCATTACTTTGAGTAGGAACAAAGTTGTTGATGTTATTCGTCCTTGCTTTCTTTCTTTGTCCCTGATTATGACCTTGAAATCTCTTCATTTGAGGTCTGGATGCTTCTCTATTCAGGTAATTATAGGACCAAGTTTTGTTACCCCTTGGTCTAGACTGCACCTCCTGAATTATAGGCACCGCTCGAATGAGTGCATCTTGAAGATCTGATGGATGCATAGATTCGAGATGGGTATTTACTGGTGGATTTAAGACTGCACAAAATTTGGACACCTACTGTGTCATGTCCATCTGTGGCGCATACTTTAAAAGTGAGACAAATTTAGAGTAGTATGTGCCAAGAATGAGTCCTAGCTGTTTTAGCTCGTAGAACTTGTTCATTTTCTGTGTGCAATATGTAGGTGGTAAGTATCTACCCTGTATGGCTTTCTTCAGCTTCTCCCAGGTAACGGATCCCTCTGTGATCCCTTGATCCCTGCACCATTGCTTCCACCAAAGTCTGGCTTCGCCGGTGAGTTTTAACTTGGCTAGCATAGCTTGATTGGCGGGTGCAGTATCGACTGCTTTGAAGTAATCCTCCATGGATTCAATCCAAATTTCAGCATCAGCCTGGACGAATCTGCCTCTCTCGTCAAACTCAGATGGCTTAATCTGCTTGAGAAGGAACTTCTTCTCCTGGATCACAGCAGTACTTGCTGTAGGAGGAAAATTAGGAACTTGTACCTGGGGTTGTGCCTGAATAAAGGTTTTCTTAATGTTATTATACGATAATCGACGTTAGCTTATATTACATCTTTAATTCAGCTATCTTGTAAACAATGTAGCTACTTAACTTTTTATCAACTCTTATGCACAGCCATACATTGATAAAAACAAGTCTTTATTTGTATTTACATGGGTATAGCCCTTTTGAATACAACGTTTCATGTGATGATAAGCCAATTGTTACTTTTAGTTTGGGGAGAACAACGTTGTATTGCATTTATCTATAGGAACTGTGTAATAGTAAGGTTTTGGATCATGGACCTTCAGGAATCGGTAAGTCATTGGAAGTTTAGGATATCCTTTCCGTTGGAATCCATACTTCTCATGGCGGCCCAATACTTTAATCTTGTCGACGGGGATTACACGAGTTACTTCCTCATATACATATGAGTTCATCTCAACCCTCTGACCTCGAATATATAAAGTCGAATTTACGTGAGCTTCCACAAAAACAAACAGCTTCATGACTTTCAAGTCTTCCAACCACTTGATCCTTTTTAGGTTGGTCTGTAGATAAGCAAACTGGTGGGCAGCTATATAGTAGATTCTTGAAGCACCCCTCCATCTTCGTTCCATGTACAAAGGTGATGGATTATAGATCTGCTCTAGGATGTTCATCATCCCAATTCTTTGTCTATAAAGCGGAGAATGCATTGTAGTCATAAACATGACTCAAAATACCAAAAACTTATTCCACACTTCGTAATTCTGCCAGACAGCATTGAAGGTAAGGAAATGTTTGGACATCAACAAGTTCTTTACTTCATTTCATTGAGATTTCATAAAAACAATTTTGTTGTTGGTCGGCTCTGATACCAACTGTAACATGTCCACTAATATCATCCAGGACACGTCTTAGCAGTCCATCGGAAAGGATGTCTAGAAAGCTCCGCCCGGCACTCCCATGGAATGTTACGGGTTTTGCGATCTAGGGCTTCCCGCGTCTGCCATGTAGCGGAAGTATTCTGGCCGTACCCACTTAGGATCGACCGGAATTAGGGTTTTCTTGATTGGTCATTACCTAATAGCAACTAGCGTCAGACCTAAGCGAACTACTTTACGTAGAAATGCTAGGTCCAAACCAGATTCACGCTGCACTTGGTTTAAGGAGAATGGGAAACGAGAGGGATGCAAGCTCAACCTCTCTGCCATAAGGCATAGTCCCATTCCGTTCCTGTAAAACAACGTAAATTGGGTAAGACATAACTCTAGGTCATCACTTTCATTGTTCGTGTCCTTTGACGATCATTCCGCTGTTCTTCAAGATTTGAGAAAAGTTCCCAACCAACCGGGACCACCCAGCCCTAGGACGGACCCATGGCCCATCCTCCGCACTTTCCTTGGTTTGTTTTAGTTATGTAATTGTCTAACACATTATTTTGGACATATAACAATCAGCTTCTTTAATTAAACTGTTAAACACTCATTCCTTCACATAATCTTATCATGTGACATAGAAAAACAATATCAAACAAGTTCTTTATTAACATATAATCATATTTATCTTTGAAATACAAGGAGTTCCGCCCGTAGGCTAGTCCATAATCTGCCCGAAGGCTATCCAATAATCCACACGGATCACTATTCCAAGTTTCCGCCTGTAATCTAGTATGCGAGCCTCGAGATCCAATCCTGAGTCACGTTAGCCTCTTGTGCAGGACCCGGAAGGCGAGGGATTTACTGCCAGAGCCCCCATGGCACCCAAGAATCCTCCTGCTCCAAGTAGAGCTCAAGAGAGAGACCTCTCGCGGTGGGTTTGGTCCACATTCCCGGCGCGGTCAACAACCCCCTTGGTTAGGGTCAGGCAGGCAGTCGGGGGTAATTGAAGCTCTCTCTCCCTTTAGGCCTTCAACCTGAAGTATAGATATTCATTTAATTTGTAATTCATAAATCAAAGAGTGCTCTAAAATCTCTAGCAAGCACAAATAATTCCATTAATCGATCCTATTGTTGGCAAACTGCTAAGGAAGGAACCTTTCCTTTTGAATGCATCTAGCACTTGATCCAGAGTACCTTGCAACTTGGCAAGATCCTTTATATTCTGGGTTAGGACGTACCCTATGAACCCAACTTGGTCAACCCTAAAGTTAATTGGATACTTTAGTTTCTGATTTTTTAACCTTCCTTATTTAGAAGGATATCAGAGAATACATCCTTTTTCAAGATAACTTGTGTAAGGATCCGCCATCCTTGTTGAGGGTATTTAACCTTTCTTCTTGTGAATCAATCACAAGACCATATGACTTCGTACTTGCTGCGCAAGTCCTGCATTGTAATATGCGATGAAACAATCCGTTTCAGTTTCTTTAAGCTGACATTTGTCAAACCTAGGGTCTCCTTTTTAATATTTTCTTTAAGAACCTCAGGGACAAACCCTAGTTCTTTTATGTTTACGATTTATTGACCCTACAATCAGGGAAGGTGGGCAAGTAATTAAGGTATAAACGTTTCTTGGATTTTAAATCATTCCCAATGCATATTTCGTAGCATAGGTATTTCTAAGTTTACATTAGTTCGATTAATTTTTAGAAGGTAATATCGAGATCACCTCGGCACGATTTATTATCTATGTGACGATTGATTTTTCAGTCCTAAACTTTATTGTTTTGTGGTTAGGTAAATTCAATTAATCTTCCTTTTTCCTTGCAAATAAAACTCATGCCAAATAAACAATCTTTTCCTTGCTAGGATATGCAGTTAGCAATGATGACTTCCTGGAGTTTAAGCAACGTAAGAAACCTTTCATGAATTTCATCTTCTATGATGATTCGTTGAAAAAAATAGGGGTTAATGGTGCAAGATGCAGTTTTTATACTGAAATATACTACTATAGTGGGTAGATAATCTTACTTGTAATTCGTTTCAACGCATAATGCTATTTGAAGGAAAAATATGTTTATACTTTATCCTTTTTTTTTGCATGTTCAATTAAACTAAATTCCTTCATCGTAAATACTAGGACAAAATATATCTTATCCCTAACAATTCATCTTGCATGATTGAATTAAAACCGATATAAAACCAAGAAGGAAAAACCTGGTTTTGGGGTGAGATATCCACATGGATACCGGGAGATGACCCTCCCGTAGCTACTCCTTGGACTTTCTGAGGCGGCATCATAGTTGTAATCCTTTGAACGTGAAGGCAGCTTTACACTCCTTTTCGGAATTCCACCGCCGCTTCAATACTCTTCTTCTTTGTGGAACTTGCGAGGGAATGGGTGCTTAAATCTCGGGTGGGGGTATAAACCCACTTGGAGAAGGCTTGTGGAAGCCCACAAGGAAGGATTAAGAGGCTTGTAATATGAAAGGGCTTATAGGACCCTAAGGCATTTCATGGGGAAACACCACGGGGAGGATTTTTAAATTCCGGGGAGAGTGGAAAAATAGGTTATAAAACCCTTCAAGAGGAAAGCTTATTAAAACCACGAAGGGGTTTAATGGTTTTTCAGGCCAAGGGGAGAGGGGGCTATGGTGGCTTAAACACAGGTTGGGGTTTAGTGGCTCTACAGGAAGGGGTTAAGGGTTTACAAAAAACCCGGGGGAGGGGGGGGTGTGGTTCCAAGGGAAAGAGGGCTTAGGGCCTCTTAGAAGCTTTAGAGCTTCAAAAACGGGGGGTGAGGGGGGGAAAAGAAAGAAATAATGGGGACACAGGGGGAATAAAAAGGGGCTTAGGGGTGTGTGTTAAAAAGGAGTATGAGGGGGGTGAAAGGGTAAAAGTGATATAAAATCGGGAGGGGGGGTGAAAGGATTCTAAGGTATAGGAAGGGGGGCTTAAGGAGCCCCCCCTTAGAAGCTTCAAGAAGCTTCTTGAAGCTTCTATGGGGGTCGGTCAGGAGCCACGTGGGGGGGGAATCTTCCGTCGGCGTCCACAGGGAGGTGAAAGGCTACAGGTGGCAATGAAGTGGCTACCCCTCCCTCCTTCTATAGATTTACAGGGCGACAGCGCAACGTTCAGCTGCGGTCCTTCCTCCTCCCTCGGCAGCAACACGAACAGGGTGATGGCTTCATCCTCCTCTCTCACGGCCTACTCTCTCATTTATATAGGGGAGGGGAGGGAATCCTCCTCCTCCTATGTGTCATGGTGCATGCCTATGGAGCCGAGCAAGCTCCAGCGAGGAGCTTGCTGGCTCCTCTATCCCCTTCCTTCCTTCCAGTACGACCTGTCACGGGTAGAAGGATAAGGGAAAAAATTTTCCCCTTTTACCTTAATTTGATATATTACACTTTGAATCATTAGGTATTGGGAGAGATAGTGGATCTCCCCTTCCAAAAGGTAGGGATCTATTCCCTAGGTAGTAAGGCTGACTGTATGGGTGTGAGTTGTCACGAATCACGTGGTGGGGGACTTGCTCAATATGTTGTGCCGAACACACACAGAATGCACAAGGAGAAGCTCACTCAAGAGACAAGAAGAAAGATGGAGGTCAAAAAGTTTTCTTGCTGGTTTCTTCTTCTTCTTCCACACACTTTACAATGTACACAAAGTATAGATAAGATACAACATAAAGGAAAGTGGCCTACTAGGTCAAACAATGCATAACCAACTATACTAGTTGACTGATGCTATAACTATGCCAGCTGTAAATACGTGTAAAGAGGGCTTAGGGCCTCTTAGAAGCTTTAGATCTTCAAAACCGAGGGGCAAGGGGGGGAAAGAAAGAAATAATGGGGACACGGGGGGTATAAAAAGGGGCTTAGGGGGGTGTGTTAAAAAGGAGTATGAGGGGGGTGAAAGGGTAAAAGGGATATAAAATCGGGAGGGGGGGTGAAAGGATTCTAAGGTATAGGAAGGGGGGCTTAAGGAGCCCCCCCTTAGAAGCTTCAAGAAGCTTCTTGAAGCTTCTGTGGGGGTCGGTCAAGAGCCACATGGGGGGGGGGGGAGGGGGGAATCTTTTGAGGCATCCACAGGGGGTGAAAGGCTGCAGGCGGCGATGAAGTGGCTACCCCTCCCTGCTTCTACAGATTCATAGGGCGGCAGCGCAGCGTTCGGCTGCGGTCCTTCCTCCTCCCTCGGCAGCAACACGAACAGGGCAACGGCTTCGACCTCCTCTCTCACAGCCTACTCCCTCATTTATATACGGGAGGGGAGGGAATCCTCCTCCTCCTATGTGTCATGGTGCATGCCTATGGAGCCGAGCAAGCTCCAGCAAGGAGCTTGCTGGCTCCTCTATCCCCTTCCCTCCTTCCAGCACGACGCGCCGCGGGTAGGAGGATAAGGGGAAAAAATTTCCCCTTCTACCTGTTGAGAATTAGCAATCACACTCACTAAAGAGCCTCTTTGTATGGAGCTTCAGGGTCAAGGACATGCAAGCTAACTTATCCCATATGCACAATGGTGCCTACTGTAGTTTCCTACTTTCCTATAAAGCATTGTACTTGCTTCCTTTTCTTAATGCAATGATAGTACTCTTTTCTTTTCAGTGAAGTGTTAATGTCATTGTCTACATACAGAAGATTGTGTTTATGAGTCCAAGTCTCAATCTTGGAACCTAATTCACTTGTGTAACAAACAGTGTCTTTTCCATCATGAGTCCACACTTCTCCTTCCATCCTCCATAGCTTTCGCCTTTGCCATGCTCTAGATCCCGCATTTCTCACATGGTATCAGAGCCCAGTTGGGCATGGCATTGCTTCTCCAGCCTCTCTTGATTCCTCTCAACCTCAATCTAGCTCAATGTCAGCTCATGACTTCATCTCCCAACTCTACTCTCATTAAAGATTCCATGGCAACCATAGCCAGCAGCACCCTGTGAGATTGAGATGCTTATATCTCACTCCACAGGTCAAATCCCTTGGATCTTCCTCTGGAAAAGTATTCCCCAACTCACAAAGCTTCCTTGTATCACATCAATCCAGGACATTTGACAATCTGAAGCTCAGCATTGTGAAAATTCTCAATCTCTGCTCTGTGTCTGCCATAGCCAGACAGGACCTACCTCACTTGGAGCTTCAATAACTTCTCAATCAGGCCACTTCAACTCTTGATGTCTTCTAGGGAATTGTTCTTCTACTCAAGGCGCTTCAGCTTGGCACATAAATCAACTACATTGCTACGCCCTGACCCCGGCATTGCACAAATTCATCATTGTCCTGAACTACGCCGAATCTAATCGAGCTGCGTGCGCGCGCCATATAGTCCACGATCTTGACGGTTTTCATAGGGCTTTGATAGCCCATGAAGTCAGCTTCCTAGGCATGTAAAAATTTTTGAAAATGATCAAGTATAGCTCCTGCAATCTGAGAAAAACCAGGCCCCTGTCTCAGAAACCCTAATTCCACCATAGCCAAAAATTTCTCAAGCTTTTTTTTCTCAATTTTTTCTCTCTCCTAACACTCAACCCAAGCCTCTGTCACTCTAATCCATTGACCTAGCATCAAATCAAGGAGGGAAAGGACCTGAGAAGATTGAAGAACAACCGAACGATCCCGAACAAGAAGAATCAAGCTCAATATCAACACTGACATAGTGTGTTTTCACACTGTCACTAACTGTGTCTCTTGACACACTGCATTCTGCTCTTCTACTGATAAAATCTCAGAATTCTGGTGCTAATTTGCTGCTGATCTTGAAACCTCAACATGGGAAAAGACTCTCCAAATGCTCGATTCAAAGGAGTCGGGTTTCACACCTGGCAAACCCGCATCAAGCTCATCTTGATGAAAAAAGGTCTCTGGGCCATCAAAAATGGCAAAGAGAAGAAACCTCGGGACGCGGACCTTGCAACTACTTGGCAAAAGAATGATGACAGAGCCCAGGCCATTATCAAAATGGAGCTAGACGACAGTTACATCCACCATGTGGATAATTGTGAGACCTCACAGGATACATGGAAAAGACTTGACACCCTGTTCGGTGCACAATCTAAATCATCAAAGTATGGTCTCCTGATTGAGTTCTTCAAACTTGAAATGAAATCCAGCACATCACTTGCCACACATCTCAATTACATGGAAGGACTCCTAATCCAACTTGCAGGAATCAACATTAAAATGGATGAAGATGTTTGCATCGGTGTTCTACTTAAGAGTTTGCATCCTGAATATAATAATGTATCAACAACCTTAATCAACATGCAAAATCCTGAACTTGTTGATATCCAGGCATCACTGTTAGAAGAGGAAAAGAAGCTAAAAACTAAGGAAGAACCAAGTACCTCTAGAGATGAGCATGCATTATATGTTGGCAACAGGTACAAAGGCAAGCAGCAACCAAATGGCCTATCTAGTCGCAATCAAAGAAGAAGAAGAAAATGGAGCAAAGGAAGATGAAGATGAAGATGAAGATGAAGACCACCAGGATCGGAAGGACAAGACTCATCAGTCCTTCTACTCTCATAACTCTGATAGACTGTTTTAAAGGCCGTGTATTTCCTTGCCCTAATGCTTCCTGCCATAAGCTTTGTAAACTCCTTATGTAACTTGGCATTACAGTCCCTGTACACTTTGTGAGGCCCCTGTTACCGCCTCTGGATGTCCATCATGTTTTGGTGCCCACACTTAGCCTTTTCTGCGACAGCCTCTGGTGTCTACCATGTTTGTGGTGTGCCCACACTTTGCAGGTGGTTCTCACTATAGCCTCTACACACTTTGTGCCTTTCTAGTTGTGATTGAGGAGGGGTGTTGAGAATTAGCAATCACACTCACTAAAGAGCCTCTTTGTATGGAGCTTCAGGGTCAAGGACATGCAGGCTAACTTATCCCATATGCACAATGGTGCCTACTATAGTTTCCTACTTTCCTATAAAGCATTGTACTTGCTTCCTTTTCTTAATGCAATGATAGTACTATTTTCTTTTCAGTGAAGTGTCAATGTCATTGTCTACATACACAAGATTGTGTTTATGAGTCCAAGTCTCAATCTTGGAACCTAATTCACTTGTGTAACAAACAGTGTCTTTTCCATCATGAGTCCACACTTCTCCTTCCATCCTCCATAGCTTCTGCCTTTGCCATGCTCTAGATCCCGCATTTCTCACATTACCTCAATTTGATATATTACACTTTGAATCATTAGGACTGGGAGAGATAGTGGATCTCCCCTTCCAAAAGGTAGTGATCTATTCCCTAGGTAGTAAGGCTGATTGTATGCACGTGAGTTGTCACGAATCGCATGGTGGGGGGCTTGCTCAAGATGCTGTGCCGAACACACACAAAATGCACAAGGAGAAGCTCGCTCAACAGACAAGAAGAAAGATAGAGGTCAAAACGTTTTCCTGCTGGTTTCTTCTTCTTCTTCCACACACTTTACAATGTACACAAAGTATAGATAAGATACAACATAAAGGAAAGTGGCCTACTAAGTCAAACAATGCATAACCAACTACACTAGTCGACTGATGCTATAACTATGCCATTTGTAAATAGGTGTAACAACCTGAATATAATAAGTAATGAGTCAGTGGCCACGTGTGAGTCATAATGACCACTCATATGCTAAGTGTAGATGTGTGGACCCATCTAACCAGGCGGTCCATCACTAATGTCCGCATGTGTTGAGCTTGTCATCTCAACACTCCCCCTCAAGCTCAACTGCATCTCTGCAACTCCAAGTAAGCTTCAAAACTTTTGAAGCTTCTCTGTACCCAATGCCTTCATGAAGATGTCAGCTATCTAATCCCGTGTGCTGACATACACCAAGTCAATCTCACCTGCTAGTACCTTCTCTCACAAATTGGTAGTGTACCTCAATATGTTTTGTCCTGGCATTGAACACATGGTTCCTAGCCAATTGTATACTACTCATGTTGTCACAATAAATGACAACTGGACCTTCCACCTGCACATCTAAATCAACCAATAACTTTTGCAGCCATATTACCTACATTGCAACAGCAACACCTCTATACTCAACCTCTGTACTCGACAAACCAACTGTAGATTGCTTTTTGCTGCTCCAAGTAAATGCTGCACTACCAAGAGAGAACATGTATCTGACGGTAGATCTTCTATCAGACATACTACCAGCCCAATCTGCATCTGTGTATCCAAACACCTGTACATCTGTACCTGTCCCATAGAAAATTCTATAATGTAATGTGGACTTCACATATCTCAATATACGTCTGACTGCATCCAAATGTGGCTTTCTAGGTACTTGCATAAACTGACTCACTAGACCAACAACGTAGCTCAAGACTAGCCTTGTAATGGTCATGTAGATCAAACTCCCCACTGTCCTCCTAAACAAAGTAGGGTATTCTATCTCATCCCCAACATCAGCACTCAACTTTACATTCTGCTCCAACGGGACTGAAAGTGGTTTGCATGCTGTCATACCATACTTGGACAACATATCCAAGCCATACTGTCTTTGGAACAGCCATATACCATCATCACATCTGATCACCTCAATGCCAAGGAAGTACCTTATCTCACCTAAATCCTTCATCTCAAACTTCTTCTTTAAAAAAGCCTTGACTTCAGCAATCCCACCATCACTATCGCCTGTAATAATCAAGTCATCCACATAGATGACTATGATGACCAAACCTGCATCTCCCTTTCTCACATAAAGTGAGTGATCAACATCAGAAATATAAAAGCCAATATTGACAATATACTCTCTGATCTTGTTAGACCATGCTCTAGGTGCTTGCTTGAGCCCATAGAGCACCTTCTTCAACCTGCACACATACGTGGGATGCTGTAAATCTTCATAACCTGCTGGCTGATCCATATACACTTCTTCCTACAAATGACCATGCAAGAAGGCATTCTTCACATCCATTTGCTACAACTTCCAACCTTTGGCTACTGCCAAAGCAATCACACATCTGGCAGTTGCCATCCTAGAAATTGGACTAAAGGTTTCTTCATAATCGATGCCATATGCCTAGGCATAGCCTTTTGCTACCATCCTAGCTTTGTATCTACTAATAGAACCATCTGCATTGTGCTTAATCTTATAAACCCACTTACATCCAATAGCTTTCTTGCCCTTTGGCAATGATACTAGATCCCAAGTCTTATTGGCCTCTAATGCAGCCATTTCCTCATCCATTGCTGCATCCCAATGAGTATGACCAATAGCATCCTCAAAACAAGTGGGCTCAACATCCTCAACTAGTTTCACCATATAAGCATAATGGTGAGTTGCATAACCTTCAAAACCAAATCTTTTAACAAGGTATCTGACCCTGATAGATTTGTGTACCACTGGATCACTCAATGGAGCCTTTATAGTACTATGAGCTCTCTGTACACCTGGTGTCCTGATAGAAGGAATACCAAGCTCATCATCCAAGCTCTCTGAGCCACTCGAGTCTCCATTAAGAACTGCATCAATGCCATTTGACACTTTATTCTTTCATTTATCTTTACCTGTAGTGCTACTAGATGCATCTAAATATGTAGAGCTACTCCTTAGTCTCCCACACCAAGGACTACTAGATGATGTCTCTGGTCCATTTTAAGAGTCCGTGATTCTTACTTTTTAGCCTACACATGAGTGTCATGATCATCATCATCATCCAATGCATCACCGCTAGATGCATACCAACTAATCATTTCATGAAAGATGACATCCCTTCTCACTCTGAACTTACATGTGACAGGGTTATAATAGCGATACCCTTTCTACTCTAAAGAGTATCCAATAAAGACACATTTTTGTGCCTTTGGATCAAGCTTCTTCCGTAGCTCATCTGGCACATGAACATATGCAACACAGCCAAATACCTTCAAGTGCGATACATCGGGCTTCAAGCATTCTTCAGAAATCATCCCATGAACTGCATCTGTGGGAGTTCTATTCATAATGTAGACAACAGTATAGACAGCCTCAGACCAAAAATTCTAAAGGCATATTCTTTTCAGCCATGAAGACACGTGCAACTTTTGCAATATGTCTATTTTTCCTTTCTGCAACCCCATTTTGTTGTGGGGTATACATGAATGTGAACTGTCTCTTTATCCCATGGGACCTCACAAAATCACTGAACTCATTTGAGAGGTACTCTCCCCCTCCATCTGACCTCAAGCGCTTTACTTTCAAGCCTGTTTCTCTTTCAACTGTAGCCTTGAAAGTTCTAAAGTGCTCAAACGCTTCACTCTTTTCCTTCATAAAATATACCCACAGCTTTCTAGAACAATCATCAATGAATGTGACAAAGTATGAACTACCTTCAAGAGATACATTTTGTGTAGGCCCCCAAATATCTGTATGCACAACATCAAGGATATTTCTACTTACATCTCTGTTATGTGAAAAGGTTTGTCTTGCATGCTTACTAAACTGACATGCTTCGCATACCTTATGAAATTCTGTAACTCTAAATGTAGGCAAACTTGTAACCAACCCTTTGGACTGCATTAATTTCAGCCTTTGTACATTTGCATGTCTAATGCGTTTGTGCCAAATTTCAATATCTGCAACAACACCTTTTCCTTTAGCATACATAGCAGCATTCATAGTAGGAATTCCAGCATCCAGAGTAAACATACATCCAAATCTACTTTCCTTTGCAGCCAACCTGCACTTGTTATTGAAGTCTTCTACAAAGCAGCCCTTTGCATTAAATCTAGCTTGTAGCCCTTACTCTACCATCTGATCGACTAACACCAAGTTCTTTGTAATAGATGGCACATGTAATACATCTGAAAGACTCTTTGTCTTACCATCATGCAAGGACAAGGGAACTTTTTCAATGTGTGAAATTGGGTGGCATGAATCATTACCCATCTGCACATAACCTGCATTTTGCAAATCCTGCATCTCTCCAACCACTCTGCATGGCTGGTCATATGATTGAATGCACCTGAATCAACATACCAAACATCATCATGTGTTCCCTTTCCTATAATAGCATTGAGCATATGCTGCATAACAAACAGACATTCATTTTTGTCTTCATTCTATCATGAAGAAGATGCATAGTTTCTTTGCTGCAACTTACCACTACGAATATAATCTTTCTTAGTATAACATTGGGCTACAATATGACTTGTTTTGCCACAGTAGTGACACACAATACCAGAGTTGTTAGAACCTCTATTCTACCATCCACCTCTTCCTCTAAAGCTCCCCTTGCCTCTAAAGTTACCACGACCTCCTGAAACTTGCATATCACCAAATTGCTGATTCAATCTATTTTGCTGGTTGTCACTACCACATCCTGTACCATGGCCTCTTGAAGAGGATTTGCCATGTTCCCTTCCTGAATTGGAGTAGAAAACTTGGACATGTTTACCACTTTTTTCAGATGTCTCACTTTGCATGTTGATCTCTTCAGTGATCATAAGGGAGACCAACTCATCAAAATCTGGAAATGGCTTTCTGACATATACGGAGGTTACAAAAGACTTCCAAGCCTTTTCATTGTAAAGTCCACCCATGGTAGACAACACAAAATCATCATCGTTGGGCATTGCATTAATGGCTGCCAAGGCATCTGCAATGCTCCTTACCTTCAGTGCATACTCATTTATAGACATTTTCCCTTTCTTCAATGTATTCAACTCTTGCTTGAGTTGAATCTTTTGTGCCTTTGTATTTACAGAAAACATACTTTCAAGTATGGTCCAAGCTGCATATGAACTCTCTACATTTCTAATATGTCCCAGCATATTATTGTCAATTATTGCAGACAACCAATACATGACATTTTTGTCTTTTTCATTCCATTCCTTCCGTGCCTTTGTCTCTTCTGCAGTTGGAGGATCACTCACCTCCGGCTCCTTTTCTTCACCTGAAACAAACTCGTAGAGGCCTTTTCCAATAAGGAAGTTTGTGACACGGAACTTTCATGAAGGGTAGCTGTTCTCATCGAGCTTCTCAATGATGGGGTTTCCATTGTTCTCTGCCATTATCACAAAACTAATACCAAACAGCAAGCAAATCTTCTGCAACCCTTGACCTGTAGCGCACAGCAATACTCCTAACAGCCTTTTTCACTATTTGCTCAACAATACATGCAATCTTGTGAGCTTACAGATCTGAAATCTTTGAACTTACAGATTTGAAATCTGTAACCTGTGCACCTATATACAGCAAACACAACTAAAATTGCAGGATACCTCGAATTGTTGTCCGCAACCTTGCGAGTCTAAAATGGGGCTTGAAATAACCTTGGATGGCCAAAATAGCAGCGAGAAAGTCCTAAAGGATACATCTGCAGAATATCCAACGCTCTTCACGTACACCAAATTTTACTGCAATCTGAGATTTTTGCTCTGCCGTGCTTTCAATGCCTCCACAGGCACTGTCCAAGAGAAGAATTAGAGAATGGAAGAGCTTCTTACCCGTTGCTTGCTTGCTCCAATCCTTGGCTCCTCTCCTTTGCCTTAGCCTTCAACACTAGCATCAATCAGTGGTACAGCTCTGATACCATGTCACAAAATGCATAGTGGGGGACTTGCTCAAGATGCTGCGCCAAACACACACAGAATGTGTCAAGAATCGTGTGGTGGGGGGACTTGCTCAAGATGGTGCGCCGAACACACACAGAATGCACAAGGAGAAGCTTACTCAAGAGACAAGAAGAGAGATGGAGGCCAAAACTTTTTCTTGCTGGTTTCTTCTTCTTCATCCACACTCTTTTCAATGTACACAAAGTATAGATAAGATACAACATAAAGGAAAGTGGCCTACTAAGTCAAATAATGCAGAACTGACTAAACTAGTTGACTGGTGCTATAACTATGCCAGCTGTAGATAGGTGCAACAACCTGAATATAATAAGTAATGAGTCAGTGGCCATGTGAGAATCATAACGACCACCGACGTGCTAGTGTAGACGTGTGGACCCATCTAACCAGGCGGTCCACCATCAATGTCCGCATGTGTTGAGCTTGTCATCTCAACACTCCCCCTCAAGCTCAACTGCATCTTTGCAACTCCAAGTAAGCTTCGAAACTTTTGAAGCTTCTCTGTACCCAATACCTTCGTGAAGATGTCAGCTATCTGATCCTGTGTGCTGACATACACCAAGTCAATCTCACTTGCTAGTACCTTCTCTCTCACAAAGTGGTAGTGTACCTCAATATGTTTTGTCCTAGCATTGAACACATGGTTCCTAGCCAACTGTATACTACTCATGTTGTCACAATAAATGACAACTACACCTTCCACCTGCACATCTAAATCAGCCAATAACTTTTGCAGCCATACTACCTCACATGCTGCAACAGCAACACCTCTATACTCACCCTCTGTACTCAACAAAGCAACTGTAGATTGCTTTTTTCTGCTCCAAGCAACTGCTGCACTACCAAGAGAGAACATGTATCCGCTGGTGGATCTTCTATCAGACATACTACCAGCCCAATCTGCATCTGTGTATCCAAACACTTGTACATCTTTAACTGCCTCATAGAAAAGTCCATAATGTAATGTGGACTTCACATATCTCAATATGCGTTTGACTGCATCCAAATGTGGCTTTCTAGGTACTTGCATAAACTAACTCACAATACCAACAATGTAGCTCAAGTCTGGTCTTGTAATGGTCATGTAGATCAAACTCCCCAATATCCTCCTAAACATAGTAAGGTCTTCTATCTCATCCCCAACATCAGGACTCAACTTTACATTCTGCTCCAACGGGACTGAATGTGGTTTGCATGCTGTCATACCATACTTGGACAACATATCCAAGCCATACTGTCTTTGGGACAGCCATATACCATCATCACATTTGATCACCTCAATGCCAAGGAAGTACCTTAGCTCACCTAAATCCTTCATCTCAAACTTCTTCTTCAAAAAGTCATTGACTTCAGCAATCCCACTATCACTATCACCTGTAATAATCAAGTCATCCACATAGATGACTATGATGACCAAACATTGGAGCCCCGAGAGGAACACCAAGGAAAAGGGAATTCTCTTGCAAGAAAATCTATCTTGTAACATCAACAAGCTTGTTTATCATGTTTTATATGATCTCAATGAAGAAAAGAACACCAGGCACAACAAATCTTCATACAGCATCATGTAGATCTCCCACGGATTTGATAGAATCAACCATATTCTTCAATATCTTCACAAAATCCATCAATAGAACAAAGTAAGCAAAGGAATACACCATCTTTGAATGGAAATACATCACATAGTATTCATCTTCAATATCTTCATAGTCTTCTCTCTCAATCTCTCATATACAATCACTTTGTTTTAGTAAAATTGGCTATCTCTGACTCTCTCTCTCTCTCTCCATCAATAATACATCATATCCTCACTACAATCTCTCAAAAATCACTCTCAATAATCCTTCTTAGGTCGTGGATACCCCTCCCAAGAGGTATGTCTGATATGAAGAGTCACCAGAGCCACTACAGTGTCCTTTCATAGCTCACTACTGTCACTTCACTCTAGTCTTCACTTGAGTCTTCAGCAGCTACTTCTTCCACTTCTTTCAGCTCTTTTGCACTTGTATTCACCTCTTCCCAAGGCTAGAAAACTTTTCCAAGCTACACTCTCATCCACCATAACACATACAGAAGCATACAGAACAGTCACAGAACAGTACCAAAACAGCTATAATATAGAACAGAAACAGAGGCAGAGGCTCTACAGAAGACCTACAGAAGGTTACAGAAGGTCATCAAAACCACATAACTCATTCTCAAACCATTCCAAACTTTCAAAAACCATTCAATAATCTTTCACAATATCTCAATCTTCATCAATCAATACTTCATCCCTCCTTACAGAAGACAATCAGAACAAAACAGACCAAAATAGAGCAAAACAGAAGGTATACAGAACCAATCAGAACCTATTAGAACATCACAGAACCACTAATAAACATCATAAACTTCCAAAACACAATCAATATCATCCAAAACACTCTCACACCACTTCCAAATCAATCAATCATCTCATAAAATCAACCATTCAGCTCTCAAAATCAACAAAAATCAGCCAAAAAACAAGTCATTTCAACAGTCAACATATCCCCACACTTAATAAGGAAGCGTCCTCACGACCCAGGAAAAAGGGAATATAAGTTAAGGGAAAAGATCAACTTTGATCTTCAATATCGTTTCAAAAAGAATCCATTCACCACGACCCCAACTTATAACCTGTATCTGATATAAAAATATAAAGAAAGGAAAACCCTTTATTCATTAACACCTCTTATCAAACTAAAAATCACAACAAATTGGTAAAGGATATAAGAGTTTTCTTCTTCTTCATCAGCATCAGCTTCAACTCTGCAACCACAAACCCAGCACCACAATTCTCCAAAATGTAGCTCGCACACGAAATCCAATCCAATAGAAAACCACACGCTCGTTTGACATAAATGAACTCACAACACAAACACTACACACAACACAACCATCTGAATGACTCCTCCAAAAAGAGAGATTTTCATTAAAAAGCATCCACCATACATTGGAAAGGTATCAATGAAGATGATCCCTCTTGAAAGATTGATGTTGTCGGAAACGATCCATAGACAAGGATTCATCTACAAAGTTTTTGGGAGGATTTTGAAAAAACTGAAGACAGCACATCCTTTCCAACAGGACCAGGTATCTGCTAGGCAAACAAAGGGCATGAAAATACAAAATATCCAGCTGCTGGGGATCAATGCTCACATTGACATTCATGCACAACTTTGGAATAGGCTTGGAATCATTATGAGAGTGCCTATGCATATACGCCAAGTACCAAGCAAAGTGAGCAGTTAATCTCACTGAAGGATCGGCAGACTGTGAATACTGCTGAGCAAAATGAACATAGTTCTGATAAGCTTGACTGGAAGGTGTCCATTCTCCTGGAATTACTGGCTAATTGATCTGAGGTCCTGTAAGGGAATCATCCGAACTCCATCCCCTTCTTCTGGAAATCTGATTATCAAACCCATCACAGGCACTAACCAACTGAGGTGGTTGAGATATAGAAGTGTTAGGAGAGGGTAATGGAATAAGGAAAAGTGGATGAAGTGAGGGATAGGCAAAATCATAAAAGGAAGAAAAGGTTAAAGAAAGAGTGGCAGAAATTTGTAGGGAATCACTAAGGAAGGGTGTTAACTGATAAATAGGAAATGTGGAGGGTACATGAATGGATGGAGAAGGACAGGGTGGAGAAGGGGAAAATACCCTATCCTCAATAAAGGAACAGTATGTAAAAATGGGAATTTGAGGGAAAGATGAAGGTTGGAAAAGAAGGGGTAAAATAGTGGTGGAATGAGATTGACAAAGGGAAAGATATATAGTATAGCGGTGAGCCATTTGTTGGTAATAGAGGAGGGTAGGAACAGAAGGTCCTAAGAGAGATCGTCTATGATAGGCATCAAAGAAGGTAGCATCAAATGGATTATGTTTGGAAAGATAGGCTAAGAGATCCATTCTCAGTTGATTAGTACTCTAGGCAGAGATAGGAGCTGTGTTTTGTCTTTGATTTAGGACCACAGAATCAATCATGGGATGCCAGGAATTATCATGACAATTAGCCACTTTGGAGGAGTAACTCTCGAACATGTCAGCTATGTGCAACTCCAAATGGTTGACATACAAAACAGCCTGTAAGACCACATCCCCCACATACCATGCCATGTCAACCTCATCTGAAATTAACAAGTCTCCTCGTAGATACATGTATGACATCAACATGGTATCTGGCATGACACAATCTTCAAACACCATTCTTACTACCTCTGTCAGCAACTCAGCAGACCAAGCCCCACTCCATCCATCCTCTGGAAGAGGTAAATCCATAGTGGAAAGCTTCATATAGAAGACCAACTTCTGTAAGTGATAGTGGACAAAGAAAGAATGGTCTGGTGAGACATATTCCTGAAACTGCTCAAATGCAGACCATAACAAGTCCATTCTGGACTGCAATCTTTCCACTTTATCTTGGAATAGAGGGCACAAAGTAGCCTGTCTCTGAAGAGCAGCCAAGTCCTGCTGTGAAAGAGAAGGAATCAAGGGAACATTAGGGCTTGGAGGAACAGAGCGTGACTTTGCCAGTTGATCTTGCAACTGCTTGATTTGGGAGGCTTGGGAGGCCAATGTGTCATTAGCAATCTGTAAAGCTGAAAGTTTGTCATCTAAGATAGCTTGGAACTCCTGTGCTTCTCTGGACATCCTCTCCTTCTCCTCTGAAAGGCTAGTAACCTGTGATTGAGCCTCTAGTAACTGGATCTTCAAAGAAGAAATCTCATCGCTTTGGGTGGCAACCAGTTGGGTTTGTTGTTCCATGTGTTTAAACAAATCTGCTAGGGTATCCTTAGTAGAAGCTAACTCAGATGTTGCCTTATGCAACTAGTCCTTAGACTGCATGAACTCGTCATA
Organism: Lygodium microphyllum; assembly: GCF_053477565.2. NCBI lineage: Eukaryota > Viridiplantae > Streptophyta > Polypodiopsida > Schizaeales > Lygodiaceae > Lygodium > Lygodium microphyllum. The sequence continues at coordinate 10,510,033 of NC_141143.1, forward strand.
AAAAGACGCGTACAGCTGTTGAACACAGGCTGTCACTGACAACTCAATGGAACTTTGAATATCTTTACAAAGGAAAGGAATTGCATCTCCTGATACTAGACTGTGCAGGGAGGGAACTCATATGTCCAATGATCCTTCGCAATGTGCTCTGAAGTGGTTATTACAAGTGAGATACCCAGGGAGTTCACTGCCAGAGGTAGCAGGGATGGACACTGAAGGAAGTACGGAAGGAGCTTTATTCGCTACCCTCTTCAAGCATTTGCGCTGGATGACCAGGGGAGGCGGAGAATCATCATCCTCTATGTCAATAGGTTCGGACTCATCTGAAGGTGGAGGAGGAGGTACGAGATCTGATGGAGGAGGTGGAGGCACAGTCTTCTGTAAACCTGAATAGGTCAAGAAGGCAGACAAATATGATCCATATGTAACATTGGTAACATTACCCCTGGTGACTTTGACGAAATGTTGATCCATTTTAGTGAGGAGGTAAGTGCTCCAATCAATAGCAACTCCTTTCAACGCCATCCTGGAAGCTGTAAAAAGCTCTTTGGACAAGTACTGGGATGGCGTTTTGGCAGGCATAAACTTGTCCTGGAGAAACTGACAGATCATCTTCCATACAGGATCAGTGATCATAGAAAAGGAAACTCCTGAAGAGTTAATCACCTTCTTAACATCCAACATTTCCCTTGTCTGCTTTTGCAACAGCTTCAGAATCTCTTCATTAGAGAAAAGCTGACGAGGGGTAACAAAAGGGTCACCTTTGGAGGGAAGAGACAGAGCCTTCCCTAGGCCTCGAGGCGTCAAAGTCATAGAAATTCCCTGGACTAGTCCTGTCTTCTTGTTGTAGGAGGCCAGAAACTCATCACATAACGACGGATCCTCTGGAAGCAATGGAAAAGAAGTAGCCACAAAAGCAGCAAGTCCCGCCTTTGTGAGAGGCTAAAAAATAAGTAGGGAAGAGTAATCCCTACTAACTAATGGGACGTACTGGATAGGGGGAGGAGCATAAGAAGGCGCCATTCAGATGGTTACACACACACCACAAACACAGACAATCAAGGAGAATGCCTGGAAAGCAACAGACAAAAAACCAAGGATAAGAGAACAACCAAAACAATAAAACGTGACTCGACCAACTAATCCCAAGCAAACCACAACCTAGAAAAAATTCGACATGACCCTGAGACAAATGCGACCGAAAGCTTCATGCTATGCATCAGACAAACACCCAGAACCCCGTATCAGGCAATAAAAGAAAAAACGGCATACCGTACCCTTAACCGTAACAAAGACAAGAAACCAAATCATCACCACATCCGACACATATCAAGACTACATCGTTGATAAACCAGTGTTTGACCAGGGAAATAACTCTAATGACTGCGCATACCCATCCCACGAAACGGTTCATTAAAAAGGGGAATTAAGTGCAGTGAGGGGGGATTAATTTAATGAAAGGTTGATTTTAAGAAATTATTAAGAAATGGGTGAATTTTTATTAAGTGATAAACCTTAGCAAGAAAACGACGGTTCCTTATTATAAATTTAAGTACCAATTATTAGGTGAAAACGGTGCTTTAATTCAAATCCCGGACTTCGATACCGAGACTGGGTCTCTAAATGCAAGTTCATTGATTACAAATTAAGGTGATGTGGAGCGCTTTTTTGCCAGCGCGTGCTCTTGTGACGGCTGGTTTATTTTAATTAAAAATTAAAGTGCCTCTATAACGCACGTAGCGCGTGCTAAGTGAACGGCTGGTTTATTTTAATTAAAAAAGTATGTGTGTGTAGCGCGAATGCGCGTGGAAACTGTGGGTGAATTAATAGTGCATTTTAACAATTAAGTTGCGATTAAGGGGGAAATGAAAATAAATAAAACACATAAAATAAATACCTGGAAGGGGTGTGTATGTAATGCAGAAATGCGCACGGAAGAGTCCCCCAAAAGAAGTGAATCCAGTAAAGGAAAAGTAAAGACCACTAACAAAACAACAAAGACAACACCTTAACGGGTTTGTTGATTTTTCTTTTTTTGTTTTGTAATTTTGGTAATTTGTGATTATTTATGGTTGGTTTTTGTTTTGGTGGTAGTTTTGTGTTTTTTTTTGTGTTCTTTTTAAAAAAAATATGTTTCTAATAATAATAATAATAATAATAATATCAAGATATATAGCACATGAATATGTGATGAAGGGAAAAAATGAAAATTCATCCATGGAGGAAATATCCACAATTTAGGGTAAGAAAATAAGATGGGGATTTTTATGGTTAATTTTTGTTTGTTGGTTAATTTTGGGATAAATTGGAAAATATTGAATTGTCAGAAATTTTGGGGTGGAAAATTTCCAGCTGACAAATTTCCAAAAATTGGCAAAAAGCGAAGGGAAATTTTAGATTTTTTTTTTGATTTTTTATTGAATGGAAATTAATTGATAAATTAATTAAATCAGGAAAATCAGCTTAGTCTGGTAAGTAAGTTGAAATTAAGTTAGCTAAGTCCGGTTAGTCTGTGTAAGTCATGTAAGTCAGACTAAGGCAAGTCAGGTTAGTCAAAGGAAACTAGGATAGTGTGGGGTAGTCAGATAAGTCAGTTAGGGGGACTAAGTCAGTGGAGACTAACCTAAAGGGGGTTAGTTAACCTAAGTTGCGTTAGGGTTAGGTTAGGGTTAGGGACCTAACTAGGATGAGGGGGAACTAACCTAACTAGGGTTAGTTAGGTGGGGGTGAGGTTAGGTTTACAAACCTAACTAGGGTTAGTGGGAACTAACCTAACTAGGGTTAGTTAGGTGGGGGTGAGGTTAGGTTTACTAACCTAACTAGGGTTAGTGGGATGAGTTAATGATGGTTAAGGTAAGTGAATTAGGATTAGTTAATGCTAAGTAGGGTTAGTTAAGTTAACCTACCTGGGGTAACAGGGAGGAAGGAGGAGGAGGGGGAAGAGGAGGAAGAAGAGGAAGGAGAAAGGGGGAAGAGGTGGTGGCTTCTGGCGTCAGCGGGGAGACCAGGCGGCGGCGGCTCCAGACGACGGCGAGACAGTGGAGTCGGCGGCGACTCCTGCAGACGGCAGCGGCGGCTCCAGACCAGCAGGGCGGCGTTGTCGGGCGGCACGGCAACAATGCGGGCGGCAGTTGCGTTGGCGTGGACGGGCGGCGGCAGGGCAGCGGGTCGGCGGCCAGGAGACGGGGGAGATGGGGGGGAAGTGGGGGAAGGGGGGAAGGAGGGGAAACAGGGCGGGGGAAGGAAGGAGAAGTTGGGGAAGGAAGGAGCAAGGAGGGAGGCAGGGCGGGAGGGAGAAGAAGGGGAGGTGGGGGGGAAGAAGGAAGGAGGGAAGGAGAAGAGGTGGGGGGAGGAAGAGGGAAGGAGAAGAAAGGGGAGGGCGGATGAAGGAAGAAGAAGGGGAGGGGATGGAGGAGGGAAGGAGGACGGTTGCAGGTGGGAGGAGGAAGCAGGCGGGAGGACCGGGGAGAGAGAAAGAGGGGAGAGGAAGAAGAAGAAAGAGAGAGAGGGAAAGAGAGAGGGGAAGAGGAAGGGTAGTTGGGAGGGGAGGGGTCCGTTGGGGGAAGGGAAGGGTGAAAAAGAAAAAGGAAAAAATAAAATAAAATAAAAATTAATTAATTTTATAAAAGAAAGGAAAACAAAAGAAGAGGTGAGACGCCTCTGTCCCGCGCGCATGCGCGGGGCAGGGGTAAAAAAATTTGCGGTGACGGGAGGGAAAGGACGCCGGGATGCAGGGACGGAGCACGCGGACACGACCGGGGCGCATTAAGACGCGTAAAATTGAAAAAGGGCGCGTTCACGCACAGGACGGGCGCGCGAAAACACATAAAAATAAAGAAAATTTAATAACTCCCAATCCGGACGTCAAAACGAAATAGCGTAAAAACAAAAAGTGGGCGGGAAAATAGGGGGAAGACAGAGAAAATATACGACGGAGGGTCCGGGAGGGGTAAAGGGCGGTCACGTGCAAAAAACACAAAAAACGAACCAAAAAACGCAATTAAAAATTAATATCGGGAGATCCGTGTATCGGAATGAGGTCCAGAAAGAAGAAAAATGACACAAAAAGACGTGCCCGACAATCCTATCACATCAAAACATAATTCCAACGGAGATAAGATGCGTTCACGTGGGAAAAACCCAAAAAAAAACCCGAAAATGGGATCGAAAATTAATATCGGACGAACTGTTCACCGGAAGGACATGCAGTAAGAAGGAAAAATGTCCGTAGGAAGGAGTGACACAGGGTTATCACGTTAAACTGCAGTTCCGGTGGAAGTAGGAGGGGTTCACATGCGAAAGACTCCAAAAATACACCCGAAAACTCACAGAAAAAGTAATAAGTAAAAATCCGAAAGTCGAAAGAGGGGGGGAGGAAAAAGGAAAAAGGTGGGGAAAGACACAAGGGACACAGCTGTCAAATCAAATTGGAATTCCGATGCAAAGAGGCAGGTTCACATGGAAAAAGGTCAAAAAGACGCACGAAAGAGTCTTAAAAACCCGAAAAATTAATATTGGACAAACCGTGTATCGGAATGACATGGCGTAAAAATGAAAAATGTCAGGGGAAAAGTGGTTGGCAGGGCTATGACGTTAGATCACGGTTCCAAAGCAAGCAAAGCGCGTTCACATGGAAAATCGACTAATTTGCACAAAATGCTTCAAAAATTAATAACTCAAAAACCGTATACCAAAACAGGGGTAGGTAAAAAGGAAAAATGGTCAGTTCAGAGGGAGGAACAAGGTTATAAGGTTTTTTTTGGACTTCGGTGAACGTAGGGTGCATTCACATGGTAGGACCTCAAAAGCAAGGAATGAAGGAAAACTGCAAGGGAACAGCCCCAAGGGTGGGGGGAACATAAACGGGTGGGTGGGAAGGGACCCCATCAGGGTAACAGCAAGTCATGGCATAAAGGCATGAGCAGGTTAAGGCATATACAGAGGGGTAGGCAATGTAGACGTGCAGGGACGCGTCCCTACGCTTAAGACCTTAACATATAGGGTTAACCGAGCAACAGGGACCTAGGACCAGCCACAGACCATCCACTAACGTCCCCACACTTAAAACATGAACGTCACTGAGAAACCAAAGTGGGAGGGTTAGAAAAACTTGGCCCATTTCGTCAAGAAGCAAGGTTGAGTGTCGATGGCACGTCCAGTGTTGTTGTCGGCTTCTGGAGGTACCAAGGCATCTTCGCTGTACACGTCCTTCATAGCAGGGACTGCACGGCAGCACCCAGGGAGGTAGGTGATGGAAGGAATTGCAGGAAATGTATCGATGATGAGGGATATTGCACTCCATTCACAATCACTCATATGGAATGAAAGAACAGTCACTCACCCCATGACTCATATCACTCGAGGAAGAATGATTAAAACCCATAACTCATACCCGGTTGAGGAATCAACAGGGGAATGGTGCAGAAGGAGTATGCTAGGGTGCACAGTTGATGGTGCATTAGTGCGTCCAACCCGTCTGGCATAAGTGCAAGGAGGAAGGCAAGGGAGCTTTATAGTGCAGTGTACAGAACAAGGTGACGTGTCTTGTGATGACGGCAAAGACCCATCCCGTGGGTGCATAGGGAAATGGGAACATACCTGACTCCAAGTGTCGTAACGTCCCTCAATCTCACCTCTCGGTAATTGATTAAAGAAATTCCAGTCACACTTAGCACACCCTATGTCTCACTCTCTGTTGATAGTTACAGGAGGGCAGCCCGTTCCTGAAACCCATTGATATTATCCTCATAGTCACTTGTGCAAAGGTTGTATGCCTTGTGCGCATTTGATGGTGCAACGGTGCATCCCGCCCTGTGCCGGCATACGGTGCGAGAAGGAAGGCCAGGGAGCCTTATAGTGTAGTGCACATAACAAATTGTGCTTTGTGCATTGAGAGGCCCATCCCGTGCGTGCAACACTGCATTCACACTTCTCACCTCTCATTCGATTTGAAGGGAAAAGACTAGTCTCTCGCCCCACCCTCTGTCTCACTCGTTGTTGATAGTTACAAAGGGCAACCCATACTCACTTTCCCATCCGGTTAGGATGAAAGCTCACGTCACTCGATTGTTTGTTGACGAAGATCGCGTCGTTAGTGTTGTTGAAGAGGCGTACCCAGGGAGGTAGCCATCAAATCGAACGTTGTGTTAGATAGGACATGTCGTCTGCGAGAGGACATGTAGACACTTTGTAGAAAGACCCAGGACACAGCGTACCAAGGGAGGTAGCTTCGGAACTGGATCCTGGAGATTTCAATTAATGAATCCACTTTCTGGACTGCTGGGTGTTGCCACCTTTTCCACAGCCAGCTTCTCGCCCAAGGGTGTTTATCACCTTTTCTTGGAACGAGGCCTGCTATGACAGGGAATTTCTTCCTTTTCTCTCATAACAGTTTTTTTTTTTTTGTTCTTGTTTTCCCCTATTCCCGAGGGTGTTTCCACCTTTTCCCGAAGAATAGGTCGGCATGACAGGGACCTAAGTCCTTTTCTCCCATGACCGATATGTTTTTTTTTTTCTCTCGTTCTTTCTTTTTTTTTCTCTCTCTCTTCGAATTGAGCAAGGGAATGGTAGAAAGACCATTTGTCAGAACCAATCTCGCCACTGTCGCTGGTGGAAAATAGAAGATAAGAGATCAAGGCTGGAAGGGGGGTTTGAGGGGACAGAGGGTTGCGTCCACTTCATCAGGAGTGACTGAAGAACGGCTATCAAAAGTAGCATCATAAGAAGTACAGTGCCGCACCAATGAGGGAAAAGATCAAGTGACCGTAATTGTCAAGATCCCCAAGGAGGGAAGTACTTCTTCAGGCGATATCCATTAATCAGAAAGGGATCATCAGAGGCATCCATGGTCTGCACTTGGACAGAGCCATTAGGGTTGACGGCAAGTACCTTATAGGGGCCCATCCACTGCTGTTGGAGCTTTCCAGGAAACTTTCCAAATCGTGAATCATAGGCTAGGACCAAATTACCTTCTTTGAACTCCTTGTGCTTGATGAAGCTGTCATGGTAAGCCTTGCGTCAAGCTTGCGTGGCTTCCATGCACTGTAGAGCCATCCTGCGAATTTCGTCCAAACATTCCAGATGCAAGAGACGGCGTTGCAGTGAATCATCGTCCCCCAAACGCTCTTTGATAGCCACTCTCAAAGAGGGTAGTTCCAGTTCAACAGGGCAAACAGCTTCTATACCATACACCAGCTGGAAAGGTGTCTGTCCTGTTGCTGCTTTATGGGAGGTTCTCTACGCCCAGAGGGCCTCTGTAAGTCAATCATCCCAATCACGACGATGTGCGGTAATCGTTCTTGTCAGAATCGAGCAGAGGATGCGATTGGTGACTTCGACTTGGCCGTTGGCTCTGGGGTAATAAGGAGTGGACTTGCGATGGCGGATCTTATACAACTCTGTCAATTCTTCCATGACTTTATTAATAAAATGAGTGCCTCTATCACTTACCAGCTCTAAGGGACTGCCAAAACGGGTGATGATATTCTCGTACATGAATAGGGCCACGGTGTTACCATCGTCCCGCTTTAGAGCTTTAGCTTCACACCACTTTGTAACATAATCCGTACATACGAGGATGTATCGGTTCTGTTTCCTTCGGGTAGGCGGATCGATCGGACCTACGAAGTCGATGCCCCACTTCTCAAAAGGCTTCAGGGGAAGGATAGGTTGCAGTGGCATGGCACTTGTCTTTGTGGGTTTCCCCATTCTCTGACAAGCATCACATCTTTTACAGTAATCATAGGCATCCTTGTGGATGGTAGGCCACCAATATCCTGTTAGCAGAGCCTTCCTGGCTGTAGCTTCTTCTGCAAAGTGGCCTCCACATGGCTCGTCATGGAAAGCCTTCAGAACAATCCCAATCTCATTTCCTACAACACATCTTCTGAGCAGTTCATCTTTGCCTTTCTTGTACAGTGCACCGCCTAGTAGGGTGTAAGGGGCTGAATCTAGCATGAGCTTCTTCCTTTCCCGACTAGAAATGCTAGGAGGGTACTGCTGGGTTGCCAGCAGATTGGCAATGTCTGCATACCAGGGAGTTACAGTTTCTACCAAGAATAGGGAAGCATCAAGGAGGTCTGGGTCATCCTGCTCCTCGTCTGCAGTTTGTGGGATATGCGACAGATGATCAGCCAGAACATGGGAACGACCAGGCTTAGTAATCACCTCAAAGTCGAACTCCTGAAATAGAAGGAGCCATCTCATCATTCATCCTTTCACATCCGCTTTGTTCATCAAGAAGGACAGGGCCTCATGATCCACATAAAACTTAAAGTGGGTGGACAGGAGGTAGTGGCGAAACTTCTCTAGGGCAAACACCATTGCCAAGCACTCCAGCTTTGTCACTGTATAGTTCCATTCCCTATCAGTGACTTTTCGGCTTGCATAATAGATCGGTTGATCCAGCTTCGAGGAATCCTTTTGGCAGAGAACTGTGCCTAAGCCTTCAATTGATGCATCAGTGTGTACATGAAACTCTTTCGTCCAATCAGGAGGTTGCAGAATGGGTTCCTCAATCAGACACTGCTTTAGAGTGTGGAAGGATTTGTCACATTCTTCCGTCCAAGTAAACTCTGCATCTTTCCTCAGAAGCTTGTGCAAGGAGGTTGTTTGCAAAATGAGCTATGAACCTTCTGTAGTAACCCACATGGCCTAAGAATCCCCTCAACTGTTTGAGGTTGGTGGGTGCGGTCAAAGCTGCGATCTTTTCGATCTTTGCAGGGTCTATTGATATCCCTTGTGCAGAGACAATGTGGCCCAACAGGACTCCAGAAGAGACCCCAAAGATGCATTTGTCGGGATTGAGGGAAATCCCATACTCCCGGCATCGGTCAAAACATTGTTCCAGGTGTTCCCAGTGTTCACGGATCAAACTATAGACGCAGAAGTCATCCAAATATACCTCAATAAAGTCGTGTAGATGATTTTGAAATGCGGCCATCATGACTCGCTGGAAAGTAGCAGGGGCATTGGAGAGACCAAATGGCATCACTCGGTAAGCGTAGGTCCCCCATTCTGTGGTGAAGGTTGTTTTGGATTGGTCCTCTTCTGCGATTTGGACTTGGTTGTATCCGCTGAATCCATCCAGAAGGGAATAAAGCTCATGTCCTGCCACTGTGTCCAACAGTTGGTGTGTGAAAGGGATAGGAAAGTGATCCTTCTTCATCTTGGAATTAAGCTTTCGGAAATCCACAAATATTTGCAATTTGCCATTCTTCTTGGGTACAACCACGATGGGTGAAACCCATTCACTATTTGCCACTGGATAGATGAACTCGGCTTCTAGAAGCTTCAGCAGCTCTGCTTTCACCAATGTGGAATAATTCGGGTTCATTCACCTCTATCGTTGCCGTACTGGCTTGGCATCAGGCTCCAAGTCAATATGATGTTGACATATTGTGGGATCAATCCCCTTTAAGTCTTTATAGGACCATGCAAACACGTCCAAATTTTCTTTCAACAAGTTGTACAAGGTTGACAACTCCTCTTCTGGGAGGCTGCTACCCACCTTCAAGTGGTGTTCAGTGCCATCTGCATCCACAAAGGTTAACTGCCTTTCACCTTCTACTTCACGGATGAAGGTCCCACGGACTGCTTCTGGATACAGATCCGACTCCTTCAAGGGAGTGGTGTCCTCTTCTGATGTCCCACTAGAACCAACTTCTTCTTTTGGTGGAGACTTAGGTTGCTCCTTAAGATGTTGAAATGGGATTAGAGCCGTTTCGGGTTTGGTTTCAAAATTAATTACCTCTTGGCTTGAAGACTCCTCTTCTGAAGATGACACATCCAGGAACGTCACATAATAAGGACCCTCTAATGCCTGCTGGGTTTGTGGGACTGGTGCTTGTTGGCACGGTGCATCATCATCATCTTCCTTCGGCAAGGATGGGTTAGGACGGCATGAGCCACTGCTAAAAGATGGCTTGTTCTTCTTAATCCATTTCTTATAAAGATTTTGCATGTGAGAAGATCCATTTACCAGACCAAATGGTACCATTGTCATGCTGTCCCATAGCATGAGCTCATCTGCTTCTGATGCTTCTGGAACTGCTTCTTCAAATGTATCCTCTGCAGGTGGGATAGATTCTTCTGGCTCACTTTCATAACCTTCTTCGTCCATATCATATTCATCCTCTTCTGTCTCTGTCTCTGTCTCTGCTTCTGCTTCTGCTTCTGTCTTTGTAGGAGCTCTGTAAGAGAAGAACATGTTTTCTATTTCATCTTCTGCCTCTGACTTGGCTTCTGCTATGGCCATGTAACTAGGAGAGCAATACATCCATGCTTCTATCTCACTATCAAAAGTGATTTCAGAAGTCATTCCCGGTTCAGGCAGGAAGTATTCACCCATTGATAATGGCTTTGCTTCTTTTGGAAGTTGGCTTATAGTATCCACTATTAAGGAACGTGCCACTATTTTGTTGGGAAGGATCTGTTTGACAGCATCTTCATTTGCTGATGTTGCATCCGTAGCCTCATTAGGGGAGTCAGAAGATAATTCCAAGGAGGTGGATCCATGTCCTTTTTGAGAACCATATAGCTTCAGCACCACTTTGTTGGGCCCTCTACCCAAGGTCAAGGTTCCTTTGAACCAATCCATCCTTGCTCGGGCTTCAAAAAGCCATGGTCTGCCCAGTAACAGAGGATAGAATGTGCCATAAGAGTTTGGCTTCACCACCAGATAGGTTAGCCAATAATCTTTTCCAGCCATTGTAGTCTTCACATATGGGAGAACGCCCAAAGGCTTGATCCTACTCTGATCCGCCAGTCTGATGAGCCATTGGGTGGATTGCACACCTTGTAGGCCTAGATCCTTCATTGTCACATCCATCATAATGTTCACTGATGAACCACCATCAATCAGTGCATTTGTAATAAAGCAACCTTCTATCCACACGCCAGTCTCTAGAGTACCCGGATCTAGAAAGGCGTTAGCTACGTCCACTTCTTTGACAAGCTCTGAAGCTTTGTTGGACTTTGTTGCTGTTGAGGGAGCAATCCTTAAACCACGTCTCCTTGTCAGTATACTTTTGAACCTTTTTCGGCAACTGGGAGACAACATCAATAATTTTCGGAATGTGAGATTTGGTCTAAAGGTATCTAGATCTCTGACCAGATCGTATTCCTTAATAGGATCCACTGGCTTCTCTAACCGGTTAGGGAATGGGGCAACACCCATTTTCATTTTCCCTCTTTCTTCCAACAGAGGCATCATGGGAACTTCTTCTTTCATTTGTGGCACCTCCTCCTCTTATGTATCCTGGACCTCTGGTCCTGTCTCTGTAACTGTCTGTGGCACTATAGTGCTCTGTACGGCACTGTCAGGCTCTGTTCTGTTCTGTTCTTCTGGTGGAAGATTGAACTTCACTGTTCTGGCAGGAGGGTTATTTTCTTTCTGGATAGGTGGTTCCTTCTGCTTTGCACGCGTGATGGCAGCAACTTCCAATTCCACTAAATTGGAGGTAGGCTCTTGAGCCTTGGCCGGACTATCAGTAGCACTGTTTTTCAATGGGGCTGGGCTTGGACAATCTTTTGCAGTGTGGCCTTCTCCTTTGCATCGACTGCATAAGGGCTTGTAATCCACTGACCTTCTAGGATTTGGACAATTTGGTGAGATGTGTCCCTTTTCTCCACATCTATAACACTCCACTTCTGATCTCTGACCACCGCCAGACTGTCTTCCTCTGTAACTTTGAGAGGGAAATCTTCTGGGTCCGAAATTAGGACCAAACTCTCTAGGCTTGGGTCCAATATCCTGTGTTGTCATTTTGAATTCCAACAAGTTGAATCTTGCATCTTCTTCCTTCCTTCTCCTATCATGCATCTCCTTCAGAGAGAAAATGTCCTCTGTATGGTTCTTTCGTAAATAGTAGGAACAGAAGGCTCCAAGAATGGTTGGTTTACGTGTACATTCAGTGGCTAAATGGCCTGCTTGATGACACTTACCACACCAAGTATTTGACCGCATCACATCTCTTCTTGCTCCTGCAACGTTGGATATGCTAGCGGTATTAACCTTCAGCGTCTGTAGCTGCTCTGTAATCACATCCATCAACTCCTTTTTGATGTTTGCAACTGAGTTGGATAAGTAATCCTTCAAGCTTTCTCCTCCTGAGGTACTGGCAAGAGGGTTTTGAGGAGTCTCTGTAATCACTGCATAAACCGGTTGGGCTGGTACAGAGGGGTCTCTGTTCTGGTTCTGATTCAGAGCTCTTGTTTGAACTGTTGGCTGTTGGCTCCAGTTGGTAGGATTCCACTGTTGCTGTGCTGATTTGGCATTGAGAAAATTGGTTGGGACCATTGTTGTTGTGGTTGAACCATCATTTGAGGCATGGATTGTGGCCACTGTGGATTTGGTGCACTGTACTGTGATACCGGGGGCATCTGTTGGTAAGGGTAGAGAATAGTCCTTGGGACTGCATTTGGTGGATACATCATTCCTGGCATCAGAGGAGGTAGGACTCCTCTTCCTATATTCATCGCTAATCTAGCTTCCACTTCATCGTACAGTCTTGCACCTTTTGTTGTAGCATGCAGTGTGGCTGGTCTTTGCAGCTCCACAAACTTACGGACTTCTGGTTGTAATCCTTTGAGAAACACCCCCTTCTGAATGCCATCATCTAGATTATGGTTAGTCCATCTCTTCACGATGGATTCCATTCGTGAGACATAAGCTTCCACTCTTTCTCCAGAAGACTGACTTAGGTTCATAAATTCCTCTCTCATCCGCTCTTCAAAACCTTCACGCCTGAATTTAGTGAGGAAGGCCAACTTCAGGTCGTCCCATGTGCCAAAAGTTCCTGTTGCTTGTCTCTCATACCACTGAAACGTCGTGCTCTTGAAAGTGGCGGGGAATATTGCTAACCAATGCTCAGGGGTTCTGGCATTGTTAGCTACACATGCTACCATAAACTCTGCTACATGAAGATCAGGGTCTTCATTGTACTCTCCCTTAAAAATTGGCAATGGGACTACATTCGCTGGCCTGTCATCAATATTTCCAGGACGGATTTGGCTTGGAAGTGGACCTCCAGCAGGAGGAGGAAGGGCTTGATGTGCCATTGGGGCTTCTGTAAAGAGTTCCTCAAGGGCGTCAAAGGCGGCTTCTGCTGCGAGCTCGTTCTCAGCCTTGATTTTTGCTTTCTCTCTTCTTACGTACCTCTGGACTTGTTCTAACGCTTGCCTCTTTATTGCGTCATTCATCAGGGGTGTGGCTCCACTATGTTGTTAGTGCTCCATAGAGGGTTAACAGAAGGCTTCAGTCTCTGGAGGACTTCCTTGCCAACATTTCTTCTACTTCTTTGTTTTCAACGTCCCTGAATTCTACTTTCATTCCACTGCACAGAGGAAGGTATTTGGTTCTGAAGGTGTCAAAATGCATACATCTAAGCATTGTGGTGGTGCCATCATCATAGTAATGCCAGCTTCTGATGGTCTCAACAGTGTATGTTGTGAAAAACACAGTGGGTTGCCAATTGAACAAATAGAATATTATCAGTATACCAAGCATCCCATGTATCTTGCTGTTGAGCGTCCACGAACAAATTCCAACTATTTTCCTTCTTGTCTTTGTGAACCTCTACAGACCAAGACTCCTGAAGCTTCTTCACAATCTCCCACTTAATGTTGTCTGGAAACTTCTCAATGAATGCCAAATCTTCCATTGATGGTCATTCTCTCTGTTTCTACTCTTCAGTTTATTTCCAAACAGTTTGCCACCAAGATGCAAGTTTCTGCTCCTTCAACAGGAAGAGGAAACTGTCCACCACATAGAGCATGCATCATGATGGTGATGTGTTTCCGCCATTGTGGGATGAACTTCTTGTGGAAAGTGGCTTTGATTATGAGGAATTCCAACTCTTCAGTGGAAGAAGGAACTTTACAAACATCCATTGAATTCTTCTCTTCTTGGCAATGCCATTTCCTTCATTTTCAACCTCTTTTGGTGCTTGTTGATGGCATGTTTCCCCGGCTGCGCACCGAAAACATGGAGCCCCAAGAGGAACACCAAGGAAAAGGGAATTCTCTTGCAAGAAAATCTATCTTGTAACATCAACAAACTTGTTTATCATGTTTTATATGATCACAATGAAAAAAAAAACACCAGGCACAACAAATCTTCATACAGCATCATGTAGATCTCCCACGGATTTGATAGAATCAACCATATTCTTCAATATCTTCACAAAATCCATCAATAGAACAAATAAAGCAAAGGAATACACCATCTCTGAATGGAAATACATCACATAGTATTCATCTTCAATATCTTCATAGTCTTCTCTCTCAATCTCTCATATACAATCACTTTGTTTTAGTAAAATTGGCTATCTCTGACTCTCTCTCTCTCTCTCCATCAATAATACATCATATCCTCACTAAAATCTCTCAAAAATCACTCTCAATAATCCTTCTTAGGTCGTGGATACCCCTCCCAAGAGGTATGTCTGATATGAAGAGTCACCAGAGCCACTACAGTGTCCTTTCATAGCTCACTACTGTCACTTCACTCTAGTCTTCACTTGAGTCTTCAGCAGCTACTTCTTCCACTTCTTTCAACTCTTTTGCACTTGTATTCACCTCTTCCCAAGGCTAGAAAACTTTCCCAAGCTACACTCTCATCCACCATAACACATACAGAAGCATACAGAACAGTCACAGAATAGTACCAGAACAGCTACAGTACAGAATAGAACAGAACAGAACAGAAACAGAGGCAGAGGCTCTACAGAAGACCTACAGAAGGTTATAGAAGGTCATCAAAACCACATAACTCATTCTCAAACCTTTCCAAACTTTCACAAACCATTCAATAAGCTTTCACAATATCTCAATCTTCATCAATCAATACTTCATCCCTCCTTACAGAAGACAATCAGAACAAAACAGACCAAAACAAAGCAAAACAGAAGGTATACAGAACCAATCAGAACCTATCAGAACATCACAGAACTACTAATAAACATCATAAACTTCCAAAACACAATCAATATCATCCAAAACACTCTCAAACCACTTCCAAATCAATCAATCATCTCATAAAATCAACCATTCAGCTCTCAAAAACAACAAAAATCAGCCAAAAAACAAGTCATTTCAACACTCAACAAACCTGCATCTCCCTTTCTCACATAAAGTGAGTGATCAGCATCAGAAACATAAAAGCCAATATTGAAAAGATACTCTCTGATCTTGTCAGACCATGCTCTAGGTGCTTGCTTGAGCCCATAGAGCACCTTCTTCAACCTGCACACATACGTGGGATGCTCTAAATCTTCATAACCTGCTAGCTGATCCATATACACTTCTTCCTGCAAATGACCATGCAAGAAGGCATTATTCACATCCATTTTTTGCAACCTCCAATCTTTGGCTGCTGCCAAATCAATCACACATTTGACAGTTGCCATCCGAGCAACTGGACTCAAGGTTTCATCATAATCTATGCCATATGTCTGAGCATAGCCTTTTGCAACCAGCCTAGCTTTGTACCTACTAATAGAACCATCAACATTGTGCTTAATCTTATACACCCACTTACATCCAATAGCTTTCTTGCCCTTTGGCAATGATACTAGATCCCAAGTCTTATTGGCCTCTAATGTAGCCATCTCCTCATCCATTGCTACATCCCAATGAGTATGACCAACATCATCCTCAAAACAAGTGGGCTCAACATCCTCAACTAGTTTCACCATATAAGCATAATGGCGAGCTGCATAACTTCAAAACCAAATCTTTTAAAAGGGTATCTCACCCTGCTAGACCTGCGTACCACTAGATCACTCAATGGAGTCATTGACGTGTGCTCTCTACACACCTAGAGTCCTCACTGAAGGAATGCCAAGCTCATCATCCAAGCTCTCTGAGCCACTGGAGTCTCCATCAAGAACTACATCAATGCCATTTGACACTTTATTCTTTCCTTTGTCTTTACCTGTAGTGCTACTAGATGCACCTGAAGATGTAGAGGTGCTTCTTAGTCTCCCAGACCAAGGACTACTAGATGATGTCTCTAGTCCACTAAGAGTCCGTAATTTTTACTTTTCAGCCTGCACATGAGTGTCATGATCATCATCATCATCCAATGCATCACCACTAGATGCATACCAACTGCTCATTTTATCAAAGATGACATCCCTGCTCACTCTGAACTTACATGTGAGAGGGTTATAATAGCGATACCCTTTCTTCTCTAAAGAGTATCCAATAAAGACACACTTTTCAGCCTTTGGATCCAGTTTCTTCTGCAACTCATCTGGCACATGAACATATGCAATGCAGCCAAACACTTTAAAGTGTGAGACATCAGGCTTCTTACCTATAAAACATTCTTCGGGGTTCATACCATGAACTGCAGCTGTGGGGGTTTTGATCATAATATAAACAGTAGTATGAACAGCCTCAAACCAAAAATGCTTAGGCATATTCTTTTCATCCATCAAGGCATATGCAACTTCTGCAATATGCATGTTTTTTCTTTCTGCAACCCCATTTTGTTGTGGGGTATACCTGCATGTGAACTGTCTCTTTATTCCATGAGACCTCAGAAAATCACTGAACTCATTTGAGAGATACTCTCCCCCTCCATCTGACCTCAAGCACTTTACTTTCAAGCCTGTTTCTCTTTCAACTGCAGCCTTGAAAGTTCTAAAGTGCTCAAACGCTTCACTCTTTTCCTTCATAAAATATACCCACAGCTTTCTAGAACAATCATCAATGAATGTAACAAAGTATGAACTGCCTCCAAGAGATACATTTTGTGTAGGCCCCCAAATGTCTGTATGCACAACATCAAGGATATTTCTGCTTACATCTCTATCATGTGAAAAGGGTTGTCTTGCCTGCTTACCAAACTGACATGCTTCGCATACCTTATGAAATTCTGCAACTCTAAATGTAGGAAAACCTGTAATCAACCCTTTGGACTGCATTAATTTCAGCCTTTGTACATTTGCATGTCCAATGCGTTTGTGCCAAATTTCAATATCTGCAACAACACCTTTTCCTTTAGCATACATAGCAGCATTCATAGTAGGAATTCCAGCATCTAGAGTAAACATACGTCTAACTCTACTTCCCTTTGCAACTAACCTGCACTTGTCATTGAAGTCTTCTACAAAGCAGCCCTTTGCATTAAATCTGACTTGCAGCCCTTGCTCTACCATTTGACCAACTGACACCAAGTTCTTTGTAATAGATGGCACATGTAATACATCGGAAAGACTCTTTGTCTTACTATCATGAAAGGACAAGGGAACTTTTCCAACGTGTGAAATTGGGTGGCATGAATCATCACCCGTCTGCACATAACCTGCATTTTGCAAATCGTGCATCTCTCCAAACCATTCTGCATGGCTGGTGATATGATTGGATGCACCTGAATCAACATACCAAACATCATCATGTGTTTCCTTTCCCGTAATAGCATTCAGCATATGCTACATAACAAACAACCGTTCATTTTTGTCTTCATTCTGTCGTGAAGACGATGCATAGTTTCCTTGCTGCAACTTACCACTGCGAATATCATCTTTCTTAGCATAACATTGGGCTGCAATATGACCTATTTTGCCACAGTAGTGACACACAATACCAGAGTTATTAGAATCTCTGTTCTGCCATCTACCTCTTCCTCTAAAGCTCCCCCTGCCTCTAAAGTTACCACGACCTCCTGAAACTTGCATGTCTCCAAATTGCTGATTCAATTTGTTTTGCTGGTTGTCACTACCACGTCCTATACCACGGCCTCTTGAGGAGAACTTTCCACATCCCCTTCCTGAACTGGAGTAGAAAGCCTGGACCTGTTCACCTCTTCTTTCAGATGTCTCACTCTACATGTTGATCTCTTCAGTGATCATAAGGGAGACCAACTCATCAAAATCTGGAAATGGCTTTCTGACATATACGGAAGTTACAAAAGACTTCCAAGCCTTTTCATTGTTAAGTCCACCCAAGGTAGATGACCCCAAATCATCATCATCAGGCATTGCATCAATCGCTGCCAATGCATCTGCAATGCTCCTTACCTTTAGTGCATACTCATTGATAGACATCTTCCCTTTCTTCAATGTATTCAACTCTTGCTTGAGTTGAATCTTTCGTGCCTTTGCATTTACAGAAAACATATTTTCAAGTATGGTCCAAGCTACATATGAATTCTCTGCATTTCTAATATGTCCCAGCATATTATTGTCAATTACTGCAGACAACCAATACATTACCTTTTTATCTTTTGCATTCCATTCCTTCTGTGCCTTTGTCTCTTCTACACTTGGAGGATCACTCACCTCGGGCTCCTTTTCTTCACCTGAAACAAACTCGTAGAGGCCTTTTCCAATAAGGAAGTTCGTGACACGGAACTTCCATGAAGGGTAGTTGTTCTTGTCGAGCTTCTGAATGATGGGGCTTCCATTGTTCTTTGCCATTATCACAAAATTAATACCAACAGCAAGTAAATTTTCTACAACCCTCGACCTGTAGTGCACAACCTGAATATAATAAGTAATGAGTTAGTGGCCATGTGTGAGTCATAATGACCACCGACGTGCTAAGTGTACATGTTTGGACCCATCTAAGCAGGTGGTCCATCACTAATGTCCACATGTGTTGAGCTTGTCATTTGAATGGCAATCGCCTTGATACAATGTACTGCATCATGGCCAAATTTTCTGCAACTAGCACAAGGTCCGAATCTAAGATCCATGCACTTGGTCGGAAGGTGGTTTCCTCTGTAATGCACACATTGCACGTGAGATCCTACAAGCCTTCTCATCATCCCTTGAAGCCTGGCCAACTCTAGTTTCATGTCTGCCAACTCTTGGCTCTAGTCGACACTCTTTCCCTTGTCTTGAGTGCTTTGGCTAGATCTTTCACTAACAGTCATAGCTCTTTCTAAGGTTCTACAGATAATGTTGTCTCAGTTTGTGGGGCTTGAGCTTCTCTCCTTGAGAAGACCATATGATCATATGGCTTCTTCAAAGACACTAGCTAGCACATCCCTTTCAAGTTTGAGTTGCTCACCAAGGCCTTGTAAATTTCTTTGCTTCGGATTCAAATTAGGAACATGGTGGAGAACACTCATTTGCTAGGTCGCTGCAGCTAGGATTCTCTTAAAGAGAGTCCACATATGTGTGACGTAGTCTTAGATATCCTCCTTGTCTTTTGATTGACATTGATCAGCCTAACCATGAGGTTGTTAGACTGTCGCACCTCAAAGAATCTCTTGATGAACAGACTCTTGAGGGTATTGAAGTTATTGTATTCGGAATTGTCTAGACTATTATACCACATCCGCCATCCTTTGTCTCCTAGGAAAAGTTATACGGATCATTGTTGGGTTGATACTTGTTGGTTTTCTTAGCAATCACATGTCTCCTGGTCTAGCTCTTAGAATTTAGGGTGATTCCTAGTCGTGCTAGTAACGAAGTTGCTAGGGCTGCTCCACTCTACTTTGTAGTCGTGTTGTCCAAGAGTCCCTTCTTGAGTAGCTTGCTCAATGTAAGATCGGCCTCTAGTGCTCTCTCCCTCTCAACATTTGGTCTTGTCCTATTTTGGTTTGGCGAACACTAAGATGCATTAGACTTCATGCATTTCTGTGTCTTGTCTTAACTTTTGAGCTCAATGCTCTTGGTTGTAGGTAGCTACACCATGCAATGCTTTCCTTGCTAACTTTCACTTGTTAGATATGCTCAATGTGCCACCCTCATAAGGTGACACCAATGATCCATGGTGCTCAAAGTTGTTAGGTCCCCTCGAGGAGAAGCCATATGTGAGCATGAATATTGGTTGAACCCTGGCTTGTATGTCAGATGAGGCCTATGTGATTGGATGGAAAAAAAGGTGACCATTGTGTAATCTTTGGGTTAGATAGAGTAGTTAGGCTCGTAGCAACTCGAGGAATATTTCATCAAGTTACGAGGTAAGGGAGTTATTAGGGGCCCTTGGCAATGGAAATAAAGGGAATATTTCCTAGCCAACTAGTGGAGGTGCACATGGAAGGTCAACAGACACGTGTGCATATGGAAGGTCAATAGGCACATGTGCATATGGAAGGTCAACAAACACGTGCATATGGAAGGTCAACAGACACATGTGCACATGGAAGGTCAACAGACACAGGTGCATATGGAAGGTCATCCATCATGACCCCTTTCATAGGCCATAAAAGATAGACCCCTTCATAGTTTTCATTAATCTATCTTTCACCGAGTCAGAGTTTTTCCAGCTAGCCTTAAGCTCTTCACCTATCTTCTGTCTAGATCACTATCTAAGCTTCACAGTGGAAGCGCATGGGTGGACAGAGCCATCTTTGTATCTATTGTTTGGAGCTAAAAAATTTACTTATTCTCCTCTTATCTATTTTTTACTCTTGTAATATTTCCTCACGAAATATTAATGATCTTAGACCCCACACACCATGCGCAAAAAGCGGTTCAAAATAATCTCCCACATCAATAAATGTTGGTGGCTAAGTGTTCCCTCCACGTGCTTTAATAAACTCCAGCTCTGTGTCAGGTATGGAAGACCGTGGCTTGAAACCGCAAGCCCACACGGGAACGCCCTTCATGGAAAAAGGCAAATGGATAATGGTTAAAATTGTGGCAATTTTTTGTATTATTAACCCCCTCTCCTCAGCGGATGCATAGCAAGGAGAGGGAGTGTGAGAAGAGCATGAGTTGAGTGGTGGAGAGCATGGGGGAGGGAGGAGGCATGTAGAGCCACGTGTGTGGCTATCTCCCCCCCTTTATCCTATATGACCCCCCCTTGAAGCCCTTTGGCATGTCATGGTTGGCGGGGTGCCTCTCGCCGCAGTACTTGCAAAATGCCCCATCTCAAATCCTCGCCTCCACCTACATCACCATCATCACCATAATCATCATTATTATCATCTTCATCTCCATCATCGTCGCCTTCACCCTCCCAATCATTTCCACTCCCCACATCATCCTCTGGTATTTCAGAAGCTTAAAAGCTTCTAAATAGAAGCTTATAAATAAGGCTTCCATAAGCCCAGTTCCCCCGTGTTTCCCCAGTTTTCCTTAAAACCAAGTCTCCAAGGCCCATGTCCTGTGCGGGAGAGGGAGATCGCAGATTGGGAGACTTCGGAACATGCAAGTAAGCCAAGAGGAAGTTGCTGAACCAAGATTTAATTCGTCAATGTCTCCCAAGAAAATGGCAAGAGGAGCACACGCGAGAGCTTCCAACCCGAGTTCACGTGTGGACAACACTACTAGTCCTCATGCCCAGGTTCCGATTGTATTCTCGCATGAAAGGGATGCGTTAAGCATGATGGTTTTTAGGAAAATTTAAATGCATTTATTCATTCATTTACGAAGTTAGTGCATGATGTGCATTTGAAATTGCTTGCACTTCCAAGTTGCAATCCTGAACGCATATTGCATAGGTTAAAAATATGGATTTATCCAAATGCATCCTTGATTGCCTTGCAAAGAAGAACATCGCATAATGCACTAGGTAATAATTTCCTAGTCGTGACTCGTGCACGAGATAATCTTAGATGCCCATTGAATGTTGTCCAAAATAGTCACAATGCATGGAAAGGAATTTACAAACTTGTAAATTGCATGCGATGATAGTTCATTTTGAGACGGGTAAAGAGCTAAAGGAAGGATTAATTTAACATTGGACTCATGGTATTCGCTCATGCATGGAGTCCTTTTGCCAAAGTTTGAATGCATCTTCATCAAAGATATTAAAGCCTTGACTTCGTTGCATCAACATAGGTTTTTATACAAGTTAGCACTAAATTGTCAATCATTATAGTTTAGGCAAGGAAAAGTAACGATCATTGTAGATCTTGTAGTTGGATAGAAGGAAAGAGTCTACAAATCGCATATTTGCATGGAATGTTATATCTTGCAATTATTTACATATTTTAGGAAAATTATTGTTGCAAGACAATTAGATCAATTAGGTAAATCGCTTGTAATGGTGTAACTCAAATGATGATCACCTCAATGCACTAGGAAGAGCTAAGCCACAATAAAATTATGCCTAGTATCACACTTGGGAAACCGACTTAATATTTCAGACCTCAAAGGTCCTACCCACGTTCATGGAATGTTAGGGCTAGTTAAACACTCTAGGGTTCTTACCCTAAGGATCAATTGGCCAAATACTAGACTTCCATATGAATTTAGAAATCCTAGGGCCAAAACGACTATCGACCTAGCAGGGTTAAGGTTTGGATTGGGTCAATATGACTACCAAACCCTACATCTTGACCAAAGTATTCTTGACCCAGGAATACCGTGTGACGGGAGAAATAATCCCACAAGTTAGGTGCGACACTTGTCTCATGCAACAAGTTGCAACGTCACATGGTTTTGTGTTTAAATCACAAATAGTATTGCCACTTCCTAGAACAAGGTTGGGGAGATCTAAGTACATGTCTAATTTGCAAGAGGATGAGTAATCATCCTGCTACATTGCCCTTCTTTGAGGCTAATTTGCAAGTTAGGGTAATTGCCTAGTAAGCAATTGACTAATCAAGTTAGGGCAACGGGGTTGTCCAGGATTTATTGACCTTAATGTAAGGAAACTAAGGTATTTATTAATTTGGGTTAACAAGGTATAAACCCCAACCCAAGGATAAAAGGGTAAACAAGCAACAAAACCTTTGGAATCTTGCCAAGTCGCAATTGATCTCGGATCAAATGCTGGGTGTATTCAGAGAGAAGGATTCATACCTTAGCAGTTGGCCGTACAAACGACCGCTGGAATGATTGTGATTGTATACTTAGGAGCACTGTTTGTAATTTTTTTCTCAAGGAATCTAATGCAATAAAATAACTAATGCTTCAGGTTCAAAGCCTGGAGGAAGAGGCAGCATCAGTTACCCCCAATGTCTGCCTGACCCTATCTAAGGGGGTTTTTAACTACACGAGGTACGTGGACCGAACCCGCTGCGAGAGGTCTCTCCGTGGGTGCGACTTGGAGAGCAGGAGGAAGCTTGGGTGCCCTGAAGGGCTTTGGCCATAAATCCCTTGCCTCCGGGTCCTGCACAAGAGGCCAATGTGACTCGAGATTGGCTCTCGAGGCTCGCATACTAGTTTATGAGTGGAAACTTGGAATAGTGATCCTTGTTAGATATGATCAATGCCCCACCCTCATTAGGTGCTACCAATGATCCATGGTGCTCAAAGTTGTAAGGCCCCCATTATGAGGAGAAGCCAAATGTGAGCCCGGACATTGGTTGAGTCCTGACTTGTATATCAGATGAGGTCTATGTGACCGGATGGCAAAAAGGTGACTGTTGTGGGTCTAATCTTTGGGTTAGACGGAGTGCTTAAGCTGGTAGCAACTCGAGGCACATTGCATTGAGTTGTGTAGTAAGGGAGTTAAAAGGGGCCCCTATTGTGGGGTCCCGGGGCCGCGGAAGCTATTTTCCTGGAATATTCCCTGGCCGACTAGTGGAGGCTCATATGGTAGGTCGGTCAGCAGGCCGACCTAATGACCTTCACAGGCTATAAAAGCTAAACCCCTTCCCAGCCATCACTCACTCATCTTTCACCCAGTCAGAGTTGTTGTTCCAGCTAGCCTTAAGCTCTTCACCTATCTTCTGCCTAGATCGCCATCTAAGCTTCACACAGTGGAAGCGCACGGGTGGACAGAGCCATCTTTGTATCAGTTGTTTGGAGTTAAAGAATTTACTGATTCTCCTCTTATCTGTTGTGTACTCTCTATCTCTTTCTCAGATTCTGTTCGCTGCGCCGTGTAATATTTTACAATCCTTGAGGATTGTTGGAATAGCCTTCAGGCGGATTATGGAATTGCCTTCGGGCAGATTATGGAATATCCTTTGGGCTAGATTATATGATGTATTCCAAAGACTATCAAATAAGATCAATTGTTGAAAAGGAACTTGCTTGATATTGTTTTTCTATGTCAGTGTTTAAGTTACGTGAAGGAACGAGTGATTAATTAGTTAATTAAGGAAGCTATTTTTGCTTGTCAAACTAAATGTGGTAGGTAATTAGACAACTAAAGCAGCCGTGAGGAAAGTGCGGTGGATGTGACCATGGGTCCTTCCTACAGAACGGTGGTCCCGATTGGCTGAGAACTTTTCTCAAAAGGAATTGATAGCAAGGTAATGATGACCTAGAATCTAGAAAGCTAGAGTCCCGATTTATATTGTTTTAGGGGAACGGAATGGGACTATGCCTTACAGGAAGAGAGGTCAAGCTTTGCATCCCTCTCGTTTCCCATTCTCATTGAACCAAGCACAATATAAATCCGCTTTGACCCTGATGTTTCTGCATAAAGTAGTTCTCGACGCTAGCTATATTCTAGGAACTTGTGTTGAGATTCAGCAATCACACTCTTTTTTCCTCAAGACTTCATCTTCTACTCTTTTTTCCTCACTGCCCTGTTTGGCAGCCATAGCCAAACCTACACCCTGCCTACTTCAAGCTCTTATATCTCACTCCACAGGTCAAATCTCCTGGAGCTTCCTTCTGGGAAAGTGTTCCTCTGCTTCCAGAGCTTCTTCTTCACACATCAATCACTGACTTTGGGCAAGCATAGCTCTAGCATTGTGAAAACTCTCAATCTCTGCCCTATGTCTGCCATAGCCAGACATGACCTACCTCACTTGGGGCTTCCATAACTCCTCAACCAGGCCACTTCAGCTCCTGATTCCTTCTAGGGGATTGTTCTCCTACTCCCTGCACTTCTCGTTGGCACATCACAGAGCCACATTGGCAACTGATCACAGAGGCACATTGCCAGCACGCGACAAATTCCAGGTTGCAACCATGGGGTTTTGAAAGGATATGACATAAGCTTCCTATACATGTAAAAATTTTGGGAAATGATCAACTACAACTCCCGCAATGTGCAAAAAACATGGCCCTTGTCTCAAAAACCCTAATTCCACCATAGCCAAAATCTCCCAAGCTCATTTTTTCTCTCATTTTCTCACTCCTGACACTAAACCAAGGCCCCTCCTAGATCACTTCTCGCAAGTAGATCCTACTATCCCTACATTACCTGAATGTGGGCAAGTCTTTAGGGTATCGGGGTTTTAACTTTGGTAAAACGAGTGACTAGGTAATGTCTCCAACATGCCAACCCTAGTCAATTCCTTGCATACGTTGCATTGAATTAATCCTTTCCTAAACGAGTACTCCATAGGTTTAGGTGTTTAGGTTTATGCCAATTTAACCTATCTATTTTTTAAGATAATTACGCTATCATTTCCATAACCACATGACTTATTATCTATGCGTAAGTTGATTTTCAAACCCTAACTATTTGGTTTAAGATCAAGCATAGGTTAGGTTATAGCCTAATTCCAATTTAATCATTTTATAACATGCAAACAAGATTCATGCTAACACATGCAACCTTTTACTAATAATTATGTAGTTGAAAAATGATATTTATACCAATTGACTAGAGTTATGCAACTTAAGAATCATTTCATGCCTTGCAATTTCCTATGGATTATTAGAACTTCCCATAATGACTCATTGCGAAGAAGATATGTCCTACTAATGCAACATGCAATTTATACTCCCATGCCTAAACGGAGTGCACTATCTTAATTCCATTTTGTAAATACAGACATTAATCTAAGTTCAATTCATTGAAATGCACAAAAGCTACTTTTTAGAAATGCATATAATTTTTTTGCTCACTTTATTTTGTTCATTTTATTGAAAATACTAATGGCCGAACTCTTCCGTCATGAGCTAATTCTTTCAAAATTAACCAAAGTATTTAAGACAAAAAATACATCCTATATCCAAAAGTCATCCACGCATGATTGAATTATAAGAATGTAAAGTAAAAATTAGGAAGGAAAACCTGGACTTGTGGTGAGATGTCCACGTGGATGCTAGGAGATGATCCTCCTGCGGTTGCGCCTTGGGATTTTTTAGGAGCCATTTGGAATTCAGCTTTTTCGCCTTGGGCGCAGAGTTACAATCTTGTCCGTCTTGGGAAGGGTATTAGGTGGAATTCACACGGAATCGGGTGGGAAAAATCCCGTAGGGCAGGGGGTATAAGAACGATGATAGGGGCTTTGGGAAAGAGCCACAAGAAAGGATTTAAGGGCTTTGGATTAGGGGGGGAAGGGGAAAACCCACGAGAAGGGTTTTAAAACCCAGGGAGGGGGATTTATCAAACCTATTTGGAAGGCCTTTTGAAGGCCCACAGGAAAAGGGTGTAGAAGACCCTTTAGGATATAGGGAATCCTTTTGTGGGGGAAAAGGGGCTTAAAGATCCCTTAGGAGGGAATTTTTGTATGGGGGGGAAAATAGGGGCTTTAAGGAGTCCATATGAGGGCCCTTCAAGGCAAATATTGGGGGGAAGAGGGGGGCTTAAAGAGGAGTCTTTTCTTTTTGTGTTTGGGGGGGGGGGGGAAACAAAGGGTATGAAAGGGGGCTTATAGAGCCCCCCCTTAGAAGCTTCTAAAGCTTCTAAAGAAGAACATGGGGTTTGACTATGAGTTGGTGGTTGCCACAAATGGTAGTTCAGTGTCTTCATGGCAGTGCCTCCCCTTCTTCTCCACGGCAACGATAGGTTCTCCTGCTTCACGACAGCGATCAGCGCCTCCACTCCTCCTCTCCCTCTCAGTAGGGGCATCAAGCAAAAACTCAGCGTAGTGTGCAACTGCTCCTCGGCAGCACCAACATGTCGGCGTGCACCAAAGTGTCGACTCTCTCTCTCCATGGTTGTCTCTGGCTTCCCACCTTATGGCAGTGGCAACGGTACTCAAGATGCACAGATGGGCAAGGCAATCACATCATCCTTATCGACTTGGCGAATGAGCATGCGACAACCCCCCACCTATCCTCCCACCATCCTCAACTTAAATAGGTGAGGGGAGGGGGATCCTCTCTCCCCTGTGTGGCATTTCGCATGCTCCAATACCCTTAGCAAGCTCTAGCAAGGATCTTCCTTATACATGCTATTCCCCTCTTCCTCCAGCATGACAGTCGGTTGGAGGAGAGGGGGATAATTAATAAAAATTTTTGCCATTATCTAGTTCAAAAATTATCCTTACGACTTATAAAGGCAGTTCATGCGTGAAAGATCAGAATGTTACATTCTCTCCCCCTTGGAGGAATCGAGATGTCCTGATCTCGAGATAAATTGGGGATATTGGTGGTTGAGAGTGCTTTCATCTATCCAAGTGGCATCCTCTTCAGGATAATCTTTTCACTGGATGAGGCATTTTCTCAAGGTTCTAGATCTCAGTTGTCTCTCCCTAACATCTAAGATCCTGTCAGGCCTTAGTTCAAGGACTCCTTGACTAGGCATTACAACTTCTTGGTCGTCAAGTACATGGTTAGGACTAGGTACATACTTCTTCAATAGGCTGATATGGAATAAATTATAAACCTTTAGGTTCTCAGGGAGTTGCAATCTATAAGCATTAGGTCCTAGGCACTTGAGGATCTTGTATGGTTCACAACACCTTGGACTTAGCTTCTTGCAATCTCCTAAGGATAGGGAACTCTTTTTTGGACGTACGCAAATGAAGACCATATTCCTTCCTCGAAGATTCTATCTTGAAGCTTCAAATCCGTGTATGCCTTCCGTCTATCTTTGGCGGCTTGGATGTCCAGTCTTATTGACTTTATTTGATCATCCATCTCTTCCAACATCTGCCTCGAAGCTTCAACCCTCAAGGTTGGATTTGAGAAGTTTAGGGGACTTCCATAGTCATGGCCATACAATGCTTGAAAAGGGGTCATCTGAATGCTTTGTTGGTAAGAAGCATTGTCCGAAAATTCAACCAAAGGCAAGTATTGAATCCACCTTTTTGGTTCACGACCGTAGTGTGCCCTAAGCATATCCTCAATGACCTGATTGACTTGCTCTGATTGGTCATCCGTTTGGGGATGGTACACGGTGCTAAAGCAGAGTTGAGTCTCAATGGCTTCAAAGATAGCTCTCTAGAAATGTGATGTGAAGAGAGAATCACAATCACTAATGATTCTTCTGGGTAGCCCATGTAGCTTGAATATCTCTTTGATAAACAACCTTGCAATGTCTGAGCCTTTATAATTTGTCTTTACTGGAATAAGGCATGCAACCTTGGTAAGCATGTCAACCACAGCCATGATGGAGTTGTATCTCCCCTGAACTTGGAGTTGACCAACAAAAAAATCCATACTGATGAATTCCCATTTCATTTGGGGAATGTCAAGTCATTGTAACTTCCCTAGCATCTTGACATGTTCGGCTTTGATACGTTGACAAGACAAACACGCAGTGATATATTTGAGAATGTCACCTTTAAGTCTCTCCCAATAGTATCTCTTCCTAACTGCATTGAGAGTCTTGGCATATCCAGGATGTCCTGAGAAAGGGGAATCATGAGCTTCCCACAATATCTTCTGCTTAAGTGATTGGCTTGTCGGTATACAATCTAGGCGTTGATGGATTTTGCAATATTAGATAATTAAGGAATGCCTTGCGCCTGAGTGCATCACCAACTACATTCTCTTTTCCTGGTCGATACTTGATTTCAAAGTCATACTCCTCCAGCACTTCAATCCACTAACGTTGCCTCATATTAAGCTCGTTCTGGGTAAAGATCCACTTGAGACTCTTATGGTCAGTTTACTAGTGTAAACTTGTTACCTAATAGGTAGTTGTCAAGATTGTGGGAGAGAAGGAAGGAGTCTCACTTGTAGCTTTCTCACTTACACAATGGGGGAATACACACAAAGGTGGAGGCTAAAAATAGTTTTCCTCTTCTTAGTTGTGTAAGCCAAAAAAACACTAGTACAGAGAAATAGAAGAACCCTATATATGGGTCTCAAACCAAACTCAACTAACTAAGGTGGCATACTAATTGAGCCATGAGCTAGAGTAGATAAGGATAGCTATCATCTAGCTATTATTCATGGGCGGTGTACCAACCGCATCTACAGCTAACAAGTCAGTGACATAAATGCACAACGATCACCCTCGCATATCAGGAGTGGAGCTCGATATCTCAACACTCCCCCTCGAGATCAATCCCAATTCCTGCACACCAAGTAGGTCTCTGAACTTGCGCAGCTTCTCTGCGCCCAATGCCTTCGTGAATATGTCAACTACCTGATCCTCTGTGCTGACATAAACTAGATCAATAAGACCTAGTAAAATCCTCTCCCGCACATAGTGATAATGCACCTCAATGTGCTTTGTTCTAGCATGATAGACTGGTTTATTTGCCAAGTGTATACTACTCATGTTGTCACAATAAATGACAACTGGCCCATATGTAGGTTGATGCATATCATAAAGTAGCTTATGCAACCAAGCTACCTCACATGCATCCATTGCTACACCCCTGTACTCAGCCTTTGTGCTTGATAAGGCAACTATAGGCTATTTCTTGCTGCTCCAAGTGACTGCAGCACTCCCAAAAAGAGAACACATATCCACTGGTAGATCTCCTATCAAAAATACTACCAGCCCAATCAGCATCAGTGTATCCATGCAAGTGTATCTGAACCCTAGTCTCATAAAATAGTCCATATTGCAATGTGGACTTCACATACCTGAGTATGCATCTAGCCGCATCCAAATGTGGTTTCCTTGGAGCCTGCATAAACTGACTTACCAATCCAACAGCATAGCTTAAATCTGGCCTGGTAATAGTCATATAAATCAAACTTCCTACTATGCGTCTGTACATAGTAGGGTCTTCCAGAAGCTCTCCTGCATCTGTGCTCAGCTTCACATTCTGCTCCAAAGGAATTGAAATAGGCTTACAGCCTATCATCCCATATTTGGACAGCATGTCCAATCTCTGCAAGAGCCGTATCCCACTTGGTGATCTAATCACCTCAATGCCCAAGAAATAACACAGCTCTCCCAAATCCTTCATCTCAAACTTCTACTTTAATAGCATTTTCACATGAAGGATATCTTTATCACTATCACCTGTCATAATCAAATTATCAACATAAATGACAAGTAGCATAATACCTTTCTCTGTTTTTCTTACATAAAGTGAGAAATCTGCCTTGGAAATCTAAAAGCCAATAGTGACAAGATACTATCCTATCTTGTCAGACCGTGCTCTAGGTGCTTGGTTCAAGCCATACAAGGCTTTCTTCAACCTGCAAACAAACTCAGGATGAATAGCATGCACATAGCCTGGTGGTTGCTCCATATAGACCTCTTCTTGCAAATCACCATGTAGAAAGGCATTCTTTACATCCATCTGATGCAAAGTCCATCCCTTTGATATAGCCATAGCAATGACTGCTCTTACGGTTGCCATCCTTGCAA
This sequence comes from Lygodium microphyllum, assembly GCF_053477565.2. Classification (NCBI taxonomy): domain Eukaryota; kingdom Viridiplantae; phylum Streptophyta; class Polypodiopsida; order Schizaeales; family Lygodiaceae; genus Lygodium; species Lygodium microphyllum. The sequence continues at coordinate 10,540,294 of NC_141143.1, forward strand.
CCGAACTGAATGTTTCTTCATAATCAATGCCATATGTTTGTGCATATCCCTTGACTACTAATCTTGCCTTGTATCTGTTCTCACAGAACCATTTGCATTGTGCTTCACCTTATAAACCCACTTACAACCAATTGCATTCTTATTTTTAGGCAAAGGCACCAATTCCCATGTAGCATTTACTTCCAAGGCATCCATTTCTTCATCCATGGCTTTCTCCCATTTTTATTTTCCCATGGCTTGCTCAAAAGAAGTGGGTTCTGGTTCCTGTATCACTTTGACCATATAGGCGTAGTGAATGGCTGTAAATCCATCATATTTTAGCCTATCCACAAGATACCTAGCTCTGGTAGACCTGCGCAAAGTAGGTTCACTCCCAGGTGCTCTCAAAACATCCCTTGTCTTCCTTACTCCAGGTGTAACAATAGAAGGAATACCCAACTCATCATCAATGCTCTGTTCTAAGCCACTGGATTCACCATCCACATAAGAGTGACCTGCATTCACATCAAACATGGGCTGATCTACCTTCTCTTTTCCTTTTCATGAAACCTGCATACCACTATCTGCATTGCTTTGAGGACATTCTCCTGATCTCAATCTGCTTGTCCATGGCAAAGAATGTGAACCACTGCTAGAGGACACTCCAAGTCCACTAATATCTTGTGACTGCTGTGAATTCTGTGCAGCATTACCATTTTGTGCATCTACATTATCAATCACATTTATTAGTTTATACCAGCTACTCATCTCATCAAAAACAACATCTCTGCTCACTGTAAACTTATGAGTAGAAGGGTTATAGCATCTATACCCTTTCTACTACAGAGAGTAACCAATAAAGATGCACTTCTCTGCTTTTGGATCTAACTTGGATCTCAACTCATCTGGCACATGAACATAGGCAATGTAACAAAAAATTTTCAAATGAGAAATATCTGGTTTCCTACCAGTATACCTCTCCTCTAGAGTCATGCCATGTATTGCTGCAGTGGGAGTCCTGTTCATTATGTAGACTGCTGTAGCAACTGCCTCAACCTAGTAAAGATCTGGCAGGTCTTTTTCATTGAGCATGGCACGAGATACCTCTCTAATATGCCTATTTTTTCTTTCTACAATTCCATTTTGCTGTGGGGTATGACTACATGAATATTGCTACTTTATGTCATGCTCCTACAAGAACCTTGCAAACTCATTTGAGAGGTACTCTCCCCCTCCATCTGACCTTAGGCATTTTATTTGCAGGCCTGTTTCTTTTTCAACCATAGCTTTAAGAGTTTTGAAATGTCCAAAAACTTCACTTTTCTTTTTCATAAAATACATCCAAATTTTTTTGCTATAGTCATCAATAAAAGTGACAAAATAATGACAGCCTCCAATAGATGCAGCTTTACTAGTCCACACATCAGAGTGGATTAATTCGAATGGCTTCTTACTCTCTTGAACATGTCTAGGAAATGGTTTCCTTGCCTATTTTCCAAATTGGCATGCTTCACATACCTTATGCATTTCTGCAACCTTGAATTTAGGCAATCCCGCAACAATATTTTGGGCTTGCATTGATTTAAGTCGATGTACATTAACATGACCAATGCATTTATGCCAGATATCAATATCTGCAACTACACCGGTCCCATGTGCAAACATTGCTGCACTCAATTCAGGCATATCTACATCCAACATAAACACTCTGCCCCTCTTCTTTCTTTTTGCTATAAAGTGACCTTTATTTTTCATATCCTCAACAAAGCATCCATGAGGATGAAATCTGACCTGCAAGCCCTGCTCAACCATTTCTTTTTCCCATCCTGCATAGACAAAGGAAATTTTCCAATTTGCACAATAGGATGTGCAGTATCATCACCAGTCTCCACAAATCCTGGTTTTTCCATTTTCCTTGCATCTTGCATTCATTCTGCATGACATGTCATGTGGTTTGATGCACCTGAGTCAACATACCACACATCGTTGCTTTCTTCTGCACTTGTCACAGAATTGGTCATGTGCTGCACCATAAACAAATGCTCATTTATGTCATCACCCTGTCTACTAGAGGATGCATAATTCCCTTGTTGCAATTTTCCATTCATGATGTCATCCTACTTTTTATAGCAGTCTTTAGCCATATGACCCATTTTACCACAGTAGTAGCATTCAACATTGATGTTTGCATTTTGGCCTCTTTGCCATCCACCATGACCTTTTTGGCTCCCCCTGCCTCTAGAGTTACCACGTCCTCCTCCATAGGACTGGTTTTCTTGAGTTTGCTACATATTCTGATCTCTACTGCGGCCTCTAGATCGGCCTCCTCTACCTTTGCTTCTACCTCTTCCAGCATTTGAGTAGAAGATAGCTTCTTTTGAAGTTCCTCCTGAAGAAGATGCACCACCGTTTCTCTGCTCCTCAAAAATTAGAAGAGCAATCAACTCCTCAAAATCAGGAAATCTTTCATGGATGGAAATGGATGTTTGAAACTGTGCATAATCCTTTCCTAGACCATTCAAGGTCATAGAAACTAAATCATCATCTTCCATTGGCGACCCAATGGAAGCAAGTGCATCTGCAATCTTCTTCACCTTCATGTGGTTATCATTGATGCTCATACTTTCTCTTGCTTGAGTTGCATTTTCTTGGCTTGCGTATTTGTGCTATACATTTTTGACAAAGTATCCCATGCCTCCTTTGGCGTACTTGCATCTTGAATATGCACAATCATAGAGTCCAAAATACTGATAGACAGCCAATATATAACTTTTCTTGCTCTCTCATGCCATCCTTTAAATGCCTGCATTTGATGTTGATTGGGAACATCAGGAAGAACTGGTTCTTCTTCATTTCCTGCAACGAATTCCCAATATCCTTTTCCCATAAGAAAATTCGTCATTCTAAACTTCCATGCTTGGAAGTTGTTCTTGTCAAGCTTTTCAGTGACAATCTGTGAAAGAGAATCACACGCCATTACAGAACACTGCAAAAAATTATGTCACTGCAAAAAACACACCTTCAGTCTCGCAAGGCAAATCTACAAAACTGACAAAAGTGGTATTTGACTGCCACAGAGTCACTTCCTAGTGACGATTTTTCATCAACAGGCAACAAGGATGATCCTATAACTCCCAATGACTCTGCGCACAGGTATACGATGCAATTTCTGCGATAGCTTTTCACCGACCTGTAGAATAGTGGGGTCGCATAGCAAAAAACAGGGCCTTTTCTTGAGTGCGTGCGGAGAACTTCTGCCTCCAAAATAGGCCCCGAAATGGCCTCGAATCAAAAAAATAGGGCAACTCTTGCACTCTGAGACAATGTACTCTTGCACTTTCCGGCTGTGCTACCTGCAGAGACTTGCTCCCAAACTCAAAAAATGAAAGCAACACTGGTCCTCTTACTAGAACACCACGAACTTGGTTTGCTTCCTTGAACTCCTTACCACGAACCAGGCTCTGATACCATGTCAAGATTGTGGGAGAGAAGGAAGGAGTCTCACTTGTAGCTTTCTCACTTACACAATGGGGGAATATACACAAAGGTGGAGGCTGAAAACAATTTTTCTCTTCTTAGTTGTGTAAGCCAAAAGAAAACTAGTACAGAGAAATAGAAGAACCCTATATATGGGTCTCAAACCAAACTCAACTAACTAAGGTCGCATACTAACTAAGCCACGAACTAGAGTAGATAAGGATAGCTGTCATTTGGCTATTATTCATGGGCGGTGTACCAACCACATCTGCACAGCTAACAAGTCGGTGACATAAATGCAGAACGGTCACCCTGGCATATCACGAGTGGAGGTTGATATCTCAACAGTAGTGTCTCCAAAGCTTTAGAGCATGGATGTCAGCTAACAATTCCAGATCATGGGTAGCATAATTCTTCTCATGACTCTCCAGTTTCCATGAAGAGTAGGCTACAGGATGACCTTCTTGTATGAGCACACATCCTAAGGCAAGTGCGCTAGCATCAGTTACTACCTCGAACTCCTTTTACTGAGGTCTGGAAGCCTTAGGATAGGTGCTAATACCAAACTTTGCTTCAATCTGTCGAAGCTAGTTTGTTTGGGAGTTGACCATGCAATGGATGTTTGATTCTTTAGCAAGTCCATCAGAGGTGCTACAATCAAAGCATAGTTTTTTATGAAGACCCTATACCATCTTGTCAATCCAAGAAAGCTACGTTTTTCTTTGACAGATGTTGGTATTGGCCATTCTAGCACATCTCTGACCTTGGCTGGGTCCACTGAGATTCCTTCCACTGATATGATGAATCCAAAATATTCAATGTGACGTTTGAAGAATGCACACTTCTTCATCTTAGCATATAGCTTATGTGCCCTCATTGTCTTAAGGACAATCCGAAGTTGGGGTTCATGATCTTATTCCTATTTAGAATAGACTAAAGTGTCGTCGAAGAAGACGACGAGCACGAAGTCGTCAAGATATGGCCTAAAGATAACTTGCATTAACCTGTTGAAGGTGGCAGCCGCATTCGTAAGCCCGAATGACATAACTAGGAACTCAAAGTGCCCATATCTTGTGTTGAAGGCCGTCTTTGGGATATCTTCTTCCTTGATCCTTGTCTGATAGTAACCCGACAATCCCTGTAAATCAATACATAGTCGAAGTGTTCCATCTTTTTTTTTCTGGAATAGTACTGGAGCTCCCCATGGTGAACTGCTAGGATGGATGTAGCCCTGATCTAGTAGTTTCTTGAGTTGTTCCTTCAGCTCAATTGCTTCCAGGATGGACATTCTATAAGGTCTCTTTGCAGTTGGCGCAGCTCCTAGTACTAGCTCTCATGATCCACTTCTCTTTGAGGCGGGAGTTCTGTCAATTCTTCAGGAAATACATACGCGTCTTCCTTTAGCGATGAAGGTCCTTCACTAGACTCCTGCTCCTGATCTAACTTATTGAGCTTAATCAAGTAGACAGGTAGTCCTTTTTTGACTCCCTTTATAAACCGAGATGCGTTGGCCAATTGAATTTTTGGATTTCCAGCCTCTCCTTGCGTTGTGACCAGTTCCCTTTCAGAGTTTCGAAAGGAAACTTGGCCCTTTCCACAATGAATGTGGGCGTCATTAGGTTTAAGCCAATCCATTCCGAGTAAACACTCATGGATACCTAGACTCATGACTCTGAATTTAAGTGAAGTCTTCTTTCTTCCTAGAAAGAATTGCACCTTAGTAGTTTTCTTGGTACAAGGAACCTCACGACCATTTGCCAATTCCACAAGCAAGGTAGGTGCTTCTACTGTGGCTATTCCTAATCTTTTTGCACAAGTGGGTGAGATAAAGGAATGTGTACTGCCACAATCAATCAAGGTCTTGAAACTTTTACCTTGATAGTCCAACGGTATCTGAATCACCGAGAATTGGTGATTCGGCCCTTTCTTATGAAGAACGGCATGGACTATCGCCCTTTCAAACTCTGCTTCCATGTCGGATCTTCTTCTTCTTCACACATTTGCCTATTGGCAATGCAAGCGGTTCTTTCTCTGCCTCGGGTAGCGGCTTCCTGCTAACCACGGCCCGTTTCTTGGAAAGGTGCTTGGCGATGTCCTCCTCCAAGCTTGGGACATTGCCTCTTGAAATTACCAAGCTCGTTGCAGTGGAAACAACGGAGGTTTTGGCCAGTGCTTTGAGTAGGGACAATGATGACACCCAAAGAAGCATAAAAACAAGGCACAAAAATGTCCATGCATATATCACAAGTTCATCTTTTGTAAAAAAGATAAAAAAATCACTCAAATACACACCTATATGAAGGGGCCACATCCACATCCACATCCATCATAAACAAATGGTATACACAAAAGTGTTATGTGCATGCATTTGTGAAGGGTAGGAATACTCAAAATTAAAGGCCAAAGTCCTTATAATATCAAATGTATCAAAGTCAAAGAAATAATAAAAATACGAAGGGGTTTGCTTTTTGGGGAAGAGGTGGGGTGGAGTGCACGAGTGGTTATGTGCCTCTTTCCTTTCCCTCTCTTGTCCAATTGCATATTCCCTTTTTGGTGGTGCAAAAATTTGTTCTCTCTTCTCTCTCCTCTGTCTTTTATGCAAAAATTCTTCTTTTTCCCTTTTGTTCTTGTATAATGGTTGAAGCTATGGATGAAGATGATGAAGATAATGAGTTGGTTCATTATTAAGTGGAAGTTTTATGGTTTCTTTTCAGTTTTGAGATTAATGGCTCAGCCATGTGCATAGATTTTGCACACTTCTACCTTGGTTTCATGTTCATTTACTACCGTGGGAGGGTTGCTATCATTTTGGTGCACAGCCGGGGAAGAAGATGATCTCAAAACACCAAAGGAAGAAAAAAAAAGAGAGACTTGAAGATTTGATGCAAAGCACTGAAGAAATTGTGTGTCCCAAAGTACAAGAAGGTGCAGGATGAGATGGAAGCCCGTTGTCTGGGTGTTTGGAAGACCCTCCTCTGCTGAAGAAAGCCCAAAGCTTTTGTGTGTAGCATTCTTGGCCCTAAGTTGCATCAGCTATGCAATGCCATTCGTGCTCTGTGCTGCTGTGTGTTGTTGCCTTCCTTGTGTGATTTCCCTTCTCGATTTTCGTGAAAGTCACATGGAAGGGAGGAGAGCCTCTATCGATGTTATTACCTTTTTTCCCATTTACAAGTTCAGGAGCAAGAGGATACAATTTTAGTGAGAGAAAAGCAGCTACAATGGATCATACAGTGATAGCTCTAGTGAAGGTAGTGTGATGGCAGCAGGAACAAAGAATGAGAAGGTAATAGTAGGGGATGATGCGGCATGTTGTATCTGCCTGGGCCGCTATAAGGACAACACACAACTGCGAGGATTACCATGTTCCCACCATTTTCATGTGGAGTGTGTTGATCAATGGTTAAAAATAAATGCTTCATGTCCCCTCTGCAAATCTTCTGTTCAAGGGTGTAAGACTAGAGATGGAGACACAGATGTATCAACACCTGTGCTAAGGCATGTTGCTGGAAAAAAATTCAGTCATGAATATGGGACCTGATTTGATGGCACATATGTCACAAACCGAGGCTTTTTGCCCCATGATACTGTAGGAATAGGTACCCCATGGGACATGGATCCCACTACATTTCTGCTACTTGAGAAGGATGCGAAGGTGAAGGAGACGTGTAGCAGAAATAGTAGTGCAGCGTCTCCATGTCTCCAATGTAAAATATTACACGGCGCAGCGAACAGAATCTGAGAAAGAGATAGAGAGTACACAACAGATAAGAGAAGAATCAGTAAATTCTTTAACTCCAAACAACTGATACAAAGATGGCTCTGTCCACCTGTGCGCTTCCACTGTGTGAAGCTTAGATGGCGATCTAGACAGAAGATAGGTGAAGAGCTTAAGGCTAGCTAGAACAACAACTCTGACTGGGTGAAAGATGAGTTATAGATGGCTGCGAAGGGGTTTAGCTTTTATAGCCCGCGAAGGCTGTTAGGTCGGTCTGATCGACCTACCATATGAGCCTCCACTAGTCGACCAGGGAATATTCCCTTTACCATCAGGCCAGGGGCGTTGCCCCCGGACCCCACCAAGGGGGCCACTGGCCCCCCTGGGACCCCCCATCCAGGGGCCGCTTCCACGCCCCCCGAACCCCACAATAGGGGCCCCTTTTAAATCCCTTACACCGCAACTCGATGCAATGCGCCTCGAGTTGCTACCAGCTTAACCACTCCATCTAACCCAAAGATTAGACCCACAACGGTCACCTTTTTGCCATCCGATCACATAGATCTCATCTGATATACAAGTCAGGACTCAACCAATGTCCGGGCTCACATTTGGCTTCTCCTCATAATGGGGGCCTTACATCTTTGAGCACCATGGATCATTGGTAGCACCTAATGAGGGTGGGGCATTGATCATATGTAAACTATCTCCTCGGCCCAATGTCGAGTCTCTGAAGATGAACGTGAAGCAGATCCTTTGTAAGTGCTTTGGTGAAGATATCTTCTCCATTCTCCTCTGTTGGACAGTAGATCAATTCCACTATCCCATCCTCCATTAAATCACGCACATAGTGATATTGGATCTCTATATGTTTGGTGCGTGCATGAAACACTGGATTTTTGGCAATGGCGATGCAACTCTGATTGTCACATCTCAGCACAGTTAGTTCTTCATCCTGCACTCCCATATGCCATAGAATCCTTCTCAACCATACTGCTTCACATGCAGCAAAACAAGCTGCCTTGTACTCTGCTTTGGTAGAAGACAATGCCACTGTTGGCTGCTTCTTACTAATCCAAGAGAAAATTCCTAAACCCAAAGAGAAACAATAACCAGAATCTAACTTCCTGGAATCACTATCTCCTGCCCAATCTGAGTCACAGTTCCCCACAAGAGAAGTTCCGAAACTGTATGTGATACCATAGTCAAGAGTTTTCTTCAAGTATCTGAGCACCCGTATCCCAGCCTTCCAATGACTCTCATGAGGTTTGTTTGAGAACCTGCTCAAAACACCAACAGAAAAATTGATATCTAGTCTGGTGTTACACAAGTAGATCAGACTACCGACCAACCTCCTATACCTCCCAATGTCTGATAGTGCTGATGTATCCTCGATGGATAACTTTGCATTCATATCCATAGGTGTAGCTATCTCCTTGCGCTCGGTCATGCCAAATTCCTTCAAGATATCCCACGCATACTTCTTCTGAGAGATGAAGATCTTTCCTGGCTCTTGCCAGACTTCAATCCCCAAACAATAGTGCAGCAAGCCCAAGTTTGTCATTTCAAACTCAGAACTCAAAGCCTTTCGAGTTTGGTTGATCATATCTTCATAGTCACATGTAATAAGAAGGTCGTCCAAATATAGGACAATCACTATAGACTTTTTACCATCCCTGTAAACATACAAGTTAGCATCTGAGGCACATCTTTTGAAGTTTAGGTTTAAAAAGAACTTATCTATTCGCCGTTGGTACCATGCTCTGGGGGCTTGTTTCAGCCCATATAGTGCCTTTTTCAGCTTACACACTTTGTTCTCAGAATGGGGGGCCTCAAACCCTGGTGGCTGATCCATGTACACCTCCTCCATGAGGTCACCATTTAATAACGCTAACTTAACATCCATTTGGTACACTGGCCACTTCTTGTGGGCAGCCACTGCAAGTACCATGCGAATAGTGGTCATTCTCGCAGTTGGGGCAAATGACTCTTGAAAATCAAACCCTTCAACTTGTGAAAATCCTTGGGCAACCAGTCTAGCTTTGTACTTTTCTAAGGTACCGTCAACCTTGTACTTTACCTTCCAGATCCACTTGGTGCCAATAATCTTCCGCTTTGCTGGTCAATCCACTATCTCCCAAGTGTCATTCTTCATTATGCTGTCATACTCCGCCTGCATAGCAGCCTTCCATGATGGATTTGCAAGTGCTTCTTCTAAGTCAGTTGGCTCCTTTACTTCTCTCATAATCTCAACTATCAAGGTCATATTGACTATGTGAGCAAAGGCCCTCCTTTGCTCCTCTATTCTCTGAGACCTCCTTGGTCTGTCTGCCTTCTCCTCAACAGATGTAGGAATAGGATTATTGTGGACATAGAGATGCTTCACCCAGCGCGGCAATGACTTTTCCGGTGGGGTGATGTCAGGTTGGTGAACTTTTTCTTCATCATCTGAAGATGATGCTTCCTCCTCCTCAAGGATAGGGATAGCTCTCGGGACATGTTCATAGTGGACTACTTCTTCGCTTGATGATAAAGTGGAAGAACTTGCCTTCTCCTCCTCCACTATATGCGGCTCCTCCTTGAACACCACATCACGGTTCGCGATGAGCTTCTTTGCCTCTTGGTCATATAAATTGTAAGCCTTCTGCTCATCACTATAACCCAAGAAGATACATTTTCTGCTTTTTGGTTTTAACTTGTTTCTCTTCTCATCTAGAACATGTGCATAACATTCACATCCAAAAATTCTCAAATGTGAGACAGATGGTTTCTTACCAATGTAAGCCTCGTGAGGTGGTTTTCCCTTGAGAGCCTTTGTGTAGCTCCGATTTAGAATGTAGACTGCAGTATTAACAGCTTCAGCCCAAAAATGGTTAGGCAATCCCTTGCCCTTTAGCATGCATGTTGGCATGTCCACAATGGTTCGATTCATGCATTCCACAACACCGTTCTGCTGAGGTGTGTGAGGCATCATCAATTGACACTTGATCCCTTTGCTCTTGCAAAAGCCTTCAAACTCCTTTGAGTTGAACTCACCACCACCATGTGTTCTAAATTTCTTCACACTTTTCCTTGTTTCATTCTCAACAAGTTTTAGCCATTCTTTAAACTTACCAAAAGCTTGAGCCTTATCACGAATGAAGTACACCCACATCTTCCTACTGTAGTCGTCGACAATCAACATAAAATAAGAAGATCCCCCCAAGGCTTGTGTAGGCATCTTACCACACAAGTCAGCATGCACCAACTCTAGAGGATTCTGTGCTCTATTCTTGCTTTCTTGTGGAAATGCCTTTCTCTGTTTCTTGCCCATCATACAAGCTTCACATGGTTCCTTCAATTCAGTTATTGTAGGTAGGTGAGCAACCATACCTTGCTTTTGCATCTCCTTCAACACTGCAAATCCGATGTGTCCAAACCTTTCATGCGAAAGCTTACTTGTGCCCACTCCAGCGGTGGCTGTAAGAGCACTTAGCTCATACATGTTATTCCTTCTTTCTCCTTTGCCAACAATTGTGCCAGCACTATCATAAATTTCTGCACCTGTCTTCTTGAACCTCACTTCATGACCAAGATCAGTTATGGCAGCAATTGATAAGAGATTTCTCTTGATTTCGAGAACATACAACACATTTGAAAGCTTTTTGACTTCACCATTTGCAGCAACAAAAGAAATAGTACATGTGCCCGCAGCAAGGCATTTAGCATCATTTCCAACTGTGACAGTGATGGATTCTTGTAGAGGTTGCATAGAACTGTAGAGACCTTTCTTATTGGTCATGTGATGGGAGGCCCCACTATCCAACACCCATGAGTCAGTGGTAGATTCTTCTTGCCATGAGGAGCACACTTCCTCAATGGTCGCCATGAATAATTCCAGCTCTGCTTTAGTTGTATTGGCTGTCTCTTTCCCTTTACTTTTAAGGGTACCATTCTTTTTATCTGCCTTCTTGACATAGTAATCTGCAATTGCATGCGATTTCTTCTTGCAGTAGAAGCACTCTCCTTGAAACTTCTTCTTTCCACCCTTCTTCTTTTTGTCACCATCATTTTTGGTGGAGGAACCACCTTTGCCTTTTGTATTGGCAGAGAATGCAACATCTCCATTGTTGCTTCCTTCTCGGGCTTTCAGCCTCAACTCCTCCTCCATTAATAATGCACAAAACTCCTCAAAAGTCAAAGCTTGAGGTCTCACCTGAGTATTAAGGACAGTTACTAGTCCATCAAATTTTTGTGGAAAAATCCGAAGAAACATCCAAGCTAGCTCTTCACTAGTCTTTTGTATCCCAGCGCCAGCCATCGGGTCGCGCAGATTCTTAATCTGAGTGATGAATGCTTCAACCATCTCTCCTTCAGCAAACTTCCCCGCTGCTAGTTGATTCTCCAAGTTTTGAATCCTTGTTTGGTTTTGTGTTTCATACTGACTCCTTAGTACATTCCAAGCCTCTGATGCTTTAGTTGTAATGCTGAATCAAAGTCAGAACACTATCAGAACAGCTTGTAACTAAGGCATACAATGCATCTGCATTCCTTCGTTTCCAAGCTCGTAGAAGATCTGCATTTGGAGAAATCATCACACTAGGATTTGATGGGTCGAGGGTAGGCTGTGGTTCTGTGTCAGTCCCCAGCACAGTCTCTAGAAGCTCATAAGAATCAAGGATAGTTGTAATTTTGAACTTCCACAAGGTGTAGTTTCTACCATCTAACTTGCCTTCGCTGAACGTTGGTGGACAAATTCTCAGTGTTTGAATAGCGGTACAGCAATACCACCTCCTCCACCGCTTTCTGATGTGCTAGAACCACTTCCGGAAGTCGATATAGTTTCTCTTTGCTATTGAAGCCTTTGCCTCTTGCACACTCTATGATCTCTAGAGCCCCCTGGGCTCTAATACCATGTAAAATATTACATGGCGCAGAGAACAAAATGTGAGAAAGAGATAGAGAGTACACAACAGATAAGAGAATAATAAGTAAATTCTTTAACTCCAAACAACTGATACAAAGATGGCTCTATCCACCCGCGCGCTTCCACTATGTGAAGCTTAGATGGCGATCTAGACAGAAGATAGGTGAAGATCTTAAGACTAGCTAGAACAACAACTCTAACTGGGTGAAAGATGAGTGATAGATGGCTGCGAAGGGTTTTAGCTTTTATAGCCCGCGAAGGCTGTTAGGTCGGCCGGACCGACCTACCATATGAGCCTCCACTAGTCGGCTAGGGAATATTCCCTTTACCATCGGGCCGGGGGCGCTGCCCCCGGACCCCCATCAAGGGGGTGTTGAGATATTGAGCTCCACTCATGATATGCCAGGGTGACTGTTGTGCATTTATATCACCAACGTGTCAGTTGTAGATGCGGTTGGTACACCGCCCATGAATAATGGCTACATGACAGCTATCCTTATCTACTCTAGTTCGTGGCTCAGTTAGTATGCCACCTTAGTTAGTTGAGTTTGGTTTGAGACCCATATATAGGGTTCTTCTATTTCTTTGTACTTGAGTTCTTTTGGCTTACACAACTAAGAAGAGGAAAATTGTTTTCAGCCTCCACCCTTGTGTGTATTCCCCCATTGTGCAAGCAAGAAAGCTACAAGTGAGACTCCTTCCTTCTCTCCCACAATCTTGACATGGTATCAGAGCCTTGTTTGTAGTAAGGAGCTCAAGAAAGCAAGCCAGGATCGCGGTGTTCTGGTAAGAGGAGCAGTGTTGCTTTCATTTTCTATTTTGGGAGCAGATCTCTGCAGGTAGCACAACCGGAAATTGCAAGAGTGCATTGTCTCAGGTTGAGACGCCCTTCGTGGTAAAGCAAGAGGGCAATATATGCTATGGGATAAGGGCTTTAGCCCTTGGTGACCCTGTTTTTTTTATTTGAGGCCATTTCGGGGCCTGTTTTGGAGGCGGAAGTTTTCTGCACACACTCAGGAAAAGGCCCAGTTTTATGCTGTGCAGCCATTGTTCTACATGTCGGTGAAAAGTTACTGTAGAAATTGCATCGTATGCCTGTGCGCAGAGACATTGGGAGTTACAGAATCATCCTTGTTGCCTATTGATGCAAAATCGTCACTAGGAAGTGACTGTGTGCTCAAATACCACTTTCGTTAGTTTTGTAGATTTGCCCTTGTGAGGCTGAAGCTGTGTTCTTTGCAGTGACATAAATTTTTGCAGTGTTATGTAATGGCGTCTGATTCTCTTTCACAGATTGTCACTGAAAAGCTTGACAAGAACAACTTCCAAGCATGGAAGTTTAGAATGACGAATTTCCTTATGGAAAAAGGATATTGGGAATTTGTTGCAGGAAATGAAGAAGAACCAGTTCTTCTTGATGTTCCCAATCAACAGCAAATGCAGGCATTTAAAGCATGGCATGAGAGAGCCAGGAAAGTTATGTATTGGTTGTCCATCAGCATTTCAGACTCTATGATTATGCATATTCAAGATGCAAGTACGCCAAAGGAGGCATGGGATACTTTGTCAAAAATGTATAGCAAAAATACGCAAGCCAGGAAAATACAGCTCAAGCAAGAGTTGCACAATGTGCAAAGAGAAAATATGAGCATCAATGACTACCACATGAAGGTGAAGAAGATTGCAGATGCACTTGCTTCCAGTGGGTCACCAGTGTAAGATGATGATTTAGTTTCTGTGACCTTGAATGGTCTAGGAAAGGATTATGCACAGTTCCGAACATCCATTTCCGTCCGTGAAAGATTTCCTGATTTTGAGGAGTTGATTGCTCTTCTAATTTCTGAGGAGCATAGAAATGGTGGTGCATCTTCTTCATGAGGAACTTCAAAAGAAGCTGTCTTCTACTCAAATGCTGGAAGAGGTAGAGGCAGAGGTGGAGGAGGCCGATCTGGAGGCCGTGGTAGAAATCAAAATATGTAACAAACTCAAGAAAACCAGTCCTATGGAGGAGGACGTGGTAACTCTAGAGGCAGGGGGAGCCAAAGAGGTCGTGGTGGATGGCAAAGAGGCCAAAATGCAAACAGCAATGTTGAATGCTACTACTGTGGTAAAATGGGTCATATGGCTAAAGACTGCTATAAAAAGCAAAATGACATCATGAATGGGAAATTGCAACAAGGGAATTATGCATCTTCTAGTAAACAGGGTGATGACAGAAATGAGCATTTGTTTATGGTTCAGCACATGAACAATTCTGTGACAAGTGCAGAAGAAAGCAACGATGTGTGGTATGTGGACTCAGGTGCATCAAACCATATGACATGTCATGCAGAATGGATGGCAGATGCAAGGAAAATGGAAAAACTAGGATTTGTGGAGACTGGTGATGATACTGCACATCCTATTGTGCAGATTGGAAAAATTCTTTTGTCTATGCAGGATGGGAAAAAGAAATACCTGTCCGATGTATTTCATGTCCCAAATATCACCAAGAATCTGGTTTCTGTTGGTCAAATGGTTGAGTAGGGCTTGCAAGTCAGATTTAATCCTCATGGATGCTTTGTTGAGGATATGAAAAATAAAGGTCGCTTGATAGCAAAAGGAAAGAAGAAGGGCAGAATGTTTACGTTGTCGTATTGCTGCGCATTCGAGGTGTGAAAACCACCCAAAAGTTGATACTTTGTACATACTTAGTTGTTATGTTTGCTCTTTCATTCTATGCTGAAGACGGAGAAGAACAAGGAGTTTTGGTAGACTGGTAACTCGAGATGTAGTCTCATGGACCACTTTGATTGTGACCAAGGGTTCGTTTGAAAGCCTGTGGTAGTATAGGAGCATTCCCAATGGACCAAGAGATACATGCTGACATCATCCTAAGGGGCCTAGAAAGAGACCCTGTTGTTGGTGACATGCTCGTGGACATGTATGGAAAATGTGGCTTTATCAAGGAAGGACGAGAAGTATTTGAGAAATTGACTGTCCATGATGTTATATCGTGGACAATAATGCTAGATGCCTATGTTCGTAATCGTGAAGGTGATATGGCTATGCGATGCTATGAGGAGATGCAACATCAAGGGGTGCATGCCAATTCTATTACATATGTTATCTGCTTGAAAGCTTGTGCAACCATAGGAACAGGACAAGGTATGCATTCTGAAATTGTCATGAGAGGTTTAGAAAATGACATTCATGTAGGAAGCACACTTGTGGATGTGTATGTGAAAAGCTTCTCACTTTCAGAAGCGCAGCACACATTTGATAGGTTGCCAGTTCGAAATGCAGTCTCCTAGACTGCTCTATTTGCAAGCTTGGTCGATATTAAAAGGTGTGATTAATGCTAAAATTGCCCCGCTTTCCTGGGGGAAAAAAGGAAGCTTTTCTGGAAAAAGGAGGAGCTTTTTGAATCGGACAAGGGGGGAAAAAGCAGATTCGAAAGGAGAAGGGAAAGAAAAGAGCCGCTTTTGGGAACGCGGAGGATAGTGTCGTGGATGGTTCTGTCTTCTGTCCCCTTACATGCACTTGATTAAGGGATTTCTCTCGAATGCTAGCCCTGGCTGTGTATGCCGTCATGGCCTCCTATATTCTTTCTGAGCTGACGCTGCTGTGACTGAGAAGACGAAGGAGGGAGGAATGAAAACAGAAGACAGAAGACGAAAATGCTGCCGCAAGAGAAACAGGGATTTCGGGGGAATCTACGAGGAAGAAAAAAAAGAGAGAGCTTTTTCAATGGGAGAAATATAATGTACTCTGTGGCTCAATGAGGAAGAAATATGCTTCGTGGGCGATCTCTAGTCTTTCTGCTTCTGGTGCATGGAACGGTGAAAACTTAAAAGGAACAAAGATTCATTGATGGTGCTCTTTGCACTGCAATCGGTGGAGAGGATGAAACAGAGATAGTAGCCATGAGACTATTGAAAGAACATCAGCCCCTATGATCTCCTATTATAATGGGTGCATCTCCAAATTCACAGTGTGAATGGTGCAAATCTACTGGTCTTCACAGCTAAACCTTCACGAAATTTGCGCTGTGAAGGCGCTCTAAGCTCTATGGATTTTCCTTATCATTCAATAAATTAGGCTCTCGTGATCCAGAACAGAGATAATTGCTTTCTTGACGAGTCAAGAAGCTCTCCAAGAGGCCTATCTAGTTTTGCATGGTGCACATGGCAGTACTGATAGTGAACACGATCTAGCCGCAATGGTCCACGATTTCATTGAAAATGGAAGCTATGGATCGGACCTTGTTGAGAGCAGTGATGGTGAGAGTGGTCTCCCTTTCGGCCCAGCAGAACTTTTGAGACCCTTCAGGTCCTGAAATTCAACTCAACTCCCTTGGAAAGGGAGCTGCTCCTGGTCTTGAACAAGCTCTCTCTTGTCATTAAGGAAATTGATGTGGTGTGCCCAAAGCCTGGAGTGGAATGCAGAGGAGCATGTATTCGTCCTTTGCAGAGTGAATTTTAGATCATGGGATCTACATGCCAATAACATACAGGGAATCATCCCCTCATCTTTTGAGAATCTCCCAAACCTCTTCAAATTGGACTTGTGAAATAATAACCTCGTGGGAAGTTTCTTAATAACAACTATGCTTTGTATCCAATCTCTTTCCCCTTCCTATTATCCTAGAACATAAACTGAATTCACAGTCAAATGCAATTCTGACCTTGCATGTCTTGCTAGAACATACATGTTCACCCAAAGATACAACTGGAAGTCCATGGCTGCTCAAGAGATGAATAAAGATCTTTAACTTCAATTAAAGCAAGAAAAAGAAGACTTGGTCTATAACTTTGGAGCATAAGCTTGAATCATGTCAACAGAAACTGAATTCTGTCTGAAAGCAACTTTATGACTCAGAGTTGAATGCTAGAACTAGTTTGATGATGAGTT
Source organism: Lygodium microphyllum (assembly GCF_053477565.2). Lineage (NCBI taxonomy): Eukaryota > Viridiplantae > Streptophyta > Polypodiopsida > Schizaeales > Lygodiaceae > Lygodium > Lygodium microphyllum. The sequence goes on from NC_141143.1 coordinate 10,557,264, forward strand.
TAATCACTGACATTGGATTACTCATTTGATTGATCTTCCATCTTGACATATATCAAGGTCTTTTGAAGACACGACTTTGCTTTCATAAACCCTTCGACAACGTTAGATGCAGACATGTCTGAATTGAGTGCAGCAACGTTTGCACATGGGACCGATGTAGTTGCAGATATTGATATCTGGCATAAATGCATTGGTCATGTTAATGTACAACGACTTAAATCAATGTAGGCCCAAAATATTTTTGCAGGATCGCCTAAATTCAAGGTTGCAGAAATGCATAAGGTATGTGAAGCCTGCCACTTTGGAAAACAGGCAAGGAAACTATTTCCTAGGCATGTTCAAGAGAGTGAGAAGCCATTGGAATTAATCCACTCTGATGTGTGGACTACTAAAGCTGCATCTCTTGGAGGCTATCATTATTTTGTCACTTTTATTGATGACTATAGCAGAAAAGTTTGGGTGTATTTTATGAAAAAGAAAAGTGAAGTTTTTGGGCATTTCAAAACTCTTAAAGCTATGGTTGAAAAAGAAACAGGCCTGCAAATAAAATGCCTAAGGTCAGATGGAGGGGGAGAGTACCTCTCAATTGAGTTTGCAAGGTTCTTGCAAGAGCATGGCATAAAGCAGCAATATTCATGTAGTCATACCCCACAACAAAATGGAATTGCAGAAAGGAAAAACAGGCATATTGGAGATATATCTTGTGCCATGCTCAACGAAAAAGACTTGTCAGATTTTTACTGGGCTGAAACAGTTGCTACAACAGTCTACATAATGAACAGGACTCCCACTGCAGCAATACATGGCATGACTCCAGAGGAGAGGTATACTGGTAGGAAACCAAATATTTCTCATTTGAAAATTTTTGGTTGCATTTCCTATGTTCATGTGCTAGATGAGTTAAGATCCAAGTTGGATCCAAAAGCTGAGAAGTGCATCTTTATTGGTTATTCTCTGCAGTAAAAAGGGTATAGATGCTATAACCCTTCTACTCGTAAGTTTACAGTGAGCAGAGATGTTTTTGATGAGATGAGTAGCTGGTACAGACCAGTAAATGTGATTGATAATGTAGATGCACAAAATGGTAATGCTGCACAGAACTCACAGCAGCAGTCACAAGATATTAGTGGACCTGGAGCGTCCTCTAGCAGTGGTTCACATTTTTCGCCATGGACAGGCAGATTGAGATCAGGAGAATCTTCTCAAAGCAATGCAGATAGTGGTATGCAGGTATCACAAAAAGGAAAAGAGAAGGTAGATCAGCCCATGTTTGATGTGAATGCAGGTCACTCTTATGTGGATGGTGAATCCAGTGGCTCAGAACAGAGCATTGATGATGAGTTGGGTATTCCTTCTATTGTTACACCTGGAGTAAGGAAGACCAGGGATGTTTTCAGAGCACCTGGGAGTGAACCTACTTTGCGCAGGTCTACCAGAGCTAGGTATCGTGTGGATAGGCTGAAATATGATGGATTTACAACCATTCACTATGCATATATGGTCAAAATGATAGAGGAACCATAACCCACTTCTTTTGAGCAAGCCATGGGAAAAGAAAAATGGGAGAAAGCCATGGATGAAGAAATGGATGCCTTGGAAGCAAATGCTACATGGGAGTTGGTATCTTTGCCTAAAGGTAAAAACGCAATTGGCTGTAAGTGGGTTTATAAGGTGAAGCACAATGCAGATGGTTCTGTGAACAAATACAAGGCAAGATTAGTAGTCAAGGGGTATGCACAAACATATGGCATTGACTATGAAGAAACATTCAGTCCGGTTGCAAGGATGGCAACCGTAAGAGCAGTCAATTGCTATGGCTGCATCAAAGGGATGGTCTTTACATTAGATGGATGTAAAGAATGCCTTCTTGCATGGTGATTTGCAAGAAGAGGTCTATATGGAGAAGCCACCAGGTTATGTTCATGCTGTTCATCTTGAGTTTTTTTGCAGGTTGAAGAAAGCCTTGTATGGCTTGAAGCAAGCACCTAGAGCATGGACTGACAAGATAGGATAGTATCTTGTCACTATTGGCTTTCAGATTTCCAAGGCAGATTTCTCACTTTATGTGAGAAAAACATAGAAAGGTATTATGCTACTTGTCATTTATGTTGATGATTTGATTATGACAGGTGACAGTGATGAAGATATCCTTCATGCGAAAATGCTATTGAAGCAAAAGTTTGAGATGAAGGATTTGGGAGAGCTGTGTTATATCTTGGACATTGAGGTGATTAGATCACCAAGTGGGATACATCTCTTGCAGAGGCAGTATGGATTGGACATGCTGTCCAAATATGGGATGACAAGCTGTAAGCCTATTTCAGTTCCTTTGGAGTAGAATGTGAAGCTGAGCGCAGATGCAAGTGAGCTTCTGGAAGACCCTACTATGTACAGACGCATAGTAGGAATTTTGATTTATATGACTATTACCAGGCCAGATTTAAGCTATGCTGTTGGATTGGTAAGTCAGTTTATGCAGGCTCCAAGGAAATCGCATTCAGATGTGGCTAGGTGCATACTCAGGTATGTGAAGTCCACATTGCAGTATGGACTATTTTATGAGACTAGGGTTCAGATACAATTGCATGGATACACTGATGCTGATTAGGCTGGTAGTATTTCTAATAGACAATCTACCAGTGGATATGTGTTCTCTTTTGGAAGTGCTGCAGTCACTTGGAGCAGCAAGAAACAGCCTACAGTTGCCTTGTCGAGCACAGAGGCTGAGTAAAGGGATGCAGCAATGGCTGCATGTGAGGTAGCTTGGTTGCATAAGCTACTTTATGATATGCATCAGCCTACAGATGAACCAGCTGTCATTTATTGTGACAACATGAGTAATATACACTTGGTAAATAACCCAGTCTATCATGCTAGAACAAAGCACAGTGCATTATCACTATGTGTAGGAGAGGGTTTGTGCAAGAATTGGGATTGAGCTCCAGGGGGAGTGTTGAGATATCGAGCTCCACTCATGATATGCCAGGGTGACCGTTGTGCATTTATGTCACCGACGTGTCAGTTGCAGATGCGGTTGGTACACCGCCCATGAATAATAGCTACATGACAGCTATCCTTATCTACTCTAGTTCGTGGCTCAGTTAGTATGCCACCTTAGTTAGTTGAGTTTGGTTTGAGACCCATATATAGGGTTCTTCTATTTCTTTGTACTTGAGTTCTTTTGGGTTACACAACTAAGAAGAGGAAAACTGTTTTCAGCCTCCACCCTTGTGTGTATTCCCCCATTGTGCAAGCAAGAAAGCTACAAGTGAGACTCCTTCCTTCTCTCCCACAATCTTGACAGGGGGCCACTGGTCCCCCTAGGACCCCCCAGAGCCAGGGGCCGCTTCCATGTCCCTCGGACCCCACAATAGGGGCCCCTTTTAACTCCCTTACACTACAACTCGATGCAATGTGCCTCGAGTTGCTACCAGCTTAACCACTCCATCTAACCCAAAGATTAGAACCACAACGGTCACCTTTTTGCCATCCAATCACATAGACCTCATCTGATAGACCTCATCTGATATACAAGTCAAGACTCAACCAATGTTTGGGCTCACATTTGGCTTCTCCTCATAATGGGGGCCTTACAACTTTGAGCACCATGGATCATTGGTAGCACCTAATGAGGGTGGGGCATTGATCATATCTAACATCCAAGAGGAACGAGAAGAAGAAGAAAAGGAACATAAGAGAAGGAGAGGGATGAGAAGGTTGCCATTACCACATTGTGCGAGAGATAGAGAAAGAGCGAGGGAGAGAGAGAGAGTGCCCTTGACCACTAGGAAGTACAAGGTGTCGTCATCGCTTTATGGTCTTGTAGAGGTAGAGGATACGGAGAAAGAGGATGCTCTTGGCAAGGCGTCGAGACCGGAGCCTTGGCCCACCCTCCACTGAAGCGATTTTCTCTACAAACTAAGGAGCGAGGGAGCGAGGGAGCAAGGCAGAGAAGTAGCCAGTCATTTTACCTATCCCCACCAGTCCTACAAGGATTCTCCTATGACTTTTCCTATCATCCATCGGGGATTAGAAGAGAGAGAGACATTTTCTTGCTCATGTCTGCCTCTCCATGTACCTTTCCAGACTCCCCGAGGCAACCTCAGATCATGCCATCCCCCACAGGGCACATCTAGCATCCATGCCACAATGCCCTCTTTGCATTAGCTATGGAAAGCATTGCCAACCAGCCAGAGCAAAATCATCTTCACATGCCTATCGTCTAGCAATTCGAAAGCATTATCGAGTCCTGTTTTTGGTGAATTTTTTCAAGATTGTCATTCATCCACTGGCTCCTCTTCCTCATTTGGAGCATTTCGGTTCGAGTCTACCAGTTTCCTTGGAAAAGCATCCTAGGTGGCTGGGCAAGTCAAACTGCTCTCTGCACAGCAGAGGCTCTGACCCGTTTTTTTGCAACCCCTTCCATACACGGGCCAGTATGGCAGAGTTTTAGACATTGGTGGAAAAATGTGAAGTGGGGATGATTAATGAGCTGAAGAGAGTTATGAAGATCCGTGTTTGGTTTGGCTTTTGTACAAAGTTATTTTTTCTCCTGGGTTGGAGGGGAAGGTAGGGAGAATGTTGGTGCAACAGCAAAAGCCACGTGCAATGTTTCTGACTTGTCTTTTCTCCACATCACATCTCCTCTATTTAATCAGTTGCACTGATGAGGTTCCTCTGATGGCTAAACCGTTCAAACCCTATCTTGTAGAAAGAAGAGCATTGAGGCATTTCTCGTATACATAGAAAGAGAGAGAGAGGGATGGATGGAGATGGGTCCTCCATACTCTGGATTGAGGTATCATGCTACCCTTCCTAGATTGATCACCAGCAAGTGAATTTATGGTGTGATGCGCCGGAAGCAGAAAGCTTTGTTATAGGCAGCACCAATGCCTTAGATCATCAAGTAAGTGATGCTCTGGAAGATGGGCTATTAGATGGGATCTGATTCGAAGGACTGCAGCAAGAGAGAGGGGGGGATGATGTGTACATGAGGAGAGATGAGGACAGGGAGAGCAACATCCACATGCTGTCGGGGGACCTACCAACAATGAAGGACACGCGGTCATCCATTCCTTACCCGCCCTACCTTCTTCCGCCATGCCACTTGCCACATCAAGACCGTACCCCTCTGGTGTAAATTCGCCCTCATGGTGCTCGACTAGTAGCGGAGCATGCACAGAGAGAGAGAGAGAGACAAAGAGAGGCAGTAGGATGCCCACCACAGAGCACTGGAAGAAAACGATATGTGCAGCGATGGAGGCACGAAAGCTTGCAATTGCATTTGCCACAGCACCAGCGGTCATGGATTCCAACAACCGGCCCAATGCAGCGGCTCATGAAGGCAGATGGTTTAGATGCCCTCTTGATAGTGGATGCGGTCAAACCTACCATGCATCCCAGGTTCTGGTCTGTGCAGGTTCATTAGGCTTCGGCACTCAATGACAAGGAGTCTACACCCACTCAAGGAATCTTTATCTTTTTGTGATTCTCAAATTTCTTGGTGCCATCTCATGAGCAAGTGCGATGGCAGAGAAAGAAGAAGAGAGTTTTCAAGAGATTGCAAAGGGGAGAGTGTTCAAAAGGAACTTAACATCAACAAGTGAAACATAATGCGCAAAATTGAAAGAAGAGTTGAAGCACAAGAGGGCATAAGATAGATGGATCAAGGCAAGATAGAGGGAGCCAGGGTCAATAGGATGCTAAAAACAACAAGCAAGAAGAGAAACTGAGTAGGTGAAGATAGACACACAAGATGAGAAGATGAAGCCAAGTCACCCCTTTCATAGGATTAGTGTGCAATGCAGCAAGGCATTTCTTTTCCCTTACCTTTCCTACCCTCTTCCTTACTATTTCCCTTCACCACAACCCTTCCATCACACCCTCCCTATTCAAATTCATTGTTGGCAACCTTCTTTATGAGTCGCCCACAACTCCCTCCCCCTCTTTCCCCTTCTCTTCTCTGCTTGACCTCTCCCTCTTCAACCATGATTGTCCACTTGCCAGACGATCTACATACGAGCATAGCCTCCTCTTTCTCATCATCCCAAAGAATCTTTTCTTCTTCAAAATAATACCCTTCCCTCTACAGCATTGTTTACCTGGTTCCGAACCAATAATGTAACAACTACGAAATAAAATACCCATTCCGCATATGAATTCCCTCTTGGGAAGGCTGGTGCGCAGATCGGACGCTGTATGCTCACGTAGTGAATGCCGGAAGGTTCCCAAGAACAATGAACTCTACTTTTTGCACAAGTTACAAGGTAAAAAGCATGAACGACAAGAGCAAGAGACCAATTGGGTGCAATCTTCCCCCATGCCTTGTGTGAGCGCTTCACAAAGCATGTATTTTATGTATATTTCTTATTCATGCTCAATAATAGCCCAATTTAAAAAAATATATCAAGCTTTTAGATTTTTAGTTTGCTTTTACAAAAATAGAAATAAAGCTAATGGACGCTGCCTATAGAGTCTGGCACGCCCAATACAATGTCCAAATAGAAATAACATAACCGTGCGCATGGACACATACAAAATAATAATAAATAATCGATGCCTCAGTAGACATGACAAAATATAGGCGTGGCGCCTATCAAAATATAATCCATAGATCGAATACTCGCTATCCACCAATGCTTTCCTCCGCCACTGCTGCTATCTCTACACATCAACTGAAGCATTCACAATCATTAGTAAAATAATACAATTAAACCGACAAAAGTGAATACCTAGCAGTCTTCAGCTACATAAATAAATCAACTGGTTAGAAATAAATCCTAACCTTAATTTATTACGAGTGCGCACTCAAAACTCATAAACGTTTATTAATTTAATATGCATTTTGCGGAATCACCCGCTATGGAATCACCCATGTACACACTAAATTAATAAAACGCCCGAAAAGGACAGGCGTCCCCATCAACATCTCGCACAAAGAATCCACTTTGTGTATGAGCCCCGGTCATCAAAGTTTACAGAATCCACCGTAAAACCTCACGGAGGTTTCAACTTACAACTAGAATAGGCTATAGGATGATTGTCTTGCATAAGTACAGCTCCTATTCCTGATCCACTAGCATCGGTCACTACTAGAAAGAATGGTCTATTAAAGTTAGGCAATTGTAGAACAGGGGCATGGGTTAATGCATGTTTCAGTAAGTCAAAGGATTTCTGTTGATTTTCGGTCCAATGATAAACAATTCCTTTCTTCAGAAGTTTGGTTAATGGTAAAGCAAGTAATGAAAAATTACGTACAAACTTCCTATAGAAACTAGCAAGACCAAGGAATGAGCGTAACTCATGCATGTTTTTAGGTACATGCCAACTCAATATTGTATCAATTTTCTTAGGATCAACTTTAATTCCATCAGATGATACAATATGACCTAAATACTCAATTTCTGTTTTAAAGAATTCACTCTTTTCAAGATTTGCATACAGTTGATTTTCTTTCAATAACTGAAAAACCAATGACAAATGCTCATAATGTTCTTTCTCATTTTGACTAAACACCAAAATATCATCAAAGAAGACAATTACACAATACTGATATTTTAGAAATATACGGTTCATTATTCTACTAAACGTAGCAGGTGCATTAGTCAATCCAAATGGCATGACTAAAAATTCGTAATGACCAAACTGTGTTCTAAATGCAGTCTTGAATATGTCAGACTTATCTAGTCTCACCTGATGATAACCAGACTTAAGGTCAATTTTACTAAAGATAGCAAATCCTTGCAGTTTATCCATAAGGTCATCAACTCTAGGAATAAGATACCTATTCTTTACAGTGATCTTATTTAAAGCTCGATAGTCAATGCACATACGATAGGTATTATTCTTTTTCTTGACTAACAGAACAGGTGCACTGAATGGAGAATTGCTAGGTCGAATCAATCCTCTATTTAGTAATTCCTCAACTTGACTTTGGATTTCTTTTTTCTCTATTTGGTTATGCCTATATGGTGCTTTGCAAGGTGGTTGTGTGCCAAGGGTCAAATCTATCTTATGGTCTTCTGGACGTGAAGGAGGTAAACCAAGTGGTAGGTCTTCTGCAAAACAATCCTTAAAATATGCAAGAAATTCTTTATGCCTAGGGTGCATATGACTTTGTTTTACTTGTAATTCATTCACCCAAATAAGATAAGATTTACTACTCTTGCGTAATGCACGTTTAGCTTGAGTATGCGAAAGGAGTGGAAAAACATTAGATGCATGCATACCATATAATGTAATAGATTTTCCTTGAAAATTAATATTCATTGTGTGTGTGGAATAATCTATATCTGGGTTATGCTGGTGACGCCAAGGCATACCTAAAATAATGTCACTCGATTGTAATGGAACAACTAGAAATTTTCCTCTTTCAGTATATTGACCAATTTGAATCTCTAAGTCTTGCACTTCCTGTGTACCATTATACCTAGTGCCTAAGAATGCAGCTTTGATGTGATAATGCGTAGGTACAGTCTGTAAATTCAATTATTTTACTAATTTTGCTGAAATAAAATCATGAGTACTACCGTCATCATGCAAAATAGTCTTTTCCTTTCCATGCACCAAACATTTCATAGTCAATAAAGAATGTGGAGTAGGCATACCTGGTAAAGTATCGCAAGTAGTAGTAGTGTTGTTCTCATCTTCAATGAAATCAGGCATATCTTCATGTTCGTCTTCGTCCATTGCTCCAAGGTAGTTGATATGAGCTGGTGGCTTCTTTGAATGACAATTTGCTGCTAGATGTCCAGGCTGGTGGCATTTATAGCATACTATTGGCTTGGCTTTGGTTACATTATTTGCAATGGCAGGAAGTCTAGGTACATTAGGATTTGGCTGTGGAATAGGCTTAGGGTTTTGATTGACATTGGATGGTAATGCAGGTGGTTTTGCCCAATTTTTGCGGAAAGATGATTAAGAGAAACGACCTGGATTAAATCTTCTAAAATTGGAATTGAATTGTTTAGATCCATAATTACCATTGGGTTGGAATTGCTGTGGTTGTCTGTCTCTACCTCGTAGCTTATCTTCAGTGTCGTGAGCTAGTGAAATGGCATCTTCAAGAGTAGCAGGCTTGAACATGTTAACTTCAGCGTAGTAATGCCCAAGGAGTCCAGACATATACTTGCGCTTATGTGTCACCTCTGGTACGTCTTCAAGCATGCATAGCTGGAGTAGTGCATTCCAAAAACGCTCTGTATACTGAGGTATAGGCTCACAATCCCATTGCTGGAGGAGATCCCATTGCTTAATAGCTTTCTCATGAAATTGTGGTGGAAGGAAATTCTGCATGAACTTCTTCTTGAAATTCTCCCCAGTATCAGGACATTCTGTGCTCTTGCGTACTACAGTCCACCAAAGAGATGCTCTCTCTACTAAATGATTAGTAACACACTTGATTTTATCTTTTTCTGCATAGGTTTCCTCATGGAAATAGTCACAAACTGACTAATGAATGCTAGAACAGTTTTTCCTTCTCGTATGCCATTGAAAGTATGGAATTTGAAACTTCGCTTACTTATCTTTGAGTCCTTGCGAATGGTTTGAGCTTCAAGAGTGGCGTCAATGGTACGTCGAATCATATATTCAGCTTGAGGTTCTTCTTTGTTAGTAGACGCTCTTTGTAAATTTGCCAGTTGAGCTTGCAATGCTTGCCTAGCCCTTCGTTATCCTTCCAATTGCATCATGATTAAATCCAGCTTTTGTTCCATCGTAGGCTCAGGTAAGTCGCCTTCAGCCCCATAAGATCATCCATATGTGGTTCCGTCATCCTGTAAAACTCAAAAGACCTATCTCACTCAAAATCAGGTTAGCGGGATGAGCGTAGCTCAAGTGCGGGATTACAAGGCTTATGTGTTTTGGGGTATATCTTTCTCAATCTTCAGAAATTCTGCAATTTATCCTTCTTCGTATGCTAAAAATACTTCAGCAAACCTGCGTATGGGTAGAGTACCTTCCAACGAACAACTTTGCAGTTCGGAGTTTCTGCACAGGAACATCCCTTCTAGGAGTTTTGAGCACAAGTCAGTTCTGATTCCAGTTGACTAGTCTGACTTGCAGAGTTGCAGACTTGCAGAACTTATTCGACGTAAGGAACTTGAAGAACTTGATCAGAAATTACTTGCAGAACTTGAATTCTGTGGTGTGTCCTGGAGTTTAGTGACTTGCAGGATTGACTTGCTTGAGTAGACTAAGCTTAATGGATTAAGCTTAAGCTTATTAGAGCTTAGTCGGTGCAGATCATGGGGGGGGGGGCCGTTTTGAACCGTCGCGAAAAAAAAACGGAGATCTTTCGATACCTCGCGGACCGATTTTGTGAAGCTTTTAAGCTTCTTTAAAGCTTATAAGCTTTACTATTAAACTTTTGAAAAGATTGGATATGGAGTTTTCTCAGTGTTTTCCCATGACTTGATGAAGGAAATGAAGGAGTGGTGCTCTGCGTGTATAGCCCGGTCCTTCGCGATCTAATAACAGAAACAGGGGTTCTTGATCGCCAGAAGTCTGCCTGTATTGACGGTTCGCGACGAGATTGATCGTAGAGCCCAATCGTTCTAGGAGCTCCGCCTTCGCACGAGATGGTTAGCGATTGGAAGCTCTTGATCTCAGCTCCGCTCTGATACCACTGGTGCGCAGATCGGACAATGTATGCTCGCGTAGTGAATGCCGAAAGGTCCCCAAGAACAATGAACTCTACTTTTTGCACAAGTTACAAGGTAAAAAGCATGAACGACAAGAGCAAGAGACCAATTGGGTGCAATCTCCCCCCATGCCTTGTGTGAGCACTTCACAAAGCATGTATTTTATGTATATTTCTTCTTCATGCTCAATAATAGCCCAATTTACAAAAATATATCAAGCTTTTAGCTTTTGAGTTTGCTTTTACAAAAATAGAAATAAAGCTAATGGATGGTGCCCATAGAGTCTGGCACACCCAATACAATGTCCAAATAGAAATAACATAACCGTGCGCATGGGCACATACAAAATAATAATAAATAATCGATGCCTCAATAGACATGACAAATTATAGGCGTGACGCCTATCAAAATATAATCCATAGATCGAATACTCGCTATCCACCAATGCTTTCCTCCGCCACTGCTGCTATCTCTACACATCAACTGAAGCATTCACAATCGTTAGTAAAATAATACAATTAAACCGACAAAAGTGAATACCTAGCAGTCTTCAGCTATATCAATAAATCAACTGGTTAGAAATATATCCTAACCTTAATTTATTATGAGTGCGCACTCAAAACTCATAAATTTTTATTAATTTAATATGCATTTTACGGAATCACCCGCTATGGAATCACCCATGTACACACTAAATTAATAAAACGCCCGAAAAGGACAGGCGTCCCCATCAACTTCTCGCACAAAGAATCCACTTTGTGTATGAGCCCTGGTCATCAAAGTTTACGGAATTCACCGTAAAACCTCACGGAATCCACCGTGGCATGGAATCCACTGTGAAATATGCCTCCTGGCATCAAATGAGGTCATGGGAATAATAATAATAATTGATTGGATAATTACTAGGATAATGGAAAAAAAAAATTCCCTTCCTCCTCCAGTCAACTGTCGTGCTGGGGGAGAAGAGAATAGAAATACCCACCTAGCTGCTTGCTGGATTTGAGGGGATGAGGGATTACATGCTCGTTGCTGCGTAGGGGAGAGAGGAACCTCTCCCTCTCCCTATAAAGCTAGTGGCTATGGTATCCTCGGAGGAAAAAGGAAGGAGCCGAGACTCTGTGTGCATCATGAGGAAGAGAGAGATTGAAGACTTTGACGCGCTGCCGCTGCGGTGAGAGGGAGAGGAGGAGTGGAGAGGAGGCACTGCAGATTGTCACCAGGAGGCCGCTGTCATCGATCTGTCGGCCCAGCTGCCTGATCTTTGCTGCCATCTGTCAATGGCCTCCAAAACCCACGTGCCTTTGTCAGGCTTCTAGGAGGCCCTTGGAAGCTTCCAAGGGGGCTTCCTAAGCTCCCTTTTCACACCTTTCCCTATTTCCCCCCTCAAAAATTTCCCCTTAGGGTTCTATAAGCCCCCTTTCCCCCCCCCCCCCCAAAAAGGTTTTTCCTTAAAGGGCCTTCATATGACCCTTAAGCCCCTCCCCCCCCCCCCCCACACAAGTTTCCTCCCAAGGGCTGCATAAGCCCCCTTTCTCCCCCCCGATATTCGACTTGAAGGGGCCTTCATGTGACCCTTAAGTTTTTTTTCTTTCCCCATACGAAAAGTCCTTAAAGCCCCTTCATACCCTTTGTCCCCCCACACGAAAATCCACTCTTAAGGATCTTCTACACCCATTTTTCCCCCTTCCGAGGTTCTTTTGGAAACCCTAGCTACGAGGGTTGGTATTCCCTCCCCCCTCAATACTCAAGAAAAATCCTCCCTTCCGTGGCCTTAAAGAAGCCTTACCTTCGAAAGGCCGTTTAAAACCCTCCTGAAGTTTAAGCACCCCCTTTTTCGTGAAATCCCTACTTCAAGGAGGAAGCCTTCTAAAACCGCTTCTGACGCAGACATTGCAAGTTATCACAAAAGGAGCTACGGTGGAATTTCAAAAAGGAGTTCGCAAAGCCGTATCCAAGACAGAAAGGCTACATTCGCGATGGCTCCTAAGAAATCTCAAGGCACAGCTGCAGGAGGATCGTCCCCTAGCATCCACGTGGACATCTCGCCACAAGATTAGGTTTTCCTTCCTAATTTATATTTGGTATTGTTATAATCGTGTGAGGATAATTGTTGGAAATAGGATGCATTTCGTCTTAAATGCTTTAGAAAATTGATATGCATTTAGTCCATATTTACAAAAATGGAATTAAGATAGTGCACTCCGTTTAGGCATGGAAGTATAAAATTGCATGTCACATTATTAGGCCATATCTTCTTCGCAATAAGTCATCATGGGAAGTGCTAATAACCCATAGGGAATTGCAAGGCATGAAATGATTCTTATGTTGCATAACTCTAGTCAATTATCATTTTTCAACTGCATAATTACTAGTAAAAGGTTTCTTGTTTAGCGTGAATCTTGTTCGCAAGTTTGATTTGTTGGAATTAGGTTATAACCTAACCTATGCTTGATCTTAAATAGATAAGTTAGGGTTGAAAATCATTTTATGCGTAGACAATGAGTCATGTGTTTATGGAAATGATAGTGTAATTATCTTCTTGAATTAGACAAATGGACATAAACCTAAACACCTAAACCTGTGGAGTACTCGTTTTAGAAAGAGTTAATTCAATTCTAAAGAACTCACTAGGATTTAATACGTGACCTAGTCGCATGTATTGCAAAAATCGAAACTCCTATACCCTAAATACTTGCCCACATTCACCGAATGTAGGAAGAGCAGAACATAATTGAGAAGTGATCTAGGGTTTGTCCCTAAGAATCTTACGCTAAAAAGATGGAACCTGGAACCCTAGGACTGACAACGTCAGCCTAATGTAATCAGGAACAGATTGTTTTGTGACTCCATTTGATGGGTAGAACAATCTCATAGTTCGATGCGACACTTGTGCAACAAGTGCAGACTCGTATGATCTTGTGATTGGATCACAAGCGAATGGCCAATTCTCAGAATGAGGTTGACAGTTTCTTACGCAAATTATATTGCAAGAGGATGAATAATCGTCCTAATATATCTTTCTGGGTAAAGATAATTTCTTGGAGCAAAGGACAAACCAATAAATTGGAATAACATATGAACTTAAGGTATTGACCAAGTTGGGTTAATAGGGTACGGCCCTAACCCAGGATATAGGGGATCTTTCCAAGTCGCAAGTCATCCCGGATCGAGTGCTAGACGCATTTGAAAAGAAGAATTCACTCCTTAGTAGTTGGCCAACAATAAAACAACCAATGGAATTGTTTATGCTTATTACAAATTTAAAAGCACTGTTTTGCTTTGTTTGATCGATGAATTAAAGGATAAATGGATATCTAATACTTTAGGTTGAAGGCCTCAAGGGAGAGGTAGCTTGAGCTACCCCCGATTGCCTGGCTGACCCTAACCAAGGGGGTTGTTAACCGCGCCGGGAAGTTGGACTGAACCCACCGTGAGAGGTCCCTCTGTTAGGCGCTACTTGGAGCAGGAGGACGCTTGGGTGCTAGGGGGGCTCTGGCCATAAATCCCTCTCCTTTTGAGCCCTGCACAACAGCTAACGTGACTCGAGATTGGATCTCGAGGCCTGCATACTAGTCTACGGGCAGAATCTTGGATTAGTGATCCCTGTGGATTGCTGGATAGCCTTCGAGCAGATTGTGGATAAGCCTACGGGCTAGACTTTATGTATTTCAAAGATAAATAATCTATTAAATATGAACTTGTTTGATGTTGCTTTTCTATGTCAACTGCTATGGTTACGTGAAAGAACCAGTGGCTAACGGGCTAATTAAGGAAGCTGATTGATACATGTCCAATTAAATGTGTTAGGTAATTAAATAACTAAAACAACCCGAGGAAAGTGCGATGAATGGGCCATAGGTCCGTCCTACGGATGGGTGGTCCCGATTAGCTGAAAACTTTTCTCAAATCACGATGGACAGCCAGAAGATCGTCAAAGAACACGAACAACAAAAGTGTTGACCTAGAGTTATAATTGATCCCGATTTATGTTGTTTTAGGGGAACGGAATGGGACTATGCCTTATGGCAGAGAGGTTGAGTTCGCATCCCTCTCATTTCCCATTCTCCTTGAACCAAGTGCATCATGAATCTGCTTCGGACCTGGCGTTTCTGCGTAAAGTAGTTCGCTTGAGTTCGACATTAGTTGCTGTTAGGAAATGACCAATAGGAAAACCCTAATTCAGGTCAGTCCTTAGTGGGAAAGGATGGAATACTTCTGCTACGTGGCAGATGCGGAGAGTACTAGATCGCAAACCCCGTAACATTCCATGGGAGTGCTAGGCAGAGCCTTCTAGATATACTTTTCGATGGACTGCTAAGACGTGTCCTGAAGATAACAAGTGGATACAGTACAGTTGGTATTAGAGCGAGAACCAACAAAGGATTTGTTTTTATAAAATCTTAATAAGATAAAGTGAAGCAAATGTTGTTGTCCAAACATTTCCTTACTTCCAGTGCTGTCTTGCAGAACTATGAAGCATGGAACAGGTTCTTGGTGTTTCGAGTCATATTTATGACTGCGATGCATTCCCCGCATTATCGACAAAGGGTTGAGATGATGAACATCCTAGAGCGAATCTATAATCCATCACCTTTTTACATGGAACGAAGATGGACGGGTTCCTCAAGAATCTACTATATAGCTACCCACCGGTTTGCATACCTACAAACCAAGCTAAAGAGGATCAAGTGGTTGGAAGACCTGAAAGTCGTGAAGCTATTCATTTTTGTGGAAGCTCACGTAAATTCAACTTTACATATTCGAGGTCAGAGGGTTGATCTAAACTCATATGTATAAGAGGAAGTAACCCGTGTAATCCCCGCCAGTAGGATTAAAGTGTTGGGGCGCCATGAGAAGAATGGGTTCCAAAGGAAAGGATACCCTGAACTTCCAATGACTTACTGATTCCTGAAGATCCATGACCCAAAACCATACTATTATACATTTCCTGTAGATAAATGTAATATAACATTATTCTCCCTAAACTAAATGTAACAGTTGGCTTATCATCGCAAGAAATGTTGTATTCCAAAAGGGCTATGCCCATATAAATACAATAAGACTTCTCTTATCAATGTCTATTCTGTTGTTGAGAATTGATAAGAAGTTAAGTGGTTAGATTGCTTGGGTAATAGTGAAATTGGAGATGTAATATAAATCAATAAATGATTATCGTGTAATAACGTTAAGAAACCTTTGTCCAGGCACAACCCTGGGTACAGGTTCCCAGTTTGCCTCCTACAACAAGTACTGCTGTAATCCAGGAGAATAAGTTTCTCCTCAAGCAATAAGTTTTTTCTCATGCTCATTAAGCCAGCCGAATTTGACGGGATTACAGCAGTACTTGATGTAGGAGGCGAACTAGGATTATGTACCTCAGGTTGTGCCTAGACAAAAGATTTCTTAATGTTATTACTCATTAAACGCTATGATTTATATTTCGTCTCCATTTTAGCTATCAACCAAGTAATCTAACCACTTAGCTTTTTATCAATTCTCATGCACAATCAGACATTGATAAAAAGAAGTCTTATTTATATTTATATGGACATAGCCCTTTCGGAATACAACATGATAAGCAACATGTTTACATTTAGTTTGGGGAGAATAATGTTGTATTACTTTTATCTACAGGAACTGTATAATAGTATGGTTTTGGGTCATGGATCTTCAGGAATCAGTAAGTCATTGGAAGATCAGGGTATCCTTTCCTTTGGAACCCATTCTTCTCATGGCGCCTCAACACTTTAATCCTATCGATGGGGATTACACGGGTTACTTCCTCATATACATATGAGTTCAGCTCAACCCTCCGACCTCGAATATGTAAAGTTGAGTTTACGTGAGCCTCCACAAAAATGAATAGCTTCACGAATTTCAAGTCTTTTAACCACTTGATCCTCTTTAGGTTGGTTTGTAGGTATGCAAACCGGTGGGCAGCTATATAGTAGATTCTTGAGGCACCCGTCCATCTTCGTTCCATGTACAAAGGAAATGGATTATAGATTCCCTCTAGGATGTTCATCATCTCAACCCTTTGTTGATAATCTAGGGAATGCATCATAGTCATAAACATGACGTGGAACACTAAGAACCTGTTCCATGCTTCGTAATTATGCAAGATAGCATTGAAAGTAAAGAAATGTTTGGACCGCAACATTTGCTTTACTTTATCTTATTAAGATTTCATAAAAACAAATCCTTTGTTGGTTTGCTCTGATACCTAAAAGGTGAGAAGGATCGAAGCTTGCACGCGAGCTATGGCGGGAGAGCAAGAGCAAGAAAGAGAGAGACAAGAAATGGGAACTCCAACAGTCACAATGTGTGACCGGGCCTTCCTTTATTCAAACTGTCACTAAAAGAATAAAGAATAAAGTGACGTGACGGGCACCCGCCACCTGCAGTGTGCAGTGGCGGGTAGTGTCAGTGTAGTAATACACGGGGCGGCACGACGGAGGCGCCTTTACCCCCAACAACCTCCCACTTAAAGGTGAATCTGCCTAGTGAGAGAGAGAAGAAAAAAAAAAGAAAAGACAGTACAAATGTACATAGGTACAAGGGATGAGGAAAGGCGACATCTCATCCAACGCCCATCAACCTCCTCAGGAAGGCAAAGCGCTCAGTAGTGAGGCTCTTCGTGAGCAGATCTGCAGGATTCTCGTTAGTGGAGATCTTGACAAGGTCAACAGACTTGTCCTCCATGACACCACGTATGAAGTGATACCTCACCTCAATGTGTTTTGTCTTCACATGGAAGACCGGATTCTTAGCCAACTGAATGGCACTCATAGAATCTGAATGCAGTGTAGGTGTAGCATCAATCCCAAGGTCAGCAACTAGACGGCCTAACCATATGGCCTCCTTGCAAGCCTCAGTGGCTGCAACATACTCGGCCTCAGTGGTAGACAAAGCCGTACACTTCTGAACCCTGGACATCCAAGAGACAGCCCCTCCAGCATAGGTGAATACATAGCCAGAAGTGGACTTCCTACTATCTGCATGTCCTGCATAATCGGAGTCAATGTACCCCACGACCCCTGTATCCTGGCTGCCATAGCAAATACACATATCTGCTGTGCCCTTCAGGTACCTCATGATACCCTTCATGGCATCCCAATGTCTGCTGCCAGGTGTAGCCATATAGCGTGCCACAACACCAACTGCATGCGCAATATCTGGATGAGTGGCTATCATGGCATACATCAAATTGCCCATGGCTGAAGCATAAGGGATCTTGGCCATCTCGGCCCTCTGCTCATCTGTCTGCGGACAATCGACATGTGATACCTTCACATAAGAAGGTAATGGACAGCCAATAGGCTTTACGTCCTGCATGCGGAAGCGCTCAAGGACTTTATGAATGTACTCCCGCTGTGAGAGATACAAAAGTCCCTGATGCCTATCGCGCTTAATGCGCATCCCAAGTATATGTGAGGCATGTCCCAAATCCTTCATCTCAAATCTCTTCTTTAGCTAAGATTTAAGAGCATCTAGCTCATCATGAGCTTTCCCTACTATCAGCATATCACCAACATAGAGTACCAAGATAAGCAAACTGCCATCACGGGCTTTCTTCATGTAAAGACACGGATCCATAGCACTCCTGCTGTAGCCCTGTGACTACATAAAGGCATCAAACTTATGATACCATTCCCTAGGTGCCTGCTTCAAGCCATACAAGCTCTTCTTCAACTTGCACACTAGGTGCTCCCTGCCAGGTTCTGCAAAGCCCTTAGGCTGATCCATATAGATCTCATCATGCAAGTCCCCAGGTAGAAAAGCCATCTTGATATTCATCTGATATAGATCTAAGTCAAGCTGTGCAACCAAAGCCAAGACTAAGCGCAGGGTGGTCATCTTAACCACAGGAGAGAAGACCTCATCAAAGTCCACACCATGTTCCTGCTTAAAACCCTTTACTACCAATCTAGCCTTGTATGCCGGCTTGGGGTGTCCAGGGGTACTTTTCAGCTTGTACACCCACTTGCATGGCAAAGTCTTCTTGCCCTTAGGCAAGGCAACCAAATCCCAAGTCTCATTCTTATGCAGGGAGTCTATCTCAGACTGCATAGCCCTCTCCCAGGAGTGACTGTCACCCTTGCGCATAGCCTCATCATAAGTGAAAGGCTCTCCTGCATCTGTAACCAAAACATAATGCATAGAGGGCTGAAATCTGTCAGGTGGACGTCTGTCTCTAGCAGACCGTCTCACCACAGGCTCTGTTGCCTGTCTAATTGCCTGTCCAACACCCTGGCCCTGTGGAGGAACTGCTGCAAGCTGTACTACTGGCTGTGCTGGAGCTCTAGGCTCCTCCTGAAAGATCACTCTACGGATCTCAACCACCTTCTCAGGCTGGCTGTGCATCTTGTCTTCATGGAAGACGACATCATGGCTGCGTACTATTTTTCACGCCTGCGGATCCCATAGGCGATAGCCCATCTCTCCTGACTCACCATAGACAAGGAATATGCATTTAATGCTCTTTGGATCCAATTTACTCCTCTTGTCCTTGGGCACATGGCAGAATGCCTCACATCCAAAGACATGGAGATGCGCATAAGAGGGTGGCTTACCAACCTAAACTTCCTCTGCAACCTGGAAATCCAATCCACTGGAAGGGGATCGGTTTATGACATGCAATGCCATACTAATTGCCTCAGCCCAAAAACTCTGGGGTAGGCCTGCATGGCTAAGCATAGAGCGCACATGTTCCTGAATAATCCTGTTCATGCACTCAGCCAAACCATTCTGGGGTGGGGTGTAAGGGGCGGTCAACTGACGCTTAATACCCCTGTCATCACAAAACTGCTCAAAAGCATGCGAGACATATTCTCCCCCATTATCTGTCCTAAGGCATTTCAGCCTATACCCAGTCTGGTTCTCAACAAGAGCAAGCCATCTCTGAAAAACTGCCAAGACATCGGACTTCTGCTTTATGGAATAAGCCCACACTTTCCTAGAAAAATCATCAATGAAGGTAACAAAGTACTTCGCGCCACCCATAGACATGCAAGGCATAGGTCCACAAACATCGGAATGCACCAATGCCAAGGGCTCATTCATGCGTGGCCTACCCGATTTCTTATGCGTAGACCTATTCTGCTTACCATAAAGACAATGATCACACGAGTCAAAACGTGCATAGTCCAAAGGCGGAAGATACTGCAAACCAGATAACATTTTCATTCCTTTCAAAGACATATGCCCCAAATGGGCATGCCAAAGTGATACATGTGGGATAGAGCCCACTGCCAAAACATGGTCTACAGAAGACCCAGATACAACAAGAGGATAGAGGCTGCCAGCCTTGGCGCCTCTAGCAAGCACAAGTCTGCCTTTGGTAATCTTCCAGGCAGAATCCCCAAAACAGACATGAAATCCTGCATCATCCAACTGTCCTGTAGACATAAGACTGCGCGTAAGCGCAGGTACATGACGTACATCCCTAAGCAAAAATGAACTGCCAGTGGAAAACTGCAACTGAATATCTCCACAGCCCACAATATCAAGAGACCTGTCATCTCCAAGTCTGACTGATCCAGATACAGTACGGTAAGAGTGAAACCACTCACGGTAAGGTGTCACATGGAAGGACGCACCTGAATCCAATAACCAGCACTGTGCATACATACTAGATGTCTCAGTCAAGTGTGAAGCATCAGAGGAACTAGCTGCAAGTATAAACTCGTCACCACCATCGGACTCCTCAGTCTGCGTGACATTAATTTCCTCAATCTTGACGCTGGACTTCGCAGGTACTATGCTGCGATCAAAGGACTTCTCCTGCACTTTATCTTTCCCATTATCCTTGCGCTTCTCATTGCGCAACTCATGACACTGTGGTCTAATATGGCCCTTTTTCCCACAATGATGACAAGTGACATTTGCATTGCGCCCACGCGACTTACTACGCGACTTGCCACCACGAGATTTAGACCGACCCTTCTGCGAGTCAAGGCCTCGGCCATTACCACGGTCATACCTGTCATTCCTGCTTCTAACTGTCAAAGCATGACTACCACGAGAGGCATCCAAGTTTTTGCGATTCACCTCTTCCTGAAGAAGAGCACTCTCAACATCTGCCAATTTTAGTGTAGCACTAGAGGCACAAAGAGCAGTACGGAAAACATCCCATGACTCATTCAGAGTCCCAAGCAAGAAAAGAGGAGTTACTTCCTCTCCAAAGGTGATATCCTGCGAAGTCAGGTTCTTCAGTATAGCATGGAACTGGCTCAAGTGAGCAGACATAGTCGCATTATCCTTCATGCGCAGATCCATAAGTTGCTTCAACCAGTACATTTGACTCGCCGGACTTTTCTTATCATAAAGATTCTTGATCTTATTCCATAGATCCCATGCACTCTATGCTTCCTCAAATACATTATAATGTACCTGTTCAGTGAGAGACAATACAATCGTGGACTTGCATAGCTCATCAAGTTCAAGCCAGTCATCATTGTCCATAGTTTCAGGCTGCTCCCCACTCAACCGAAGTGGCTTAATCTGAGATTTCTGCACCAAAACCTGCCATATTTGACTCTTCCAGTAAGAGTAGTTGGTACCATCCAACTTTGTAATGTTAAAGATGGCACTATCATGCGAAGATGATGCCATTATGCAGGCTGGAAATGCCCAAACAGTCCAAAAAACTGCTTGTTGTTTTACTGCAGAAACTGCCCAAAAATGACCAAAACGGGGTCCAAAGGGTGGGCAAAGTGTGCCAAAAGTTGCTGCCCACTTAGTACTAGGTGCGGTACACCAAATCAGGATATTTCAACATGAAAAGTACACCTTAGTCCACCAATAACTGCTTGCTGTAATAAATTGCTGGTATGCAGTCTAGAGAGCAAACTGTCCCAAAATAGGATCCAATGTCAAGCAAACAATGCTAGGTCCAAAGCCGGCATGAAATGGACATAAGCAAGGCCAATGACAGTGAAAAGAACATGAGGTCAACACCAAAGCATGTCAGAATAACATCTGCCAGTGAAAGGCACACCCCCAGACACTCTAGGCAAAGTGTTCCTGTAACTGTCAAAACCTGACACAAATAGGTGTCTGCTCAAAGAGAAAGATCCAAATATGAGACTCAGCTCATAAGCATCCCAGGAACCAAGAGTACATCAATGCATATCCTTAAAGATCGGAGTATGATCCCAAAGTCTCAATGCGTATGTAGCTACTCAAGACATAAACTGCTCCAAATACATGTAAGTGCTCCAATAGCATGCAACTGTCAAAGGTCAAGCAAGCATGTAAAATGCTCTCACTGGCACAAAAGGCATACAAAGCGAGCTCAGAAGCTCAAACAACCCAAGAGAAAGCACCAGTGATAAGTGACCTTGTCAATGCATCAAGCGCATCCAAGAGAGCATGACATACATGAAGCACCGGTCGTATTAACCATGAAGCAATACATAAGCCCAAATAAGCTCTCGATCAACTCAATGACATCCAAATAGCAACCAAGATCAGTGATCAAGTAAGCCGGGAATGCTCAAATACATCCAAATCCAAGCTCCAAATGTCGGTATGGCATACACGAACCAAATAGCATATGTCACGAACCAAAGCATGTAATGCAAAAGCCTAACTGTCAAGCAGAGACATGAGGCATAGGCGGTCCATGAGCATGCCAAGTCGGTCCAAATGCCAGTGAAGACGGAGCTAATGCGAAGCTCAAAAGCATCCCATAATCTCATACATATGCTCCAAGCCGTCCCCAAATGTCAGAGACATCATGCCAAAGCTCAAAGCATACATCCGGTATCGGTAGGTAAGTGCCAAAGCATGTAAAGTACCTTCAGCCCACTGTTATTCCAGCATGTATTTACTATTCTAAATAGTAGATTTCAGCCCCAAATTCAAGCCAAAATCATGGTCAAACCAAATGCATACATCCCCAATACATCCGGGTAGGAAGTAGACCGCATACGGGCATCAAATAAGGTAACCGGAGTAGAGTATAAGCATCAAATGCCAATGCCAAGTGTGGCTGCCCTGTTTCCAGCACTGTATAACAGTAAATAACAGTCCCAAATCAGCCAATATTTCAAGCCAAAATCATGGCATAATCATGTGCATACATTCCCAAGGCATAGGCATCATGTAGACCGCATACGGGCATCAAATAGCACAACCGGAATGGAGTATAAGCAACAAATGCTAATGCCAATGGTGCTGCCCTGTTTTCAGCCTGTTATGACAGTTTATGACAATCCCAAATCTGAAGAAATCAGCCCAGAATGATCAAGACCAATGCCCAAAGCTTGAACGACATCAAACATGAAGTCTATAGCCCTCTTGATCAAGGTAGAGAGCAAGAAGCAATGGCCAAGTGTGGAGCTGAAGTAGACGAGTGCTAACAACCTGGAAAAAAATGGTGCAATCTGCTCTTTGGTGCTAAACTTGCTGCTGCTTCACATGGGCTGAAAAGGGGGTAATGGGGGGCTCAAGAAGGGCCTATCGAAGGCCTATGACAAGCCTCTTTGAGCCTTGATAGGTGTAAGGCACAATATGAGGGGAATAAGCTTCAAGGGTTTGAAGCCATCGCTGCCCTTGCTGTTTGCAACCTATAGACTGAAATAAAACCGTGAAAGAATGATCAAATACCTCAGTATCAATGCCTTGAAGGTGCCTCAATAGGCTGGGAAGGTGCTCGGGAAGCCGGGGAGTGACGGGAGCTCGAGGAGATCGGATATGGCTGCCGGGATGGAGACCCAATGCGTGAAGCGAGTCGATGCGAAGGTCGGGAAGCACCGAGTCGAGCTCGAGCAAGAGAATGCCAAGCTCTGATACCAGTTGAAAGGTGAGAAGGATCGAAGCTTGCACGCGAGCTATGGCGGGAGAGCAAGAGCAAGAAAGAGAGAGACAAGAAATGGGAACTCCAACAGTCACAATGTGTGACCGGGCCTTCCTTTATTCAAACTGTCACTAAAAGAATAAAGAATAAAGTGATGTGACGGGCGCCCGCCACCTGCAGTGTGCAGTGGCGGGTACTGTCAGTGTAGTAATACACGGGGTGGCATGGCGGAGGCGCCTTTACCCCCAACAATACCAACCGAGACCACCCATCCATAGGACGGACCCATGACCACATCCAACGCACTTTCCTTAGGTTGTTTTAGTTATTTAATTACCTAACACATTTAGTTGGACATCTATTAATCAGCTTCCTTAATTATCGCGTTAGACACTAGTTCCTTCATGTAATCATAGTACATGACATAGAAAAGCAATGTTAAACAAGTTACTTTTTTTTTACAAGTTACCATATTTATCTTTGAAATACATAAAGTCCAACCCGGAGGCTTATCCATATTCCGCTCGAAGGCTATCCAGCAATCCACAAGGATCACTAATCCAAGATTCCGCCCGTAGACTAGTATGTGGGCCTCGAGATCCAATCCCGAGGCACCTTAGCCTCTCGTGCAGGGCCCGGAAGGCGAGGGATCTATGGCCAAAGCCCCCCTGGCACCCAAGCGTCCTCCTGCTCCAAGTAGTTCTTAATAGAGAGACCTCTCACAGTGGGCCCGGTCCACCATCCCGGTGCGGTTAACAACCCCCTTGGTTAGGGTCATGCAGGCAGTCGGGTGTAGTTGAAACTGCCTCTCCCTTCAGGCCCTCAACTTGAAGCGTTAGATATCCATTTATCCTTTAATTCTTTAATCAAACAAAGCAAAATAGTGTTGTTAAATCTGTAGCAAGCACAAACATTTCCATTGGTCGTTTATTGTTGGCCAACTGCTAAGGAGTGAATCCTTCCTTCCGAATGCATCTAGAACTCGATCCGGGATCAATTGCGACTTGGCAAGATCCCCAATATCCTAGGTTAGGGTGTACCCTATTAACCCAACTTGATCAATACCTTAAGTTCATATGTTATTCCAATTTATTGGCTTGTCCTTTGCTTCCAAGCAATTATCTTTACCCTAGAAAGATACTATATTAGGACGATTATTCATTGTTGAGATGGCAAGCTCAACACATGTGGACATGGATGATGGACCGCCTGGTTAGATGGGTCCACACGTCTACACTTAGCACGTCGGTGGTCATTATGACTCTCACATGGCCACTGACTCATTACTTATTATATTCAGGTTGTTACACCTATTTACAGCTGGCATAGTTATAGCGCCATTCGACTAGTGTAGTCGGTTATGCATTGTTTGACTTAGTAGGCCACTTTCCTTTTATGTTGTATCTTATCTATACTTTGTGTACATTGTAAAGTGTGTGGAAGAAGAAGAAGAAATCAGCAAGAAAACGTTTTGGCCTCCATCTCTCTTCTTGTCTCTTGAGTGAGCTTCTCCTTGTGCATTCTGTGTGTGTTCGGCGCAGCATCTTGAGCAATCCCCTCCACCACGCGATTCTTGACATGGTATCAGAGCCGCGCCATTGAGAGAGGC
The DNA here is from genome assembly GCF_053477565.2 of Lygodium microphyllum. Classification (NCBI taxonomy): domain Eukaryota; kingdom Viridiplantae; phylum Streptophyta; class Polypodiopsida; order Schizaeales; family Lygodiaceae; genus Lygodium; species Lygodium microphyllum. The sequence goes on from NC_141143.1 coordinate 10,582,315, forward strand.
TGATTTCGAAGGTTGAAGTGAAGGAGAAGAAGCAAGGTTCGAGCAAGCAAGCTACGGGTAAGAATCTCTCCCATTCTTCCACTCCTTCTCTTGGATAGTGCCTGTGGAGGCACCGGAAGCAGGGCAGAGCAAAAATCTCAGATTGCAGTGAGATTTGGTGTGCGCGAAGAGCGCTGTATATTCTGCAGAGATTTTGGGCATTTGAGGCCGTTTCAGGGCCCGTTTTAGAGCCGCAAGGTTGCGGACAGCAGTTTCGGGGTACACTGTGACTTCGACTGTATTGACCGAACGTGGGTGCGCAGGTTACAGATTTCAGATCTGTAAGTTCAAAGGTGTTTACCAGTGAGTAAACACAAGGTTTATCTGCAAACTGGTTGCAGATTGCATGTATTGTTGAGCAGACAGTGGAAAAGGCTGTCTGGTGAATTGCTGTGTACTACAGGTCGAGGGTTGCAGAAGATTTGCTTGCTGTTTGGTATTATTATTGTGATAATGGCAGAGAATAGTGGAAGCCCCATCATTGAGAAGCTCGACAAGAACAACTACCCTTCATGGAAGTTCCGTGTCACGAACTTTCTTATTGGAAAAGGCCTCTACGAGTTCGTTTCAGGTGAAGAAAAGGAGCCGGAGGTGAGTGATCCTCCAACTGCAGAAGAGACAAAGGCACGAAAGGAATGGAATGCAAAAGACAAGAAGGTCATGTATTGGTTGTCTGCAGTAATTGACAATAACATGCTGGGACACATTAGAAATGCAGAGAATGCATATGCAGCTTGGACCATACTTGAAAGTATGTTTTCTGTAAATACAAAGGCACGAAAGATTCAACTCAAGCAAGAGTTGAATACATTAAAGAAAGGGAAGATGTCTATCAATGAGTATGCACTGAAGGTAAGAAGCATTGCAGATGCATTAGCAGCGATTGATGCAATGCCCGATGATGATGATTTGGTGTCGTCTACCTTGGGTGGACTTAACAATGAAAAGGCTTGGAAGTCTTTTGTAACTTCCGTATATGTCAGAAAGCCATTTCCAGATTTCGATGAATTGGTCTCTCTTATGATCACTGAAGAGATCAACATGCAGAGTGAGACATCTGAAAGAAGTGGTGAACAGGTCCAAGCTTTCTACTCCAGTTCTGGAAGGGGACGTGGCAGGTTCTCTTCAAGAGGCCGTGGTGTAGGACGTGGTAGTGATAACCAGCAAAACAGATTGAATCAGCAATTTGGCGATATGCAGGTTTCAGGAGGTCGTGGTAACTTTAGAAGCAGGGGGAGCTTTAGAGGAAGAGGTGGATGGCAGAACAGAGGTTCTAACAACTCTGGTATTGTGTGCCACTACTGTGGCAAAACAGGTCATATTGCAGCCCAATGTTATGCTAAGAGAGATGATATCCGCAGTGGTAAGTTGCAGCAAGGAAACTATGCATCGTCTTCACGACAGAATGAAGACAAAAATGAACGTTTGTTCGTTATGCAGCATATGCTGAATGCTGTTACAGGAAAGGGAACACATGAAGATGTTTGGTATGTTGATTCAGGTGCATCCAATCATATGACCAGCCATGCAGAATGGTTTGGAGAGATGCAGGATTTGCAGAATGCAGGTTATGTGCAGACGGGTGATGACTCATGCCACCCAATTTCACACATTGGAAAAGTTCCCTTGTCCTTGCATGATGGTAAGACAAAGAGTCTTTCAGATGTATTACATGTGCCATCTATTACAAAGAATTTGGTGTCAGTCGGCCAAATGGTAGAGCAAGGGCTGCAAGTCAGATTTAATGCAAAGGGCTGCTTTGTAGAAGACTTCAATGACAAGTGCAGGTTGGTAGCAAAGGGAAGTAGAGTTGGACGTATGTTCACTCTAGATGCTGGAATTCCTACTATGAATGCGGCTATGTATGCCAAAGGAAAAGGTGTTGTTGCAGACATTGAAATTTGGCACAAACGCATTGGACATGCAAATGTACAAAGGCTGAAATTAATGCAGTCCAAAGGGTTGGTTACAGGTTTGCCTACATTTAAAGTTGCAGAATTTCAGAAGGTATGTGAAGCATGTCAGTTTGGTAAGCAGGCAAGACAACCCTTTTCACATGACAGAGATGTAAGCAGAAATATCCTTGATGTTGTGCATACAGACATTTGGGGGCCTACACAAAATGTATCTCTTGGAGGCAGTTCATACTTTGTCACATTCATTGATGATTGCTCTAGAAAGCTGTGGGTATATTTTATGAAGGAAAAGAGTGAAGCTTTTGAGCACTTTAGAACTTTCAAGGCTGCAGTTGAAAGAGAAACAGGCTTGAAAGTAAAGTGCCTGAGGTCAGATGGAGGGGGAGAGTACCTCTCAAATGAGTTCAGTGATTTTCTGAGGTCTCATGGGATAAAGAGACAGTTCACATGCAGGTATACCCCACAGCAAAATGGGGTTGCAGAAAGGAAAAACAGGCATATTGCAGAAGTTGCACGCGCCTTGATGGCTGAAAAGAATATGCCTAAGCATTTTTGGTCTGAGGCTGTTCATACTGCTGTTTATATTATGAACAGAACTCCCACAGCTGCAGTTCATGGTATGACCCCCGAAGAATGTTTTACAGGTAAGAAGCCTGATGTTTCACACTTGAAAGTATTTGGCTGCATTGCGTATGTTCATGTGCCAGATGAGTTGCGGAAGAAACTGGATCCAAAGGCTGAAAAGTGTATCTTTATTGGATACTCTTTAGAGCAGAAAGGGTATCGTTGTTACAACCCTGTCACATGTAAGTTCAGAGTGAGCAGGGATGTCATCTTTGATGAAATGAGCAGTTGGTATGCATCTAGTGGTGATGCATTGGATGTTGATGATGATCATGATACTCATGTGCAGGCTGAAAAGCAAGAATCACAGACTCTTAGTGGACCAGAGACATCATCTGGTAGTCCTTGGTCTGGGAGACTAAGGAGTACCTCTACATCTTCGGGTGCATCTAGTAGCACTACAGGTAAAGACAAAGGAAAGAATAAGGTGTCAGAAGGCATTGATGCAGTTCTTGATGGAGACTCCAGTGGCTCAGAGAGCTTGGATGATGAGCTTGGCATTCCTTCAGTGAGGACTCCAGGTGTGCAGAGAGCACATGTTAATGCAAAGACTCCATTGAGTGATCCAGTGGTACGCAGGTCTAGCAGGGTGAGATACCCTGTTAAAAGATTTGGTTTTGGGGGTTATGCAGCTCACCATTATGCTTATATGGTGAAACTAGTTGAGGATGTTGAGCCCACATGTTTTGAGGAGGCTGTTGGTCATGCTCATTGGTATGCAGCAATGGATGAGGAGATGGCTGCACTAGAGGCCAATAAGACTTGGGATCTAGTATCATTGCCAAAGGGAAAGAAAGCTATTGGATGTAAGTGGGTTTATAAGATTAAGCACAATGCAGATGGTTCTATTAGCAGGTACAAAGCTAGGCTGGTTGCAAAAGGCTATGCCCAGACATATGGCATAGATTATGATGAAACCTTCAGTCCAGTTGCTAGGATGGCAACTGTCAGATGTGTGATTGCTTTGGCAGCAGCCAAAGGTTGGAGGTTGCAGCAAATGGATGTAAAGAATGCCTTCTTGCATGGTGATTTGCAGGAAGAAGTGTACATGGATCAGCCAGCAGGTTATGAAGATTTAGAGCATCCCACGTATGTGTGCAGGTTGAAGAAGGCACTCTATGGGCTCAAGCAAGCACCTAGAGCATGGTCTGACAAGATCAGAGAGTATCTTGTCAATATTGGCTTTTATGTTTCTGATGCTGATCACTCACTTTATGTGAGAAAGGGAGATACAGGTTTGGTCATCATAGTCATCTATGTGGATGACTTGATTATTACAGGTGATAGTGATAGTGGGATTGCTGAAGTCAAGGGCTGTTTGAAGATAAAGTTTGAGATGAAGGATTTAGGTGAGCTAAGGTACTTCCTTGGCATTGAGGTGATCAGATGTGATGATGGTATATGGCTGTCCCAAAGACAGTATGGCTTGGATATGTTGTCCAAGTATGGTATGACTGCATGCAAACCACTTTCAGTCCCGTTGGAGCAGAATGTAAAGCTGAGTGCTGATGTTGGGGATGAGATAGAAGACCCTACTATGTTCAGGAGGATAGTGGGGAGTTTGATCTACATGACCATTACAAGGCCAGACTTGAGCTACGCTGTTGGTCTTGTGAGTCAGTTTATGCAAGTACCTAGAAAGCCACATTTGGATGCAGTGAGACGCATATTGAGATATGTGAAGTCCACATTACATTATGGGCTTTTCTATGAGGCAGGTACAGATGTACAGGTGTTTGGATACACAGATGCAGATTGGGCTGGTAGTATGTCTGATAGAAGATCTACCAGCGGATACATGTTCTCTCTTGGTAGTGCAGCAGTTGCATGGAGCAGCAAAAAGCAATCTACAGTTGCTTTGTCGAGTACAGAGGCTGAGTATAGAGGTGTTGCTGTTGCAGCATGTGAGGTAGTATGGCTGCAAAAGTTACTGGCTGATTTGGATGTGCAGGTGGAAGGTCCAGTTGTCATTTATTGTGACAACATGAGCAGTATACAGTTGGCTAGGAACCCTGTGTTCCATGCCAGGACAAAACATATTGAGGTACACTACCACTTTGTGAGAGAGAAGGTACTAGCAGGTGAGATTGACTTGGTGTATGTCAGCACACAGGATCAGATAGCTGATATCTTCACGAAGGCATTGGGTACAGAGAAGCTTCAAAAGTTTCGAAGCTTACTTGGAGTTGCAGAGATGCAGTTGAGCTTGAGGGGGAGTGTTGAGATGGCAAGCTCAACACATGTGGACATGGATGATGGACCGCCTGGTTAGATGGGTCCACACGTCTACACTTAGCACGTCGGTGGTCATTATGACTCTCACATGGCCACTGACTCATTACTTATTATATTCAGGTTGTTACACCTATTTACAGCTGGCATAGTTATAGCGCCATTCGACTAGTGTAGTCGGTTATGCATTGTTTGACTTAGTAGGCCACTTTCCTTTTATGTTGTATCTTATCTATACTTTGTGTACATTGTAAAGTGTGTGGAAGAAGAAGAAGAAATCAGCAAGAAAACGTTTTGGCCTCCATCTCTCTTCTTGTCTCTTGAGTGAGCTTCTCCTTGTGCATTCTGTGTGTGTTCGGCGCAGCATCTTGAGCAATCCCCTCCACCACGCGATTCTTGACATTCATCCTCTTGCAAGATCACTTGCGTAAGAATCTACCAATCTCACTTCGAGGAATTGGCCCTTCCCTTGTGATCAAATCACAAGATCATGCGATTCTACAACTTGTTGCACAAGTATCGCATCAATTATGGGACTATTTACCCACCATCGAATGGAGTCACGAAATAATCTGTTCCTGATTCCATTAGGCCGACTTTTCAATCCTAGGGTTTAAAGTTTCATCTTTCTAGCGAGCGGTTCTTAGGAAAACCCTAGATCACTTCTCGCAAGTAGGTCCTAATGTCCCTACATTACGTGAGTGTGGGCAAGTCTTTAGGGTATCGGGGTTTTAGCTTTGGTAAAATGAGCGACTAGGTAATGTCTCCAATGTGCCAACCCTAGTATGTTCATTGGGATACATTGCATTGAATTAACCCTTTTCCAAACGAGTACTCTGCGGGTTTAGGTGTTTAGGTTTATGCCAATTTAACCTATCTATTTTTGAAGATAATTACACTATCATTTCCATAACCACATGACTTATTATCTATGTGTAAGTTGATTTTCAAACCCTAACTCTTCGGTTTAAGATCAAGCATAGGTTAGGTTATAGCCTAATTCTAATTTAATCATTCTATAACATGCAAACAAGATTCATGCTAACACATGTAACCTTTTACTAATGATTATGCAGTTGAAAAACCATATTTATAATAATTAACTAGAGTTATGCAACTTAAGAATCCATGGAGAGGCACGTCCATTCAAGCAGATGCTGAAATTTGGATAGAATCCATGGAGGATTACTTCGAAGCTGCCGGTACTGGTACTGCACCTGCCAATCAAGCTATGCTCACCAAGCTAAAGCTCACCGGCGAAGCCAGGCTTTGATGGAAGCAATGGTGCAGGGATCAAGGGATTGCAGAAGGATCCGTTACCTGGGAGAAGCTAAAGAAAGTCGTGCAGGGAAGATACTTACCACCTGCATATCGCACACAGAAAATGTATGAGTTCTACAAGCTAAAACAGCTGGGACTTACTCTTGACGCATACTATTCTAAATTCGTCTCACTTTTAAAGTATGCGCCACAAATGGACATAACACAACAAGTGTCAAAATTTTGTGTTGGTTTAAATCCACCAGTAAATACCCGTCTCGAATCTATGCATCCATCAGATCCTCAGGACGCTCTCATTCGAGCTGCACCTATAATTCAGGAGGTGCAGGGTAGACCAAGGGGTAACAAAACTTGGTCTTATAATGACCTAAAGAGAGGGGCATTCAGGCCTCGAATGAAGAGAGTTCAAGGTCATAATCAGGGACAAAGAAAGAAAGAAAAGACTAACAATGTCAACAACTTTGTTCCTACTCAAAGCAATGGCCGAAACCTCCGTTGTTTCCACTGCAACGAGCCCGGTCACTTCAAGAGGCAATGTACCAAACTTGGAGGAGGACATCACCAAGCACCTTTCCAAGGAATGGGCCGTGGTCAAGGAGCCGCTACGCGAGGCACAGGAAGAATCGCCTGCATTGCCAATAGGAAAATGTGCGAAGAAGAAGAAGATCTGACTACGGAAGTAGAGTTTGAAAGGGCGACAGTCCATGCCGCTCTTCACAAGAAAGGCCCAAATCGCCAGTTCTCCGTGATTCAGATGCCGTTCGAGTATCATGGTAAAAGTTTCAAGACCTTGATTGATTGTGGCAGTACACATTCCTTTATCTCACCTGCTTGTGCAAAAAGATTAGGAATAGCCACAGTAGAAGCACCTACCTTGCTTGTGGAATTGGCAAATGGTCATGAGGTTACTTGTACTAGGCAAACTACTAAGGTGGAATTTTTTCTGGGAGGAAAGAAGACTTCGGTCAAATTCAAAGTCATGAATTTAGGTATCCATGAGTGTCTACTTGGAATGGATTGGCTTAAGCCTAATGACACCCACATTCATTGTGGAAAGGGTCAAATTTCCTTTTGAAACTTTGAGGGGGAATTGGACACAATCAAGGAGAAGCAGGGAAGCCAAAAATTCAATTGGCCAAAGCATCTCGGATCATAAAAGGAGCCAGAAAATGATTACTTGCCTACTTGATTAAGCTCAAAAAGTTAGATCAGAAGCAAGAGTCTAGTGAAGAACCTTCTTGGCTAACGGAATACGCGGATGTATTTCCTGAAGAGTTGACAGAACTCCCGCCTCAAAGAGAAGTGGATCATGAGATCAAGCTAGTACCAGGAGCTGCGCCAACTGCAAAGAGACCTTATATAATGTCCATCCCGGAAGTAATTGAGCTGAAGGAACAACTCAAGAAACTGCTAGATCAAGGCTACATCCGTCCTAGCAGTTCACCATGGGGGGCTCTGGTACTATTCCAGAAAAATAAACATGGAATACTTTGATTATGTATTGATTACCGAGGGTTGAATCAATCAACTATCAAAAACAAGTACCCTGTTCCTAGAATAGATGAGCTTCTTGATCGTCTTCAGGGGGTGAAGATCTTCTCCAAGATTGATCTCAGGTTTGGTTACTATCAGATAAGGATCAAGGAAGAAGATATCCCAAAGACGGCCTTCAATACAAGATATGGACACTTTGAGTTCTTAGTTATGTCCTTCGGGCTTATGAATGCCCCTGCCACCTTCAACAAGTTAATGCAGGATATTTTTAGGCCATATCTTGATGACTTCATGCTTGTCTTCTTCGACGACACTTTAGTCTATTCTAAACAGGAAGAAGATCATGAACCCCAACTTGGGATTGTCCTTGAGACAATGAGGTCACATAAGCTATATGCTAAGATGAAGAAATGTGCATTCTTCAAGTGTCAGATTGAATATCTGGGATTCATAGTATCAACGGAAGGAATCTCAGTGGACCCAGCCAAGGTCAGAGATGTGCTAGAATGGCCAATACCACCATCTGTCAAAGAAATACGTAGCTTTCTTGGATTGACAGGATGGTGTAGGGTCTTCATCCAAAACTTTGCTTTGATTGTAGCACCTCTGACAGAGTTACAGAAGAAGCAAACATCCATTGCATGGTCAACTCCTGAACAAACTAGCTTCAACAGATTGAAGCAAAGTTTGGAATCAGCACCTATCCTGAAACTTCCAGACCTCAATAAGGAGTTTGAGGTAATAACTGATGCTAGCACACTTGCCTTAGGTTGTGTGCTCATGCAGGAAGGTCATCCTGTAGCATACTCTTCAAGGAAATTGAAGAGTCATGAGAAGATTTATGCTACCCATGATCTAGAATTGTTAGCTGTCATCCATGCTCTAAAGCTTTGGAGACACTACCTGTTGGGTAATAAGTTTACCCTAGTGACTGATCATAAGAGTCTCAAGTGGATCTTTACTCAGAACGAGCTCAACATGAGGCAATGTCGGTGGATTGAAGTGCTGGAAGAGTTCAACTTTGAAATCAAGTACCGACCAGTGAAAGAGAATGTAGTTGCTGATGCACTCAGTCGCAAGGCATTCCTTAATTCCCTAATCTTGCAGAATCCATCAACAGCTATATCTCTAGCTACAAAAGTATCTATGCCAAACAATCCAATACTTGAGTTAGCTAGAGAGGAAGCATGCCATGATCCAGCCTATCAAAAGATGCTAAGGGAAATCTCTATCAAGGATCAGAACCAAAAGATGCAAGCTAAGTATCATGAATTCTCTATCAATAGTGGACTCGTCTACTATAGAACGAGGCTGTATATACCGACAAGTCAGTCACTTAAGTAAAAGATATTGTGGGAAGCTCATGATTCCCCTTTCTCAGGACATCTTGGCTATGCCAAGACTCTCAATGCAGTTAGGAAGAGCTACCATTGGGAGAGGCTTAAAGGTGATGTTCTCAAATATGTCACTGAGTGTTTGTCTTGTCAATGTATCAAAGCCAAACATGTCAAGATGCCGGGGAAGCTGCAACTGCTTGACATTGCCCAAATGAAATGGGAATTCATCAGTATGGATTTTGTTGTTGGCCTACCCCAAGTCCAGGGAGGATACAACTCCATCATGGTTGTGGTTGACATGCTGACTAAGGTTGCACACCTTATTCCAGTAAAGACAAACTATAAAGCCTCGCACATTGCAAGATTGTTCATCAAGGAGATATTCAAGCTACATGGACTACCAAGGAGAATCGTTAGTGATCGTGATTCTCTCTTCACATCACACTTTTGGAGAGCCATCTTTGAAGCCATTGGAACTCAACTCTATTTTAGCATAGCTTACCATCCCCAAACGGATGGCCAAATAGAGCGAGTAAATCAAGTCATCGAGGATATGCTTAGGGCATACTGCTGTCGTGAGCCGAAAAGGTGGATTCAATACTTGCCTTTGGTTGAATTTACCTACAATGCTTCTTACCAACAAAGCATTCAAATGACCCCTTTCCAAGCATTGTATGGTCATGACTGCCAAAGTCCCCTAAACTTCTTAGATCCAACCTTGAGGGTTGAAGCTTCAAGGCAGATGTTGGAAGAGATGGATGACCAAATAAAGTCAATAATACAGGACATCCAAGCTGCCAAGGATAGAAATAAGGCATACGTGGATTTGAAGCGTCAAGATAGAGTCTTCAAAGAAGGAGACATGGTATTCATTCGCGTATGCCCTAAGAAGAGTTCCCTATCCTTAGGTGATTGCAAGAAGCTATGTCCAAGGTATTGTGGACCATACAAGATCCTCAAGTGGCTAGGACCTAATGCTTATAAATTGCAACTCCCTGAGAACCTAAAGGTTCATAATGTATTCCATATCAGCCTATTGAAAAAGTATGTACCTAATCCTAACCATGTACTTAATGACCAACAAGTTGTAATGCCTAGTCAAGGAATCCTTGAACTAAGGCCTGTCAGGATCTTAGATGTTAGGGAGAGACAGCTGAGATCCAGAACCTTAAGAGAATGCCTCGTACAGTGGAAAGATTATCCCGAAGAGGATGCCACTTGGATAGATGAAAGCACTCTCAACCATCAATATCCCCATTTTATCTTGAGATGAGGACATCTCGATTTCTCCAAGGGGGAGGGAATGTAACAACTCTTTAATAAAATACCCATTACGCATATGAATTCCCTCTTGGGAAGGGGGTCATGGGAATAATAATAATATTTGATTGGATAATTACTAGGATAATGGAAAAAAAAATCCCTTCCTCCTCTAGCCGACTGTCATGCTGGAGGAGAAGAGAATAGAAATACCCACCTAGCTGCTTTGCTGGATGCGAGGGGATGAAGGATTACATGCTTGTTGCTGCGTAGGGGAGGGAGGAACCTCTCCCTCTCCCTATAAAGCTAGTGGCTATGGTAGCCTTGGAGGAAAAAGGAAGGAGCCGAGACTCTATGTGCATCATGAGGAAGAGAGAGATTGAGGACGTCGACGTGCTGCCACTGCCATGAGAGGGAGAGGAGGAGTGGAGAGGAGGCGTTGCAGATTGTTGCCGGGAGGCCACTGTCATCCGTTTGCCACCCCAGCTGCCTAATCTTCGCCGCCATCTCTCGACGGCTGCCAACCCCCACGTGCCTTTGTGAGGCTTCTAGAAAGCCCTTGGAAGCTTCCAAGGGGGCTTCCTAAGCCCCCTTTGCACACCTTTGCCTATTTTCCCCCTCAAAAATTTCCCCTTAGGGCTGTATAAGCCCCCTTTTCCCCCCCGAAAAGGTTTTTCCTTAAAGGGTCTTCATATGACCCTTAAGCCCCCTTCCCCCCCCCCCCCCCCCCAAGTTTCCTCCCAAGGGCTCCATAAGCCCCCTTTCTCCCCCCTGATATTCGACTTGAAGGGGCCTTCATGTGACCCTTAAGTTTTTTTTCCTTCCCCATATGAAAAGTCCTTCTTAAAGCCCCTTCATACCCTTTGCCCCCCAACACGAAAATCCACTCTTAAGGATCTTCTACACCCATTTTTCCCCCTTTCGAGGTTCTTTTGGAAACCCTAGCTACGACCGTTTAAAACCCTCCCAAAGTTTAAGAACCCTCTTTTTCATGAAATCCCTACTTCAAGGAGGAAGCCTTCTAAAATCGCTTCTGACGGACGGTGCAAGTTATCACAAAGGGAGCTACGGTGGAATTTCAAAAAGGAGCTCGCAAAGCCGCATCCAAGACAGAAAGGCTACATTGGCGATGGATCCTAAGAAAGCCCAAGGTGCAGGCAGGAGGATCGTCCCCTAGCATCCACATGGACATCTTGCCACAAGTCCAGGTTTTCCTTCCTAATTTCTATTTGGTGTTGTTATAATCGTGCGACGATAATTGTTGGAAATAGGATGCATTTTCCTTCTTAAATTCTTTAGAAAATTGATATGCATTTAGTCCATATTTACAAAAACGGAATTAAGATAGTGCACTCCGTTTAGGCATGGAAGTATAAAATTGCATGTCACATTATTAGGCCATATCTTCTTCCCAATAAGTCATCATGGGAAGTGCTAATAACCCATAGGGAATTGCAAGGCATGAAATGATTCTTACGTTGCATAACTCTAGTCAATTATCGTTTTTCAACTGCATAATTACTAGTAAAAGGTAGCTTGTTTAGTGTGAATCTTGTTCACAAGTTTGATTAGTTAGAATTAGGTTATAACCTAACCTATGCTTGATCTTAAATCGATAAGTTAGGGTTGAAAATCAATTTATGCATAGACAATGAGTCATGTGTTTATGGAAATGATAGTGTAATTATCTTCTTGAATTAGACAAATTGGCATAAACCTAAACACCTAAACCCGTAGAGTACTTGTTATAGAAAGAGTTAATTCAATTCCAAAGAACTCACTAGGATTTAATATGTGACCTAGTCATCTGCATTGCTAAAACGAAAACTCCTATATCCTAAATACTTGCCCACATTCACTGAATGTAGGGACATCAATACATGACCTAGTCACACGTATTGCTAAAAACGAAAACTCCTATACCCTAAATACTTGCCCACATTCACTGAATGTAGGGACAGCAAAACATACTTGAGAAGTGATCTAGGGTTTGTCCCTAAGAATCTTATGCTAAAATGATGGAACCTGGAACCCTAGGGTTGACAACGTTAGCCTAATGTAATCAGGAACAGATTGTTTCGTGACTCCATTTGATGGGTAGAATAGTCTCATAGTTCGATGCGACACTTGTCCAACAAGTACAGAGTCATATGATCTTGTGATTGGATCACAAGGAAATGGCCAATTCTTGGAATGAGGTTGGCAGTTTCTTACGCAAGTTATCTTGCAAGAGGATGAATAATCATCCTAATATATCTTTCTAGGGTAAAGATAATTGCTTGGAGCAAAGGACAAACCAATAAATTGGAATAACATATGAACTTAAGGTATTGACCAAGTCGGGTTAATAGGGTATGGCCCTAACCCAGGATATAGGGGATCTTGCCAAGTCGCAAGTCATCCCAGATCGAGTGCTAGATGCATTCGAAAAGAAGAATTCACTCCTTAGTAGTTGGCCAACAATAAAACGACCAATGGAATTGTTTGTGCTTATTACAGATTTAAGAGCACTGTTTTGCTTGTTTGATCAATGAATTAAAGGATAAATGGATATCTAATACTTCAGGTTGAAGGCCTGATGAAGGGAGAGGCAGCTTGAGTTACCCTTGACTGCCTGTTTAACCCTAACCAAGGGGGTTGTTAACCGCACTGGGAGGGTGGACTGAACCCACCACGAGAGGTCTCTCCGTTAAGCGCTACTTGGAGCAGGAGGACGCTTGGGTGCCAGGGGGCTCTAGCCATAAATCCCTTGCCTTCCGGGCCCTGCGCAAGAGGCTAACATGACTCGGGATTGGATCTTGAGGCCCGCATACTAGTCTACGAGTAGAATCTTGGATTAGTGATCCGTGTGAATTGCTGGATAGCCTTCGGGCGGATTTTGGATAAGCCTACGAGCTGGACTTTATGTATTTCAAAGATAAATATGATAAGCTATTAAAAAGGAACTTGTTTGATGTTTCTTTTCTATGTCAAGTGCTATGGTTACGTGAAAGAACCAGTGCCTAATGGACTAATTAAGGAAGCTGATTGATACATGTCCAATTAAATGTATTAGGTAATTAAATAACTAAAATAACCCAAGGAAAGTGAGGTGGTCCATCCTACGGATGGGTGGTCCCGGTTGGCCGGGAACTTTTCTCAAATCACGATGGACAGCCACAAGATCGTCAAAGAACACGAACAACAAAAGCGTTGACCTAGAGTTATAATTGATCCCGATTTACGTTGTTTTATGGGAATGGAATGGGACTATGCCTTATGGAAGAGAGGTTGAGTTTGCATCCCTCTCGTTTCCCATTCTCCTTGAACCAAGTGCAGCGTGAATCTGCTTCGGACCAGGTGTTTTTGCCTAAGGTAGTTCACTTGGGTTCGACATTAGTTGCCGTTAGGAATTGACCAATAGGAAAATCCTAATTCAGGTCGGTCCTAAGTGGGAACCGCCAGAATACTTTCGCTACGTGGCAGACGTTGAGAGTCGTAGATCGCAAACCCCGTAACATTCCATGGGAGTGCCGGGCAGGGCCTTCTAGATATACTTTCCGATGGACTGCTACGAGTGTCTTGAAGATAACAGGTGGACACGTTACAAATAACCAAAGAAGAAGAAACGAGAAGCATGAAGAAAGAAGGAAGAAGGGATTGGAGGAGGAGGGAAATAAGAATAAGGTGGAATGCATGGTATTTGAGGTCTTCAAGTTGCGATGTAGCTAAGAAGGAAGAGAAGGACTCATTGGCTTCATGAGCTCCATAGATCTAATGCTAGCCATAAAACAACTTCCACCCTACTTCTTCATCTATGTGTCCCTCTCTCCCTGATCCTCCACATGGTAGCCATGTTTGCTTTCTTCCCTTATCCCGTCATATCTCCCCAATCCTTAACCTAAAAATTTCAATAAAATATTAATATGAATATTAAACACCATTTTTCTTTTGTTTGATCTTACTCCTTTCATCATTTTCCCCTTCAATCGTGGCACTTTCTTCCACCCCTTAGCCCTTTTACCTTATTTATAGTACCTCAATATTACCACCCTACTTTTCTACATGTGGTTCTTTCCTCCACCCATGATCACCATCAGCCTCTCATCCTACCATACATTGTTGCCATCACTTACATCTTCTTTCTTCTTTTTCTTTTCTTCCCAAGCAACAACCATCAAGAAAAATGATTAGATAAACTAAAAGGGAAAATTTTTAAGAATCTAAAAGGATCAAAGCTTACTAACCCTCCTAATCCATTGTCAACATTTAAAAGTGAAAACTCTTTACCAAAGCAAAATACTCTCTCAAAGCTAAGCTTTGTGCTTTCAAGAGTTTTCACTTTACGTTCATGGATGACAACACTATTAAATACTCCGTGAGAATATACATAAAGATGAACTCCCACATCAAAATATACATGAAGCTACATATACAATTAAACCCTATTTTCTCAAGTTCCCTCTAGAGCTATATGATGAAGGGAGTCATCCTTATTTCCTCTATTGGGATGGAAAAGTTGTGCTTGTGATTCCTTGTTGAAGACAAAACCCTATCCTTTGAAGACTAATAAATATTTTCAGTGTGGGAGTATTTGAGGCAGGAGTTCCCTTACTCTAGTGGTCATGGATTTGGAGTCATATACCCTACCATGGCTAGGCCTCATCCTTGTGATTGAAGTTCTATTACTAACAATTTTGGAAGTTGTTTATGTTAGACAATGGTTCTTCTTTGACAAGGTTCGCGAGGACGCTTCACATTTCAGTGTGGGAGGAATGATGACATCCAAAGAAGCATTAAAAAAAGGCACAAAAATGTCCATGTATATATCACAATTTCATCTTTTGTAAAAAAGATAACAAGTACATTGTTACAAAATCACTAAAATACACACCTGTATGAGGGGGCCACATCCACATCCACATCCATCATAAACAAATGGTATACACAAAAGTGTTACATGCATGCATTTGTGAAGGGTAGGAATACTCAAAATTAAAGGCCAAAGGCCTTATAATATCAAATGTATCAAAGTCAAAGAAATAATAAAAATATGAAGGGGTGTGCTTTTTGGGGAAGAGGTGGGGTGGAGTGCATGAGTGGTTATGTGCCTCTTTCCTTTCCCTCTCTTGTCCAATTGCAAATTCCCTTTTTGGTGGTGCAAAATGTTGTTCTCTCTTCTCTCTCTTCTGTCTTTTGTGCAGCAATTCTTCTTTTTCCCTTTTATTCTTGTATAATGGTTGAAGCTATGGATGAAGATGATGAAGATAACGAGTTGGTTCATTATTAAGTGGAAGATTTATGGTTTCTTTTCAGTTTTGAGATTAATGGCTCAGCCATGTGCATAGATTCTGCATGCTTCTACCTTGGTTTCATGTTCATTTACTACCGTGGGAGGGTTGCTATCAGACAAAGTTGTTGACGTTATTAGTCCTTTCTTTCTTTCTTTGTCCCTAATTCCGACCTTGAACTATCTTCATTTGAGGCTCGAATGCTCCTCTTTTTGGGTCATTATAAGACCAAGTTTTGTTACCCCTTGGTCTAGCTTGCACCTCCTGAATTATAGGCATAGCTCGAATGAGAGCGTCCTGAAGATCTGATGGACACATAGATTTGAGACGGGTATTCACTGGTGGGTTTAAACCAGTACAAAATTTGGACACCTGCTGTGTCATGTCCATCTGCGGTGCATACTTAAGAAGTGAGACAAATTTAGAATAGTATGCGTCAAGAGTGAGTCCCAGCTGTTTTAGCTCGTAGAACTCATTCATTTTCTGCGTGCGATATGGAAGTGGTAAGTATCTTCCGTGTAGGGATTTCTTCAGCTTCTCCCAGGTAACGGATCATTCCGCGATCCTTGATCTCTGCACCATTGCTTCCACCAAAGTTTGGCTTCGCCGGTGAGCTTCAGCTTGGTGAGCATAGCCTGATTGGCAGGTGTAGTACCGACTCCTTTGAAGTAATCCTCCATGGATTCAATCCAAATTTCAGTATCTGCTTGGACGGACCTGCCTCTCCTATCAAATTCAGGTGGCTTAATCTGGTTGAGAAGAAACTTTTTCTCCTGGATTACAACAGTACTTGATGTAGGAGGCGAACTAGGATTCTGTACCACGGGTTGTGCCTAAAAAAAGATTTCTTAACGTTATTACTCGTTAAATGCTGTGATTTATATCTTGTCTCCATTTCAGCTATATCAACCAAGTAATCTAACCACTTAGCTTTTTATCAATTCTCATGCACAATCAAACATTGATAAAAAGATGTCTCATTTATATTTATATGGGCATAGCCCTTTTGGAATACATAATATCTTGGGATGATAAGCAACCTGTTTACATTTAGTTTGGGGAGAATAATGTTGTACTACTTTTATCTATAGCAATTGTATAATAGTATGGTTTTGGGTCATAGATCTTCAAGAATCAGTAAGTCATTGGAAGATCAGGGTATCCTTTCCTTTGGAACCCATTCTTCTCATGGCACCCCAATACTTTAATCTTGTCGGTGGGGATTACACAGGTTACTTCCTCATATACATATGAGTTCAGCTCAACCCTCCGACCTCGAATATGTAAAGTTGAGTTTACGTGAGCCTCCACAAAAATGAACAGCTTCACGATTTTCAGGTCTTCCAACCACTTGATCCTCTTTAGGTTGGTTTGTAGGTATGCAAACCGGTGGGTAGCTATATAGTAGATTCCTGAGGCACCCGTCCATCTTTGTTCCATATACAAAGGCAATGGATTATAGATTCGCTCTAGGATGTTCATCATCTCAACCCTTTGTTGATAATTCGAGGAATGCATTGCAGTCATAAACATGACGTGGAACACTAAGAACCTGTTCCATGCTTCGTAATTCTACAAGATAGCATTGAAAGTAAGGAAATGTTTGGACAACAATATTTGCTTTACTTTATCTTATTAATATTTCATAAAAACAAATCCTTCCTTAATTCGCTCTGATACCAACTGTAATGTGTCCAACTGTTATCTTCATGGCACGTCTTGGTAGTCCATCGGAAAGGATGTCTAGAAAGATCCGCTTGGCACTCCCATGGAATGTTATGGGGTTTGCAATCTAGGACTTTCCACGTCTGCCATGTAGAGGAAGTATTCCGGCCGTTCCCACTTAGGACCGACCTGAATTAGGGTTTTCCTTATTGGTCATTTCCTAACGGCAACTAGCGTCAAACCCAAGCGAACTAGTTTACACAGAAACGCCAGGTCCGAAGCGGATTCACGTTGCACTTGGCTCAAGGAGAGTGGGAAACGAGAGGGATGCGAAGCTCAACCTCTCTGCCATAAGGCATATCCCATTCCATTCCCCTAAAACATCGTAAATCCGGATTAGTTATAATTCTAGGTGAACACTTTTGTTGTTCCTGTTCTTTGACAATCTTCTGGCTATCTGTCAGGATTTGAGAAAAGTTCCCGGCCAACCGGGACCACCCATCCGTAGGATGAACCCATGGCCACATCCACCGCACTTTCCTCAGGTTGTTTTAGTTATTTAATTACCTAAAAAACTTAGTTGGACATGTATTAATCAGCCTCCTTAATTAGCATGTTAGACACTAGTTCCTTCATGTAATCATAGTACATGACATAGAAAATAAAATTTCAAACACATTCTTTTTTTTTTACAGGTTACCATATTTATCTTTGAAATACATAAAGTCCAATCTGTAGGCTTATCCATAATCCGCTCGAAGGCTATCGAGCAATCCACGGGGATCACTAATCCAAGATTCCACCTGTAGACTAGTATGTGGGCCTCGAGATCCAATCCCGAGTCATGTTATCCTCTTGTGCAGGGCCCGGAAGGAAAGGGATTTACGGCCAGAGCCCCCCTGGCACTCAAGCGTCCTCCTGCTCCAAGTAGCGCTTAACGGAGAGACCTCTTGCAGTAGGTTCAGTCCACCTTCCCGGCGTAGTTAACAACCCCCTTGGTTAGGGTCAGGTAGGCAATCGGGGGTAACTGAAGCTGCCTCTCCCTTCAGGCCCTCAACCTGAAGCATTAGATATCCATTTATCCTTTAATTCTTTGATCAAACAAAGTAAAACAATGCTATTAAATGTATAACAAGCACAAAAATTTCCATTGGTCGTTTATTGTTGGCCAACTACTAAGGAGTGAATCCTTCCTTCCGAATGCATCCAGCACTCGATCTGGGATCAATTGCGACTTGGCAAGATCCCCAATATCCTAGGTTAGGGCGTACCCTATTAACCCAACTTGATCAATACCTTAAGTTCATATGTTATTCCAATTTATTGGCTTGTCCTTTGCTTCCAAGCAATTATCTTTACCCTAGAAAGATACTATATTAGGACGATTATTCATCCTCTTGCAAGATAACTTGCGTAAGAATCTACCAATCTCACTTCGAGGAATTGGCCCTTCCCTTGTGATCAAATCACAAGATCATGCGATTCTACAACTTGTTGCACAAGTATCGCATCAATTATGGGACTATTTACCCACCATCGAATGGAGTCACGAAATAATATGTTCTTGATTCCATTAGGCCGACTTGTCAGTCCTAGGGTTTAAAGTTTCATCTTTCTAGCGAGAGGTTCTTAGGAAAACCCTAGATCACTTCTCATAAGTAGGTCCTAATGTCCCTACATTACGTGAGTGTGGGCAAGTCTTTAGGGTATCGGGGTTTTAGCTTTGGTAAAACGAGCGACTAGGTAATGTCTCCAATGTGCCAACCCTAGTATGTTCATTGGGATACGTTGCATTGAATTAACCCTTTTCCAAACGAGTACTCCGCGGGTTTAGGTGTTTAGGTTTATGCCAATTTTACCTATCTATTTTTGAATATAATTAGACTATCATTTCCATAACCACATGACTTATTATCTATGTGTAAGTTGATTTTCAAACCCTAACTCTTCGGTTGAAGATCAAGCATAGGTTAGGTTATAGCCTAATTCCAATTTAATCATTCTATAACATGCAAACAAGATTCATGCTAACACATGCAACCTTTACTAATAATTATGTAGTTGAAAAATGATATTTATACCAATTGACTAGAGTTATGCAACTTAAGAATCATTTCATGCCTTGCAATTTTCTATGGATTATTAGCACTTCCCATAATGACTCATTGCGAAGAAGATATGTCCTAATAATGCGACATGCAATTTATACTCCCATGCCTAAACGGAGTGCACTATCTTAATTCCATTTTTTAAATATGGATATTAATCTAAGTTCAATTCATTGAAATGCACAAAAGATACTTGCTAGTAATGCATATCAATTTTCTGCTCACTTTATTTTGTTCGTTTTATTGAAAATACTAATGGCGGAACTCTTCCGTCGTGAGCTAATTCTTTCAAAATTAACCAAAGTATTTAAGAAAAAAAATGTATCCTATCTCCAAAAATCATCCACGCATGATTGAATTAGAACAATGCAAAATAAAAATTAGGAAGGAAAACCTAGACTTGTGGTGAAATGTCCACGTGGATGCTAGGAGACGATCCTCCTACGGTTGCGCCTTGGACTTTTTTAGGAGCCATTTAGAATTCAGCTTTCTTGCCTTGGGTGCAGAGTTACGATCTTGTCTGTCTCGGTAAGGGTATTAGGTGGAATTTGCACGGAATCGGGTGGGAAAAATCCCAGAGGGCAGGGGGTATAAGAACGATGATAGGGGATTTGGGAAACAGCCACAAGAAAGGATTTAAGGGCTTTGGATTGTGGGGGGGGGAGGGGGGGTGGGGGAAACCCATGAGAAGGGTTTTAAAACTCGAGGAGGGGGATTTATCAAACCTCTTTGGAAGGCCTTTTGAAGGCCCACAGGAAAAGGGGGGGAAAGGGTGTAGAAGACCCTTTAGGATATAGGGAATCCTTTTGTGGGGGAAAGGGGACTTAAAGAGCCCTTAGGAGGGAATTTTTGTATGGGGGGGGAAATAGGGGCTTTAAGGAGTCCATATAAGGGCCCTTCAAGGCAAATGTTGGGGGGAAGAGGGGGCTTAAAGAGGAGTCTTTTCTTTTTGTGTGTGTGTGGGGGGGGGGGGGGGGGAACAAAGGGTATGAAAGGGGGCTTATAGAGCACCCCCCTTAGAAGCTTCTAAAGCTTCTAAAGAAGCATGTGGGGTTTGACTATGAGTTAGTGGCGGCGACAGTGGCGTCTTCACGGCACTGCCTCCCCTTCTTCTCCACGGCAGCGAGACAGATTCTCCTCCTTCACGACAACAATTAGCGCCTCCACTCCTCCTCTCCCTCTCAGCAAGGGCATCGAGCAAAAACTCCGCGGCATGTGCAACTGCTCCTCGGCAGCACCAACGTCTCGGCATGCACCAGAGTGTCGACTCTCTCTCTCCATGGTCGTCTCTAGCTTCCCACCTTATGGCAACATCAACGGTACTCAGGATGCACAGGTGGGCAAGGCAATCACATCATCCTTATCGACTCGGCGGATGAGCATGCGGCGACCCCCCACCTATCCTCCCACCATCCTAAACTTAAATAGGTGAGGGGAGGGGGATCCTCTCTCCCTTGTGTGGCATTTTGCATGCTCCCATACCCTTATCAAGCTCCAACAAGGAGCTTGCTTATGCAGGCTATTCCCCTCTTCCTCCAGCACAACAGTTGGCTGGAGGAGAGGGGGATAATTAATTAAAAATTTTTCCACTATCTAATTCAAAAATTATCCTTATGACTTATTAAGGAAATTCACGCATGAAAGATCAGAATGTTACACAACGTCGATGAATTGAAGTGCTGGAGGAGTATGATTCTGAAATCAAATACCGGCGTGGAAAGGAGAATGTAGTTGCCGATGCACTCAGTCGCAAGGCATTTTGAAATCTTTGATTTTGCAAGATCCATCAACAGCCAGGTCTCTTGCCACAAAGGTATCCATGCCAAACAACCCAATTCTTGACCTAGTTAGAGAAGAGGCATGCCATGACCCAACCTATCAAAAACTACTAAGGGAGATCCCCATCAAGGATCAAGACCCAAAGCTACAATCAAAGTATCAAGAATTCTCTATCAATAGTGGACTTATCTACTATAGAACGAGATTATGTATACCGGCAAGCCAATCACTCAAGCAGAAGATACTTTGGAAAGCTCATGACTCCCCTTTCCCAGGACATCCTGGCTATGCCAAAACCCTCAATGCAGTCAAAAAGAGCTATTATTGGGAGAAACTCAAAGGTGACATTCTCAAATATGTCACTGAATTTTTGTCTTGTCAATGCATTAAGGCTGAACATGTCAAAATGCCAGGGAAATTGCAACCACTTGACATTCCTCAAATGAAATGGGAATTCATTAGTATGGACTTTGTTGTTGGCCTCAGGGAGGATACAACTCCATTATGGTCGTGGTGGATATGCTCACCAAGGTTGCACATCTTATCCCTGTTAAGACAAACTATAAAGCCTCAAACATTGCAAGGTTATTCATCAAGGAGATATTAAAATTGCATGGGTTACCCAGAAGAATCATTAGTGATCGTGACTCTCTCTTCACATCATACTTCCGGAGGGCTATCTTTGAGGCCATTGGGACTCAACTCTATTTCAGTACATCTTGCCATCCCCAAATCGATGGTCAAACGGAGCGAGTCAACCAAGTCATTGAGGATATGCTAAGGGCACATTGTTGTCACAAACCCAAAAAGTGGATTCAATATTTGCCTACAATGCTTCTTACCAACAAAGCATTCATATGACCCCTTTTCAAGCATTGTATGGGCATGACTGTCGTAGTCCTTTAAACTTTTCGGATCCAACCTTGAGGGTCGAAGCCTCAAAAAAGATGCTGGAAGACATGGATAACCAAATCAAGTCAATAAGAAAAGACATCCAAGCCGCCAAGGACAGACAGAAGGCTTGCGTAGACTTAAAACGTCAAGATAGATCTTTCATTGAAGGTGATATGGTCTTCATTCGCGTACATCCAAAGAAGAGTTCCCTGTCCTTGGGGGAATGTAAAAAGCTGAGTCCAAGGTATTGTGGACCCTACAAGATTCTCAAGTGCCTAGGGCCTAATGCTTACCAACTGCAACTCCCTGAGAATCTAGAAGTTCATAATGTATTCCATATCAGCCTACTGAAAAAGTATGTCCCTAACCCTAGTCACGTGCTTGATGATCAACAAGTTGTAATGCCTAGCCAAGGAGTCCTTGAGCTATGGCCTCACAGGATCTTAGATGTTAGGGAGAGGCATTTGAGATCTAGAACCTTGAGAGAATACCTCATCCAATGGAAAGTTTATCCCAAAGAGGATGCCACTTGGATGGATGAGAGTACTCTCAACCAACAATACCCCCAGTTCTTCTCGAGATGAGGACATCCCGATTCCTCTAAGGGGGAGAGAATGTAATATTTCCACACGAAATATTAATGATTTTAGACCCCGCATACCACGCACAAAAACCAGTTCAAAATAATCTCTTGAATCAATAAATGTTGGTGGCTAAGTGTTCCCTCCGCACGCATTAATAAACTCCAGCACTGTGTCGTGTATGGAAGACCGTGGCTTGAAACCACAAGCCCACACGGGAACACCTTCACGGAAAAAGGAAAATTGATAATGGTTAAAATTGTGGAATTTTTTTAAATTATTAACCCCCTCCCCTCAGCCGATGCATGGTGGGGAGAGGGAGTGTGGGAAGAGCATGAGTTGAGTGGTGGAGAGCATGGGGGAGGGAAGAGGCATGTGTGTGGCTATCTCCCCCCCCCCCCCCCCTTTATCCTATATGACCCCCCTTGAAGCTTGAGGGGAGGGAGGAAGAGGAGGACAATGTGCTACCAGGATGCCGCCGCCATCCACCATTCACGCCACCTGCTTCCTCTGTGCCGCCAGGCCTCCTCGCCTCCACCTGCCATCACCATTATCACCATAATCATCATTATTATCATCTTCACCTCCATCATCGTCGCCTTCATCCTCCCAATCATCTCCACTCCCCACGTCATCCTCTGGTATTTCAAAAGCTTAGAAGCTTCTAAATAGAAGCTTCTAAATAAGGCTTCCATAAGCCTGGTTCCTCAGTGTTT
Organism: Lygodium microphyllum; assembly: GCF_053477565.2. Taxonomy (NCBI): domain Eukaryota; kingdom Viridiplantae; phylum Streptophyta; class Polypodiopsida; order Schizaeales; family Lygodiaceae; genus Lygodium; species Lygodium microphyllum. The sequence goes on from NC_141143.1 coordinate 10,605,511, forward strand.
CCCCGGTTTCCCTTAAAACCAAGTCTCCAAGGCCCGTGTCCTGCGCAGGAGAGGGAGATCATGGATTGGGAGACTTTGAAACACGCAAGTAAGCCAAGAGGAAGTTGTTGAATCGAGATTTTATTCATCAATGGCTCCCAAGAAAATGGCGAGAGGAGCACATGCGGGAGCTTCCAACCTGAGTTTACGTGTGGACAATGCTACGAGTCCTCATGCCCAGGTTCCAATTGTATTCTCGCATGCAAGGGATGCATTAAGCATGATGGTTTTTAGGAAAATTTAAATGCATTTATTTATTCATTTATGAAGTTAGTGCATGACGTGCATTTGAAATTTCTTGCACTTCCAAGTTGCAATCCTGAACGCATATTGCATAGGTTAAAAAGATGGATTTGTCCAAATGCATCCTTGATTCAAGAAGAACGATGCATAATGCACTAGGTAATAATTTCCTAGTCATGACTTGTGCACGAGATAATCTTAGATGCCCATTGAATGTTGTCCGAAATAGTCGCAATGCATGGAAAGGAATTTATGAACTTGTAAATACCATGCGATGATAGTTCATTTTGAGATGGGTTAAGAACTAAAGGAAGGATTAATTTAACAATGGACTCATGGTATTCGATCATGCATGGAGTCCTTTTGCCAAATTTTGAATGCATCTTCATCAAAGATATTAAAGCCTTCACTTCGTTGCATCAACGTAGGTTTTTATACAAGTTAGCACTAAATTATCAATCATTATAGTTTAGGCAAGGAAAAGTAATGATCATCGTAGATCTTGTAGTTGCATAGAAGGAAAAAGTCTACGAATTGCATATTTGCATGGAGTGTATATCTTGCAATTATTTACATCTTTTAGGAAAAGTGTTGTCGCAAGTCAATTAGATCAATTAGGTAAATCGCTTGTAATGGTGTAACTCAAATGATGATCACCTCAATGCGCTAGGAAGAGCTAAGCCGTGATAAAATTCTGCCTAGTGTTGCACTTGGGACACCGACTTAATATTTTCGACCTCAAAGGTCCTACCCAGATTCACGAAATGTTAGGGCTAGTTAAAAGCCCATGCAACAATGATCTAGGGTTCTTACCCTAAGGATCAATTGGCCAAATACTAGACTTCCATATGAATTTAGAAACCCTAGGTCCAAAACAACTATCGGCCTGGTAGGGTAAAGGTTTGGATTGGGTCAAGAGGACTCATAAACCCTACATCTTGACCAAAGTATTCTTGACCCTAGAATACCGTGTGACGGGAGAAATAATCCCACAAGTTAGGTGCATGAGTCCTCCAAAACTTACAACACCACATTCCAATAGCAAGTAATGAATCCAAAGTTGGCATTTGTAAGAAAAACAGGTTTGAGGTTTCCAAATTAGAAACTTTACTGAAAATCCACTCGTCTTCTTAAACTCCCTTGTCGATACCATTTGTATCTTTAGCATAAGAAAACAACTTGGGAAGCTCGGAAAAATCATATTCATTGCAGATCTAAAACCCATTCTCCTTCTAATTTGTTTATACCAAATATGAGATTCAATCCCAAACAGCGCTTGTCTCTTCTGTAAAATTGAACATGAACCAACTGAAAGCAAAATGTTCAAGCAAAGCAAAGCACAACGTCTACGTCTAAGTATGTACAAAGTAACAAATCACACGCACAACTTTTGGGTGGTTTTCACACCTCGAATGCGCAGCAATACGACATCCACCCCCTCTAATCCTGCGCATCCTCCGGATGGGCCAACTACCCATGATCGTTATCATCAAGATCCACAAATAGTTCAATCTCTTCGTTATGCATTTCCAGTAGATCAACAAGATTATCTATCATATCATCTGTCTCTTCCATTGAAGTTTCTTCTCGTTGCTCTTCTCTTGCAAATTCTTCCAATGCATAATCCTCATCATCTCTTTTCTTGAAAATCTTGATTCTTTTTCCAGCAATATGCACTCTAAGCACTGTCCCATCCAATTCTGTCAGCTCATGTAATATTCCCACCCGTGAATATTGGCGTCCCGCACACGACGTAAACCTTGTGCAAAGGTTATCTCTTGCATTGAAATTATTGGCAGTGTAATGTGTGACCCGCACGCGAGAAATGGGGTCCTCCGCATTGGTAAATTAAAACCGAGGTTCAAAAATCGAAACTCCCGCAAAAACACCCTCTTGGGAGGGGCAATATGAATAATTCAAGGCAAAATTTTTTAATTTTTCCCCTTTTTCTCCAGCCGATGCATGGCTGGAGAAGGGGGAGTGTGGGGAGGATGGGGATATGACAGTCGTGGCCTGCATGGGAGGGGGGGAACCCATGCAAGGGGGCCACGTGGTGGAGGCCTTCTCCCCCCCCATGCCTATATAAACACCCCCTAGCTAGAGGGGGGAGGCTAGAGGGAGGGCCGTGCTGGAGAAAGGTCGCGGTGCTGAAGAGGTCGCCGTGCAGAGAGAGGCCGTCGTGCAGGAAGTCGCCGTGCTGCCGCTGCAGTCCGCCAGTCCGCCATAGCCGCCGCCACGGCCCGCCAGACTGACACGGTCCCCCGGCCGCCTGGATCACGACCCCCCCCCCCCCCCCCCCCCCCCCGACGTTGCTGCAGAAGCTTAGAAGCTTCTTAGAAGCTTCTTAAGAAGCTTCTAAGGGGGCTTTCTTAAGCCCCCTTCCCACTAGGTCCCATAAGTCCATTCATACCCCCGGGACTTTGAAGAGAAGAGGAATAAGCTATAAAGCCCTCCCGCAAGATCCTTCGTAAGAGGCTTCCCGCAATTACAATTCAAAGGCCACAAGCCATCCGTGAACCCATTCCTAGCCACTCGGGTTTTTCCTAAAGAATTCATCCGCAAGCACCATTTATCCAAAGTCCCGCGAAGGAATCTCCTACGTACGAGGGAAAAAGGCAAAGGTCTGGAGGCTGCATACCAAGGCAAGTCAATTCATATACCGCAAAGGCAACCCAGAAGCCGAAACCACGCCTACGATGGCCCCTAAAAAGTCACAAGGTGCGCCTGCGGGAGGTTCATCTCCAAGCATACAAGTGGATATCTCCCCGAGCCCACAAGTCCAGGTTTTTTCGAGTTTATTCTCACATAAAGAGATGTTTAGGCACGCTTAATTCCATAAGGGAGAATGCATTTTACGCTTAATTTTAATGCATGTGGCAGCGTTAAAAATACATTTGATAAATTATCTCTTTAACATTAGACAAGGTTGATGCATGTCATGAAATTGAAACGGTTGCATTTCCAGAGTTGTCCGCCTTAGAAGACTAGCTGCATGTTGCTATTTTGGAACATTATCAAAGTAATGAGTCTAAACATATATTACTTAGGCAAAGAAATGAAGTTGATAAGTGCATTTGGTTACTAGACATGGTAGGAATAAGCGTGTGCCGCATTTTAGGCAACATTTTCCTTGTAATGATTCATGAGGAAAAGTTAACACCCATAAGATATTATCCGAAAAGAAATAGAAGAGTACGAAAATGATCTTATGGACTTGCAAGTAGCATGCAACATGGAATAAGTTAACACTAGCTTTAGTTTGGTATGAACTTCATTAACTACATTGTAGCTAGGGGAAAGTTGCGTGTTGCATAGTCATCATGCAGAAATTTCATTCATCAAGAGCCGTATTTAGGAAAGGTTGCATGGTTTATCAAAGCATGGGATGCTAAAGTGTAGACAACAAGGTTGTAAGCATGATTATTTGATGTAAGTCCTAGTAGGTCCTAGGAAAGTTAGTATCCAGATTATCATGCATTTTTACTATACCAAGGAAAGATAGAGTTATTGTGAACCATGTGATGCGTAGGAGCAATGAATCACATGTTTACATGTATTGTGTTAGTTGCAACGTCACTTAGCCTTGCAGGTTGATCGTAAGGAGTTTTGCCATTCCTTGGAATAAGGTTGGCAAGTTCTTGCGCAAGTTTAACTTGCAAGGGGAAAGGGTAGTCATCCTCTTACTCTATCCTCATTAGGGAAAATTTGTCAAGTTAAGGGAAGCTAGGTATTTGCTTGGACACAAATGATTAGTCAATAAACTAAAGCGACATGGTCGCCGGAATCTACCATAAACAAAACCTAAAGTATTGACAGGGTATGACCCTAACCCAAGGACGATAGGAATCTTGCCAAGTTGCAATTGATTCTGGAATCGAATGCGGGTTGCATTTCGGAGAGAAGAAATCACTCCTTAACAGTTTGCCAACTAAACGACCATTGGAATTGATTGTGCTTGTAACAGTAGAAAGCACTGTTTGCATTGTTTGTTCAAGGAATTAAAGGATGAAAGATATATAAATGCTTCAGGTTGAAGGCCTGAAGGGAGAGGCAGCTTCAGTTACCCCCGACTGCCTGCCTGACCCTAACCAAGGGGGTTGTTGACCGCGCCGGGAACATGGACCGAACCCGCCGTGAGAGGTCTCTCCGTTGAGTTCTACTTGGAGCAGGAGGACGCTTGGGTGCCAGAGGGGGCTCTGGCCGTAAATCCCTCGCCTTCCGGGCCCTGCACAAGAGGCTAACGTGACTCGGGATTGGATCTCGAGGCCCGCATACTAGTCTACGGGCAGAAGCTTGGAATAGTGATCCCTGGTGGATTACTGGATAGCCTTCGGGCGGATTATGAACAAGCCTACGGGCGGAACTCCTTGTATTTCAAAGATAAAAGGATAAAATGATAATAAAGAAGTTGTTTGACATTGTTTTCTTTATGTCCTGTGATAAGATTACGTGAAGGAACCAGTGCTTAACAGGGCTAATTAAAGAAGCTGTTTGTTATATGTCAAATTAATGTGGTAGGTAATTACATAACTAAAACAAACCGAGGAAAGTGCGGAGGATGGACCATGGGTCCATCCTATGGATGGGTGGTCCCGGTTAGCCGGGAACTTTTCTCAAAATCTTCGACGAACAGAAGGATGATCATCGAAACGAATAACGAGAACGACGACTTAGAATTACCTATTACCCGATTCACGCTGTTTTAGGGGAACGGAAGGGGACTATGCCTCATGGCAGAGAGGTCGAGCCTTGCATCCCTCTCGTTTCCCATTCTCCTTGAACCAAGTGCAGCGTGAATCCGCTTCGGACTTGGCGTTTCTATGTAAAGTAGTTCGCTCGGGTCTGACGCTAGTTGCTGCTAGCTAATGACCAAACTAGAAAACCTTAATTCCGGTCGATCCTAAGTGGGAAATGGCCAGGACACTTCCGCTACGTGGCAGACGCGAAAAAACCTAGATTACAAAACCCGTAACATTCCATGGGAGTGCCGGGCGGAGTTCTCTAGACAGCCTTTCCGATGGACTGCCAAGACGTGTCCTAGAGGATTCTAGTGGACACGTTACAGCTCATATGTTGCATTATCAAAGGCATGTCTGACTATGTACGGCCCAAACCATCTTTTCACCATCTTCCGAAGTGCAGTATGCTGATTTTCAAGGCTGCTATCAAAGACCAATACCCAATCTCCCTCTTCTATTGCTTTTGGCCGCAAGCGATGCCTGCTGTCAAACCTGTCCTTATTTCTTAGTCTAGCAACCTTCAACCTGTCAATAGCTAGCTGAATATCCTCTGGGCTCCTCTCCAACTGTCGAATCCGAAGAGCTAAGAGCTCCTCTCTCATCAAATCCTCCTGCCAAGGTAAAACTGACCAAGTCAAAGCACAAGTCTCAATCGGCATAATAGGTTTCTGACCATACATCAACTCTGCAGGCATATATCCTGTGGTAACACTATGAGTTGTACGATCAGCCCATAAAGCAAATGGTAGAAGTCTTGGCCATTCTCCAATCGGTCCTCTGCATGCTTTGGCTAATGCTTTTACTATTGGCGGATGCCCTCTTTCACTCTTCCCATTTCCCTTTGGATTGTATGCTGTTGTTAGAGCCAACTTGATTCCTAGCTGAGAGAAAAACTCCCTAGCTTCATCTGCATCCAATTCACCACGATCCGCAGTGATCTTACCCACACAACCATACCTGCAGAAAATTTCCTCCAATAAGAACTTACACACTGCACTAGTGGTGTTCGTTCTCAAAGATCTGCCCTCAACATGATTGGTAAGATCCTCTCTAGCCAAAACAATGTATCTCATCTGCCATAGACCCATAGGCATGGTAACCAAATCAACTACCCACTTATAATGAATGCATAGCGGATAGGTCGGATGAAGCTCATCTCGATGACGCACTACTGAATACATCTACCAGTCTCTGCAAGTCTCAAAAAAGTGAGAAACATCTCTGTACATGCCTTTCCACCAATATTTCTCCTTGATTTTCTCATAAGTAGCCCATACTCCTCTATGACCAGCCCAAGGACTCTCATGAAACTCCCTCATCACCTGTAACTGTGACTCTCTATCGCAGACAACCCGCAAAGGTAATCCACCTCTTTTCTTCGGATGCTTCCAAAGAAATCCATCCTTGAGAAAATAACCATAGGCTTTCCTTCTGATCTTCTTGAACTCTTCATCCATCCATTCATCTCTTTTGCTTAGTGTACTAAGGTACCTGCCAATCTGCAACCAATCTCCAACATAGAGTTCATCTATGAAAGCCACAATATCATTGACGTGACAAACATGATCAACCATAGTGGCTGAAATTTCTGCATCATCCTCTTCTGCAACTAGAGTCTCCTTATCATCATATCTGGCTCTAGACAACATATCTGCCACTGGATTATCCTTCCCTGCTATGTGTTTAAATTCCGGATTTAATGACTTGATGTATGCAATCCATCTCAACATGGCTATATCCGGAGTAGAGCAACTTGTAATCATACCAATCAATGGCAAGCAATCTGTCTCTACCACAACTGAAGCTCCAATAAAGTACTCCTTGTCACATTTGAGAGCCGTGACAATCCCCAATAACTCCCTCTTGATTTGCGGATATCTCCTCTATCTCTCGTTTAGGACTTTCGCCCCAAACCGAATAGCATACCTATTTCCATCTGCATCATCTTGACCCACAGTCCAACCTATGCCAATTGGACTAGTGTCAATTGTCAATACAATAGGCCTTTCACAATTATAATCCGCTTTCCTGAGAGTAGGAGCATTCTGCAATAACTTCTTCAATTTTCGCATGGCTCTAGTGTGACTCTCATCCCAATAAAATTTCTGCCCCTTTCGAAGCAGCTGATACAAACAATCTGCTATGTGTGCAAAATGAGGTATCCAAATCATATAAAACACACAAGCACCAATGAATCTCCGTACCTCTGAAGTAGTAGAGCAATACTCTGCAATCTTGCCTATAGCATTCACCTTATCAGGTGAGGGTTTTCTGCCATAATATCCACACATATGCCCAACAATGACAATCTCATTCACTCCAAAAATAGATTTTTGGCCTGAAAGTGTCAAGTTTACTTCTTCTAACCTGGCCAAAATCTTCTCACATGCTGAAATATGATCAGCCACAAAGTATCTGCATCCCTGCTCATTTAGGCTCTCATTCTTCTCTTCTTCTGCACACCCCTTAATGGGCACATCATCCAAGAAAGGCATAGTAAGCTGAGGTATGTAATCACGAAGGACCTTATGCATGGCATTCATCATATGCGCAACAGAATTAGTGGCACCTTGAGGCAAGGTACACATCTTGACAAGCCCAATAGGAGTTCTCATGGTGGTTATGTCCCTGCTTTCCAAAGCCAGCTGAAACTGATCATATCTTGAATACAAATCACCCAAAGAATAGATGGCACATCCAGCAAATGCGTCTGCAAAATCATCCACAACTGGACCTATACCAACATTCCTGATAGTAACTCTGTTCACTGGCTGCATGTCCTGAATAAATCGGAGAGTACCATTCTTCTTTGGAACTGTAAACCACCTGTTTGAGTATGGTGCAGATGAAGGCTCAAGGATTCCCATCCTGATTTTCTCATTCAATAAATCAATCACCTTTGGCAAGTGTGCTTTAGGTACTGGAATAGGTCGGAGATTCCATGGAATATGAGGAATAGTAAAAATGACCATAGGAGTAACAATATCAGGATTCACACATCCAATCTCATGTGGGAAAAAAGCAAATCCCCTTCCATGACGCTCAAGCATCTCCTGAAAGCATTGCTTCTCTATGGGTAGCAAGAAATCACCATTTCCAATTTTCAATTCAGCAAGAGTCTCTGCTAAAAACTTATGACCAATATGCTCTGAATTCCTCAAAATTTGCTGTTTAGCAGCCCTCTCTATTTGCTTATCACTGTCAGGTGGAAGCGGTACAGCAACCGGCTTCACCTTCTTATCCACAGTTTTGTATTTCGTGTCAACCCTGGCTTCATTATGCTCTTCTGCATTACATAAATCTTGCTGTAAATCAGCAATTCTGCACTCCAATGGCTGAATATTCTCAGCCCTCTGCTCTATGGACTGCATAGGAACAGCCCCAAACTCTGAATGCTGAAATATTTCAGCAGTAAACTCTATTGGCTAAAAGTTTTCAACCCTCTGTGTCTCTGAAAGCTGATCATAACCAGCTAGAAACTCTGTTTGCTGAATTTCTTCAGCACTCAACACTCTTTGCTGAGTTACCTCAGCCTCTGACTCAATCTGTGACACAAAATCTGCAATTTCATGAAACATGTCCAGGGACTGCACTAATACATTACTATGACAATTCTGCATATCAGTTTTCAGCATATCTCCCATCTTTGTCATCGTATTTGCACAAATCACACTGTCATACATCCCATCTATGTGCTCATCATCCTCCAAAATTCCTGCATTTTTCAAAATTTTCTCCTTCCTCCATATATACTGCCTAGCAGCTCTAGGCAATCTAGAAGTCTTCTGATAACTCATTGAACTGTTTGCTGAAATCCCAACAAAACCGGAGGAGAAAACACTACTGCCAGGAGGCGAGAACTCCAATCTCCTCTGCTTTGTACCACCGTCGTCTCGCGAAACGGCGGTACCTAATGAAAACCCGAATCCCTCACAATGGGCAAAGGTGCATCTCTGAGAGTATCTCTGTTTCTAACATGGTTCACACATACAGTCATAAAATGAACTGCTCTCATACCATCTTTACTGCGAATCCATGCATAAGCAGATCCATCATCCATGACCTTTGTTTCCATGCGTATCTCTGTGATGAATGGCTGACCAAGAATTATGGGATATGAGCATGAATCCTGCACAAAGAAATGAAAATCCTCCTCTACATCACCAATAGAAACCCTGACACTAGGACAGGCAGCATACAAATCACCTCCAGTGTTATTGGCGGCTCTCATACGCCACCCATGCTCTACATCCATAGGCCATCTGTTACTCTCATAAACTCCATGAACTATGAGATGAATCTCTGAACCATGATCAACCAATGCAACATAAGGCACCGTTTTTCTCCAATCTTTACCATCGTCTCTGTAGTTGCCCTAGCCCAATGGCTCCGCGAAAAGTGACTACGTAGTATCATGACAGGCTCATCAATTTCAGCATAATGCATAGGCTGAACCCTCTTCTCTACCTGCGGAAAAACAGAAGCATTATCAACCATAACCTCATCCTCATCCCCAATCAAAACTCCCTGTGTATCAGTGGTAGACAATGCATGTCTTTTCCTCTTCAAGACCTCCTGAAACTGATCCTGAAACTCTCTTTTTGAGATGCCCAAAATCTCAGAAATAGTGAAAGTCACCTCACTGCCAAGTATCTTATCATTAAAGATTTTCTTCATGTCTGTAGATGTCTCAATATCAGACATCAATCTGAATCCTGGCTGCTTTCTCTCTCTAGGCTCTTGCCTCTTTTCTCTCTTTTGAGCATCCTCCATCTATCGATCTGGCCCTGGTCTTGAAGACGGTCCTGGAGTAGGTGGAGTAACAAACTCACCCCCTCTAGTCTTCTTAGCTGCACTTGGATTTTCTTCATCCCTCTTACGCTTCTCCTCAACGAATACATCTGCACCATGAGATTTAGCCAAATAAGCATAAATAGAATACCTGTCAATAGGCGAGTCCCAACCTGTCTCTGATCTGATGCTAGAGCCTGCACTAGTCAAAACAGTTTGCTGAATTTTCCCCTTGTTTACAGTCTCCATAGCATAAGTCCATAGCGCTGACTGAGTCTCTGATCCCTTCTCAATTTGGACTCCATATGCAGAAGCATCACCTCTAGCTGTCACATAAGAAGTACGCGCAGCCATGTCCTCCACTAACTTCTTCATTCCACCTTTACCAAAGTTGGTAGCAAGTGGAGCTCCTGTCTCAGTCAACCAAATCTTACCATCTTGCCCCCAATATACCAAATTCTTCCTCCTTGCATCCTGGAAAGAATCACAATCCCTGCAATGCTGATGATCCGTACTATCGCACCAAATACATCTCCGATCTCTCCTAGGTACACTAGGAGCACTCCTAGATGCAGTAGGAGCACTAGAAGAAGTAGTAGGCGCAGTCGAAGCAAACTGCTCCTTCAACTTTCCCACCAACTCCGCTTTGACTGACTCCAGTGTCAAATCTGTGATGCCTTTGATTATGTCATCAAGAGAGGTAGGCACCGATGGAGCGGATGGTTTTAGAGCAGAAGGTGTAGGCATCGGTCGTGGAACAGGAGGAATAGGTGGAGTGGAAACAGTAGGCACTGGCATAGGCCAAGAAACTGGCTGAAGAGGAGAATAAATAATAGGGATAGAAGTAGGCATAGGAGCTGATGATGGTGTAGGTGTCATGGAACCATTCTGTAGGCGAGTCTTCCATATCCTCCTCTTGGTCAAAGTCGAGACTGCATCCTGAGCATCCTGCCAATCCGTTTTAAGACCCATAGGCTTCGTGCGATCTTCAAGAAGCTCACCCAATTCTTCTTGAAGAGCAGGATCTGCAGCTTGCAAGAAAAACTCAACTTTTTCAACATCCAATGCTCTTTGTTCAATGGCATCAAGCTGACTATACCTTTCCTCAAATTCTCGAATCAACTCCGAAGTAGCTAGACCTTTGTTTGACATGTGGACCCACTCTCGGAATGACCGCCGAGTTGCCATACCAAAGTCCTCAAGGAAGTATTCTTCTTTCAAGGCCTTTTTAAAATCTTGCCAATGTGTATTTTGAATAAAAAGATCAGTCACTTTTGTCCTCAAAGCGGGTGTGACAAGACGAAGGAAGTACTTACTCATAAGTCCAGCAGGAACTCCAAAAACCCCCATCTTGATCTCATATGTCTTCAAATATGCTGAAACATTATGCCTGTCAAATAGCTTCTTCTCATTCTCAACTGCTTCAATAGCCTTAGTCGCATTGTTTGCATTCTCCTGCTCCGAATAGCGTTGCCTTTGTTGAGACAACTGCTGTTGATGCAATTGTTGTTGCTGCTGCATATACAATTGTGTTTGCTGATTTTGGAGCTGCATATACATGGACATATTCTGCAAAATCTGCTTTAGATCCTCCGTTGAAGTACTTGACGCAGCAGTCATTGATGGAGCTGAAGTAGACGCAGCTGGAGTTGTAGAAGAAGCTGAAATAGAGGCTGAAGTATCTCCCATCCTGAAATTCCTGCGACGCTTTCACGTCGGGTTCACCAAAGTTGTCGAAGGGTTTCGAAAGCAATGTCGCAACTTCAGAAGTCCTTGATAAATTTCAGGTTAGAAGATCAAGCGAGAGAATGAAGTCAAATGTGTTAGAAGTCGATGGATCAATCTCTGAATTATCAATGATCTCTTATGAATTCAATCCTTCTTATTTATCACATACATTCTTATAAGGTCACAAATCTGAATCCTCAATCATAGACTGTTTAAGTTTCTTTGGGTATGAAATACAAGCTCTGTCTCAATGCTACTGTCATCACTATCGTAGCTACAAGCCTTTACATGATGAAGGAAAGGTAATAACCTAATCAATTCCCAATTGTAGCAAGAGTATGGATACCCAAAGAAGAAGTGATTATGAAAGTATTCCTTGTCTTTCAGATATACTAAGATTCCATCAATGAAGATAGACTTGGATTTCTCTTCAGATTACTGAACATTATTTATAAGGTACTCCAAAAGATCATAAAAAACAATGCTTCCACTTGTTTCTGAAGCATTTAGAACAGCAGTGCTTCATCTTCTCCTGTTTACATGTGTAAAATAGAAATTGCCTTGCATATGTCCATGGCACTTGGCGGAAATAACAGAAATGGCCAAAATCCAATCTTAAAACCTGTCTTCTTGAAAGTCAATCAGTTGAACCTTCTAATAGAAGCTTCGGGAGCACTAGGATTTCAGCAAGAGGACCCATCAACAAGATGGAATTGAGCCAACTGCCAGAGATCTTCTCGTTGATCTTGTGAGGAAGATCCTTCCACAGCCCGCTCAGAATGTGAACTTGGTTAGGGGAGAAGGTGTAGACCACCTCCTTCATACGCACAAGAACCTTCCCTATCGCTCCCCAGATGCCTTGCGCTGCCTCAAATCACCCTGGCCGGAGAGTCGGTTGCTTCCTTTTGTCTCGCACAGTTTCTTCTGCAACACGGTCTTCCATTTCTTTCTCATAATCTTCTTCAGCTACAGTTACTCGCCCTTCTGAAGAGCTCGTCAGTTCGTCAACTTCAATTTGGCCTCGTTCTTGTCTTTTGCGGCTCCTTCTGTCTATCTTGTCTGTGAGCTTCCTCCTTCATTATTCGTTGATTTAGTCTTCTGCAAATTGTATCACCGATCTTTAACTTCGCAGTAGCTCGTTAAACTTCTCTTTGTCATCGTCTTCTGTTGCGTCTACAAGCTTCGTCTTCCAAAGCTTTGTTTTCCAAAGCTCTCTGTATGCCAAACTCACCTACTCTGGATCACCTTCATCATTCATCCCTTCTTCAACTGCATCACGGCCTCATCTTCTCAGCTCGACATCCTCTTCGCATCATCTTCAATCATCTTCCGTTGCTCTGATTTAATGCCGACTTCCTCCTCTCCGTGCTACCTTAAATCGATCCTTCTCCTTCCTTCAAGTCGAAGAATACTCCTAAAAAATGAGTCCCACTGTTGAACTCCAGAATGCTGTATATCATTCACTGTCCTTGAAAAAGCTCTCTTCCCTATTTTTCTGTGTATTTTTCTGATGCCAGGAGGCATATTCCACGGTGGATTCCGTGAGGTTTTACGGTGGATTCCGTAAACTTAGATGACCGGGGCTCATACGCAAAGAGGATTCTTTGTGCGAGAAGTTGATGGGGACGCCTGTCCTTTTCGGGCGTTTCATTAATTTAGTGTGTATATGGGTGATTCCATAGCGGGTGATTCTGCAAAATGCATATTAAATTAATAAACGTTTATGAGTTTAGAGTGCGCACTCGTAATAAATTAAGGTTAGGATTTATTTCTAACCAGTTGATTTATTTATGTAGCTGAAGACTGCTAGGTATTCACTTTTGTCGGTTTAATTGTGTTATTTTACTAACGATTGTGAATGCTTCAGTTGATGTGTAGAGATAGCAGCAGTGGCGGAGGAAAGCATTGGAGTCTAGCGGGTTTTCGACTCTTGGACTAGATTTTGATAGGCGCCACGCCTATATTTTGTTATGTCTATTGAGACATCGATTATTTATTATTATTTTGTATGCGCTTATGCGCCTGGATATGTTATTTCTATTTGGACATTGAGATTGGGCGTGCCAGACACTATGGGCACCGTCCATTAGCTTTATTTTCCTATTTTTGGTAGAAAGCAAACTCAAAAGCTAAAAGCTTATCATATTTTTGTAATTGGGCTATTATTGAGCATGAAGATTGGAAATATACATAAAATACATGCTTTGTGAAGCGCTCACACAAGGCATGGGGGAGATTGAACCCAATTTGTCTCTTGCCTCTTGTCGTGCTTGCTTTTACATGGGTTTTTGTGCTAAAAAGTAGAGTACTTTGTTCTTGGGGACCTTCTGGGATTCACCACGTGAGCTATCTGCGACCGATCTGCGCACCATTTTCCCCACCTTAAATCGATCCTTCTCCTTCCTTCATTTTCTTCATCATTCGTCTATTTTCCTCCTCTGTTCCCGTAATCGTCTCCTTTCGGGCTCTCCTCTGATTAGGCACAGAGTATCGTCTCTTTTTTTCCCTTTCCGATTCTCTGTTCAAAAATAGTATTCTTTTTCCCCCCCAAAAAGGCTCTTTCAAAATAGTACTTTTTTTTTGCTTTTGCTTTTTCACGCCCCCTTTGTCCATCATATTCTTGATTTTCTTCCAATCAATTCCCAATCCTTTGAGTCCCCATCACTGTAGAAATGGCAGGGATTCCATGCTCAAAGGCAAGCTGCACATGAGCCTCATGTTCATCCTTCGGAGAAAAGAACATGGTCAGCACATCCTTCTCTAACATGAGTCCTCCAAAACTTACAACACCACATTCCAGCAGCAAGTAATGAATCCAAAGTTAGCATTTGTAAGAAAAACAGGTTTGAGGTTTCCAAATTAGAAACTTTACTGAAAATCCACTGGTCTTCTTAAATTCCCTTGTTGATACCATTTGTATCTTTAGCATAAGCAAACAACTTGGGAAGCTCGGAAAAATCATATTCATTGCAGATCTAAAACCCATTCTCCTTCTAGTTTGTTTATACCAAATATCAGATTCAATCCCAAACAGCGCTTGTCTCTTCTGTAAAAATTGAACATGAACCAACTGAAAGCAAAATGTTCAAGCAAAGAAAAGCACAACGTCTACGTCTAAGTATGTACAAAGTAACAAATCACACGCATAACTTTTGGGTGGTTTTCACACCTCGAATGCGCAGCAATACGACAGGGGTAAGAAGAAGTTTCAAGTTCTACTGCAAGAAGAAAGGACATGCAATCGTAGATTGTTGTGTCAAGAAGGAAGATGAAAAGAATGGTACCCTTAAAGGTAAAGGGAAAGAGACAACCAATACGACTGAAGCAGAGTTGGATTTATTCATGGAAATCATTAAGGAAGTGTGCTCCTCGATGCAAGAAGAATCTACCACTGACTCATGGGTGTTGAATAGGTGGGCCTCCCGCCAACCAGAAAGGTCTATGCAGTTCTATGCAGCCTCTATAAGAATCCATCACTATGATGGTTGGAAATGCTGCAAAATGCCTTGGTGCGGGCACAGGTACTATTTATTTTGTTTCTGCAAATAGTGAAGTCAAAAGGCTTTCAAATGTATTGTATATTTTCAAAATTAGGAGAAACTGTTATCAGTTTTTGTTGCCATAACTGACCGTGGTCATGAAGTGAGGTTCAAGAAGATAGGTGCATAAATTCTTGACAGTGTTGGCAAAGTTGTTGGCAACACTAACTTGCCATAACTAATCTTGGTCATGAAGTGAGGTTCAAGAAGATAGGTGCATAGATTCTTGATAGTGTTGGCAAAGGAGAAAGAAGAAACAACCTATATGAGCTAAGTGCTCTTATAGCCACCGCTAGAGTGGGCACAAGTAAGCTTTGACATGAAAGGTTTGGACACATCAAATTTGCAGTGTTGAAGGAGATGCACAAGCAAGGAATGGTTGCTCACCTACCTACAATGGCTTAATTGAAGGAACCATGGGAAGCTTGTATGATGGGCAGGCAACAGAGAAAGACATTTCCATAGGAAAGCAAAAATAGAGCACAAGTTCCTCTAGAGTTGGTGCATGCTCACTTGTGCAGTAAGATGCCTACACAGGCCTAGGGAAGATCTTTTTATTTTATGTTGATTATCGATGAATACAGTAATAAGATGTGGGTGTACTTTCTGTGTGATAAGGCTCAAGCTTTTGGTAAGTTTAAAGAATGGCTAAAACTTGTTGAGAATGAAACATGGAAAATTGTGAAGAAATTTAGAACAGATGATGGTGGTGGTGAGTTCAACTCAAAGGATTTTGAAGAATTCTGCAAGAGCAAAGGAATCGAGTGTTAATTGACGACGCCTCACACACCTCAGTAGCAAAGTGTTGTGGAACGTAGGAATCACACCATTGTGGAGATGGCAAGATGCATGCTAAAGGGAAAGGGATTGCCTAAATATTTTTGGATTGAAGCTATTAATATTGTAGTCTACATTCTAAATCGGAGCTACACAAAGGCTCTCAAGGGAAAAACACCTCATGAGGCTTACACTGGTAAGAAACCATTTGTCTCACATTTCAGAATTTTTGGATGTGAATGTTATGCACATGTTTTAGATGAGAAGTTAAGCAAGTTAAAACCAAAAAGCAAAAAATGTATCTTCTTGGGTTATAGTGATAAGAAAAAGGCTTACAAATTATTTGACCAAGAGGCAAAGAAGATCATCATGAGCTGTGATGTGGTGTTCAAGGAGCAGCCACATACAGTGGAGGAGGAGAAGGCAAGTTCTTCCACTTTATCATCAAGTGAAGAAGTAGTCCACTATGAACCTGTCCCAAGAGATGTCCCTATCCTTAAGGAGGAGAAAGCATCATCTTCAGATGATAAGGAAAAAGTTTACCAACCTGACATCACCCCACCGGAAAAGCCATTGCCGCATTGGGTGAAGTAGCTCTATGGCCACAACAATCCTATGCCTACATCTATTGAGGAGAAGGTAGAGGAGGACCAAGGAGGTATCAGAGAAAAGAGAAGCAAATGAGGACTTCTGCTCACATAGTCAATATGGCCTTGATGACTAAGATTATGAGAGAAGTAAATGAGAAAATTGACTTAAAAGAAGCACTTGTAGATCCAACATGAAAGGTAGCTATGCAAGCCAAGTATGACAGCATAATGAAGAATGACACTTGGGAGCTAGTGGATCGGCTAGCAAAGCGGAAGGTTATTGGCACTAAGTGGATCTGGAAGGTAAAGTACAAGGCTGATGGTACCTTAGAAAAGTACAAAGCCAGAATGGTTTTCCCCAAGGATTTTCACATGTTCAAGGGTTTGATTTTCAAGAGTCATTTTTCCCAACTACCAGAATGACCACTATTTGCATAGTACTTGCAGTGACCATCCACAAGCAGTGGCCAATTTACCAAATGGATGTTAAGTCAGCGTTCTTAAATGGTGATGACCTCAAGGAGGAGGTGTATGTGGCTCAACCACTAGGGTATGAGGCCCCCCATTCTGAAAACAAAGTGTGTAAGCTAAAGAAGGCATTGTATGGGCTGAAAGAAGCCCCCAAAGCATAGTACCAGTAAGCTTAAACTTCAAAAGATATGCTCAGATACTAACTTATATGTTTACAAGGATGGTAAAAATTTTGTAGTGATTGTTCTATATGTGGACGACCTTCTTATTACAGGGGACTATAAAAAGTCTCGCAAGAGCCAGGAAAGATCTTCATCTCTTAAAAGAAGTATGCATGGGAGATCTTGAAGGCATTTGATAAGACCGAGTGCAAGGAGATAGCTACACCTATGGAGGTGAATGCAAAGTTTTCCGTTGAGGATACATCAGCACTAACACATATTGGGAGGTACAGGAGGTTGGTCGTATCTACTTGTGTAACACCATACCAGATATTAATTTTGATGTTGGTGTTTTGAGCAGGTTTGTCAGACCAAAAATGGCCCCAACACTAGCTATAGGCACTAGCTAAGCCTCTATAACACTCTCAAGAAAACCCCACATGGCCTCGTCGTAGCCAAGAGTGTCCAAGGGAACGCTGCACTAATCACTACTAGAGATCTTGTGTTTGTAGTATAACATAGTCCAATGATTTCCCTTCCTTACTCCTCAGAGGGAAATCCCACACATCTTGGTATAATATACCACATAACACAAACATAGAGGAGACACCCCTTCGGCTAAATGCCGTGGCCCCACTACAGCTCTCCTACACCGATAGGATTGGCCCCTCGATGTGTTGCTCTAACATAGAGAACATACGAACAATATCCACTCTTATATATTTTGAATGATCTAGGAGATTTGATATTTTCCTACAAATCTTGCCCCAAGAAACTGTTCATCTATCCTACAGCTCCGGTTTCCTTACACACTCCATGTAGGTCATTGTTTGGAAAGCAATTGCCATGCACCCATGTTTGATACCATGTTATGCTCAATGCAAATGTGGATGACCATTGTGCTCAAGCATTTTATCATTAGAAACCAGCTAGGTGAAGTGTAAAAACAACCCTTCATTTATTTTTCAACTAATCGTACGTGCGGCATTGATAAAGACTAGCACCGAATTCCTTCATGCTACTAGTCTCCTTAATTCAAACGATAATCCATCCTATATGTTGTGCATAGACAAAATCATTGTATTTTTTGGTTTTCTTTCATATTTCAGAGAGAATGCAACATGGGAAATCAAGAACAATCAAAATCAAGCACTTTCTTTAATCATTTTCTATAAAACAAAAGAACTGCTTACTTAAGCATAAAAACTATGATTTTTGAGGCTCATATCTCATAGACGGGAGGCCGCTGATGCTTCTTCTTTGCCATTAGCATACTCTCTCATCCTGATCTACATCCTCCATTGTCTAGCATCATCATTTGCTCTAGATACTTCATCACAACCCTCCCCCTTCTCTCTTGATTTGATGCATATGAACAACCACAAAGAGGAGAGAGGAGAGAGAAAGACTAAAAATAGATTTCTTAATCCTCCATGAAAACGACAAAAATTACAACCATCTCCTTCCTTTCTTTTCGCTAATCATGAATCTCCCTCTCTCTCTTTGATTTCGGATGGGCAAATAAACTCGAATTTGAGATCCGTCTGGGACAGGTGGCTCCGTAGCATCGAAATCCATCATCTTAGCCTTTGTTGCGTACTTTTTGGCTCTTGGATCTTGTAGAGCTGCTTTATAACACCAAACCTTACAGGGATTAAATGGGGGGTCAAATGACCTCCGATCAACAAACCAAGACTTGTGTTGGATTCTTGACGTCGAAATGCATCTAGAAACACTCCATCTCGGCCATCTGCCACCGTTTGATTTTTCATAAAATTTTGGTCTTTGGTGCTTCCTGGGCACTTTTCTGCTCCAAAACCGCCTCAACTGCTTCAAGAACCAGTCCAAACTGGCTCCTAAAATCCAACTCTCATTGGCGACCATGGGATAGGGTGACTTAGCCTCTGGAATTCCACAAATAGCTGCACATGCATAACCACAAAGAGCATCAAGATGATACTAAAAATAAACAACAAAACACATCACAGCTCTCTCTCTATCCCCTGACAGAACCAAGGCATGAAAATCCACAAGGGATAGGCCCAGCATAATCAAATAGAAATATGGAATGAGTCTCTAACCAACTGCTCTAATACAGACTAGCTAAAAATCTTGTCAAAGAGGTCATCCTAGTGGTGGTCTAAACTACCTACCTAACTTAGGACAACTGGATTAGGATCTCCTACTAGGCGAGGACTCCTATAGCCTGCTCATCATATTTTTCTTGTAACACATTTTCCATTCAAGGTTTCATAATCAGGCATGTAAAAAGAAGGGACTTGAGTGTAGAGTGACCCAAGGAGAATAAGGCATCGGCCTCAGGTCTTGACTCAATACCTAAGAACCTACCAAGCCCTTGCGAGGCGACACTTAATCCTTTTTTGATACTCACTTTTATTTTTGCTCCAACCTTCCTTTCTTTTCTTTTCTATTAGTTGCTACCCCTAGGAAGACAAGGCATAGGCCCCATCATCCCCAGAAACCTACCAAGCCTCCGCAAGGTGATAATAAACTGCTTGTAGGAATTTTCTTCTTTTTTTTTCATTTTTCTTATTGAGGGGTTAGAACCCCTTTTTACACACCGCTGTAATTTGTATTTTTAAATAGATTCAGAACTAGCTCTTCTCTTTAATATTTTAGCAGGCTTCTCTAACTGTCACACACTAACATGGACTCCTAGGACAGCTACCTAGCAAGCAAGAAGGACAGGGTCACAAGGACTACCATCTATCACAGGTCTTTATCACTTGACAATATCCTAACATGAGGTAGACAACTACTCAAATCTCTCCTAGATATACCTAACCAAACCTGAGGACTTCATGCCCTAATCACTGGTCCCCAATAAATGAAAAGAAATTAACCCATACATACACATATAATCATTATCTACTTAAGGAAAAACTCAAAAAGGGGACGATACCACCTGGAATAGCTACAAGGAGCTTCTCCACAGCAAAGGCTCCAGCCACTTCATCAACATGTGTGATGCAATCACTAAAACAAAAAACCATTAAACGTGCTTGCACCAAACAGACACGTGGCCCTCTTAGCCTAAGGAAATATCACATTTCACAGCCAACTAATTGGCCCTCATGGCCTAAAGCAATAAATCATTTAAACTCAATAAAAATTAGCCCTCTTGGCCTTAAGAAATAGAACATTTTAATCAATCAAATACATGGTTTTCTTGGCGTATACATTGCACCATATCTGGCTAGCCAAGGTAAACCAAAGTTGTCATGAGATGTAAGGGCTAGCCCCATCTCTTATGCCATGCAGCTCAAGGCTTGATCTTGGGCTTTTGTAGCTCCACTAGCCCAAGTCATTCTACTAATATCTCAGCAATAAGGCCCATCCCCTCTTGGGTACTATGAGCTAAATGAGTGAACTTCTTGGGCTTGTATAGCTCATCTCCTTGGTTAATATTCAAATGGATCAGTCATCCCAACTTCCCAGAATCTCCCCCTATAGGGAGAATCATAGATTTATGATCATTCAACCCTTCCCTAATTGGATCATTGCCTATGTCAATGATACGACCCAAACTAGGCAGACCTTCAAGCCTAGGCCCATCACCTATATGCATCTTAGGGCAGTGCATATTGCCAGATGTATCAATATGGCCTTTAGTCTCCTCCTCAGAATTCATCAAAGCATAACCACATGGAATGCTTAGCCTTTTACCTAATGCACCAATAGTATTTTTAGTGGTTTTGGGCCTCCAAACCCATCTTACATTTTTCCTTATATGCTTATACATTCTCGATTTGCCGCATTAGTCTATTGGACTCAATGCAGGCTCATTGTTATAACCATATGGCCTCACATCCTTATGACTTCCATCAAGCATAGGTGGACCTTTGGTATCATGTATCTTCTTCATATGAGATGTCTTTACTTACCTTTGTCCACTCTGCACAACTGATTATTCATAGGAACCATGCTCTTACTAAAAAGAATAGCATCTACTCAAAAGCACGATTCATCCATAAATTGGAAAGGTCTTTCAAGAGCCTTACTAGGAGCACAAATAGAACCACTCATAGCTCTCTTATCCACCCTTGTGTGGGCCCAATGGTTCTATCATTAATTCTTCCACAATTGCCTCTCATGGAAGTGTTGCAAGCCCTAATGGGACTTGCTCTTTTTACCAAGAGGCACACTATCACTACTCATAGGACTCCCATTTCTTACTTGGAGGTTTTGGCTACCAAGGTCCCGGACATAGGTTTTTTGGGTATCAACAAATAAATTATCTCATTGCAGAAATGGCTGGATACTAGGATGCACTTGTTGTTGAGATATCGAGCTCCACTCGTGATATGCTAGGGTGACCGTTGTGCATTTATGTCACCGACTTGTCTGTTGCAGATGCGGTTGGAACACCGCCCATGAATAATGGCTAGATGACAGCTATCCTTATCTACTCTAGTTCATGGCTCAGTTAGTATGCCACCTTAGTTAGTTGAGTTTGATTTGAGACCCATATATAGGGTTCTTCTATTTCTTTTGTACTTGAGTTCTTTTTGGCTTACACAACTAAGAAGAGGAAAACTGTTTTCAGCCTCCACCTGTGTGTGTATTCCCCCATTGTGCAAGCGAGAAATCTACAAGTGAGACTCCTTCCTTCTCTCCCACAATCTTGACATGGTATCAGAGCCTTGTTTGTGGTAAGGAGCTCAAGAAAGCAAGCCAAGCTCATGGTGTTCTGGTAAGAGGACCAGTGTTGCTTTCATTTTTCTGTTTTGGGAGCAAGTCTCTGCAGGTAGCACAGCTGGGAAGTGCAAGAGTGCATGTCTCATGTTGAGACGCCCTTCGCGGTGACCCTGTTTTTTCTATTTGAGGCCATTTCGGGGCCTGTTTTGGAAGCAGAATTTTTCTGCATGCACTCAGGAAAAGGCCCTGTTTTATGCTGTGCAACCACTATTCTACAGGTCGGTGAAAAGTTACTGTAGAAATTGCATCGTATGCCTATGCGCAAAGACATTGGGAGTTACAGAATCATCCTTATTGCCTGTTGATGCAAAATCGTCACTAGGAAGTGACTGTGTGGTCAAATACCACTTTCGTCAGTTTTGCAGATTTGCCCTTATGAGGCTGAAGCTATGTTCTTTGCAGTGACAGAATTTTTTGCAGTGTTATGTAATGGCGTCTGATTCTCTTTCACAGATTGTCACTGAAAAGCTTGACAAGAACAACTTCCAAGCATGGAAGTTTAGAATGACGAATTTCCTTATGGGAAAAGGATATTGGAAATTTGTTGCAGGAAATGAAGAAGAACCAGTTCTTCCTTATGTTCCCAATCAACAGCAAATGCAGGCATTTAAAGCATGGCATGAGAGAGCCAGGAAAGTTATGTATTGGTTGTCTATCAGCATTTCAGACTCTATGATTGTGCATATTCAGGATGCAAGTACGCCAAAGGAGGCATGGGATAGTTTGTCAAAAATGTGTAGCACAAATACGCAAGCCAGGAAAATGCAGCTAAAGCAAGAGTTGCATAATGTGCAAAGAGAAAGTATGAGCATCAATGACTACCACATGAAGGTGAAGAAGATTGCAGATGCACTTGCTTCCATTAGGTCGCCAGTGGAAGATAATGATTTAGGTTCCGTGACCTTGAATGGTCTAGGAAAGGATTATGCACAATTCCGAACATGCATTTCCATCCGTGAAAGATTTCCCGATTTTGAGGAGTTGATTGCTCTTCTAATTTCTGAGGAGCAAAGAAATGGTGGTGCATCTTCTTCAGGAGGAAATTCAAAAGAAGCTATCTTCTACTCAAATGCTGGAAGAGATAGAGGCAGAGGTAGAGGAGGCCGATTTGGAGGCCGTGGTAGAAATCAAAATATGTAGCAAACTCAAGAAAACTAGTCCTATGGAGGAGAACATGGTAACTCTAGAGGCAGGGGGGAGCCAAAGAGGTCATGGTGGATGGCAAAGAGGGCAAAATGCAAACAGCAATGTTGAATGCTACTACTGTGGTAAAATGGGTCATATGACTAAAGACTGCTATAAAAAGCAAAATGACATCATGAATGGGAAACTGCAACAAGGGAATTATGCATCTTCTAGTAGACAGGGTGATGACAGAAATGAGCATTTGTTTATGGTACAGCACATGACCAATTCTGTGACAAGTGTAGAAGAAAGTAACCATGTGTGGTATGTTGACTCATGTGCATCAAACCACATGACAAGTCATGGAGAATGAATGTAGGATGCAAGGAAAATGGAAAAACCAAGATTTGTGGAGACTGGTGATGACACTGCACATCCTATTGTGTAGATTGGAAATATTTCTTTGTCTATGCAGGATGGGAAAAAGAAATACCTGTCGGATGTATTTCATGTTCCGAATAGCACCAAGAACCTGGTTCCTGTTGGTCAAATGGTTGAGCAGGGCTTGCAGGTCAGATTTAATACTCATGGATGCTTTGTTGAGGATATGAAAAATAAAGGTCGCTTGATAGAAAAAGGAAAGAAGAAGGACAGAATGTTTACATTGGATGCAGACATGCCTGAATTGAGTGCAGCAATGTTTGCACATGGGACCGATGTAGTTGCAGTTATTGATATCTGGCATAAACGCATTGGTCATGTTAATGTACAACGACTTAAATCAATGCAGGCCCAAAATATTGTTGCAGGATTGCCTAAATTCAAGGTTGCAGATGTTAGAAATGCGGGATCTAGAGCATGACAGTTGGTTATGGTGGATGGAAAGAGAAGAGTGGACTCATGATGGAGAAGACCAAGACACTGTTTGTTACACAAGTGAATTAGGTTCCAAGATTGAGACTTGGACTCATAAACACAATCTTGTGTATGTGGACAATGACACTGACACTTCACTGAAAAGAAAAGAGTACTATCATTGCATTAAGAAAGGAAGAAAGTACAATGCTTTATAGGAAAGTAGGAAACTGCAGTAGGCACCATTGTGCATATGGGATAGGTTAGCCTACATATCCTTCACCCTGAGACTCCATACAAAGAGGCTGTTTGAGTGTGATTGCTGATTCTCAACACCCCTCCTCAATCACAACTAGAAAAGGCATAAAGTGTGTAGAGGCTGTAATGAGAACGACCTGCAAAGTGTGGGCATACCACAGACATGGCAAAACACCAGAGGCTGTCACAGAAAAAGCTAAGTGTGGGTACCATAAACATGGTGGACATCCAGAGGCTGTAACAGGGGCCTCACAAAGTGTACAGGGACTGTAATGCCAAGTTACATAAGGAGTTTACAAAGCTTATGGCAGGAAGCATTAGGGAAAGGAAAATACAAGGCTATTAAAACAGTCTATCAGAATTATGAGAGTACAAGGACTGATGAGTCTTGTCCTTCCGATCCTGGTGGTCTTCATCTTCATCTTCTTCTTCCTTTGCTCCATTTTCTTCTTCTTCTTTGACTGCGACTAGATAGGCCTTTTGGGATCTCTTTCTTGCGTGGCAGAACTTCTCGGTGTGTCCGATCCTTTTGCAGAAGTCACAAAAGAGCTGATCTTTCTTGCCTTTGTACCTGTTGCCAACATATAATGCATGCTCATCTCTAGAGGTACTTGGTTCTTCTTTACTTTTTAGCTTCTTTTCTTCTTCTAACAGTGATGCCTGGATATCAACAAGTTCAGGATTTGGCATGTTGATTAAAGTTGTTGATACGTTATTATATTCAGGAGGCAAGCTCTTAAGTAGAACACTGATGCAAACATCTTCATCCATTTTAATGTTTATTCCTGCAAGTTGGGTTAGGAGTCCTTCCATGTAATTGAGATGTGTGGCAAGTGATGTGCTGGACTTCATTTCAAGCCTGAAGAATTCAATCAAGAGACCATACTTTGATGATTTAGATTGTGCACCGAACAGGGTGTCAAGTCTTTTCCATGTATCCTGTGAGGTCTCACAGTTATCCACATGATGGATATAACTGTCGTCTAGCTCCAGTTTGATAATGGCCTGAGCTCTGTCATCATTCTTTTGCCAAGTAGTTGCAAGGTCGGAGTCCCGAGGTTTCTTCTCTTTGCCATTTGTGATGGCCCAGAGACCCTTCTTCATCAGGATTAGCTTGATTCGGGTTTGCCAAGTGTGGAACCCGACTCCTTTGAATCGAGCATTTGGAGAGTCTTTGCCCATGTTAGATTTACGGGAACAGTAGCAAATCAACTTCAGACTTTATTAGATTTGAGCAACAGAAGACTTGATTGAGAGACACAAGTGCTAAAAAGCACTAACTGAGTGTCAATGAATACCAAATCTGCAAAAGTCTTTTACTCCAAGATCATGCAAAAGTCTTTTACTCCAAGTGATCTTCCCCTCCTTGATTTGATGCTGATGTCTTCAAAATCTTTAGATGGAATCATTGATTGCACTTGAGTGTGAGCAGCTCCATTTCCTCCTACAGGTAGAGTAAAAATATCTTCTATGTAATTGAAAATGAGTAGCAAGAGTAATGCTACTCTTCATGAGAAGCATCCACTTAAAGACTTCATGTTTGGCATTAGTATGACCAGGAATCAGCTTCTAATGACTGAGAATAACCAGCAATCTAGATGATCTTGAACGTGTTAAAAAACACGAGTGCCAAGAATCACTAGACTAGTATCAAGAGATACTATGTAATTCAAGCACTTGATGTTGATTCTTGAGCTATGATTTCTCACTTCCCTTGCTGATTTGAATTGAGGCACTGAGTAGATCAGAGTTGCAAATTATTGGTTGAGCCCAAAGGAATGAGAAATTGAATAGGCTTATGAGCTTTGGTTCAAGGGCTATGGCTTTCCTTTAGGGTTTGCAGGGTGCAGCCTGGTTTTTCAGCTCGTGCAGTTCGTGGACGTAACCATTTTGCACAAGACTTGATGGGAAGGAAGCTTGGGTAATGAGCTTCAATTTCCCTATGGACACGGACCAGATCACAGCACGCAGAGGCAGCGCGAACTGTACGACCAGAATATGGCGCAGAATGGGCAGCGACTTCCAATTTGTGCAATGCTGGAGCTACGATTTACCAATGTCGGGCTTTGATGTGACAAGGAGCTGCGCTAGGACCATAGGAAAGTTTCTCCAGAAGGAAGCGTGGGGAAATATGGGCTGTAGACGTAGATCAAGAAGCTCCAAGTGAGCTGGGTACTATCTGGCTATGGCAGACAAGAGTGAGGATGAAGTATGAAGTTGGAAATAGAGTCATACACCAATCTTGAGCTGTCCAGAGATGAAGAGGAGCTGAGAGAGCAGAGAGGAGACCTGAGACATGCTAAGCCATGCTCAGCTGTGCTCTGATACCATGTTAGAAATGCGGGATCTAGAGCATGACAGTTGGTTATGGTGGATGGAAAGAGAAGAGTGGACTCATGATGGAGAAGACCAAGACACTGTTTGTTACACAAGTGAATTAGGTTCCAAGATTGAGACTTGGACTCATAAACACAATCTTGTGTATGTGGACAATGACACTGACACTTCACTGAAAAGAAAAGAGTACTATCATTGCATTAAGAAAGGAAGAAAGTACAATGCTTTATAGGAAAGTAGGAAACTGCAGTAGGCACCATTGTGCATATGGGATAGGTTAGCCTGCATATCCTTCACCCTGAGACTCCATACAAAGAGGCTGTTTGAGTGTGATTGCTGATTCTCAACAGCAGAAATGCATAAGGTATGTGAAGCCTGTCAATTTGGAAAATAGGCAAGGAAACCATTTCCTAGACATGTTCAAGAGAGTAAGAAGCCATTGTAATTAATCCACTCTAATGTGTGGACTACTAAAGCTGCATCTCTTGGAGGCTGTCATTATTTTGTCACTTTTATTAATGACTATAGCAGAAAAGTTTGGGCGTATTTTATTAAAAAGAAAAGTGAAGTTTTTGGGCATTTCAAAACTCTTAAAGCTATGGTTGAAAAAGAAACAGGCCTGCAGATAAAATGCCTAAGGTCAGATGGAGGGGGAGAGTACCTCTCAAATGAGTTTGCAAGGTTCCTGCAGGAGCATGGCATAAAGCAGCAATATTCATGCAATCATACCCCACAACAAAATGGAATTGCAAAAAGGAAAAACATGCATATTGGAGAGGTATCTCGTGCCATGCTCAATGAAAAAGACTTGCCAGATTTTTACTGGGCTGAAGCAGTTGCTACAGTAGTCTACATAATGAACAGGACTCCCACTACAGCAATACATGGGATGACTCCAGAGGAGAGGTATACTGGTAGGAAACCGGATATTTCTCATTTGAAAATTTTTGGTTGCATTGCCTATGTTCATGTGCCAGATGAGTTGAGATCCAAGTTGGATCCAAAAGCTGAGAAGTGCATCTTTATTGGTTACTCTCTGCAGCAAAAAGGGTATAGATGCTATAACCCTTCTACTCGTAAGTTTACAGTGAGCAGAGATGTTGTTTTTGATGAGATGAGTAGCTGGTATAAACCAATAAATGTGATTGATAATGTAGATGCACAAAATGGTAATGCTGCATAGAATTCACAGCAGCAGTCATCACAAGATATTAGTGGACCTAGAGCGTCCTCTAGCAGTGGTTCACATTCTTCGCCATGGACAGGAAGATTGAGATCAGGGGAATCTTCTCAAAGCAATGCAGATAGTGATATGTAGGTATCACGAAAAGGGAAAGAGAAGGTAGATCAGCCCATGTTTGATGTGAATGCAAGCCACTCTTATGTGAATGGTGAATCCAGTGGCTCAGAACAGAGCATTGATGATGAGTTGGGTATTCCTTCTATTGTTACACCTAGAGTAAGGAGGACGAGGGATGTTTTGAGAGCACTTGGGAGTGAACCTACTTTGCACAGGTCTACCAGAGTTAGGTATCCTGTGGATAGGCTGAAATATGATGGATTTACAGCCATTCACTATGCATATATGGCCAAAGTGATACATGAACCAGAACCCATTTCTTTTGAGCAAGCCATGGGAAAAGAAAAATGGGAGAAAGCCATGGATGAAGAAATGGATGCCTTGGAAGCAAATGCTACATGAGAATTGGTACCTTTGCCTAAAGGTAAGAATGCAATTGATTATAAGTGGGTTTATAAGGTGAAGCACAATCCAGATGGTTCTGTGAATAGATACAAGGCAAGATTAGTAGTCAAGGGGTATGCACAAACATATGGCATTGATTATGAAGAAACATTCAGTCCGATTGCAAGGATGGCAACCGTAAGAGCAGCCATTGCTATGGCTGCATCAAAGGAATGGTCTTTACATCAAATGGATGTAAAGAATGCCTTCTTACATGGTGATTTGCAAGAAGAGGTCTATATGGAGCAACCACCAGGTTATGTGCATGCTATTCATCCTGAGTTTGTTTGCGGGTTGAAGAAAGCATTGTATGGCTTGAAGCAAGCACCTAGAGCATGGTCTGACAAGATAGGACAGTATCTTGTCACTATTGGCTTTCAGATTTCCAAGGCAGATTTCTCACTTTATGTGAGAAAAACAGAGAAAGGTATTATGCTACTTGTCATTTATGTTGATGATTTGATTATGACAGGTAACAGTGATGAAGATATCCTTCATGTGAAAATGCTATTGAAGCAAAAGTTTGAGATGAAGGATTTGGGAGAGCTGCGTTATTTCTTGGGCATTGAGGTGATTAGAACACCAAGTGGGATACAGCTCTTGCAGAGGCAGTATGGATTGGACATGCTGTCCAAATATGGGATGATAGGCTATAAGCCTATTTCAGTTCCTTTGGAGCAGAATGTGAAGCTGAACGCAGATGCAGGTCAGCTTCTGGAAGATCCTACTATGTACAGACGCAAGGTAGGAAGTTTGATTTATATGACTATTACCAGGCCATATTTGAGCTATATTGTTGGATTGGTAAGTCAGTTTATGCAGGCTCCAAGGAAACCGCATTTGGATGCGGCTAGACGCATACTTAGGTATGTGTGACAACACCTAAAAACATGCCATTTATTGCAACAATTTTTTGGCAAAACTGTATACAATTGACACCTTATTACTAAATTTTTACATGAATTTAATGCAGAAGCGGTGTTCGTTGTTGTTGTCTTTGGAGGCTGTGTCCTTGCAGCCTAGCTAGGAGATGTTGGTACGAGAAAGTTCTTGTACGAGAGGGAGGTGGAGTTTTAGATAAAAATTTGATAGTAATACTGCAGTGACGATCAAGGGGTGATCATTAGATCATTGGTGATTATCATGAAGATTTCTTTGGGGAGGTGTTGAATATTAGATTCAAGAGGATGACTCTTGGCAAGGATGATGTGATCCAAAGGGACTTACTCGCAAAAGGAAGATCGGATGTACCACCTAGGATGTACTCTTGGTGTTAAAGGTTATAAGGATACACTATGTCATATGTGAATTTATCCTTGTGACATCCCAAAGGGTGCCAAAGGAAATTTTGCAATATCAATCCAAGATATGGAGTGGTTAGGGGTAGGGCAGATTTCTACTTGGAAACGACTTGATGATCATGATCTATCTACGATTGATTACTAAGTATTGTGGTCCTCATCAACTAACACTCTTATACAACACATGTGGTAGTCTCTTCATATTTCAACGATCCTTATTATTATTTAAAAAAATAATATACATTACCACCATGGACTATACCTTGTCACAAGTATATCCAAAAGAAGTTAAACACCATGATGTACAGGGTGGTAGGGGGATGAAGAATTCAAGCAACAAACTCGTCACTCACATAGATGGATTTGGTAACTACCACTTAGAAGTGCAAGGCCCATTGGGATCAGAGCATGAAAGAAGAAGTGTCTTAAATCTTTACATGCTTGATAGTGGGGACTACTCCAAGGTTAGAGGATACATGGTTATGGGTGGATTCAAGAAAGCCAAAAGAAATGGTTTAAAGAGCTATTTATCGAACTGCAGGAACGAAACAAAATCAATGCATTTACATCAATGGATAAGATTCCTGCCTTGGCTTATTTTCACATTTCTCTAGTTGAGACACGTATAGCAAGTCTTTGCTCAATAATTAGAGTTAAGCAAGAGGGAATTGGTTGTGCACAAGTGAATTCTGGCTTCTGGTCGACGTTGCATGAAGCAAGAGATGTTCGTATGGTCTTTAATGGACATCATCATGTCAATGACTTTTGCGGCAACCTTCGAGGAAATACAAAAGTTTGTTGGCTACCATGCATATGGTAAAGTTGGTCGGACTAGACGAGCAAAGGTTGTCCTTGTGTCATTGAGGTCATCAACTAGTAGCAATACCTCACACATTGACATTCCCAAAGGGTGTAAAGGTGCCTATATTACCCTATGTGGGCTCTTGATATCAAGGGGAGGAGGGGCAGTTACATTCATGTGACGTCTCTTTGTCTCGAAAAATTTGGGGGGGGGGGCAAAATGGCAGTTGCGTGCGCTTCTGAGATAAGGAGCAATGGTCTGCCCCCGCGCCTCCCCTCTCGGGTTCCTCATTAGTCAGTTTCATCTTTGCGCCTGTTCCATCCAAGTTCTACGACTGGCTAAAATCCTTCTCCACTCCTATGCCATGAACTCAATTTTTGACAGCATTTGCGGCGTGAAAGAAGGGGTCGTGAGCAAGAGGAAGAGGATCGATTGATCGATAATATTGAGCAAATCTTGCAGGCAACAAAAGGTACGTCGATCAGCCCACAAAGGTGGGATTCCAATCCCGAATTGATCCGATGAAACAAGGCAATTGACATGGACGCGGAGGGAGCAAGGGCCGTTGAACGAGGGGGGGAGAGGTAAAGGCTATATAAGCCATAGTCTCCAAGGCTTAAAACATACGGACTTGGTTACATCAAGAACGCAGACAGAGAGAGAGAGAGAGAGAGTGGAGCGGGCACTAGGAGAGGTAATACCAAGTGTATGGAGGACTAATGCGCTTTTGGTACGTTGAGGAGGCAGAACGGATATTCAGGTAGTATATATGCGACATGAATGAATGAATGAGAGAGAGAGAGAGAGATAGAGAGAGAGAGAGAGATCGTTTCGCCCCAAAGCCCGACAACGCACTGTCTCACAATCAATTGGTTTCTCAAGAGTCGAAATCCGCCATAACCAGATCTCCAGAAGAAAGAGGGAGAACTTGGAAGGGAGGAGAGAGAGTGTGTGTGTGGCGACGGGCTGGTCTAAACTCTAGAGATAGAGAGAGAGAGAGAGAGAAAAGCATCTCTAAAGCAAGATCACAATCAAGAAGAGCAGGAAAGAATGAATTGCTCCATCAATGCCTTCATCACACGATGCCATATCTCCCTATGAGAATTCGGAGCTTCCATATACTTGCCTAATCTGAAGTGGTAGGCTGGATGAAGATTGTCTTCTCGTTCTATCGCCTGGGCTCGCGCAGGATTTGGCAGACAGATCAGAAAGATATTGCAATAGTCTCCTTGGCCATTGAGAGTCGACGCCTTCTTCAATTCAAAACCATAGCTAAAGTTTCAATTAACTCTTAATTAAGAGTTAACTTAAAACTTAAGAAACAAAAAGGGGCATTCCTATTGTCATAGAGCAAAAGTCGTGCGAGAGTCGGAGAGGGAGAGAAAAATTTATGAGCTGACGATTGCAACGACTGGCGGGACACAAGACTCTCCTTGGCTCGACTGCAAGAGGACGCGGACACCAAAAGCGCAATCACGACCCGCGGTTTTACACGTAAGTGTCTTAATTCGTTTATCTAAAGTAAATGATATGGCATGATAATTTCTTTAGTTTAATATTTTTAAAATATGTCTTTAAACCTTTTTTCTCATGCTACGTGGCTGTTTTCATTTATCTGAACTGGTTTTTATTTATTAAAAATCAAAAACAGTCGAAAACACTAAAAAATGACTCAAAATTATCATAAATAAATTTTTATAAAATTACTGATTGAAAATTTATAAGTTCTGATATTTTTCCTATAAATCTTATGAGTCAGGGAATTTACTGAATTTCTATCAAGATTTTTAAAGATGTTTTGTTATATTTAAAAATTAGAAAAGAGTTATATTTAGGAAAAAAGCATAGTTTTCCTTTACGTAAAATGTGTTATTTATTGATATAAACTATGGATTCTTAGTGAAATATTGGAAACAAAATCTTTGATTTGTTAGTGCATTTATGTTGTAAGGGTTAAAGAAAAGAAATAATATTTTAATAATATTTTACTTAAGAAATGTTTGTATAAAGATATGGTGTTTTGGTTTTGATAAGAGGAATTGCACATGTCGTGGACATTTATGAAACATGGGAGGGTACAAATAAATTAAAAAACTTAACAACACTTTATAATGATTAATAATGTTAGGTTGCAGTTATAAAATTTAGTTTAAATTAAAACCAAAATAAATCAAATAATTTAACGATTGGATGGCATGGGGGAAAAAGCCTCAGCATATATTAAATTTTTACATGTTATTCATTTTACAACCAATTTCTTAAATACATGGAGTGGAGGGCCACTAGGATAATTTAAAGAAAACTAAGGGGATATATGGGATTTAAAATGAACGTTGTATGTGAACCATAAGAGTGTGGAAAGAACTTGTTTTATCATGCTTGATACTCGTTATAGAAGAGAAAAAGAAATGATGTGATTTTCGCAGAACGAAAAAATTATTTAAAAATTAAAAGCAACGATGAAATTTATATACGGAGTGGGAAACGTCTACCAAGGGAGATTAAAATTTAGGAGTTTATGGTACGTCAGAAAATTTGATTTGAATGTTTGTTTAAAATTAAACAAATAAAAAGAATTAATTTTAATTAGGTGGAGAAAAAAATGACTGGCCAAAGACCAAGCCACTTTTACCCAGGTTAACAAGCCAACTCCTAAGAGTTGTTGCACTAAACAAGTGATTATTGCACTAATTGTTTTAATTCGACTTAACCTTCCCTAATATCTACAACGTTGTTTGTAGTAGTCCAACTGCAAAGATTCTAAACTTCAATAAATTATACTGGGCACTAAATTTCCAAACCTAAGATGATTATAGTTTCTCCCCATCTCTCAGGGGCAGCTCCTCATAATGTTCTCCTGCCATGCTAGTGGCGGTTTATTCAGGAAATGTTTTTAATGTTTGACTTTGGAAAGGTTGTTTCAAGGATATAGATCTCTTAGATCTATTTGTATATCTCCGTTTAAAATTCCTTTTTATGTTTTTCTCCACCTAATTAAAATTAATTCTTTTTATTTGTTTAATTTTAAACAAACATTCAAATCAAATTTTCTGACGTACCATAAACTCCTAAATTTTAATCTCCCTTGGTAGACGTTTCCCACTCCGTATATAAATTTCGTCGTTGCTTTTAATTTTTAAATAATTTTTTCGTTCTGCGAAAATCACGTCCTTTCTCTTTCTCTTCTATAACCCGTATCAAGCATGATAAAACAAGTTCTTTCCACACTCTTATGGTTCACATACAACGTTCATTTTAAATCCCGTATATCCCCTTAGTTTTCTTTAAATTATCCTAGTGGCCCTCCACTCCATGTATTTAAGAAATTGGTTGTAAAATGAATAACATGTAAAAATTTAATATATGCTGAGGCTTTTTCCCCCATGCCATCCAATCGTTAAATTATTTGATTTTATTTTGGTTTTAATTTAAACTAAATTTTATAACTGCAACCTAACATTATTAATCATTATAAAGTGTTGTTAAGTTTTTTAATTTATTTGTACCCTCCCATGTTTCATAAATGTCCACGACATGTGCAATTCCTCTTATCAAAACCAAAACACCATATCTTTATACAAACATTTCTTAAGTAAAATATTATTAAATTATTATTTCTTTTCTTTAACCCTTACAACATAAATGCACTAACAAATCAAAGATTTTGTTTCCAATATTTCACTAAGAATCCATAGTTTATATCAATAAATAACACATTTTACGTAAAGGAAAACTATGCTTTTTTCCTAAATATAACTCTTTTCTAATTTTTAAATATAACAAAACATCTTTAAAAATCTTGATAGAAATTCAGTAAATTTCCTGACTCATAAGCTTTATAGGAAAAATATCAAAACTTATAAATTTTCAATCAGTAATTTTATAAAATTTTATTTATGATAATTTTGAGTCATTTTTTAGTGTTTTCGACTGTTTTTGATTTTTAATAAATAAAAACCAGTTCAGATAAATGCAAACAACCATGTAGCATGAGAAAAAAAGTTTAAAGACATATTTTAAAAATATTAAACTAAAGAAATTATCATGCCATATCATTTACTTTAGATAAACGTATTAAGACACTTACGTGTAAAACCGCGGGTCGTGATTGCGCTTTTGGGGTCCGCGTCCTCTTGCAGTCGAGCCAAGGAGAGTCTTGTGTCCCGCCAGTCGTTGCAATCATCAGCTCATAAATTTTTCTCTCCCTCTCCGACTCTCGCACGACTTTTGCTCTATGACAATAGGAATGCCCCTTTTTGTTTCTTAAGTTTTAAGTTAACTCTTAATTAAGAGTTAATTGAAACTTTAGCTATGGTTTTGAATTGAAGAAGGCGTCGACTCTCAATGGCCAAGGAGACTATTGCAATATCTTTCTGATCTGTCTGCCAAATCCTGCGCGAGCCCAGGCGATAGAATGAGAAGACAATCTTCATCCAGCCTACCACTTCAGATTAGGCAAGTATATGGAAGCTCCGAATTCTCATAGGGAGATATGGCATCGTGTGATGAAGGCATTGATGGAGCAATTCATTCTTTCCTGCTCTTCTTGATTGTGATCTTGCTTTAGAGATGCTTTTCTCTCTCTCTCTCTCTCTATCTCTAGAGTTTAGACCAGCCCATCGCCACACACACTCTCTCTCTCCTCCCTTCCAAGTTCTCCCTCTTTCTTCTGGAGATCTGGTTATGGCGGATTTCGACTCTTGAGAAACCAATTGATTGTGAGACAGTGCGTTGTCGGGCTTTGGGGCGAAACGATCTCTCTCTCTCTCTCTATCTCTCTCTCTCTCTCTCATTCATTCATTCATGTCGCATATATACTACCTGAATATCCGTTCTGCCTCCTCAACGTACCAAAAGCGCATTAGTCCTCCATACACTTGGTATTACCTCTCCTAGTGCCCGCTCCACTCTCTCTCTCTCTCTCTCTGTCTGCGTTCTTGATGTAACCAAGTCCGTATGTTTTAAGCCTTGGAGACTATGGCTTATATAGCCTTTACCTCTCCCCCCCTCGTTCAACGGCCCTTGCTCCCTCCGCGTCCATGTCAATTGCCTTGTTTCATCGGATCAATTCGGGATTGGAATCCCACCTTTGTGGGCTGATCGACGTACCTTTTGTTGCCTGCAAGATTTGCTCAATATTATCGATCAATCGATCCTCTTCCTCTTGCTCACGACCCCTTCTTTCACGCCGCAAATGCTGTCAAAAATTGAGTTCATGGCATAGGAGTGGAGAAGGATTTTAGCCAGTCGTAGAACTTGGATGGAACAGGCGCAAAGATGAAACTGACTAATGAGGAACCCGAGAGGGGAGGCGCGGGGGCAGACCATTGCTCCTTATCTCAGAAGCGCACGCAACTGCCATTTTGCCCCCCCCCCCAAATTTTTCGAGACAAAGAGACGTCACATGAATGTAACTGCCCCTCCTCCCCTTGATATCAAGAGCCCACATAGGGTAATATAGGCACCTTTACACCCTTTGGGAATGTCAATGTGTGAGGTATTGCTACTAGTTGATGACCTCAATGACACAAGGACAACCTTTGCTCGTCTAGTCCGACCAACTTTACCATATGCATGGTAGCCAACAAACTTTTGTATTTCCTCGAAGGTTGCCGCAAAAGTCATTGACATGATGATGTCCATTAAAGACCATACGAACATCTCTTGCTTCATGCAACGTCGACCAGAAGCCAGAATTCACTTGTGCACAACCAATTCCCTCTTGCTTAACTCTAATTATTGAGCAAAGACTTGCTATACGTGTCTCAACTAGAGAAATGTGAAAATAAGCCAAGGCAGGAATCTTATCCATTGATGTAAATGCATTGATTTTGTTTCGTTCCTGCAGTTCGATAAATAGCTCTTTAAACCATTTCTTTTGGCTTTCTTGAATCCACCCATAACCATGTATCCTCTAACCTTGGAGTAGTCCCCACTATCAAGCATGTAAAGATTTAAGACACTTCTTCTTTCATGCTCTGATCCCAATGGGCCTTGCACTTCTAAGTGGTAGTTACCAAATCCATCTATGTGAGTGACGAGTTTGTTGCTTGAATTCTTCATCCCCCTACCACCCTGTACATCATGGTGTTTAACTTCTTTTGGATATACTTGTGACAAGGTATAGTCCATGGTGGTAATGTATATTATTTTTTTAAATAATAATAAGGATCGTTGAAATATGAAGAGACTACCACATGTGTTGTATAAGAGTGTTAGTTGATGAGGACCACAATACTTAGTAATCAATCGTAGATAGATCATGATCATCAAGTCGTTTCCAAGTAGAAATCTGCCCTACCCCTAACCACTGCATATCTTGGATTGATATTGCAAAATTTCCTTTGGCACCCTTTGGGATGTCACAAGGATAAATTCACATATGACATAGTGTATCCTTATAACCTTTAACACCAAGAGTACATCCTAGGTGGTACATCCGATCTTCCTTTTGCGAGTAAGTCCCTTTGGATCACATCATCCTTGCCAAGAGTCATCCTCTTGAATCTAATATTCAACACCTCCCCAAAGAAATCTTCATGATAATCACCAATGATCTAATGATCACCCCTTGATCGTCACTGCAGTATTACTATCAAATTTTTATCTAAAACTCCACCTCCCTCTCGTACAAGAACTTTCTCGTACCAACATCTCCTAGCTAGGCTGCAAGGACACAGCCTCCAAAGACAACAACAACGAACACCGCTTCTGCATTAAATTCATGTAAAAATTTAGTAATAAGGTGTCAATTGTATACAGTTTTGCCAAAAAATTGTTGCAATAAATGGCATGTTTTTAGGTGTTGTCATTCTCCCCCACTTAATTGCGAAGCGTCCTCGCGAGCATAGCTACATCACAAACACAGCTACCACGAACACTGCTACGCAACTTTGAAAGAAAAATATACTCTCCTCCACTTAATTGGGAAGCGTCCTCACGAGCATAGCTACAAGATCTGCAAAACCGCACATGGACAACTAGTAGACACTGGAAAAGTAGAAAAAATACTTATTTGTGTCATATTAAAATGCAAACAATATAAATGTTTCAATGAAATGATGTAAAAACTTGTGCAAACTAACATTCTCCCTTACTCACTCGCCCCACTGAAATGCATAACAGAGCTTCATCCATTGCATAGAATATACCAACTAGGAAGCTGTCTAGAGCCGTTAAACAACAATAATCCCTCTAGGCAATAAATTGCCACACTACTATCCTACTAAAAATATTGCTTCTAAAATAGCATCACTGATAAGGTCGTTACTTAACAAAGAACCCAAACAAGGTAAACTAATACTACAACACTAAATAGGACTCCTAGGGTTTAGCTGCTAACCCTCCATGTTCTACTAGAACAACCAGCCAATGGTTCGTAACTTCTAATTGTCCAAGGCTCTTCTTTTAAGTTTATGTTTTAATGGTTTTTTTTTTTAAATGTCAAAAGAGTATATACATTGATTCTTTTTTTCCCAAAAGGTCCCACCCCAAAGAGATACAAGGCATCGGACGCAGGGCACCCGTCAAGGAAATCCCTACAGCCTACCAGGACCTCAGAGGCGATGGTTATCTTCTTTTGGTTGTTTTTTTTCAAACCCTGTAGTCTCAGGGTGTTTTTTTCTTGTTTGTTTTTCTTCTTTCTTTCTTTCTTTAAAAGAATAAATATATAGACTCTTCCGAACTTTTAATATTTGGATTGGATTTTAAGGATTGTTTTGTTGTTGTTTTTTTTTATTAAAGAATCAACTAAAAAGCTAAGAAGACATCACTTAATTGAATGGTCAAACATTTCAGCTCAACAACTTTGCTCGAGGAATCTAATCTAACGCATAATACTAGTCACTCTGCCTAGGCAAATGATAAGCAAAGAATACTCACCAACTCAGCATCTCTCTTCCACGCTACTCCTAGTCAAAATTTCGTGGAGAGAACCTTGTTATTCAGCTATCCCACATATCGCTAGAAAAGCGACCAAAAGATAGGGGAAAACTCTATAGGATTCCTAATCGGACACCCATACAATGAAATTCACTATGTTATGCACACATATCACCCCCTTTTTAATCACTCCCTAATGCTAAGTCCCATCCCTTGTGAGTGGACTTCATATAGAGAGAATTGTGTATATATCATTCATATTTGTTTAAAATATTTATTTATAATTCCTATGTAATTTACTTAAGTATTTTTTCCTTCTTTTTTTCCTTCTTCGACATCTCTAATTTCATTCCATCAATTTTTTATTCATGTATTTCTTCCAAAATGAATATGAAATAAAAAGTTTAGGTATGAAACAACCTTGTATGTTCGTGGAGATTGCAACTCCAAGGATCAGCAACAGAAACATACAACAGTGTGTAACGCAAAATCATAGTCAAATCTGCACATGAAACATACACTAGCCAGTACAATGTTAAAGGATTAGATAAATAATAAAACTTCTTCCTGTACAAAAGAATTGTCAAATACTCATGTCACAATCGCGATCAACTAGACTGTCGTAACGCTCCCACTGCTTGGTTGTTTAAGAAGTAGTATATTTCTCCACTTGATAACCATTCTTGCATATGGAACTATCCATCTTACTAACTTAAATATCCCAAACTCCAGCACTGAAAGGAATATCCTGACCGTGCGTGCAACTAACTACTAACTACGTGGAAAATAAAACTAAAGTGCATGAAAACCTACAGGATATCAATAACTCAAAGCATTGTGTGTTTTTTTTTTAAACGATATATATTTGTTTGTTTGTTTTTCAAAATGTAGAATAAAAGAAAAACATAAAAGACTAAGAAAACAAAATATCTAGACTAAAATCTTCAAAGTCTCTGAGATCTTCTAGTGAAAACAATAATCCTAATCCGAAATCATCAACTCCATCTAAGTCAAACCTATTAACTAAACTATCATCTATAGGATGCTCAAGAATAGCCTCTAGCGTAGACATATCAGAAGTCACAGATCCGCTATCAGGTGCATCGCTAAGAACCTCCATCACATCATGGAGCGAAGCCAAAGCTGCATCATCATAGTAGGGCATAGGGGCCACTGGTAAAGCATCTAAGGAATGCCCCTCGGTCGCATCCATGTACCAATAAATATAATCCCAACATGGGCAGGGAACACTAGTCTGCAAATCATGGTAAGATGGAGTAAGGTGGTAGACAGTGGAACGATATCTGGCAAATTCTGCTTGCTCTCGGCCTACCCTAGACTGACCAGCGCCGCGCTCAGGAGAAAAAACACTATTATAATCATGATGCTGGTAGGTATAACCAATCATTTCCTGCATGGCAGTGGTACCATAGCGTCGAAAGTATGTGCGACACTGCCAACACAAGAGCTGAGCACACACAAATAAATGCCGCTGATAGGACCTACAACCAAAAGGTGGATGATACTGTAAACAAAAAA
Source organism: Lygodium microphyllum (assembly GCF_053477565.2). Taxonomy (NCBI): domain Eukaryota; kingdom Viridiplantae; phylum Streptophyta; class Polypodiopsida; order Schizaeales; family Lygodiaceae; genus Lygodium; species Lygodium microphyllum. Next base: position 10,645,150 of record NC_141143.1, read on the forward strand.
TAATCACAAAAGAAGAACCACAACAAGCCTCCCCTCTTGGTGCATATAAAAACCTGTCATGCGTTTGAAAACGCGGAATATCGTAAGGTCCAGCATGAACAGGATCAGTACTATCGGCATCAATATGAGGGTAAAGCGCATCCATCCACAAAAAGGCCATACCTGCATCCCATTTAAAAAACCCCCCCAAGAAAGAAAAGACATCCAAGGGTGGATTAGACAAAATATTATTGTAACTACTAACCTAACTATACCTAGCTAGCCTAAGTCACAAAATGTTTAAGGCGCAGGCCATTAACCCTAAATATCTCATTTTCAGCATTAATATCCTGCACATCAAGAGAACCATTATCATAAACATTAATCACCTTAAAAGGTCCCAACCAACGAATTTTAAGCTTCCCAGGAAATTTATAATAGCGACTGTCATAAAGTAAAACTAAATCGCCTTCTTTAAACTCCCGTACTTTAATATTCTGGTCGTGCCATGCTTTACGACATTTTTGCATTGCTTCTAGACTTTGTAGGGCTAATAATCTTTCCTCATCCAACTTTACCAATTGTAAAATCCGTTGTTTCAAAGATTCAACCTCACCTAGTCGTAATGATAGAGCTACTCGTAAAGTGGGCAACTCTTGCTCAATAGGGAATATAGCATTAGTACCATAAACTAAATTGAAGGATGTATTTTGCACTGTCACCTTATAAGTAGTTCTATAGGCCCATAACGCTTCATATAAACGTTCATCCCAATCTCGCCTGTGGGAAGCAACCGTTTTAGTTAAAATCCCACAGATAATGCAATTGGTTACTTCAACCTGACCGTTAGCTCTGGGATAATAAGGTGTTGATTTGCGATGTTTAATTTTATAGATTTCCATTAACTCGCTGATAAGACCATTCAAGAAATGGGAACCTCGGTCACTTACTAATTCTAGTGGGCAACCAAAACGCGTAATAATATTCTCATACATAAACTTAGCCACATCAATGGCTTTATCCGTTTTAAGCGCTTTCGCTTTCACCCACTTTGTAATATAGTCAGTACAGACTAAGATATAACGATTCGATCGATATCTAGTAGGCGGATCAATTGGGCCTACAAAATCAATTCCCCATTTCTCAAAAGGTGCTAATGCTAATATAGGTGTCAAAGGCGTAGCAAAACTCTTAAAAGGACGACCAGTCCTTTGACATACATCATATTTGCGACAATAATAATAAGTATCTTTAAATAAGGTAGGCCACCAATAACCAGCTAATAGAACTTTTCTTGCAGTCAATTCACCGGCAAAATGGCCACCACACGGCTCATCATGCAATGCCTTAAGAACCACTGGTACTTCATCTTCCCTTACACATCGTCGATAAATACCTTCGCGTGGAAAAAATTTATAAAGGTAACCCCCTAATAATCTGTAGGAGCGTGATTGCATTAATATCTGACGTTTCCTGCGCTTATCAGCACCAGGTGGATATCGAGCAGTACTAAGAAAATTCGCAATATCAGCATACCATGGAACTTGTGTCTCCACAGTAAAAAGTGATGCATCCGGCAAATCATCTTCCACACCTTCCTCCTTGTCTGATGTTAATAATCGTGATAGATGATCTGCTAGAACATGAGCTCTACCAGGACGAGTAACTATTTGAAAATCAAACTCTTGGAATAACAACATCCAACGAATCACACATCCTGAAAGTTCTGCTTTATTAAGCAAGTACTTTAATGCCTCATGATCAACATATATGGTAAACTTATTCCCTAATAAATAATGACGAAATTTCTCCACCGCAAATACCATTGATAGGCATTCTTTCTCAGTGGTGGTATAATTCCTTTCTGCATCACTTAAATTTCGACTCGCATAATAAATTGGATGATCCACCTTATTATCATCTGCTTGGCACAAAACAGCTCCTACAGCATACATAGATGCATCAGCATGAATATGGAATTCTTTTGTCCAATCTGGGGGTGCTAATATTGGTCCTTCAATTAACTTATGTTTAAGAAATTCAAATGCTTTCTGGCAAACATTATCCCAAATAAAAGGAGTATCCTTTCGTAGTAGATTTGTCAAAGGTGATGCCACCTTCGCAAAATCGGAAATAAATCTCTGATAATAATTTAGATGTCCTAAAAATCCACGCAATTGCTTAAGATTTGTTGGAGGTGGAAGTGCAGAAATCTTAATAATTTTAGCTGGATCCATGGCAATACCTTCTTTAGAAACGATATGCCCCAATAAGGTTCATTTTGGTACTCCAAAAACACATTTATCAGGATTCAAGGATATACCTACTTCATCACTACGTTCAAATACTTGCGTTAGTAGCTCATGCATTTCTTTTGCCGTACCATAGACACAAAAGTCATCTAAGAAAACTTCCATCCATTGACGTAGAAAATCTTGATAAGCTGCAATCATAACTCTCTGAAATGTTGCGGGTGCATTGCACAAACCAAAAGGCATTACTCTATAAGCAAATGTACCCCATTCAGTAGTAAATGTAGTTTTGGATTGATCTTCAGGATGAATTAGTACTTGGTTGTAACCACTAAATCCATCCATGAAAGAATACAGCTCATGACCAGCAACCTTATCAAGTACCTGATCAGTAAATGGCAAAGGAAAATGATCTTTACGTGTTTTGCTATTCAGCTTTCTATAATCGACACAAATGCGAATCTTCTTACTATTCTTCTTGGGTACTACCACAATAGGAGATACCCATTCACTGTATGCAACAGGATAAATAAATCCAGCATCTAAAAGCTTAGTAATTTCAGCTTTCACTAACTCTGCATACACAGGGTTTGTTCGTCGTTGACGTTGACATACAGGTTTTGTGCCTGGTTCTAGATCAATAAAATGCTGACATAATTCAGCTTTGATACCCTTAAGGTCCCTATATGACCAAGCAAAAGCGTCAACATGCACTCGTAAGACTTCTTCGAATCTTTCACGATGTGGCGATTCCAATTGGTCTCCTAAATTTAAATATTTTCCTTCTGCCATTTTAAGCTTAACTACTTCAACTTCAGGCTCTTCAATAAATAGAGATTCTATTCTTCGTGGCTTAATTGTGGGCACATCTTCGGATATCTGCATCAATACATTTTCAAGCAGGTTATTCTTAATACTTGATTCTGGTGCTTCTTCTCCCACACTCACAAAATCTACTAAGGGTAAAGCCCTATAAGGAATAATAGCCAGGTTATCTTGCGTAGCACCATCAACTTCTACTCCATAAACATTTATTAACTCAGGAAAGGATTTTTCAGTATATCTCTTCCCATATTTATCTAAATCGCCATTATTGACATTTACTTTTTTACGAGATTTCATGGTAAATGAGGTTCTTACAGAGTCAATTACGCTAGGTATCTGCTCTGAATTACATGGATATTGAGCATGTAACCTACGGCGATATCGACGTAAAATTTCGTTATTCTTTTCTAGACATTCTTGATCATCTAAACTCCAAAACCATTGATTATCTTTAAGCTTGAGAATTAATGAATGTAGATTCTCATCCTCCTCGCCCTGAATTCGACAGCCTAAATAATGTATAACTTGTTTTAGTTCCACAAAATTCCTAGGTGCTGCAGGTTCAAACCATCTAAGTTGTGGCTCTTGCCCATCCCCATAAATAGTAAAATCCATTACTCTTTCTTTTGGATGAGGCAACACCACCGCTTGCATATTGTGCAATTTAACCTTAGTAGGTTCAGATTGGACTCGTTGATAACCAATTATCGGTCCCCTAGAACAGCGATAAATCTTCTGCGCAATTCCGGTCGAACGCCTAAAAGAATGACACAACCAGGGAACATTTGTAGGGTTTTTCTCTTGAGTCCCTGGTTCAAAAGTATTCTTAGATTTATTTTTTTCCAAAAACCTATCAGTGTTTTCATGTTCTTCCCAATAATTTGTATCCATAGATAACGTTTGGTCCATCTGTAACTCACCCCTACTGAATTTAGATTTCTCTTCTTCTAAATAAAATTCTAAAAGTGAGATTTCATCTAGATATCGCCTTTCTCTAAACTGAAACTCTGCCTTTTCCTTTTACAGCTCAATAATCTTCTTCATTGCTTCATTTACAGCAGTCAACGCTGCCTCACGCTCTACTTCCAATGCCTCTTCCAATTCTCTAATAATCCTAGCGTAATTACCATGATGTTCACGAGAAGTCTGTGAAAACCTGTTAAAAGCCGAAGCTGAATCATCCTCATCCTCACGAGATAGTGGTCTTTGTAAGGGTTTGCACCTATGCCTACTTCTCCTTTCTCTTTCCTTCTCTTCTAGCTGGTAGTAATAAATCCTTTTAGCTCTATCTGGCAGTTGTCCAAATCCAAAGGGTAAAGCATTTTCCCCATAAGGAAGAGCTTCTAAAATCCCACTCTCAAGCATACTATTATGATTATCAGTAACATCATCTTCTCCCATACTTTCTGAAGAGGTTATTGAGGTGTCAGCCGCATCAGATATCATTAACTCAGGCATTTCTTCCTCCTCTAATTCATCCATAGAAATCACTTCCGACCTGTTGTAAGCAGAAAATACATCTTCTTGATTATTTCCTTCTTGATCCGTAGATAATTGAAAACATGTTTCAAGCGAATCATCAAGATATTCTGCTTCTTCTGCTGAAAGCATTAAGCAGTCTAGGGTTGTATCTTCGGATGTAGATAACCACTGAGTAATATCGCTATCCGAATCATTGTCAGATGAAAACGCTATAGCATACTCACCAATACCCATCTGTTCTACCTTGTGAGGCTGATGTACTATATTGACCTCTACTTTTTCTGCTGTTGCTACATGTGGTGTTTTAAATAACCAGGCATAAGGCCCTTCATGATCAGTCCCCTCCATACCCGAATCATAAAACTCACTGTTGGATCTCTCATCCATTTCACTAACTGCTTCATCTCCTGAATCTTTCAAAAATCCTTTTGAAATAACTTGTATTTTAACCCTATCATTTCGAGGACCAATCACAATTGAACCTTTATACCAGTCTTGAATGCATCTTGCTTGGTATAACCAAGGTCTTCCCAACAGGACAGAATATGATGAAATATTTGGTTGCGAACGAACGATCAAATAGTTCACATGAAATTCTAATCCAGCTACTACAGATTTCACATTCCGCAGTAACCCCAAAGGAGTTACTTTTCTTTGATCAGCCACACGTAAAACAATATGAGTAGGTTCTAGAGCTTTCAACCCTAATTCTTGCATTGCCTGTTCTATCATCAAATTAACTGCTGAGCCACCATCTAACTGCACTTCATGTAGCAAGTGGCCATTAATAGTAGTATCGATAACTGGAGCTCCTGGGTCCACAAATAAATCTACTATTTTTACATCCTTAGTTGTTTTTCCTTTGGAAGAATTTTCACGGACTTTAGAAGCGTTTATCTCAATCCTCTTCCTTCGACGCCGAACTAATTTATGGTAAAGTTGTTTCCGACAAACAGGCGCTATTTCTAGCAATTGCCGAAGGTTAATAGTCAATGATAGTTCTTCTAATGCAGCCCAAAGATCATAGGTCTTATTTACGGATTCTACATAATCTTTACTCCTTTCCTTAGGAGGAACCAATCTTTCGGGAAAAGGAGCTACTCCCACTTGAATCTTTGGATTTGCCAAAGGCACAGGTAATAACGGATGGTCAGAGGAATGCTGCGGAGAATCCAATTCAGGTAGTTCTATATTAGGATCTATGTCCTTAGACTTATCCTTCACTGCTCCGTTTAATTGTGGACTCTCTTCCTCTAAACCTTGCTCCTTTTGCTGTTGCTTTTGTGCCCTCGTAATGACACCAGTCATCGGGTCAGCTCTAAAAGTCACCTTGCGAGGTATAAATTTTGACTTAATTCCAATATCTTTCCTTATTGTTTCTACTTCAACTAAATTTGCAGTAGACATTGAAGGTTCGTTAGAGGTTTGTTTCCCTTTGTCAGACATTTTATTATCCTCTCGCTTAGGACAATTCTCTTCATAGTGTCCTTCACCACTGCACCTCCTACAAAGAGGAGTATAGTCTTGATTTTTACGCGCATTTGGACAATATGTGGCTATGTGACCTTCTTGTTGGCATCAATAACAAATTACTGGTCCCCTAGGTCTTTGTTGACCACCTTGTCCCATTGGATTACGAAAATTTCCATTATTTCTTCTAAAAGGAGAATTTCTCCCTCGATTGCCATCACTGTTGTAATTGTTTCGAGGCACTGGGGGTCTACCCTGGGTGGGCAATCCTCGTGGCCTAAAAGGTTGATTTGGTGGTCCAATCTCATAAGTCCTATTATTACGATCCATGTAATTGTAATTCGTTTGCATTGAACGAGCTTGTTGTTGCTCTTGACCTAATTTATGCCAACAATTTGTATCTAAATGACCAGTCTTGTGGCAAAAAGAGCAAAACGGTGGATGATCGGGCATTAACCTTGAAGGCGTCGGACACTCTGTAGCCACATGGCCGTAACCATGACACTTACCACACCAGATATTAGATCGAGGTGGGTTTGAAGTCGAATTTCCCGACGATTGTTGAGCACTAGATCCTTGTGTCGTTATCGAATAAATTTCCTTCAAAGGTGCTTGTACTGCAGTCATAATTTCCTCCTTTAATTTTCCTAGAGATTTCGCAATAATATCTGCTACTTTTGCTTCATCCAGAGGAGATTGAGATTGCGGCATAGAAGGCATTCCTGTCTGCATCATATAGGCTGGAATTGAAGTGTACGGATTTAGAGGTACACTCGACATGTTTGAGCTTGCGGTTACCGAGGGATTTAAAGGAACGGTCACATAAGACACGTTCTTAGGTACCCCACCTGAAATGCTTGGATATTCTGTCCGAGATTCTTTGAATAGATCTCTCCGTCGTTGTTGACTAAGCTGCACTTCTTCCCACCATCTAGCATGTGTTTTAGCATCTGCCAACGTAGCTGGTCGTTGTAAACTAACATGCTGATGAACTTCAGGATTAAGTCCATCAATAAACTTACGTTTTTGCGTGGGATCGTCAGGAGCAGGATTCATCTTACGAATGATTGTCTCCATGCGCTCAATATAATGTTCAACACTTTCAGTTGCTCCTTGGGACAGATAATTCAGTTGAAGAGCCAATCTATCTTGAAAACCTTGTCGTCTAAATTTTTCTAGAAAAGCTATTCATTAGGGCCAAAAACGCTTCAAAAATGGCACTTGTAAGAAAGTGATTAAGTTGCTAATTAGTTGAGGTTTAGGAAGAATAAAACCTCTAAATTTGGTTGTCCAGATGTGATTAATGAGAGAATATTTGGTTCATTGAAGAGGTCGGCCATTAATTGCCCTCATCTTTTAATCCAGGTCAGGGGTCACCTTTTCGGCCGTTTATTGTCTTGGAACTCGAGAGATTTTGTATTTTCGAGATTTTCGTACGAACTTCGCATTTGTTTGCTCCCGCGTTTTCTTTCTATACACTATTCTCTTTTACCATTCCTTTTGCTGCACTTGCTTTCTATCACTGTGAGATTCTTGCTCGGTTCATTTGCTAGAATGTCTAGCAATACTACTTCAAATAACACAGGCGCAAGCACACGTAAATACAAGCTATCTATTCAGCTAGATCCGACTTACACATCTTGGAGAAGTATACATCATCGAGTATTGATAGATGAGATTGAAGCCAACAGGTTGCGAACACAAGGAATGAAGCATATAGATTTGTGGGTGGATGGAAATATCTATCCCAGGGATCCTTCTACAGGTAAACCACCTCCTTTTTTGAATGTCCATGACTATATAAGATATGCTGGAGAAGGTTATAATGGAATGCTTGGCTACTGTATGAGGTTATACTCTGCATCTTACACATATATAGCCCAAGTGCACGAAATGAAAAAAGCACTAGAAACTACACAAACAAAAATTTTAGAGTTGACAAGTCAGATTGATATTTTGAAAAATGTTAATAATTCATTGCAGAATAAGCTAATACGCTTGAGAGAAACTCTAGTAGGATTTAGAGAGAGGAAGAGACCGTTAAAAAATATAACCAGCTTGTGTGAGAGAGCAAAGAAAAGGAGACTAAATCTTACAAAGAAATATGTCTCTAACATATTAGGCATAAATATCCGAGAGAATGAGGAAAGAATCAAACTTTTGAAGGAAACCATGAATAAGAAAGACATTTTGAGGATTCTTAAGTCACCAGAAAATGTGGATTTGAGAGGTCCAACTCTGAGAGAGTTAGTGAAGGATTTAAAAGGCACAGTGAAAGCAAATGAAATCGTAGAGACATGCGATACTGTGGGTATAAGTCGAAAAGGTTACCGTGCTATCTCTGGATTATGGTTTAAAAATCTTAAACGCAATAGGGTAACTATATTTGGATTGCCCCGAGCCCTTGCAGTTTCCACTGCAAGAATTTCCATGAATCGCAAGATTCCACATGTTTTTGGAGATTACTTTCACATCGAAAGGTCTATGTCCTATGAAAAACAAAAAAAACAGGCAATTTTTTATTACAATGAGTTTAACAATATATGGGTTGATCTAAAAAAGGTGCAAATTGCAATGGTTCACATGTATAAAATCACAGTAGAAGAAAGTTATGGTGTTCTAAAGTTTGCCTTGAAGTTGGATGAAGCACAGATTCAAAAGGGACAGAAGATGGAAAGAATTAGCATTTGCCTCATGAACATGGCATTGGACCATGGCAATGGCGAGGGCAAAGCTCCATTGCATAAGATCCAATCCGAGATGGAGATTTGGTGGATTGGTGCAGCCCAGGTACCAATTGAAAATCATCAAACGTTGAAATGGTTGTTCAACCATACAGGTATTCCAAATATCATTAAGTCTCAAAGTGAAGGCGAAATGTTGGTAGTTGATGGGGTTGGTAAATTTAATGTGGAATGGCATATGAGTGCTGATTTGAAAACTATCAAATGTATGCTTGGAATATGTAATGGTGCAAATACAAAATATCCTTGCATTTATTGCATGGAAAGCATTGGATCCAAAGATTGGAGTAGTTTGCGACCAGTAAGAAGAGCCCCAAATAGAGACTCTATAGATTTGAGTAAATTTAAAAACATAGAAGACATCTGGGATCCCATTCTTTCCATCTCTCTTAAGAATGTTCATATTTGTACTTTGCATGCAGAGATTAGAATAATCGATAAGCTTCTCAGGTTGCATCTCGACTACGTATATTCCATTAAGCCATTATCTTTATCAGATGAGTGTATTGATAAATGCGAGGCATTGCTATCGAAAATGGGATTTCATGGGGGCCAAGTTCACTTAAGAAAGGATCCAATACTTTCAGGAAAAACAAGAGATATCTTGGCCGATGTCTCTATGGGAGGCTCAAAAGCTAGACGATTCTTAGGAAATCATTCAGGAAAGCAGGTGAATGCGGCTTGGGAGTGTTGGAGAGAGCTATGTGAGATCACAACAAATGTTGCAAGCACGCCGAGGCTTGCGTTTCTTAGAATGGAGGTCTGGATACACCTTGATGTTTTTCTGAAACTCCTCAGGCAACATAAGACAACATATACATATGCGGAAGAGTTCAAAAGATCAATCATAAAGCTTGTTCAGGCGATAAAAGAGGCATGGGGAGAAAAAGATATCACTTTTTATCTGGTAAAGTAATAATTATTTAATATCGGCTTATTTTGACAGGTTTTTCAATTGGTATAAAATTTGTGTTACTTTGTATTGCAGCATATTCTTCATATTCATGGACCTTTCTTTGTGGAGGAGCATGGCCCCTTAGCAACTTATAGCAACCAAGGCATGGAAAAATCCCACTATCAAGCACGCACAAGTTATTTTCGAAGCACAAGGCATGGGGGAGGAGTTACAAAAAGCAATGCTTTGGAGGAGCTATTCAACTGGTTTTTTCGACGACAACTTCAAAGAATGCAAATAAAAGACGGCAATGACACATGAGCAATCGCACTTTTATATATAAGAAAGAATATATACAAAGCTAGTTTTCCAAAACCCTCACATTCTCTTCCTCCTCAGGAATCTTTCCTCTATAACGTAGAAATTTTTTTCTCTTATAGCCAACTATAGATTTTACATCAGTTCTGTCTGCAGCTAAGGCGTAGGATGAAAACGCCAAAAAGTATCCTGCTCTAGAAGCAGAGTAACCTGGACCGTAGCCAAAAATCCTAATTGCCGCAGTCTTTTCCAAAAACATTATTTTGTGGGCATTATATTGTAATCCTGAGAAACCTAGAAGCCTTGTAAGAGCTTTAATACAAAGTATCGGCCATGCTGCGTCCTCTGAGAAACTACTATGAAGTACAAAAAAGGATTCAGGGTCAATCCTAGCCAAGTAGTGGCCGAGTGCAATGTCTTTGGTGGTGTTACTAGCAGCTCTCGATCCTTTGCCACGCCCCAAGAAGTTATCTGTATCGGCAATCTCCAACTGCAAATAAAAGCCATACTGAATGAGCATGAAATGTAAACCTACCAATGTGTAAAAGCAAATTCAAAATTATCTTACCACTTGATTTTCATCGTACTCCAATCTAAACGGATTCCATAAATTAATTGATGATGCTGTCTCATTGGTGTTAGTCAATTCTTTAACATATTCAGACTCCTCTCTTCCAAAATTGGAAATACCGAGCTCACTTTGAATGCGATCGAAGTCCTCATCAGTAATACTCAACTCCTTTTCAGCTTCTTTGGCCTTTTCAAAACAAAGAGAGAATGCCTCACCAGCATCAATAAACTTATCATCTAGAGTTTCTTTATCAAGTTTCAGAATCTCTTCCTTTGTTTCATTTTCTGTGTCAATTATCCCATTAGCAGCATCAGATGCCTCTGCAATAATTGCAAGACAATAATCTTCCCTGAGATTAAAAAGTTTTTGAATATCTGATAGTAAAATGTACTCCTTGTCCTTGAAAGGTATACATGGCAGGGAAGGAACAATATGGTGAGAACTCTCATCAGGTTGAGGGTTTGTATCTCCTTGGCTCTCCTCAATGATAGTCTCAGCTTTGAAGTGAGCAACATCCAAATTCTCAGCAATGGAAGCCTCAAAATCTGTATCTACAACCTCCTCTGTTTCCCTTTCATCTGCCAGATCATCCAACATGCAAAAGCTGGCACTCTTTGCTCCCTCCAACTGTTGCTCCTCAGCTCTCATAGGGTATTTAACAAGGATGAATATAATAAAAGCAGCAGATTTTCTCATCATCTTGCAGTTTTTGGAATGAGTGCAGCAAAATATGTCTGTTGAATGAAACCTCTCCATAGAGTGGGCCCTGGACTTCCTAGTAAATACTGGCTTTTCATTTCCTGTTGACCCAATGGGAATATGGACATAGTCAATTGTGCCAACTTCAACAGAAGGACCTGCAAGAGTTTCAAACTCCAAAAAGTCCTCCATAATATATTTTTCACAAGATTTCAGAACTTTGTCAAGTTCCCAATCAGGATTAAAAATATTTTTCACAACTCCATAGAATGAGAGATCCATTCCATTCTGAAGCATAAAATCAAGTAGCCTCTCTAATGGAGTGATATCAATGAGCTCTGATACTCCTTGACCTCTCACTACTGGCGTTCGCTTGCCTGGAGATGTACTTGGCTTTCTCACACTGGTGGCAGAGGATGGAGAGGAAAAAGAATGCACAGGCTGATCAGCTGTTGATGCACTTGACCCTTTTGAAAGCCTTCTTCTTTTACCAGTTCCTGAAGAAACCTTGGATTGTATGGGTTCAGACATGTTTCCAACTTCTGACGATACGGCGCGATAAGAGAGAAACGATTCAGACGGAAAGGCCCCCTCGCGCCGTATTGGTGATCCCAGTAAGAAGCGCAAGAGCCACAACAAAGGTGGTCACACGAGCTTCAGGAACTACTGAACCTCCAAAACGAAGCGAAGAGAGGAAAGCGAAGAAAACCAACAGTCGCCCTCGCGCCGTATCAGCAATAGAAACAAAGGCCAGAAATCGAAAAAAGCCGTACAGATAAGAAACACACCCTTATGTAGGCGCGGATTATGCCACCTGGCAGTACCCGTTAGTGTCATACACGTGGCAGTAGCCGTTGCGCAACACGTGGCAGTAGCCGTTGGCAACACGTGGCCAAAAACCACATGGCGAACAAGTGGACCGGTCATTACTTGACACGTAGCATACGGACCATAAATACAGATACGTGGCACAATCAGTATCGGACACGTGTCATGATTTACCTGGGTATATAAGTGGTCATTTGTCCGACGTGTACACTTTTCAATTCTCGAGCTCTTCGCTAGCAAAAAGAGGTGTGCCGATACGGAGCGAGGGCGTCCAAACGGTGAGCTCGTTTTCTCCTAATCGCGCCGTATCATCTTCTCATCTCCGATACGGAGCGAGGGCGTGCAAACAGTGAGCTCGGTTTTTCCTAATCGCGCCGTATCGTCTCCTGATCTCCGATACGGAGCGAGGGCGTGAAAACGGTGAGCTCGGTTTTTCCTAATCGCGCCGTATCGTCTCCTGATCTCCGATACGGAGCGAGGGCGTGAAAACGGTGAGCTCGGTTTTTCCTAATCGCGCCGTATCATCTCCTGATCTCCGATACGGAGCGAGGGCGCGCAAACGTGGTGGTCGTTTTGTCCTAATCGCGCCGTATCATCTTCTCATCTCCGATACGGAGCGAGGGCGCGCAAACGTGGTGGTCGTTTTGTTCTACTCGCGCCGTATCATCTTCGCATCTCTGATATCGGAATTGCTCATTTCGGACAGTTTCCTCGCCAGTTTGTCTTTCAGTTTGTCCTTCTGGTTGTTATTTACCTTTTCTGGATGGCAAGGACAAAGCAAACTGCAAGAAGAGTGTATTTAGATGGGAAGGACAGTGGGGGTAGAAGAAAGTTAAAATTTGATGAATCTAAGGGGGTAGAAGAAACTGGTGCATCACAGGCTCCAGAGCATTTTACAACAGAAATCCCTCCTACACCAGGTGTTGTCCTTACATCTTCCATAAATGTTTCTTCACCTGAAGTTGAGGAAGCAAAGGATGAGGCTAACCCTGTGAAAGATTCATTCCCTACAATGGTACCTGAGCCCACATCTGCTGAAGCCACTGAACACCCCAAGCCACAGAAGAGGAAGAGGAAGTCCAGGTTCTTCTATATGCAAAGATGTTTCAGTGAGATCAGGAAAGCCCAGAGAGCTACACAGCATGTCATTCCAAAAGCTGCTTTTATAAGGGTGGTCAAAGAGATCTCTGATAGATTGTCTCAAGTGGCAACTGTCTCTGGTCTAAATAAGAAGTGGCAACTCTCAGCCATTCTTGCCCTCCAAGAGGCCGCAGAAGATTTTATTATTGATTTCATGAACGACGCTTATATTGCTGCTGCCCATGCTCATAGGATCACCCTTATGAATAAAGATTTCAGCATCATTAGCAGAGTGAGGTATAGGTTTGACAAAGTCCTGAGGCCCTTGCCTTCCAATGATCAAAAAGCCTTTGAAATCCTTAACGTTCCCCCAAAATTGTCCAGGAAAGAGAAAAAGCTAAATGTTGAAGATGTTACTGACCTTTACCCTACAAGGGGTGCCACACAGCAAGAGGCTTTCTTGAGTGAAAAAAATCAGGAGGTGTTTGAAACTGAAGACGATGTTTACAAGAGGAAAGCCGCATCACTTGCTCCCGTCAACAACGAGAGGATGGGCAAAGTGTATGGGCAGATTCTTGTGAATGTTGCTGGGGAATCTGAGGAGGAATATCTTAGTATATCTCCTGAGGACAAGCCCATGTTGGAAAAAAGGGATCTCCAACTATCTGACTCCGTGGTATTTTGTTGCATAAGGTAAGGTTTTTTGTTGCATAAGTTAAGTCTTTTCAATTATATTTTGGATGAAATTGGTATTGAATAGCTTTTGCTATTATCTGCAGGGCATTGGTGTCCTCTCTCACTCTCGATATCCGAAGAACCATATACATTGTTGATCCACTTCTCTCTGTGGGACTTTTTGCAAAATCTGGTTCTAATATTTCACCATTTTTTCGTAGCTTCGATAGTGTGAGAAATTACCACATCTTTTTCCCTTATGTAGAAAGGTATTTTTCTTTTACTGTAGATTAGAATTTATGTTCATTTGCTTTCACCCTTCTACTCACCTCTTTTATGAATTTGCAGAGGGCATTGGAGTCTCATCTACATTAATTGTCTTTCAAGGGAAATTATCTTTATGAATTCTCTCAGCGGTGTTCACGGTCAAGCACGAATGTATGTTGGAAGAAAATTACTTACTTTAATTTCTTTTATAAATAATATTTTGAACTTACAAAGCTTCCTTTTGCAGTGCTGCTAGACTCGTTTCTACATTTTTGGATACAACATACGAGGATCTTGCTGATCCTCAAAGGCCGTATACTTTTCTTCTACAAGAAGTTCCATTGCAAAGCGATGCGCATTCTTGTGGATGGAGAGTTATCTCAAACATTTGCAGAACAGTGGATTCAAAGCTGTTACAAATAGAAGGAGTGAATGTAAGTTTATTTCATTTGATGTTTGTGTAACCCTTATCATGATGTCTTTTCACTAACTTCTAACATTTATTCTTACAGTGTAGAGACTATCCTGAATCATATATTTGGTGGATAAGGGAGAGATGCATCGAGCTGATTCTAGACAAAGCAATCACACCGTATGATCCTGACTCCCCTCTTCCTCCCAAAACTTCAATGGCAAAGGGCACAAGCAAGGGAAAGGTCAAGGGAAAGGGTAAGGACAATGGTAATGGTAAAGACAAGGGCAAGGGAAAAGGCAATGGGACCACTGCTGCAGAGTCTAAGAAAAAAGGAATGCCAGTGCTCTCTCCTCTTAAATTTGATCCATCCCCTCTTAAGCCCCAAGAAAGGAGACTACCTGTAAAGGTCAAATTTTTTCAACAATCAAAGAAAGGCCCTGTGAGGAAAAATATCTTTGAAGAAATCGATAAAGAATGAAAATAGCAAACATAAGCATACACGAGCCATTTTATTTTGGCTTTGTACATTTTTATGCAATTTTTGTACCTCATTGTGTAATGAAAATTTTCACTTGTAAATCGAATGTAATGTACATTTTATACACGAGCCTTATTATTTTGGCCTTGTACATTTTCATGCAATTTTTGTACCTCATTGTGTAATGAAAATTTTCACTTGTAAATCGGATGCAATGTACATTTTATTTATACACATTCGAAAGACGACTTGCTTCACGATAGCTTATGAAGTTCCCATTAAAAAATATCTTGAGGATAGTCTGTTAAGATAAATTCCTGCCAAGTTTTCATTCTTAAGGTCCCAAACTCACAATTGTGGGAGATAAACAACTCGTACAAAAGAAAGAGCGCTCGGCTCTTTTACCAATTGTTACACCATTCACTTTGAACTTATATCTAGGGGATGTATTGTCTAGCAATTCCAAGGTATCCCTCACATCTTTCAGACTCCAATTGGAAGTAACACTCACCTTCTTTACTTCTTCATGCGGAAAAACGTGCACCACAAGTTTATATGTTGTGTTCTCTGTATCAGAATCCAAGGGAACCCAAATACCCAATCTTCGTTTGTATCGCCTGTAATCAAAGGCCAAAGCAAGATTTTGGCGAGGGATACTGTAAGCCAAAGCCAAGGATTGAGGGCATGCACTGCACCTCAAGATATCACCTTTATGATCGCACTCTCTAGATTTCCAATGCGTCCCTATAGTGTTGTCCAAATCCTCTTCCGAAAAGTTTCTACTTAACCAGGATACCTTCGTTCTTTGTAAATTTGCTGTTTTGAAGCAAGCGACGAAGATATGGAGGGGTACAAACCATGATAAACGTATTCTTCGTGAGATCCTTCCAGCTGTCATGGACTTTTTAATATCCTGAGATATTTTGAATTTGAAACTCTGCACTGTTACCTTGTCAGGAATCTCCCAATTTAGAGATGAAAGACTTGGCAATGGCAAATCTTCGATATTCCCATACCTATCCGCTTTAGAGGGAACCACATACTGTGCATAATATATAAAAACCTTGCATTCACTATAAAAAGACACAGTTTGATCGGCATAAATAATGTCTGCCAATACCTTATGAATGGCATGGAAAGTCCCACTTAGGCTTTCCACAGGTTGCCATTCAATACTTGTTGACGGAAAGATATCTACAATGACGAACCGTTTGTTAGAACTTGCATAAATGGAAAAGAATTATATACGTTATTCAACTTATAACTTACAATGTGTTTGTTGGGGAACACGTTCGTTTGGAGGCAAGTGCATATCCTTGACCATGTAAACATGTTGCACCTTGACAAACCAGCCTTCGGGCATAATTTTGAAGGCAATGATACGCCCCTTCCAGTGATGTTTTATATCTTCTCGTTTTCTTCTTTTCACCTTATGGGAGCCCTTGCAAGATGGCAGCATGGTAACCCAATCATTTACAGCAAAGGTTTTGGGCTCAAAATTTCCATCTACTCCCTGGCTATAGACTGTGCAAGAGTGTATTAAACGAGAAGGGCGCCTGGAGGAAGCCATGAAAAGAATGAAAGCGCAGAGAAAGAAGCTCAAAGAGGGGTGAATGAACTAAAAAGTAGCGCCAAGAACCCAAATGAGTATGTATTGGGCGCCAAAAACAATATTGAAAGATCTCCCGACTTTCAAAAAACTCATTATTAATTTCATCACATCTCTGTCATGTATTTTGTCAGATTTGTAAGTAAATAATGTCTTTGGGACTCCAAAACATGTCAGACTTTAGGGGTTTTGGCTAAAAAAGAAGAGAGAATCACGAAATGGACTCCACTATCTCTAAAAAAGAGGAGACAAGAATACCATATTCTTGCACACGTGGCGAACTCTCTTTGGCCCTTTCCTTAATCCCGTGATTAGCAAAAGTGCATTTTTTGAAGCGTTTTTGGCCCTAATGGATAAGGCATCATAGGTCCCTTTATGTTGAGCATCTAAATTCCCATACCATTTCGCTGCTTCATCTTTTAATGTTGCAGGAAAGATATGAAGCTTTTGGTCGTCATCTATTATCTCATTGGCGACGCAAGTCACCTCAAATCTTTGCGAATGGGCATCGGGATCTTCGTCCCATAGCCCCCCGAATTGCGTGAAATCAGCTAATCTGACTGGGTTGCGAGCCATTGTTTCTCTAAATAATAGCCCTAACCCTAAATCGTTGATAGTATCAAACCACGGAGATTCCTGAGGTTTCTTAAATAATTGACGCAATCCAAATTTGACTCTAAATCCCAGTCAAAGAGCAGTTCAATACTCCCAACCGTAGCATTAGCTTCACTCTCCCTATTTTCACTATTTTGCCTACCTCTTTCCCCAGTGACACTGCTAGTACTGGAGACAACTTGATCCCATTGATATGAAGCTGCTTCACTTTCTTTCGATGGTGTTCTATCAGTTGATAAGCTAGGCTGAAGAGGTTCTACCGTTGAGTTAGACACAGCGTCTACTCCCAAATTCAGCAATGCATTGACCCTCTCTAGCCTTTCTAATAGCCAAGCCTCTTGTCGCACTGCTCGTTCTCTAACTCGCTGATCCCTAGCTTCGTTTTGCTGCTTCCGTCTCTCTTCTGAATTCATCCACGAGTACTAAACTAGCTTTTACTGTCATACTCCAAAATTACGCTCGTTTCATTTGAAGCTATAAAATTAGGTTGTCGCTTGTATGCGCACTTAGAAGGTTCAAAATAGTCGGTAGCTCTGGGTCTATCTCCCCAAAAGGTAACTTTTCTTCTTGCTCGGGGATTAAACCTAGAATTTCAGCAACCTCTCTAACGTCTTTCGTGTCAAAAGCAATTTTTAAACCTCTGGATACACGTATCCAAGGTAACACATCATCCCACACTACTCTTCTAAACGTCCGATAAGCTGTGCGGTGATACCAATCAAAGTGGTACGATACACTGATTGTATTTATCTCTACCGCGTCTATTAACCCAAAGTGTGTCGCTAGTAGAACTATGGTTTGCGCACAGTCGTTATAACCCCAGCTCCAAGAAGATAATTGTTCAACGTCCACAGTTAATTGTGGCCCAAAATATGTGCCTCCCTCTACTAACTCTGTATCCCTCGCCCAATCTAGCACTTTTCTTTGGCACTCTTGGGGTAAATTAGGAAAATAGTCCCTTAGAAAAGAGACTGCGTATTCACTCATAAGTAACACCTAGGGTCTGAATACCCTAGGAAAATTAATCACCCGCTAGAGTGCACTTGGCTCCCGGCAAACGCACCAAAAAATGACTGGCCAAAGACCAAGCCACTTTTACCCAGGTTAACAAGCCAACTCCTAAGAGTTGTTGCACTAAACAAGTGATTATTGCACTAATTGTTTTAATTCGACTTAACCTTCTCTAATATCTACAACGTTGTTTGTAGTAGTCCAACTGCAAAGATTCTAAACTTCAATAAATTATACTGGACACTAAATTTCCAAACCTAAGATGATTATAGTTTCTCCCCATCTCTCAGGGGCAGCTCCTCATAATGTTCTCCTGCCATGCTAGTGGCGGTTTATTCAGGAAATGTTTTTAATGTTTGACTTTGGAAAGGTTGTTTCAAGGATATAGATCTCTTAGATCTATTTGTATATCTCCGTTTAAAATTCCTTTTTATGTTTTTCTCCACCTAATTAAAATTAATTCTTTTTATTTGTTTAATTTTAAACAAACATTCAAATCAAATTTTCTGACGTACCATAAACTCCTAAATTTTAATCTCCCTTGGTAGACGTTTCCCACTCCGTATATAAATTTTGTCGTTGCTTTTAATTTTTAAATAATTTTTTCGTTCTGCGAAAATCACGTCCTTTCTCTTTCTCTTCTATAACCAGTATCAAGCATGATAAAACAAGTTCTTTCCACACTCTTATGGTTCACATACAACGTTCATTTTAAATCCCGTATATCCCCTTAGTTTTCTTTAAATTATCCTAGTGGCCCTCCACTCCATGTATTTAAGAAATTGGTTGTAAAATGAATAACATGTAAAAATTTAATATATGCTGAGGCTTTTTCCCCCATGCCATCCAATCGTTAAATTATTTGATTTTATTTTGGTTTTAATTTAAACTAAATTTTATAACTGCAACCTAACATTATTAATCATTACAAAGTGTTGTTAAGTTTTTTAATTTATTTGTACCCTCCCATGTTTCATAAATGTCCACGACATGTGCAATTCCTCTTATCAAAACCAAAACACCATATCTTTATACAAACATTTCTTAAGTAAAATATTATTAAATTATTATTTCTTTTCTTTAACCCTTACAACATAAATGCACTAACAAATCAAAGATTTTGTTTCCAATATTTCACTAAGAATCCATAGTTTATATCAATAAATAACACATTTTACGTAAAGGAAAACTATGCTTTTTTCCTAAATATAACTCTTTTCTAATTTTTAAATATAACAAAACATCTTTAAAAATCTTGATAGAAATTCAGTACATTCCCTGACTCATTAGCTTTATAGGAAAAATATCAAAACTTATAAATTTTCAATCAGTAATTTTATAAAATTTTATTTATGATAATTTTGAGTCATTTTTTAGTGTTTTCGACTGTTTTTGTTTTTTAATAAATAAAAACCAGTTCAGATAAATGCAAACAACCATGTAGCATGAGAAAACAGGTTTAAAGACATATTTTAAAAATATTAAACTAAAGAAATTATCATGCCATATCATTTACTTTAGATAAACGAATTAAGACACTTACGTGTAAAACCGCGGGTCGTGATTGCGCTTTTGGGGTCCGCGTCCTCTTGCAGTCGAGCCAAGGAGAGTCTTGTGTCCCGCCAGTCGTTGCAATCGTTAGCTCATAAATTTTTCTCTCCCTCTCCGACTCTCGCACGACTTTTGCTCTATGACAATAGAAATGCCCCTTTTTGTTTCTTAAGTTTTAAGTTAACTCTTAATTAAGAGTTAATTGAAACTTTAGCTATGGTTTTGAATTGAAGAAGGCGTCGACTCTCAATGGCCAAGGAGACTATTGCAATATCTTTCTGATCTGTCTGCCAAATCCTGCGCGAGCCCAGGCGATAGAACGAGAAGACAATCTTCATCCAGCCTACCACTTCAGATTAGGCAAGTATATGGAAGCTCCGAATTCTCATAGGGAGATATGGCGTCGTGTGATGAAGGCATTGATGGAGCAATTCATTCTTTCCTGCTCTTCTTGATTGTGATCTTGCTTTAGAGATGCTTTTCTCTCTCTCTCTCTCTATATCTCTAGAGTTTAGACCAGCCCGTCGCCACACACACTCTCTCTCTCCTCCCTTCCAAGTTCTCCCTCTTTCTTCTGGAGATCTGGTTATGGCGGATTTTGACTCTTGAGAAACCGATTGATTGTGAGACACTGCGTTGTCAGGCTTTGGGGCGAAACGATCTCTCTCTCTCTCTCTATCTCTCTCTCTCTCTCTCTCTCTCTCTCTCTCTCATTCATTCATTCATGTCGCATATATACTACCTGAATATCCGTTCTACCTCCTCAACGTACCAAAAGCGCATTAGTCCTCCATACACTTGGTATTACCTCTCCTAGTGCCCGCTCCACTCTCTCTCTCTCTCTCTCTGTCTGCGTTCTTGATGTAACCAAGTCCGTATGTTTTAAGCCTTGGAGACTATGGCTTATATAGCCTTTACCTCTCCCCCCCTCGTTCAACGGCCCTTGCTCCCTCCGCGTCCATGTCAATTGCCTTGTTTCATCGGATCAATTCGGGATTGGAATCCCACCTTTGTGGGCTAATCGACGTACCTTTTGTTGCCTGCAAGATTTGCTCAATATTATCGATCAATCGATCCTCTTCCTCTTGCTCACGACCCCTTCTTTCACGCCGCAAATGCTGTCAAAAATTGAGTTCATGGCATAGGAGTGGAGAAGGCTTTTAGCCAGTCGTAGAACTTGGATGGAACAGGCGCAAAGATGAAACTGACTAATGAGGAACCCGAGAGGGGAGGCGCGGGGGTAGACCATTGCTCCTTATCTCAGAAGCGCACGCAACTGCCATTTTGCCCCCCCCCAAATTTTTCGAGACAAAGAGACGTCACATGAATGTAACTGCCCCTCCTCCCCTTGATATCAAGAGCCCACATAGGGTAATATAGGCACCTTTACACCCTTTGGGAATGTCAATGTGTGAGGTATTGCTACTAGTTGATGACCTCAATGACACAAGGACAACCTTTGCTCGTCTAGTCCGACCAACTTTACCATATGCATGGTAGCCAACAAACTTTTGTATTTCCTCGAAGGTTGCCGCAAAAGTCATTGACATGATGATGTCCATTAAAGACCATACGAACATCTCTTGCTTCATGCAACGTCGACCAGAAGCCAGAATTCACTTGTGCACAACCAATTCCCTCTTGCTTAACTCTAATTATTGAGCAAAGACTTGCTATACGTGTCTCAACTAGAGAAATGTGAAAATAAGCCAAGGCAGGAATCTTATCCATTGATGTAAATGCATTGATTTTGTTTCGTTCCTGCAGTTCGATAAATAGCTCTTTAAACCATTTCTTTTGGCTTTCTTGAATCCACCCATAACCATGTATCCTCTAACCTTGGAGTAGTCCCCACTATCAAGCATGTAAAGATTTAAGACACTTCTTCTTTCATGCTCTGATCCCAATGGGCCTTGCACTTCTAAGTGGTAGTTACCAAATCCATCTATGTGAGTGACGAGTTTGTTGCTTGAATTCTTCATCCCCCTACCACCCTGTACATCATGGTGTTTAACTTCTTTTGGATATACTTGTGACAAGGTATAGTCCATGGTGGTAATGTATATTATTTTTTTAAATAATAATAAGGATCGTTGAAATATGAAGAGACTACCACATGTGTTGTATAAGAGTGTTAGTTGATGAGGACCACAATACTTAGTAATCAATCGTAGATAGATCATGATCATCAAGTCGTTTCCAAGTAGAAATCTGCCCTACCCCTAACCACTGCATATCTTGGATTGATATTGCAAAATTTCCTTTGGCACCCTTTGGGATGTCACAAGGATAAATTCACATATGACATAGTGTATCCTTATAACCTTTAACACCAAGAGTACATCCTAGGTGGTACATCCGATCTTCCTTTTGCGAGCAAGTCCCTTTGGATCACATCATCCTTTCCAAGAGTCATCCTCTTGAATCTAATATTCAACACCTCCCCAAAGAAATCTTCATGATAATCACCAATGATCTAATGATCACCCCTTGATCGTCACTGCAGTATTACTATCAAATTTTTATCTAAAACTCCACCTCCCTCTTGTACAAGAACTTTCTCGTACCAACATCTCCTAGCTAGGCTGCAAGGACACAACCTCCAAAGACAACAACAACGAACACCGCTTCTGCATTAAATTCATGTAAAAATTTAGTAATAAGGTGTCAATTGTATAAAGTTTTGCCAAAAAATTGTTGCAATAAATGGCATGTTTTTAGGTGTTGTCAATGTGAAGTCCACATTGCAATATGGACTACTTTATGAGACTGGGATTCAGATACAGTTGCATGGATACACTGATGCTGATTGGGCTGGTAGTATTTCTGATAGACGATCTACCAGTGGATATGTGTTCTCTTTTGGGAGTGCTGCAGTCACTTGGAGCAGCAAGAAACAACCTACAGTTGCCTTGTCGAGCACAGAGGCTTAGTACAGGGGTGCAGCAATGGCTGCATGTGAGGTAGCTTGGTTGCATAAGCTACTTTATGATATGCATCAGCCTACAAATGGGCCAGTTGTCATTTATTATGACAACATGAGTAGTATACACTTGGCAAATAACCCAGTCTATTATGCTAGAACAAAGCACATTGAGGTGCATTATCACTATGTGCGGGAGAGGGTTTTACTAGGTCTTATTGATATAGTTTATGTCAGCACAGAGGATCAAGTAGCTGACATATTCACAAAGGCATTGGGCGCAGAGAAGCTGCGCAAGTTCAAAGACCTACTTGGTGTGCAGGAATTGGGATTGATCTCGAGGGGGAGTGTTGAGATATTGAGCTCCACTCATGATATGCCAGGGTGACCGTTGTGCATTTATGTCACCGACTTATCTATTGCAAATGTGGTTGGTACACCGCCCATGAATAATAGCTAGATGACAGCTATCCTTATCTACTCTAGCTCATGGCTCAGTTAGTATGCCACCTTAATTAGTTGAGTTTGATTTGAGACCCATATATAGGGTTCTTCTATTTCTTTTGTACTTGAGTTCCTTTTGGCTTACACAACTAAGAAGAGGAAAATTGGTTTCAGCCTCCACCTGTGTGTGTATTCCCCCATTGTGCAAGCGAGAAAGCTACAAGTGAGACTCCTTCCTTCTCTCCCACAATCTTGACACTTGTAATGACCGGGGAAAACTCCAAAAGGTTTCCCAATATATTTGAATATATTTCTCGTAGTCAACTGCATGCATCTTAGCCTCCCTTAATGACTTGGGACCTCACATCCTCACCTTGATTTGTGTATTAAGCACTAGACCACTCATAGAGAGCTCACATAGCACATCCTCTGGCAACATAGTGGTTCATCTTGGCCGAAGCCTAAGAATACCATCAAAGGCTCTAGCCTATTCTTTAGTAGATGTAGACAACTCTTGTCTAATCTTCATAAGCTACCCTACTAAGACCTGAGTCATGGGCACTTTCTTTTTATATTCATCTAAAAATTTATCACATAGCTCATCAAAGGATTTAATTGACCCTCTTGGGAGGTTCCAATACCATTTCCTAGCCTCTCCATTCAAGGTGCTTGAGAATACGAGCATCCAATGTATATCACTAAACCCATTTGCAAGGAAAGTTAGGCCATATTCTTTTAAGTGCAACATTGGATCCTCCTTTACCAGCCCATGAAAAACTAGGAGATCCCTATAAGGAGGAGGGCATTTAGTCCTCTCCTTTGGGATCAGCACTAGGTCATTAAAATCTTCATATTCGTCATGACCTAGTTCCAGCCTTTTACGGTATCTCGCCTCTTCTATTTTCACCTTTTGTGGTGTAGAAAGGTTAATTTTATCCTTTCTATCCCTTTGTACCAACTCATAAAGTGGTTTGGGGAGGCCTATGCTATGCAATAGGGAGTTTACCCCATCACCTACTAATGATGTTTTAATAATCCTATCCTCATTTGCTACCGTTTCCCTAGAATCGGAGATAGGTCCTAATAGAACCTTCCTCTCTGATAAGGGTTTTCCACATATATACATATCATCCAATGCTTTACAGATTTGCAAAATTGCACTTCGGTACCCAACTACATCAAGCGCTAGAATCGGATGTAAAATTTGCTCATAGGCATATATTACTCCAACCAATGGCATCATGATGGGACCTAAAACGAGCTGGCACTGGCTCATGCACTAGCCAGACCTCTATCATGCGCTCAACAACCCCACGGCCTCATGGCCAAGAGCGTGGATGACACGTACATTGCCTTCCTAAACATCTTGTGTTTGTATCACGTCTCATAGTCCAACTCTATCCCAATTAACACTCCTCAGAGGGAGTCCCTAGCACATTTCCAAATAGCACGAAGTACAAACATAGGAGGTCCTCCCACGGCTGATTCCCGCTACCTTGCTGCGACTCTCCTACACCTTGGGTATTGGCCCTTCGATACATCGCTTAACATATATAACACAATATCGCACACATTTCCACTCAAGGTACCAATTGATCGTATCCAGGAGTATACACTTTTCCTCACTTTCTTTCCCTTAGGACCCAACACCTAGCCTACAGCTTAGAACAACCTTACTCACTCAACGTTGGTCATATTCCTCTAAAAAGCAAATGCCATGCATCTAGGAGGTATTGTCCGATACCTTTTATCATTTTCATGCTTCATGCAAATTGTGAATGTCCACGTGCTCAAACAATTAAGAAAATCAGCATTTGTGTTTCGTGCAAAAGCATTCTTTCAATGAATTTAACTATTGCTCGTATGTAGCGTTGCATGAACCTAGCACCGAGAAACCCTCGCGCTACTAGATCCTTAATTTTTAATTATCAACCAACCTAAATGGTATGCATAAAAACCAACAATCTTTTCATCATTTCATTCAGCATTTAAACACCTTTTATACACTCTACCCCCTCACCCGTTTAGGTTGTGCATAGTGCATAGGTTTAGGGTTCATTTTTCACATTTTTATTGTATGAAAAGCAATAAAAACCTCACTAAAACATAAAGGTAGGGCTGAACTGAGGCTAAACCTCATACTTCAAACCCCCTATACATCCACAAACATGGTTCTTATTTTTTCTTAATTTTCGACACTCACAATCCATTTTTCCCTTATTTTTGTCAATTTTTTCTATTTTTCTTGTATTTTTTGTAATATTAAATGACTGAAAATAGAAAAATGAGTTGTGGGATGTGGCCCTTAGGTTCATTTGCAGCAAAAACACAAATTTAGTTGGTGTGTCTTATTATATTTCCCATTGATATATCAAAAACATCCAATTTTCCCATATTTCGCGTGTTTTACGGGTTTTACACTATTAATTTCATCCACAACACTTATGATTTTATGATTTCAAACAATTGGAAGACATTGCAAACAACATTATAATGCATAATCATCCCATGGGAACAAGTATTCATGAAGCAAATTGCATAAAACATCAATTTCCTTTGTAAAAATGAGATTACCGTTCTTTGCAGGTTGCGGGTTTTTATTTGTCATATCTTGGGATTGATTTCCAGCCACCATTAATGCTCATGACAGTCCACAATCAGCAATCTTCCTTCCTCTTGCACCACGGAGCAATCCAGTCTTCATTGGACAAGCATCCGTCATCCATTCTTCTTCTTCTTCTTCACCACATGAATCTGCCTTTAGGGGAGAGAGAGGGAGGAGAGAGAAAGATTGAAATCAGAGATCTTCATAGAGACCGCCATTGGAGGAGCGAAGCACGGCGATAGAGTCAGCATCTAGGGGGGATTGAAGCCCCATGATCAATTGGGGGGGTTGTTTGCAGCAGGCATGATGCATGATCAACAAGAGGGCGCATTTTTCGGCGCCTACAGGCCACGCCCTCTCTCCACGTTTTCCTCTCTCTCTTCAT
The DNA here is from genome assembly GCF_053477565.2 of Lygodium microphyllum. NCBI lineage: Eukaryota > Viridiplantae > Streptophyta > Polypodiopsida > Schizaeales > Lygodiaceae > Lygodium > Lygodium microphyllum. The sequence goes on from NC_141143.1 coordinate 10,671,271, forward strand.
GTGAAATATTATGCTACATTAAAAGTTGCATGTCCCCCCCAAAGGTCATGACCACTTGGCCAAACTTTGGTCCACTTCTTCAAATCTTAACCGGTTTCTTGGCCATTTCCCCGTCCGAAATCCGAATTGAGCTCTCAAAAATCCTGGGCATCTGGCTCGACATCCCACATTGGCCAGTAACTCTTGTCAACTCACACGACAGTCTAAAAAATTATGAAAAATCAACAAGTGTCACTCGGACACCTTTAAAGCACTTTGGCGCTTAAAATTGTCCTAGATCGAGCCGCCGCCTTCGTCGTTGAATATTTTTCCCTTGATATTCATAATTTTTAGCTATTTTTAATCACTTCTCGGCACCAAAATTTCGCTCTCATTGGCAACCATGGGATAGGGCGACTCAGCCCGTCGAACCCACGAATATATCTGCACATAAACAACCAAAGGAAGCATCAAGATGATACAAAATAAATGCATACTAAACACAACACAATGCTTACCCTACCCCCTCAGAGAACCAAGGCATGACATCCACAAGGAGTAGGCCGAGCACAATCTGATAAAAGTTCGGAGCTAGTCACTAACCAACTGCTCCAACATGGCCAAACTAAAAGAGAACTATCAAAGAGGTTTCCCTAAGTGATGGTATGAACTACCTACCTAACTAAGGACAACACAACTAGGAGTTCCTACTAGGCGAGGACTCCTATAGCCTGATTCAAAAAGTATTTTCTTGTAGCACATTTCTTCTTTCGGGTTTTTTTATTTTATTGACATACTCGGGCATGTAAAAAGGAGGGAGCTGAGCGTAGTGACCCAAGGAGAACAGGGCATCGTCCTCAGGTCCTGTCTCAGTACCCAAGAACCTACCAAGCCCTCGCAAGGTGACACTTAATCCTTTTTTAATGCTCACTTTTATTCTCGCTCCAACCTTCCTTAATTTCTTCTTTTCTAGCAAGATGCCACCCTAGGGAGACAAGGTATCGGCCTCGGGTCTGACTCATCCCCAGGAACCTACCAAGCCTTCGCAAGGCGATGATCAACTGCGTATACATTTTCATTTCTTTTCTTTTCTTTGCTAGGGGTTAGAACCTCTTTTTACACACCTTCGTATATTTTTATTGCCTTTTCAAATGTTCAGGGTTTCTTATTATCAGCATTCTTTTCCTTCTGGCAGGCTTCTCTAACTGCCTCACAACTAACAAGAACGCATAGAACGGCTGCCTAGCAGGCTACCAGAACAGGGTCACTAGGACTTCCTACTAAAACAGGTCTTTTGATGCTTGAAAATGTCTTTATAGGAGGCAACGACTACTCAGACCTCCCTCAAACATACTAAACCTAAACCTCGGGACTTCATGCCTTGGACGCCGGTCCTCAACAAGAAACGAAAAACCCCTTAACAAGTACACAAACACATATATCATAAAAACCACAGTACTCATAAAGGAAAAATATTACCTGGATAGGGCTACGAGAAGCTTCCACACAACAAAAGGCTCCTTCCAAGCTCTTCTTCAAACCTGTCTAGCAGAGAACTCAAATAAGAAACCATTAACCGTACCTACACTAAACAGACAACTGGCCCTCTTGGCCTAATGAAATAAAGTACTTCACTACCAAACTGAATCGGCCCTCTTGGCCTAATGAAATAAACCATTCAAAACCTTGCAAAACAGGCCTCTTGGCGTAAGGAGAACAAATAAAATAGCACCTACACATCCCTCCCTAAAATAGTGCAGATATACAATAAGATGCTCCTTTCAAAGGAGAAAAAACAGGCTCGTAGCCCTAAACTAAATGCATAAGGTTATGACCCATCCCTCCTGCATAGATAGCAAGAGACGTATGCATAATATGTTGTCTAATCAACCTATGGGTCCCAAATAATAACGGTAGATTGGTCTCGGCCACTCTTTGCATCACCCGTATCAACCATCGTCTGCCATATATCGCATGCTCTGATAACATACCCCACAAGCGACCGGGTCATGTTTCATCATTGATAACAATATCCAGACTAGGACCACAATTAAAGAAGAGATCTTCTTCATAAGCAAGATTTGCTCATGAATCCGCAAACTGATTCCAGTAACGTGGGATCAGCTGATAAGACACTCTCTCAAACTCCTCAAGTAGGGTCATCGCAGTTCGATGATACATACAGAGAAAGGGATTCCGCACTGTGTATGTCCCACCTAGCTAATTCACGATCAATTGGGAATCCCCTTTTACTAACAATTGACGAATACCACCTTGTTTGGCAATATGCCGTCCCATAATCAAGGCTTTATACTCTGCCATATTGTTAGTGAATCCTACCCCGAGATAAGCAGCTAACTTCATCGCAACTCTACGTCGGGGGTCTCGGATTACCACTCCAACACTCCCTTTTTTATTAGGGCCCCTGGACACTCCGTCAAAATATAATGTGTACGTCCATAATGGGTTTACATAGCTGGCCATCATGAACTCCTCTATTCGTAATTATGGTAATCAAAGTTTAGCATATTGAGAGGATGAACTGAGGGCTCCATCCCACCTTCTTCATTGAACTCAACAGGGATACTTGTCAACAGTTGTAAACAGTGGTGGCAGAAGACTTTAATCTCCCATACAAAGGTTCCGTCTTCTTGCTCAATCACTTAATACCCTTTGCTCCACTAGATGAGTTTCCCCTGATGGTATCTCTGCTCTAGATATGGGTGCTCCAAATAAGGGATTAACCAACCCATTAACCGTCTTTTAAACTCTTTCGTAGGTCTCAGATCATTCCTAGCATGGATCTGCAATGCATTTTCTTTGTATTAGCATACTCAGAAGTAATAAGGTTTAATCTTATTAAGACTAACCTTATTCTTAAACTCTACTCCCTATAAATCAGCTAATAGGGCCGTAGACCTATTCTTCCCTAACCTAACAATCTTGTAGGGGCCATCCCATTTAGGTTCCAGCTTCCCTCGAAACAGCTCCCTATACGCATCGTAATATAAAACCAGTTGTTCTTTCTTAAAGGTATACTTCTTCGCTTTCAGGTCATGCAACTGTTTCATGCGACATTTAGCCACCTCTTGGTGAAATAGACTTTGTAACTTAATTTCATCTAGGTGTGCTAAGGTCATAAATCGCTCTAATAGGGCGTCCTCATTACCCAAAGAATGGTTTATTGCAAACCTTATGGTCGGCAACTCAATTTCTAAGGGTAAAACGCACTCTTCACCATAAACTAGTTTGAACGGCATGTGGCCAGTGGCTCGCTTGAACGTGGTATTATATGCCCATATTGCCACATACAGCTTCTTTTCCCAGTCTCGTTTCTTCTCAGAGACTATCTTGGACAAGATACCCACAAGCTGTTTATTAGTACTTTCAACTTGCCCATTTTCCTACGGATTATAAGGAGTCATTTTATTGTGCTTGATTTCCCAAGCCTCAGTCAAGCTTTTGATAACCTTGTTCGGGAAATGAGTTCCACAGTCTGACACTAATTCTTTCGGTGAACCAAAATGGCATATTATCTGCTCTAAAAGGAAATTAGCAGTTTCTTTAGCATCATCTTTCCTTGTTGCATGTGCTTCTGACCACTTTGTGAAGTAGTCAGTTGCTACAATAATATACCTCTTTTGCACAGTCGATGACGGAGTAATAGGACCCACAAATTCTATTCCCCACTTCTCAAATGGAAGTATCACCATAATAGGGGTGAGTGGTCATTTCCTATTCTCTTGACTATCATGTCGTTGACAAATATCACATCTCTTAACATACGCGAACGCATCCTGGAAGATGGCAGGCCACCAATAACCTGCTCTTAAATCCTTTTGTGCTGTAAGCTGCCCAACAAATTGACCTCCGCAAGCGGAATCATGGCACTCTTCCAAAATGAATGGCACCTCGTCACGCATCACACATCGGTGATAGATGTCATCAACCCCTTGCCGATATAATGTACCTGCGATCAAGGCAAACTTTAATGCCTACTCCTTAATTTTCCTTCTCTCAGCTTTAGAAAGTTCGGATCCAGCCTCTCTTGTCGATAAATAATGAGTTATTGCAGTGTACCAGGAGGGAATAGATGCCGTATCTATTTTAAATAACAACTCCATGTCACTACCTTCAGCCCCATAGATTCTTTCGGCTCCCCAAAGTCCACAAGACATTCCACAATACCCTGTAACCTTGGTGGCTTACTCCTGATCTCATAATCAAACTCCTGCAAAGTGATTAACCACTTCGCTAGACGGTCAGGCAACTATAGCTTATTCATCAATAATCGAAGCCCCTCCGCCTTCGTATAAAGCACAACTTTCTCATAGAGAATATAAAGCATGAATTTCTTAGTCCCAAAGACCATTGCAAGACACCACTTCTCCATGTAGGTATAATTGATCTCTGAAATGCCCAATTTTCGACTAGCAAAGGCTATCGGATAATACCACTTTTCCTCCCAAATTTGGGCTAAACAGCAGTTGATACTATGCATGGTGGCTGCTGAAAATATATAAAATACCTCACCTCTTTTAGGTGCTTTTAAAACGGGAGCTTTTACTAGTTCCTGCTTCACATCCTCGAAAGCTACCTTACAGGGGTCACCCCATACAAACAAACAGCTGAAGGACAATAGATTTGTAAGTGGTAACATTCTTTCTGCCAAGGTGTTTATGAATCTACGATAATAACCAACCGAAGATGGGAAGCTGTGAACTTCTTTCAGAGTGTGTGGTGGACCCATGGCAACTATGACTTTGACATTCTCAGGATCTGTCACAATTCCTATCGAACTGACCACATGGCCCAGCAATAGCCCATAAGGTACACCAAAAACACACTTCCATGGGTTTAGAGTGATACAAAATTGTCTGCAATGCTCAAAGTATTTTCTTAAAATGATAAACTACCTTTCTCTCATGGTGGCGGCCCCTAAGTCATCAATAAATACCTTCAACTCTTCAGGGGATATGTCACCGAATGTCTTATTTGCTGTTCGTTGCCACGAACCAGGTGCATTGCATAAACCAAAGGCCATCACATGGTATGCAAAAGTACCAAAGACAGTAATAAAAGTTATTTTCAACTTGTCCTCTTCTACAATTGCCATCTGGTTATATCCTGCAAAGCAATCCATAAACGAATATATCTCCCTACCCGCTAATTGATCCAAAATCTGGTCAATAAACAGCAATGGGTAGTAATCATTAACCGTCTGCTTATTTCAGCTCTCTAAAATCTACACATAATCGGATTTGATTATTTTTCTTCTTTCTGATCACAACTGGCGAACACCATTCCGTATGTTGCACAGGAAAAATCAAACCCGCTCTCCTTAGCTTCTGTAACTCTTCAAATAGCCCGTCCCTCAGTTCGAAAGGCATACATCTTACTTTCTGTCGTACAGGGCGGCTTCCTTCCTTCAACGAAATTGTATGAATGGCGCAACTAGGAGGAATGCCTCTAAGTTCATCATAACTCCAGGTGAAAATATCGCGGAACTCTTGGATCAGAGAAACGTACTCCTCACATTCTTGGACGCTAAGCATGGACCCTAATTTGATTGGTCGCGACTCATCAGGCGTACCAAGGTCTAGCTCGATAACATCTGCATCTCTTATACAAACTTGGGCCTCTATCGGCTCGTTGAAAGTGATCTGATAGATGTCTTCCGTGGTGGATCCCTCTTTGGACTCATCACTCGATGATGTCTCACTGGCGGATAAATCCTCTAATGTCTCCAATTCTGTAGAAGATAGAGGAGCCCTCTCACTCTACAGGGACTCAGGATAGGGATCAATCACCACGCGCTGAGTACCTCTGCCGAATATCAACCGATCGGCGGGTATATCCACTTGGCAGTCCGCTTGCAAGATCCAAGGTTGTCCAAGTAATACTTGGTAACTTGGACGCCCTGCAAAACGAATTACCCTAAAGTCCAACAGGCATTCTACATTTGCAACAGTGACATGGACCTTAGTAATGCAACCTTCTAGCTGTCTCAAACTATCATCCGCCATTCTGAGAATTGTGGAGGTATCTTTCTGGATCGCAAGACCCAACCTTTCCATCAATTCAGAACTCATAATGTTAACAGATGATCCCATGTCGACAATGGCATAATCTACTAATATCCCATCGACATAGGCTGCAACCCCAGGGCAATGCTTCTCAGCATGCTCGAACTAGTCATCACCAACTCGCGCAATACCCAAAGGTTCTACGATATACCCGGTACGTAGGATCTTTCTAAATTCCTTGCGTACTCCTGGGGAAAGCTTAATAAGCTATAAAAGGTTCACATCCGGCTTGACTTCGCAAAGAGAGCTCGCCGAATCGAATTCATGATAGTTCGGTAGAGTTTGCTTTTCACGCCAAACCATCCGCTCTTTAGGTCGCTAAACCGGCTTTATTGCCTCTTTTTTAACTTTCACATTCATCCCCGGTGGTTTCTTATCCTTCTTAACATCGGCTTTACTCTCCATGGGCTTCAGAGGTCCCACTTCCATGGCGGGATCCAGAACTTGCATTCCTTTGTCACCCTGTTTAGGGTTTCTGTCAACAGGCTTATCCTTGTCGGCCTCTCTACTCTTTTGACCTCTTGTAAGAACAGCTCGCAGATTAGAGGTTTCAGTGTCATTAACATGCACAGCCTCAATCAAACTAACCCCACTACCACTAGGCAGCTCCTCCACTATAGTCTTTGGTCGTCGGAGTATTTGTTTAGGCTTGTCTTCTCGTTGGGAATCATTTCCTTGCGCACGATGATTAACAGGCCCTAGTTGCCGACTACCTCGCTGGAGGGAACTAATCTTACTCCAACAAGTGGCTGCTAAATGGCCGGGCTTCCCACAGATGTTGCACTTGACATTTGGAAAATTTTGTGGATAATGTTGCCCACCACACCATTTGCAGCTAAACCTCAAAGGTGCACCCTCATCTAGGTATCTACTTCCTATCAAATTTTGTTGTTTTTTAAGAAAGTTGACATCAATGGCTATTTGTCGATACTGCTCCATAATCATGTCGGTATAATGCTTCATCATGTCCTTAACCTCGCCAAGAACATTGGAAGAACTCGACTCGTAGCCTTGATCATTACCCTGTCATTCCATCGCCCTAACAATTCGATTAGGCACTGGTTGTTGAACCACATGCATGGTATTAGGATTAACTGCCTAGCCCCCACCATTTGGAGCCATTTTGCTGCTCGTAGGCATCGTCATGCTAGGGGAAGCTGGTAATAAAGGCACATTCTGCATCATGTTCCCTCTCCCATTAGGATTAGCCATCGCTATCCCTTGGCTACCATTGCCATTGGCCGTCGCCATATTATTTCCCAATGCTAGACCTATATTCGGATTGCCACGAGAGGCATAGGCTGCTTGTAGTTGGGATTCCACTTCTTGTGCTCGTGTAATGGCAGTATCTATATCCCCCAAAGGGACACTACTCAACTCCAACTGAATATTGAAGTCCAAACCATGCAGAAAATATTGCATAAGCACAAATATCCTCTTTTAGTTTCTTTGCATAAGCACAAATATCCTCGTGTGGTTCTTGGCGGGTCAGGTTGAGTACACGTAACCAATATTGCCCACCCCTTTCAGGGGCAAACTCCCTTCGAAAAGCTCCATAAAATGAATCAATATTCAATATGGTTCTAGCTTCTAAACCATGATACCATATGGCAGCTCTTCCTTTGAGAGTCATGTTGAAGAACATCATTAAATGTCCTTCTTCTTGGATGCAAAAGTTAAACATCAGCTTTTGAAACTCCCTGATGTGGAGTTCCGCATCTTCCTCAACTAGCCCATTAAAAATGGGTAGCGGGTAACCTAGAACCAGCAAATGCATCGTTCCTGCAGGAATTCAATGGGTTGTGCCATGACGAAAATTGGATTTACACTAGAAATAGGGGACGGTGGGGTTACACCTCCTACACTTGATATAGACTGCCTTATGAAAGAAAGGGGAGCACTAGAGCCTCCACCTTCTCCTAACTTACTGCTTGTGGCACCAAGACCGCTAGATCCACTCCCTCGTAAGGGTTTAGCACCGCTACGCTTAGGAGAATACCTCCTAAGAATTTCAGCATGTCGCCTAGCTCTTTCGTCTCTCTCTTGCTTTTGGATTTCGGCTAGACGATGCTTATTAATAAATAACGGGTCAATATTAGTATCCTTTTGCATAAACCGCTAACTAGTCCCTAGACAATGAGGATTCGAGGACCGCCACTTCTAAGCGGCTCCCGATAGATGCACCACTGATGGGACCTAAAACGGGCCGGCACTAGCTCATGCACTAGCCAGACCTCTATCATGCGCTCAACAACCCCACGGCCTCGCAGCCAAGAGCGTGGATGACACGTACATTGCCTTCCTAAACATCTTGCATTTGTATCACGTCTCATAGTCCAACTCTATCCCAATTAACACTCCTTAGAGGGAGTCCCTAGCACATTGCCAAATAGCACGAAGTACAAACATAGGAGGTCCTCCCACGGCTAACCGCCGCTACCTCACTGCGACTCTCCTACACCTTGGGGATTGGCCCCTCGATGCATCGCTCAACATATATAACACAATATCGCATACATTTCCACTCAAGGTACCAATTGATTGTATCGAGGAGTATACAATTTTCCTCACTTTCTTTCCCTTAGGACCCAACGCCTAGCCTACAGCTTAGAACAACCTTACTCACTCAACGTTGGTCATATTCTTCTAGAAAGAAATTGTCATGCATCCAGGAGGTATTGTCTGATACCTTTTATCATTTTCATGCTTCATGCAAATTGTGAATGTCCACGTGCTCAAATAATTAAGAAAATCAGCATTTGTGTTTAGTGCAAAAGCATTCTTTCAATGAATTTGACTATTGCTCGTATACAGTGTTGCATGAACCTAGCACCGAGAAACCCTCGCGCTACTAGATCCTTAATTTTTAATTATCAATCAACCTAAATGGTATGCATAAAAACGAGCAATCTTTTCTTCATTTCATTCAGCATTTAAACACCTTTTATACACTCTACCCCCTCACCCGTTTAGGTTGTGCATGGTGCATAGGTTTAGGGTTCATTTTTCACATTTTTATTGTATGAAAATCAATAAAAACTCACTAAAACATAAAGGTAGGGCTGAACTGAGGCTAAACATCATACTTCAAACCCCCCATACATCCACAAGCATGGTTCTTATTTTTCCTTAATTTTCGGCACTCAAAATCCAATTAAATGAGTTGTGGATTGTGGCCCTTAGGTTCATTTGTAGCAAAAACACAAATTTAGTTGGTGTGTCTTATTATATTTCCCATTGATATATAAAAAACACACAATTTTTCCATATTTCGCGTGTTTAACGGGTTTTACACTATTAATTTCATCCACAACACTTATGATTTTCTGATTTTCTGATTTTCTGATTTCAAATAGTTGGAAGACATTGCAAACAACATTATAATGCATAATCATCCCATGGGAACAAGTATTCATGAAGCAAATTGCATAAAACATCAATTTCCTTTATAAAAATGAGATTACCGTTCTTTGCAGGTTGCGGGTTTTTATTTGTCATATCTCGGGACTGATTTCCAGCCACCATTAATGCTCATGACAGTCCACAATTAGCAATCTTCCTTCCTCTTGCACCACTAAGCAATCTGGTCTTCATTGGACAAGCATCCGTCATCCATTTTTTTTCTTCTTCTTCACCACATGAATCTGCCTTTAGGGGAGAGAGAGGGAGGAGAGAGAGAGACTGAAATCAGAGATCTTCATAGAGACCGCCATTGGAGGAGCGAAGCACGGCGATAGATTCAGCATCCAGGGGGGATTGAAGCCCCATGATCAATTGGAGGGGTTGTTTGCAAACAAGCATGATGCATGATCAACAAGAGGGCGCATTTTTCGGCGCCTACAGGCCACGCCCTCTCTCCACGTTTTCCTCTCTCTCTTCATGTAAAATGTTATGCTACATTAAAAGTTGCATGTCCCCCCCAAAGGTCATGACCACTTGGCTAAACTTTGGTCCACCTCTTCAAATCTTGACGGGTTTCTTGGCCATTTCCCCGTTCGGACTCCGAATTGAGCTCTGAAAATTAATCCTGGGCGTCCACCTCGGCATCCCGCATTGGCCAGTAACTCTTGTCAACCCGCATGACAATCTAAAAAATTATGAAAAATCAACAAGTGTCGCTCGGGTGCCTTTAAAGCACTTTGGTGCTTAAAATCGTCTTAGATCGAGCCGCCGCCTTTGACGTTGAATATTTTTCCCTTGATATTCATAATTTTTAGCTATTTTTAAGCACTTCTCAGCACCACATTTCCGCTCTCACATCACAATCTTTTCCTCTAAAAACTTACCATTATTGAGGATCATCGACTGTGCCTTCCTAGCCTGACTTTTGCTCCCTAATCTTTCCTCTAACTCCCATGGATCGTTACTCAAGATTACTCCATGGGTACTTTCCCATAACAACCCAAACTCACACATGATGTTGCTTTTGGGGTAAAGAATAAAGTAATTGGTCATATGCCTAACTAAAAATCTCACTAAACCATTTAGAATTGACAAAGTATCTTTTGGGTTACTAGGATTCTTTGGATTGGTTGTTATGCTAATTATCGTAATTGTAATTAGTCAATTTTAAAATCCACTGCTTCAAGGCAACTTTTGATTATATTAAATGCTAATAGGTCCCTTATATGACCAAGATTTGAAAACTACCACTTGTATGTAGCTCCCGGCAAAACACACCACTTGTCGAGACCAAAAATGGGCCCGACACTTGCTATAGGCACTAGTCGGGCCTCTATAACACTCTCAAGACAGCCCCAAAGGGCCTCGTAGCTAAGAGCATCTAAGGGCACTTGCCCTAATCACTACTAGAGATATCATGTTTGTAGTAGAAAGTAGTCCAATGGCTGCCCTTCCTTACTCCTCAGAGGGACATCGCACACATATTGGTATAATATACCACGTAACACAAACATAGAGGAGGCATCCCTCTGACTAAATGCTATGATCCCACTGTAGCTCTCCTACACCAAGAGGATTGGCCCCTTTATGCGCTACTCTAACATAGAGAACATATGAACAATCTCTACTCTTATATATTTTGAACGATCCGGGAGATTTGATATTTCCTTACAAATCTTGCCCCAAGAAATTGTTCATCTACCCTACAACTCTGATTTCCTTACACACTCCACCTAGGTCATTGTTTGGAAAGCAATTGCCATGTGTCCATGTTTGATAACATGTTATGCTCAATGAAAATGTGGATGGCCATTGTGCTAAAGTATTTTATCATTAGAAACCAGCTAGGTAAAGTGCAAAAATAACCATTCAATGATTTTTCAACTAATTGAATGTGTGGCGTTGATAGAGACTAGCACTGAATTCCTTCGTGCTACTAGTCTCCTTAATTCAAATGATAATTCGTCCTATATGTTGTGTATAGATAAATAGATAAGAATTTGAATCATTTTTAGCAAGTAATCACTCTCACAAACTCTCTTCCCCCTTTCTGTTTAGGTTTTGCATTCGTTGGGTAGACGTAGGGTTCATTTTCATGTAATTTTCCATATAAAATGTGATAAAAACATACTATAACGTAGAAAAAGGCTTTTGACTGAGGTTTGATCCTCATGCTCTAGCTTTCTTATACGCTCTCAAACATGAAATGTATTTTTCTCTAATTTTTTAAGCTCAAAAATTAAATTTTCTCTATTTTTTCCCATTTGTTTCTTCATAAAAAGAGATATTATAGAATTATGAGTTTTTATTGATCAAGGACACTCAACATCATTTTCATATCCATTTCTATCCCATATGACCCCAAAACACAACAAAAACTTCAAATTCCATTATCTTTATAAAAATCGCAACTTGTGAGTTTTGTATGTTTTGTGGGAAATTATTATATCAATGTATTTTCTAGTTTTCTTTCATATTTCAGAGAGAATGCAACATGGTAAATCAAGAACAATTAAAATCAAGCACTTTCTTCAATTATTTTTCATAAAACAAAAGCATTGCTCACTTACACATAGAAACTGTGATTTTTGAAGCTCGTATCTCATAGACGCGAGGCCGCTAATGCTTCTTCTTTGCCATTAATATACTCAGTCATCCTGATCTATGTCCTCCATCACTCCAACATCATCATTTTCTTTGGATCTTTCATCAAAACCCTCCCTCTTCTCTCTTGAATTGATGCATATCAATAACCGCAAAGAGGAGAGAGGAGAGAGGAGAGACAAAGACTAAAAAATCAGATTTCTTAATCCTCCATGAAAACGGGTAAGATTACAACCATCTCCTTCTTCTCTCTGCTCTGATTAGGAATCTCTCTCTCTCTCTCTCTCTCTCTCTAAATGGATGTGAATCGGAGAGGCACTGATCTGATTTTGAGAGGGCGCAAAAAAATTTGTACCCCACCCCCCCTCTCATCAATTTGTACCCCACCTCCCCCCCCCCCCCCGTCAATTTGTACCCCACCCTCCCCCGCCTCTCGTCAAAATTTTTCTTAGTTTTGAGGCTTTTATTAAGCCTAAGGTTAAAACTCATAAAACAACCAGTTCATCTTTTTGTGTTCACACTGTCCCGCAAGTGGATATTTTGATTTCAAATGGGCAAATGAACTCGAATTCGAGATCTATCTGGACAACTGGCTCCACAGTATCAAAATCCATCATCTTAGCCTTTGTCACACAGTTTTTTGCTCCCAAATCCAATAGCTGCTTTATAACACCAAACCTAACGGGGATTAAGTGGGGGGTCAAACGACCTCTGATCGATGAACCAAGACTTGCATTAGATTCCTGACGTCGAAATGCATCTAGGAAAACTCCAACTTGGCCATCAACCACCATTTGATTTTTCATGAAAATTTGGTCTTTGGCACTTCTTGGGCACTTTTTTGTTCCAAAAGAGCCTCAAATGCTTCAAGAATAAGTCCAAACCGGCTCCTAAAATCCAGCTCTCAAGCTTCTCAAACAAACCTCATGAGAGTCATTGGAATGTTGGGATGCGGGTGCCCAAATACTTGAAGGAAACTCTTGACTATGGTATTACATAAAGTTCCAGAACTTCTCTTGTGGGGAACTGTGACTCAGATTGGATAGGAGACAGTGATTCTAAGAAGTCAATTTCTGGTTATTGTTTCTCTTTGGGTTCATGAATTTTCTCTTGGATTAGTAAGAAGTAACCAACAATGGCATTGTCTTCTACCAAAGCAGAGTACAAGGCAGCTTGTTTTGCTCCATGTGAAGCAATATGATTGAGAAGGATCCTATGATATATGGGAGTGCAAGATGAAGAACCAAGTGTGCTGAGATGTGACAATCACAGTTGCATCACCATTGCCAAAAATCCAGTGTTTCATGTACACATCAAGTACATAGAGATCCAATATCACTATGTGCATGATTTGATCAAGCACTTATGAAGGATCAGCTTGAAGTTCATCTTTAGAGACTCGACATTGGGACGAGGAGACAGTTTACCTACGGGTGGACATTGAGGGGGAGTGGTAGATATGCTCAATGCCCCACCCTCATAAGGTGCCACCAATGATCCATGGTGCTCAAAGTTGTAAGGCCCCCATTATGAGGAGAAGCCATATGTGAGCCGAGATATTGGTTGAGTCCTGGCTTGTATGTCAAATGAGGTCTATGTAATTGGATGGCAAAAAGGTGACCGTTGTGGGTCTAATCTTTGGGTTAGACAGAGTAGTTAAGCTCGTAGCAACTCGAGGCACATTGCATAGAGTTGCGGGGTAAGGGAGTTATCAAGGGCCCTAGCCAATAGTAAAGGGAATATTCCTTGGAATATTCCCTAGTCAACTAGTGAAGGTGTACATGGAAGGTCAACAGACACATGTGCATATGGAAGGTCAACATACATAGTTGCATATGGAAGGTCATCCATCATGACCCCCTTCATAGACTATAAAAGGTAGAACCCTTCACAGTTTTCATTAATCTATCTTTCACCTAGTCAGAGTTATTCCAGATAGCCTTAAGCTCTTTTGTCAAGAATCACATGGTGGGGAGACTTGCTTGAGATGCTACGCCAAACACACACTGCATGCACAAGAGAAAGCTCACTCAAGAACATAAGAAGAGAGATGGAGGCCAAAACGTTTTCTTGCTGATTTTTTCTTCTTCTTCCACACACCATACAATGTACACAAATTATAGATAAGATATAACATAAAGGAATGTGGCCTACTAAGTCAAACTGTGCATAATAGACTACACTAATCAACTGTCAGTATATCTTTGCCAACTGTAGGTAGGTTTAACAAACTAAATATTGTTGAGATTCAGCAATCACACTCACTAAACAGCCTCTTTGTATGGAGCTTCAGGGCCAAGGACATGCAAGCTTACCTATCCCATATGCACAGTGGTTCCTACTGCAGTTTCCTACTTTCCTATAAAGCATTGTACTTGCTTCCTTTTCTTAATGCAATGATAGTACTCTTTTCATTTCAGTGAAGTGTCAATGTCATTGACCACATACACAAGATTGTGTTTATGAGTCCAAGTCTCAATCTTGGAACCTAATTCACTTGTGTAACAAATAGTGTCTTTGTCTTCTCCATCATGAGTCCACACTTCTCCTTCCATCCACCATAACTCACTGCCATGCTCTAGATCCCGCATCTTTCACATGGTATCAGAGCGCAGTTGAGCATGGCTTAGCATGTTTCAGGTCCTCTCTCTGCTCTCTCAGTCTCTCATAATCTCTATCCAGCTCAGCTCAAGTGTTTGACTTCATCTCCAACTCCATTTTCACTCTCTACCCCTTGGCAACCATAGCCAACCTGCAACCTACCTCTATTGGAGGAGCTGGATCTCCACTTACAGGGCATATCTTCACTTTCTTCCTTATGAGAAATTATTCCTCACTTCAAGGTGCTTCATTCCAGCACCTCAATCCATAACATTGGTGACCTATAACTCCAGCATTATGAAAATTCGTCGTCGCTGTCCAGACTACGCTGCTGCTGATTTGTATGTCATATTTCACCTGCACACGTCACGATGCTGACGAAGATCATAGGGTTTTGATAGGCCTTGGAAAGAGCTACATTTCCATAAAAAAAGTTTTGGAAATGATCAACCATAGCTCCTGCAATCTGCAAAAAACCAGGCCTCTCTCTGAAGCCCTAAACTATCAGCCATAGCCAAAATCTCTCAAGCTTCTTTTTTCCTCATTTTTCTCACTCCTGACACTAAACCAAGCTAAAGCCCACTCTAATCCATTGACCCAGCATCAAATCAAGGAGAGGAAGGACCTGAGAAGATTGAAGAACGACCGAACGATCCCAAACAAGAAGAATCAAGCTCAACATCAACACTGACATAGTGTGTTTTCACACTGTCATTAACTGTGTCTCTTGACACATTGCAATCTGTTCTTCTACTGATAAAATCTTAGAATTCTGGTGTTGATTTGCTGCTGATCTTGCAACCTCAACATGGGAAAAGACTCTCCAAATGCTCGATTGAAAGGAGTCGGGTTCCACACTTGGCAAACCCACATCAAGCTCATCTTGATGAAGAAGGGTCTTTGGGCCATCACAAATGGCAAAGAGAAGAAACCCCGAGATACGGACCTTGCAACTACTTGGCAAAAGAATGATGATAGAGCCCAGGCCATTATCAAACTGGAGCTGGACGACAGTTATATCCACCATGTGGATAACTGTGAGACCTCACAGGATACATGGAAGAGACTTGACATCTTGTTCGGTGCACAATCTAAATCATCAAAGTATGGTCTTCTGATTGAGTTCTTCTGGCTTGAAATGAAGTCCAGCACATCACTTGCCACACATCTAAATTACAGGGAAGGACTCCTAACCCAACTTGCAGGAATCAACATTAAAATGGACGAAGATGTTTGCATCGGTGTTCTACTGAAGAGTTTGCCTCCTGAATATAATAATGTATCAACAACTTTAATCAACATGCAAAATCTTGAACTTGTTGATATCCAGGCATTACTGTTAGAAGAGGAAAAGAAGCTAAAAACTAAGGAAGAACCAAGTACCTCTAGAGATGAGCATGCATTATATGTTGGCAACAGGTACAAAGGCAAGAAGGATCAGCTCTTCTGTGACTTCTGCAAAAGGACCGGACACATTGAGAAGTTCTGCCACGCAAGAAAGAGATCCCAAAACTCCTATCTGGTCACAGTCAAAGAAGAAGAAGAAAATGGAGCAAAGGAAGAAGAAGAAGACCACCAAGAGAAGGACAAACCTCATCAGTCCTTCTATTTAGATAGACTTTTTTAGTTTTGTATTTCCTGGCCCTAATGCTTCCTGCTAAGCTTTGTAAACTTCTCATGTAACTTGGCATTACAGTCCCTGTACACTTTGTGAGGCCCCTATTACAGCCTCTGAATGTCCATCATGTTTTGGTGCCCACACTTAGCCTTTTCTGTGATAGCCTCTGGTGTCTACCATGTTTGTGGTGTGCCCACACTTTGCAGGTGGTTCTCATTACAACCTCTACACACTTTGTGCCTTTCTAGTTGTGATTGAGGAGGGGTGTTGAGATTCAGCAATCACACTCACTAAACAGCCTCTTTGTATGGAGCTTCAGGGCCAAGGACATGCAAGCTTACCTATCCCATATGCACAGTGGTGCCTACTGTAGTTTCCTACTTTCCTATAAAGCATTGTACTTGCTTCCTTTTCTTAATGCAATGATAGTACTCTTTTCATTTCAGTGAAGTGTCAATGTCATTGACAAAATACAAAATATTGTGTTTATGAGTCCAAGTCTCAATCTTGGAACCTAATTCACTTGTGTAACAAACAGTGTCTTTCTCTTCTCCATCATGAGTCCACACTTCTCCTTCCATCCACCGTAACTCACTGCCATGCTCTAGATCCCGCATCTTTCACAAATATAATAAGTGATAAGTTAGTGGCCATGTCAGTATCATAATGACCACCAACATGCTAAGTGTAGACATGCCGACCCATCTAGCCAGGTGGTCCATCATCAATGTCCGCACATGTTGAGCTTGCCATCTCAACACTGCTCCTCAAGCTCAACTCTATCTCTGCAACTCCAAGTAAGCTTTGGAACTTTCTAAGCTTCTCTACACCTAGTGCCTTTGTGAAAATGCCAGCTATCTAATCCTGTGTGCTGAGCGATACCAAGTCAATCTCTCCACCGCAAGTATTTGATCCTATGTGTTGAGCGATACCAAGTCAATCTCTCCACCGCAAGTACCTTCTCTCTCACAAAGTGGTAGTACACCTCAATGTGTTTTGTCCTAGCATGGAATATTGGATTCCTAGCTAACTATGTGCTACTCATGTTGTCACAATGAGTGACAATTGGACCATCTCCTTGCACATCCAAATCACCTAATAACTTTTGTAGCCATACCACCTCACATGCTGCCATAGCAGCACCTCTATAATCAGCCTCCGTACTGATAAAGCAACTATAGGCTGCTTTTTTCTTCTCCATGTAACTGCTGCATTGCCAAGGGAAAACATGAATCCACTAGTAGATCTTCTGTTTGACATGCTACTAGCCCAATGTGCATCTGTGTATCCAAAGACTTGTACATCCTTACCTGCCTCATAAAAAAAACCATTAGGTAAAGTGGACTTCACACATCTCAATATACGTCTAACTACATCCAAATGAGGCTTTCTAGGAATCTACATAAACTGACTAACAAGGCCATCAGCATAGCTCAAGTTTGGCCTTGTGATAGTCATGTAAATCAAACTCCCTATTATCCTCCTGAACATAGTAGGGTCTTCTATCTCATCCCTAATGTCGGCACTCAACTTCACATTTTTCTCCAATGGTACTGAAAGAGGTTTACATGTTGTCATACCATACTTGGATAACATATCCAAGCCATATTGCCTTTGGGATAGCCATATACCATCCTCACATCTGATCACCTCAATACCAAGAAAGTATCTGAGCTCACCCAAATCCTTCATCTCAAACTTCTTCTTCAAGAAGTTCTTAACTTCAGCAATCCCATTGTCACTATCACTTGTAATAATCAAGTCATCCACATAGATGACTATGATGACCAAACATGCATCTCCCTTTCTCACATAAAGTGAGTGATCAGCATCAAAAATACAAAATCCAATATTGAAGAGATACTCTCCAATCTTATCAGACCATACTCTAGGTGCTTGCTTCAGCCCATAGAGTGCCTTCTTTAACCTGCACACATATATGGAATGCTCTAAATCCTCATAACCTATTGGCTACTCCATATACACTTCTTCTTGCAATTCACCATGCAAGAAGGCATTCTTAACATCCATTTACTACAAACTTCAACCTTTGGCTATTGCCAAGGCAATCACACACCCAATAGTTGCCATCCCAGTAACTGGACTGAATGTCTCTTCATAATCTATGCCATATATTTGAGTATAGCCTTTTGCAACCAGCCTAGTCTTACACCTGCTAATTGAACCATCTGCATTATGTTTCTGCATTATGTTTAACTTTGTAAACCCACTTACAACCAATAGCTTTCTTACCCTTAGGCAAGGGTATCAAGTCCCAAGTCTTATTGGCTTCTAATGCAACCATCTCCTCATCCATTGTTGCATTCCAAGTCTTATTGACTTCTAATGTAACCAACAACATCCTCAAAACAAGTGGGCTCACCATCCTCAACTAGTTTCACCATATAAGCATAATGGTGAGCTACATAACCCTCAAAACCAAATCTTTTAACAGGGTATATGACCCTACTAGACTTTCATATCACTGGATCACTCAATGGAGCCTTTACATTACTATGAGCTCTCTATATACCTAGTGTCCTGACTGAAGGAATACCAAGCTTATCATCCAAACTCTCTGAACCACTAAAATCTCCATCAAATCCCAAATGACTAGTAGATGCATCATTATCATCCAGCACTTTCTTCTTTCCTTTGTCTTTGCCTGCAACACTCTAAAGATGTGGGGCTACACCTTAGTCTCCCAGAGCAAGGGCTCATTGTAGGTGTAGTACCAAATGATGTTCCTATTCCACTAAGACTCCGTGATTCTTGCTTTTTTTTCTGCACATAGATATCATGATCATCATCATCATCTAATACATCACTAGCAAGTGCATACCAACTATTCATCTTATAAAAAATAACATCCCTACTTACTCTAAACTCACATGTGACAAGGTTATAACAACAATATCCTTTCGGCTCTAAAGAGTATCCAATAAAAATACATTTTTCAGCCTTTGGATCAAGCTTCTTCTGCAGCTCATCTGGGACATGAACATGCATAACACATCTAAATACCTTCAAGTGTGATACGTTAGGCTTCTTTCCAGTAAAGCATTCTTCAAGATTCATCCCATGAACTACAATTGTGGGGGTTGTGTTCATAATATGGACAGCAGTATAAAGAGCTTCAGACCAAAAATGTTTTGGCATATTCTTTTCAGCCATTAATGCCCGTGCAACTTCTGCAATGTGCCTATTTTTTCTTTCTGCAATCCCATTTTGATGTGGGGTATACCTACAAATAAATTGCATTTTTATCCCATGAGTCCTCAAGAAGCCACTAAACTCATTAGAGAGGTGCTCTCCCCCTCCATCTGATCTCAAGCACTTCATTTTCAAGCTTGTTTCTGTTTCAACAATTACCTTGAAAGATTTGAAGTGTTCAAATACATCACTCTTTTCCTTCATAAAATAAACCCATAGCTTCCTTGAACAGTCATCAATAAATGTGAAAAAGTATTTGCTGCCACCAAGAGATGCATTCTGTGTAGGCTCCCCAAACATCGGTATGCACTACATTAAGTATATTTCTACTCACTTCTCTTTCATGCGAGAAGAGTTGTCTGGCTTGCTTACCAAACTGGCATACTTTACAAACTTTATGAAATTCTGCAACTCTAAAAGAATGCAAAAATGTAACCAATCCTCTAGACTACATTAATTTCAACCTTTGCATATTTGCATGTCCAATACGTTTATGCCATATTTTAATGTCTGCAACCACTCCTTTTTCTTTAGCATTGTAACGTGTCCACTTGTATGTTCAGGACACGTCTTAGCAGTCCATCGGAAAGGATGTCTAGAAAGCTTCGCCCGGCACTCCCATGGAACGTTACGGGGTTTGCAATCTAGGGCTTTCTGCGCCTGTCCCGTAGCAGAAGTATTCTGGCCGTTCCCACTTAGGATCGACCTGAATTAGGGTTTTCCTTATTGGTCATTTCCTAATGGCAACTAGCGTTGGACCCAAGAGAACTACTTCACGCAGAAACGCCAGGTCCGAAGTGGATTCACGCTGCACTTGGTTCAAGGAGAATGGGAAACGAGAGGGATGCAAGGCTCAAACTCTCTACCATAAGGCATAGTCCCATTCAGTTCCCCTAAAACAACGTAAATTGGGATCAATCATAACTCTAGGTCAATGCTTTTGTTGTTCGCGTTCTTTGACGATCTTCTTGCTGTCCATCGTGATTTGAGAAAAGTTCCCGGCCAACTGGGACCACCCAACCGTAGGACGGACCTATGGCCCATCCTCCGCACTTTCCTCGGGTTGTTTTAGTTATTTAATTACCTAACACATTAGTTGGACATGTATCAATTAGCTTCTTTAATTAGTCCATTAGGCACTGGTTCTTTCACGTAATCATATCACTTAACATAGAAAAACAATGTCACACAAGTTCCTTATTAATAGGTTATCATATTTATCTTTGAAATACAAAAAGTCCAGCCCGTAGGCTTATCCACAATCCACCCGCAGGCTATCCAGCAATCCACAGGGATCACTAATCCAAGTTTCCACCCATAGACTAGTATACGGGCCTCGAGATCCAAACCCGAGTCACGTTAGCCTCTTGTGTAGGGCCCGCAAGGTGAGGGATTTAGGGCCAGAGCCCCCTTGGCACCCAAGCATCCTCCTGCTCCAAGTAGCACTCAACGGAGAGAGCTCTCACGATGGGTTCGGTCCACTTTCCCGGCGCGGTTAACAACCCCCTTGGTTAGGGTCAGGCAGGTAGTCGGGGGTAACTGAAGTTGCATCTCCCTTCAAGCCTTCAACCTGAAGTATAAATATCCATTTATCTTTCAACTTGTTGATAAAAACAAAGCCAAACAGTGCTCTTAAATCTATAACAAGCACAAACATTTTCATTGGTCATTTTTGTTGGCAACTGCTAAGGAATGAATCCTTCCTTTCGAATGCGTCCGGCACTCAATGCGGGATGACTTGCAACTTGGCAAGATCCCCTATATCCTGGGTTAGGGCGTACCCTATTATCCCGACTTGGTCAAACCTTAAGTTCATAGGTCATTTCACTTTATCGGCTGGTCTATTACTTCCAAGCAATCTTCTTTACTCAAGAAAGATACTAAATTAGGATGATTACTCATCCTCTTGCAAGATAACTTGTGTAAGCACCTACCAACCTCATTGCGAGAATTTGGCCATTCCTTTGTGATCCAATCACAACATTATATGACTCTGCACTTGCTGCGCAAGTGTCACATCGAACTATGAGACTTATTCTACTCATTGAACGGAGTCACGAAACAATCTGTTCCTAATTGCGTTAGTCCGATGTCGTCAGTCCTAGAGTTCCAAGTTCCATCTCGTAAGATTCTTAGGGACAAACCCTAGTTCACTTTCCAATTACATTTTACTGTCCTTACATTTCGGTTAAAGTGGGCAAGTATTTAGGGTATAGGAGTTTCAGTTTTAGCAATACATAACGATTAGGTTACGTATTAATTCCTAGTGAATTTCATGGAATTTAACTCATTCTAAATGATTACTCCGGGGTTTAGGTGTTTAGGTTTATGCCAATTTGTCTATCTCTTGGAGATAGTTACGTTAACATTTCATTATCACATGACTCATTGTCTACGCGTAAATTGATTTTTCAACCTTAACTTTTCGATTAAGGTCAGGCATAGGTTAGGTTAATTCCAACTAATCTTCCTATAACTTTGCGAACAAAATTCATGCTAAATAAGAAACCTTTTTTCTTGATAATTTATGTAGTTGACAAACGATAATTTCCTAGAGTTATGCATCGTAAGAATAATTTCATGCCTTGCACTTTCCATGATGATTCCTTGTGAAGAGGATATGGGTCAATAGTGCGATATGTAGTTTATACTTCCAGGCTTAAACGAAGTATACTATTTTAATGGAAATTAATCTAATTTTTAATTCATTTCAATGCATAAAGCTATTTGCTAGAAATGCATTTATGCTTCCTTTATTTTGCTTGTTTTATTGAAAGTATTAATGATTAAGTTCCTCCATCATGAGCATTTAGGACAAAAATATATCCTATTTCCAACAATTAACCTTGTATGATTGAATTACAACAATACCAAATAAAAATTAGGAAGGAAAACCTGGTCTTGGGGTGAGATGTCCACATGGATGGCAGGAGACAACCCTCCCGCAGCTGCGCCTTGGACTTTCTTAGGAGGCATCGCAGTTGTAGTCTTTCCATTGTGGAAGCAGCTTTAGAATTCCTTTTCAAAATTTCACCGTGGCTCCCTTTTTCAATAACTTGCACCGTTCGTCGAAAGGAGTTTTAGATGGCCTCCTCCTTGAAGTAGGGATTTCGAAGGGGGTGTTTCAAAATATTTCGCGAATAAGACCCATTGAAGCCATGGGGAAGGCTTAATGGCCTTTGTAAAGACTCGCACGAACGGGGAATAAAAGGTGTGGAATCCCTTACAAGGGCTTTTGAGTGGGAAAGGAAGGTGTCAAATGACCCTCAACATTCTCCTTTCTTTTACGTGTGGGGAAAGAAAAACAAGGTATGGGAGAGCTAGATGGGTTATTTTTGCATGGCCTAAGGGGGCCCTTAACAGGATTTAAGATCCGGGAAGGAAGAGACTTTAGGGTAACATCCCTTTGGTGGAAAAAGGGCTTATATAAAGCTTCAAGGGGAAATTTGAGGGGGGGAAAAAGGGGTAGCCTTAAAGGCTATGAGAAAGGGGCCTAAGGGGGATTTTTAGAAAAACACTGGGGAGGAAAGGCCCTAAGGGAGCCTTAGAGAGGAATTTTAGGGGGGGGGGATAAGACCTTTAAGGTTTGAGTTCATATGGGGAGGGGGGGGGGAAGGGGGCTTATGAAGCCCCTTAGAAGCTTCCCCCTAGGAAGCTTCTAAAGCTTTTGCACCACATGGGAGGGGGGGAAAACAACGCCGATTGACGGTGTTCCGATGGCTGGGCGCGGTCTATGACGGTAGAGGGCGTCGATGGCCTGGTATACGGCGGCTATAGCGGCAACTTCCCTCCCTCACGAGTTGAATAGAGAGACTCGCTCTCTCCCTCTCTGTAGTGTGATGGTGCACAACACCTTTTTTTAAATCTCTGGTGGCCTCCCTTCAGCCTATGGCCCCTCGATTTAAATAGGGGAGGGGAGGGGGATCCTCCCTCCCTTGCGTGTTGTCGCACATGGTCTGCAAGCTTTGGCAAGCTCCAGCAAGAAGCTTGCCCACCTTACTAATCCCCTCTTCCTCCAGCTCAACAGTCGGGAGGAGAGGGGAAATTTTAAAAAAATTCTTTTATATTAAAAAAATTATCCCTATGCCCTATTAGAAGTAGTTTACGCGTGATTGGTAGTGTTCGGTATATTATATTCTCTCCCCCTTGGAGGAATCGAGATGTCCTCATCTCGAGATAAACTAGGGATATTGATGGTTGAGAGTGCCTTCATCTATCCAAGTGGCATCCTCTTCGGGATAATCTTTCCACTGGACGAGGCATTCTCTCAATGTTCTGGATCTCAATTGTCTCTCCCTAACATCTAAGATCCTGTCAGGCCTTAGTTCAAGGACTCCTTGACTAGGCATTACAACTTGTTGGTCATCAAGTACATGATTAGGATTAGGTACATACTTTTTCAATAGGCTGATATGGAATACATTATGAACTTTTAGGTTCTCAGGGAGTTGCAGCTTGTAAGCATTAGGTCCTAGGCATTTGAGGATCTTGTACGGTCCACAATACCTTGGACTTAGCTTCTTGCAATCTCCTAAGGATAGGGAACTCTTCTTTGGGCGTACGCGAATGAAGACCATGTCTCCTTATTCGAAGATTCTATCTTAACGCTTCAAATCCGCGTATGCCTTCTATCTATCCTTGGCATCTTGGATGTCCTATCTTATTGATTTTATTTGGTCATCCATCTCTTCCAACATCTGCCTTGAATCTTCAACCCTTAAGGTTGGATCTGAGAATTTTAGGGGACTTCGACAGTCATGACTATAAAATGCTTGAAAAGGGGTCATCTGAATGCTTTTTTGGTAAGAAGCATTGTAGGCAAATTCAACCAAAAGTAAGTATTGAATCCACCTCTTCAGCTCATGATAGCAGTATGCCCTAAGCATATCCTCGATGACTTGATTTACTCGCTCTGTCTGGCCATCCGTTTGGGGATAGAAAGTGATGCTAAAGCAGAATTGAGTCTCAATAGCTTCAAAGATAGCTTTCCAGAAGTGTGATGTGAAGAGAGAATCACGATCACTAATGATTCTTCTGGGTAACCCATGTAGCTTGAATATCTCCTTGATAAACAATCTTGCAATGTCTGAGGCTTTATAGTTTGTATCTGATACCAAACTTTGCTTCAATCTATCGAAGCTATTTTGTTTGGGAGTTGACCATGCAATAGAAGTTTGCTTCTTCAATAAGTCCGTCAGAGGTGCTGCAATCAAAGCATAGTTTTAAATGAAGACCCTATACCATCCTGTCAATCCAAGAAAGCTGTGTATTTCTTTGACAGATGTTGGTATTGGCCATTCTAGCACATCTCTGACCTTGGCTGGGTCCACTGAGATTCCTTTTGCTGATACTATGAATCCCAAATATTCAATTTGACATTTGAAGAATACACACTTCTTCATCTTAGCATACAGCTTATGTGACCTCATTGTCACAAGGACAATCTAAAGTTGGGGTTCATGATCTTCTTCCTGTTTGGAATAGACTAAAGTGTCATCGAAGAAGACAAGCACAAAATCATCAAGATATGTCCTAAAGATATCCTGCATTAACCTGTTGAAGGTGGCAGGTGCATTCATAAGTCCAAATGACATAACTAGGAACACAAAGTGCCCATATCTTGTGTTGAAGGCTGTCTTTGGGATATCTTCTTCCTTGATCCTTATCTAATAGTAACCCGACCTGAGATCAAGCTTGGAGAAGATCTTTGCACCCTAAAGGCGATCAAGAAGCTCATCTATTCTAGGAATGGGGTACTTGTTCTTGATCGTTGATTGATTCAATCCTCGGTAATCAATACATAGTCGAAGTGTTCCATCTTTCTTTTTCTAGAACAGTACTGGGGCTCCCCACGGTGAACTGCTTGGAGAGATGTATCCCTATTCTAGCAATTGCTTGAGTTGTTCCTTCAGCTCAATTGCTTCCGGTATAGACATTCTATAAGGTCTTTTTGCAATTGGCGCAGCTCCTGGTACTAGCTTAATCTCATGATCCACTTCTCTTTGAGGCAGGAGTTTTGTCAACTCTTCAGAAAATACGTCCACGTATTCCTTTAGCCAAGAAGGTCCTTCACTAGACTCTTGCTTCTGATCTAACTTGTTGAGTTTGATCAAGTAGACAGGTAATCCTTTCCTGACTCCTTTTATGATCCGAGATACTTTGGCCAATTGGATTTTTGGCACTTCAGCCTCACCTTGAGTTGCGACTATTTTCCTTTCAGATTTTCGAAAGGAAACTTGACCCTTTCCACAGTGAATGTGGGCATCATTAGGCTTAAGCCAATCCATTCTGAGTAGACACTCATGGATACCTAGATTCATGACTCTGGATTTGACTGAAGTCATCTTTCCTCCCAGAAAGAATTCCACCTTAGCAGTTTGCCTAGTACAAGTAACCTCACGACCATTTGCCAATTCCACAAGCAAGGTAGGTGCTTCTACTGTGGCTATTCCTAATCTTTTTGCACATGCTGGTGAGATAAAGGAATGTCTTCTGCCACAATCAATCAAGGTCTTGAAACTTTTACCTTGATATTTCGACGGTGTCTGAATCCCCGAGAACTAGCGATTCGGGCCTTTCTTGTGTAGAGTAGCATGGACTGTCGCCCTTTCAAACTCTGTTTCCATGGTCGGATCTTCTTCTTCTTCTTCTTTGCACAATTGCCTATTGGCAATGCAGACAGTTCTTTCTCTGCCTCGAGTAGCAGCTCCTTGACCACGGCCTGATCCTTGAAAGGTGCTTGGCAATGTCCTCCACCAAGCTTGGGACATTGCCTCTTGAAATAACCGAGCTCATTTCAGTGGAAACAATGGAGGTTTCGGCCATTATTTTGAGTAGGAAAAAAGTTGTTGATGTTATTAGTCCTTGCTTTCTTTCTTTGTCCCTAATTATGACCTTGAACCCTCTTCATCTGACATCTGAATGCTCCTCTGTTCAGGTCATTATAAGACCGAGTTTTGTTACCCCTTGGTCTAGACTGCACCTCCTCAACTATAGGTGCCGCTCGAATGCGTGCGTCCTAAAGATCTAATGGACGCATAGATTCGAGATGGGTATTTACTGGTGGATTTAAACCCGCACAAAATTTGGACACCTGCTGTGTCATGTCCATCTGTGGTGCATACTTAAGAAGTGAGAAAAATTTAGAATAGTATGCGTCAAGAGTGAGTCCCAGCTGTTTTAGCTCGTAGAACTCATTCATTTTCTGCGTGCGATATGCAGGTGGTAAGTATATTTCTTGCATGGCTTTCTTCAGCTTCTCTGAGGTAACGGATCCCTTCGCGATCCCTTGATCCCTGCACCATTGCTTCCACCAAAGCCTAGCTTCACCGGTGAGATTTAGCTTGGCGAGCATAGCCTAATTCGCGGGTGCAATACCGGCTGCTTTGAAGTAATCCTCCATGGATTCAATCCAAATTTCAGCATCAGCTTGGATGGACCTGCCTCTCCCGTAAAACTTGGGTGGCTTAATTTGCTTGAGAAGGAACTTCTTCTCCTGGATTACACCAGTACTTGATGTAGGAGGCAAACTAGGAACCTGTACCTGGGATTGTGCCTGGATAAAGGTTTCTTAACATTATTATACGATAATCGTTATTGATTTATATTATATCTTCAATTATGCTATTACGCAAGCAATATAACCACTTAACTTTTTATCAATTCTAATGCACAATCAGACATTGATAAAAAGAAGTCTTATTTGTATTTATATGGGCATAGCCCTTTCGGAATATAACATTTCTTGCGATGATAAGCCAACTGCTACATTTAGTTTGGGGAGAATAATGTTGTATTACATTTATCTACAAGAATTGTATAATAGTATGGTTTCGGGTCATGGATCTTTAGGAATCGGTAACTCATTGGAAGTTCAGAGTACCATTTCCTTTGGAATCCATTCTTCTCATGGCTCCCCAACACTTTAATCCTGTCTCGGCAGGGATCACATGGGTTACTTCGTCATACACATATGAGTTTATCTCAACCCTTCGACCTCGAATATGTAAAGTTGAGTTTATGTGAGCTTCCACAAAAATAAACAACTTCACGACTTTCAATTCTTCCAACCACTTGATCCTTTTTAGGTTGGTTTGTAGGTAAGCAAACCGATGGGCGGCTATATAGTAGATTCCTAAGGCACCCGTCCATCTTCATTCCATGTACAAAGGTGATGGATTATAGATTTGCTCCAGGATGTTCATCATCTCAACCCTTTGTTGATAGTACGGAGAATGCATTGCAGTCATAAACATGACTCGAAATACTAAGAACTTATTCCACGCTTCGTAATTCTACAAGACAGCATTGAAAGTAAGAAAATGTTTGGATAGCAACATTTGCTTTACTTCATCTTATTAAGATTTCATAAAAACAATTCCGTTGTTGGTCGGCTCTAATACCAATTGTAACGTGTCCACTTATATCTTCAAGACACGTCATAGCAGTCCATCGGAAAGGATGTCTAGAAAGCTCCGCTCGGCACTTCCATGAAATGTTACGGGGTTTGCGATCTAGGGCTTTCCACGTCTGTCCTGTAGCAGAAATATTCCGGTAGTTTCCACTTAGGATCGACCTGAATTAGGGTTTTTCGTATTGGTCATTTCCTAACGGCAACTAGCGTCGGACCCAAGCGAACTACTTTACGCAGAAACGCCATGTTCAAAGCAAATTCACGCTGCACTTGGTTCAAGGAGAATGGGAAATGAGAGGGATGTAAGGCTCAAACTCTCTGCCATAAGGCATAGTCCCATTCCATTCCCCTAAAACAGCATAAATCGGGATCAATCATAACTCTAGGTCAATGCTTTTGTTGTTCGCGTTCTTTGACGATCTTCGTGCTGTCCATCGTGATTTGAGAAAACTTTCCCACCAAGCGGGACCATCCATCCATAGTACAGACCTATGGCCCATCCTCCGCACTTTCCTCGGGTTGTTTTAGTTATTTAATTACCTAACACATTAGTTGGACATGTATCAATCAGCTTCTTTAATTATCCCGTTAGGCACTAGTTCTTTCACATAATCATATCACTTGACATAGAAAAACAATGTCAAACAAGTTCCTTATTAATAGGTTATCATATTTATCTTTGAAATACAAAAATTCTAGCCCGTAGGCTTATCCACAATCCACCCAAAGGCTATCAAGCAATCCACAGGGATCACTAATCCAAGTTTCCACCTGTAGACTAGTATGCAAGCCTCAAGATCCAACCCCAAGTCACGTTAGCCTCTTGTGCAGGGCCCAGAAGGCAAGGGATTTACGGCTAGAGCCCCCTGGCACCCAAGCGTCCTCCTGCTCCAAGTAGCGCTCACGAAGAGAGCTCTCCCGACGGGTTCGGTCCACTTTCCCGGCGCGGTTAACAACCCCCTTGGTTAGGGTCAGGCAGGTAGTCGGGGGTGACTGAAGCTGCCTCTCCCTTTAGGCCTTCAACCTGAAGTATAGATATCCATTTATCTTTTAATTCATTGATAAAAACAAAGCCAAATAGTGCTCTTAAATCTGTAAAAAGCACAAACTTTTTCATTGGTCATTTTTTTTGGAAACTGCTAAGGAATGAATCCTTCCTTTTGAATGCGTCCAGCACTCAATGCGGGATGACTTACAACTTGGAAAGATCCCCTATATCTTGGGTTAGGGAATACCCTATTATCCCGACTTGGTCAAACCTTAAGTTCATAGGTCATTTCAGTTTATCGGCTGGTCTATTGCTTCCAAGCAATCTTCTTTACTCAAGAAAGATACTAAATTAGGTTGATTATTCATCCTCTTGCAAGATAACTTGCGTAAGGACCTGCCAACCTCATTGCTAGAATTTGGCCATTCCCTTGTGATCGAATCACAACATCATATGACTCCGCACTTGCTGCACAAGTGTCGCATCTAACTATGAGACTTATTCTACTCATTGAACGGAGTCACGAAATAATCTGTTCCTGATTACGTTAGGCTGATGTTGTCAGTCCTAGAGTTCCAAGTTCCATCTCGTAAGATTCTTAGGGACAAACCCTAGTTCACTTTCCAATTACATTTTGTTGTCCCTACATTTCGGTTAAAGTGGGCAAGTATTTAGGATATAGGAGTTTCAATTTTAGCAATACGTAACGATTAGGTTACGTATTAACTCCTAGTGAATTTCATGGAATTTAACTCATTCTAAATGAGTACTCAGGGGTTTAGGTGTTTAGGTTTGTGCCAATTTGTTTATCTCTTGGAGATAGTTACGTTAACATTTTGTTATCACATGACTCGTTGTCTACGCATAAATTGATTTTTCAACCTTAACTTATCAATTAAGGTCAGGCATAGGTTAGGTTAATTCCAACTAATCTTCCTATAACTTTGCGAACAAAATTCATGCTAAATAAGCAACCTTTTTCTTGATAATTTATGCAGTTGACAAACAATAATTTCCTAGAGTTATGCATCGTAAGAATCATTTCATGCCTTGCACTTTCCATGATGATTCCTTGCGAAGAGGATATGGGTCAATAGTGCAATATGCAGTTTATACTTCTGGGATTAAATGAAGTATACTGTTTTAATGGACATTAATCTAATTTTTAATTCATTTCAATGCATAAAGTTATTTGCTAGAAATACATTTATGCTTCCTTTATTTTTCTTGTTTTATTGAAAGTATTAATGACTAAGTTCCTCCGTTGTGAGCATTTAGGACAAAAATATATCCTATTTCCAACAATTAACCTTGCATGATTGAATTACAACAATACGAAATAAAAATTAGGAAGGAAAACCTGGTCTTGGGGTGAGATGTCCACGTGGATGCCAGGAGACGACCCTCCTACGGGCTGCGCCTTGGACTTTCTTAGGAGGCATCGCAATTGTAGTCTTTCCGTCGTGGAAGCAGCTTTAGAATTTCTTTTCGAAATTCCACCATGTCTCCCTTTTTCAATTACTTGAACCATCCGTCGACAGCTATTTTAGATGGCTTCCTCCTTGAAGTAGGGATTTCAAAGAGGGTGTTTCAAAATCTTTCGCAAATAAGACCCATTGAAGCCATGGCGAAGGCTTAATGGCTTTTGTAAAGACTCGCACGAATGGGGAATAAAAGGTGTGGAATCCCTTACGAGGGCTTTTGAGTGGGAAAGGAAGGTGTCAAATGACCCTCAACATTCTCCTTTCTTTTACGTGTGGGGAAAGAAAAACAAGGTATGGGAGAGCTAGATGGGTTATTTTTGCATGGCCTAAGGGGGCCCTTAACGGGATTTAAGATCCGGGAAGGAAGAGACTTTAGGGTAACATCCCTTTGGTGGAAAAAGGGCTTATAGCTTCAAGGGTAAATTTGAGGGGGGAAAAAGGGGTAGCCTTAAAGGCTATGAAAAAGGGGCCTAAGGGGGATTTTTAAAAAAACACCGCAGGGTGGGGGGGGTTTCAAGATGCCACAGGAAGGACCTAAGGGAGGGGTTTTAAGATACGGGGGGAGGGGGGGGGGGGGGGGAAAGACCTTTAAGGTCTGAGTTCTTTGGGGGGGAGGGGGGGAATGGGGCTTATGAAGCCCCTTAGAAGCTTCCCCCCAGGATGCTTCTAAAGCTTCTGCGCCACATGGGAGGGGGGAAAACAACACCGATCGATGGCATTCCAATGGCTGGGCGTGGTCTATGATGGCAGAGGACGTCGATGGCTTGGTATACGGCGGCTGCAGCGGCAACTTCCCTCCCTCACGAGTTGAATAGAGAGACTCACTCTCTCCCTCTCTGTAGTGTGATGGTGCACATTTCCTTTTTTTCAATCTTTGGCGGCCTCCCTTCAGCCTACGGCCCCTCGATTTAAATAGGGGAGGGGAGGGGGATCCTCCCTCCCTTGCGTGTTGTCGTGCATGGTCTGCAAGCTTTGGCAAGCTCCAACAAGGAGCTTGCCCACCTTACGA
The DNA here is from genome assembly GCF_053477565.2 of Lygodium microphyllum. Lineage (NCBI taxonomy): Eukaryota > Viridiplantae > Streptophyta > Polypodiopsida > Schizaeales > Lygodiaceae > Lygodium > Lygodium microphyllum. The sequence goes on from NC_141143.1 coordinate 10,702,668, forward strand.
ATCCCCTCTTCCTCTAGCTTGACAGTCGGCTGGAGGAGAGGGGAAATTTAAAAAAATTGCTTTTATATAAAAAAAATTATCCCTATGCCCTATTAGAAGTAGTTCACGCGTGATTGGTAGTGTTCGGTATATTACAAGCATACATAGCAGCATCTGTTGTAGGAATTCCAGCATCTAAAGTTGAACATGCAGCCAACTCTACTTTCTTTTGCGACCAACCTACACTTATCATTAAAGTTTTCTATAAAACAATCTTTTGCATTGAATTGAACCTACAACCCTTGCTCTACCATTTGGCCAATAGACACTAGATTCTTTGTGATTGATGGCACATGTAATACATTTGTCAAACTCTTTGTCTGGCCATCACACAAGGACAAGGGAACCTTTCCAATGTGTGAAATTGGGTGGCATGAATCATCACCTATCTGCACATAACCTAGATTTTGTAAGTCATGAATCTCTCCAAACCATTCAACATGACTGGTCATATGATTAGATGCACTTGAATCAGCATACCTTACATCATCATGTGTCCCCTTTCCTGTAACTGCATTCACCATATGCTACATGACAAACAAGAGCTCATTTTTGTCTTCATTTTGTCGTGAAGACAATGCATAGTTTCCTTGCTACAATTTACCACTACAAATATCATCCTTCTTAACATAACAATGGGCTGCAATATGACCTGCCTTGCCACAATAATGGCAAACAATAGCAGAATTTTGAGAACCTCTATTCTACCATCCACCTCTTCCTCTAGATCTCCCCCTACCTCTAAAGTTTCCTCGACCTCCCAAAATTCACCAAATTATTGATTGAACCTATTTTGCTGGTTATCGCCAGCACGTCCCATACCATGGCCTCTCGAAGAGAATCTACCACGTCCCCTTCTTGAACTTGAGTAAAATGCTTGGACCTATTCACCATTTCTTTTAGACGAGTTACCCTACATATTGATATCTTTGGTAATCATGAGAGAGACCAACTCATCAAAATCTGAAATTGGCTTCCGTTTGTATATTGAAGTAGCAAATGATTTCCATGCCTTCTCATTATTGAGTCCAATCAAAGTGGATGAAACCAAATCATCATCATCAGGCATTGCATCAATCACTGCTAAATCATTTGCAATGCTTCTCACCTTCAACACATACTCATTGACAAACATTTTCCCTTTCTTCAATATATTCAACTCTTGCTTGAGTTGAAATTTTCATGTCTTTTTATTTACTGAAACCACGTTCTAAAAAATTCTCCAAGCTACATGTGAAGTTTCTGCATTCTTGATATGTCCTAGCATAGTATTATCAATGACTGCTGATAGCCAATACATAATCTTTTTGTCTTTTTCATTCCACTCTTTCCATGCCTTTAATTCATCTACAATTGGAGGGATACCTAGCTCTAGCTCATTTTCTTCACTTGAAATAAACTCATAGAGGCCCTTTCCAATGAGGAAGTTCATCACATGGAACTTCCATGAAGGGTAGTTGTTCTTGTAGAGCTTCTCAATAATGGGATTTCCACTATTCTCAGCCATTATCACAAAAAAGGATACAATACAGTAAGCTAGTCTTTTGCAACCTTTCACAACAAGTGCAAACCAATACACCAAGTGAAATGATACTTTTCCATATCCAAGAAAATAGAAGAAAAACTAACAAGAAATGCTTCCAAGAAATGCTAGAAACAAACCATATCTTACCATTCATATTCAATGAGAAGAAGAAATACAAATGTTGAAGCCATGGCTGCTTGTTGAGAATACTATGATGATAGCTGTTGCAAGGTACACACCCTTTGCAATGGTGGGAAGGAAGAAGACTTCTAGCTCCAAGAAGTGGAGTTCCAAGAAATGAATTGAAAAGATGTGTTACATTGGCACTCTCTTGCCTTTTATACTCTAGCCTAAAATAGACTAATTGGCCTAATTAAAGTAGCATGAAAATTGCTTTATTGCAATCCATCCCTGCCCAAAAGTTTTTTCCTCAAAACTTTGAAAACTGAAATGACAAGTGGATGGTAAATGTAAAGGAACGACAGACCAATGCTAAATTTCCTTGTTTAAGTTGTCCTTTGAAGAAGATACTCTTCCATGAAAAGAATCTTGAAAATAAACTCAAAACAGTGGAAATCCGAAATGTTGTCCTGAACAGGGTAGTGATAGTAAATGACCTATAACTTTGGATAGAAATGTCGGAATGACGCATGTGAGGTATAGAAATGAAGTTTACTTTGTAAGGTATCCATCCATGTCATCAAAATCCAATTGTGATGTCGATAGCTCAATTATTTTCATGACAAAAATTTATAACAGCAAGCTGTCCACTGTGTAATGAGCTAAGTATCTTCTTGAAGAAGCCATGGATATTGATCCAAATATGAAGCATGCTGCCAATATGATTCTTCCATAGGCAATCCTTTTCATTTGACAAGATATTCCATAACAATACGGTTCCTTAGAACCTTCTCCCTCTTGCCAATAATCCTTTTGGGCTCATAGATGATTAAGCCATCTTCATCAAGAGGAGGTAGTTCTTCAAGAACTTGTATATTGGGGCCAATATACTTATTAAGTTGACACATGAAAAACATTATGAATGCATGTGGATGAAGGAAAATCAAGTTGGTAAGCAAGATCTCCAACTTTTCTTGTGATTTGATATGGACCATAATAGAGATGAGCAAGCTTCTTATGTCTTCCCTTGAGAGAAGCATAACGAGACTTAGATACTTTCAAAAATACCCATTCTCCTTATTCAAAATTCACATGCCTTCTCTTATCATCCGCATAAAATTTCATTGTCTCTTGTGCCTTCTTGATGTTTTCTTTGCATTGCTTCATTAAGGCTTCCATCTTTTCCAACTCTTCTCGAGCCAGAGGATTCACTTCATCATGAAACAATGCTGAAGGTCCTTGGACTTTGTATCCATACAATGCCTCAAATGGAGACATACCAATACTCATATGATGAGTATTATTATAACAGAACTCCGCAAGATGAATCCAATGATCCTATGCATTCTGCGTATCATGGCAAAAATGTCTCAAATAGACCTCTAACCATTTATTGACCCTTTCAGTTTGGCCATCTATTTGTGGATGATAGGCAGTACTTGGAGTTAATTTGGTACTCATGGAAATAAAGAGTCTTTTCTAGAAATTTCCCATGAACTTGGAATCCCTGTCAGAAACAATCTTCATAGGTAATCCATGAAGTCTAAAAATTCCTTCCATGAACTGATATGCCACCTGTTTGGCTAAATATTGGACTTTGGTAGGTAAGAAGTGGGCTGATTTGGTAAGACGATCAACCACAACAAAAATGCTATTCCAGCCCTTCTTAGTGGTAGGAAGTCATGTAATGAAATCCATACTAATATCAATCCATTTACCATGAGGAATAGGCAAAGGCTGAACTAAACCATTAGGTAATAAATTGGAATCTTTATTCTGCTGGCATGGTAAGCACTACATCACATACTCCTCGACATCTTTCCAAGTCCCTTCCAATAGAAACATTTATGGATCTTATCAAAGTTTTAAAACAAGCCAATATGTCCTACCAAAGGAGAAGAATGCATCTCCTGCAAAATACGTGGCCTAAATGACTGAGGGATCAAATAGACTCTTCCTTTGAACCAAAGAAGTCCATTTTGCCACTTGAAATTGGGAAATTCAAATCCATTGTCTTGCTGTAATTTCTTCATAATGTTGGCAGTGTGTTCATCCAAAAGATATTCTTCTTGAATGTCCTGAATCCAATCTTTATGTATGGTAGAGATAGTAGAAACGGAACATGCCCACATCCTGGATAAGGCGTCAGCCACTACATTATCCTTGCCTGCCATATAGGATATCTCAAAATAATATCCTTGAAGAGTAGCTAACCACCATCTTTGTTTGGGAGAGAGATTTAGCTGAGAAAGGAAATACTTCAACACTCGATGGTCACTCTTCACCTTAAAATGACTGCCATATTTGTAGTGATGCCACTTCTTAATAGCATGAATAATGACTAACATTTCCTGCTCATAGACATGGAGTTCCCTTTCTTTATCATCTAACTTCCTACTTTCATAAGCAATAACGCCATGATCTTGGTATAAAACTGCCCCAATACCTCTGCCACTAGCATCTGCATAGATGGTAAATTCCTTGGAAAAGTCTGGGCACACTAAGATAGGTGCTGAAATAAGAAGACTTTTCAGCTCATTAAAGCTCATAGTGGCTGTAGCATCCCAAAAGAAAGCTTCTTTCTTCAATCTATCAATAAGAGGAGCTGCTACATGGGCATAATTCTTGATGAATCTCCTATAGAAGGAATATAATCCAAGAAATCCTCGCAATGAAGTAGAATTTTGTGGTATGGGCCAATCTTTGATGCACTGTAATTTCTTTGGATCAACCATGATTCCTTTCTCACCAACTATATGACCCAAATATTCCACTTCATCAGCCATAAAAGTACACTTACTTTCTTTTGCAAAAAGCTTGTGTCTTCTCAAAGTAAGGAGAACTTCTCTGACATGTTCCAAATGTTCCTCTCTATTCTTGCTATAGATGAGAACATCATCAAAGGATACCAAGATTGATTTATACAAGAATGGCTGCAAAATCTTGTTCATAAGTGCTTGGAAGATTGCAGGTGCATTGGAAAGTCCGAATGGCATGACTAGGAAGTGGTAGAGACCTCTTTCTGTCCTAAAAGCTGTCTTGTACTCATCCCCTACTTTCATTCTGATTTGATGATACCCTGATCTTAAGTCGATCTTAGTGAAAACCTTTGCATCCTTGAGTTCATCCATCAAATCATCTATGCAGGGAATTGGGTACCTGTTCTTCACACTGCTCTTATTTAGATCGCTATAGTCAATACACATCCTAAATGACCCATCTTTCTTCTTGACAAGTAGTATGGGAGAAGCAAAAGGTGTCTGACTAGCCTGAATAAATCACATTTCTAGCAAGTCTTTAACCTGTTTCTCTACTTCTTCTCTCTCACACTTGGATAATTTGTAAGGAGGTTTGTTGATGGGTCTAATCTTTTGTCTAGATCGGCCAACTAGTGGAGGCTCATATGGTAGGTCGGCCGACCTAACGACCTTCGCAGGCTATAAAAGCTAAACCCCTTCGCAGCCATCTCTCACTTATCTTTCACCCAGTCAAAGTTGTTGTTCCAGCTAGCCTTAAGCTCTTCACCTATCTTCTGTCTAGATCGCCATCTAAGCTAAAGATTAGACCCACAACGGTCACCTTTTTGCCATCCGGTCACATAGACCTCATCTGATATACAAGTCAGGACTCAACCAATGTCCGGGCTCACATTTGGCTTCTCCTCATAATGGGGGCCTTACAACTTTGAGCACCATGGATCATTGGTAGCACCTAATGAGGGTGGGGCAATGATCATATCTAACACCCCCCCTCAATGTCCACCCATAGGTGAACTATCTCCTCGGCCCCATGCCAAGTCTCTGAAGATGAACTTGAAGCAGATCCTTCGTAAGTGCTTTGATGAAGATATCTGCTCCATTCTCCTCTGTTGGATAGTAGGCCAGTTCCACTATCCCATCCTCCATCAAATCACGCACATAGTGATACTAGATCTCTATATGTTTGGTACATGCATGAAACATTGGAATTTTGGCAATGGCGATGCAACTCTGATTGTCACATCTCAGCAGAGTTGGTTCTTCATCCTGCACTCCCATATGCCATAGAATCCTTCTCAACCATATGTCTTCACATGCAGCAAAACAAGCTGCCTTGTACTCTACTTCGGTAGAAGACAATGCCACTGTTGGTTGCTTCTTACTAATCCAAGAGAAAATTCCTGAACCCAAAGAGAAACAATAACCAAAAACTGACTTCCTGGAATCAATGTCTCCTTCCCAATCTGAGTCATAGTTCCCCACAAGAGAAGTTGCAAAACTGTATGTGATACCATAGTCAAGAGTTTCCTTCAAGTATCTAAGCACCCGCATCCCAGCCTTCCAATGACTCTCATGAGGTTTGTTTGAGAACCTGCTCAAAACACCAACAGCAAAACTGATATCTGGTCTGGTGTTACACAAGTAGATCAGACTGCCGATCAACCTCCTATACCTCCCAATGTCTGCTAGTGCTAATGTATCCTCGACGGATAACTTTGCATTCACCTCCATAGGTGTAGCTATCTCCTTGCACTCGGTCATGCCAAATGCCTTCAAGATCTCCTATACATACTTCTTCTAAGAGATGAAGATCTTTCTTGGCTCTTGCCAGACTTCAATCCCCAAACAATAGTGCAGCAAGCCTAAGTCTGTCATTTCAAACTCAGAACTCAAAGCCTTTCGAGTTTGGTTGATCATATCTTCATAGTCACCTGTAATAAGTCACTATGAAGATATGATCAACCAAACTCGAAAGGCTTTGAGTTCTGAGTTTGAAATGACAGACTTAGGCTTGCTGCACTATTGTTTGGGGATTGAAGTCTGGCAAGAGCCAGGAAAGATCTTCATCTCTTAGAAGAAGTATGCATAGGAGATCTTGAAGGCATTTGGCATGACCGAGTGCAAGGAGATAGCTACACCTATGGAGGTGAATGCAAAGTTATCCATTGAGGATACATTAGCACTAGCAGACATTGGGAGGTATAGGAGGTTGGTCGGCAGTCTGATCTACTTGTGTAACACCAGACCAGATATCAGTTTTGCTGTTGGTGTTTTGAGCAGGTTCTCAAACATACCTCATGAGAGTCATTGGAAGGCTGGGATGCGGGTGCTTAGATACTTGAAGGAAACTCTTGACTATGGTATCACATACAGTTTCACAACTTCTCTTGTGGGGAACTGTGATTCAGATTGGGCAAGAGACATTGATTCCAGGAAGTCATTTTCTGGTTATTGTTTCTCTTTGGGTTCAGGAATTTTCTCTTGGATTAGTAACAAGCAACCAACAGTGGCATTGTCTTCTACCGAAGTAGAGTACAAGGCAGCTTGTTTTGTTGCATGTGAAGCCGTATGGTTGAGAAGGATTCTATGGCATATGGGAGTACAGGATGAAGAACCAACTCTGCTGAGATGTGACAATTAGAGTTGCATCGCCATTGCCAAAAATCCAATGTTTCATGCATGTACCAAACACATAGAGATCCAATATCACTATGTGCGTGATTTGATGGAGGATGGGATAGTGGAACTGGCCTACTGTCCAACAGAGGAGAATGGAGTAGATATCTTCACCAAAGCACTTACGAAGGATCTGCTTCAAGTTCATCTTCAGAGACTTGGCATTGGGACGAGGAGATAGTTCACCTATGGGTGGACATTGAGGGGGGGTGTTAGATATGATCAATGCCCCACCCTCATTAGGTGCTACCAATGATCCATGGTGCTCAAAGTTGTAAGGCCCCCATTATGAGGAGAAGCCAAATGTGAGCCTGGACATTGGTTGAGTCCTGACTTGTATATCAGATGAGGTCTATGTGACCGGATGGCAAAAAGGTGACCGTTATGGGTCTAATCTTTGGGTTATCCCTGGCCGACTAGTGGAGGCTCATATGGTAGGTCGGCTGACCTAACGACCTTCGCGGGCTATAAAAGCTAAACCCCTTCACAGCCATCTCTCACTTATCTTTCACCCAGTCAGAGTTGTTGTTCCAGCTAGCCTTAAGCTCTTCACCTATCTTCTGTCTAGATCGCCATCTAAGCTTCACACAGTGGAAGCACACGGGTGGAGAGAGCCATCTTTGTATCAATTTTTTGGAGTTAAAGAATTTATTGATTCTCCTCTTATCTGTTGTGTACTCTCTATCTCTTTCTCAGATTCTGTTTACTGTGCCGTGTAATATTTTACACTCTTCCTGGAGATTGGCTATGATATCCTTGACTGGTCTACCATGATGCTCCATTTTGGTTTGCAAGTCATATTGGGTTATTATTTTCTGGATGTCGAGTAGGAATTCTTCCAAGTCAAGCTTGTCATTTTCAGGGTTGGTGCTATTTCCTGACATGTTGAGCAACTAGGGTGTCAATCAGATTGATCAAGTTGGGAAGAGTTTTGTCCCTAATCATGCCTATCGCTATTTCTTCCTAGGCAACTCGATGCTTCAAGTCTCTCAATATTCGATACTTGGTGTCCTTGGCCACTATTCAATAATTGGGGGTCTCCTCCTGCTAGTGGGTTCATTCATCTTGCATGAATTCCTTGTTATTTAAAACAATCCTCAATGTTATGGGTACTCAAACACTAGTGGGGTGCTCCTCAAAGTGCATTGTGCAAAATCAAGCTTTCAGCTTTTTTGGTGCATATCAAATGTTTAATTAATGCAGTGTGCAAATTTAATGAAAACAATATAGTGCAACATATACTTTTCCTGATACTTTCGTGCAAGCGATGGCCAATCTAGCTGGTTCTAAACATGTAATTTGAGGAATAACAGGTTTGGTTGATTAGTCTGGATCTCTATCGAGGCACGTGACTAAGGGTCAGTGACCGCAATCGTTTTCTGGGCCATTAGGTCATGATTAGTGAGTCTAAAGCCATATGAGCTCTTCTACGTGTCCGAGGCCTATGGGGTTTTTGTCTAGCTTGGGCTACCAAAATTTGGATTCTACACAATTTTTCTAGGTGATAATGTCCAAATGATAGTGTTTGAGTATCTGACTCAGACTATTTGAGAGTGAGTGGGTGCTCAACTGTTCAAGGCCGAATGTTTGCACGTTTGACTGGACTATTTTCAAGGTCTAAATTTTGGCCATCTAAAGCCAAGTGTCTTGTCTAAGTTTGAGCCTATGAATTAGACCAGTATGGTTGGTCTAAGCAGACACTAATGACTCAGATTATCCGAGCAATAGATAGTGCGAGACTCAGATGATTGTGACGCCATCCGAGTATGGCATTGAAAGTTCCAAAATAGTCAAAATCGTGTCGAATCTCACACGTGCCTTGATCAATCTCTCAACTATAATCCTCAAGCAATCATCCAACATGAAGGCACACTCACAGCTTACCTATGGTTCTCTAAGAAGGCATGGTGGTGAAGATTGCCAAGCATGAAATGGTTTCGAGTCCTGTAGCTCTCTCTCTCTCTCTCTCTGAACTCTCTCCCTCAACTTAGAAATGACAAATAAGCACTTCCCTTGGCCTCTTGGCTTCTTAAACTCCTCTTTGTTTAGTCTTTTACCTCCCCCTTAGTTTCTTTGTTGTCTTAATGCCTTGAAGCTCTCTTTTTTCTTTTTTTTCCATGTTTTGGGCCTCTTATTGCAGCAGAAACCCTAGAGTGTATTTCTCTATTTTCCTTGTTTTTTCACGCATCCAAATCACAAGCAACCACTTACACTAATCCAACAACTTAACTAAATCCAAAAAACCAAAAAACATACTTGTAAAGGAAATCAAATACCTCTTCAACTCCCTCACTTCCTACCTATCTCAAGCACGGGTCTCGGGGCATGGGCCCGAGGTAACCCAGCTTCAATGCTCAATTCAGAGTGCACAAGCACTCGAAGCTTGAATCTGTTGGTCATAGCAAATGGAACCAAAATGTGGGAACTCTTGCTCAATTTCCAAGATCCATAGACCGCTTATTACTTCAAGAATTTTAAGCTAAGTGCAATGGCTATCTCTCACATAAGCCCTGTGCACTCTCACACCTACAAGTGTGGTGATCTTATCTTCATGCTTGATCAAGTTGCCTCCTCCCTCAAGCACTCTAGAAGCTCCACAATCCAAGGTGCAAGCCCAAGAAAGCTTGATCCTCAGGCTCCAACCTCCATTGCTATGCGTGAGACACAAGAGAAGATAAGAGAAGAGAAGAAGAAGAAGAGAGGAGAATATGGAGAGCTTCTCCACCACGGTCCCTCATCCTCACACATTCACTCCCTCACTCTCCCTCTCTCAAGCGCACAAGCTCAAGCAAGAATAAGAAGGAGAAGGAGAAGAAGAAGAGGAGAGATAGTTTTGGCCACACACAAGAATGAGCTTCTTCATTCACTTTTTTCCTTTTATACAAGCCCTAATCCCCTTTGGACACCCATCCCCTTTTTTACATGACCGACCATTTTAGCCTAGGTACTCTTTTTCTATTTCTTCATATTTATATTGTGCCTTCACCCATGCTCGTCTACATTTACAAATTGTAGAGGAGGCAGCCTTGCTCTCTCTTACAAAAATTTATGGTGCATCTTTGTATTTGAAATGTGCCCTCCCTCTTTGTGCTTTCCCTGAACTTTTAAGGTTGCTATTGTGCTTTTTGCCTTTTTTCTCCTATTTCTTTAGTCATGGGGCGACGGGCTGCATTTTTTTTCTTTGCCCTATGTCTTTTTAGTTTTCTTTGCACTGGGGTTAACACCCAAGAAAAAAAGAAGTATAAATATATTAAATTTTGACTAATGCAACAATTTCTTTTCAAATGTGCACAATTTGCAAGGACATATTATGCAAATTGCTCAAGGTGTTTACAAAATACCTTTGTTTTAGCTCTAATTAGAATGAAAACTTGGAGAAACCAAGGCTCATCTTTGAACAATGTAAGAAATACCTGCTATATCTCAACCTCATAAAGTACTAGTTCTATGTAGAACATAGATTCATGTAAAACTTAAGAGACCCTCATGATTTATTTAGTGTCAATAGGTGGATGAATATTTTGTTGATGAGAGGCCAAGGGTTTAGAAAATGGACCAAAATATTTTACAAAACCCTTATTTTTTAGTGTTTTTGGGCAAGTTTCTAATGAAAATAACCCTAACACTTGATAAAACTCCAAAAATTATCCACTGAGATTCACTTCTCCATTTTACACTGAACTTGAGCCATATCATGTCCAAGAATGGAATTGCAATGGACGAAGTGAAGATCTAGGTAATCAGGAACCTACCATCATCCACTAATCCTTAAGGGCATCCAGTGTTTCCTAGGCCATATTGGGTATTATAGGCACTTCATGCTAAACTAAGCCACAATAGGGAGACCTCTATATAAGCATTCTATATACAACCCTTAAAAAGGCTCTAACTATTGCACCCACCTTTCAAGCCCTAGATTCGATAGTGATATTCTATGTGCAAATTGATACATTCAAAGTGTCTATTTGAGCAATGTTATGCCACCTTCGAGAGCATACCATGGACTTCCTAATGAGCTTTGCCGTTGGACAACTCACTTATGTAGAGATGAATTATTCAATCACTAAGAGGGAAGGATTGGGAATGGTATGTATGATAAATAAATTTTGTAACTATTTACTTTCCATCCCCCATAAACCTTCTTTGTGAACCATCATGTATTGTTATATTATTTAGCTAACAAGTCATGTGCCATAGGTTGCATAGTGTGATGGCCCTTAATTTTTCTAAAGTTCAATTTGACGGTGATTGCACAAAAGGGAAAGCAATATTACATGGGTAATCACATGTCTCCCAGTAACAAGCAGTGGGAAAGTAATGGGAATCAACAATAATATTATTGGCACCTACTTATTGAAAACACAATCAAAGGCTCATATATTCAAGGCTAATCTAAGATCCTACTGGATAGATGACATTGTGCAAATTCTCAAACAAGTTTTTCCTAAATGCTTAATAGAAAAGGTGAGACTCACCCATATTCTAAATAAGATGTGACCCTACCAAATGGTAGTAGGATACTATTTATTAGTTAGGGTATGATGATTTGCTAGGAAGATGTGTTTATGAGCACAAGATAGAGGATGTGGTACAAGAAGCACACGGAAGGATTGTAGATGATCATTTCCATACCAACACCACAACTTGATAAGTATTACAGTTATAACTTTGATAGCATACCTTACTTAAAGATATGGCTTAATGCCAACGTCACGGCTTGAAAAGTGCTACAATCGTAGTTTTGATGGATCATTCTATTTAAAGATTGGTCCACTTTATTAATAAAATAAAACTCACTCTAGAGGTTTCCCACAATCAATGCTTTTGTAAATGGAGTATTGACTTCATGGGACCCATTATCCATACTGCTCAATATTCCCATGTGTGATATAATGGACTATATGACAAAATGGATAGAAGCTAGAACTAATTGTAGGAACAACACCAAAAGTATGGCTTGTGGAAACAAGTCATCTCATGGTGTGATATAATAGTCTGTATGACAAAATGGATAGAAGCTAGAACTAATTATAGAAACAACACCAAAATTATGGCTAAGTTCTTGGCTATTCCATTAAGATATAAGCAATCAAGGATTCACTTTGTCAATGTTGGGCTCAATGATTAAAGAAGTGGACATTTGGACAAAACTCCAATTTTTTCTAGAGCTTCAACCTAACAACTATCTTTCACCTTGTTGGTTTACATTCCAAACTTCAAACCATTATGCTCCTATCTTGCACTTCCAATGCAAGATAACAAACCAAAGAAATAGAGAGGAATGTCTTGTTAAATATTACAAAAATATAATATATCATATCTACAAATAATAAATTGTATAAATTAAAACTACACACTACGGATGGATGGCGATTAAATTAATATATAGAAGGCCAATAATAATAATTTTTTGAAAAAAAAATTGATACTTTGACATTGAATTATATATTATTATTGATAATGAAGTTAATACTCTTATAGGTGGTGATCAAGGTTGTGGTTGGTGACAATGCTTGTAGAGGGTTGTGATATTGATGTCGATGTAGTTGAATGATGGTCTTCTATGTTGTTATGGTCATGTGGAAGGGGTAGGAGGTTGTAGAATATTGGAGATTCAAGGTTGAAGTAGAGGTGATGGCTTATTGTTATGGGTTGAAATGATAGATTTTTTGGCTAATTTTTGTTGCTTTTGTGGACTAACTGATTGATTTTTGATGGATTTTGAATTTTTTAAGTTGTTTTGTAAGTGTTTGGAAGTGTTTTGGATGAGGTTTATTAGCTTTGAGAAGATTATGATGTTTTATAATGGAGATGTGATGTTTTGACATGTTCTGTTGATGTTCTATTAGTGTATGATTGTGTCTGTTTGAGTCTGTTGACCTTCTGTTTTGCCATGTTTTCCTTTATGAGGGGTTAGAGTAAGGATTGATCGATTTTGATAGTGTTTGAAAGCTTATTGATTGATTTTTGATGGTTTGGAATGAATTAAGTGAGCTAAATACTTTCTAATGCTTTCTGTTAACCCTCTGTTGAGTGTCTGTAGAGCCTCTATTTCTGTTTTGTTTTGGTATGCTTTGTATGCCTCTATAAGTGTGATGATGGATGAATGTGTAGCTTAGGAAAGTTTTTTAATCTTGGGAAGGGATGAATAGAAGTTCCAATTAGCTCAGAAGTGGAAGAAATAGCTACTAAAGACTTGAAGTAAAGACCGAAGTGACTGTGACAATAGTGAGCTCTCAAGGGACACTGTAGTATTCTTGGTGACCTTTCATACTGGACATATCTCTTGGGAGGGGTATCCATAACCTAATAGGGGTTATGAATGGTTATTCTTAATTATATCATTGTATAATTGTGTAATATTTCTGCTATGAAATATTCAAGGCCCTAAATCTTGCACAAAAGCGGTTCAAAGTAATCCCCTGCAATGGAAAAACATTGGGCTAAGTACTCCCTCCGTGTGCATCAACAAACACTAGCCCCGTGTTGCGTATAGGAGGCCGTGGCTCAAAAGCCGTAGTTCCATGTAGGAACACCCCTTCAAGTTACGCACAAGGGATAATTTTTGAAAAAAAAATTATGGATAAACTCCCTCCCCTTCAGTCGTTGCATGGGGGGAGAGGAAGTATGAGCTAAGTGGTGGAGGGGCATGGGGAGGAGGGCATGCACCCTACCACGTGTGTGGCTAAAACCCCCCTCCCCTTCAAGCCCATAAGAACCCCCCCAAGCTAAAGAGAGGGAGGAGAGAGAATCGTGTTGTGCTGCCCGTTGCCGCTGCCGCCACACTGCCACGCCGCCTGGCCATTGCTGTTCGCCTTCATTGCCACCATCATCAGCATCATCATCATCATCTTCATCTACCCCATCGTCATCATCATCATCTCCCCAATCAACACTCTCTCTCGACGTCATTCCTATTGACAGAAGCCTAGAAGCTTCTATTGGAAGCTTCTTATAAGGCTTGAAATAGCCCTTATTCACTCATGCCTTCCCCGATTTTTAAAAAACTGTGTCTTGAAGGCCTCATTTCTGGACGGGAAAGAAATCTCAGCCTAGTACGAAGTCTTGGAAATTGGAAAAAGGGCAAGGAGAGTTCGTGGAGTCCAAGTCCACTGCGCCAATGGATCCTAAGCAAAAGGTGAGAGGAGCACACACGGGAGCTTCCACCCTGAATACGTGAGTGGACAATGCCCCAAATCTTAATGTCCAGGTTCTAATAATATTTTTGCATGGAAAAGAGGCATTAAGCATGTTTTAATCCTCATAGGGAAGTTTAATTGCATTAGGAAATTTATTTACTCATTCAATCTACAAGTTAGTTGTATGTCGTGTATTTGCAATTGCTTGCACTTCCATGTTCAAGGGTAGTTGAAATTCTAAATGTATGATGCATAAGTTAAAAGACGAAATTGTGCATCTCCCAAAGGAAAATATTTCTGAACTTGCTATTATGCAATTTGCATGCAACGTTAGTTACAATTTAGGTTGCGATAAGCGGTAGAAGATGGATTAAATCAACAATGTATTCATTAGCATCTCGTCACAAAAGAAAGATGCATCCATGCATAGAAGCTCTTTTATCAAAGTTTGAACTTGGAAAAGGATGCATTTTCATTAAAAGACTAAAGCCTTGAATTTGACGCATATACATGTGATTTACAAGAAGTAGTTCTGAAAGTCAACTAATATCATATAGGGCAAGGAAAAGAAAGATCACTATAAGTTGCATAAAAGCAGAAGGTCTATGGTTTGAAGTTGCATACTCGCATGGAATGATACATCTCTTACATCTTGCAGTCATTTACATGTTTTAGGAGAAAGTACTTGCTAATTTAGAAGAAAGTATTTTCATCTTTAAAGTAAATATCATCTTTACTCGCGGGTTGGTTGGAACAACTAAGTAATGCACATATAGTTGAGTGGCTCACATGAAAATCATAAAGGTACAATTAGATCGCATATGAGGATCACCTCAAAGTGCTAGGCGGGATTAAGTCATGTTAAAATTATGCCTACTATAACACTTGGGTTGCCAACTTAATACTTCCAATCTCAAAGGTCCTACCCACATCCACGAAATGTTAGGATTATCTAATCGTCATACAAGAATGATCTAGGGTTCCTACCCTCAGGACCAATTGACCTAATACTAGACCTCCGCAAGGAATTTAGGAACCCTAGGGCCAAAGTGTTATTGACCTAGTAGGGTAAGGGGTTGGATTGGGTCAAGAGGACTCCCAATCCCTTATCATGATCAAGGGTATTCTTGATCAAGGAAGACCGTAGGAAGAAAGATATAGTCCCACAAGTTAGGCGCTGACACCTATCTCATGCCACAAGCTGCAATGTCGCATGGTCTTGTGTCTAAATCACAAAGTAGTATTGCCACTCCTTAGAACAAGGTTGGCGAGTTCTAAGTACAAGTATAATTTTCTAGAGGATGAGTAGTCATCCTACTACATCACCTTCCTTGGGGCTGATTTACCAAGTTAGGGGAGTTACGAATTTGCCAAGAAAGCAGTTGACCATCCAAGTTAGGGCAACGAGGTTGCCCATGATTTATTGACCTTAATATAAGGAAACCTAAGGTATTGACAATTTGGGTCAACAGGGTATAAACCCTAATCCAAGGATAAAGGGTAAACAAGCAACTTAGCTTACAAAACCTTTGGGATCTTGCCAAGTCGTGATTGATCCCGGATCGAATGCTATATGTATTCGGAGAGAAGGATTCACACCTTAGCAGTTGGCCATATAAACGACCATTGGAGTGCTCGTGTTTGTACACTTAGGAGCACTATTTGTACTTCTTTTATCAAGGAACTAATGCAATAAAAATAACTAATGCTTCAGGTTGAAATCCTGGAGGGAGAGGTAGTATCAGTTACCTCTGATTGTCTGCCTGACCCTATCCAAGGGGGTTGTTAGCCGTGCGAGGTACGTGGACCGAACCCGCCGCAAGAGGTCTCTCCGTGGGTGCTACTTGGAGCAGGAGGACGCTTGGGTGCCAGGGGAGGCTGTGGTCGTAAATCCCTTGCCTCCGGATCCCACACAAGAGGTCGACGTGACTCGAGATGGGATCTCGAGGCCCGCATACTAGTCAACGGGTGGAACTTGGAATAGCGAGCCCTAAGGATTGCTGGAATAGCCTTCCAGCGGATTGTATGATGTATTCCAAAGACTGATAAATAAAGATCAAATGTTGAAAAAGAACTTGCTTGACATTGTTTTTCTATGTCAGTGCCTAAATTACGTGAAGGAACCAGTGATTAATTGGTTAATTAAAGAAGCTATTTTTGCTTATCAAACTAAATGTGGTAGGTAATTAGATAACTAAAGCAACCCGAGGAAAGTGTGGTGGATGTGAACCTGGTTCCATCCTATGGAAGGGTGCTCTCGGTTGGCCGGGAACTTTTCTCAAAGGAATTGACAACAAGGTAAACAATGACCTAGAATCTTTAGAGCTAGAGTCCCGATTTGTGTTGTTTTAGGGGAACAAAATGGGACTATGCCTTACGAGTAGAGAGGTCAAGCTTCACATCCCTCTCGTTTCCCATTCTCCTTAAACCAAGTGTAGTATAAATCCGCTTCAACCTTGATGTTTCTGCGTAAAGTAGTTCACCTGGGGCTTGACTCTAGCTACCATTCTAGAAACTTGACCATTAGGAAAAACCCGATTTAGATCAGTCCTAAGTGGGAACGGTCGGAATGCTTCCACTTTGTGGCAAACTCGGGAAGACCTAGATAGCAAACCCCGTGACATTCCTTGGGAGTGCCGGGCGGCGCTTTCTAGACTCTCTTCCTAATGGGCTGCTAAGACGTGTCCTACAAGTGAACAAGGGGACACATTACACTTGGTATCAAAGAGAACAAATAGAATCTAATATTTACAAGGGAACTTAATGAAGGGAAAGTAGAGCAATATTGCCGTTAAGAACATTTCTTTACTTACTTTGATGTTGGCCTACAGAGTCGCAAAGCATGGAACAAATTCTTGGTGTTCCAGGTTATGTTTATGACTGTAATGCATGCTTCGGATTATTGACGGAGGCTAGGCATGATGAATATTCTAAACTGTATCTACAATCCTTCACCCCTGTACATGGAACGGAGATGGACGGGTGATTCAGGAATTTATTACATAGCTGCCCACCAACTTGCATACCTTTGGACCAACTTAAATAGAATCAAGTGGATGGAGGATTTAAAGATCGTGAAGCTATTCATCTATGTCGAGGCTCACACAAACGCAACCCTACATGTCAGTGGACGGAAGGTCAAGCAAAACAAGTATGTGTACAAGGAAGTGACTTGAATAATCCCTGTCAACAGAATCAAAGTGTTGGGACATTATGACAAGAATAGGTATCAAAGGAAAGGATACCCTAAGCTCTCTATGACCTATTTATTCCTAAAAATTCATGACCCCACTCCATATTATTACTTAGTTTCCATAGCCGAATGTAACACAATCTTATTTTTCCCAAATTGATGTGCCAATCAGCTTGTTCTACCTTCCCAAAATAAATGTACTCGAAGGGCTATGCCCATATGAATGAAATAGACTTTTTATCACTGTCTATCATGGCTATAAGTGTTGGTAAAGGAGTTAAGTGATTAGGTCACTTGGCTAAAAGATGAACTGGGCATGTAATGTAATGTGAGAAACTCTTAGCAAGTTTTTAACGTAAAGAATCTTAATGCCCAGGCACAACCTCAAGTGCAGATTCCTAGTCCAACCCCTGCACCAAGTACAACCATAATGCAGGAGAAGAAGTTTCTTCTCAAACAAATCAAGCCACCAAAATTTGATGGTAAGGGAAGGACCATCCAAACGGATGCCGAGATCTGGATCGAATCCATGGAGGATTACTTCAAAGCAACAGGTATTGCACCCACTAACCAAGCGATGCTCGCCAAACTCAAGCTTACCGGCAAAGCAAGACTTTGGTGGAAGCAATGGTGCAGAGACCAAGGGATCTGGGAAGGGTCAGTTACTTGGGAGAAGCTTAAAAGAGTTGTGCGAGGGAGATATCTACCACCTGCCTACCGCACAGAGAAGATGAATGAATTCTATGAATTAAAGCAGCTTGGTCTATCCCTGGATGCATACTATTCAAAGTTTATCTCTCTCTTAAAGTACAAGCCACAAATGGATATGACACAACAGGTGTCAAAGTTTTGTGCCAGATTAAACCCACCCATAAACACCCGCTTGGAGTCAATGCGCCCAACAGACCTTCAAGATGCGCTCATTCAAGCTGCATCGATAATACATGAGGTGCAGTCCAAGCCAAGACATAATAGGACTTGGTCTTACAAGGATCAAAACAAGGGAATGTATAAGTCTTAGGCTAAGAGAGCGTAGGGCCAAAATCAGGCACAAAGGAAGAAAGCTAGAGTGAACATTGTCAACAACTTTGCCCCTACACAAGGTAATGGCCACAATCTCCGTTGCTTCCATTACAACGAGCCTGGTCATGTTAAAAGGCAATGTCCCAAGCTTAGCAAAAGGACAACGTCACGGGCCATTCCAAGGAGTAACCCATGGATAAGGAGCCACTGTCAGGGCCACAGGGAGAACCTCCAGTGTTGTTAACAAGGAGCTGGGTGATGAAGAAGATCCATCCATGGAAGCTGACATTGAGAGGGCAACAATTCATGCCGCCCTTCACAAGAAAGGCCCGAATCGCCAATTCTCGATCATTCAAACCCCTTCGGATTACCAAGGTAAAAGCTTCAAAACCTTGATTGATTATGGCAGTAAACATTCCTTCATTTCACCAATTTGTGCAAGAAGATTAGGAATAGCCACAAAAGATGCACTGACCTTACCTGTGGAACTAGAAAATGGTCATGAGATCTTTTGTACCAGGCAAACTGCTAAGGTGAAATTCCTACTAGGTGGAAAGTCAACTTCGGTCAGTTTCAGGGTAATGAATCTAGGTGTCCACAAAAGTTTGCTCGGTATGGATTGGCTAATACCCAATGATGCCCACCTTCACTGTGGAAAGGGCCAAGTCTCGTTCCGAAATTCTAAAGGGGAACTAGTCACAACTTAAGGAGAGGCTAGGAAGCCAAAAATTCAAATGGCCAAAGCAACACGGATAATGAAAGGAGTTAGAAAGGGGCTACCTATCTATTTGATTAAGCTAAATAAGCTAGATTAGAATCAGAAATCTAGGGAGGAACCTTCATGGTTAAAGGAATACAAAGATGTATTTCCTGAAGAGCTAACAGAACTTCCTCCTCAAAGGGAAGTCGATAATGAAATTAAGCTAGCGCCAGGAGCTGCACCAATCGCAAAGAGACCATATAAGATGTCCATCTCGGAAGTGATTGAGCTGAAGGAGCAACTCAAGCAATTGTTAGACCAAGGCTACATCCATCCTAGCAATTTGCCATGGAGAGCTCCAGTGGTGTTCCAGAAGAAGAAAGATGGAATGCTTCGGCTATGTATTAACTACAGAGGGTTGAATCAATCAACCATTAAAAACAAATACCCCATTCCAAGAATAGATGAACAGATCTTAGGTCTGGATATTATCAGATAAGGTTCAAGGAAGAAGATATCCCAAATATGGCATTCAACACAAGCTATGGACACTTTGAATTCCTGGTCATGTCGTTCAAGCTGGAAAATGCTATGCTACCTTCAACAAGCTAATGTAGGATATCTTTAGGCCCCATCTTGATGACTTCATATTCCTCTTCTTTGACAATACCCTAGTCTACTCCAGATAGGATGAAGATCATGAACCCCACCTTCGCATTGTTCTTGAAACAATAAGAGCACACAAGCTTTATGCCAAAAAGAAGAAATGTGCATTTTTCAAGTGACAAATTGAATATCTGGGATTCATTATATTAGTGTAAGGAACTTTAGTAGATCCGACCAAGGTGAGAGATGTTTTGGAATGGCCAACACCAACTTCTGTCAAAGAAATACATAGTTTTCTTGGATTGACACGATGGTACAGGGTCTTTATCAAAAACTATGCCTTGATTGCAGCATCTCTGACCTGACCTACTAAAGAAGCAAGTATCAATTGTATGGTCACCTGCTGAACAGTCTAGCTTTGACAAACTAAAGCAAAGCTTGGTATCAGCACCCATCCTGAAACTTCTGGATCTTAGTAAGAAGTTTTAAGTGATTACCAATGCTAGCGCACTAGCCTTAGGATGTGTGCTCATGCAAGAAGGTCATCCTTTAGCATACTCTTCAAGGAAACTGAAGAGTCATGAAAGGAACTATACTACCCACGATCTAGAGTTGTTGGCTGTCATCCATGCTCTCAAACTTTGGAGACGCTACTTGCTGGGAAACAAATTTACCCAAGTGACGGACCATAAAAGTCTTAAATGGATTTTCACCTAGAATGAGCTCAATATGAGGCGACGTCGATGGATTGAAGTGCTGGAAGAATATGATTTTGAAATCAAATACCGGCCTGGAAAGGAGAATGTAGTTGCCGATGCATTCAGTCACAAGGCATTTCTGAATTCTCTAATTTTGCAAGATCCATCAACAACAAGATCTCTAGCCACAAAGGTATCCATGCCAAGCAACCCAATTCTTGAGCTGGCTAGAGAAGAGGCATGCCATGACCCAACCTATCAGAAACTGCTAAGGGAGATCCCCATCAAGGATGGAGACTCGAAGCTACAAACAAAGTATCAAGAATTCTCTATCAATAGTGGACTTGTCTACTATAGGATGAGATTATGTATACCGGCAAGCCAATCACTCAAGCAGAAGATACTTTGGGAAGCTCATGACTCCCCTTTCTCAAGACATCCTAGCTATGTTAAGACCCTTAATGCGGTCAGGAAGAGCTATTACTGGGATAGACTCAAGGGTGATGTACTCAAATGTGTCACGGAATGTTTGTCTTGTCAACGAATTAAGGCCGAACATGTCAAAATGCCACGGAATTTGTAACCACTTGACATTCCCCAAATGAAATGGGAATTCATTAGTATGGACTTTGTTGTTTGCCTGCCCCAAGTTCAAGGAGGATACAACTCCATTATGGTCGTGGTAGATATGCTCATCAAGGTTGCACATCTTATCCTTGTTAAGACAAACTATAAAGCCTCAGACATCATAAGGTTATTCATCAAGGAAATATTCAAACTACATGGGTTACCCAGAAGAATCATTAGTGATCGTGACTCTCTCTTCGCATCGCACTTCTGGAGGGCTATCTTTGAGGCCATTGGGACTCAACTCTATTTTAGTATAGCTTACCATCCCCAAACCGATGGTCAAAAAGAACGATTCAACCAATTCATTGAAGATATGCTTAGGGCACACTATTTCCATGAACCCAAAAAGTGGATTCAATATTTACCACTGGTTGAGTTTGCCTACAATGCTTCTTACCAACAAAGCATTTAGATGACCCCTTTTCAAGCATTGTATGGGCACAATTGTCGTACTCCTTTGAGCTTTTCGGATCCAACCTTGAGGGTTGAAGCTTCAAAGAAGATACTAGAAGACATGGATGACCAAATCAAATCAATAAGATAGGACATCCAAGCCGCCAAGGATAGATAGAAGGCCTACGCAAACTTGAAACATCAAGACAGATCCTTCATTGAAGGTGATATGGTCTTCATTTGCGTACATCCAAAGAAGAGTTCCGTATCCTTGGGTGAATGCAAAAAGCTAAGTCCAAGGTATTGCGGACCCTACAAGATTCTCAAGTGCCTAAGGCCTAATCCTTACAGACTGCAACACCCTAAAAACCTAAAAGTTCATCATGTATTCCATATCAGCCTACTAAAAAATTGTGTGCCTAACCCTAGTCATGTGCTTGATGATCAACAAGTTGTAATGCCTAGCCAAGGAGTCCTTGAGCTACGGTCTAATAGGATCTTAGATGTTAGGGAGAGGCATTTGAGATCCAGGACCTTGAGAGAATACCTCGTCTAGTGGAAAGATTTGTAAAATATTATACGGCACAGCGAACAGAATCTGAGAAAGAGATAGAGAGTACACAACAGAAAAGAGGAGAATCAGTAAATTCTTTAACTCCAAACAACTGATACAAAGATGGCTCTGTCCACCCATGCGATTCCACTGTGTGAAGCTTAGATGGCGATCTAGACAGAAGATAGGTGAAGAGCTTAAGGCTAGATGGAACAAAAACTCCAACTAGGTGAAAGATGAGTGATCGATGGCTGTGAAGGGGTTTAGCTTTTATAGCCTACGAAGGCCGTGAGGTTGGCCTAACCAACCTACCATATGAGCCTCCACTAGTCATCCAGGGAATATTCCAGGGAATATTCCCTTTACCATCGAGCCGGGGTCGCTGCCCCTAGAGCCCCGCCTGGGGGGCCACTGGCCCACCTGGGACCCCCCACCCAGGAGCCGCTTCCGCAGCCCTTGGACCCCACAATAGGGGCCCCTTTTAACTCCCTTACCCCGCAACTCGATACAGTGCGCCTCAAGTTGCTACCAACTTAACCACTCCATCTAACCCAAAGATTAGACCCACAACGGTCACCTTTTCTCCATCTGGCCACATAGACCTCATCTGATATACAAGTCAGGACTCAACCAATGTCCAGGCTCACATTTGGCTTCTCCTCATAATGGCGGCCTTACAACTTTGAGCACCATGGATCATTGGTAGCACCTAATGAGGGTTGGGCATTGATCATATCTAACACCCCCCCTCAATGTCCACCCATAGGTGAACTATCTCCTCGGACCAATGCCAAGTCTCTGAAGATGAACTTGAAGCAGATCCTTCGTAAGTGCTTTGGTGAAGATATCTACTCCATTCTCCTCTGTTGGACAGTAGGCCAGTTCCACTATCCCATCCTCCATCAAATCACGCACATCGTGATACTAGATCTCTATATGTTTGGTACATGCATGAAACATTGGATTTTTGGCAATGGCGATGCAACTCTGATTTTCACATCTCAGCAGAGTTGGTTCTTCATCCTACACTCCCATATGCCATAGAATCCTTCTCAACCATACGGCTTTACATGCAGCAAAACAAGCTGCCTTGTACTCTACTTCGGTAGAAGACAATGCCACTGTTGGTTGCTTCTTACTAATCCAAGAGAAAATTCCTGAACGCAAAGAGAAACAATAACCAGAAACTGACTTTCTGGAATCAATGTCTCCTACCCAATCTGAGTCATAATTCCCCACAAGAGAAGTTGCGAAACTGTATGTGATACCATAGTCAAGAGTTTCCTTCAAGTATCTAAGCACCCGCATCCCAGCCTTCCAATGACTCTCATGAGGTTTGTTTGAGAACCTGCTCAAAACACCAACAGCAAAGCTGATATCTGGTCTGGTGTTACACAAGTAGATCAGACCGCCGACCAACCTCGTATACCTCCCAATGTCTGGTAGTGCTGATGTATCCTTGACGGATAACTTTGCATTCACCTCCATAGGTGTAGCTATCTCCTTGCACTCGGTCATGCCAAATGCCTTCAAGATCTCCCATGCATACTTCTTCTGAGAGATGAAGATCTTTCCTGGCTCTTGCCAGACTTCAATCCCCAAACAATAGTGCAACAAGCCCAAGTCTTTCATTTCAAACTCAAAACTCAAAGCCTTTCGAGTTTGGTTGATCATATCTTCATAGTCACCTGTAATAAGAAGGTCGTTCACATATAGGACAATCACTACACACTTTTTACCATCCTTGTAAACATACAAGTTAGCATCTGAGGCACATATTTTGAAGTTTAGGTTTAAAAAGAAATTATCTATCCGCTAGTACCATGCTTTGGGGGCTTATTTCAGCCCATATAATGCCTTCTTCAGCTTACACACTTTGTTCTCAGAATGGGGGGCCTCAAACCCTGGTGGCTGAGCCATGTACACCTCCTCCTTGAGGTCACCATTTAAGAACGCTAACTTAACATCCATTTGGTACACTGGCCACTTCTTGTGGGCAGTCACTGCAAGTATCGTACGAATAGTGGTCATTCTGGCAACTGGGGCAAATGACTCTTGAAAATCAAACCCTTCAACTTGTGAAAATCCTTGGGCAACCAGTCTAGCTTTGTACTTTTCTAAGGTACCATCAACCTTGTACTTTACCTTCCAGATCCACTTGGTGCCAATAACCTTCCGCTTTGCTGGTCAATCCACTAGCTCCCAAGTGTCATTCTTCATTATGGTGTCATACTTCGCTTGCACAGCAACCTTCCATGATGGATCTGCAAGTGCTTCTTCTAAGTTAGTTGGCTCCTTTACTTCTCTCATAATCTCAACCATCAAGGCCATATTGACTATGTGAGCAGAAGCCCTCCTTTTCTCCTCTATTCTCTGAGACCTCCTTGGTCCGTCTGCCTTCTCCTCAAGAGATGCAAGCATAGGATTATTGTGGTCATAGAGCTGTTTCACCCAGTGCGGCAATGGCTTTTCCGGTGGGGTGATGTCACGTTGGTGAACTTTTTCCTCATCATCTGAAGATGATGCTTCCTCCTCCTTAAGGATAGGGACAGCTCTCGGGACAAGTTCATAGTGGACTACTTCTTCGCTTGATGATAAAGTGGAAGAACTTGCCACCTCCTCCTCCACTGTATGTGGCTCCTCCTTGAACACCACATCACGGCTTGCATTGATCTTCTTTGCCTCTTGGTCATATAACTTGTAAGCCTTCTGCTCATCACTATAACCCAAGAAGATACATTTTCTGCTTTTTGGTTGTAACTTGTTTCTCTTCTCATCTGGAACATGTGCATAACATTCACATCCAAAAATTTTGAAATGTGAGACAGATGGTTTCTTACCAGTGTAAGCCTCATGAGGTGTTTTTCCCTTGAGAGCCTTTGTGTAGCTTCGATTTAGAATGTAGACTACAGTATTAACAGCTTCAGCCCAAAAATGGTTAAACAATCCCTTGCCCTTTAGCATGCATCTTGCCATCTCCACAATGGTGTGATTCCTATGTTCCACAACACCGTTCTGCTAAGGTGTGTGAGGCGTCGTCAATTGACGCTTGATCCCTTTGCTCTTGCAAAAGCCTTCAAACTCCTTTGAGTTGAACTCACCACCACCATCTGTTCTAAATGTCTTCACACTTTTCCTTGTTTCATTCTCAACAAGTTTTAGCCATTCTTTAAACTTACCAAAAGCTTGAGCCTTATCACGAAGAAAGTACACCCACATCTTCCTACTATGGTCGTCGACAATCAACATAAAATAAGAAGATCCCCCCAAGGCCTATGTAGGCATCTTACCACACAAGTCAGCATGCACCAACTCTAGAGGAGCCTGTGCTCTATTCTTGCTTTCTTGTGGAAATGCCTTTCTCTGTTGCTTGCCCATCATACAAGCTTCACATGGTTCCTTCAATTCAGTTATTGTAGGTAGGTGAGCAACCATACCTTGCTTTTGCATCTCCTTCAATACTGCAAATCCAATGTGTCCAAACCTTTCATGCCAAAACTTACTTGTGCCCACTCCAACGGTGGTTGTAAGAGCACTTACCTCATACAGGTTGTTCCTTCTTTCTCCTTTGCGAACAATTGTGCCAGCACTATCAATAATTTCTGCACCTGTCTTCTTAAACCTCACTTCATGACCAAGATCAGTTATGGCAGCAACTGATAACAGATTTCTCCTGATTTCGGGAACATACAACACATTTGAAAGCTTTTTGACTTCACCATTTGCAACAACAAAAGAAATAGTGCCTGTGCCCGCAGCAGGGCATTTAGCATCATTTCCAACCGTCACAGTGATGGATTCTTGTAGAGGCTGCATAGAACTGTATAGACCTTTCTTGTTGGTCCTGTGACGGGAGGCCCCACTATCCAACACCCATGAGTCAGTGGTATATTCTTCTTGCGCCGAGGAGCACACTTCCTCAATGGTCACCATGAATAATTCCAACTCTGCTTCAACCATATTGGCTGTCTCTTTCCCTTTACTTTTAAGGGTACCATTCTTTTCATCTGCCTTCTTGACACGATAATCTGCAATTTCATGTCCTTTCTTCTTAAAGTAGAAGCACTCTCCTTGAAAATTCTTATTGCCGCCCTTCTTCTTTTTGTCACCATCATTTTTGGTGGAGGAACCACCTTTGCCTTTTGCATTGGCAAAGAATGCAGCATCTCCATTGTTGCTTCCTTCTCGAGCTTTCAGCCTCAACTCCTCCTCCATTAATAATGCACAAAACTCCTCAAAAGTCAAAGCTTGAGGTCTTACCTGAGTATTAAGGGTAGTTACTAGTCCATCAAACTTTTGTGGACAAATCCGAAGACACCTCTGAGCTAGCTCTTCGCTAGTCTTTTGTATCCCAGCGCCAGCCATCTGGTCGCGCAGAGTCTTAATCCGAGTGATGAATGCTTCAACCATCTCTCCTTCAGCAAACTTCTCCACTGCTAATTGATTCTCCAAGTTTTGAATCCTTGTTTGGTTTTGTGTTTCATACTAACTCCTTAGTACATTCCAAGCCTCTGACGCTTTGGTTGTATGCTGAATCAAAGTCAGATCACTGTCAGAACATCTTGTAACTAAGGCACACAATGCATCTGCATTCCTTCGTTTCCAAGCTCGTAGAAGATCTACATTCAGAGGAATCATCACACCAGGATTTGATGGGTCGGGGGTAGGTTGTGGTTCTGCGTCAGTCCCCAGCACAATCTCCAGAAGTTCATAAGAATCAAGGATAGTTGTGATTTTGAACTTCCACAAGGTGTAGTTTGTACCATCTAACTTGCCTTCGCTGAAGGTTGGTGGACGAATCCTCAGTGTTTGAATAGCCGATATAGCAGCACCACCTCTTGCACCGCTTCCTGATGCACCAGAACCGCTTCCGAAAGTAAACATAGTTTCTCTTTGCTATTGAAGCCTTTGCCTCTTGCACACTCTCCGATCTCTAGAGCCCCCTGGGCTCTGATACCATGTAAAATATTATACGGCACAACGAACAGAATCTGAGAAAGAGATAGAGAGTACACAACAGAAAAGAGGAGAATCAATAAATTATTTAACTCCAAACAACTGATACAAAGATGGCTTTGTCCACCCATGCACTTCCACTGTGTGAAGCTTAGATGGTGATCTAGACAGAAGATAGGTGAAGAGCTTAAGGCTAGCTGGAACAACAACTCTGACTGGGTGAAAGATGAGTGATCGATGGCTGTGAAGGGGTTTAGCTTTTATAGCCTGCGAAGGCCATGAGGTTGGCCTGACCAACCTACCATATAAGCCTCCACTAGTCGGCCAGGGAATATTGTGAGGTTGACCCCACAATAGGGGCCCCTTTTAACTCCCTTACACCGCAACTCGATACAATGTGCCTCGAGTTGCTACCAGCTTAACCACTCTGTCTAACCCAAAGATTAGACCCACAATGGTCACCTTTTTGCCATCCGGTCACATAGACCTCATCTGATATAGAAGTTAAGACTCAACCAATGTCCAGGCTCACATTTGGCTTCTCCTCATAATGGGGGACCTTACAACTTTGAGCACCATGGATCATTGGTAGCACCGAATGAGGGTGGGGCATTGATCATATCTAACAAGATTACCCCAAAGAAGATGCAACTTGGATAGATGAAAGTACTCTCAACCAACAATACCCTTAGATTTTCTCGAGATGAGGACATCTCAATTCCTCTCAAGGGGAGAGAATGTAATATTTCCACCACAAAATATTCAAGACCCTAAATCTCACGCAAAAGCAGTTCAAAGTAATCCCGCACAATGGAAAAACCTTGGGCTAACTGCTCCCTCTGCATGCATCAATAAACACCAGCCCCACGTCGCGTGTAGGAGGTTGTGGCTCAAAAGCCATAGTTCCACCCGAGAACACCCCTTCAAGTTACAAAAAAGGGATAATTTTTGCAAATTTTTTATGGATAAACTCCCTCCCCTTCAGTTGTTGCATGACGGGGAGAGGGAGTATGAGCTAAGTGGTGGAGGGGCATGGGGAGGAGGGCATGCACCCTGCCATGTGTGTGGCTACTCCCCCCCCTTCAACCCTATAAGAACCCCCCCAAGCTAGAGAGAGGGAGGAGAGAGGATCATGCTGTGCTACCGGTTGCTGCCGCCGCCACGCTGCCATCACGCCGCCGCCACGCTGCCTAACCGTTGTCGTTTGCCTTCACCCCCACCATCATCAGCATCGTCATCATCATCTTCATCTACCCCATCATCATCGTCATCATCTCCCCAATCAAAACTCTCTCTCCACATCATCCGTGTGAGACAGAAGCTTAGAATCTTCTATTGGAAGCTTCTAATAAGGCTTCCATAGGCCTTATTCACCCGTGCCTTCCCCGATTTTTAAAAAACCATGTCTTGAAGGCCTAATTTCTGCACGAGAAAGAAATCTCAGCCTAGTAGGTAGTCTTGGAAGTCAAAAAAATGGAAAGGAGAGTTCGTAGAGTCCAAGTCCACTGCGCCAATGGCTCCTAACCAAAAGGTAGGAGGAGCATACGTGGGAGCTTCCACCCCGAATACGCAAGTGGACAATGCCCCGAATCTTAATGCCTAGGTTCCGATAATATTTTCGCACGGAAAAGAGGCATTAAGCATGCTTTAATCCTTGTAGGCAAGTTTAATTGCATTAGGAAATTTATTTACTCATTCGATCTACAAGTTAGCTGCATGTCGTGTATTTGCAATTGCTTGCACTTCAATGGTCAAGGGTAGTTGAAATTCTAAACGTATGATGCATAAGTAAAAAGACAAAATTGTGCATCTCCCAAAGGAAAATATTTTTGAACTTGATATTATGCAATTCGCATGCAACGTTACTTACAATTCAGGTTGCGATAAGCGGTAGAAGAAGGATTAAATCAACCATGTTTTCATTAGCATCTCATCACAAAAGAAAGATGCATCCATGCATAGAAGCTCTTTTATCAAAGTTTGAAATTGGAAAATGATGCATTTTCATTAAAAGACTAAAGCCTTGAATTTGATGCATATACTGTAAAATATTACACGGCGCAGCGAATAGAATCTGAGAAAGAGATAGAGAGTACACAACATATAAGAGGAGAATCAGTAAATTCTTTAACTTCAAACAAGCTGATACAAAGATGGCTCTGTCCACCCGTGCGCTTCCACTGAGTGAAGCTTAGATGGCGATCTAGACAGAAGATAGGTGAAGAGCTTAAGGTTAGCTGGAACAATAACTCTGACTGGGTGAAAGATGAGTGAGTGATGGCTGCGAAGGGGTTTAGCTTTTATAGCCCGCGAAGGTCGTTAGGTCGGCCTGCTGACCGACCTACCATATGAGCCTCCACTAGTCGGCCAGGGAACTCCCTTACCACGCAACTCAATGCAATGTGCCTCGAGTTGCTACCAGCTTAACCACTCCGTCTAACCCAAAGATTAGACCCACAACAGTCACCTTTTTGCCATCCGGTCACATAGACCTCATCTGATATACAAGTCAGGACTCAACCAATGTCCGGGCTCACATTTGGCTTCTCCTCATAATGGGGGCCTTACAACTTTGAGCACCATGGATCATTGGTAGCACCTAATGAGGGTGGGGCATTGATCATATCTAACATATACGTGGGATTTACAAGAAGTAGTTTTGAAAATCAACTAATATCATATAGGGAAAGGAAAAGAAAGATCACTATAAGTTGCATAAAAGCACAAGGTCTATGGTTTGAAGTTGCATACTCGCATGGAATGATACATCTCTTACATCTTGCAGTCATTTACATGTTTTAGGAGAAAGTACTTGCTAATTTAGAAGAAAGTATTTTCATCTTTAAAGTAAAGATCATCTTTACTCGCGGTTGGTTGGAACAACTAAGTAATGCACATATAGTTGAGTAGCTCACATGAAAATCATAAAGGTACGATTAGATTGCATATGAGGATCACCTCAAAGTGCTAGGCGGGATTAAGTCATGTTAAAATTATGCCTACTATAACACTTGGGTTGCCAACTTAATACTTCCAATCTCAAAGGTCCTACCCACATCCACGAAATGTTAGGATTATCTAATCGTCATACAAGAATGATCTAGGGTTCCTGTCCTCAGGATCAATTGACCTAATACTAGACCTCCGCAAGGAATTTAGGAACCCTAGGGCCAAAGCGTTATATTGACCTAGTAGGGTAAGGGGTTGGATTGGATCAAGAGGACTCCCAATCCCTTATCATGATCAAGGGTATTCTTGATCAAGGAAGACCGTACGAAGAAAGATATAATCCCACAAGTTAGGTGTTGATGCCTATCTCATGCCAGAAGCTACAACATCACATGGTCTTGTGTCTTAATCACAAAGTAGTATTGCCACTCCTTAGAACAAGATTGGCGAGTTCTAAGTACAAGTCTAATTTTCCAGAGGATGAGTAGTCATTGTGCTACATCATCTTCCTTGTAGCTGATTTGCCAAGTTAGGGGAGTTACGAATTTGCCAAGAAAGCAGTTGACCACCCAAGTTAGGGCGACGAGGTTGCCTAGGATTTATTGACCTTAATATAAGGAAACCTAAGGTATTGACAATTTGGGTCAACAGGGAATAAACCCTAACCCAAGGATAAAGGGTAAACAAGAAACTTAGCTTATGAAACCCTTGGGATCTTGCCAATTCAAGACTGATCTCAGATCGAATGTTGGATGTATTCGGAGAGAAGGATTCACACCGTAGCAGTTGGCCGTATAAATGACCACTGGAGTGCTTGTGTTTGTACACTTAGGAGCACTGTTTGTACTTCTTTGATCAAGGAACTAATGCCGAAAAAATCATTAATGATTCAGCTTGAAATCCGGGAGGGAGAGGCAGTATCAATTACCTCCGACTGTCTGCCTGACCCTATCCAAGGGGGTTGTTAACCGCGTCGGGTACTGGACCAAACCCGCCGCGAGAGGTCTCTCCGTGGGTGCTACTTAGAGCAGGAGGACGCTTGCGTGCCAGGAGAGGCTCTGGCCATAAATCCCTTTCCTCCGGATCCTACACAAGAGGCCGACGTGACTCAAGATGGGATCTCAATGCCCGCACACTAGTCAACGAGCAGAACTTGGAATAGCGATCCCTGAGGATTGTTGGAATAGCCTTTGGGCAGATTATATGATGTATTCCAAAGACTGATAAATAAAGATGAAATGTTGAAAAGGAACTTGCTTGACATTGTTTTTCTATGTCAATGCCTAAGTTAAGTGAAGGAACAAGTGATTAATTGGTTAATTAAAGAAGCTATTTTTTATTGTCAAACTAAATGTGGTAGGTAATTAGATAACTAAAGAAACCCGAGGAAAGTGCAGTGTATGTAACCCTGGGTCCGTCCTACGAAAGGGTAGTCCCAGTTGGCCGGGAACTTTTATCAAAGGAATTGACAGCAAGGTAAATGATGACCTAGAATCTTTAGAGCTAGAGTCCCAGTTTGTGTTGTTTTAGGGGAACGGAATGGGACTATGCCTTACAGGCAGAGAGGTCGAGCTTCGCATCCCTCTCATTTTCCATTCTCCTTGAACCAAGTGCAGTATAAATGTGCTTTGACCCTGATGTTTCTGCGTAAAATAGTTTGTCTGGGGCTCCATGCTAGCTACCATTCTAGGAACTTGACCATTAGGAAAACCCTGATTCAGGTCGGTCCTAAGTGGGAACGGTGGGAATACTTCCGCTTCGTGGCAGACTCGGGAAGACCTAGATCACAAACCCTATGACATTCCTTGGGAGTGCCGGGCAGTGCTTTCTAGACTCTCTTCCCAATGGGCTACTAAGACATGTCCTACAAGTGAACAGGGGGAGACGTTACAAATTGAGAGAGATTATGTATGAGAAAGAGTATGTGTGAGAGATAGCCAATTCTATGAAAAACAATGTATTCTATGAGTGAGAGATTGTGAGAGAAAGCAATGGAACTTTTGAAGAAGCATATTATGTTATGATTTTCATTCAAAATGGTGTATTATCTTTTGTCTTTTTGGTTTCTTGATGAATTCTATGAAGAATATGAAGAGCATAATCAATTTTTTTCAAGTTGAAGCCATGAGAGAATTGTTTCTATGAAGATGAGTGAAGATTTTTTGTTCATGGTGTTCTTTTTCTTGTTGTGGGCAAACCAAATATGAAAAATATGTTTGTTGATGATACAAGATAGATTTTATTGTAGTATATTCCCCATTTTCTTGGTGTTACTCTTGGGGCTCCATGTTTTTGGTGCACATGTAGGAAAAACTACCATCAAACAAGCATCAAAAGGAGGCTAAAAATGAAGGAAATGGCATTGCCAAAGAGGAGAAGAATTCAATGGATGCTTGCAAAGTTCCTTCTACCACTGAAGAATTTGAGATTCTCATTTCCAATGCCACTTTCTATAATAAGTTCATCCCACAATGGCAGAAACATATAACCATCATGATGCAGGATCTATGTGGTGAACTATTTCCTCTCCTTGTTGAAGCAACAAAGACATGCATCTTAGTGGCAAACTATTTGGGAACAAACTAAATTGCAAAAATAGAGAGAATGACCATCTATGGAAGATTTAGCATTCATTGAGAAGTTTCTAGTCATTATCAAGTGGGATATGGTGAAGAAGATTCAGGAGTCATGGTCAATGGAAGTTCACAAAAACAAGAAAGAAAAGAGTTGGAATTTGTTCATGGATGCTTAATAGCAAGACACGTGGGATGCATGGTGCACTGACAATCTCCTGTTTGTGCAATTAACAACCTATTGGAAGCTAGTAGACATAGTATTTTTCACAACATATACTATTGAAAACATCATAACCTAGCATTACTATGATGATGGAACCACAATGATCCTCACAGAAGAATGAGTTTTGACACTTTCAGAATGGAATATCTCCCCATTTGTAGTGGTTTAAAAGCTGAATTCAGAGATGTAAAAAAGAAGGAAGTAGAAGAAATGTTGGCAAGAGATTCCTCTAGAGGCTGAAGCCCCCTCTGATTCTATTATGTTGTGAGCACAAAAATATTGGGTGGAGGTAACTCCCTATTGAATGATGCAATCAAAAGGCAAGCACTAGAATGAGTCCAAAGGTACGTGAGAAGAGAGAAGGAAAAAATCAAAGCTAAGAACGAGCTAGTAGCAGAAGCCTTTTTTGATGCCCTAGTAGCACTCTTTACAAAAGTCCCCATGGCAAGTCAAGGTCCCCTTCCTACTCAATTCCATCTTGGAAATATTGATTGGTAGGCCAGCAAATGTAGTCCTATTGCTTATCTTTAAGGGAGAGTACAATGAAGACCCTGATCGTCATGTAGCAAAGTTCATAATAGCGTGTGTGACTAACAATGGAAAAACCCCTGAGCATTGGTTGGAAATATTCCCCACCACTTTCAAAGTCATAGTATTTCAGTGGTATGAGAGACAAGAAGCAGGAAATTTTGGCACATGGGATGACTTGAAGTTGGCCTTCCTCACTAAATTCATACGTGAAGATTTTGAAGAGTGGATGCAAGAGGAGTTCATGAACTCCTTTGGTGAATGAGTAGAAGCCTATGTCTTGCAAATGGAATTCATACCAAAGAGATGGACCAACCATCATTTGGATGAAGGCATCTAGAAGGGAGTTTTCCTTAGAGGCCTACAACAACTAGAAGTTCACAAGTTTGTGAAATTGAGAAGACCAATCAATTTGCAAGCTATAGTGGAAGGTGCAAGACTATATGATGAAGTTGAAACAAGGCTGTCATTGACCTTAGGAAGAGGAGTCCTACCTCCTCCCATGCCCAGAATGGTATACCCACCAAATGTAGTTCCAGGGAAAAATCCTTACCCCTATCCCTAGATGCAAATAGTGTTGTAATACAATGTATCGAATCCATAGTGGTCGTAGATGATAGTGCCTCAAATGATGGTTCAACCACAATAACAATGGCCTCAGGCAGTTCCCCCAATGGCAACCTAGCAATAGTGGAATCCTACCAATTGAAACCAACAACCCCCAGTCTCAACATGAGCTCTAAATCAGAACCAAAATAAAGAACCCTCTAGATCAACCCAACCACTATATGCAGTGATAATAGAAGCTTCCCAAAAACCTATTGCAAGTACTCTCGGAGGTGAAAACTTGAAGGACTATTTGTCCAATTCAATTTTTGCAAGCATTAAGAAGGAGTTGATGGATGTGATTATAGAATAGCTACAGATGCTAAAGGTTAATACCACCAATATAATCACTCTTGCAGGAGATGGGAGAGATGTGATGTGTTCTAATATATGGTGTGAATAGTGCCATCAAGTAGGACATTTAGCCACTGAATGTACCTGAAAACCAACCATTCTTAGAGTCTTTTTTTCAATATTGTTTAAGGAAGAACCATACAAATGATATTTTCTCTCTGAAGGAGATGCACAAAAGAAGGAAAAAAGAAAAAGAAGCAAGATTTAACTTGTTAGAGTCTAAAATGAAAACACAAGATATCACACCAAAGCCTAGGGAGTTTGGTCCTAATTTCAGTCCAAAGAGTTTTCCCTCTCAAAGTTACAGAGGATAATAGTCTGGCGATGGCCAAATATTAGAGGTGGAGTGTTATATATGTGGAGAAAAGAGACGTATCTTGCCAAACTGTCCAAACCTTAGAAGTTCTATGGACTACAAGCCCTTATGCAGCCGATGCAAAGGAGAAGGCCACACTGCAAAAGACTATGTCCAAGTCCAGCTCCTCTGAAAGCTACTCTTGATAACCAACAGAATACCCAAAACCTGCTTCCAATTTGGTGGAATTAGAGGTTTCCGCAATAACATGTGCTATAAAAGGAAAACCTGTAGTTCCAAAGGAGAACATTCCCTCTTTTAAGTTAGTGAAGTTCAACCTTCCTAGGGAGAAACAAAACAATGCAGCACAAAACAATATAGTACAAAGCACTACACAGCCACATAAGAGCTACAGAGACATTTGTAGAGACAGAACCAAAGATCCAAGAAATAGAGGATGTCAAAATATCTCCTGAAAGAGGTGAAGAGGTGCAGATGTTGCCATTCCTAGAAGAAAAAGGGAAGATAAAAGTAGGTGTTGCTCCATTCTCTAGCTAGTTGGAAAAGCTTTAGATCTTATCAAGGAATATGACTTGGTCAAAGATCTAGATACCTTTAAATCCAACCTAAAATTTCAATAGTTTTTGATGTTGTCTCCTAACTTTCAAATGAAATTCAAAAGCATATTGACAAGAAGAAGAGTCCTAAGGATTGCTCCCTGAACAACAACCAAGCCTAACAAAGCCCTAGAGCGTGTGAAGGAAGTGGATGTGGGTAATGCCTTCCCAGGTCCTAGAACCCTAGATATTGGTGTGTGGATTGAAGAATGCTTTATAGTAGATGCATTAATTGATGGAGGCTCATTAGTGAACATAATGATGGATGTGACAATGAAATATATATGCTTGCAAGGAATACAACCTACGTAGTGGCTTATCAAATTGGCCGACCAAATAAAAATTAAGCCTTCAGGCATTCTCCCATACGTGAAGATAATCCTCGCAGGAAGAGATTATTGGCTGACATATCTAGTGGTCAAACCAAATTCCTATGGGACCTCATACCCTCTCGTATTGGGAAGACTATGGATTTTTGAAGCAAGGGCATGGACAAATTGGTTTAAAGGAACCCTAACCCTACAACAAAGTGGTGTTGAGGTTATATGGATCGCAAAAATTTAATGGATCCACTTCCATCAAAGTTGTAATAAACTCCTCCAATGAAGTAATAGATGGCACATTAGGAGATGAAGAAGTCGTCAGGCAAATCTTTCCTAGGAAAATAAAGGCACTGTCCTTGACAGTGGGCATTATAAGCCAACTACCGAAAGAAGCCAAGTCAATGAGTAAATACCTCCTGTCTGAATCTAAATTGACTTTTGAAATCACCTTTGATAGTGAGATAGAAGCATGAATGTATTATTCTCCCTATTAAAGTTAGTGTATAGTACCAAAGTGGTCTTCCCTATTGAACTCGCGCTACCCTCTTTGCACATGGCTATCAAAGAACACTTGGGAGATAACGAGTCCCTACAATGCCATCTCTTGTACCTAGAAATGTCTAGATGAGACTCACAAGATGGCCTTTATTGTATGGAAGCCACGAAAGTTTGTAAAAAGGCCTATCATGATAGCTTCATCAAGTAGTGTAAAATATTACACGGCACAGTGAACAGAATCTGAGAAAGAGATAGAGAGTACACAACAGATAAGAGGAGAATCAATAAATTCTTTAACTCCAAACAATTGATACAAAGATGGCTTTGTCCACCCGTGTGCTTCCACTGTGTGAAGCTTAGATGGCGATCTAGACAGAAGATATGTGAAGAGCTTAAGGCTAGCTGGAACAACAACTCTAACTGGGTGAAAGATAAGTGAGAGATGGCTGCGAAGGGGTTTAGCTTTTATAGCCCACGAAGGTCGTTAGGTCAGCCTGCTAACCGATCTACCATATGAGACTCCACTAGTCCGCCAGGGAATATTCCAGAGAATATTCCCTTTACCATCGGGCCGGGGGCACTGCCCCCGGACCCCGCTAGGGGGCCAGCTTAACCACTCCATCTAACCCAAAGATTAGACCCACAACAGTCACCTTTTTGCCATCCGGTCACATAGACCTCATCTAATATACAAGTCAGGACTCAACCAATGTCCGGGCTCACATTTGGCTTCTCCCCATAATGGGAACCTTACAACTTTGAGCACCATGGATCATTGGTAGCACCTAATGAGGGTGGGGCATTGATCATATCTAACACTCCCCCTCAATGTCCACCCATAGGTGAACTATCTCCTCGACCCAATGCTGAGTCTCTGAAGATCAACTTGAAGTAGATCCTTCGTAAGTGCTTTGGTGAAGATATTTGCTCCATTCTCCTCTGTTGGACAGTAGACTAGTTCCACTATCCCATCCTCCATCAAATCACGCACATAGTGATACTGGATCTCTATATGTTTGGTGTGTGCATGAAACACTCAATTTTTGGCAATGGCGATGCAACTCTGATTGTCACATCTCAGCACAGTTGGTTCTTCATCCTGCACTCCCATATGCCTTAGAATCCTTCTCAACCATACGACTTCACATGCAGCAAAACAAGATGCATGGTACTCTACTTCAGTAGAAGACAATGCCACAGTTGGTTGCTTCTTACTAATCCAAGAGAAAATTCATGAACCCAAAGAGAAACAATAACCAGAAACTGACTTTCTGGAATCAATGTCTCCTACCCAATCTAAGTCACAGTTCCCCACAAGAGAAGTTGCGAAACTATATGTGATACCATAGTCAAGAGTTTCCTTCAAGTATCTAAGCACCCACATCCTAGCCTTCCAATGACTCTCATGAGGTTTGTTTGAGAACCTGCTCAAAACACCAACAGCAAAGCTGATATCTGGTCTGGTGTTACACAAGTAGATCTGCCGACCAACCTCCTATACCTCCCAATGTCTGCTAGTGCTGATGTATCCTCGATGGATAACTTTGCATTCACCTCCATACGTGTAGCTATCTCCTTGCACTCGGTCATGCCAAATGCCTTTAAGATCTCCCATGCATACTTCTTCTGAGAGATGAAGATCTTTCCTGGCTCTTGCCAGACTTCAATCCCCAAACAATAGTGCAGCAAGCCCAAGTCTGTCATTTCAAACTCAGAACTCAAAGCCTTTCGAGTTTGGTTGATCATATCTTCATAGTCACCTGTAATAAGAAGGCTGTCCACATATAGGACAATCACTACAGACTTTTTACCATCCCTGTAAACATACAAGTTAGCATGTGAGGCACATCTTTTGAAGTTTAGGTTTAAAAAGAACCTATCTTTCCACTGGTACCATGCTCTGGGGGCTTGTTTCAGCCCATACAATGCCTTCTTCAGCTTACACACTTTGTTCTCAAAATGGGGGGCCTCAAACCTTGGTGGCTGAGCCATGTAGACCTCCTCCTTGAGGTCACCATTTAAGAACGCTGACTTAACATCCATTTGGTACACTGGCCACTTCTTGTGGGCAGCCACTGCAAGTACCGTGCGAATAGTGGTCATTTTGGCAGTTGGGCCAAATGACACTTGAAAATCAAACCCTTCAACTTGTGAAAATCCTTGGGCAACCAGTCTAGCTTTGTACTTTTCTAAGGTACCATCAGCCTTGTACTTTACCTTCCAGATCCACTTGGTGCCAATAACCTTCTGCTTTGTTGGTCGATCCACTAGCTCCCAAGTGTCATTCTTCATTGTGCTGTCATACTCCGCTTCAATAGCAGCCTTCCATGATGGATCTGCAAGTGCTTCTTTGAAGTCAATTGGCTCCTTTACTTCTCTCATAATCTCAACCATCAAGGCCATATTGGCTATGTGAGCAGAAGGCCTCCTTTGCTCCTCTATTCTCTAAGACCTCCTTGGTTCGTCTGCCTTCTCCTCAACAGATGCAGGCATAGGAATATTGTGGTCATACAGCTCCTTCACCCAGTGCGGAAATGGCCTTCCCGGTGGGGTGATGTTAGATTGGTGAACTTCTTCCTCATCATCTAAAGATGATGCTTCCTCCTTCTTAAGGATAGGGATAGCTCTCGGGACACGTTCATAGTGGACTACTTCTTCGCTTGATGATAAAGTGGAAGAACTTGCCACCTCCTCCTCCAGTGTATGCGGCTCCTCCTTGAACACCACATCACAACTCGCGATGATCTTCTTTGCCTCTTGGTCATATAACTTGTAAGCCTTTTGCTCATCACTATAATCCAAGAAGATACATTTTCTGCTTTTTGGTTGTAACTTGTTTCTCTTCTCATCTGGAACATGTGCATAACATTCACACCCAAAAATTCTAAAATGTGAGAGAGATGATTTCTTACCAATGTAAGCCTCATGAGGTGTTTTTCCCTTGAGAGCCTTTGTATAGCTCCGATTTAGAATGTAGACTACAGTATTAACAGCTTCAGCCCAAAAATGGTTAGGCAATTCCTTGCCCTTTAGCATGCATCTTGCCATCTCCACAATAGTGCGATTCCTGCGTTCCACAACACCGTTCTGTTGAGGTGTGTGAGGCGTCCTCATGACGCTTGATCCCTTTGCTCTTGCATAAGCCTCCAAACTCCTTTGAGTTGAACTCACCACCACCATCTCTTCTAAATTTATTCACACTTTTCCCTGTTTCATTCTCAATAAGTATTAGCCATTCTTTAAACTTACCAAAAGCTTGAGCCTTATCACGAAGGAAGTACACCCACACCTTCCTACTATAGTCGTTGACAATCAACATAAAATAAGAAGATCCCCCAAGGCCTGTGTAGGCATCTTACCACACAAGTCAGCATGCACCAACTCTAGAGGAGCCTGTGCTCTATTCTTGCTTTCTTGTGGAAATGCCTTCCTCTGTTGCTTGCCCATCATACAAGCTTCACATGGTTCCTTCAATTCGGTTATTGTAGGTAGGTGAGCAACCATACCTTGCTTTTGCATCTCCTTCAATACTGCAAATCCAATGTGTCCAAACCTTTCATGCCAAAACTTACTTGTGCCCACTCCAACGGTGGTTGTAAGAGCACTTACCTCATACAGGTTGTTCCTTCTTTCTCCTTTGCGAACAATTGTGCCAGCACTATCAATAATTTCTGCACCTGTCTTCTTAAACCTCACTTCATGACCAAGATCAGTTATGGCAGCAACTGATAACAGATTTCTCCTGATTTCAGGAACATACAACACATTTGAAAGCTTTTTGACTTCACCATTTGCAACAACAAAAGAAATAGTGCCTGTGCCCGCAGCAGGGCATTTAGCATCATTTCCAACCATCACAGTGATGGATTCTTGTGGAGGCTGCATAGAACTGTATAGACCTTTCTTGTTGGTCCTGTGACGGGAGGCCCCACTATCCAACACCCATGAGTCAGTGGTATATTCTTCTTGCGCCGAGGAGCACACTTCCTCAATGGTCACCATGAATAATTCCAACTCTGCTTCAACCATATTGGCTGTCTCTTTCCCTTTACTTTTAAGGGTACCATTCTTTTCATCTGCCTTCTTGACACGACAATCTGCAATTTCATGTCCTTTCTTCTTAAAGTAGAAGCACTCTCCTTGAAAATTCTTATTGCCGCCCTTCTTCTTTTTGTCACCATCATTTTTCGTGAAGGAACCACCTTTGCCTTTTGCATTGGCAGAGAATGCAGCATCTCCATTGTTGCTTCCTTCTCGGGCTTTCAATCTCAACTCCTCCTCCATTAATAATGCACAAAAATCCTCAAAAGTCAAAGCTTGAGGTCTCACCTGAGTATTAAGGGCAGTTACTAGTCCATCAAACTTTTGTGGACAAATCCGAAGACACCTCCGAGCTAGCTCTTCGCTAGTCTTTTGTATCCCAGTGCCAGCCATCTAATCGCACAGATTCTTAATCGGAGTGATGAATGCTTCAACCGTCTCTCCTTCAGCAAACTTCTCCGCTGCTAGTTGATTCTCCAAGTTTTGAATCCTCATTTGGTTTCGTGTTTCATACTGACTCCTTAGTACATTCCAAGTCTCTGACGCTTTGGTTGTATGCTGAATCAAAGTCAGAACACTGTCAAACAACTTGTAACTAAGGCACACAATGCATCTGCATTCCTTTGTTTCCAAGCTCGTAGAAGATCTGCATTCGGAGGAATCATCACACTAGGATTTGATGGGTCGGGGGTAGGCTGTGGTTCTACATTAGTCCCTAGCACAGTCTCTAGAAGCTCATAAGAATCAAGGATAGTTGTGATTTTGAACTTCCACAAGGTGTAGTTTGTACCATCTAACTTGCCTTCGCTAAAGGTCGATGGATGAATCCTTAGTGTTTGAATAGCCGGTACAGCAGCACCACCTCCTGCACCGCTTCCTGATGCGCCAGAACCGCTTCTAGAAGTCGACATAGTTTTTCCTTGCTGTTGAAGCCTTTGCCTCTTGCACACTCTTCGATCTCTAGAGCCCCCTAGGCTCTGATACCATGTAAAATATTACACGGCGCAGCGAACAGAATCTGAGAAAGAGATAGAGAGTACACAACAGATAAGAGGAGAATCAGTAAATTCTTTAACTCCAAACAACTGATACAAAGATGGCTCTATCCACCCGTGCACTTCCACTGTGTGAAGCTTAGATGGCGATCTAGATAGAAGATAGGTGAAGAGCTTAAGGCTAGCTGGAACAACAACTTTGATTGGGTGAAAGATAAGTGAGAGATGGCTACGAAGGGGTTTAGCTTTTATAGCCCGCGAAGGTCGTTAGGTCGGCCTGCTGACCGACCTACCATATGAGCATCCACTAGTCGGCCAGGGAATATTCTGGGGAATATTTCCTTTACCATCGGGCCGGGGGCGACCCCCGCCAGGGGGGCTGCTGGCCCCTCTGGGACCCCCCAGCCAGGGGCCGCTTCGGCGGCCCCCAGACCCCACAATAGGGGCCCCTTTTAACTCCCTTACACCGCAACTCGATGCAATGCACCTCCAATTGCTACCAGCTTAACCACTCCATCTAACCCAAAGATTAGACCCACAACAGTCACCTTTTTGCCATCCGGTCACATAGACCTCATCTGATATACAAGTCAGGACTCAACCAATGTCCGGGCTCACATTTGACTTCTCCTCATAATGGGGGCCTTACAACTTTGAGCACCATGGATCAATGGTAGCACCTAATGAGGGTGGGGCATTGATCATATCTAACAAGTAGAAGGAGTTTAAGGAAGGTGACTTAGTCTTAGTCTATGATTCCCAATTTGGTAAGTTACATGCAAACTTCAACAATGATGGATGGGCCCCTATAAGGTACTTGTCGTCAACCCTAATGGCTCTATCAGTCCAAACAGCTAATGCTTCTGATGATCCCTTCCTAATTAATGGCAATCACCTCAAGAAGTATTACCTTCCCTAGGGATCTTGAAAATTACCATCAATATTCCTTTCATTCCTTGTGTGTCGATTGGTAAGGCTTTACCTATTGCTCTTGATAGCCCTCTTGCTTATCCTGATGAGGTAGCCTTGTTCTCCTAACCCCTCACAGCCACCTTCCATCATAAGATGGCTTCCTTTCCGTGTGATCCAATTAAGGTGGTGAGGATGGTTCAGATACATGGTGTTCTTTCCATTCTCCTCTTTCAAAAGAAAAAAAAAAAAATAAACATATATCGATTATGGAAAAAAAGGACTTTGGTCCCTATCATACCGACCTATTCTTCGAGAAAATGTGAAAATACCCTCGGGAGTAGGGAAAAAGAAAAAAAAATAAAATAAAATAAAATAAAATCAAAACAGTTATGGGAGAAAAGGACAAAATTTCTTTTCATAACATGCCTCATTCCAAGAAAAGGTGACAAACACCCTTAGATGGGAAGTCAGCAATGGAAAATGTGGTAATACCCCGTAGTCCATGACAACTAAATTACTAGCAGACCTCTTTCATAAGAAATTCCAAAGCCACCT
The DNA here is from genome assembly GCF_053477565.2 of Lygodium microphyllum. Lineage (NCBI taxonomy): Eukaryota > Viridiplantae > Streptophyta > Polypodiopsida > Schizaeales > Lygodiaceae > Lygodium > Lygodium microphyllum. The sequence goes on from NC_141143.1 coordinate 10,745,150, forward strand.
CCCTTGGTGTGCCAAATCCAGCAACTCAATCAGTGCTTTTGACTCCTACAACAATAGACGTTATCTTTAAGATGCAATCCAAGGAGTACTGAACTTGCTGGCTACCTCCTTGGGTATGCCTCTTCATCAACTAATGCAAGTTGACATCATCAACCAGGCGAATCCAATCTTCATCGAAAAACCTAGAGCGATGTGATATTTCATCCTAACCGGATGGGAATGTGACTATAGACTTCCCTCTGTAATCGTCAACAGAGCAAGAGATAGAGGGTGGGGTGAGTGACTAGTCCTTGCCCTTTATATCCAATAGAGAGGTGAGATGTGTCAATGGAGTGTTGCACACACAGGATGGGTCTCTCAATATACAAAGCACAAAATTTTTCCTCTGCATGGCACTATAAGGCTCCCTAGCCTTCCTTCTTGCACCTATGATGCCAACACAGGGTGGGATGCACTATTGCACCATCAATGGCACACAAGGCGTATAACCTTTGTACAAGTGGCAGTAAGGATTTAATCCACAAGATGTGAGGAACTTGGTTTCTCTCCTGTAATCATCAAATAGAGCGTGAGATAGAGAGGGGGCTGAGCATGAATGATTTCTCCTTCATCAACTGAGAGGTGCGGATTGAGGGACATTACGATAACTGGAGATAGGAAATTCTCATTTCCCTATGCACACATGGGATGGGCTTTGTCTGCCATCACTGTACACCTCATTCTATTTGGCGCACTGCACTACAAGGCTCCCTAGCCTTCCTTCTTGCACCTATGTCAAATGGGTTGGGATACACTAATGCACCATCAACTATGCACATTGGTATACTTCCTCTAAATCATCCCTCTTTTTGATCTCTCAACCTGAAGTGAGTTATGTATTTTCAACATTCTTTTTCGAGTGATGTGCATTCTGGGGTGAGCGACTGATCTATCATTTTAACATGAGTCACTGTCGAGACCAAGTGATGGATACCTCGCCACCAACAACCTAATCAACATTCCGTCAACAAAGCTACCTCCTTGGGCGCTGCTACATGGCCCCTACCATGCTGGACAAGTGTGATGTGGCATGTCCTGGTACCTCCTACCATGAGGACTACAATCCTTCATATGACAAGATGCTTTCCCTCGACTATCAGCAAATTGGGCCAAGTTTTTCTACCCTACCCCTTTTGATTTCATGATTCTGTCATGTTTTAAGTGTGGGACATACATATATGGATTATGATCAAGTGTAGGCCCCTGTTGCATTGTTAATTCGATCTATTAACATCTTAAGTGTGTGGATGTGTCCCTGTGCATCCGCTGCGTATACCTTCACATACACATCCCTATCGGATGATTTAAATATACCGAGTCATGATCTTTCCTTCCACACCCACCCATCATCTTTTCAACCCGTCTTGGGGTTGTCCCTTGAATGTTTTCTTTTCTCCTTTTTTTTCTCACTTTTTTATGCAAATGCATCCTATGTTCACCAAAATTACAACCTGACCTTAGAATCATGTTTGTCCCTTTAAATTGGCTACTTTTTGTTGAGATGACAAGCTCAACACATGCGGACATTGATGATGGACTGCCTGGTTAGATGGGTCCACATGTCTACACTTAGCACGTCGGTGGTCATTATGACTCTCACATGACCACTGACTCATTACTTATTATATTCAGGTTGTTACACCTATTTACAACTGGCATAGTTATAGCGCGAGTCGACTAGTGTAGTCGGTTATGCATTGTTTGACTTAGTAGGCTGCTTTCATTTATGTTGTATCTTATCTATAATTTTTGTACATTGTAAAGTGTGTGGAAGAAGAAGAAGAAACCAGTAAGAAAACGTTTTGGCCTCCATCTCTCTTCTTGTCTCTAGAGTGAGCTTCTCCTTGTGCATTCTGTGTGTGTTCAGTGCATCATCTTGAGCAAGTCCCTCCCCCCCCCCATCACGCAATTCTTAACATAGTATCAGAGCCGCGCCACTGAGAGAGGCTGATTTCAAAGGCTGAAGTGAAGGAGAAGAATCAAGGTTTGATCAAGCAAGCCACAGGTAAGAATCTCTCCCATCCTTCCACTCTTTCTCTTAGATAGTGCCTGTGGAGGCACCAGAAGTAGGGCAGAGCAAAAATCTCAGATTGCAGTGAGATTTGGTGTGCACAAATAGCGCTGTGTATTTTGTACATCAGCCCTTTAGGGTTTTTCCGCAGTTATTTTGGGCATCTGAGGCCGTTTCAAGCCCCGTTTTAGAGCCGCAAGGTTGCGGACAACAGTTTCGGGGTACACTGTGATTTCGACTGTTTTGATCGAAAGTAGGTGTGCAGGTTATAGATTTCGAATCTATAATTATTAAGGTGTTCAGGAAGTAAACATAAGTTTAATCTGCAAACAGGTTGCTGATTGCATGTATTGTTGAGCAAACTGTGAAAAAGGTTGTCTGGTGTATTGCTGTGCACTATAGGTCGAGGGTTGCAGAAGATTTGCTTGCTATTTGGTATTTGTTTTGTGATAATGGCAGAGAATAGTGGAAGCCCCATCATTGAGAAGCTCGACAAGAACAACTACCCTTCATGGAAGTTCCGTGTCATGAACTTCCTTATTGGAAAAGGCTTCTATGAGTTTGTTTCAGGTGAAGAAAAGGAGTCGAAGGTGAGTGATCCTCCAACTGCAGAAGAGACAAAGGCATGGAAGGAATGGAATGCAAAAGACCAAAAGTTCATGCATTGGCTATCTGCAATAATTGACAATAATATGATGGGACATATTAGAAATGCAAGGAATTCATATGCAGCTTGGACCATACTTGAAAGTATGTTTTTTGTAAATACAAAGGCACGAAAGATTCAACTCAAGCAAGAGTTGAATACATTGAAGAAAGGAAAGATATCTATCAATGAGTATGCACTGAAGGTAAGGAGCATTGCAGATTCATTAGCAGCGATTGATGCAATGCCCGATGATGATGACTTGGTGTCATCTACCTTGGGTGGACTTAACAATGAAAAGGCTTGAAAGTCTTTTGTAACTTCCGTATATGTCAGAAATCCATTTTCAGATTTTGATGAGTTGGTCTCCCTTACGATCACTGAGGAGATCAACATGCAGAGTGAGACATCTGAAAGAAGTGGTGAATAGGTCCAAGCTTTCTACTCCAGTTCAGGAAGGGGACGTGGCAGATTGTCTTCAAGAGGCCGTGGTACAAGACGCGGTAGTGACAACCAGTAAAACAGATTGAATCAGCAATTTGGCGATATGCAGGTTTCAGGAGATCTGGTAACTTTAGAGGCAGGGGGGGCTTTAGAGGAAGAGGTGGATGGCAAAATAGAGGCTCTAACAACTCTGGTATTGTGTGTCACGTACTGTGGCAAAACAGGTCATATTTCAGCCCAATGTTATGCTAAGAAAGATGATATTCGCAGTGGTAAGTTGCAGTAAGGAAACTATGCATCGTCTTCACAACAGAATGAAGACAAAAATGAACGTCTGTTTGCTATGCAACATATGCTGAATGCTATTACAGGAAAGGGAACACATGATGATGTTTGGTATGTTGATTCAGGTGCATCCAATCATATGACCAGCCATGTAGAATGGTTTGGAGAGATGCAGGATTTGCAAAATACAGGTTATGTGTAGATGGGTGATGATTCATGCCACCCAATTTCACACATTGGAAAAGTTCCATTGTCCTTCCATGATGGTAAGACAAAGATTCTTTAAGATGTATTACATGTGCCATCTATTACAAAGAACTTGGTGTCAGTTGGTCCAATGGTAGAGCAAGCGCTGCAAGTTAGATTTAATGCAAAGGGCTGCTTTGTAGAAGACTTCAATGACAAGTGTAGGTTGATAGCAAAGGGAAGTAGAGTTGGACATATGTTTACTTTGGATACTGGAATTCCTACTATGAATGCTGCTATGTATGCTAAAGGAAAAGGTATTGCTCTGCAGATATTGAAATTTGGCACAAACACCTTGGACATGCAAATGTACAAAGGCTGAAATTAATATAGTCCAAAGGGTTGGTTACAGGTTTGCCTACATTTAGAGTTGCAAAATTTCATAAGGTATACGAAGCATGTCAGTTTGGTAAGCATGCAAGACAACCCTTTTCACATGACAGAAATGTAAGCAAAAATATACTTGATGTTGTGCATACAAATATTTGGGGGCCTACACAAAATGTATCTCTTAGAGGCAGTTCATACTTTGTCACATTCATTGATGATTGTTCTAGAAAGCTGTGGGTATATTTTATGAAGGAAAAGAGTAAAGCATTTGAGCACTTTAGAACTTTCAAGGCTGCAGTTGAAAGAGAAACAGGCTTGAAAGTAAAGTGCTTGAGGTCAGATGGAGGGGGAGAGTACCTCTCGAATGAGTTCAGTGATTTTCTGAGGTGTCATGGGATAAAGAGACAGTTCACATGTAGGTATACCCCACAGCAAAATGGGATTGCAGAAAGGAAAACTAGGCATATTGCAGAAGTTGCATGCGCCTTGATGGCTGAAAAGAATATGCCTAAGAATTTTTTGTCTGAGGCTTTTCATACTAATGTTTATATTATGAACAGAACTCCCACAGCTGCTTCATGGTATGAGCCTCGAAGAATGTTTTACAGGTAAGAAGCCTGATGTCTCACACTTGAAAGTGCTTGGTTGCATTGCGTATGTTCATGTGCTAGATGAGTTGCAGAAGAAACTAGATCCAAAGGCTGAAAAGTGTGTCTTTATTGGATACTCTTTAGAGCAGAAAGGGTATCGTTGTTATAACCCTGTCACATGTAAGTTCATAGTGAGCAAGGATGTCATATTTGATGAAATGAGCAGTTGGTATGCATCTAGTTGTGATGCATTGGATGATGATGATGATCATGACACTCATGTGCAGGTTGAAAAGCAAGAATCACGAACTCTTAGTGGACCAGAGACGTCATCTGGTAGTCCTTGGTCTGGGAGACTAAGGAGTACCTATACATCTTCAGGTGCATCTAGTAGCACTACAGGTAAAGACAAAGGAAAGAATAAAGTGTCAGATGGCATTGATGCAGTTCTTGATGGAGACTCCAGTGGCTTAGAGAGCTTGGATGATGAGCTTGGCATTCCTTCAGTGAGGACTCCAGGTGTGCAGAGAGCACGTGTCAATGCAAAGACTCCATTGAGTGATCTAGTGGTACGCAGGTCTAGCAGGGTGAGATACCTTATTAAAAGATTTGGTTTTGAAGGTTATGCAGCTCACCATTATGCTTATATGGTGAAACTAGTTGAGGATGTTGAGCCCACTTGTTTTGAGGATGTTGTTGGTCATACTCCTTGGGATGCAGCAATGGATGAGGAGATGGCTACATTAGAGGCCAATAAGACTTGGGATCTAGTATCATTGCCGCAGGGCAAGAAAGCTATTGGATGTAAGTGGGTTTATAAGATTAAGCACAATGCAAATGGTCTATTAGTAGGTACAAAGCTAGGCTGGTTGCAAAAGGCTATGCCCAGACATATGGCATAGATTATGAAGAAACCTTCAGTCCAGTTGCTAGGATGGCAACTGTCAGATGTGTGATTGCTTTGGCAATAGCTAAAGGTTGGAGGTTGCAGCAAATGGATGTGAAGAATGCCTTCTTGCATGGTGATTTGCAGGAAGAAGTGTATATGGATCAGCCAGCAGGTTATGAAGATTTAGAGCATCCCACGTATGTGTGCAAGTTGAAGAAGGTGCTCTATGGGCTCAAGCAAGCACCTAGAGCATGGTCTGACAAGATCAGAGAGTATCTTGTCAATATTGGCTTTTATGTTTCTGATGCTGATCACTCACTTTATGTGAGAAAGGGAGATACAAGTTTGGTCATCATAGTCATCTATGTGGATGACTTGATTATTACAGGTGATAGTGATAGTGGGATTGCTGAAGTCAAGGACTTTTTGAAGAAGAAGTTTGAGATGAAGGATCTAGGTGAGCTAAAGTACTTCCTTGGCATTGAGGTGATCAGATGTGATGATGGTATATGGCTATCCCAAAGACATTATGGCTTGTATATGTTGTCCAAGTATGGTATGACACCATGCAAACCACTTTCAGTCATGTTGGAGCAGACTGTAAAGCTGAGTGCTGATGTTGGGGATGAGATAGAAGACCCTACTATGTTCAAGAGGATAGTGGGGATTTTGATCTACATGACCATTACAAAGCCAGACTTGAGCTACGCTGTTGGTATTGTGAGCCAGTTTATGCAAGTACCTAGAAAGCCACATTTGGATGCAATCAGACACATATTGAGATATGTGAAGTCCACATTACATTATATACTTTTCTATGAGGCAGGTACAGATGTACAGGTGTTTGGATACACCGATGCAAATTGGGTTGGTAGTATGTCTGATAGAAGATCTACCAGCGGATACATGTTCTCTCTTGGTAGTGCAGTAGTTGCTTGGAGCAGCAAAAAGCAATCTACAGTTGCTTTGTCGAGTACAGAGGCTGAGTATAGAGGTGCTATTGTTCCAGCATGTGAGGTAGTATGGTTGCAAAAGTTATTGGCTGATTTAAATGTGCAGGTGGAAGGTCCAGTTGTCATTTATTGTGACAACATGAGTAGTATACAGTTGGCTAGGCACCCTGTGTTCCATGCCAGGACAAAACATATTGAGGTACACTACCACTTTGTGAGAGAGAAGGTACTAGAGTAGCAAGTGAGATTGACTTGGTGTATGTCAGCACACAGGATCAGATAGCTGACATCTTCACGAAGGCATTGGGTACAGAGAAGCTTCAAAAGTTTCGAAGCTTACTCAGAGTTGCAGAGATGCAGTTGAGCTTGAGGGGGAGTGTTGAGATGACAAGCTCAACACATGCGAACATTGATGATGGACCGCCTGGTTAGATGGATCCACGCATCTAAACTTAGCACGTCGGTGGTCATTATGACTCTCACATGGCCACTGACTCATTACTTATTATGTTCAGGTTGTTACACCTATTTACAGCTAGCATAGTTATAGCGCCAGTCGACTAGTGTAGTCGGTTATGGATTGTTTGACTTAGTAGGCCACTTTCCCTTATGTTGTATCTTATCTATACTTTGTGTACATTGTAAAGTGTATGGAAGAAGAAGAAGAAACCAGCAAGAAAATGTTTTGGCCTCCATCTCTCTTCTTGTCTCTAGAGTGAGCTTCTCCTTGTGCATTCTGTGTGTGTTCGATGAATCATCTTGAGCAAGTCCCCCCACCACATGATTCTTGACACTTTTCCTTTTTACAGTCCTGTGTTTCGAGCCACAAATCGTGAGTTATTAATTTTTAAAGGATTTTTTGCCCATTTCACGTGTTTCCATGTGAACACATCTTTTTCACTTTGAAACAACAATATGCTAATATAGCTCTAACATATACCTTCCCCTTGACATTTTTCCATTTTATTACCCATTATTCTAATGCCCGGTTTGTCCATTATTATTTTTTCATCCTTTCAAGAATCATGTATGTATTTGACTCTTTTCCCATGTGAACCTATCCTAAACACCTTACAATTCACTTATGATTGAATAGCCATGTCTGGCTTACTTCCTTGAACAATTTTTCCTTTTACCCCATCATTTCCAACCCACCACCACCCCTCGAAACTACATTCTACCTTACCCATCCTATCCGATACCTCACTCCACACCTTTTTTTCCTTGAACAATTTTTCCTTTTACCCCATCATTTCCAACCCACCACCACCCCTCGAAACTACATTCTACCTTACCCATCCTATCCGATACCTCACTCCACACCTTTTTTGTTTTCACCTCACCAAGTTTTGCCCTTTGGATCTCTTTGTATTAATTTTTATTTCCCATTTTGTGTGCACTTTTCGATTCTTCCCATGTGAACAAGTCCTATCCTTGCCGGACCTGCCCTCTCAATCCTAGCAACCTAAATTTTTTTACCCTTGCTTATGCACTCGCGCGGGATGAGGGGGATGACGATCATTTAAAAATAAATAACTAAACCAAAAAAAACACCTAATTCCTTAATTAATATTTAACAAATAAAAAACTAACTAACTAACTAATTAAAAAAACTACAAACTAACAAACCCCATCCCACCTACCACCTGTAAACCACCCCTTTTCCCTCCTCTCTCTTCTCTCTCCCTTTCTTTCTCTCTCCCTGTGACCTCCTTTCTTCTTCCCCCCTTCCTCACCCTCCTTTCTTCTTCCCATTCCTCCTCCTTCCCCTTCCCTCTCTCCCTCTCCCTCCTCTGATCCATGTTCACTCCCAACGTCACCACTAGCAGTATCACCGCATGCTGCAACAACGTCATTAATGTTGTAGCCGTCCATCGTCACTATCAACATTGCAGTCAGCCACCCTACCCACCGCCTCCCTCTCTTGCGTTGTCACCTCCCGCTCCTCCAGCTCACCTCCCCCACCTTCGGCCACCCTACCCGCCGGCCTTCTTCTCCCCACCTTGCCACCCTACCTCACCACCCTACCCAACCCCTCTTCCGCCACCCTAGATGGTCCCCTGCCGCCCACCCACCATTTCCCCACACCCACACTGTCCCACCCTACAACCCGCCCGCCCCGAACTACCCCCCACCCACCATGTCCCCCCCCCTCCCGGCCCACACTATCCCACCCTACAACCCACTTGCCCACCCTCCGAGATCCCCCACACCCACCCAAATCCCCCTCCAACACTAAACCTCCTATCCCTTTAAAAAAATTTAAACTATACTTAATTATTTTTTAAACAACAAACAAGCAAAAAAACACACCTCCACACACACACACTCTCTCTCTCTCTTTCTCACTCTCTCTCTTTCTTAACAAAAGTATTATTTTAAAATACCACCTACTAATAATACACACAACAAAATTTCCTCTTCCCTCCCCTCTTGCTTTACGGTCCCCCACCGCATATCATTTCTTCTTCCGCATGTGACCACCCCCTTTTCCCCCCATCTCATGCGCGTGTGTGTAGAGGCGATCAACCGTCGAGACCCACAGACCGCTTCTTGTTTCAAGTGTTCCAAGCCAAGCAATAATGGCTACCTCTAACATAGCCAATGCGATATCTATCTCTATGGGCGTAGTGAGCTTACCTCTATGTCCGATCAAGTTACCTCCTCTCCCGAGCACTCCGGTAGCTCCACGATCCAAGTGCAAGCCTTAGGCAAGCTCCATCCTTAAGCTCTGCGCTCCAAGCTCCATTGCCATGAGCAAGACAAGAGAAGAGAAGAGAAGAGAAGAAGAGAGGAGAAGATAGAGAGCTTCTCCTTCCCGATCCCTCACCCTCACACACTCACTCACTCACACTCTCGTACTCCCTCTCTCAAGCATAAGCTCAAGCAAGCAAGAACAAGAAGAAGAAGAGGAGGAGGAGAGCTCCTTTTGACCACACACAAGAATGAGCTTCCATTCACTTTTTGAACTTTATATACAAGCACTAAATTTCCATGGGCGCCCATCCCTTTTTACATGACCAGCCTTTGTGGCAAGGTCCTTATTCCTATTTCCCTTTTCTTGCCTCATGCCTTAAGCCTACACCCATCTATTCCTTTACAAATGGCACATGAGGGAGCCTAGCACTCTTTTACAAGAGTTTTTAGGGTTTTTTGAGGCACCTTCTATTTAAAATCTAAGTTTTGCCTCAGTTTAGCTTTTAGGAGCCACCTCTGCGCCTTTGCTCTTTTTCTGTTTCTTTTTCGGCTTTTTGCTTCATTTTTTTGACATCTTGAATTGAGGTTAACAGTATCCACCTCTGAGACGGGTGTGGTCCCATGGCACTTTGAGGTCTCTATTATGGAAGGGTGGATTCTAGGCCAAGGCTGAGGGACTCCTTTGATTGGGAAGCTTCGGTAATGATTTGGATGGAGAACCCAAGGTGTGTCAAGTGGATGATGGGGGCCTCCGAAGTTGGTGGTTTGCAGCATCTTGTTCTACTTGGAAGGAGAAAGTGCTCGACCTAAGGGGATTGTCTACCTTGTTGTGCGGTGCGTGATGCTCGTGCTGGTGTGGATCAGGGAGTTGGGTCTAACCCTAGGTGATTTCCCACACTTGAGGACCTTTTTTGTGCAACGGGAGGTGCAATGAGTGTGTGGATTAGGGTGACGGGTCAAACCATAGGCGGGTGTTATGTCCTTAGGTGTGTTTTGCCCTTGGGGTTCCCTAAAGCGTGAAGTGGGGAGGAAAAAAGGGCTAGGGGGTTAGGAGCGGTGCTGGCCGACTGAGGTCATCGGACATGCCTAACTTGAGGACCCCTAGGTGCAGTGACTGTGAGCTATAAGCTGCGACTTGTGCATTTTTTTTGTGTGGCCTTACTGAGGTATAGGATTTGGGCAATAGCTAATTGCTAGTTCTCATCATCGGAAGGTGGTGGCGAAGGGGATTTAATGGAGCGGCTCAAAAATTTTCGACTATGCATGAAACCCTTAAGGTTCAATTGAACCTGGAGAGGAGTGGTGGAGAGGAATGGGTGGTTGTAGCAGGTGAACTGGCTATTACTCATGTCTTCAAGAATAGCGAGGCAAAAGGAAGGTACAAGGCTGGCTTGCATCATTACGTTGGTCATTGTGCAGCTATCAATGGCATTAGGGTCAAAAAAGAGTGGGGGGAGGCCACATTCTGCCAAGGTGGGGTCTTGCCTAAGTAGGATTTTTAATAGCCTAAGATAGTTTCATGTGGTAATGAAGGTGAGATCTCGACAGGAGGAGAAGTCAGCAATAAAGCGAGTCATGGTGGCATCTAGGCTGTTGGAGGTGAAGGTGAGGGCTTGGGCTAAGGTGGTAGTACAAGGGTTATATATAACGGAGAAGTCATAATAACCACGGATGTTTGCATCAAAGTCCACTCCTATCCTACAAGGATACGCCATGTAAGTGGGGTTGTTTCTCTTAGCAGGGAGGGTACTACAAAAATCCATCCATGCAAACACATTGTCATCGTAGATGCGTCTCCGCCACAGTGGCTGCCCCTGGCACTCATATCCGGGCATGGACCGAAGCACTTCAAAAACCTTATTTTGCCATTACTCTGCATCCTCGGTTCCCCAGAGGTTGGGATTCTTCACTTTTTCATCCAGCGATTGTTGGCCTTGCCGGCTTTTGATGCCGATCACCTCGTCCACTATTTTAGGGGGAAGGACTCTACGCAGGGCATTGGGGATGAGGAAGCTGAAGTTGAAGGGTTGTTTCTCTTTTTCTTGTCCCTCCCAAACTATGACCTCCACATGGTGGCGCATCATTTGGGCATGGGAAAAAGGGTATAGACAGTTGTGCCATAGGGTTAGCCCTCAATCTTTGTCTCATTTCTTCCACCATTATCCTTCTCTTCTCCCTCAGGGTGGTTTTTCTTTCTGCAGACACGTTTGCTAGCTGCCCATGCCCTTCAGAATGGGGTGAGGGGGGTTGTGGGATCACTTCTTCTTCGAATCCACCTAGGTCAAGTTGCAGTTCAACTTCACTTCCTAGGCACTCTTTCTATTGTACCTCCTCTACGAACCCCAAAGCATCAATCTCCTAGGGGGTTAGATCGGCCAACAATAGGTATTTACATTGTTCATCAAGGCTCAGTCCAACTACAATGGGATGGGAGGGCATGTATAGCCCTACTCACATAGCTCTGCCTGCTATGCTCAGCTTCTTCTTTACCACCTCCAAGGACTCCCCTTCCTCTGCGTGAGTGGCATCCATCAAGGTATTTAGGAAGATTCGTTGTTGAGTATTGAAAGCCACTTGGGCTGCCTCTGTTCTGCTTTCTAGTAGGACTTTCACTTTTTCCATGAGAGCCATGTGATGCACCAAGGTCTTCACTATTCGTTCATTTTGGCTTGCCCACTCTTCAGCTCTCTTTTTCACTTCCTCCATACCCTCTCCTTGTCTTTGTACCAAGTCCATGAGTCTCTACTCTTGGTCTTCCAATTCCCTACTCATTCTCTCATGCTCCTCTCTTTCAAGACTCAGCTTTTCGATCATGGTTTCTATTTCTCTATGGTCTTGTTCCTCTTCTCGCTTCCTTCCTTCTTCCCCTGCGACAAACTCTTTCATGCCCTGTTCAACCCTATTTATTCTTGCTGTCAGGTCCTCGTATTGCAGTGTTGCATGATTAGAGGCTTATACTCTCTCTACATTTTCACTAGCTCTCGATCTCTATCTATGAGCTGTTTCTGTGAGCCTTGCTCCCTTTCTTCTTTGGCTCTTAGTTCCTGTTGCTAAATGAAGGATTTTCCTTTGTTGCATAGCCATTTGCCTCGTCTTTTTGAGCTGAAAGGCTGCCACCGACTTCTTTTTTGCTTCCAACTCGGCCACCGCTATTTTTCTTTCCTCCCTTGCCTTCTCTAACTGAGAGAGCAATTCATCAACATATTCATCATGGTTTGCTGGTGGCGTCATAATGGTAGGGATTGGGGTGGTCAAAGCTTCCATCTTTTGGCGTTTTGGATCTTGCCTAGACTCGGCATTTATGGCTGGCCTTTTATGCCCGGTGGCCATAGTCTCCCCTCTCTTTCCTTGTGTTGGTTCCTTATTGATGAAATAGTCCATCCATGCCACAAAACTATTCACATCGGTGCTGACCAGGATGCTTGGGGTGACAGTGGTTGCTTTGTTGGCAGGCACCAAGAGGGATGGGATGGGATGGATGGGAACCTTACCCTTGCCTTTGATGACCACGAGTGGCATGACTTCGGCTATGTGAGCGCTTGAGCCGGGTCTATCCTCCCTGGGTGGACTTAAAGTGCCTAGGCTATCGAATCGGCTTTGTTGTTCTATGGATCGGCAAGTTGCTTCGGTCATGTATTCCTCCTCCTATCTCCTCAACTCCACCTCCTTTTCCACAGCTCTTCTTTCTCTCTCTTCTTCTATTTTCCTTGATTCTTCTACTAGCTTTTTAGCTTCTTCCTTCTCCTTTTTCCTCTCTGCCACCTCTCTTAGGGATTCCCTTTTGGCTCTCTCTAGATCTTATTTTTCCTTCTTCCTACCCCCATTTTGTTTCTTCTTTTGAGCTATCTTTTTAGTGGGCTTCTTTTTTTCTCCCATCCAGATTGAGCCTCATGCTCCTCCTTCTCTATCTAAGTTTCTATCCTATCACTTGATGGCTCTTTCTCTTGGTGGGTCGGTGACATATCTGGGATCTTATCTGCTCCTTCATTTCCTTGTTGGGCTTCTTTTACAGTCTCTTGAATTATGGCCGTCAACACACTTCCATACTCGATGAAGGAGGCTTTCAAGGAAGGGTTTCTCCTCTCCGTATTTTTAGAGGTTGGGGACTATGTGCGTGCATGTCTGCTGCCCAAGGCTAGTGCTTTGGCTGCTTGGTCTATAGTCTTGCACATGTAGCCATTCCAGTCCACCTCATTCAAGGTGTGGGCTATAGCATTTTCCAACATAGGCACATTGATTTGGTGCATGAGGGAGTTATAGCGCTGGCTGGAGAAAAGTGAGTGCACCAATTTTGCATGCATGTGGATCTCAACATCGGGGATATCCCGTATGCCGATACCATCATTTGCCAAAACATCCTAGCTCTTTATTTGTAGCATAGCATACACATCTCTCTTACGTTTCTTCTCCACCTAAGGCTCCAGTCCCAATGCCTTCTCCACCAAGGCCAGGTTTAATCTCACCTACACCTGTTGAGCATTGTCCCCTCTTCCCACAGTCATCATTTTGCATTCCTCGTCGAGGTTGTATGTTCTCAAAAATTCCACACATTTCCTGTGGTCAGGCTCATACACAAACTTCTCTAGGTACTTGGAGAGGTTACACTATTCCACTACTCTCCTGGTTGCCTACTCCTTGGCTACCACCTTCTCCAAGTTGTGAATGCTATGGAATTTCAGTTGACTATAATCACAGTTTTCTAAGCTAATGCCATACTCCGTTCTCTCCTCCTCCGTGAAAGGGAGTCGGTGAGCATGATCTTGCTGTGACATCTTTCGTTCTTGTCATGAACCATCATTTCCATTAGTGCTTCTAAAAAAGTTATTTGCTGAAAAGAAGGGTTTTGTGTTTGTTGAATGAAAACATTTAAACTCCAACATAAACTTTCATTTCAGACTTTTCACCTTTTAACTCAACATTTTCGTGAAATTTTTCCTCAATTGCAAATTAATGTGTTTCTTTTCTTCCTACATTTAAATGTCAAGTGAGGTTTTCATAGCGGTGTGTTTTTCCTTAGTGTTTATGTGTTTTCTTGATTTTGATTAGTTCCGATTTGACTCACCCACCTTACCTTATCCCCTCCCCTTCCGGATTTGGGGAGAATCCTTCCTACAATTGAAAACTAGTAGGCCCAAGGCTGTCATCTTATGTTCGAGTGTTTACTTTGACATGGGCTAAGCATAGAAGTTTGAATTGTACTCCTATTGAGCATCACGGTCCAAATCGAAGGGTCGACAACCTATGTGTGTGATGTAAGTAAGGATATCTATCAAGACGTCACTGAAATCGATGCAACTAGCAATATGTAACTCTTCCTATTATATTATATTTAGTTTGTTACACCTACCTATAGCTGGCAAAGACATAGCACCAGTCGATTAGTGTAGTCGGTTATGCACTGTTTGACTTAGTAGGCCACTTTCCTTTATATTGTGTCCTATCTATACTTTGTGTACATTGTATAATGTGTGGAAAAAGAAGAAAAAACCAGCAAGAAAACGTTTTGGCCTCCATCTCTCTTCTTGTGTTCTTGAGTGAGCTTCCTCTTGTGTATATAGTGTATGTTTGGCGCAGCAGCTCAAGCAAGTCCCCCCACCACGTTATTCTTGACACAAGGTAAGGGTGTCCTTTGATATGCTCTTCAAGGGGTCAATCACGAATAGTTGTTAACACCCTATATGAAGTTGGAGCAACATAAGTTGGATCGTATTCCGATGTCTTGGTGGCACGTCGCTGCTCAATGTTGGTCATTATTTCGCATCCTTTGAGTTCCCATTGCAATCGAAGAGCATACTAACTCTATAAGAATGGGGATTCAGTTTCAACAAGATTTTTCAATTCCTCTAATTCTGGATCAGTGATAGCAAGAGAGGCTCGCTTATCGTATGACATGATGAGCCGTTGTTTGATGGCTTGCTCTATAGATATCTCAGTGTAGAGCAACTCTATAGCTGAGTGGGGTGCTTTGACGAACGCAAATTTGAGTGTGTCCCATGAACAAGGCATTGTACAAACTTTTGTCGCAAAGGGCTCTTGCAATAGGTCTAGGTCCAAGCGGTCGTAGCTCAGAGCCAATGACATGAATGTGGCATCTAAGTGTCTGAGGCAAGTAATGATGTCATCCCTTGTGTCTTCGAAAAAATATGCGGCCAGTGACAAGAATGATTTCCGCTCATAAGAGGGTATAAGGCCTACAGGTGGTTGAGGTTTGATAGAACTAAAGAGTTTGGTAGCAGATCATTGCGGGCTCAACTGTTCCTGAGATTGCGGTTGGGTCGCTTGCCCAACTAAGAGGCTAGGACAACTGGACTGTGAATGGGGCATCACTACTTGCGGATGTGGCCTTCAGAGTCTTGATTGAGTTGTGTAGGAGTGGTTCAGGAATAGCATGCTGAGATTTGGGCAAGTAGACCTAGTCGGTCTCCATGTGCATAATCAGTTGTGAGTCAATGTGCTTGGTGTCTTGAGTCTTCTACGACGTTAGGCCCTGACACATTGTATGGTGGGGTATGGTTACGTGTGAGGGTGGCACTTGATCAGTGCTCTTAGCTATTTTATACTTAGGAATCCATATCCAAGAATTACCCTCATAATAACCTTGCGCTTGCAATAGGCTCTTACGAACCCATCGTGGCTTGACCACACGTCATTGTTTGTAGCTTTGTTTCAGCCTCCGAGGTTATGAGGTTGTGTTGTTAGGCTTACGAAGGCATGGCCGATTGCTTTTTGGTGGTAGGCTCTAACGTTTAAGCACCCACCTTAACTGGGATTCATGGGCATTGGCCTTGGTTTCAGCAGGTTGCTGGCATAAAGGCTTGGGAGGATGTAGCAAATCACAACCCTCCTCCTTGGTGGGCTTGGATGAATGCATGTCTACAGGTGGCATTGCGGGCCTAGTGGGAGTCATGCAACCTAGGCTGAAAGCTACCACTATGCGGACATTACCAATGGCTATGTGAATACGCTATGACTCATAATTGACATTGTAGTGAACTTGTTTTTTAAAGGTTCGACCTAGTAGCGATTCGGTGCATGTACTCAGACGAGATAGAAACTGCGACCCTACATTTTCCCAAGAGTGCGTGTATGACTGGCCCCTATATAAGCTCAGTTTGGCGGTAGTGGGCTGTAGTTGTGGTTTGCCAATATGGGTCCAATGATCATGGATTAAGACATTGAAGTCCGCTCCCTCATCGATCAAGGCATTGACAGTACATATTTTATTGGCAGTGATTGTGATGTGGAGGTAGGCAAGTTCTACAATTTCCTCATTTTCATCATCAATATCCATGATTGTGGCTATCCGTATCTGACAGTACTAACATTGGTGGTTCGTGCAAGGGATGCATAGGGGGATAATACTTCTTGATGCGACTGCCATTGAAGAAGCCTACACCCTCGCCTTCCAAAGTCTTGAGTTCGACATTACCAGTCCGGTTGATGGCACGAACCTTGAAGGGACCTAGACCTTTAAACTTCATTTTCTGTTTATGCCCCTTAACAGAGTACATGAGCACTAAGTCGACTTGTTCAAAGTCTCACTGCTTGACATGCTTGTCAAACCAGCTTTTGCATCTACTTTCTCACATATGAGCGCATGGGTAGTTAGGAGGCAAGTTTTCAAGAGGCGTTCAAGTTCAATTAGACATTTTTTCCATGCTTTCTTCCCTTCCCATTGTTTGTGAAGTGAAATTCTCAGGCTAGGAACAAAGAACTCTACAGGAGAATAGCTTCAATTCCATAGGTCAACCTAAAAGGTGTCTGGCCTACAGCCGTTTTGTAGGTTGTGCGGTAAGCCCACAAGGCTGCCATCAGTTTGCTATCCCAGTCTCACTGCGTGAAGAAGAGACTACCTTGGTCAGGACATTTACTAGAATTTTATTGGTGGATTCCACCTGGTCATTTTCCTGAGGATAGTATGGTGAGGATTTCTGATGGATAATTAGAAATGTGGATAGAAGATGCGTGATCACTTCATTAATGAAGTGTATGCCTTAGTCGCTAACCAATTTGATGGTGCAGTCGAATCGTAAAATTACTTGCTCCCATAAGAACTTGGCGGTTGTCCTCGCATCATTCTTTCTCATAGCCCTTGCCTCTACCCATTTTGTTAGATAGTCAGTGGCTACAATGATATACTTGACTTGAGAGTATTGTGCCACATGACTAATAGGTCCTACAAAGTCAATTTCCCACTTCTCAAACGGTTGTCATGCAATTATCGAGGTAATCTCCATTTGATCCTTGCAAATCAAGACCTTTGTCTATTGGCACTCATCATAGTGCTTAATGAATTGTGTCACATTGCAAAAGAGTGTGGGTCACATAGTTGAGACTGTAGCACCTAGCGGGCTGTTGTTTCTCCGCTAAAGTGTCCTCCAACGAGTCCACTATGTTCTTCGGAGACCACCCCATGCATCTCATACTTACATATGGATCTACGTAACAATCCATCTTGCCCTAGCCTATATAGTTGACCTACTATCAACTGATAGGGTTGGATCTTGAGGATGAGTTGTCTAAGTCGGGCTTTCTCTATTGGTCGTTTAGGTAATCCATGCTCAAGTACTTGGACTATGTCGTCTGTCCAATATGGCATCAAGTCGGCTCAAAATAAATCTCTCTCCCTAGATAGGCTAAACAAGTGCACATCTGGCAAATCATCTATGATGCCTCGTCTAGCAGCCTCTCCCGTGGAGATGTGTGACATGTGGTCAGCCATGTAGTGATGTTTCCCTTTTCATACAACCACGGAGAAATTGAATTCCAAAAGCAGAAGGAGCCATTGAGCTATGTGGCTTGTAGCACAAGGTTTGTTTACTAAATATAGCAAGGCTTTATGATCCACAAAGAAGGTGAAAGGAGTGGCTAACAAATAATGCTAAAATTTCTTCATGGCAAATACCATGGTCAGACCCTCTCTTTCTGTTGTTGAGTAGTTCATCTCAGTCTCGATGAGTTTTCTACTAGCAAAGCTCACTAGATAGTCAAGATTGTGCTCACCAGGTTGCCACAACACTGCCCCTACAGCGAATTTCAAAGCATCAATATGCATGTGGAAGGTAATGGTCCAATCTAGGGCTCGTAGAATCAGTGCTGTGGTCAAAGCTTTTTTTAGTTCCTCATATGCATGTTGGCATTCCTCAGTCCATTCAAATATAATCAATAGCTTGTACAAAAGTTCTAGCAAACAATGCATAATTCAACACAAACCGTCAATAATACCCTATATGGCCTAACAATTATTGCACTCCCTTATAGTTGGTTGGGGGTGGAAGATCAACAATGACCTTGACTTTCGAAAAGTCCATGGCAATGCCATTTTTCGACACCACGTGCCCTAGGATACATCCACGCTTTACCCAAAACTGGCACTTTAAGGGATTCAGAGAGAGGCAATATAGGTGACACCATTCAAAGACTGCTTGGAGTCTGTCTAAATGTTCTCTCCAGATCGAGTGAACACACAAAGTCATCTGCAAAGACCTCTAACTCTTTCATGAGAATGTCTTTAAATATAGTGCACATAAGGCGTTGGAAGGTGGCTGGAGCATTTGTCAACCCGAAGGGCATGACTATGTAGGTGAAGACACCCCACTCAGTGGCAAATGCAATCTTATGCCTATTGTTAGGATGCACCTGCACACCTGATTGTATCTAGAGAAGCCATCCAAAAATCTATAGGTATCTTTTCCCGCCACTCTCTCGAGCATGTGCTTGAGTGTACGGCAATGGGTAGTTGTCCCTCTGTTGGGGGTAGAGGCGCCTCCGCCTAGCTGCCCGTATATTACTACACTGACAGTACCCGCCACTGCACACTGCAATTGGCAGGTGCCCGTCACACTCACTTATTCTTAATTATTTTAGTGAAAGTTTGAATAAAGGAAGGCTCAGTCACACATTGTGATTGTTGGAGCTCCCACTTTGAGTTTCACTCTCACTCTTGATCTTGCTCTCCATCTGCCATACATCTCATTGCCAAGCTTCTTCCTCCTGGATTCCACTTCCCTTTCAACTAGTATCAAAGCAAAGACATTGGAGCTTGCCTGACATTCTCTTCAGCCTGGATTTGAAGAGCTTCAACCCAATCTTCAATGGCAGCCATGGCACCTTCATTTGCAGGCATGTTTTGATCCTCCCCGAGCTTTCGGACCTTCATTGGCACCTTCCAAGGCTGCATTAGAGCCCCCTCAACATTGCCAAGTGCTCCGGAGCACTGTTGAAGACCCCCTAGTCCCTAGGAATAGCCAGCACAAAATGCGGCACATTTTTAGGGAGCTAGGTTGACCTGCTCCTAGTATTCAGATGTACACAGAGTCTTACTTACACTTGAGCTTGAGCTTGTGGGATAGCTACATGCATTTGCTCTCTTGAGAGCTTTATGTGTGCATTTAGTCTGTAGTGGGCTAATATGATACACCTATTGGGACATGCACCTATCTTTGTCACAGGTTTGTTAGTTTTGTATGTATCTTGGATTGTTATGCATTGAGCTTCTTGCTCTATCAGTTGTGCTTGTGCTTGGTCTCTTCTCTTACCCGGAGACCCATTATATGCATGACTTCTAGACTAATGAGATGTCTCTTGCCTTGACAGGTTATTGGTTTGACAGTTCTTGGTACCTTCTTGCCCCTTGACACTCACTGTTGGATGTATCTTGCTACCTGGCAGTTGCAGTGACATGTATTAGTGATTACTTCACTTTGGGATAGTTTTATATATTGCTATCATTTATTGAAGTAAGCTAAAATCTACAGATTTTGAGCACTTCTATGAGGGTAATGCTTACTATTTAATGTTATCTTGGTCATATTTGGTGGACATGTGCTTCTCTTGGTGATATCCACTCTTTCAGCCAATTTTAGCAGTGGTTTTAATGCATTTTCTACTAATTACAGCAACCTGCAATTTTTCTTTTTTGCTTTGATTTGGGACAGTGTGGCTGCTGGTCATCTGAAAGACACAGCTCTCTTTAACATTGTCAAGTTGGATGGTACCAACTATGGGTATTGAAAGTCCCAAATATGGCAGGTTTTGGTGCAAAAGTTGTAGATTAAACCCTTGCATTTCAAGGGTGTTAAACCCGAGGATATGGATGATGATGTTTGGATGGAAGTTGATGAGCTATGCAAGTCTACCATTATCTTGTCACTCTCAGAAGAGGTCCATCATAATGTTGTTGAAGATGAGAATCAGAGTGCATGGGATTTATGGGAGAAGATTTAGGAGCTCTATGCATAGCAGAGTCCTGCATCACAGATGTATTAGCTAAAGCAATTAATGAACCTGCGCATGGAGGGGATCTCCCTATCATCTCATTTGAGTCAGTTTTACGCTATCATGGAGAGTCTATTGTCACAGGGTATTGAGTTCAAAAACAACTTGCACCCGTTGTTTCTGCTTGGCACCTTGCCTAAATAATAGGATGTCTTCCGTACTGCCATATGCATGAACAAGCTTGATGGGCTGAAAATCAAAGATGTTGAGAGTGGTTCATTGACTGAGGAAATCAATAGGAGAAACAATGATGCTTCCTTCTCTTCACATGCATTGACCGTTAGAGGTGGTATGCATGGCAAGCATGATAATGATCATAAGGGCAGGGACTCTCAAAAGTCTAGGTCCAAGTCACATGGTCGTGGTAAGTCCCATGGATGAAAGTCTGATCTTACCTGTCATTGTTGTGGGAAAGTAGGACATATTAGATCACAGTGCCATAAAATACACGATGATAAGCACAAGGAAAAGGGAAAAGAGAAAGTGCATGAAAAGTCTTCTGAGTGCAACATTGTACCTATAAAGTCAGTGTGAAGATAGAAGAGATTAATGTCATGTAGGCCACTGATTCAGATGACAATTACATACTTGCAGCTTCTTCATGCGATGCCTTACAGGCTTCTGAGATACATTCTATGTATGCGCAGTTCTGGCTCTTGGACTCGGGTGCGTCATTTCATGTGACGTCCTGTAGAGATTGGTTTCATACCCATTGTACCATCTCTAATCTGTGTGTCTTGGTGATGACAGGTCTCTTGACATTGTGGGCATTGGAGATGTTAGGCTACAACTTTCTTTTGACAGTTCTTTTGTTTTGCATGATGTATGCCATGTACCTACGTTGACTCACAACCTTATGTCAGCTAGACAGCTTGATGATGCAGGGTATTTTGTATCTTTTGGAGACTCTGCATGGAAGATTACTTGTGGCAGGCTTGTGCTTGCATGAGGTGCCAAGTCTGGTAGCCTCTATCCCTTACTTGTATCTGGAGCTACATTGGATCATGTTTTGTCGGTGGGTTCTATTCCCCATGTATCCCTCTTGCATGCTCGTTTGAGGCATATGTCCCTTAAAGGAATGAAAATGCTCCATGCTTTTGCAGTATCTTCCACCTTTTGACTCTTCGCATTTTGATTCTTGTGATCATTTTTTGTATGGCAGGCAGACTAGAAATACACATAAAAAGTCTAGTAAGAAACTCATGGGTGAGCCCTTGGCTCTTATGCACTTAGATGTATGTGGGCCCATGCGTCAGTCACTCGGTGGGGCAAAGTACTTTGTTACTTTCATAGATGATTACTCATGTAAGGTTTGGGATTATCCCATAAAGAGAAAATATAATGTCTTAGACATATTTCAATGTTGGCTTGCATTGGCAGAGAACTAATCTGGGAACAAGCTAAAATGCCTAAGGTCAGATAATGGGGATGAGTATGTATCACGTGCTTTTGAGCAATTTTGTGATGAGTGGGTATTAAGTGTTAGTTGATCGCCCCTTACATCCCTCCCCAGAATGGTATGGCATGCATGAATAGGACCATTCAAAAAAGGGTCTGTAGCATGCTTAGCCAGGCTGGCTTACCATAGCACTTTTGGTGGCTGAGGCAACTACTATTGCAGTGCATCTCATTAACAGCTCACCTAGCAATGGCATTGACTTTCAAGTTGCAGAGGAGGTATGAGCAAGCAAGTCCCCCTCTTATGATCATTTGTGTGTCTTTGGATGTGAGGCATTCTGTCATGTGCCCAAGGACAAATGCAATAAGCTGGATCATAAAATTTTCAAATGCATTTTCCTTGGCTATGGAGATGCAAGAGAGATGGGTTACCTTCTATGGGATCCGTAGGTGTGGAAAGCGATCCGCAGCCATGATTTCATCTTTCATGAGGACAAAATGCATATGTAGCCTGAGAAAGTGGTTGGGGTACATAGAGTTATCTTTCAAGAGGAGCCACGTGCTCTCATTCAGTCCTGCTCCATGGCCAGCTAGACAGCATGTAACATCTCCCGATGCTCATGGCCCTTATGCTTGACATGTTGATGTTAGACAGGATGTCGGTCAGGTAGCAAAGCCTCGGTTGAGGCATTCTACTAGAGATAGATGACCTCCTAACCAATTTGTGCCATTTATGGATTATGTACTGGTTACAGATGCAGAAGAGCCTCTCACTTATGATGAGGCTATGCACAAGGGTGATTGTCACTCTTCGGAGAGGGCTATGCAGTGTGAGCTTGACTCGTTGCATAAGAATTAGACTTGGGATTTGGTTTCCTTGCCTCAGGGTAAGAAGGCGTTTCCATACAAGGGGTGTACAAGATGAAAAATACCCCTGGACACCCCAAGCTGGCATACAAGGCTCGATTGGTTGCTAAGGGTTTTAAGCAAAAGCATGGTGTTGACTTTGATGAAGTCTTTTCTCTTGTGGTCAAGATGACCACCCTACGCTTCGTCTTGGTCTTGGTTGCACAGCTTGACCTGGACTTGTACCAGATGGATGTCAAGACGACTTTTTTACATGGGGACTTGCATGATGAGATTTACATGGAGCAACCTAAGGGCGTTGCAGACCTTGGTAGGGAACACCTAGTGTGCAAGCTAAAGAGGAGTCTATATGGCTTGAAGCAAGAATCTAGGGAATGGTACCATATGTTTGATGCATTTATGCAGTCACAGGGCTACAGCTGCAATGCTATGGATCTGTGCTTGTACACGAAGAAAGCCTATGACGGTTCTATACTGATTTTGGTACTCTATGTGGATGACATGCTTTTAGTAGGGACATCTCATGAGGCGCTAAATGCTCTTAAGGCTTAGCTCAAGAAGAGCTTTGAGATGAAAGATCTGGGACAGGCCTCTCATATTTGGTATGCGCATTATGCGCGATAGATCTCAGGGACTACTCTATCTATCACAGAGGGAGTACATTCATGAATTCCTTGAGAGCTTCCACATGTAGGGTGTTAAGCCTATTGGCTGTCCATTACCTTCTCATGTGACACTTCCCTTTCACTCTCTTAGTTGCAGCATTCACCTTCTTGTAATTGATACACACCCTAATCTTTCTGTTCTTCTTCATCACAATGACTATGGGTAATACCCAGTCTATGTGCTCAATTTCGTAGATGAATCCTACTCTCATCAACTTGTCAATCTCTTCCTTGACTGCATGAGCATGTTCTGGATTCATGGGGTATGGTCTGTCACTGCTTGGCCGGCATTGCCTCTGGCATCATGGGTATGTTATGAGTCACTACACTTGAATCTACCACCTTGAGTTCTTCTAAGGACCAGGTGAACACATCTATATACCTTCGTAAGAGGACAATGAGGTGTGTCTCCTCTTCCTCCACCAGGTCATCGACAATAAAGACATTTTGGGGTGCCTTCCCTTCCTGGGCTAGGTTCACCTCCTTGACCCTGGCGAGTCCCTCTATGGGCTCACTTGTTTTCCCTTGACGTTTGGCACCTAGAAAAATCACTACCCTATCACCCTTTTTAAACTTCCTAAATCTCTTGGGGAGGTCATGTGGTTTTCATTGTTCTTCCGCTCTAGCGTCCTTAAATTTTTCTGCTTTTTCTTCTTTCAAGCATCTGCGCCTCAAGTGGACGGGCAGGTCCCCCTTGGTACGTCTAGTCTTGGGATGCCTCGGTATTTCTGGGTCACTTTCTGAACTCACTTCCAACTCAGAATCAAACTCCCCATCTTTGCTAGATGAGGTAGTCTCCCCCGGTGGTCACAGCTCAGAGAGGGTAACTCTGTTCTAAGAACTCATGTGTTACCTAGTTGGGTTAGGCCTGCTTGCTCTAGATCTATGGCTCTTACACATTCCAACCAAGCGCAGTCACAATCCACGCGCATGACCCTTTGCTCTATCCTGAAGGTGTTCTTTCTTTTTGTCCTAGAGTCTACCTGTATATGCTCTATCACTCGTCCTTCTATGTCATATTCTATGGTATCTATCTCGTCCTCACTCTCATCACTGCATCAGGGACAATCCTTGTATTTGTCATTGGAAGCATCTTCGTCTTGACTGCTCATCGTCTCCTAGGTCTGGGTATGCCTCGTGTATTTGATCGAGAACCAAGGCCCAATTGTATCTGAGGTTTAGGTCATGCACCATGGCCCATTGCCACCTTGGTTCTTTTAAGAGATCTTGGAGTGGATTGAAGTTTTCTATTGGATTGCCTGTTAGCTTGCCGATCAAATACTCTAAAACCCCCTGGAGCTCCCTCTAGTTGGTTGGCACTTGGAAGGCGACAGGGTTGGGTCTTCTGCTGCGGAGGTTTCCTGCCATCATGCGGATTGATATTGAGGGTGGACCCTTGGGCTTGCTGATCATCTTAATGGCTTGTTCATACTCCTTGTCATCCGATAACGGCAGGTCGATGGTAGCAAGGACATGCATCCAATCTCACTCATCTTCGAGAGATGGGATATAATTATTTAGGGGCCCATAGGATTTCTTAATCCGCGTATCACCCTTGAGCATCACAGAGATGGCGTCGAGGTCAATTGGTGCAATTTTCTAGGAGTCCATTTCTACCCTTACGGCTTCTGTTCTATTGCCTAGGAAGATGATACCATTCCCCTAATCTTCTATCATCCTGGCATTTTGCATCCACGGTCAGCCCAATAGGACATCGTAGTCCACTCCCTTCATGACTATAAAGTCAACTGAGAATTGGAATCCAACAATTTTCACTAGCTAGTTTTTTAGCACCCCAAATGGCTTCACTTTCATTCTGTTAGCTAATATGACATTGAACCTAGCAGCCTTGATAGGTGGGTTGCCCCAAGTCTAGAGCACTGCATGGCTCAATACACTAACTCCCACCCTTGTGTCTACAATCCCTTTTCTCCTTATGTCGCTTAGGGCTAACCGGTAAGACCGCGTGCATCTCGGTGCCTTCCCAAAAAACATTAACGTGTAAGGATTTAGGCATGGAGTGTAACGCCAAACTCAGTATTTGTGTCTTTGCATCGTGTTCTTGTAAGCCCAAAATCACTTGCTCTTGTGACCCTTTGACCCACTGCTTCAAATCCCCCCATAGGATTGGATGCTGCCTAAGCAGATCTCCTAGGCTTAACATCACCAAGGTGGTCACTAGAGTGGTAGGGAGGTCGTTGGCTACTCGTCTTTCTCCTATTCCAAATTGTCTTGGCCAGTAGTTCTGACTGGGTTGTTGGCCCGCAGAGTTAAGGCTTTGCCTAAGCAGTACTACTTGCGACACAGTCTCATCTCTTAGTTTTGGTGGAGGGGGTGAGATTGGCATGCCAATGTTGGAGAGATACTTGATCTTGTCCTTTAAGATGGGCTCTGCATCTTTCAGGTGTTCCTGAGCCTCCTTTACCCACTCCTTCACCTTCTCGATGGCCTCTAGTTGGCACTTTGGGTTGGGGTACTCCCCTACCCTAGCACTTCCCTTTTCAGCCGTCTTTGGAGCTAATGTCTCTACCTCAGTATCAGTGACTTCCTTTCTAGTAGGTAGCGTTGTGGCACTCTTGGTTTTAAGCACGACTTTGGCTTCAGGTCTCTTATTCCTTCGCCCATCACTCTTTTTCCCTATCAAGGTTGCATCAAGATTGCTAGGACCTAGTAGCATTATGTTGGCCTTCTTTGTTTGTCTGCGGGTCATGACATGCAATGGGATAGGTGTAGCCTCCCCATCAAGATTCTCAACACCAAACAGCCCCAGTGGGATGGATGGTACGTTAGCTGAGCTTGAGGAGGGTTTTTTACTCTCAACAAAGATATGAGTAATTCCACACTAAGAACACCTTAGGCCAGCCTTGTCCCTATTTTGTTGCTCCCTTTCCAGACAACGTGATGAAATGTGTCATGGGTGGCTGCAAGTCTGCATTGGATCTTGGGTTTTCCCTCCTAGGCCTCTATCTCGCCCCCTACCTAACACCATCACTGGAACTGGTCGATAGTCCATAAGGACTGCTTTTCCCTCATCGTCATGCAATACGTAAGGGCATACGTAAGGCTCTTCCTCGTTTGGCTCTTCCACATAGTGGATTGGAGTGTCACTTGGTGGATATGCTACATAGGGACCAGGTGATCTGGGTATTCTTGTAGGATTTATATCCATTCTAGGAATAGACGACGCTCCCCTTCCAAATAATTTTTGCATCCTGTTTGCTAGGTAAGGTTGACCATATGGTTGTGAGTACGAAAGTCTTCTAGGCAATCTACAATGTGCACCATCATGACCAAACCTACTGCAGTTAGCACAAGGTTGTGACCTAGGGTCTTAATACTTGGCTGGCAAGTGGTTCCTGCCATAGTACACACATTGGACATGTTGTCGCGTTGGTTGCCTTAGCATATCCTGCATCTTGGCTATTTCCATTTTCATGTCAGCCAATTTTTGGTTGGGTACTTGTAGCCTTTCCCTTATCTTGGATACTTGCGCCTGATCGCTCGTTGGATGTGGAAGCTCTCTCCGAACTTCTTGAGTTGGTCTCTTCTTGGTTCGAGTTTCTAGAGCTCCTATCCTTCAATTGGTTGACGACTCAAATGGCCTCTTTGAACACCCTAGCTAGTGTGTCTCGCTGCAAGCTCAAGTTTCCCACCAAGGCTTTATAAAGCTCCTCATTTCCTATTCCAGTGATGAATACCATTGACACTACTCTTTCGGTCGGTCAGCCACCCGTTGGGATTCTCTTGAAGAGACTCCTTATATGGGTCACATGGTCGTCGATGTCCTCTTTTTCCTTCTATTTAATTCTCATAAGTTATACTATCAGGTTGTCAAAGTATCCAGGCTTGGAAAATCTCTTAATGAAGAGTTTTTCAGTCCATTGAAGTTCACTCGCTTTGCGGTGTCTAGACTTGTGTATCAAGTCCAACCCTTGTCGCCTAAGCAAAGCCCGAATGCTTGAGAGCATTGAGACAAGTTGGTGAGACCGTTGCCCTCGCAGACCTGCTCGAACTGCTCTATAAAGTTGTACTGATCGTCTTGGGGCTGGTACTTATCGAGCTACTTAGCGACAACTAGTATCTTAGGCTGGCTCTTGGAGCGTTGGTTCACCCCTAACCGCGCTAGTAGTGACGTGGCTAATGTTGCAGCACTCTGCTCTACTATTGTGTTGTCTAGTAATCGCTTCATGAGAAGATCACTTAGCATCAAGTCTCTTTCTAATGCTCTCTCATGGTCAATTTGATTCATGCCTACTAGGTTCAGCACTCGTTGTATCTCTTGCATCTCTATGTTCTACCTCACGCTCCTAGTCTGCTAGTCTCGGTTGTATTCTATTATGCCTTGCAATGCTTTGTGGGCTAGTTTCCTTTCCTCCTCTAGGTCAATTATGATGGCTTCTGCTGCTCTACCATGGTGCTCATACTGAGCGTGAGAGTTGTAGCTACTCATCAACTGCTAGATCGCTTCCAAAAAAACTCCTAAGTCAAATTCATCATTCTCCCTATGGTCTGAGCTTTCCTCCGACATGGTTGTGTTCTCTTACTCCACCAAGCTGTCAATAAGGTTAAGGAGGTCGGGTAAATCCACGTCTCTGTTGCTATTCGCTTAGTCCTATGCTAGGCTCCACTTACACATCTGTGTCTTGGGATCTCCTCCTATTGGTGGGTTCCTTCACATTCTTTTATATGAGCGAGTTCCTTAATTATTACACACAATCCTCAAGTTGCCTCCACTCAGCGAGTGTGCTCTTTTCCATGCACTTGTACTCAATCAGGCTTTCGACTGTTTTTAGGTGTACTTCAAGTGTTGGAAGTCAAGGTGAGTGCGAAGAGCAAGTGTCTAAGCAACCTACGCACTCTTGTCTTGTCTTAGGCCTGATAGGTTTGTTCGATCAATTTTTTGGCCGTCTTGGTAGGTTTTAGGGTTTCTTGTTGCGCCGTCTTACTCGGTTTAGGTTCGTTTGGGGTCTATGTCTCCACTAGTTGCCCTTAAGGCGTTGACTCTCTCGACAACCTACTGAAGTTGCTAAGCAGCCACATCTTGGGAATTTCCCTATTCCTTGCATCAAAATCGAGATATGGGCATCGGCATGGCTCACAAAGGTTGATGCCGTTGAGATCTAACTGGGTCTAGTGCAAACTTCCACAAAACTTGCCAAAGTTTGACTCAATCCAACTCATTGTGCGAAGAACTCCCTAATGGCAAGATCGAACCGAATCAATGATGGAAATTATCTCTCTCTCCAACTCTCCTGAAACCCTACAATGCAAAATGTGGTCTTCCTTGCCACTCCTGGCCCCTTATCACACTGCGCAGGCTTGTATTCACCTTAGTCTTGCACCCCTTACCAATATTCAACCCAAAATTTCATTTTTTGCCCTTCTTTTCCCTATTTTAGCCTGTTATATAGCAACAGAAAACCCTACTACATGCTCCAATTTTTTGCTCCTATCCTTCCTAAATACAAGAAAAAATCATAAGAGAAATACCTACACTACTCCAACATGCTTTTCCAAGTCTGAAAACCAAAAACCTACTTGCTAAGGAGATCGAATACCTCTTCAAACTTGCTCACTTCCTACCTATCTACCTCAAGCACCGGTTCCGAGAAAACCCTACTTCAATGCTCAATTTGAAGTGCGCAAGTGCTCAAGGCTTGAATCTATTGGTCCTGGCAATGGAACCAAAATGTAGAGGAGGCGATCAACCACCAAGACTCATGGATCACTTATTGTTTCAAGCCTTCCAAGCCGAGCACTAATGGCTACCTCTCACATAGCCGACACGCTATCTATCTCTATGGGTGTAGTGAGCTTACCTCCATGTTCGATCGAGTTACCTCCTCTTCCGAGCACTCTTGTAGCTCCACGGTCCAAGTGCAAGCCTCAAGCAAGCTCCATCCTCAAGCTCCACGCTCCAAGCTCCATTTCTATGAGCAAGAGAAGAGAAGAGAAGAGAAGAGAAGAGAAGAGAAGAGAAGAAGAGAGGAGAAGATGGAGAGCTTATCCTCCCCGGTCCCTCACCCTCACACACTCACTCCCTCACACTCTCACACTTCCTCTCTCAAGCACAAGCTCAAGCAAGCAAGAACAAGAAGAAGAAGAAAAAGAAGAGGAGAGCTCATTTTGGCCACACAAAAGAATGAGCTTCCATTCACTTTTTTAACTTTATATACAAGCCTTAAATTTCCATGGGCGCCCATCCCTTTTACATGACCGGCCTTTGTGGCAAGGTCCTTTTTCCTATTTCCCTTTTCTTGCCTCATACCTTAAGCCTACACCCATCTATTCCTTTACAAATGGCACAAGAGGGAGCCTCGCTCTTTTACAAGAGTTTTTAGAGTTTTTTGAGGCACCTTCTATTTAAAATTGCACTTTTGCCTCAGCTTAGCTTTTAGGAGCTGCCTTTGCGCCTTTACTCTTTTTATGTTCTTTTTCTACTTTTTGCTTCATTTTTTTGCCATCTTGAATTGAGGTTAACAGTGTATCCCCTTCCTTAGGTTTGTTCGCGTGCGGGGTTTTGGACCTCGTTACACATGTTCGAGATCACAGTCGTTCATGCGCAAGGATGCGCGTGTGGTTTTGTCCGTGTCGTGGCGAGCTTGTAACCGTTCATGCATAGTCCATGTCATCATTGGTAAAACCAAGTACCATATTTTCGCATTTTTATTTTTGAGAAAAAAACCATAAAAACATTTAAAAATTTATCTAAAATCCATAGAAATTCAAATAAGATGCAAAAAAGTACTAAGAAAACATAGGAAAAATATATAATTTTTTGAAAAATTTGGAATACTTCATATTCATGGAAAATGACAATTATAAATTTTTTAAAAAGATAATATTAAACAAAAAGGAAAAAATCACAAAACTTCAATATGCTAGATAAATATCCTAAAAATTTGAAAACAAAATTGCATGCTTTGCCTTTATGATCTTCGAAGCATCATTAGATGGACTAAACAAGATGTAAAAATTAAATGCTACTAGTACCCACACTAGATATTCAAAATCAATCAAATTCTCCAAAGGTTGACACCAAAATACTTTTAGCAATAACAATTCATGTAACCACTCTCTCTCTCTCTCTCTCTCTCTCTCTCTCTCTCTCTCTCTCTCTCTCTCTCTCTCTCTCTCTCTCTCTCTCTCTCTCTCTCTCTCTCTCTCTCTCTCTCTCTCTCTCAAGCTCCTTCTCGAAATCTCTTGGAGGGGTATCCTTCTACCTCCCTCTCTCTACCTTTCTCTCGCAGCCTCTCAGGGTCTCCTTGTGCTTCTCTAAACTGCTTCCCATGCCTCTTATTTATAGTGAATTCGAGAAGAAGGGTTGTGGTTGAGAAGAAGAGCTCTTTGTGGAGGGGGGATCTTGGAAAAATCAGTGATGAGATGCTCAAATCATAAATTTGATGGTTCCATTGGCTCCAAAAGGGGGGTAAAACTCCAAGATACTTGATTAGAAATATTCGAGATCACTCATTTTTCTTCTCCTTGTTCAAAGTGTTGTTTATTGCCTGTAAAATGTGATTGCGGTGCACGCGATTTTGCCAACCCTTCTTTTTTGGTATTAAATCTCCAGAACAAGCTGAAAAAAAACCACTTACTTTTTTTCAAACATGACATCATGTTCTAGAAATCTCCATAGCTTTTTAGGATATTTACATTAAGTAATATCTAAAATATCTAAAATATGCTAGTTTTGCCCAAAAATCTAATATTTTTGGACCATCCATACTATACCCATTAACACTAGTGATTAATATGGCTCATAACTCTCTTTCATGTTGTAACTTTCGTGAAGGGTAGCTACGGTCCTTGTCAATCCGAAAAAAATGTCAGATTACAACTCTTGTTTTTTTAACACTTTTAATTAAATAAAAATTGCTAGTGATTAATGTTAGTTAGTTTTTACTTTAGTTAGTCTTTAGCTACTAACCTTATTCACTTATTAATTGACTAACTAACTTTCAAACTAACCAATTAATTTTTAATTGCGTGGAAGTATTACACAACAAGCACAACTATCAATCCTTACTAAGGATTCCTATACTAGGAAAGTGGAAGATTCTCATGATGGTAGAAATTGAAAGCATTTTGATAATGTTTTACATGCTCTTAAATTGCAAAGATATTCCTTCTTAAAATGACTTTCAATTGTGTGGCCAAGTGTAATGTTGATTATGAAGTAGAAGGGTTCATTACGAAGCATAAGGGATATACTTGAGCTTACACCATCAAGATAATCACAACCTTTAAAAAATGATATATTGTTATTCTTAAGGGAAGAACAAGAAACCAATCATAGAATCAATCACATATGCTAGTGAGGATGAAAAGAAAGTACTTAAAGAGTCACTCAAATCTCAAGAGTAAAAACAAAACCCACTCGGTAGGTTTTCTCCACGTGGTGACAAAGAGAAAACTTAGGCTACTAAGAGCACAACAATAGTCCCCAAGGGTGTCAAAACCAACCAACATATGGTCTCTTCAACAAGAATCGAGGGACCAAAATCTTACTAATGGGGGTACCACAGTGAAGAGTTAACTTGAAGCCACAATGGCTTTTCAAACCCATAATAGATGCTCAAGGCTACTATGCAAGAAACTAATGGATTTGTTTGTCTAAATCAATTGTATAAGCATCTCCACTAACCATCCCTAACGCTTCATCCAAGATGAGAAGCATGAGAGCTAAACCTAGTGCAAATCCAAGCTATAACCTAATCTAATTGAGGAGTCAAAAATAGATAAATTGATTGCCAAAAAGGTAGTACTTGCCTACCAGAGGAAGATAGTGCCTAGGATTATCAATGTGCAATATTAAGGTGATTTCTACTTCACAAGAGAAAAAAAAGGGATCTAATAAACCATTAATGGACCAAAATAGTGGCATCCCTAGATGCCACTCAATCCAAAAGAGAAAATCCAAAAATGGAAGCAATAGGATCATCCAATACAGATAAGAAAGTGTCTAAGGTAGTTGTTACTTCATCTCCCAACGTTTTAAAATCTCCCAAACCCAAAGGAACTTTATCACCAAAAAAATAAATGAAACACAATAGCCACAATATAGTGTTTTTGCCTAAGCCAATAAAATGAATCCAAATGGGAAAGAAGAGAAAACACCAAAGGATTGTCACTTAACATGTGAAAACATTGTCATGATCACATCTAAGACCTCAGAGCATGATAAGCCTAAGATTTTTTCCAATCACTCCAAGGATCTAAGTAGTAAGAAGTGTCAAGATTGTGGGAGAGAAGGAAGGAGTCTCACTTGTAGCTTTCTTGCTTGCACAATGGGGGAATACACACAAGGATGGAGGCTGAAAACAATTTTCCTCTTCTTAGTTGTGTAAGCCAAAAGAACTCTTATACAAAGAAATAGAAGAACCCTATATATGGGTCTCAAACCAAACTCAACTAACTAAGGTGGCATACTAACTGAGCCACGAACTAGAGTAGATAAGGATAGCTATCATGTAGCTATTATTCATGGGCGGTGTACCAACCGCGTCTGCAACTGACAAGTCGGTGACATAAGTACTCAACGGTCACCCTGGCGTATCACGAGTGGAGCTCGATATCTCAACACTCCCCCTCGAGCTCAATCCCAATTCCTGCACACCAAGCAGGTCTCTGAACTTGCGCAGCTTCTCTGCGCCCAATGCCTTCGTGAATATGTCAGCTACCTGATCCTCTGTGCTAACATAAACTAGATCAATAAGACCTAGTAAAACCCTCTCCCGCACATAGTGATAATGCACCTCAATGTGCTTTGTTCTAGCATGATAGACTGGGTTATTTGCCAAGTGTATACTACTCATGTTGTCACAATAAATGACAAGTGGCCCATCTGTAGACTGATGCATATCATAAAGTAGCTTATGCAACCAAGCTACCTCACATGCAGCCATTGCTGCACCCCTGTACTCAGCCTCTGTGCTCGACAAGGCAACTGTAGCCTGTTTCTTGCTGCTCCAAGTGACTGCAGCACTCCCAAAAGAGAACACATATCCACTGGTAGATCGTCTATCAGAAATGCTACCAGCCCAATCAGCATCAGTGTATCCATGCAACTGTATCTAAACCCCAGTCTCATAAAATAGTCCATACTGCAATGTGGACTTCACATACCTGAGTATGCGTCTAGCCGCATCCAAATGCGGTTTCCTTGGAGCCTGCATAAACTGACTTACCAATCCAACATCATAGCTCAAATCTGGCCTGGTAATAGTCATATAAATCAAACTTCCTACTATGCGTCTATACATAGTAGGGTCTTCTAGAAGCTCACCTGCATCTATGCTCAGCTTCACATTCTGCTCCAAAGGAACTGAAATAGGCTTATAGCCTGTCATCCCATATTTGGACAGCATGTCCAATCCATATTGCCTCTGCAAGAGCTGTATCCCACTTGGTGATCTAATCACCTCAATGCCCAAGAAATAACGCAGCTCTCCCAAATCCTTCATCTCAATCTTCTGCTTCAATAGCATTTTCACATGAAGGATATCTTCATCACTGTCACCTGTCATAATCAAATCATCAACATAAATGACAAGTAGCATAATACCTTTCTCTGTTTTTCTCACATAAAGTGAGAAATCTGCCTTGGAAATCTGAAAGCCAATAGTGACAAGATACTGTCCTATCTTGTCAGACCATGCTCTAGGTGCTTGCTTCAATCCATACAAAGCTTTCTTCAACCTGCAAACAAACTCAGGATGAACAGCATGCACATAACCTGGTGGCTGCTCCATATAGACATCTTCTTGCAAATCACCATACAAGAAGGCATTCTTTACATCCATCTGATGTAAAGACCATCCCTTTGACGCAGCCATAGCAATGACTGCTCTTACGGTTGCCATCCTTGCAACCGGACTGAATGTTTCTTCATAGTCAATGCCATATGTTTGTGCATACCCCTTGACTACTAATCTTGCCTTGTATCTGTTCACAGAACCATCAGCATTGTGCTTCACCTTATAAACCCACTTACAGCCAATTGCATTCTTACCTTTAGGCAAAGGTACCAATTCCCATGTAGCATTTGCTTCCAAGGCATCCATTTCTTCATCCATGGCTTTCTCCCATTTTTCTTTTCCCATGGCTTGCTCAAAAGAAGTGGGTTTTGGTTCCTGTATCACCTTGACCATATATGCATAGTGAATGGCTGTAAATCCATCATATTTCAACCTATCCATAGGATACCTAACTCTGGTAGACCTGCACAAAGTGGGTTCACTCCCAGGTGCTCTCAAAACATCCCTGGTCTTCCTTACTCCAGGTGTAACAATAGAAGGAATACCCAACTCATCATCAATGCTCTGTTCTGAGCCACTGGATTCACCATCCACATAAGAGTGACCTGCATTCACATCAAACATGGGCTGATCAACCTTCTCTTTTCCTTTTCGTGATACCTGTATACCACTATTTGCATTACTTTGAGAAGATTCTCCTGATCTCAATCTGCATGTCCATGGCGAAGAATGTGAGCCACTGCTAGAGGACGCTCCAGGTCCACTAATATTTTGTGACTAGTGCTGTAAATTCTGTGCAGCATTACCATTTTGTGCATCTACATCATCAATCACATTTACTGGTTTATACCAGCTACTCATCTCATCAAAAACAACATCTCTGCTCACTCTAAACTTATGAGTAGAAGGGTTATAGCATCTATACCCTTTTTGCTGCAGAGAGTAACCAATAAAGATGCACTTCTCAGCTTTTGGATCCAACTTGGATCTCAACTCATCTGGCACATTTACATAGGCAATGCAACCAAAAATTTTCAAATGAGAAATATCTGGTTTCCTACCAGTATACCTATCCTCTGGAGTCATTCCATGTATTGCTGCAGTGGGAGTCCTGTTCATTATGTAGACTGCTATAGCAACTGCTTCAGCCCAATAAAAATCTGGCAGGTCTTTTTCATTTAGCATGGCACGAGACACCTCTCCAATATGTCTGTTTTTTCTTTCTGCAATTCCATTTTGTTGTGGGGTATGACTGCATGAATATTGCTGCTTTATGCCATGCTCCTACAAGAACCTTGCAAACTCATTTGAGAGGTACTCTCCCCCTCCATCTGACCTTAGGCATTTTACTTGCAGGCCTGTTTCTTTTTCAACCATAGCTTTAAGAGTTTTGAAATGCCCAAAAACTTCACTTTTCTTTTTCATAAAATACACCCAAACTTTTCTGCTATAGTCATCAATAAAACTGACAAAATAATGACAGCCTCCAAGAGATGCAGCTTTAGTAGTCCACACATCAGAGTGGATTAATTCCAATGGCTTCTTACTCTCTTGAACATGTCTAGGAAATGGTTTCCTTGCATGTTTTCTAAACTGACAGGCTTCACATACCTTATGCATTTCTGCAACCTTGAATCTAGGCAATCCTGCAACAATATTTTGGGCCTGCATTAATTTAAGTCGCTGTACATTAACATGACCAATGCGTTTATGCCAGATATCAATATCTGCAACTACACCGGTCCCATGTGCAAACATTGTTGCACTCAATTCAGACATGTCTACATCCAACATAAACATTCTGCCCTTCTTCTTTCCTTTTGCTATCAAGCGACCTTTATTTTTCATATCCTCAACAAAGCATCCATGAGGATTAAATCTGACCTGCAAGCCCTGTTCAACCATTTGACCAACAGAAACCAGATTCTTGGTGATATTCGGGACATGAAATACATCGGACAGGTATTTCTTTTTCCCATCCTGCATAGACAAAGGAATTTTTCCAATCTGCACAATCGGATGTGCAGTATCATCACCAGTCTCCACAAATCCTGGTTTTTCCATTTTCCTTGCATCCTCCATCCATTCTGCATGACCTGTCATGTGGTTTGATGCACCTGAGTCAACATACCATACATCATTGCTTTCTCCTGCACTTGTCACAGAATTGTTCATGTGCTGCACCATAAACAAATGCTCATTTCTATCATCACCCTATCTACTAGAAGATGCATAATTCCCTTGTTGCAGTTTTCCATTCATGATGTCATTCTGCTTTTTATAGCAGTCTTTAGCCATATGACCCATTTTACCACAGTAGTAGCATTCAACATTACTGTTTGCATTTTGACCTCTTTGCCATCCACCACGACCTCTTTGGCTCCCCCTACCTCTAGAGTTACCACGTCCTCCTCCATAGGACTGGTTTTCTTGAGTTTGCTGCATATTCTGATTTCTACCACGGCCTCCAAATCGGCCTCCTCTACCTCTGCCTCTACCTCTTCCAGCATTTGAGTAGAAGACAGCTTCTTTTGAAGTTCCTCCTGAAGAAGATGCACCACCATTTCTCTGCTCCTCAGAAATTAGAAGAGCAATCAACTCCTCAAAATCAGGAAATCTTTCACGGACGGAAATGGATGTCCGAAACTGCGCATAATCCTTTCCTAGACCATTCAAGGTCACAGAAACTAAATCATCATCTTCCACTGGCGACCCAATGGAAGCAAGTGCATCTGCAATCTTCTTCACCTTCATGTGGTAGTCATTGATGCTCATATTTTCTCTTTGCACATTGTGCAACTCTTGCTTGAGCTGCATTTTCCTGGCTTGTGTATTTGTGCTATACATCTTTGACAGAGTATCCCATGCCTCCTTTGGCGTACTTGCATCCTGAATATGCACAGTCATAGAGTCTGAAATGCTGATAGACAGCCAGTACATAACTTTCCTGGCTCTCTCATGCCATGCTTTGAATGCCTGCATTTGCTGTTGATTGGGAACATCAGGAAGAACTGGTTCTTCTTCATTTCCTGCAACAAATTCCCAATATCCTTTTCCCATAAGGAAATTCGTCATTCTAAACTTCCATGCCTGGAAGTTGTTCTTGTCAAGCTTTTCAGTTACAATCTGTGAAAGAGAATCAGACGCCATTACAGAACACTGCGAAAAATTCTGTCACTGCAAAAACTCAGCTTCACCCTCACAAGGGCAAATCTGCAAAACTGGCGAAAGTGGTATTTGACCACACAGTCACTTCCTAGTGACGATTTTGCATAAACCGGAACCAAGGATGATTCTGAAACTCCCAATGTCTCTGCGCACAAGCATACTGCCCTCTTGCTTCACTGCGAAGGGCGTCTCAACCTGAGACAATACACTCCTGCAATTTCCGGCTGTGCTACCTGTAGAGATCTGCTCCCAAAACAGAAAATGAAAGCAACACTACTCCTCTTACCAGACCACCGCGAGCTTGGCTTGCTTTCTTGAGCTCCTTACCATGAACAAGGCTCTGATACCATGTCAAGATTGTGGGAGAGAAGGAAGGAGTCTCACTTGTAGCTTTCTTGCTTGCACAATGGGGGAATACACACAAGGGTGGAGGCTGAAAACAGTTTTCCTCTTCTTAGTTGTGTAAGTCAAAAGAACTCTTATACAAAGAAATAGAAGAACCCTATATATGGGTCTCAAACCAAACTCAACTAACTAAGGTGGCATACTAACTGAGCCACGAACTAGAGTAGATAAGGATAGCTATCATGTAGCTATTATTCATGGGCGGTGTACCAACCGCGTCTGCAACTGACAAGTCGGTGACATAAGTACTCAACGGTCACCCTGGCGTATCACGAGTGGAGCTCGATATCTCAACAAGAAGTCATCCTTAACTACCAACATCACCAAATCCATTCAGTCTATACTAGTTGCTACTTCCAAATCAAAAGTGAAACCCGAATTTTCACAACCCCCAACCAAAACTAAACCTATCACCTTAGGCAAGGAACAAGACCTTAGTACCACAATTAACATAGAAGAGAACTCCAAATTTAAAAGCACAATCAAAAGGATTTTTAAAAACATATTTTGTCCAACTCAAAATGAAAATGGCTCAATAACTAAGTACTTTAAAGAACTTGACAAAATGTTGACATCACTTTCTCAAGTATATGCTCAAGCCAACATCAAAATTCTAGTTGACAAGCAAAAAATATTTTAGAATGTCTACTGACATGGGAACAACAATATTACATCTACACATAGTACCCAATGATTGTAGGTGAATTTGTGGAGCGTTTTCTCAAAGATGTCCCTAAGAAGCTCTGCTTGATCCCTCATTCCAAAATGAT
The DNA here is from genome assembly GCF_053477565.2 of Lygodium microphyllum. NCBI lineage: Eukaryota > Viridiplantae > Streptophyta > Polypodiopsida > Schizaeales > Lygodiaceae > Lygodium > Lygodium microphyllum. The sequence goes on from NC_141143.1 coordinate 10,783,590, forward strand.
AACTAATATAAGAACATGGAGGAGGTGCAAAGACTAGAAATGAAACCAAAAAAACAAACTTTATTCAATATGGAATGGTCTCCGATCATGCAGGACATGCAGATAGTAGGAAGTCCACTTTTGGCTATGTCTTTACCTATGCTGGAGGTGTTGTTTCTTGGATGTCCAGGGTTCAGAAGTGTACGGCTCTCTCTACCATTGAGGCCGAGTATGTTGCGGCCACTAGGGCTTGCAAGGAGGCCATATGGTTGGGCTGTTAGTTCATGACCTGGGGATTGATACTATACCTACGCTGCATTCAAATTCTATGAGTACTATTCAACTAGCCAAGAATCTGGTCTTCCATGCGAAGACCAAACACATTGAGATGAGGTATCACTTTATACATGGGGTTGTGGAGGACAAGTTTGTTGACCTTGTCAAGATCTCCACTGGCAAAAATCCTGCAAATCTGCTCACAAAAAGTGTCACTATAGAGCACTTTGCCTTCCTCAGGAGATTGGTGGGCATTGGATGAGATGGCGTTTTTCCTCATCCTGTTGTACATGTGTACATTGTATTGTCTTTTCTTTTTCTTTTCACTCCTCACTAGGGTAGATTCACCTTTAAGTGGGAGGTTGTTGGGGGTAAAGGGACCTCTCCCTAGCCGTGTATTACTACACTGAGAGTACCCACAACTGCACACTGTAAGTGGTGGGCACCTATCACCGTCACTTTATACTTTATTCTTTTAGTGACAATTTGAATAAAGGAAGGCCTGGTCACACATTGTGACTGTTGGAGTTCCCATTTGTGTCTCTCTCTCTTCTTGCTCTTGCTCTCTACCATAGCTCACTTCCAAGCAAGCTTCGATCCTTCTCACCTTGCAAGACTCGGCCAAGAATCAAGCCACTTGGATGGGCCGAGTTGCACGCGATGACAACATCACCGAGGATGATCTCGTTGAATCCAATGATCCAAGCAATCACCAGGCATGCCGACTTCCAGATCACAACAAATACATAGCAGCAAGGTTTTGATATACCTGAAGCATGCAAAGAACTCCCCGATGGCAAAATCGAATTGAATCACCAATGGAAACTCTCTCCCTCTCTCACTCACACACACACACTCTCTCTCTCTTACTGCTAGGGTGAAAGATGAGCTCTTCTATGGTCTCTTGGCCCTTAAACCCCTTCCCGGGTAAGATCTTGCTATCCCCAATCACTCCCTTGCCAGCATTAATCATTCCAACCACTCTTTTTTTCCCATTTACCCCAATTTGTGCATGTTTTGCCCTGTTTTATACCAGTAGTCCCTACATCTCTCCAATCTGATTTCTTAATCCTAACCTACACTAAATGCAACAAGAATCAAAAGCAAATAACTGAAATGATTTTCCCTTCTTTCCCAATCATCGAACAACCAAAATAACCAAAATACTTACTTGTATCAAAGATCAAAAGCCCAAACTTCCTGCCTATCTCAAGCTCCAATTTGAGGATGAATCCCTTCCTTTGATGCTCGATATGAGGTGTGCAAGTGCTCAAGCTTGAATCCATTTGTTCCAGCAACGGAACTAAAATATAGAGGGAGCTCAAGCTCAACCGCCAAGACCCACGGACCACTTATTGTTCAAGCGTTCCAAGCGAGCTCTAATGGCTATCTCTCACCTAGCCAATGTGCCTTTGATCCTATGAATGTAGTGAGCTTACCTCGATGCTGAAATGAGTTGCCTCCTCCTTCACACACACCAGTAGCTCCATGATCCTAGATGCTAGCTCAAGCATCCTCAAGCCTCCTCCATCAAGCTCCATCTACCATAGCTGTACTTCACACCACCTAACGACTTGTAGGGCATGGGACCACATAAATTTGAATGAACAAGAGCCAAAGGATCACCCATACATGTCATACCAAACTTTTTATGTGTATTATGTGTCTGCATGCCATATAAACAGTAATTACAAAACTCAAAACATTAATAGTGAAGGGGCAGAAGATATTGCAAATGAGTGAGCATTGTCATTCCTTTCAATGACATGTGATGGGACTTGAAATGGGCCGGCACTGGCTATGGCACTAGCCGCACCTCATGCTCATAACAGACAAACACACCCTCACGGCCTCATGGACCAGGAGTGTCAATCTAATGCTAAAGGACAAACTGCCCTAAAGCCTAATCTATGCGTTTATAGTTTTTTAGTTTTGTAGTCCAACGTTTTCCTTTCTATAAACTCCACAGAGGGAGAACCCATACACATTGGCCATACCATGATAATCACATACATGGATGCAACCTCTCAGTAGAAACACCGCGGCCCCACTACAGCTCTCCTACATCGCAGGGATTAGTCCCTTGATGCGCTGCTCAATATATAAAATAAACGAACAAACTCCTCTCTTCATTTCAAATCTAGGAGATATACCATGTGTCCTTACTTAACAACCCCTTAGGAAACCGCCCCTCTATCCTACAGTAAGGGATAACCTTACACTCTCAATCGTAGGTCAAATTCCTAAGAAAACAAGTGCTATGCAGTCTAGTAGCTTTTCCATTGATACCATAAACTATGCATAGTGCATAATGTGAACAGTTTAGTGCACAAACAAAAGAAAATCAGCATTGTGCATCGTGTGAAACGATTCTTTTCATGATTTCCATGCTAGCATTTATGTACTACAAAGAGAAAAGACACCGAGCCTTACGCTCATGCTGCCTTTCCCTTTATTTTAAAACAACATCCTATGGGCATGATGCAACACCTAAACTAGATTTTATTTTATATTTTGATGCTCAACCTCCCCTCTCACCCTGCCATTTTAATTTTTTGCATTCGTTGATATGTGAAAGGGTCGTTTTCTGTGTGTTTCCTTACAAAGAAAGCGATAAACATGAACAGAAACATATAAACGAGGGTAAACCGAGGCCAACCTCATGCTTTACCTTCATTATACACTGCACAAACACACATGTAATTTTTTAGAATTTTTCTTTTACCGTTTCTTAATTTTTTCCATTTAAAACCCAATTTTCACCCATTTTTGGTATTTTTTCTCTATTTTATTCAATTAAAAAATGACTAAAAATTAAGATTGATTGTGGGTTGTGGCCCTTAGGTTCCTTGACAGCAAAATTCTAGGTTTTATAGGCATTATGTCTCATGTTTCCCATTTATTTTGCAAAAACACCATTTTTACTCCTTAAACGAGTGTTTTTCGGGTTTTATAACATTAATTTCAGTCATATCACTTATGATTTTTTTATTTTCTCATTATAAACTATTGAAACTCATATAAAACAACATCATAATGAATATTCAGCCCATGGGAACAATGTTTCATCAATCAAATGGCATAAAAACTCATTTTTTCTTCATTAAAAATTGAGTTACCGCTTAGGTTTCGTGTTTCGGGATTTCGGTTTTGCTGCGGGACTGCAGGTCAGCCCACATTCAATATCCACCATCTTCACAATCAGCAATCTTCATGTCTACATCAACCCAGAAGCAATCCGGTCCCAACCGGACAATCTTTCCTTCACCGTTCTTCATTTCCTCTTGCACGCAAGAACAACCCTTTAGGGGAGAGAGAGGGAGGAGAGAGAAAGACTAGATCTCGTTCTCTTCATTCAGGCCATCATTCCACGAGTGAAGGGTGGTGATATGCTCAGCCCATAGAGAGAAATCAAGGGCCAATGTTTGCCATATGGGTTGTATTCAACCCCCATGCTCCATCATGAGGGAAGAGGGCGAAAAAAACGGCGTTGCTGTCCATGCTTGCATCATGTTTTTTCATCTTGGTTCATCAAAAAATTAGAGAGGGGGGATCAAGGCTCCAAAAGGCACACCCAATTTTTGCCTCTCAAATGTCCACCTCTTCGAATCTTGACCATTTGTTGGATCCTTCCTCGTCCGGCATCCGATTCGTGCTCTGAAAAATCATGGGCGTGCGGCTTGACATCCCCCATTGACTGGCAACTCCTAACAACCCGCATGTTAGTCAAAAAAATTATCAAAAATCCACAAGTGTTGCTCGGGCGCCTTTTAAAAGTTGTCTTTCACTTGGTGCTTAAAATCGTCCTAGCTAGAGCCGCCGCCTTCGATGTTAAATATTTTTTCCCTAAATTTTGGATTTTTTGGTAAATTTTAGGCACATCTCGGGCTCAAACTCCGCTCTCATTGGCGACCACGGGATAGGGCGACTCAGCCCGTCGAATCCCACAACAGATCTGCACAAACCAACCAAAGGAAGCATCAAGCTGATACAAAATAGATACATACTAAAGCACAGCACAATGCTCACCCTACCCCCTGACAAAACCAAGGCATGAAAACCAAAAGGAGTAGGCCTAGCATAATCTGATAGAAGGTCAAAAGCTAGTCACTAACCAACTGCTCCAACACGGCCAAACTAAAAAGAACTATCAAAGAGGTCGCCCTAAGTGGTGGTCTGAACTACCTACCTTACTAAGGACAATACAACCAGGAGCTCCTACCAAGCGAGGACTCCTATAGCCTGATCAAGAAGTATTGTCTTTTAGCACATTTCTTCTTTTGGGTTTTTATTATTTTCCATACTCGGGCATGCAAAAAGGAGGGAGCTGAGCGTAGTGACCCAAGGAGAACAGGGCATCAGCCTCAGGTCTTGTCTCGGTACCCAAGAACCTACCAAGCCCTCACAAGGTGACACTTAATTCTTTTCTCACGCTCACTTTTATTTTCGCTCCAACCATCCTTACTTTCTTCTTTTCCAGCAAGATGCCAGCCCTAGGAAGACAAGGCATCGGCCCCAGGTCTGACTCATCCCTAGGAACCTACCAGGCCTTCACAAGGTGATGATCAACTGCTTATAAATTTTCATTTCTTTCTTTTCTTATTTTATAGGGGTTAGAACCCCTTTTTACACACCTTTGTATATATTTATTTTCTTTGAGATATTCAGGGTTTTTACTTCCTCTCTATTATCATCATTATTCTTCGACAGGCTTCTCTAACTGCCTCACAACTAATAAAAACTCCTAGAACAGCTGCCTAGCAAGGTAGCAGGACAAGGTCAGTAGAACTACCTTCTAAAACAGGTCTTTCAATGCTTGACAACGTCTTTACAGGAGGCAACAACTACTCAGACCTCCCTGAGACATACCTAACCTAAACATGGGACTTGATGCCTTGGACACCGGTCCCCAACAAGAAAAGAAAATCCCCTACAAGTACACAAACACATAAAACGTAAAAACACGTTACTCGTAAAGGAGAGATATCACCTGGATAGGGCCACGAGAAGCTCTCACGCGACAAACGCTCCTTCCAAGCTTTTCTTTGAACCTGTCTAGCACAGAACTAAAACAAGAAACCATTAACCGCACCTGTACTAAACAGACAACTGGCCCTCTTGGCCTAATGAAATAAAACAGTTAAAACCTCGCAAAACTGGCCCTCTTGGCCTAAGAAATAAAACATTTCACTGGAAAAACTGATTGGCCCTCTTGGCCTAACGAAATAAAACATCATAGTATCTACACATCCCTCCCCGAAATAGTATAGATATACACTAATATGCTCCTTTCCAAGGAGGAAAACTAGGACTCGCAGCCCTAAACTAAATGCATAAGGTTATGACCCATCCCTCCTGCATATAGCAAGAGGCGTACACATAACATGTTGTCTAATCAACCTATGGGTCCAAGATAACAATGGTAGATTGGTCTCGGCTACTCTTTCCATCACCCATATCAACCATCACTTGCCATATATTGCATGCTCTGATAACATTCCCCACAAGCGACCGGGTCATGTTTCATCATTGATAACAATATCCAAACTAGGACCACAATTGAAGAAAATGTCTTCTTCATAAGCAAGATTTGCCAGTGAATCCGCAAACTGATTCCAGGAACGTGCAATCAGCTGAAAAGACACTCTCTCAAACTCCTCAAGTAGGGTTATGGTAGTTTGATGATACATACAAAGAATGGGATTCTACACTGTGTATGTCCCATCTAGCTGATTTAGGATCAACTGGGAATCCCCTTTTACTAAAAACCACTGAATACCACCTTGTTTGGCAATATGCAGTCCCATAATCAAGGCTTTATACTCCACCATATTGTTAGTGAATCCTACCTCGAGATAAGCAGCTAACTTCATCGTAACTCTATGTCGGGGATCTCGGATTACTACTCTAACACTACCTTTTTTATTAGGGCCCGTGGACGCTCCGTCAAAATATAATATGTACGTCCACAATGGGTTTACACAGCCTACCATCACAAACTCCTCTATTCGTAATTATGATAGTCAAAGTTTAGCATGTTTAGAGGGTGAACTGACGGCTCCATCCCACCTTCTTCATCAACAGGGATACTTGTCCACATTCGTAAGCAGTGATGGCAAAAGACTTTGATCTCCCACACAAAGGTTCTATCTTCTTACTCAATCACTTTGTATCCTTTGCTCCACCAGATAAGTTTCCCCCGATGGTATCTCTGCTCTGGGTGCTCCAAATAAGGAATTAACTGCCCCATCAACCAGCTTTAAGCTCTTTTGCACGTCACAAATTAGCCCTAGCATGGACCTGCAATGCATTTTTCTGTATTAGCATACTTAGAAATAATAAGGTTTAATCTTATTAAGGTTAATCTTATTTTTAAACTCTACTCCCTACAGATCAGCTAGTAGAGCCGTAGACCTATTTTTCCATATCCTGACAATCTTGTAGGGGCCATCCCATCTAGGTTCCAGCTTCCCTGGAAACAGCTCCCTACGTGCATCGTAATACAGAACTAATTGCCCTTTTTTAAAGGTATACTTCTTTGCTTTAAGATCGTGCAACTGCTTCATCCAATGTTTACTACCTCCTGGTGTAATAAGCTCTGCAACTTCAGCTCATCCAGGTGGGCTATGGTCATAAAACGTTCAAAGAGTGAATCCTCATCTCCCAAAGAGTGGTTAATTGCAAACTGTATGGTTGGCAACTCGATTTCAAGGGGTAACACACACTCTTCCCCATAAACTAATTTAAATGGAGTATGGCCGGTAGCTCGCTTGAACATTGTATTGTACGCCCATACTACCACATACAACTTCCTGTCCCAGTCTCGTTTCTTCTCAGAGACTATTTTAGACAAGATACCCACAAGCTGCTTATTAGTACTTTCGACTTGTCTGTTTGCTTGCAAATTATAAGGGGTCATTTTATTATGCTTGATTTGCCAAAGCTTCAATCAGGCTTTTGATCACTTTATTCAAAAAATGGGTTCCACAGTCCGACACTAACTCCTTCGGTGGACTGAAACGGCAGATAATATGCTCTAAAAGAAAATTTGCAGTCTCTTTTGCATTGTCCTACCTCGTCACCTGCGCTTCTGACCATTTTGCAAAATAATCAGTTGCTACTATAATGTACCTCTTCTGGGTAGTAGATGATAGGGTGATAGGACCCACAAAGTCAATGCCCTACTTCTCAAATGGAAGGATAGCCATAATAGGTGTAAGTGGGAGTTTTCTATTCTCTCTATTGTTATGTCTTTGATAGGTATCACATCTCCTAACATACTCAAAGGAATCTTGGAAGATGGACGGCCACCAATATCCAACTTTTAAAGCTTTCTGTGCCTTCAACCATCCAGCGAAGTGCCCTCCACATGCAGAGTCATGGCACTCTTCCAAGATGAAAGGAACTGTTGAGATGACAAGCTCAACACATGTGGATATTGATGATGTACCGCTTGGTTAGATGGGTCCACACGTCTACACTTAGCACATCAGTGGTCATTATGACTCTCATATGGCCCCTGACTCATTATTTATTATATTCAGGTTGTTACACCTATTTACAGCTGGCATGGTTGTAGCGCCAGTCGACTAGTGTAGTCGGTTATGCATTGTTTGACTTAGTATTCCACTTTCCTTTATGTTGTATCTTATCTATACTTTGTGTGCATTGTAAAGTGTATGGAAGAAGAAGAAGAAATCAGCAAGAAAACGTTTTGGCCTCTATCTCTCTTCTTGTCTCTTGAGTGAGCTTCTCCTTATGCATTTTGTGTGTGTTCGGCGCAGCATTTGGAGCAAGTCCCCTCACCACGCGATTCTTGACATGGTATCAGAGCCGCACCACTAAGAGAGGCTAATTTCGAAGGCTGAAGAGAAGGAGAAGAAGCAAGGTTCGAGCAAGCAAGCCACGGGTAAGAAGCTCTCCCATTTTTCCACTCGCTCTCTTGGATAGTGCCTGTGGAGGCACCGGAAGCAGGGTCGAGCAAAAATCTCAGATTGCTGTGAGATTTGGTTTGTGCGAATAGCGTTTTGTATTCTGCAGATCGGCCCTTTAGGGCTTTCCCATAGTTATTTTGGGCATCTGAGACCGTTTCAGGCCCCGTTTTAGAGCCGTAAGGTTGCGGACAACAGTTTCAAGGTACATTGTGATTTCGGTTGTTTTGACCAAAAGTGGGTGCACAGGTTACATATTTCAGATTTCTAAGTTCAAAGGTGTTTACTAGCAAGTAAACACAAGGTTTATCAGCAAACTGGTTGGCAGATTGCGTGTATTGTTGAGCAGACAGTGAAAAAGTCTGTCTGGTGTATTGTTGTGCACTATAGATCGAGGGTTGCATAAGATTTGCTTGCTGTTGGTATTAGTTTTGTGATAATGGCAGAGAACAGTGGAAGCCCCATCATTGAAAAGCTCGACAAGATCAAGTACCCTTCATGGAAGTTCCGTGTCACGAACTTCCTTATTGGAAAAGGCCTCTACGAGTTTGTTTCAGGTGAAGAAAAGGAGCCGGAGGTGAGTGATCCTCCAACTGCAGAAGAGACAAAGGCATGGAAGGAATGGAATGCAAAAGACAAGAAGGTCATGTATTGGCTATCTGCAGTAATTGACAATAATATACTGGGACATATTAGAAATGCAGAGAATTCATATGTAACTTGGAACATACTTGAAAGTATGTTTTCTGTAAATACAAAGGCACAAAAAATTCAACTCAAGCAAGAGTTGAATACATTGAAGAAAGGGAAGATGTCTATCAATGAGTATTCACTGAAGGTAAGGAGCATTGCAGATACATTGGCAGCGATTGATGCAATGCCCGATGATGATGATTTGATGTCGTCTACCTTGGGTGGACTTAACAATGAAAAGGCTTGGAAGTCTTTTGTAACTTCTGTATATGTTAGAAAGCCATTTCCAGATTTCGATGAGTTGTTCTCCCTTATGATCACTGAAGAGATCAATATGCAGAGTGAGACATCTGAAAAAAGTGGTGAACAGGTTCAAGCTTTCTACTCCAGTTCAGGAAGGGGACGTGGCAGGTTCTCTTCAAGAGGCCGTGGTACAAGACGTGGTAGTGACAACCAGCAAAACAGATTGAATCAGCAATTTGGAGATATGCAGGTTTTAGGAGGTCATGGTAGCTTTAGAGGCAGGGGGACCTTTAGAGAAAGAGGTGGAAGGCAGAACAGAGGCTCTAACAACTATGGTATTGTGTGTCACTACTATGGCAAAATAGGTCATATTGTAGCCCAATGTTATGCTAAGAAAGATTATATTCGCAGTGGTAAGTTGCAGCAAGGAAACTATGCATCGTCTTCACGACAGAATGAAGACAAAAATGAATGTCTGTTTGTTATGCAGCATATGCTGAATGCTGTTACAGGAAAGGGAACACATGATGATGTTTGGTATGTTGATTCAGGTGCATCCAATCATATGACCAGCCATGCAGAATGGTTTGGAGAGATGCAGGATTTGCAAAATGCAGGTTATGTGCAGACGGGTGATGATTCATGCCACCCAATTTCACAAATTGGAAAAGTTCCCTTGTCCTTGCATGATGGTAAGACAAAGAGTCTTTCAGATGTATTACATGTGCCATCTATTACAAAGAACTTGGTGTCAGTCGGTCAAATGGTAGAGCAAGGGCTGCAAGTCAGATTTAATGCAAAGGACTGGTTTGTAGAAGCCTTCAATGACAAGTGCAGGTTAGTTACAAAGGGAAGTAGAGTTGGACGTATGTTTACTCTGGATGCTAGAATTCCTACTATGAATGCTGCTATGTATGCTAAAGGAAAAGGTGTTGTTGCACACATTGAAATTTGGCACAAACGCATTGGACATGCAAATGTACAAAGGCTGAAATTGATGCAGTCCAAAGGGTTGGTTACAGGTTTTCCTACATTTAGAGTTGCAGAATTTCATAAGGTATGCGAAGCATGTCAGTTTGGTAAGCAGGCAAGACAACCCTTTTCACATGACAGAGATGTAAGCAGAAATATCCTTGATGTTGTGCATACAGACATTTGGGGGCCTACACAAAATGTATCTCTTGGAGGTAGTTCATACTTTGTCACATTCATTGATGATTGTTTTAGAAAGCTATGGGTATATTTTATGAAGGAAAAGAGTGAAGCGTTTGAGCACTTTAGAACCTTCAAGGCTGCAGTTGAAAGAGAAACAGGCTTGAAAGTAAAGTGCTTGAGGTTAGATGGAGAGGGAGAGTATCTCTCGAATGAGTTCAGTGATTTTCTGAGGTCTCATGGGATAAAGAGACAGCTCACATGCAGGTATACCCCACAGCAAAATGGGGTTGCAGAAAGGAAAAACAAGCATATTGCAAAAGTTGCACGCTGAAAAGAATATGCCTAAGCATTTCTGGTCTGAGACTGTTCATACTGTTGTTTATATTATGAACAGAACTCCCACAACTGCAGTTTATGGTATGACCCTCCAAGAATGTTTTACAGGTAATAAGCCTGATGTCTCACACTTGAAAGTGTTTGGCTGCATTGCGTATGTTCATGTGCCAGATGAGTTGCGGAAGAAACTAGATCCAAAGGCTGAAAAGTTTGTCTTTATTGGATACTCTTTAGAGTAGAAAGGGTATCGCTGTTATAACCCTGTCACATGTAAGTTCAGAGTGAGCAGGGATGTCATCTTTGATGAAATGAGCAGTTGGTATGCATTTAGTGGTGATGTATTGGATGATGAGAATGATCATGACACTTATGTGCAGGCTGAAAAGCAAGAATCACGGACTCTTAGTGGACTAGAGACATCATCTGGTAGTCCTTGGTCTGGGAGACTAAGGACTACCTCTACATCTTCATGTGCATCTAGTAGCACTACAGGTAAATACAAAGGAAAGAATAAAGTGTCCGAAGGAGTTGATGCAGTTCTTGATGGAGACTCCAGTGGCTCAGAGAGCTTGGATGATGAGCTTGGTATTCCTTCTGTCAGGACACTAGGTATACAGAGAGCTCATAGTAATGTAAAGGCTCCATTGAGTGATCCGGTGGTACGCAGATCTAACAGGGTTAGATACCCTGTTAAAAGATTTGGTTTTGAAAGTTATGCAGCTCACCATTATTCTTATATGGTGAAACTAGTTGAGGATGTTGAGCCCACATGTTTTGAGGAGGCTATTGGTCATACTCATTGGGATGCAGCAATGGATGAGGAGATGGCTGCATTAGAGGCCAATAAGACTTGGGATCTAGTATCATTGCCGAAGGGCAAGAAAGCTATTGGATGTAAGTGGTTTTATAAGATTAAGCACAATGTAGACGGTTCTATTAGTAGGTACAAAGCTAGGCTGGTTGCAAAAGGCTATGCCCAGACATATGGCATAGATTATGATGAAACCTTCAGTCCAGTTGCTAGGATGGCAACTATCAGATGTGTGATTGCTTAGGCAGCAGCCAAAGGTTGGAGGGTGCAGAAAATGGATGTGAAGAATGCCTTCTTGCATGGTGATTTGCAGGAAGAAGTGTATATGGATCAGCCAGCAGGTTATGAAGATTTAGAGCATCCCACGTATGTGTGCAAGTTGAAGAAGGTGCTCTATGGGCTCAAGCAAGCACCTAGAGCATGGTCTGACAAGATCAGAGAGTATCTTGTCAATATTGGCTTTTATGTTTCTGATGTTGATCACTCACTTTATGTGAGAAAGGGAGATGCAGGTTTGGTCATCATAGTCATCTATGTGGATGACTTGATTATTATAGGTGATAGTGATAGTGGGATTGCTGAAGTCAAGGACTTTTTGAAGAAGAAGTTTGAGATGAAGGATTTAGGTGAGCTAAGATACTTCCTTGGCATTGAGGTGATCAGATGTGATGATGGTATATGGCTGTCCCAAAGACAATATCGCTTGGATATGTTGTCCAAGTATGGTATGACAGCATGCAAACCACTTTCAGTCCCGTTGGAGTAGAATGTAAAGTTGAGTGCTGATGTTGGGGATGAGATAGAAGACCCCATTATGTTCAGGAGGATAGTGGGGAGTTTGATCTACATGACCATTACAAGGCCAGACTTGAGCTACGCTATTGGTCTTGTAACTCAGTTTATGCAAGTACCTAGAAAGCCACATTTTGATGCAGTCCGACGCATATTGAGATATGTGAAGTCCACATTACATTATGGAATTTTCTATGAGGCAGGTACAGATGTACAAGTGTTTGGATACACAAATGCAGATTGGGCTGGTAGTATGTCTGATAGAAGATCTACCAGCGGATACATGTTCTCTCTTCCTAGTGTAGCAGTTGCTTGGAGCAGCAAAAATCAATCTACAGTTGCTTTGTCGAGTACAGAGGCTGAGTATAGAGGTGCTACTATTGCAGCATGTGAGGTAGTATGGCTACAAAAGTTAATGGCTGATTTGCATGTGCATGTGGAAGGTCCAGTTGTCATTTATTGTGACAACATGAGTAGTATATAGTTGGCTAGAAACCCTGTGTTCCATGCCAGGACAAAACATATTGAGGTACACTACCACTTTGTGAGAGAGAATGTACTAGCAGATGAGATTGACTTGGTGTATGCCAGCACACAGGATTAGATAGCTGACATCTTCACGAAGGCATTGGGTACAAAGAAGCTTCAAAAGTTTCGAAGCTTACTTGGAGTTGTAGAGATGCAGTTGAGCTTGAGGGGGAGTGTTGAGATGACAAGCTCAACACATGTGGACATTGATGATGGACCGCCTGGTTAGATGGGTCCACACGTCTACACTTAACACGTCGGTGGTCATTATGACTCTCACATGGCCCCTGACTCATTATTTATTATATTCAGGTTGTTACACCTATTTACAGCTGGCATGGTTATAGCGCCAGTTGACTAGTGTAGTCAGTTATGTATTGTTTGACTTAGTAGGGCCACTTTCCTTTATGTTGTATCTTATCTATACTTTATGTACATTGTAAAGTGTATGGAAGAAGAAGAAGAAATCAGCAAGAAAACGTTTTGGCCTCCATCTCTCTTCTTGTCTCTTGAGTGAGCTTCTCCTTGTGCATTATTTGTGTGTTCGGTGCAGCAGCTGGAGCAAGTCCCCCCACCACGCGATTCTTCACAGGAACCTCGTCAGCATCACACGTCGGTGGTAGATATCATCAACACCCTCCCGATATAGTGTTCCTGTGATCAAGGAAAACTTCAAAGCCTATTGCCTAATTTTCCTCTTTCTTGATTTTGATAAACCAGTTCCAGTCTCTCCTGTTGATAGATAATGCATAATGGTAGCATACCAAGATGGGATAGAAGCTGTATCAATTTTAAACATTTCTTCAATATCACTTCCTTCAACCAAAGTCTCTTTCGGCCCCCGAAATCCACAAGGCATTTCACAATCCCCTGCAACCTCAGTGGCTTACTCTTAATCTCATAATCGAACTCCTGCAAAGTGATTAACCACTTTGCCAAACGGTCAAGCGGTTGTAGCTTGTTCATAAGCAATCTAAGCCCTTCTGCCTTCATATAGAAAACTACCTTCTCATAGAGGATATAGTGCCTGAATTTTTTAGTCGCAAAGACCATCGCAAGGCACAACTTCTCCATATAGGTATAGTTAATTTCTTATATGCCCAATTTTTGACTAGCAAAAGCTATCGGATGATACCACTTTTCCTCCCAGATTTTGACTAAACAGCAGCTAAACAGCTGATACTATGCATGGTGGCTGCTGAAAATATGTAAAATACCTCGCCTCTTTTGGGTGCTTTTAAAATTGGTGCTTTGACTAGCTCTTGTTTCACATCCTGGAAAGCTACCTTACAAGGGTCTCTCCATTCAAATAGATAGCTAAAGGATAATAATTTCGTTAATGGCAACATCCTTTCCGCCAAGGCATTTATAAACCTCCGATAGTACCCTATCGATGAGACAGAAATCTATGTACCTCTTTCGGAGTGTGTGGTGGACTCATAGCGACTATAACCTTGATCTTTTCAGGGTCAGTTGTTGCAATCCCTACTAAACTGACCACATGGCCTAGCAATAGCCCATAAGGTACTCCAAAGACACACTTCCGTGGGTTAAGAGCGATACAGAATTGTCTACATCGCTCAAAGCATTTTCTTAAGATAATCAACATCCTTTCCCTTAGAGTGGCTGCCCCTAGGTCATCAATAAATACATTCAACTCATCTGGGGAGATGTCACCAAAGGTCTTGTCTGATGTTCATTGCCATGATCCATGTACATTGCATAAACCAAAAGCCATCACATGGTATGCAAAAGTACCAAAGACAGTAATGAAAGTCGTTTTCAACTTGTCCTCTTCTGCAATTGCCATCTGATTGTATCCCGCAAAGCAATCCATAAACGAATATATTTCCCTACCTACTAATTGATCCAAAATCTGGTCAATAAATGGCAACGGGTAGTAATCCTTAACCGTCTACTTATTCAGCTCTCTAAAATCTACATATAGTCGGATCTGGTTGTTTTTCTTCTTCCCGATAACAATGGTGAACACCATTCTATGTGTTGTACAGGGAAGATTAAACCAGCTTTTCGTAACTTTTGTAACTCCTCAAATAGCCCGTCCCTCAATTCAAAAGGCATACGTCTTACTATCTGACACACAGGATGACTGCCGTCTTTTATAGGAATAGTATGAATAGCCAGTTTGGGAGGAATGCCGCTCAGCTCATCATAACTCCAAGCAAAGATGTCGCGGAATTCTTGAATCAAGGACACATAGTCCTCCCTTTCTGTTGAACTGAGTATGGAACCTAATTTAATTGGCCGTGAATCATTCGGTGTGCCAAGGTCCAACTCAATCACATCTACATCTCTTATCCTATCTTGCGGCTCTATCTGATAAATATCCTCTGTAGTGGACCCCTCTTTAGATTCATCACTAGATGATGTCTCACTACCATATGGATCATCTGTTGTTTCTAATTCAGTAGAGGATAAAGGAGCTCTCTCACTCTGAGGAGACTCAGGGTAAGCATCGACTATTACTCAATTAGCACCTCTACCTAGAACCACTCGACCGGCGGGTATATCGACTTGATAGTCTGTTCGTAAAATCCAAGGCCTACCTAGCAAGACTCGATAGCTAGGATGTCCTGCAAATCTTATCACCCTAAAGTCCAAGAAGCATTCTACACTTGCAACTGTAAAATGGACTTTAGTAACGCAACCTTCTGGTTGCCTTAGACTATCATCAGCCATTCTAAGAAGGGTGGAGCTATCTTTTTGGATGCCTAGACCCAACCTCTCCATCAACTCTGAACTCATGATATTGACGGAGGATCCAGTGTCTATAATAGCATGTTCCACTAATATTCCATCCACGTATGCAGGAACCCTAGGGTAATTCTTTTCAGCATGGTCAAACCAATCTTCCCCTACTCGTGCTATGCCCAAAGGTTCTACAATATACCCAATACACAGGATCTTCTTGAATTCCTTGCATACTCCTGGAGATCATTTAATCAACTATAAGAGGTTTACATGTGGTTTAACTTCGCAAAGAGAACTTGCTAAATCAAAATCATGATAGGTAGCCAAAGCTCTCTTTTCTTGCCACACCATTCTTTATTTTGGTCTTGGGACCGGCTTTGGTGCTTTTTTTTTAGCTCTTGCCTTCTTTCTTGGCACTTCCTCATCCTTCTTAGGATCGACTTTTTTGTCAACAGGCCTTAGAGGTCCCCCTTCCATGCTAGGATTCAGGACTTGCGTCCCCTCATCCCCTTGCTTAGTGTTTTTCTCGACCGGTTTTGCATTATCTTTATCACCCTCTTTAGCCTTTTGGCCTCTTGTCACGGCTCGTAGGTTAGAGGTTTCAACGTCATTTATGCGTACAGCCTCAATAAGGCTAACTCCATTGACTTGTGGCAGCTCTTCTATAGTGGTCTTTCCCCTTTGCAATATTTGTCTTGGTGCATCATTTTGCTACAGGTTATTACCTTGCGCTCTATGATGAACTAGACCTGGCTGTTTACTCCCTTGTTGGAGGGAACTAATCTTACTCCAACAGGTAGCAGCTAAGTGGCCCAACTTCCCACAAATATCACATTTAACATTTGGATAGTTTCTAGGGAAATATTGTCCGCCACACCACTTACAGCTAAATCTTGAGGGACCACCCTCTTCAGGGCATCGACTCCCTATCAAATTCTGCTGCTTCTTTAGGAAATTGACGTCAATAGCTATTTGCCAATATTGTTTAGAAATCATGTTAGTGTAATGCTTCATCATATCCTTAACTTCGCCAAGGACATTAGAGGCACTCGACTCATAGTCTTGATCATTTATCCGTCGTTCCATTGGCCTAACAATTTGATTGGGCATTGGTTGTTGACTCACAAGAACAATATTAGGGCTCAAAACTTGGCCTCCAACATTTGGTGGAGCCAACTGACTTGCCATAGGCATAGTCACACTAGGAGGAGCTGACAGTAAAGGTACATTTTAAACCATGCTTCCTCTCCCATTAGGGTTATTCATAGGCATCCCTTGACTTCCATTTGTCAATGGTAAATTTTCTCTAGGTACTAAACCCACATTAAGATTTATTCAAGAGGAGTAGGCTGTTTTTAATCGTGACTCTACTCCTTCTGCCTGCGCAATGGCGGTGTCTATATCAACCGAAGTCACACTGCTCAATTGTACCTGAATATTGAAATCCAATCCATGCAAGAAGTATTGCAATTGGGCAGCCGGCGGAATAGGAATGTAAGTTTGTAACTTACAAAACACTTCCTTAAGCTTCTTGGCATAGGCTTTCACATTCTCATGGGGGTCTTGGCGTGTTACATTCAAAACACGCAACCAGTATTGGCCACCTCTTTCAGGGGCATATTCTCCTCGAAAAGCTGTGTAAAATTGGTCGATTGTGGTTATGGTTCCAGTCTCTATGCTATGATATCATACTGCAGCCCTTCCTTTTAATGTCATGTTAAAGAACATCATAAGATGTCCCTCATCTTGGATGCGATAATTAAACATTAACCTTTGTAATTCACAAATGTGAAACTCTACATCTTCTTTAGCCAACCCATTAAAAATGGGCAAAGGAACTCCTAAAGCATGCAAATCCGACGTCCCTACAGGAATTGCAATGAGTTGTGCCATGATGACAATCGAATTGACAAGAGCAGTTTGAACTGATGGGATCACACCCCCACTTGAAGTGGGTTGACTTCGTGGAAGAGGGGAAGAACTTACGCTTCCTTCTGCACCTAAAGGACTATATGCAGCAGTTGGGTTACTAAGACCACTGCCTCTTATGTGTATCGGACTATTCCTTTGAGGAGAATAGCGACTTACGATCTCCAACCGCTGTCTAGCCCTCTCAGCACGTTCTGCTTTTTGTATTTCGGCTTGATGGTCCTTGTCAGAGGACATAAACCAACTTTTTGGTCCCTAAAAACCCTAAATTCGAGAACCACCACTTGTTGGTAGCTCCCGGCAGACGCACCACTGATGGGACCTGAAATGGGCCGGCATTGGCTATGGACCTCATGCTCATAACAGACAAACACACCCTCATGGCCTCGCGGACCAGGAGCGTCAATCTAATGCTAAAGGACAAACTGCCCTAAAGCCTAATCTCTGCGTTTATAGTTTTGTAGTTTTGTAGTCCAAGGTTTCCCTTTCTATAAACTCCACAGAGGGAGAACCCATACAAATTGGCCATACCACGATAATCACATGCATGGAGGCAACCTCTCGGTAGAAACACCGCGGCCCCACTGCAACTCTCCTACATCGCAGGGATTAGCCCCTTGATGCACTGCTCAACATATAAAACAAACGAACAAACTCCTCTCTTCATTTCGAATCCAAGAGATATACCATGTGTCCTTACTTAACAGTCCCTTAGGAAACCGCCCCTCTATCCTACGGCAAGGGATAACCTTACGCTCTCAATCGTGGGTCAAATTCCTAAGAAAACAAGTGTTATGCAGTCCAGCAGCTTTTCCATTGATACCGTGAACTATGCATAGTGCATAATGTGAACGGTTTAGTGCACAAACAGAAGAAAATTAGCATTGTGCATCGTGTGAAACCATTCTTTTCATGATTTCCATGCTAGCATTTATGTACTGCAAAGAGAAAAGACACCGAGCCTTACGCTCATGTTGCCTTTCCCTTTATTTTAAAACAACATCCTATGGGCATAATGCAACACATAAACCAGATTTTAGTTTATATTTTGATGCTCAACCTCCCCTCTCACCCTGTCGTTTTAATGTTTTGCATTCGTTGATAGGTGAAAGGGTCGTTTTCTGTGTGTTTCCTTACAAAGAAAGCGATAAATATGAATAGAAACATAGAAACGAGGGTAAACCAAGGCCAACCTCGTGATTTACCTTCATTATATGCTACACAAACATGCATGTAATTTTTTGGAATTTTCATTTTATCGTTTTCTAATTTTCACCCATGTAAAACGCAATTTTCACCATTTTTTGTATTTTTCTTCCATTTTCTTCAATTAAAAAATGACTACAAATTAAGCTTGATTGTGGGCTATGGCCCTTAAGTTCCTTGACAGCAAAATTTCAGGTTTTGTAGGCGTTATGTCTCATGTTTTCCATTTATTTTGCAAAAACCCCATTTTTACCCCTTAAACGTGTGTTTTTTGGGTTTTATAACATTAATTTCAGCCATATCACTTATGATTTTTTGCTATTCTAATTATAAACTATTGAAACTCATATAAAACAACATCATAATGAATATTCATCCCATGGGAACAATGTTTCATCAATCAAATGGCATAAAAACTCATTTTTTCTTCATTAAAAATTGAATTACCGCTTAGGTTTCGTGTTTCGGGATTTTGGTTTTGCTGCGGGACTGCGGGTCAGTCCACATTCAATGTCCAGCATCCTCACAATCAGCAACCTTCATGTCTACATCGACTTGGAAGCAATCCGGTCCCAACCGGTCAATCTTTCCTTCACCATTCTTCATTTCCTCTTGCACACAGGAACAACCCTTTAGGGGAGAGAGAGGGAGGAGAGAGAAAGACTAGATCTCGTTCTCTTCATTTAGGCCATCATTCCACGAGTGAAGGGTGGTGATATGCTCAGCCCATAGAGAGAATTCAAGGGCCAATGTCTGCCATATGGGTTGTATTCAACCCCCATGCTCCATCATAAGGGAAGAGGGCGAAAAAAACGGTGCTAATGTCTATGTTTCTTCTCCATGCTTGCATCACATTTTTTCATCTTGGTTCATCAAAAAATTAGAGAGGGGGGGTCAAGGCTCCAAAAGGCACACCCAATTTTGGCCTCTCAAATGTCCACCTCTTCGAATCTTGACCATTTGTTGGCTCCTTCCTCGTTCGGCATCCGATTCGTGCTCTGAAAAATCTTGGGCGTCCAGCTTGACATCCCGCATTGATTGGCAACTCCTAACAACCTACATGGTAGTCAGAAAAATTATCAAAAATCCACAAGTGTCGCTCGGGCGCCTTTTAAAAGTCGTCTTTCACTTGGTGCTTAAAATCGTCCTAGCTGGAGCTACCGTCTTCGATGTTAAATATTTTTCCCATAGATTCCGGATTTTTTGCCAAATTTTAGGCACATCATGGGCTCAAAACTCCACTCTCACGGATGTGAAGCCCCTAAATTTATCCACCAACACTAAGCATACCTTGACAAAGCATTAGTCAACTATGAAGTATCAATAGAAGAAGCTGCAAGTATGAAATCATCATCAGATTCAATCTACATAATATTAGTCTTTTCAATCTTAACACTGGACTTGCTAGGGACAATGCTACTATCATCATTTTTTCATGTTCTTTACTCTTTTTTTTTCTTTATGCTTGTCTCTTCGCGCATTTTATGGCACTACGGTTGAATATGCCCTGCTTTCCCATAGTAATGACAAGTCAAGGAGGACTTACCGCTATGGGACTTATTGCGAGACTATCCACATGATTGAGAGTGAGACTGCTGAGAGTCTCTCCCACAGCAGTCATTACTGATCCTACCATTATTGCCTCTAACTATCAAAGCATGAGAGATGCGGGAAGTATCGATATTCTTCTTGTTAACCTCTTCAGTTTCAAGAGTGTAGCCTCTACATCCTACAACTGTAACCCATTATTAGTAGGTATGTTGGCACACATAACAGTACAAAGTGTATTTCATGATTCATTTAGTGTAGCTGAGAGGAACAAAGGAATAAGAGTGACCTTGAATTCAATCCCGTGCGAAGACAAATGACTGATAATGGAACAAAACTCATTTAATTAGGTTGATCTAGAGTTTCCCTCCTTCATACAAAGGTCCACGAGTTGCTTCAACCAATACATCTAAGAAGCAAGGCTCTATTTTTATTAGAGACGTTGAGAATCTTTTCCCATAAATCCCATGCAGACTGCCCATCAAAGACAACATTATAGAACACCTGCTTAGAGAGGAATAAGATGATGGTGGATTTATGCAGCTCATCTAATTTAGCCCAATCCTCTAGATCAATAAGTTCGAGCTTGACATCCTTATGTTTCAAAGGCCTAACCTGTGTTTTTGCACTAAAACTTGCCATATTTGGGCCTTTCACTAGCTGTAGTTGGTGCCAACCAACTTGTCAATATTAAAGATAGCACTATCACTCAAGCCACCAGCCATAATGAAGGCAAACAAGTGCAAACAAACTGTCAAAAAAGGCTATTGTAATTACTGCAAATAGCCTTAAGACCACTGCTAGATCAAGATGAAAACAAGGTACTAACCAATTAACAAACTGTCTAGAAAATCAATGCAAAGAATTGTCAAGTGAAGGTGAATTCTTGCATAAACAATGTAGTAAACTACAATTACAACATGCTTAAAATGAAGTACAAAAATAAGAGATCGATACCAAAGATGGGCAATCACTAATATAAGATAAACTGCAATTGCCAGGAAATAGTGAGTGAATATGCAACTAGAACCAAGAACTCTCAATTGTCAGACTGAGATACATCCCATACGCATAACCATCCTGCATAGAGTGGGTCTCATGGGTAACAGAAGAGACCAACTGTAGGCACAACAGACTAAGCAATGTAGCGGAAGCTTAACACATAACCAACCAAGATGCATATATCACTAACAACATCATGACAGAGATAGGTGCTGGCCCAAAAGTAATGTCAAATCAGCCCACTAAGCATCAATTTCATACATAAAGCATGACAAGAGCATGTACAAGTCACCAAGTCCCACGGTCTCATTATAAGGCTCTCAAGCTCAATTGTATAACCAAAGGCTCAATGTAATCTCCAAATGTCAAGAAGTGGCTCCCACTAGAATGAAAATCGAATGCCAAATGAGCAAACAAAACTCAAAACATCGTGTGGAAGGCATCCATGCCTCCAAGATCCAAGTAGCATATATCTGGGAGCATCCAACCCAAGTATCTTGCAAAGCTATGGAGAATCAAATAACCATACATAATACATAACAATGAATGATAGCCAATGTCAAGATTCAAAGGCTCCAATCTCAACTCAAAGGCAATCCGAAAGCATAACCAAGCATGTAATATCTGAACTATAAGTATCGGTATACATCACCCAAAATAATTTGTAACACGCAAGAGCAACAAGCATATGCTTTCATTGATAGAATAGCATTCAGCCCTGGTTATTATAGCAACCATATTACTATCCAAACTAAGCAAAAACAATGCTCAAATCAATTCCAAAGTGATCTCAAATCATAGGCATACCATCCCCGAACATGGTAGCATTATACATAGCCACTCAAGTATCAAATCGGCATGCCATTGATCATGGGATATTAAAGACAAGGGGATGCCCTACTATTAGAGCCTGTAAATTGTAATGCATAATCAATAGCTGAAGGATAACACTTCAATGGAATGCTAAAGTAGCAAAGACCAATGCCGAGGAGTGTCAGGAAGGATTGCCAAAGTGCCAAAGGCCACATGGCAAGTGGGATAAATCTGGAGAAGGAGTAGGATAGCCAGGCGCAAATCACGCTAGCTATTCCTACTATTGTGATTGCTCTTGCGCTGATGGTGTTTAAGGCTCACGGAAGCTCAGTAGGTCCTAGGGAAGCCTTGGGTCAAGCCTCAGCTCTTATAGGAAAAGTCGAGGAGAAGGTAGAGATCAATGCATACCTCAGGGTGAAGAATCAATGGGGTGGCTGCCATTGAAATTGTGAGCTGAAGCCTTTCTCCACAAGCTGAAGTAATGCTAGGTTAGGCTCAAGATCTCGAGGAAGATGGATCTGATACCAGTTGAAGAGAGTGAACCCTGAAGTGGAAGCATGGAGCGGAAGCAAGAGCTATGGTGGAAGGAGTAAGAGCAAGAGAGAGACACACACAATGTGGGAACCCCAAAAGTCACAATGTGTGATTTGCCTTCTTTTTATTTAAAAAATAAAGTAATAGTGATGGCCACCTACCACCTGCAATGTCCAAGTGTGCGAGTATATGGATACTGTTACAGTCAATGTAACTAACGCACAGGTAGCTAGACACATACGCCTTTACCCCCAGTAACATAATAACCCTGTTGCTTGCCTTTTTTATTTGCTTTCTTCTTCCAACATTCCTTGGCAATGTGGCCATACTTTCCACAATAGTGATAGTCCTTATCCTTATTTGCATTTTCATGTGTAGTCTACGATTGCCATGATCCTCTACCTCTAGAGTTGGATCTTCCCCTCATGTAGAAGTATCCACCACCTCTAGCATTCTGAGATTTTGAGATGCATTTTGTCGAGTTCCTCATCTATGATAGAACCATCTACCACGAGTGTCATGGCCTCTTTGATTTGAATAAAATATTATATCTATGCCTTTCAAGCTACTTGAGTTAGTAGCTAAATCCAGTTTAACATCTTTATGAATAAGCATGGATTCAGCTTCAACACCTATCACTAGATCCGAGTATCCTATTTTCATATAGCATAGTTGTTGTTATCTAGTTTTTCACCCACTATCTAAGTGATAGTGTCAATCCTATCAGTATTTTCCATGGTTGTAGCTCTATGTATTTACTGCAGCATTCAAACTGTTAATGCATGACTCCTAGCAAACCAGAAGCAGTCTTTTCAATGACACAATGCTTGCATAGAATTCAAGCAACACTCATACACTTTGTACTTAGTCCAGTCAACTCATTTCAGTCATAGAGCAAACATCAGTACATCAAAAAGTATCCAAATATCTCAGCTACATAACATAGATATACTTCTTCCCAATTATGACAATTTCAATTTTAGAGTGATTGCACTTGTCTCTTTGCAGTAACCAATAGTATTTCAGCTTAGTAGCTTGTTATAAATCTCCAAAAATCTAACACAACATCGAGGAGTGATAGCATACTCATGTAGACATCATTTACTACACTGTCCTTATGCAGATAACCTTTCTAACAATAGACAGACAAGCAGTTTGTGTGATAATAGCAATTAATTCTCTATCACAATTGAAGCATTCTTAGCTCAAAAATAGGTAAAGGACATCTTAGGCAAGTGACATAACCACTCAGAGTCGATACATAGACATATGAGTATCAATGTGTTTACATTCTTTAAGTATCAGTAAGAAAAATACTTCAAACAAGCTGTAACTAGCTTAGTAACCTATTAAACTACTTGTAGATCAATCCAAACCTAAGCAATCAATGCTCAAAACATCCCAAAATAGACCTCAATACTTTTGCTAGAGATCCTCCAACCATCCAAGTAGCAAATGGTGTCAACACAAGCTTATGCAAGCTCTAAGTACTAACAAAAAAAAATCTTTCCAAGACCTGTAAACAACAATCTGCTATGAATAAACAACAAGTAAACAAATGGGAAAACGCTCCAAACCAATGCCCAAGCCCACAAAGTTGATGTCAAGATCAATGCCAATCACTTGCTCGATGTCTAAGGATGCTAGCATCGAGTATATAATGGTTGTCCATCATGCCAAAGACCTGAAGAAATAGGTGCATTTTTTTCTTGATCTTTCCACACTAATTTACTGCTCACATTTTGATGATTTTGATGATGATGGTGGTTGCCATTGTTCCCTTTTGGGCTTCTTCATAGATTAAATGTCAAGTCAAGCTCCACAAAGTTGAGCTCTTCGCAATGCTAGCTCTCTAAGGCTATGCTTTGATACCATGTTCAAATATAGAAGAGAAAGTGTAGACAAAGGAATGGAGCAGACACAAAGAGCAGTGCGCTCTCATCTTCTCTCATTATTCTTCATCATCAGTAACAAACACTAACAATCTACAACAATGTAATGAAGATAGGTCTAACTTACTGACCATAGTTCACTAAATATGTTTAAGTCTAGTCTACTTGGCTTATTAATGACACACACATGGCTAGTAATAGCTAAGGTCTACAACTATCATATCGGGATAAGTACAATGGTAGATGAGCTTGACTCTCAACACTCTAGTGGTTTCACTTTGTGAACAACAATACATTGGGTTATTCTCCCCTTGTTGCATTCATTTTTATCTCAATTTTGGGGTCGATTTACTATTATTATAGCAATCCATTCTCTCTTTACTTTGCATTCATAGTGGCATGTGCTTGTAATGCCTCTAGGGATAGTGCACTCTTTAACATTGATAAGTTTGATGGCAATAACTTCAAATATTGGAAGACCCAAGTATGTGTTGAGAAATGACAAATGATGTATGCTCCAGGAAGAGATGTCATGAATCCCATATGCATAGTGAGGAGAGTGGAACAACCCAACTTCTATAAAGCATTGTACTTGACTATCACTTTCATAATGATGAATGCAATATCATGATACTTTCCTCTTTCAGTTTGTGCCATTGTCATTGTCAGTCCAATACACAAGATTGTCTTTATGAGTCCAAGCTTCCATCTTGGAACCTAATTCACTTGTGTAACAGTTGCCTACTCATTGTTCATGTCAACATGAATTTAGTCTTCACCTTCCAACCTCCATAGCTCCTGCCATGCTCTAGATCCGACATTCTCACATGGTATCAGAGCTCAACTGCACATGGTCAACTCCTCACTATGCTTATCCAGCTCCCTTTCACTTCTGCCTAGCTTGGTATCAGCTCAAGACTTCATTTCCTACTCCAGCTTCACCTTCACCTTCACAAGAGCCTTCAAGCTGCCATAGCCAGCAGCACCCTATCTACTTTGAGGCCTTGGATCTAGCCAAAGAAGAAGAGATAGCTCATGCCTTGAACTAATAAAATCTTCTCTGCCCAGGATGCTTTAGGCCAACACATCAAACCATGATATTGGCCTCTTCCTTGCTCGGCATTACGCATTTCCCAAGTCGCTACTCAGAATTGCGCACCGATACTAGTCCATACACAGATTCATCTCATGTGCATGATTTACCGTATGAATATAGGGCTTTGGAAGCTCACTATGTAAGCCTACTCCCCATGCAATATCTCTTGCAATGGTCAACTCCTTAAGCTGCACGAGCTGAAAAGACAATCGCCTATCAAAACCCTAAAAGAAGAAGCCATATCCATTGACCTTCAAGGTCATAAACACTTCATTTTTTCACTTCATTCCAACACATTGAAGACATATCAGTTTCTAGCAAGAGAAATTCTCAAGAAGAAGATTTGGAACATCAAGCATCAACTATTAAGCTCGACATCAAGTGCTCACTCAAGGACAAATTATTTTTTATCCCATCTCAACTGCTTGATCAAATCTCTTGTAAGTCTTAACCCTCTTGTAAAAGGACAGACACTGCCCAAGTACGCTCATGGTAAGACCTCCTTCAAAATGAGTGAACTTGGGCAAACAGCTAAATTCAATGGTGAAGGCTTTCATGCCTGGAAGGAAAAGACCATGTACCACCTCATGAGGAAAGGCCTCTAGGATCTCTATGAAGATGATAAAGGTAATGCAGATGGTGGGAAAGAAGATTCAAAAAGTGGGATCCTTGCAGTAGCTCCACCAAAAACCAAAGAATTGAAGAAGATGAATAACAAGGCACTAGGCATCATTTCCCGAGGACTAGGTGATGATGTGCTACATCATATCTCTGGCATCAGAGTTACTAGAACTACTTGGGAGGAACTTAACAGGATTTTTGGTACCCAAGCAAAGAATTCAAAGGTAAAAATACTCATGTAGTTTTATAAACTTGATAAAAAATCTAGTACTTCCATAGCCATACACATTAACAAGTTCAAGAGCCTAAAAACCCAGCTTGCAACTCTTAAGAAGAATATTGATGAAGATGAAGTATTAGTTGTACTACTTGCAAGTGTAAATAAGGATCTATATGAGACTCTTGTGTCCACCCTAAGTAATGTTCCAAGTCTCTTACTTAAAGATATTGAGGACTCACTACTTGATGAAGAAAGCAAAGTTAAAAGCAAGGATACAAAGGAACACACCACCAACAAGAGTCTCTTGTACACCAAGGGCACTTATGGAGCAAAAGGCTGTGGTCAAGGACTCAACACCAACGACAAGAAGGATCAGTGTTTACCGTAGCACAGAGGAGCGGGAAAATGGAAAAAGGATATAACCGAAAGGGCACATGACAAAGGAAGGAAAAGGCGCCCCGAATGGAAGTCATACCCTGAAAAATTCGAATGACAACCTCTCCAAAAGGCCCCAATGTCGCCTCGAGAAAAGAAAATAGTAAAAGTGCACCATTAATTGTGAAAGTGCTCCCGAATCCTTGTAAAAGAGTACCAGGCTCACTCCTGTGCAAATTTTATACATTATTTGGGAATTGGATAAGTTAGAACGGTGGGAAATAGAAAAAGAGGGCCTAGGCTAATGGCCGCTAATGGCCAGCCATGTAAAAAGTGGGGATGACCGCCCAAAAAGTAGGGCATGTATATAAAGTTCAAAGTGAATAAGAATATCATTCTTGTGTGTGGCCAAAGCTTCTTCTTCTTCTTCTCTTGTTTCTTGCCTTCTTGCTTGTGCTTGAGTGAGGGATTGAGGGAGTGTGAGGGAGTGAGTGTGTGAGAGTGAGGGATCGTGGAGAAGAAGCTCCCCATCTTCTCTTCTTCTCTTCTCTTCTCTTTTCTCGCGCGACTATGGAGGATGGAGCTTGACGGAGAGGGCTTGAGGTTGCTTGAGCTTGCTGCAAGGATCGTGGAGCTACCGGAGTGCAAGAGAGAGGAGGGAACTCGATCGAGCATCAAGGTAAGCTCACTACACCCGTAAGGTAGGCATTGCGCATCGGCTATGTGAGAGGTAGCCATGGCCGCTCGGCTTGAAACGCTTGATCAATAATAAGCAGTCCGTAGGTCTCGGGTAGAGCTCCATAGCTCCCCTTCATTTTGGTTCCATTTTTGGGACCGACAGAATCGAGCATCGAGTGCCGCACGCATTGAATCAAGCATAGAAGTGGGGTTTGCAGCCCAAACCGGTGCTCGAGATAGTTAGGAGATTTAGGAGGTTTTAATCCTTGGAGCAAGTAAGTATTTTGATTTGTTGTTGAATATTAGAGTAGGACCATCCATCTCCATCTCTGTTTTTTATTTTTGTTGCATTAGGTTAAGATTAGGATAGGAAAAAGAAGAAAAAAAGAAAGGATTCTGCTGCTGCTGCTAGAAACAGGGAGAGAGAAAGAGAGAGAGAGAAAGCTGCAGGGAGATCCTTGGAGTGCCATTCGATGCGAGCATCACAGTGATTCTAGGTATGTCTGGCATTTCCTTGTAGTGTTTTGCACCTATCTGGAAGGCACTGGATGATTCCATGGAGTAGGCGCTAAGCTTGAGTCATCATGCGCAACCCGCGGGCTGTCGTCTGTGTAGTCAGACCAGCCCATCCGATTCCCAGAATCAGACCACCCGATTTCTGGAGTTGGACCATCCGACTGCGAGAATTGGACCACCCCATTCGATCCGATTCCAGTAGTTGGACCCAGTGCCAAAATCGGGCCACCCTGTCCGAGTCTCACAATCGGACCACCCTGTCCGGTCCAATTCTGAGAATCAGACCACTTCACCAGAACTTAAAATAGAGGGTTTTTGAACCTGCCTGATAGTCCTGGCCACCTTGTTCACATCTCTGACCCCCCTGGAAACCCAATTTAGCCCTTAGAAGCCAGAGACCAAACACAATAACCGAGGATTCACCCCAAACAGCTAGATACTAATGAGCGGACCGAATTTAGAACTTAACTTGACTTTCGATAACCAACCAACCAACCCTGAAGCAGAATAGAAAACACAGCATGGACTTTCAGTAAAACCTTAGATCAGCCAGAACCTGCGCTTAGAGCTATATCAAGCTATGAACGTGAGGGGAAGAGTGGAGTTTGCATTGAGCATTTCTTGCATCCGCACCTCACTTTTTATTTTATCACCAAAGGTATACTACAAGAAAAGAAAAAGCATGTTTTCACACTGAGCACTAGAAAGCACAAAGCACAACTTATGAATAAGATTGACAATTGCTTTCAATAACAAGGAACTCATCAGGAGATATAATAACATCAAGGAACCCACTATTAGGAGAAGATTCCAAAACATAGTTGGGTGCCTGAGAGCCCCAGCAGTAGAACCTTAAGAGGACACAAAGATCCAGAAGGTGACAACATAGAGGATCAGGAGCTACTCAAATTGATCGACGACCTTGTGGAGCTGGAAGTGGGAGCAATGTCAGGATCACGAGGCGGACAAGGAGAGGACTGACTAGACTTGGGAGAATTTGCAGTCTTAGTGCATGAGTTAGCCAATGAGTACGACTTGTTGGCTTGGATGATAGTTCAAGGCAGACCAGTAGAGGAAGTGGTAACAAGCCTAGAAGAGGAAATAAAGGCGATTAGAAAGGCGCTAGAGAGCATAATTACCTATAACCACGAGTAGAAGGCTAGGAAACTCCAACAAGATGTAGACATGTACGAGGCCCAGCGTGTGCTAGCCTTGGCTAGTGCAGCCAAAGCAGGGACAAATGCAGAGAGAGAACGAGCAGTAGAGGCTCACTTATTGTTGAGTGAACTTGTAGCCAAGCGGCTCATGGAAAATACGGCCCTTGAGTAGAGCTTAGGGGTCATGCAAGGGGCAATCTAGAATCCCTATTGTAGCAAAGCAACTAGACAAGTATGAACCTAGCAATGACCCATATAGCTTTGTGGAGCAATTTGAACAAGTTTACGAAGCAAACGGTCTCACGAACCTTGCACAACACTCTCAAGCTTTTGATCTGTGCTTAGGTGATAAGTGAAGAATTTGGTACACTAGTCTAGATGCAGCTGAGCGCATGAACTTTTCCCATCTTAAGGACCTCTTTATTAACAGATTCTCTGAGGGAGAGGGTGTTGAGATATCGAGCTCCACTCGTGATATGCCAGGGTGACCGTTGTGCATTTATGTTACCGATGTGTCAGTTGCAGATGCGATTGGTACACCGCCCATGAATAATAGCTACATAACAGCCATCCTTATCTACTCTAGTTCGCGGCTCAGTTAGTATGCCACCTTAGTTAGTTGAGTTTGGTTTGAGACCCATATATAGGTTCTTCTATTTCTTTTTATGTGAGTTTTTTTTGGCTTACACAACTAAGAAGAGGAAAAAAAATTTCAGCCTCCACCTTTGTGTGTATTCCCCCATTGTGCAAGCAAGAAAGCTACAAGTGACACTCCTTCCTTCTCTCTCACAATCTTGACATGGTATCAGAGCCTTATTCATGGTAAGGAGCTCAAGAAAGCAAGCCAAGCTCGTGGTGTTCTGGTAAGAGGAGCAGTGTTTCTTTCATTTTCTGTTTTGGGAGCAGATCTCTGTAGGTAGCACAGCCGGGAAGTGCAAGAGTGCATTGTCTCAGGTTGAGACGCCCTTCGCGGTGAAGCAAGAGGGTAGTATATGATGCGGGGTAGGGCTTTAGGGCTAGGCGACCCTGTTTTTTTGATTTGAGGCCATTTCGGGGCATGTTTTGGAGGCAGAAGTTTTCTGCACGCACTCACGAAAAGGCCCAGTTTTATGATGTGCGACCACTGTTCTACAGGTCTGTGAAAAGTTACCACAGAAATTGCATCGTATGCTTGTGTGCAGAGACATTGGGAGTTACAAAATCATCCTTGGTTCCTGGTTATGCGAAATCGTCACTAGGAAGTGATTGTGTGGTCGAATACCACTTTCGCCCGCCAGTTTTGCAGATTTGCCCTTGTGAGGGTGAAGCTGTGTTTTTTGCAGTGACAGAATTTTTTGCAGTGTTCTGTAATGGCGTCTGATTCTCTTTCACAGATTGTCACTCAAAAGCTTGACAAGAACAACTTCCAAGCATGGAAGTTTAGAATGACGAATTTCCTTATGGGAAAAGGATATTGGGAATTTGTTGCAGGAAATGAAGAAGAACCAGTTCTTCCTTATGTTCCCAATCAACAGCAAATGTAGGCATTCAAAGCATGGCATGAGAGAGCTAGGAAAGTTATGTACTGGCTGTCTATGAGTATTTCAGACTCTATGATTGTGCATATTCAGGATGCAAGTACGCCAAAGGAGGCGTGGGATACTTTGTCAAAAATGTATAGCACAAATACGCAATCCAGGAAAATGCAGCTCAAGCAAGAGTTGCATAATGTGCAAAGAGAAAATATGAGCATCAATGACTACCACATGAAGGTGAAGAAGATTGCAGATGCACTTGCTTCTATTGGGTCGCCAGTGGAAGATGATGATTTAGTTTCTGTGACCTTGAATGGTCTAGGAAAGGATTATGCATAGTTCCGAACATCCATTTCCGTCCGTGAAAGATTTCCTGATTTTGAGGAGTTGATTGCTCTTCTAATTTCTGAGGAGCAGAGAAATGGTGGTGCATCTTCTTCAGGAGGAACTTCAAAAGAAGCTGTATTCTACTCAAATGCTGGAAGAGGTAGAGGCAGAGGTAGAGGAGGCCGATTTGGAGGCCGTGGTAGAAATCAGAATATGCAGCAAACTCAAGAAAACCAGTCCTATGGAGGAGGACGTGGTAACTCTAGAGGCAGGGGGAGCCAAAGAGGTCGTGGTGGATGGCAAAGAGGCCAAAATGCAAACAGCAATGTTGAATGCTACTACTATGGTAAAAGGGGTCATATGGCTAAAGACTGCTATAAAAAGCAGAATGACATCATGAATGGGAAATTGCAACAAGGGAATTATGCATCTTCTAGTAGACAAGGTGATGACAGAAATGAGCATTTGTTTATGGTGCAGCACATGAACAATTCTATGACAAGTGCAGAAGAAAGCAAAGATGTGTGGTATGTTGACTCAGGTGTATCAAACCACATGGCAGGTCATGCAGAATGGATGGAGGATGCAAGGAAAATGGAAAAACCAGGATTTGTGGAGACTGGTGATGATACTGCACATCCTATTGTGTAGATTGGAAAATTTCATTTGTCTATGCAGGATGGGAAAAAGAAATACCTGTCCGATGTATTTCATGTCCCGAATATCACCAAGAATCTAGTTTCTGTTGGTCAAATGGTTGAGCAGGGCTTGCAGGTCAGATTTAATCCTCATGGATGCTTTGTTGAGGATATGAAAAATAAAGGTCGCTTGATAGCAAAAGGAAATAAGAAGGGCAGAATGTTTACATTAGATGCAGACATGCCTGAATTGAGTGCAGCAATGTTTGCACATGGGACCGGTGTAGTTGCAGATATTGATATCTGGCATAAACGCATTGGTCATGTTAATGTACAACGACTTAAATCAATGCAGGCCCAAAATATTGTTGCAGGATTGCCTAAATTCAAGGTTGCAGAAATGTATAAGGTATGTGAAGCCTGTCAGTTTGGAAAACAGGAAAGGAAACCATTTCTTAGACATGTTCAAGAGAGTAAGAAGCCATTGGAATTAATCCACTCTGATGTGTGGACTACTAAAGCTGCATCTCTTGGAGGTTGTCATTATTTTGTCACTTTTATTGATGACTATAGCAGAAAAGTTTGGGTGTATTTTATGAAAAAG
Organism: Lygodium microphyllum; assembly: GCF_053477565.2. NCBI lineage: Eukaryota > Viridiplantae > Streptophyta > Polypodiopsida > Schizaeales > Lygodiaceae > Lygodium > Lygodium microphyllum. Next base: position 10,815,716 of record NC_141143.1, read on the forward strand.
AAAAGTGAAGTGTTTGGGCATTTCAAAACTCTTAAAGCTATGGTTGAAAAAGAAACAGGCCTACAAATAAAATGCCTAAGGTCAGATGGAGGGGGAGAGTACCTCTCAAATGAGTTTGCAAGGTTCCTGCAGGAGCATGGCATAAAGCAGCAATATTCATGCAGTCATACCCCACAACAAAATGGAATTGCAGAAAGGAAAAACAGGCATATTGGAGAGGTATCTCGTCCCATGCTCAACGAAAAAGACTTGCCAGATTTTTACTGGGCTGAAGCAGTTGCTACAGCAGTCTACATAATGAACAGGACTCCCACTACATCAATACATGGGATGACTCCAGAGGAGAGGTATACTGGTAGGAAACCAGATATTTCTCATTTGAAGATTTTTGGTTGCATTGCCTATGTTCATGTGCCAGATGAGTTGAGATCCAAGTTGGATCCAAAAACTGAGAAGTACATCTTTATTGGTTATTCTCTGCAACAAAAAGGATATAGATGCTATAACCCTTCTACTCGTAAGTTTACAGTGAGCAGAGATGTTGTTTTTGATGAGATGAGTAGCTGGTATAAACTAGTAAATGTGATTGATAATGTAGATGCACAAAATGGTAATGCTGCACAGAATTCATAGCAGCAGTCACAAGATATTAGTGGACCTGGAGCGTCCTCTAGCAGTGGTTCACATTCTTCACCATGGACAGGCAGATTAAGATCAGGAGAATCTTCTCAAAGCAATACAGATAGTGGTATGCAGGTATCACGAAAAGGAAAAGAGAAGGTAGATCAGCCCATGTTTGATGTGAATGCAGGTCACTCTTATGTGGATGGTGAATCCAGTGGCTCAGAACAGAGCATTGATGATGAGTTGGGTATTCCTTCTATTGTTACACCTGGAGTAAGGAAGACCAGGGATGTTTTGAGAGCACCTGGGAGTGAACCTACTTTGCGCAGGTCTACCAGAGCTAGGTATCCTATGGATAGGCTGAAATATGATGGATTTACAGCCATTCACTATGCATATATGGTCAAAGTGATACAGGAACCAGAACCCACTTCTTTTGACCAAGCCATGGGAAAAGAAAAATGGGAGAAAGCCATGGATGAAGAAATGGATTCCTTGGAAGCAAATGCTACATGGGAATTGGTACCTTTGCCTAAAGGTAAGAATGCAATTGGCTGTAAGTGGGTTTATAAGGTGAAGCACAATGCAGATGGTTCTGTGAACAGATACAAGGCAAGATTAGTAGTCAAGGGGTATGCACAAACATATGGCATTGATTATGAAGAAACATTCAGTCCGGTTGCAAGGATGGCAACCGTAAGAGCAGTCATTGCTATGGCTGCATCAAAGGAATGGTCTTTGCATCAGATGGATGTAAAGAATGCCTTCTTGCATGGTGATTTGTAAGAAGAGGTCTATATGGAGCAGCCACCAGGTTATGTGCATGCTGTTCATCCTGAGTTTGTTTGCAGGTTGAAGAAAGTATTGTATAACTTGAAGCAAGCACCTAGAGCATGGTCTGACAAGATAGGACAATATCTTGTCACTATTGGCTTTTAGATTTCCAAGGCAGACTTCTCACTTTATGTGAGAAAAATAGAGAAAGGTATTATGCTACTTGTCATTTATGTTGATAATTTGATTATGACAGGTGATAGTGATGAAGATATCCTTCATGTGAAAATGCTATTGAAGCAGAAGTTTGAGATGAAGGATTTGGGAGAGCTACGTTATTTCTTGGGCATTGAGGTGATTAGATCACCAAGTGGGATACAGCTCTTGCAGAGGCAGTATGGATTGGACATGCTGTCCAAATATGGGATGACAGGCTGTAAGCCTATTTCAGTTCCTTTGGAGCAGAATGTGAAGCTGAGCGCAGATGCAGGTGAGCTTCTGGAAGACCCTACTATGTACAGATGCATAGTAGGAAGCTTGATTTATATGACTATTACCAGGCCAGATTTGTGCTATGCTATTGGACTGGTAAGTCAGTTTATGCAAGCTCCAAGAAAACCGCATTTGGATGCGGCTAGATTGCATACTCAGGTATGTGAAGTCCACATTGCAGTATGGACTACTTTATGAGACTAGGGTTCAGATACAGTTGCATGGATACACTGATGTTGATTGGGCTGGTAGTATTTCTGATAGACGATCTACCAGTGGATATGTGTTCTCTTTTGGGAGTGCTGCAGTCACTTGGAGCAGTAAGAAATAGCCTACAGTTGCCTTGTCGAGCACAGAGGCTGAGTACAGGGGCACAGCAATGGCTGCATGTGAAGTAGCTTGGTTGCATAAGCTACTTTATGATATGTATCAGCCTACAGATGGGCCAGTTGTCATTTATTGTGACTACATGAGTAGTATACACTTGGCAAATAACCCAGTCTATCATGCTAGAACAAAGCACATTGAGGTGCATTATTACTATGTGTGGGAGAGGGTTTTACTAGGTCTTATTGATCTAGTTTATGTCAGCACAGAGGATCAGGTAGCTGACATATTCACGAAGGCATTGGGCGCAGAGAAACTGCGCAAGTTCAGAGACCTGCTTGGTGTGCAGGAATTGGGATTGAGCTCAAGGGGGAGTGTTGAGATATCGAGCTCCACTCGTGATATGCCAGGGTGACCGTTGTGAGTTTATGTCACCGACATGTCAGTTTGCAGATGCGGTTGGTACACCACCCATGAATAATGGCTACATGACAGCTATCCTTATCTACTCTAGTTCGTGGCTCAGTTAGTATGCCACCTTAGTTAGTTGAGTTTGGTTTAAGACCCATATATAGGGTTCTTCTATTTCTTTGTATGTGAGTTTTTTTTTGGCTTACCCAACTAAGAAGAGGAAAACTGTTTTCAGCCTCCACCTTTGTGTGTATTCCCCCATTGTGCAAGCAAGAAAGCTACAAGTGAGACTCCTTCCTTCTCTCCCACAATCTTGACAGAGGGTACTCTGACAATCTCATCATCCGGTTGATGAATGTCTCAGAGGGAAAAGGAAGACGTAAGGGACTATGTCACTCATGTGCGTAGCCTCTTCAAGAGGATCCTTGCAAATGAGCAACCTAACAAGAAGGCTGTGTCTACCATATTTATAAATGGAATTCGAAGCGAGGAGCTCTACAAGGCTTTGGCTAGTAACTCCACTCTACACCAAGATGTGTTAGCTAGAGTCTTTGAAGAGGCAATAAGGGTGGACAATCAGCTTAGGGAGCGAAGCAGGAGGAACACCAGCCGGAACAGTACAAGTTAGAGAGCTCCAGAGTGGTCAACAGTTTTAGGAGAGAGAAAGAACTCTAGCATACAGGATAAGGGAAAGAGTGTTGACCAAGGCCAAGAGTTGGCTGAGGTGAGAATGGAGCTTGCACCATCGCAATACCAAATGAGGAAACCTGTGCAGTCGCATGTGCAGTGTATACACTGTGGGGGTAACCACCTCCCAGCCAAGTGCCAAGATCCTAGATCTAGGCCGCGCTCGAACTGCGGTAGGTTCGGTCACGACGCATTACATTGCAGACTGCCAAGGAGATTCCCATATGCACAGCAATACAACCCTTTATACTTTAGGCAACAGGCCACCTAACCTCTTTGGCAAGGGAGCCTAGTTGGCACTTCCATCACTAAATGACGCAAGACTAGCCATTCCTAGGCTAGAGATAAACCCAACAGGCATACCCAGACCACCAGGGCCCTATGTAACCCATCCACCAAGTGACGCTCATGTTCACTATGTGGAAGAACTTAATGAAGAGGAGACCTACGTGAACCCATACATATCGTATGATGAGGAAGGCAATCCAGTCCTGATGGACTACCGACCAGTACCGCTAATGGCGCTAGGTAGAGGAAGAGGCAGAGGATTTGAAGGACCAAGCCAAGATCCAATCTCATGCTGGACTTGTGGTGATCCATGCCATATTTCATCACGTTGCTTTGAAAGGAAACAAGCAAACAAGGACAAAGCTGACCTTTGATGCACCGAGTGTGAAATCACACACCTATTTCCTGACTGTCCTAAACAGAAGCCATCAACTAGTTCTACCAACGTGCCCTCAGTACCCTTGGGGCTATTCGGTGTGGATACCTTTGACAGTGAGAATACACCCATCCCACTACATGTCATGACGCGAGCACAGACAAAACAGACAGGCATCTCATTGCCTGGACCAAGTAACCTGGATGCGGTCTTGTTGGGAAAGAAAAGCCGGAGGAGAAGGAGAAAGAGAACAGACACAAAGATTACCCTTAAGACTAAGGAAGCTACAACGCTAGTGACAGGAAAGAGGGTCACTGATGCCCCAAACGGCAACTCAAGGCTATAGCGAAAGTCAAGGAGTGGGTTAAAGACGCCCAAGAACACCTTAAGGACGTAGAGCCCATACTGGAAGACCAAATTGAAGATCTCTCTAGTGTGTGTACACCCGTTTCACCATCGCGACCTCAATCGGTGAACGCACCCACACCACATGAGATGCAACAAAGACAAGACCAGGAAGAAGCATGTCAGCAAGCTAACCAAGACATATGGCCAAAGAGTGCTGACCGAGGAGGAAGGCAACCACCCAGCAATATCCTCACCACTTTAGTAACCACTCCAGTAACCTTGAGCCTAGGGGATCTGCTTCAGTAACACCCTTCCTTATGGCAAGAATTAAAGCACTGGGTGGAGGGAAAAGAGGAGCACACTGCCCGCTGACTTACAAGAGTAGGACGCAATCACGCAGATTCCAAGCCTAACGCTATACTCAATTCCAAGGTCACTGCACATCAATGCTTTCTGGGAAGGCACTGAGATGCATGCAATCTTACCTATCTTAGCCTTGGGGGATGTAACACGAAAAGGACACGAGCGCCGGTGTCAGTGTCTTGAGCCATGCAATTCTACAAGCCTGGGGAAACCCACCCGTGGAAACGGCTAGGTTCAATGTCACATTGGCCAACGAAATGAAGGTAAGACCATTCGAGGTCCTAAAGAGCTAGCCAATGAAGATCACAGAGGTGCAGTTTTCTGTAAACTTCATTGTCATGAAGGAAGTGGACTACAACATACTGCTAGGCCGACCCTAGATGAGGAATGCTCGAGTTATTGAAGATTGGGGTAACAATCTCATCTTCTTGGGAAATAGAATAGAAGTGGTAAGGGTTGAGATGGATACCTAGAAGACTACCCCAGCCGGCCTTGATGTTATCTCAATCATGCTAAAAGGTGATGCACAGACAAGCAAACCCTATGGGTCATTGACCAAGTACATCCCTTGCCTTGAGGACGAGCGGGATTGGATGCACATCTTGGCAACCATTGACCTACCATTCTCAGATGAGGAAGAGCTATATAGGCACATTGCTAAATCCCCAACCATGCCAACAAGGGAGCCCATCATGCCACTCTGCATGATGGCAAGAAGCTCACGTAACCCAGGGAAATCGGTCTCATTCCATATCCCCACCAACAAGCTCAAGCTTCAGGGAATCATAGAGTACCTAACCGATAAACTAAAGGGCAACATGGCTGCCAATCTAAAACCCTTAAGTGATCTTTTGGCTAAGTCTGAGTGGAAATGGACCAAAATACATGATTTGAACCTATTATATTAGTCACACTTATGAAAAGGAGATTGGAGAGAAAAGCCTGGGGGATGACAAGTAGTCAGAGGGGCAAGACTCTGATGATGAGGAGTACGAGGATTGCCACTCTATTGGAGACGAGAGTGAAGAAGAGTTAGACACGATAGAATATGACACTGAAGGGAGGACGGTATATAAAGTTCAAAAAATGAATGGAAGCTCATTCTTTGGTGTGTGGCTAACAAGAGCTCTCTTCTTCTTCTCTTCTCCTCATCTTCTTGCTTATGTGTGCTCTTGAGAGAGGGAGTGTGAGAGTGTGAGGGAGTGAGTGTGTGAGAGTGAGGGATTCAGAGGGTGAAGCTCTTCACCATCTCCTCTTCTCTTCTATTTTCTCGTGCATGCGGCTATGGAGGATGGAGCTTGGAGATGGCGGAGGCTTGAGGATACTTGAGCTCGCATCTAGGATCGTGGAGCTACCGAGGTGTGCAAGAGAGGAGGCAACGCGTATCGGCATTAAGATAAGCTCATTACACTCATAGGATCGACGGTGCGTCGGCTAGGTGAGAGATAGCCATTAGAGCTCGCTTGAAACGCTTGAAGCAATAAGCGGTCCGTGGGTCTTGGCGATTGAGCGTAAGCTCCCACTACATTTTGGTTCCGTTGCCGGGACCAACAGATTCAAGCTTGAGCACTTGCACGTCTCATATCGAGCATCGAAGTAAGAGATATAAGAGCCAAGAGGCCAAAAGAGAGCTCATTTGTGACCATTTCAGTGTGAGAGAGAGACAGAGAGAGAGCCATCGCACGATTCGATCCGATCTCACCATCGACGAGCCTACCTCTCTATTCAGGTATATGAATCCCTTCCCCTATCCCCCTAGATAGGATTTGGAGGTTTATGCTTGCTATGATTGATTAAATCGCAAGAATCGAGCAAAATCGACCTCTCGCTATTGTCGTCGCGCCACGTTCGGCCCGTCCGAGTGGTCGCTTCTGGGCTGAGTCCCAGAATCGGCCCTCGACCCTCTTTCGTTCGGCCCACTCGGCCCGAAACCCTAATCAACCCTCGGCCCAAACCTACTCGGCCCGTCCAAGTCGACCATTCGGACCATCGACTGATTCGGCCCGTCTGAGCCATAGGATTCGGCCCTTAGCCACGTGTCATATTTCGCCCTCGGTCCAAGTGCCTTGGCCTGTCTGAGTGACCTCGTCTAAATTGACCATTCGGCCCCTCCGAGTCTACCCTGTCCGAGAAACAAATTCGGCCCTCGGCCCATCCGAGTGACCTCGTCCGAATGACCATTCAGCCCATCCGATTCTACGCTGTCCGAGTCACAAATTCGGCCCTCGGTCCATGTACCTCGGCCCGTCCGAGTAACCCACTCGGACCCTACAATTTGAACCAGCTAGGCCGAGTATAAATTTTTATTAAATTCTTAGAAATTTGATCTGACCCGGCTAGAGCTCAGCAGCGCAAACTGTCAAAAGTCCTTCTGACGCTTAGAACTTGATTCTGGCACACTGAGAGCAGAGTTTTGATGCCGAGAAGTGCTTAAATTACGAATATCAAGCCAAAAATTACGAATATCAAGGGAAAAATATTAAACGTCGAAGGCGGTGGCTCCAGCTAGGACGATTTTAAGCGTTAAGTGCTTAAAAGGCACCCGAGTGACACTTGTTGATTTTTTATAATTTTTCAGACTGACATGCGGGTTATCAAGAGTTATCGACCAATGCGGGACGTCAAGCTGAACGCGCAGAAATTTACAGCACTCGATTTGGACACCGGACGGGGAAATGGCCAACAAATGGGCACGATTTAAAGAGGTAGACTTCTTTTTGGCCAAATGGGCAAGTGACCTTTGGGAGCCCCAAATGTTAAATGTCACATGAAATGTAGATGAGCAAATCGTGGAGAGAGAAGAGGCAACAAAATGTGGAGAAGAACACGCCGAGAATGCGCCGAAAAATGAGTCCATTTGTTGATTATGCATCCTTCTACCTGTGAGCAACCCCCCCAAGTGATCATGGGGCTTGATTCCTTCTTGTATGCTGACTCTATCACCGCCCTTCACTTGCACAATGGTGGCTTGGATGAAGATCTCTGATTTTAGTCTTTCTCTCTCCTCCCTCTCTCTCCCTTAAGGGGTTGTTCTTGTGTGGAAGAAGACAATGAAGAATGGTGGAGGAAAGCTTGTTCGGATGAGACCGGATTGCTTCCGGATGGATGAAGATATGAAGAGTGTTGTTCTTGAAGATGCTGAGCATTAAATGCGTGCTAGAAATCAGTCCCGTAATCAAGACCAAGAAACCGAGACCTGAAAATAAGCGGTAATGATCTTTTTATGCTATTTGCTTTATGACATCTTGTTCATATGGGATGAAAGTTCATTATAATATTTTTTTTCCATGAGTCTCAACTGTTTGCAATCTGAAAATCAGAAAATATAAGGCTACATGGCCGGAATTAATGTCAAAATACATAAAAACACGCGTTTCAAGGGTAAAATTGGGGTTTTTGCTATAGAAATGAGAAATATGATATGTCACACCAACTAAATCTGAGTTTTTGCTGTCAATGAACCTAAGGGCCACAGCCCACAATCAACTTTGATTTTCAGTCATTATTTATTAAAGAAAATAGAAAAAATGCCCAAAAATGGGTTTAAAATTAGGGAAAAATAGGAAATGGACTGTGGAAAATTAGGGAAAATTATATCTATGTTTGTGCAATGTATAACGATGGAAAAGCATGAGGTTGGCCTTGGTTTGTCCCCGTTTCTATGTTTTGTGTGTATTTATCATTCTTTTAAAAGGGAAAAATGCATAGAAACCCTATTTAACTGATCAATGATGCAAAATTCTAAGAGTTGGATGAAGAGGGGCTGAAACACTAAAAGATAAAGAAAAGATTTGATTTATGTATTGCACTTGGCATATAGGAAATGGTTTAAATAAAGAGGATGGTAGCATGAGTATATGGCTCGGTGCCTCCTTTCAATGCAACACGCGCTAGTAAAATTCATGGAAAGAATGTTTTATGCACTATGAACGATGCTGATCTTTCTTTTGTCTGAGCACATAGCTATACACGATTTGCATTAAGCATAATAATTAAAAGGTATCAGAAAAACCTCCTGGATACATGGCACCTGTCTTCCTTAGGTTGAGACCAACGATGAGCATGAGAGGATGTCCTAAGCTATAGGTTAGTCATTGGTTCCTAAGGGGAAATTATAGTGAGGAATGGTACATCCTGGAACGTAAAATATTGGTACCTTGAGAGGAGTTTGTGCTCCTATGTGTTATATGTTTAGCAGCGCATCAAAGGGCCAATCCCTACAATGTAAAAGAGCTGCAGTGGAGCTCCGACTATCAGTCGGTGGAGTGCCTCTTATGTGTGTGTGATCGTGGCATTGCCAATGTGTAAGGATCCTCCCTCTGAAGAGTTTAAGGGAAACGTTGGACTATAAACTATAAACGCATGAATTAAGCTTTAGGGCAGGTTGTCCTCTAGCATTTGATAAACGCTTCTAGTAAGCGAGGCCGTGAGGGTGTTTGTGTCATGAGCATGAGGAGGACTAGTGTCATAGCCAGTGCCGGCCCATTTCAGGTCCCATCACACGCGGAATAGACGAAATCGTAGGGAGCAACCGCCTAGCAACTTAAAGTAGGCAGTAGCAAGACCCAATGACCTAAACGCAAAGCGCTGAGCAGTAAAAACCTAATTGGCCAAAACCAAATGAGGCAATATATTAGAAAAACCCTGAACCCTATCAAGGCGGCTAGAAAATTGACCAACAAGCCTATCAGGCCCGAAACAAAGCGAGAGTATGTAAGACGCATCGAGATTGTTTGCTACACTCACCTTGAATTTCCGCACTTGAATGCACTTAAGAAAATTGAAACCCTGATTGAGTACAAGTGCACAAGAAGTGACACACACACTGAATGACCATAAATTGAGGATTGTATTCAATAACTAAAGGAACTCACTCAGATAAACCACTCAAGGAACCCACCAGTAGGAGAGGACCCAAGATATAGACAAACCATCAACGCACAAAGTAGGACAAGCAGGTGGCGTCAACGACGTGGATTTGACAAATCTACTCAACCTGATCGACAGCTTGGTGGAGCACAACAACACGACTATGGCAAAAGAAGGCTCAGACCATAGTTCTAATGAGGAACTCGACTTGAACGTCTTCCCGAAGGCTATTCAGCAACCGGTGAGTAGCTACGATGAACACGCTCGGTATGAGCACCGTGGCAAGACAGCAGATGCTATCATTGCAGACCTAGAGGAAGAGAGAAAACTAGCCCACAAGGCTTTGCAAAGCATAGTCGAATACAATAGGAACCAGTAGGCTAGGAGCCAAAGGCAAAGCACGAAGTTGCGTGAGGTACAACGAGTGCTGAACTTAGTAGGTAGAAACCGAACAGATTACGAGAGGGCCCTAGAAGGAGACTTGACATTGAGCGAGCTTCTCATGAAGCAATTGTTAGATAACACGGCAGCAGAGCAAAGTGCCACGGCACTAGCGACATCACTGCTCGCAAGATTAGGAGCAAACCAAGGCTCAAAGAGCCAGTCTAAAATCCCTATTGTTGCCAAGCAACTCGACAAATACCAACCCCACGACGATCCATATAGCTTTATAGAGCAGTTCGAGCAAGTCTGCGAAGCCAATGGCCTCAATGACCTGATTCAACGCTCTCAAGCATTCGGGCTCTGCTTAGGTGACAAGGGAAGGACTTGGTATACAAGCCTAGATGCCGCAGAACGAGCCAACTTCAGTGGTCTCAAGGATCTCTTCATTAAGAGATTTGCCGAGCCTAGATACTCCAATAATTTGCTAGTACACTTGATGAACGTCAAGAAGAAAGAGAAGGAGGACATTCGCGACTACGTAACCCACGTGAGGAGTCTCTTCAAGAGAATCCCTATGGGCGAGCGACCGACTGAAAGAGCAGTTTTGACTGTATTCATCAGCGAAATTTGAGACAAGGAGTTATATAAGGCTTTGGCAAGCAATTCGAGCTTGCAGTGAGACGCACTAGCTAGAGTGTTTGAGGAAGATATCAGAGTCGATGATTAGCTAAAAGAGCAAAGCTCCAGGAGCTCGAACCTAGAAGAAACCAACTGGCAAAGCTCAGAGAGAGCGTCAGCCTCTAGTGAGCAATTAATCCCATCATCCCAAGATAAGGGGAAGGCCACCGAGACGAACCAAGACTTGGCTGATGTAAAGATGGAGTTAGCCAAGTTGCAAGACATGTTGAGACGACCAATGCGCCCACATGTCCAATGCGTGTACTATGGCGGAAACCACTTGCCAACCGAGTGTCAAGACCCTAGGTCAAGACCTTGTGCTAACTGCGGTAGGTTCGGTTATGACGTCGCACATTGTAGATTACCAAGAAGACTTCTGTACTCGCAACCCTACGGCCAGCCTTACCTAGCGAACAGGCCGCAACCATTCTTCGGAAGGGGAGCCCCATTGGCCCTTCCTGCACCTAACGACATTAAGCCAGATGTTCCTAGGATGGACATAAACCGTACTGGCATACCCAGACCACCTAGTCCTTACATGACCCATCCACCGAGCGATGCTCCAGTCCACTACGTGAAAGAACCCAATAAGAAAGAAACTTACATATGCCCTTACGTCTCGCATGATGATGAGGGCAACGCTGTCCTCATGGATTATCGCCCCATGTCGGTGATGGCATTAGGAAGAGGATGAGGTAGAGGCCTAGGATGGCAGAAGCAGGATCCAATCACCTGTTGGACTTGTGGTCACACCCAAGTCATGTCTCATCACGCTACCCTGAAAGGGAGCAGCAAAATAGAGACAAGGCTAACCAAAGTGTGCTGAGTGCGGAATCACTCATCTCTTCGTCGATTGCCCAAAGCAAAAGCCGTCTTTTAGCTTAGCCAATGTACCATATTTCCCATTGGGGATATTTGGTGTCAAGAACCTCGATAGGGAGGCTACACCTATCCCATTGCGGGTCATGACCCATGCCCAAATAAAGCAGGCTGGCATATCACTACCAGGACCTAGCAACCTTGACGCAAGTTCGATAGGGAAGAAAAGTTGCAGGCGGAAGAAGAAGAGTTCGGAAGCTAAAATCGCAATAAAAACGGAGAGTGCTACAACTCTGCCTACTAGAAAGAAGGTCTCTGATGTAGAGGCAGAGACTTCAGCCCCTAAGACGGCCGAAAAGGGAAGTGCTAAGATAGGGGAATACCCACATTTGAAGCGATGGTTAGAGGCCATAGAAAAAGTGAAGGAATGGGTGAAGGAGACTCATGAGCATCTAAAAGACGCTGAGCCCATCATAGAGGACAAGATCGATGATCTCTCCAGCATAAGCACGCCAATCTCACCTCCTCAACCAAAGTCAGGAGAAGCAACTGCACCACAAGCAATGCCACTAAGGCCAAGCCTTGATGCTACAAGACCGTAGATCAGTCACGGCCATTGGCCAGGACAATCCAGGTTAAGACGAGCACCCAACGATCTCCTGACCGTGTTGGTGACTACCCCTATAACACTTAGCCTGGGAGATCTGCTTAAGCAGCATCCCACCCTATGGCAAGATCTTAAGCAGTGGGTTGAAGGGTCACGAGAGCAGGTCGCGGGCAGACCTTCATGACCATGATGCAAAGATGCAAATACCGAGCTTGACGTTGCACTCTATGCCTAAATCCTTACACGTTAATACCTTCTGGGAAGAATCCGAGATGCATGCGATCTTACCGGTTCTAGCCCTAGGCGATACAACGAGAAAGGGAATCATGGACACGGGAGCTGGGGTTAGTGTGCTTAGCCACGCAGTGCTTCAGACTTGGGGAAACCCGCCTATCGAAACTGCTAGGTTTAATGTCACATTAGCAAATAGTATGAGAGTCAAGCCATTCGGGGTGCTTAAGAATTGGCCAGTGAAGATTGCAGGTGTCCAATTCTCTGTGAACTTTATAGTCATGAAGGGAGTGGACTACGATATCCTATTAGGCCGATCCTGGATACGCAACGCTAGAGTCATCGAAGGTTGGGGTAACGGCTTGATCTTCCTTGGCAATAGAACGGATGCCGTGAGAATAGATATGGACACTTGGAAGACCTCACCAGTCGACTTAGATGCCATCTTTGCTATGCTCAACGGTAACACCCAAGTCAAGAAGTCCTATGGGCCCTTGACCAAGTATATCCCATGCCTAGAGGACGAGCAGGATTGGATGCACATCCTTGCTACAATCGTCCTGTCGTTCTCAGATCATGAGGCGTATGAGCAAGCCATCAAAACAATTGGCAAGTCTAACGACACACCCTCTGTACAAGTCTGCATGATGGCAGGAACCCTTCATGGGAAACCTAAGCCTGTCAACTTCCAAGTCCCAACCAACAAAAGGGAACTCCAGGAGATACTGGAATACTTAACGGACAAGCTAGCTGGCAAACCACTCCAGGATTGCTTAGATGAAACCAAGTGGCAATGGACCAGAGTGCATGACTTAAACCTCATGTATAACTGGGCCCTAGTTCCTATCAAACGACAAGAGATATACCAAGCCCTAGGAGACGATGAGTAGTCTGAGGAAGAGGATTCTAACAACGAATACGAAGACTGCCAATCCTTCAGTGACGAAAGTGAGGGTGAGGTAGATACCATGGAATACGACACTGAAGGACAAGAAATAGAGCAAATACGAGCAGACTCCAAGCCGCAAAAAAAGAGTATCTTCAGGATAGAGCAAGGAATCATGCGCATGGAATGTGATCGTGCCTGGTTGGAACATGTAGGAGCCATAGACCGACATCAATGCTTAGGACAGAGTCGTCGTCCGAACTGCGCCCACCAAGGGAGACCACCTCTTCTAGCGACAGGGAGTTTGACTCTAAGTCAGAGGTTAGTTCAGATAGTGATTCAAAAATCCCTAGGCTTCCATGGCCAGACGCACCAAGGGGGACCTACCCATCCACCTGAGGCGCAGAGGATTAAGGCAGAAAAAGGCAAAACAACCCACGGATACATGAATGGAAGAACAAAAAAAATCACAGGACCTCCCTAAACAATTTACGAAATTCAAAAAAGGGGATAGGGTAGTAGTTCTGTTAGGTGCCAAGAATCAAGGGCAAACAAGCGAACCGATCGAGGGACCAACCAAGGTCAAGGAGGTGAACCTAGCCCTGGAAGGGGAAACACCCCGACCAATCTTCATTGCTAATGACTTGACTGAGGAAGAAGAAACAAGTCTTTTCGCTCTCTTGCAAGAGTACATAGACATGCTTGCCTGGTCCTTAAAAGAGCTTAAGGGGGTAGATCCGAGTGTCGTGACTCACAACATACCCATGACGCCAGACGCAACGCCGATCAAGCAGCGACCGTACCCTATGAATCCAAAATACGCTCATGCTATCAAAGAGGAGATTGATAAGCTGATGAGAGCGTGATTCATTTACGAAATTAAACACACAGACTGGGTATCGCCCATAGTCATCGTGATGAAGAAGAATGGAAAAATTCGAGGAACGCTGCTACTAAGAGGGACAACTATCCATTGTCATACACCGAGCACATGCTTGAGAGAGTGGCAGGCAAGAAAGCCTACAGTTTTCTGGATGGCTTCTCAGGGTACAACCAGGTGCAAGTGCATCCTGCGGACAAGCACAAGGGTGTCTTTGCCACTAAGTGGGGCATCTTTGCTTACATAGTCATGCCCTTCAAGTTGACTAATGCTCCTGCCACCTTCCAATGCCTCATGTGCACCATCTTTAAAGACATGCTTTGTAAGGAGTTGGAAGTCTTTGTCGATGACCTCTGTGTCCACTCGACCTAGATCGAACACTTAGACAAACTCTGCGCAGTCTTTGAGTGGTGTCGCTTATATCGTCTCTTCTTGAACCCCTTAAAGTGCCAGTTTTGGGTAAAGCATGGATGCATCTTAGGGCACATGGTATCGAAGAACGGCATTTCCACTGACTTCTCGAAAGTCGAGGTTATTGTTGACCTTTCATCCCCAATCAACTACAAGGGAGTTCAATGCTTCCTAGGCCATACAGGGTACTATCGGCGATTTGTACTGAACTATGCATTGATTGCCCGACCTTTGTACAAGCTATTGATCGTCTTTGAATGGACCGAGGCATGTCAACGAGCATATGAAGAGTTGAAAAAGGCTCTAACCACAACACCAATTCTACGAGCTCTAGATTGGACCATTACTTTCCACGTGCATATCGATGCTTCTAAGTTTGTCGTGGAGGTAGTGTTGTGCCAACCTGGCGAACACAACTTAGACTATCCAGTGAGCTTTGCTAGCAGACAACTCACTGAGACGGAAATGAACTACTCGATGAGAGAAAGAGAAGGATTAGCCATGGTGTTGGCTGTGAAGAAAACCTGGCACTATCTATTGGCCACACCTTTTACCTTTTTTGTGGACCATCAAGCCCTACTCTATCTAGTAAACAAGCCTTGCGCTACAGGACGCATAGCTCGGGTTGGAATTTAACTTCTCTGTGGTTGTACGAAAAGGAAAACAGCACTACATGGCTGACCATATGTAATGCATTCCCACGGGAGAAGCCACCAGACAAGGCATTGTTGACGAATTACTTGACGCCCATCTATTTAACTTGTCCAGCAACAAGAGAGATTTATTCAAGGCTGACCTAACGCCATATTGGGCAGATGACATGGTCCAAGTGCTTGAACATGGACAGCCAAATCGACCAATAGAAAAATCCTGACTTAGGCGATAAATCCTTAAGATCCAGCCCTATCAACTGATTGCAGGCCAACTCTATAGGTTGGGGAAAGACGGATTGTTGTGCAGATATGTATGCGAACATGAGATGCACGATGTGCTCTCAGAGGCACACAACGGCATTGCTGGAGGGCACTTTAGTGGAGATATGACAGCACGAAAGGTGTTGCAATCTCAACTGTGGTAGCCCACGCTTTTCTGCGATGCAGCGTGATTCGTCAAGCATTGTGACGAGTGCCAATGGACAAAAGTCCCTATTCACAAGAATCAGATGGAGTTGACCCCAGTTATTGCACAACAACCCTTCGAAAAATGGGGAATTGACTTCATAGGTCCCGTCAGTCCTACGACACAGTATTCACAGGCCAAGTACATCATTGTGGCCAGGGACTACCTTACGAAATGGATAGAGGCAAGAGCGACACGAAAAAAGGATGCTAGGACGACTGCCAAGTTCTTATGGGAGCAAGTGATCTCACGATTCTGCTGCCCCATCGAACTGGTCACCAAGGCACGCACTTCATCAACGAAGTGATAGCGTATCTCATGTCCACTTTCTCATCATCCATCGCAAATCCTCGTCATACTACCGTCAGACAAACGATTAGGCAGAATCCATGAATAAGATTCTTGTCAATGTCCTGACCAAGGTGGTCTCAGCCTCACACAACGACTGGGACAACAAGCTGATGGCAGCTTTGTGGGCTTACCGCACAACTTATAAAACGATTGTCGGTCATATCCCCTTCAGGCTGACCTATGGAACTAAAGCGGTTCTACCCTTAGAATTATTTGTTCCTAGACTGAGAATAGCACTTCAAAAAGGATGGGAAGGGAAGGAGGCATAGAGGCAACTCCTGGTCGAACTCGAATGCCTCTCAAAGACTCGCCTTCTAGCCACCCATGCGCTTATATGTGAGAAGGTCCGACGCCAAAGTTGGTTTGACAAGCATGTCAAGCAGCGCGACTTTGAACATGGCAACTTAGTGCTCCTCTACTCAGTGAAGGGACATAAGCAAAAAATGAAATTTAGAGGTCTTGGACCTTTCAAAGTTCATGCGATAAGCCGCACAGGCAATGTCGAGCTTGAGACCCTAGACGGTGAGGGCATAGGCTTCTTCAATGGCAGTCGTGTCAAGAGATACTACCCTCCCACCCATCCTTTGCACGAGCCCCCGATGTTAGAACCGCCTGTCAAGATACAAGTGCCCACAATCACTGAGATTGATGATGAGGATGAGGAAGCCGTAGAGCCCGCATACCTCCATATCACGGTCACTGTGAAACAAACATGTGCTTTCAATGCTTTGATCGACGAGGGAGCAGACTTCAATGTCTTAACTCACGATGATTGATCTGCCAAGTTGAGTCCAATGATCGTGATCAGACTTCAAACGCAGGCACGGAGTCGCTACTGAGGCAAACTTTCAAAAAGCAGACTCATTGCAATGTTGATTATGAGTCATAGCGCATCGACCTCACAATAGGCAACATTCGCATTGTCACAACTTTCAGCAAGGGCTGCGCGACCTCATCACTGTCCGCAATGCCACAGGTAGAAATATCCGTAACCAAGTTCAAGGAGGGAGGTAGTGCGCAGCCGCCACCTCCCAGATTTCATGAATCACAGCCCACAACAGCAAAACCTAAGGCCCAACAGCCCAAATTTCAATGGTAGTCGAAGCAGCCACAACCGCTGCCTAGGAGTCAATGCTCCTACCCTCATAAAACCAAAAACTCTAAACCTAGGAGGCCAAGATGGAGTCACAGAAAGCACTGCATGATCAAGCAAAGATGGGTCCCTAAAGCCCTCTTGCATGTGCAAGGCTACTACATGGGCAACACCTGGTTGTGGATCCCTAAGGCCTACACGGTCAAAGGCACTACTCATATGCCGCCCTCAAGCTTGATCAACCCAAGTCCCATAAACCCTCCAAACCATAAGCCGCAGTGCTCTCCAAAACCACAGCCATCCGACTTATCCACACCTAAACCCAAGAGAGTCACACAAGCCTATCGGCCCAAACAACAGACTCTGTCAAAAAAGTCATCATCCGACCAAGTCAATCTGACTCCCCAAATCCAACCTGAATGCAGCAGACCATCCGTCGTGGCTGCTCCTAATCCACCCATAATCCAAGCACCCCAACCACATACTCAAGAACACTCCCAACCACAACTCTTCGTTGTCACAAGCTCTAGTTCTAGCAAACCTTGACCACCCATCGTCCTTATGCCCTCCTATGAATGCAAATCCTTTTTAATGCTAGCCTCCAACCTCGCTGAGGACACCAGGAATGAGATGGTGGAATGCATTAAACGACTAGACACCACCTTCATGTCGCTAGCACTAAGCTACAACCGCTTGGACTTAGGACTATTGGAGAAACCCTTTGCAACTAAAGTTAAAACGATGCCATGCTCCTGGGAGACCTTTGAATTCGCATTTGCAAAAGCTTCTCGCTCCGCTGCTGAATTGCTCAACAGCAAGATCTCTAAGGAGCAAGCCATCAAACAGCGCCTCATCATGTCATATGATCAGCGAACCACTTCTGCTATCACTGATCAAGAAATCACAGTGTTATCAAAGCTCCCTGATACTGACTCCCCGTTCTTGAGGTATTGGTACACTCTTAGGCTGCAATGGGAAGTTAAAGGGTGCCGCATAATGACCAATGCTGAGTAGCGCTGTGCTATCAAAACAGCAGAATACGACTCCACATATGTCGTGCCAACCTCGTATAGAGTGTTAACCACTTTTCGGAGCCGACCCATGGAAGAACACATCAAAGGACACCCCTACCTCGATCGCTTGTTAACTGAGGAAGAGTTACACATTGCTAGCTGCATCAACACTGGTGACTTCCTAACAGATGTTCTCACATATGTCATGTCAAGAATCGCGTGGTGGGGGGACTTGCTCAAGATACTACGCCGAACACACACAGAATGCACAAGGAGAAGCTCACTCAAGAGACAAGAAGAGAGATGGAGGCCAAAACATTTTCTTGATGATTTCATCTTCTTCTTCCACACACTTTACAATGTACACAAAGTATAGATAAGATACAACATAAAGGAAAGTGGCCTACTAAGTCAAACAATGCATAACCAACTACACTAGTCGACTGGCGCTATAACTATGCCAACTATAAATAGGTGTAACAACCTGAATATAATAAGTAATGAGTCAGTGGCCATGTGAGAGTCATAATGACCACCAACGTGCGAAGTGTAGACATCTGGACCCATCTAACCAGGCGGTCCATCATCAATGTCCGCATGTGTTGAGCTTGTCATCTCAACACTCCCCCTCAAGCTCAACTGCATCTTTGCAACTCCAAGTAAGCTTCGAAACTTTTGAAGCTTCTCTATACCCAATGCCTTCGTGAAGATGTCAACTATCTGATCCTGTGTGCGGACATACACCAAGTCAATCTCACCTGCTAGTACCTTCTCTCTCACAAAGTGGTAGTGTACCTCAATATATTTTGTCCTGGCATGGAACACAGGGTTCCTAGCCAACTGTAAACTGCTCATGTTGTCACAATAAATGACAAATGGACCTTCCACCTGCACATCCAAATCATCCATTAACTTTTTTAGCCATACTACCTCACATGCTGCAACAACAGCACCTCTATACTCAGCCTTTGTACTCGACAAAGCAACTGTAGATTGCTTTTTGCTACTCCAAGCAACTGCTGCACTACCAAGAGAGAACATGTATCCACTGGTAGATCTTCTATCAGACATACTACCAGCCCAATCTACATTTGTGTATCCAAATACCTGTACATCTGTACCTGTCTCATAGAAAAGTCCATAATGTAATGTGGACTTCACATATCTCAATATGCATCTGACTGCATCCAAATGTGGCTTTCTAGGTACTTGCATAAACTGACTCACAAGACCAACAGTGTAGCTCAAGTCTGGCCTTGTAATGGTCATGTAGATCAAACTCCCCACTATCCTCCTGAACATAGTAGGGTCTTCTATCTCATCCCCAACATCAGCACTCAACTTTACATTCTACTCCAACGGGACTGAAAGTGGTTTGCATGCTGTCATACCATACTTGGACAACATATCCAAGCCATACTGTCTTTGGGAGAGCCATATACCATCATCACATCTGATCACCTCAATGCCAAGAAAGTATCTTAGCTCACCTAAATCCTTCATCTCAAACTTCTTCTTCAAAAAATCCTTGACTTCAGCAATCCCACTATCACTATCACCTGTAATAATCAAGTCATCCACATAGATGACTATGATGACCAAACTTGCATCTCCCTTTCTCACATAAAGTGAGTGATCAGCATCAGAAACATAAAAGCCAATATTGACAATATACTCTCTGATCTTGTCAGACCATGCTCTAGGTGCTTGTTTGAGCCCATAAAGCGCCTTCTTTAGCCTGCACACATACGTGGGATGCTCTAAATCTTCATAACCTGCTGGTTGATCATATACACTTCTTCCTACAAATCACCATCCAAGAAGGCATTCTTCACATCCATTTGCTGCAACCTCCAACCTTTGGCTGCTGCCAAAGCAATCACACATCTAACAGTTGCCATCCTAGCAACTGGACTGAAGGTTTCATCATAATCCATGCCTTTTGCAACTAGCCTAGCTTTGTACCTACTAATAGAACCATCTGCATTGTTCTTAATCTTATAAACCCACTTACATCCAATAGCTTTCTTGCCTTTCGGCAATGATACTAGATTCCAAGTCTTATTGGCCTCTAATGCAGCCATCTCCTCATCCATTGCTGCATCCCAATGAGTATGACCAACAACATCCTCAAAACAAGTGGGCTCAACATCCTCAACTAGTTTCACCATATAAGCATAATGGTGAGCTGCATAACCTTCAAAACCAAATCTTTTAACAGAGTATCTCACCTTGCTAGACCTGCGTACCACTGGATCACTCAGTGGAGTCTTTGCATTGACGCGTGAACTCTGCACACCTAGAGTCCTCACTGAAGGAATGCCAAGCTCATCATCCAAGCTCTTTGAGCCACTGGAGTCTCCATCAAGAACTGCATCAATGTCATTTGACACTTTATTCTTTCCTTTGTCTTTACCTGTAGTGCTACTAGATGCACCTGAAGATATAGAGGTACTCCTTAGTCTCCCAGACCAAGGACTACCAGATGATGTCTCTGGTCCACTAACAATCCATGATTCTTGCTTTTCAGCCTACACATAAGTGTCATGATCATCATCATCATCCAATACATCACCACTAGATACATACAAACTGCTCATTTCATCAAAGATAACATCCCTACTCACTCTGAACTTACATGTGACAGGGTTATAACAGCGATACTCTTTCTGCTCTAAAGAGTGTCCAATAAAGACACACTTTTCAGCCTTTGGATCTAATTTCTTTCACAACTCATTTGGCACATGAACATACGCAATGCATTCAAACACTTTCAAGTGTGAGACATCACGCTTCTTACCTGTAAAACATTCTTCGGGGGTCATACCATGAACTGCAGCTGTGGGAGTTCTGTTCATAATATAAATAGTAATATGAACAGCCTCACACCAGAAATGCTTAGGCATATTCTTTTCAGCCATCAATGTGAACTGTCTCTTTATCCCATGAGACCTCAGAAAATCAATGAACTCATTTGAGAGGTACTCTCCCCCTCCACCTGACCTCAAGCACTTTACTTTCAAGCCTATTTCTCTTTCAACTGCAGCCTTGAAAGTTCTAAAGTGCTCAAACGCTTCACTCTTTTCCTTCATAAAATATACCCACAGCTTTCTAGAACAATCATCAATGAATGTGACAAAGTATGAACTGCCTCCAAGAGATACATTTTGTGTAGGCCCCCAAATGTCTGTATGTACAACATCAAGGATATTTCTACTTACATCTCTGTCATGCGAAAAGGGTTGTCTTGCCTGCTTACCAAACTGACATGCTTTGCATACCTTATGAAATTCTGCAACTCTAAATATAGGCAAACCTGTAACCAACCCTTTGGACTGCATTAATTTCAGCCTTTGTACATTTGCATGTCCAATGCGTTTGTGCCAAATTTCAATGTCTGCAACAACACCTTTTCCTTTGGCATACATAGCAGCATTCATAGTAGGAATTCTAGCATCCAGAGTAAACATACGTCCAACTCTACTTCCCTTTGCAACTAACCTGCACTTGTCATTGAAGTCTTCTACAAACCAACCCTTTGCATTAAACCTGACTTGCAACCCTTGCTCTACCATCTGACCAACTGACATCAAGTTATTTGTAATAGATGGCACATGTAATACATCTGAAAGACTCTTTATCTTACCATCATGCAAGGACAAGAGAACTTTTCCAACATATGAAATTGGGTGGCATGAATCATCACCCGTTTGCACATAACCTGCATTTTGCAAATCTTGCATCTCTCCAAACCATTCTGCATGGTTGGTCATATGTTTGGATGCACCTAAATCAACATACCAAACATCATCATGTGTTCCCTTTCCTGTAATAGCATTCAGCATATGCTGCATAACAAACAAACGTTCATTTTTGTCTTCATTCTGTCGTGAAGACGATGCATAGTTTCCTTGCGGCAACTTACCACTGCGGATATCATCTTTCTTAGGATAACATTGGGCTGCAATATGACCTGTTTTGCCACAGTAGTGACACACAATACTAGAGTTATTAGAACCTCTGTTCTGCCATCCACCTCTTCCTCTAAAGCTCCCCCTGCCTCTAAGGTTACCATGACCTCCTGAAACCTGCATATCTCCAAATTGTTGATTCAATCTGTTTTGCTGGTTGTCACTACCACGTCCTGTATCACGACCTCTTGAGGAGAACTCGCCATGTCCCCTTCCTGAACTGAAGTAGAAAGCCTGGACCTGTTCACCACTTCTTTCAAATGTCTCACTCTGCATGTTGATCTCTTCAGTGTGATCATAAGGGAGACCAACTCATCAAAATCTGGAAATGGCTTTCTGACATATACGAAAGTTACAAAAGACTTCCAAGCCTTTTCATTGTTAATTCCACCCAAAGTAGACGACACCAAATCATCATCATCGGGCATTGCATCAATCGCTACCAATGCATATGCAATGCTCCTTACCTTCAGTGCATACTCATTGATAGACATATTTCCTTTCTTCAATGTATTCAACTCTTGCTTCAGTTGAATCTTTCGTGCCTTTGTATTTACAGAAAACATACTTTCAAGTATGGTCCAAGCTAAATATGAATTCTCTGCATTTCTAATATGTCCCAGCATATTATTGTCAATTACTGCAGACAACCAATACATGAGCTTTTTATCTTTTGCATTCCATTCCTTCCATGCCTTTGTCTCTTCTGCAGTTGGAGGATCACTCATCTCCGGCTCCTTTTCTTCACCTGAAACAAACTCGTAGAGGCCTTTTCCAATAAGGAAGTTCGTGACACGGAACTTCCATGAAGGGCAATTGTTCTTGTTGAGCTTCTCAATGATGGGGCTTCCACTGTTCTCTGCCATTATCACAAAATTAATACCAACAGCAAGCAAATTTTCTGCAACCCTCGACCTCTAGTACAGAGCAATACACCAGACAGTCTTTTTCACTGTTTGCTCAACAATACATGCAATCTGCAACTAGTTTACAGATAAACCTTGTGTTTACTGGCTGGTAAACCCCTTTGAACTAACAGATCTAAAATCTATAACCTGTGCACCCACTTTCGGTCAATACAGTGGAAGTCACAGTGTACCCTGAAACTACTGTCTGCAACCTTGCGGCTCTAAAACAGGGCCTGAAACAGCCTCAGATGCCCAAAATAACTGTAATTTCGACTGCAATCTAAGATTTTTACTCGACCCTACTTCCGGTGCCACCAAAGGCACTATCCAAGAGAGAGAGTGGAAGAATGGGAGAGCTTCTTACCCATGGCTTGCTTGCTCGAACCTTGCTTCTTCTCCTTCGCTTCAGCCTTTGAAATCAGTCTCTCTCAATGGCACGGCTCTGATACCATGTCAAGAATCGTGTGGTGGGGGGACTTGCTCAAGATGCTGCGCCGAACACACACAGAATGCACAAGGAGAAGCTCACTCAAGAGACAAGAAGAGAGATGGAGGCCAAAACGTTTTCTTGTTGATTTCTTCTTCTTCTTCTTCCACACACTTTACAATGTACACAAAGTATAGATAAGATACAACATAAAGGAAAGTGGCCTACTAAGTCAAACAATGCATAACTGACTACACTAGTCGACTGGCACTATAACTATACCAACTATAAATAGGTGTAACAACCTGAATATAATAAGTAATGAGCCAGTGGCCATGTGAGAGTCATAATGACCACCGACGTGCTAAGTGTAGACATGTGGACCCATCTAACTAGGCAGTCCATCATCAATGTCCGCATGTGTTGAGCTTGTCATCTCAACACATCACACAAGTGGGGATTCGACCCTTTGATCTGGACCGCGAAGCTTACTTAGAATACAACCCCCAGTTCTATGATTGGCTCCTTCACAAGTAACTCCTACACCACCATGCCGAACACCCTTGCCCTTTTTTGACCCTAAATCCTAGGAAGGATTCTTCTCAAGCTGGAAGGGGAGGGGGGTAAGGTGAATCAAATCAGGGAGGGGTTAAGGTGAATCAAATCAGGTCAATCAAATCAAAATTAGTGAAACACATAAACATATGTTATGAAAAAGGGATGGGGTAGGAAAAAGGGCATGGAAACTTTGAAGTAAAGGGCAAAAAGTCAAAGTCTGAAAAGGAAAACCTACATTGGTTCTTAATGAATTCATTCAAAAATCATAGATTTTTTCTTTTTCAGCAATCAACAAATTACTATGTGGAAAGCACTAACAAAAATTACAGCTTATGACAGGAACATAAAATGTTGCAACAAGATCGTGCCTACCGACTCCCATTCACGGAGGAGGAAAGAGCGCAGTATGGCATATCCCTAGAAAACCACGCCTACAATCAACTGAAGTTTCGAACCATCCGGAACATTGAAGAAGTAGTGTCAAAGGAGGAAGCAGCCAAGAGAGTCATCGAGCAGTGCAACCTCACCAAGTACCTGGAGAAATTTGCGTAAGAGCCTAACCACACAAAGTCTGTGGAGTTTCCCAGGACATACGACCCCGACGAGGAGTGCGGCACCATGACGATGGGAAGGGGAGAAAATGCTAAACAGGTACAAGTGCACTTGAACCCAGCCTTGGTGGAGAAGGCATTGGGATTGGAACCAAAGATAGAGAAAAAACAGAAAAGTGATGTCTACACCATGCTGAAAATGAAAAGAGAGCAGGTGCTAACCACTGACGGTATCAGCATCCACGCCATCCCTGATGCTGAAGCCAAGCTATAGGCAAAGCTAGTGCACATGCTCTTCTTTAGCCAGCGCTACAATGCCTTAATGCATCGAATCAGTGTGCCTATGCTGGAGAATGTAGCAGCCCACACCTTAGATTAAGTCGACTGGAATGGGTATGTCCGCAAAACCATCGATCAAGCGGCTAAAGCATTGGCTTTGGGAAGTACGCTAGCAGGTGGAGAGTCTCCAGCTTCCAAGGCTACAAAAAGGAAGAAGCCCTTGTCCAAGGCCTCGTTTATCGGCTACAGAAGCATTTTGATTGCGCTCATCTAGGAGGCAATAAAAGAGACATAGAATGCAGAAGAAGAAGAAGAAGAAGGAGAAATACCGGATAGGTTGCCCCCCCACCAAGACAAAGAAGGGTCCACCGACAGAACCGAGACTGAGGAAAAAGGGGAAGAACAGAAAAGCAAGAAGATGACCAAGAAACCCAAGAAGAAAATAGCCCAAAGGAAGAAAAAGGCTGACGAAGGCCACAAGAAGGAGAAAGAGGACTTGGAAAGGGTCAAAAAAGAATCCCTTAAGGAGGCCAAGGAGAGGGAGAAGAAGAAGAAATAGGAAGAAGAAAAGGAAAATGAGAAATTATAGAAGGCAAAGAAGGCATCAAAACAGGAGGCTGAGGAGAGAAAAAAGAAGGAAAAGGAAGAAAAAGACAAAAAGGAGGGAGAACGCTGAAAAACAGAAGCAAAAAGGCAAAGAAAAGCCACTGAGGAAGAAGAGGAACTAGGAAGAAAGGAGGAAGAAGACCTAGCTGAGCCTACACGCCGGTCTATCAAACAACAAAGCAGGGCAGATAAATTGGGGAATCTAAGCCTGCAAAGAGAAGAAGGGCCTGGTTCTAGCACACAAGCATCGAAAATCAGGCCGCCCGTTGTCATTGAGGGCAAGGGCAAAGCCCCAATTCACTCGATTCCTCTCCTCATGGTGCCTCCCATCGACCTAACCACTATCACCCCCAGCATCCCGACCAATGCTGATGTTTCAAATTTCGTGGCATGGATGCAATACTTCATCAACAAAGAAATGGCCCAGGGACAAAGCACCGAAACTATGGCCACAAGGCAAAAGAGGCCAGCCACTGATGCAGAATCAAGGCAAGACCCTAAACGATAAAAGGTGGAAGCCTCGACATCACCAATCCATACAACGATGACGCCATTATCTAACTACGACGAGTACTTCATCGAGCTACTCTCCCAATTAGAGAAAGCTAAGGAGGAATGAAAGATAGCCGTGGGTGGGTGAGTTGGCGGCTGAAAAGGAGTCAGTAGCAGCCTTCCAACTCGACAAAACTAGAATGATAGCCATGTAGCAAAGAGAGATCTCGGATCTCAAGCAAGAAGTGAAGGCTAAGGACGATAGGGAAAAGCACCGGAGGCTACTAGACAATGAAACACAGAAACTTGTGAAAATGTAGAGAGAACACAAGCTCCTGATCATGCAGTATGAGGAGCTCATTGCAAAAACTGCCAAAGTCAAAGCACTTATGGCTGAGCTCAATGCCAGGGATGAGAAAAGAAAACAGAACATGGAGCAGCAATAGAACGAGATGGAGTCCCTGACTAATCAACTGAACTCCAAAAAAGAAGAATAGGAGAAACTGGTCAGAGAACGAGAAGACCAAGAACAAAGGCTCACTACCCTGGCTCTAAGGCAAGGAGAGAGCCTAGAAGAGATGAACAAGAGAGTAGAGGAGTGGGCCATGTAGAATGAAAAAAGGGTGAAGACACTAGCACGGCGCCTTGCTCTGGTGGAAAAAGAGAAGATCATCGCATAGAACAATGCAGAAGCCACCCAGGTGGCCTTCGGTGCCCAACAAAAGGCCTTCCTCAACACAATCATGGACACCACCCGCCCAGAGGAGGGAGAATCATTGGAGGTGGCACAAAAAAAGCTTAACATTGCACGCAGAGCCCTGCATGCAAGACTGCAGATGCCACCCCAACCTGCGGAGGTTAGACTGAGCCTGGAAGAGCAAAGGAAATACCTATTGCTGGCCGGCCTAAACCCCTAGGAAATAGATGCCATAGGATTTGAAGAGGAAGCACAACAAGGAGACTGGCAAGGGGAGGAAGCAGAACTCAAATTCAACATGGGTAGATTCAAAGAGGATGTGATCCCACAACCCCCCTCACCGCAGTCTCAAGAGCAACAACAGGAGGACCCATCTGCAGAGAGACAAGCCGCACTTAAAGAGAGACGCAGGAAGTTAGTCGAAGAAGCCAGGAAGTAGTTAAGGGCCAAGCGAGCCATGCAGCCGTCCTCCACACCCCTCCCACCTTGCCCTAATGACATCCCAACTAGATTCCATGCAGAGCTAGTGGTTTGGGAGAGACAAGAAAAAGAAAAGGATCCATTCACCTTTAGCTTTCTCCTGCCCAACAGCCTACGAAGGGTCTTTCCGCTTAAGGTGATGGAGGAGGTGATCGCGATTGGTGGCCGACTAGGGAAAAAGTGGCTAGAAGAGAGAGAGAAGACCCCCACCTCTTGGGAAATTGAAGAGGCTGAATACTGGCAAAACAAAGTTTTTGAAGTTCCACATACAGTACATGGCTATAAAAGCCAACCCCTATGGAGGAGGTGAGTATGCGACATTAGTATGCTCGCCTGGATGGCGTTTTGTAACACGCAGCCCTTCGAGAGGAACAACCCCACATACATGGCATACCCTCGAAGGGTAGGTGTGGACTTTAATGCCACCCTCCATGGGCATTACAAATTTCTCATTGTCTATAACTCCAATGTAGTATCCTTCGAACATGCCCTCCTCTTTAACTCAGAAAGCCTAGATGACTCTATGACACGCTTCCTCGCAGATTTCTCTTCATGCCCTGATCTAGATTTTGTAACTACATATAACTACCTTAGATTACTTAAGCTATTGCTTAAGCAGGACCTGACTCCATAAGAGCGCGGCCTACCTCCCCTCTTCTTCGACCCTAACGCCATTGACAGTTGTGCCATGGCTCGTCTAATGATGAGGACTAGTCTCCTCCCCTCTTTTTGCCTAGCCCTCCTAAAAGACATGAATGACAGCCAGTTTACTAGATGCAATCACCCTTTCCTCTTCACCACCTCTCTCCACGTCCGCATGAATCTGAAAGGATACATGCAAAGCTATCAATTTTTTAGCAAATCCATCCGACCCCCTTCCCCTCCCCTCCTCATTCAGATGAAGAGAATTAGGCCATGGCTGTCATTCCATTATTGTAACTATTTTATATATATATATATATATATAAAGAGAAAAGAAAAGTAAAAGTGAAGAAAAGAACAGCATGAAACGAAAAGCACGAAAAACACTCTCCACTG
Source organism: Lygodium microphyllum (assembly GCF_053477565.2). Taxonomy (NCBI): domain Eukaryota; kingdom Viridiplantae; phylum Streptophyta; class Polypodiopsida; order Schizaeales; family Lygodiaceae; genus Lygodium; species Lygodium microphyllum. Next base: position 10,843,754 of record NC_141143.1, read on the forward strand.
TGACTGAACAACATAGCCCACTTGCAAAAGCACTTACCACCACATAAAGCATGATCACTGCACCTAGGGGTTCTCAAGTTAGGCATGCCCGGTGGCTTCGGTCAGCCGGCTCCACTCCTAACCCCTTAGCCCTTTTGCTCCCCCACTTCAGGCTTAGGTCACATCAAGGGCAGGACATACCTAGGGAGGTAACACTCGCCTATGGTTAGACCTGCCACCCTAAGCCACTTGCACCGCACCTCCCTTGGCACAAATGGGGTCCTCAAGTGTGGAACATCACCCAAGCTTGCCTACGGTTAGACCCACCTCCCCATTCCCTAGCACGAGCACAATGCACTAATACAATGAGGTAGGCACTCCCCTTAGGAACAGCACCGCACCTTCTCCTTTCTTCAGGCATCACAAAAAGCAACAAACCACCAACTTCGAAGGCCCCCGTCAACCATGCAATATCCATTTGGCTTCTCTGACAAAAATCATTTCACAGCTTCCACAAGCACCTGAGTCTCCAAGTGGCCCTCACCTTTACACCACTTGGCCAATTGCCTGCCAACCTACAATAGCACAGAAGTTCCATGGGACTGGCACCCGTCTAGGAGGGGGGTAATGTTAACCCCAAGTCAAGATGGCGGAAAAATGAAGGAAAAAGTAGAAAAAAACATGGAAAAAGAGCAAAGACACGCAGGCGACCTCCAAAGCTAAGCCGGGGCAAAAAACACAATTTTAAATGAAAGGCGCCTCAAAAAACTTGGAAAACTCTTGTAAAAGAGCGTCAGGCTCCCTCTTGTGCCAATTGTAAAATATTAGATGGGTATAGGCTAGAGGCATAAGGCTAGAAGAGGGAAATGGAAAAAGGACCTTGCCATAATGGCCGGTCATGTAAAAAAGGGATGGGTGCCCATGGGATTTTAGGTCTTGTATATAAAGTTCAAAGAATAAATGAAAGCTCATTCTTTGGTGTGTGGCTAACAAGAGCTCTCTTCTCCTCATCTTCTTGCTTGTGTGTGCTCTTGAGAGAGGGAGTGTGAGAGTGTGAGGAAGTGAGTGTGTGAGAGTGAGGGATCAAGAGGATGAAGCTCTTCACCATCTCCTCTTCTCTTCTTCTCTTCTCGCATCTAGGATTGTGGAGATACCGGGGTGTGCAAGAGAGGAGGCAACTCATATCGGCATCAAGGTAAGCTCATGACACTCATAGGATCGATGGCGCGTCGGCTAGGTGAGAGATAGCCATTAGAGCCAAGACCCACAGACTGCTTATTTCTTCAAGCGTTTCAAGTGAGCTCTAATGGCTAAAAAGGAGGAGGCCAGGAAGCAAACTAAGAACTCAGAAGCAGAGAGGCAAAAGAAGCCGCAGGATCTCTCCAAACGCTTCATAAAGTTTAAGAAGGGTGATAGAGTGGTGATTCTGCTAGTAGCAAAGAGACAAGGGCAAACCAGTGAGCCAATTAAGGGACCGGCCAAGGTCAAGGAAGTCAACTTGGCAGGGGAAGGTGAGAAGCCTCGACCTGCATTCATTGATGACTTGACCAAGGATGAGGAGGCTAAACTTATTGCTCTCCTACGAGAGTATGTCGACGTGTTTGCTTGGTCCTTGGAGGAACTTAAAGGAGTTGATCCTAGGGTTGTGACCCATGATATCCCAATGGTTCCAGATGCAGTGCCAACAAAGCAATGACCTTACCCTATGAATCCCAAACACGCCTATGCAGTGAAGGAGGAAATCGATAAGCTCATGAAGGAGGAATTTATATATGAGATTGAGCACACGGATTGGGTATCACCTATAGTGATCGTTATGAAAAAGAATGGTAAAATTCAAGTGAGTGAATTACAAGAAAGTTAATGTCGCTACAAAGAGGGACAACTACCCCTTACCATATGCTGAGCACATGCTAGAGAGGGTAGCAGTCAAAGAAGCCTACAACTTCCTAGATGGCTTATTTGGCTATAATGAAGTACAAGTGCACCCTAACGACAGGCACAAGACTACCTTCGCCACGGAGTGGAGTGTATTCGCCTACATCATTATGCCCTTTGGGCTAATGAATGCGCCTGCAACCTTTCAACGATTAATGTGCACCAATTTCAATTATATGCTTAGACGTGAGCTAGAGGTGTTTGTAGATGACTTATGCGTACACTCTAGTTGGGCCGAACACTTAGAAAAGTTAAGAGCTATCTTTGAACGGTGTCAGTTATACAACCTCTCATTGAACCCCTTAAAGTTCTAGTTCTGGGTGAAGCATAGATGTATCCTAGGGCACGTAGTATCAAGGAACGGCATTGCCACTGACTTCTCAAAAGTCAAGGTCATTATCGGCCTACCACCACCCATTAACTACAAGGGCGTTCAGTGTTTCTTAGGCCATATGGGATACTATCGATGCTTTGTACTGAATTATGCACTGATTGCTAGACCATTGTACAAGCTGTTGATCGTATTCGAGTGGACTGAGGAAAGCCAATGTGCATATGAAGAGTTGAAGAAGGCTCTCACCACTGCACCAATCTTACAAGCCCCGGACTGGAGCATAACATTTCATGTATACATAGATGCCTCTAAGTTTGCTATTGGAGTTGTTCTATGCCAGTCTAGTAAGCATAACCTGATTTCTACTAGGAGGCAGCTCACTGAAATGGAGATGAACTATTCCACTACAGAAAGGGAAGGGTTAACCATGGTGTTTGCTGTAAAGAAATTTAGGCATTATCTGTTGGGCACCCCCTTCGTCTTTTTCGTTGACCACATCAAGCCTTGCTTTATCTCGTGAACAAGCTATGCGCTACAGGTCGCATAGCTAGATGGTTACTTCTCTTGTTGGAATTCAATTTCTTTGTGGTTGTACGTAAGGGAAAGCAGCACTACATGACTGATCACATGTCCCGCATACCCACAAGAGAAGCTGCTGGAAAAGGCATATCTGACGACCTACCAGACACTCATCTCTTTGGCCTGTCTAGCAAAAGAGACTTATTTAGAGCCAATTTGACGCCATATTGGGCCAATGATGTAGTTGAAGTACTAAAGAACGGTCTACCTAAGAGACCTATTGAGAAAGCCAGGCTAAGGAGACTTATCTTAAAGGTCCAGCCATACCAACTGATTGTCGGCCAACTCTATATGCTAGGACAAGACAGCTTGTTGTGTAGATGTGTGTGTGAGCACAAGATGCACAATGTATTGAGAGAAGCGCATAGTGGAATAGTTGGAGGACACTTTAGTGGGAATACAACAGCCCGTAAGGTGCTACAATCCCAACTATGGTGGCCCACCCTATTCCGTGATGCTGCTAAATTAGAAAAACACTGCGATGAGTGCCAGAGGCCTAAGGTGCTTGTGTGCAAGGATAAGATGGAGTTGACCCCCGTAATAGCACGACAGCACTTCAAAAAATTGGGCATTGACTTCATTGGACCTATCAGTCCTGTGGCACAGTACTCCCAGGCACGTTACATCATTGTGGCAAATTGATTACCTGACGAAGTGGGCAGAGGCAAGAGCCGCTAGGAAGAATGACGTTAGAACCACTGCAAAGTTCTTGTGGGAGCAGGTCCTTTCACGTTTTGGTTGTCCAATTGAACTAGTAAGTGATTAGGCCACGCACTTCATTAATGCAGTAATATCCCACCTGCTCTCAACATTCCTAATCATTCATAGAAGGTCCTCGCCCTACTACCCTCAAGCAAATGGCCAAGCAGAATCCACGAATTAAATCCTAGTCAATGTGCTTATTACGAAGGTGGTATCCACATCATGAAGTGACTGGGATAACAAATTAATGGTGGCCTTGTGGGCCTATCGTACAACTTATAAGGCGATTGTAGGACAGACGCCCTTTAGGCTGACTTATGGAATGGAGGCCATTCTACCCTTAGAGTTCTTTGTCCCTAGCTTAAGGATAGCAGCCCAGGAGCATTGGGAGGGAAGAGAGGCTTGGACCAACTGCTTAGTCGAGTTAGAGCGTCTCACGAAGACTCGACTCTTAGCCATCCATGCTCTGATTTGTGAGAAGGCACGAAGAAAGATGTGGTTTGACAAGCATGTCAAACAACACAACTTTGATCAAGGGGACCTCGTTCTACTATACTCTATGAAGGGTCACAAATAGAAAATGAAATTTCAAGGACTAGGACCTTTCCAAGTACGTACAATTAGTAGAGAAGGCAATGTTGAATTGGAGATGCTCGAAGGTGAAGGAATAGGATTTTTCAATGGTAGTCACATGAAAAAGTACTATCCTCCTTCCCATCCGTTGTTGCAGAGCCACCTATGCTTGAAGCCCCTGTCAACGTCTGCGTGGCCACTATTACCAAACTGACAGATCAAGATGAAGAAACAGTGGCACCCGCCTACCTACGAATCATGGTCACTGCAGAATGGACGTATTCTTTTGATGCCTTGATCGACGAAGGTGCCAACTATAATATCTTGATGCATGACCATTGGACAAGCATTGGTCAACCTAAATTACAGCCCACAAATGCTAAACTCAAACCATTTGGGGGCAACACTTACTCACTCTTAGGAAAATGCAAAGTGGTTGTCTCTATCGAGTCTAAAAGTATACCAGTCTTCTTTTATGTGTTGCCAAACACGAAAGGGGCCCATAACAAGTCACTACTAGGTCACACTTTTAAAAAGAAAACGAACTACAATGTGGACTATAACCTAGATCGCATCCATCTTGCTATAGGCAATGTGCGCATAGTGACTACTTTCAACAAGGGTTATCTTGATCCTTCTACAATTTCCAATCCACCGATAGAGACCCCTATGACCACGCCTATGACCAAGCCTAGGAAGAAGGGCTGTGATATCTGACTCCATGCTCAAACTGCTAGAACCAAGCCCACCAAGGCCATTCACAAGGTCAAGGAGTCCATGCTCATATGGGTGCCAAAACAACAAGGGAAACCTCCTTATAAATTGCAGAAACATGCTTCTAAATGCAAAAACTATCAGTCACAGCCTAAGAGGCAGCTCAAACGCTATCGACGTAGGTGCACAACCATGCCGTGATGGATCCCAAAGATCTCTTGCGAGCACAAGGATACTATAAGGGCAACCCCTGAATATGGGTGCCTAAGAGTGGACATTGAAGAGGCTCAACTCTAAGCAACCTCACTCTAGCTAGAGAGGCTTGCACATACGGAGCCTAGGCTGCAAAGCAAGCTAGACCAGCACTGGTTGTGATTAATGAATCCCAACACATTTATCGTCCAAAGCTAGATGCCCCAGAATTATCCAAGTCAGAGGAGTTGAGCACCCCCATGCCTACTCAGACAGAATGCAGCACACCACCTATGCCACTGGAGCCCCCTGCAGCATCTCAAAGTGCTTCTAAGCGCAAAGTCCCATCTATGACGCCATCAATGGAGTCACCATTGTCCAGTCCAATTGCACCATCACCACCATCAGGTCTTAGGCCTTCGTATGAAAGACGATCTTTCCTTTCAATGGCCAAGGATCTTGCTGAGACCTCGGGAGATGACATAGTGACATGCATCAAGGTGTTAGATAACACTTCACCACATTCGCTAGGAGCTATGAGAGGCTTGACCTAGGACTTATCGATGAACCCCTTGCTTCTGATGTTCGTGTGTTGTCATGTACTTGGGAAGACTACAAATTAATGACCGTCAAATCCCCCAAAATTGCCGCCAAATTAATCGCTAATGGAGAAATCTCAAAGAAGCAAGCCATTCTCAAAAGACTAATTACCTCGTACCGCAAGCCTGCTCGCTCTACACCTAAACAAGAACGGGAGGAGCTCACACATCTTGCCAGCCCTGATTCTTCATTCTTACAATTGTGGTATGCCTTGCGACTCCAATGGGAGAAAAAAAGGTTGCCGCATCATGACCAATGCCAAGCAAAGAAGGGCAATCAAAACAATTGAACACGACCCTACTTATGTGGCACCTCTTTCCTTTAGGGTTTTGGCCATTACACGCAACATACACTTAGACGACCATGTGTTAGCCCACCCTTGCATTGACCAATTCCTTACAGAAGAGGAACTGCACGTTGCTAGCCGCCTCAACTCCAGGGACATCTTTCATGATGTCTTGACCTATATCACCCAAGCTTCCATACGACCATGTGAACTTGATTGTCATGCCCAGCTTGAATATAACCCTAACCTCTATACTTGGCTAGTGGCCAAGTAACTCGCCCCACAAAGTCCATGTGAGTCCTCCTTCTTCCCTTGCTAATCCTAGAAAGGATTCCTTTAAAACTTAAGGAAGGGGGGGAGAGTGGAGCAAAGTGAGAGCCAAGTGATGTAGCAAGGTGTAGTGATGGATGAAAATGATCAACTGAATTTAAATAGGAAAGAATGCAAGAAGGAAATGGATGTTTCTTTTGAATTATTTTCAAGTTTCATACCTCTGAAGCAGCACGGCATATTGTCACACGCATTCTTTCTTGGGTTTTTGTTTGTGATGAGTCAATTCATAACACTAATATTGACATGGTGTAATGGCAAGCACCTACCATGGCAGGACAAGAAAAAGGGGGTAAACTTCCATTCACTGAAGAGGAGCTGGCAAAGTATGGGATCAGTGTTGAAACACGTGGATTTAGCCAGTTCACTTTCAAACATACCCTGAATTTAGACGATGCCATCCTGCAAGAGCCAGCAGTGAAGGAGTTGGTGGATAAATGCAACCTCCGAAAGTATGTCTAAAAGGTCGGATAAGTTGTAGATTACAGCATGTGCGCTGACTTTTTAAAGAGCTTTGATGAAGGTAGGAGCTGTGGCACAGTCACAGTAAGGACTGGTGACCAAGAAAGAAGGATGCAAGTGCCCCTTAATGCAACTATCATCGAGAAAACCCTGGGGCTTGTGTCCAAGAAGGAGAAGTGCTCAAGAAGAGATGTATATACCATGATGGGAGTCAAAAAAGATGACGTCCACACAGTGGATGGAATCAATTTGGTTGATATTCCAAATCCCGCAACAAAGATGCAAGCTAAAATGGTCCACGCCCTTTTCTCAGGATAGAGATACAATGCTTTAATGAACAAAATCGAGGTGCCATTACTAGAGAGCATCGCTACAGGAGTTCGAGAGGAGGTGGATTGGAACGGTTTTGTGCAGAAAAATATCAAGAGTTTAGCCGCGCTCCTGGCTCTAGCCACAGCACCAGGTTGTGGGGAGTCTCCTGCTTCTACTGCACGATCCACAAGGAAAAAGCCTGCCTCGAAAGCCTCCACAATTAGATATGGCAATGTCCTAACGGCAATCATCCATGAGGCTATCAAGGATGCTGGTGTAGGTGAAGAGCAAGCTGTGCATCGAAGCTCACCTCACCGAGAGGAAGAAGGCTCGAGTGTAAGGACAATAAGCGACAAAGGAGAGCCGGAGGTACCACCTACTCAAGCGACTAAACCACGGGAGCAAAAGAAGAGTGACAAGAGCTAGAAGGAGAAGAAAGAAAGACTGAGCAAAGAAGAGTGAGTCGAGATGAAGAGGGCTCAAAGAGAGTCAAGAAGGGTGGAGGAGGAACGAAGGAAAAAAGAAGAGAAAGAACTCGAAAAAATTAGAGAAGAATCAAAGAGGGCAGAAGAAGAGAGGCAAAGAAGGGCAGAGGAGGAAGCCGAAGAACTAAGAATGAAAGAACTTGCTGAGTTGGCAGAGGCCACTCATAGATTTGTTGAAGAAACTCATGGGGGAGGAGAAATTGATCCTTTGAGTCCCTGCCATGAAGCTGAAGCATGTGGCAGTGTGGAAACAGCCCCAGTGGTTATAGGCAAGGGCAAGTCCCTGCTGCACCCCCTGCCTTCCTCCTCTCTGCTAGTACCAACCGACACCACAACCACAACCACCCCGCAACCCACGCCCTCTCTAGGCACATCCCAATTGATGAACATGATGCAGCTACTTGTCAATAAAGTGGCTGAAATTGTACCAGAAGTCGGAGCAAAAAGGCCCACTGCCGCAGATGCCGAGTTTAGGCAAGATTCAAAACGACAAAAGCTAGAGGCATCAACCATTACAACCCCTACTCCCATGCCATCTGGTGCCGACTATGATGCTTATGTGGATGAGCTTCTAGCACAATCGGACAAGGCAAAAGAAGAAAAGAAGATAACCCTGGTGGAGTTAGAGAAAGAAAAGAAAACTTTGGCAGCCTTAAGGCTAGAGGTTTCAAAGCAAGGAGCCAATCGAAGAAGATAAGTGAAAACTCTACAAGATCAGCTGGAAGCAAAGACCAAGGAAGCCCAAGACAATGAGAGCCACCTAAGACAAAGGCTGGAAGATGAAGAGAATAATCTGGGTGGCAGAACACCGAAGCTTGAAGTTACTAGTGCAGCAGTATGCTAACTTGCAACAAAGAACTGCCGAACTGGAAAGGTACAGACAAATAGAAGCTCAAGAGGGCGAGCCAAGTGAGCAACAAGAAGATGCCATAGCTTTTCAGCTATGTTATGAACTTGAAGAACAAGACATATTGGAGAGAGAAATAGAGTTTCTAGAATAGGAAAGGCCGAGAGTTCCCGCAACAGAACCACAAAGGCTGCAGAATGAGGCACAACGATTGCAAGATGCATTGGAGACTACCAAGGGAGACATAGATGCCCTAATGACCATGGCCTTCACCCAAAGAAGATTGCACTTCGCAGAGATCCAAAGTCACAAGCAACTTATGCAAGAAAATTCAGAGCTATTTGTTGAGGCAGAAAAAAGATTCAGCATTGCAAATCAGGCAAAAGAAATTGCTGAAGCACAGCTGGCTCAAAAATCTAGGGAAAGGAACCAACTCTAGTTCTTAACGAATGAGCAACAGCAGGTTGTGACAACCTTCGCAAGTGAGCTGGAGGAGGGAAGAAAGAAGATGGATGAGAGAGCCACTGAGTGGAAAAGAAACAATTTTGAAAGATTTAGGGATTTAACAAAACGCTTGGCGGTGGTTGAGTGCGAGAGAGTGCTTGCGGAGTCTAGGACCACAGAAACTGCTGATGTATGTGCCAACACACAAAGGAAAGCCTTCCTCAGCACAGTACTACATGTCACCCAGGTGGAGGGAAATGATTCAGTGGAGAAGGTAAGAAGGAAGCTAGAACTGACCACCCGAGCACTAAAGTATGGCCTTCAAGAATGGGAGCTTCCAACAAGCACAGGAATCACAAAAGAGCAGCAATTTCACTACCTATGTCGTGCCGGCCTATCCACTGTTGAGCTTAAGGAACTTGGGTTTGAAGAGCATGAGCAACCACCACCACCACCACAAGCGGTTCATCATCGAGTAGAGTGTTGAAGAGGGTCCGAACTTTGAGCAGGATGCTGAAGAAGAGCAACAAAGAATGCCCAGTCTGTCTCTACCAGGCCTCCCGCCTGAAGAGCCCGAAGATGCCCATATGCCCAAGCGCATTGTGGCAGCCAGAAGAAGAAGACAAGAACTAGCAAAGAAAGCCCAACTCAGAGCACGATCACTGCCAAGACAATTCCTTGAAGAGCCTGTGCCACTACGAGGGGATCCCCATCCTATCGATTGGCCTCAGGAATTGGTCATATGGCATCAACAGGAGTTCCAGATGAGGCCGTTTGAACTTTCATTTGCTTATCCATGCTCTCTGGACTATGCTTTGCCTCTAGGTATTCTAGCCAAGATCAAGGATCTAGCTAATGATCTTGCAAACAAGTGGATAGAGAAAAGAAGCCTCATAATAACCAGATGGAGGCAAGAGCCTGAAGACTACTGGCAAGACAAGGTAAACAGGGTTCCCAAAACCGTCCAAGGCTACGAGGCACAGCCGAAGTGGCGGAGGAGGATTTGGGATACCAATTTTGACGCGTGGACTGCCTTCTGCAGCTTGCTCCCTGAAGAATGCAACGACCCCATATACATGCCCTACCCCCACAGGCATGGAGTTGACTATTATAGAAATATTCATGGGGATTTTGACTTTCTTAAGATATATAATGTTAATGCCCAAAGCCTCAAGGAATGCCTAGTCTTTAGGTTAGAGGATCTCCTCCCATCTATCAACCGCTTCCTCACAGATTTTTCTTCTTGCCCAGATCCAACCTTCTTAACTACCTGTAACTATCTTAGGCTTATCAAGTTCCTACTAATGCAGAGACCCACAATCGAGGAAGCCCACCTCCCTCCACTCTTTTTTGACATCAACCTAGGGATAGATAGTAGAGCCATGACTAGTCTAATGATTAGGGCAACCCTGCTTCCCTCCTTTTGCCTGGAAATCTTAGAGGATATGAGTGATACCTGCTTCACGAGGTGCAATCATCCTTTCTTATTATCCACACCTCTGAAGGTCCGGGCCGGTATTAAAGAATATCTACAAAATCATGCATTCCTATCCCAATGCTTGCGACAGCCTCGTAATCCAGCTGAAGGTGATAGGCATTAGCCAGGACATCTTCCTTGTATGCAATTATTCAAAAAAAGAAGAAGAAAAAGAAATAAAGAAAAGAAAAAAGCACGAGGTCTCACTTCACTCACTACACCTAGGGTTTAGGGGTTCTTGATAAAGAAGCCCACTAGAGGAGTTAAGAGAAGGTAAAACCATTGCTACTTTTTCAAAAAGACCTTCTATCTCTTCTTCTTGTGAAGCTACCATAGATTCTCAAGAAGAAATATTGATTTCTCTTCTTGATCTTCACTCCCCCTCTACAAGGGACCTTCAAAAAGCATTTTCTCGGTGATTTGGAGCAAGCCTACAACATCTTTTTAATGTTCAAGCCATGTAGACCACCACCAGGATGCTACCCCGAAAATTGTAGTGCATTTATGTTATTGATTTTGCTTTTGTCCAATTGCTCTTTCACTCCAATCTCACCTCCATCCTCTTTCCCCAAGTATGGGCACCTTCACTAGTCAACATTGAAGCCTTCTTTTTCCACCTAGCCCCTCCCCCACTTCATGCTTAGGGCACATCAAGGGCAAGACCTCCAGACATGTCACCCTAAGTTTTGCACTGCACCTCCAACAACACACGAACTGGGTCCTTAAGTGTGGGACATTACCAAGGGCTTACCCAAGGTTAGACCCATCTCCCAGTTCCACTACACATGCACTTACACCACACTATGAGATAGACGCACCCCTTAGGGAGTGCACAACTTTCTCTTACAGGTTATGATCGTGACTCAGTGAATGGCTACCCAACTAAAGAAGATCATCCACATGGTCCGCTAATGACCAGGAATTTTTCCCTGAGTCGGACAGGACATGACTATAGCAGCTTCAGGAGCTTTTGCCTACTCCGATGCTTGGATGAACCAATATGCTTGATGTAGTCGACCATCTGCCTGTTGATGGCTACCATGACTGAACCAAATCAAGCAGAAGGAAAACTCAGTGATGGACCCACCATTGGCATAGATTTTTGAACCTCATATTCTCCAAATGTATGTTCAAACCCCTAGCCTTGCGGATTGCTTATTGATTAAGTGCTTTCGGATCAGCACGGGATGCACGGCTACATGGTTCTCAACAGCTGTTAGCAATGAATAGGATTGGAGCTACAACTGTGTGAGAAATGCCGAGCATCTTCATGAAGTCTAAGCACACCGGAATCTCTCCCGGTCATCGTTAATCAAACTCCATCACCTCTCATTCACAACTACCCACCAATTCCACTTAGCAACAACCCCAACTATCTCACTACTCCCCACCATAGCACCATGGGACTGGCACTTAGCTAGGAGGGGGGTAATGTTTACCGTAGCACAAAGGAGCGGGAAAATGGAGCAAAGGAGTGGGAAAATGGAAAATGGAGATAACCGAAAGGGCATAGGACAAAGGAAGGAAAAGGCGCCCCGGATGGAAGTCAGACCCTGAAAAATTTGAATGACGACCTCTCCAGAAGGCCCCAATGTCTCCTTGAGAAAAGAAAAGAGTAAAAGCGCACCATTAATTGTAAAAGCGCTCCCGAATCCTTGTAAAAGAGTACCAGGCTCACTCCTGTGCAAATTGTATACACTCGTTTTGAATGGGATAAGTTAGAACGATGGGAAATAGGAAAAGAGGGCCTAGGCTAATGGCGAGCCATGTAAAAAGTGGGGATAACCGCCTAAAAAGTAGGGCATGTATATAAAGTTCAAAAGTGAATGAGAAGATCATTCTTGTGTGTGGCCAAAGTTTCTTCTTCTTCTTCTCTTGTTTCTTGCCTTCTTGTTTGTGCTTGAGTGAGGGATTGAGGGAGTGTGAGGGAGTGAGGGAGTGAGTGTGTGAGAGTGAGGGATCGTGGAGAAGAAGCTCCCCATCTTCTCTCTTCATCTTCTCTTCTTCTCTTCTCTTCTCTTTCCTCGCACGGCTATGGATGATGGAGCTTGACGGAGAGGGCTTGAGGTTGCTTGAGCTTTTCGCAAGGATCTAGAGCTACCGGAGTGCAAGAGAGAGGAGGGAACTTGATTGAGCATCAAGGTAAGCTCACTACACCCATAAGGTAGGCATTGCGCTTCGGCTATGTGAGAGGTAACCATGGCCGCTCGGCTTGAAACGCTTGATCAATAAGTGGTCCGTAGGTCTCGGGGTAGAGCTCCGTAGCTCCCCTTCAATCAAATTATATGTCATTACGGTGGCAAGACTGGCCATATAGCCAGTGAATGTTTCCATAAGAAAAGAGCACATCAAATGCAAAATGATCACCACCAAAATCACTTCATGAAAGAAGAAGAAGAAGAAGAAGAAGAAGAAAAATATGCTTCCGCTACCATCAACAACTCTGACAAATTGTTCTAAAGAATTTTCATTGTATCTTTTATATTTTTTTCCCATAGTACATTTTGAATTCCCTTAGTGGATCTTCTTCCCATAGTGGATGTAACAAACCCTACCGAAAATGTAAAGTTTTAAGCTTGACCTGACTAAGGCTGCCAAAGAGCTAGGCTCCTGGTTCATGTTTGCATGTAGGGGGGGCAAATGCCAGCAGATGTAGGAACTCATCATTTGAGGGGGTGTGTTGAGAAATGACAATTGATGTATACTCTCCAAAAAGAGATGTCTTGAATCTCATATGCAGAGTGAGGAGAGTGGAACAACCCAACTTCTATAAAGTATTGTACTTGACTATCACTTTCATAATGATGAATGCAATATCATGATGCTTTCCTCTTTCAATTAGTGTCATTATCATTGTTAGTCTAATACACAAAATTTTATTTATGAGTCCAAGCTTCCATCTTGAAATCTAATTTACTTGTGTAATAGTTACCTACTCATTGTCCATGTCAACATGAATTTAGTCTTCACCTTCTAACCTCCATAGCTCCTGCCATGCTCTACATTCGACTTTCTCATAGTATGGTAGGTTTTGGTGCAAAAAGAGCTGGTTAGACCATTGAAATGCAAAGGCTGAAAGCCTAAGGATATGGATGCTGACATTTCAGATGATCTTGATGAGCTATGCAAGTCCACTATAATGTTATCTTTGTTTAAGCAGGTATACTCTGATGTCATTGAGACTAAGAGTGGTGCATAGCAGTTATGGGAGAAAATATGCAACCTTTATGATAAGCAAAGTCATGCTTCACATGTATACTTTGATGTCATTGAGATTGAAGGTGTGTTAACCGTCAAACAAACAAGGTGGAAAATCTGAAAAATCTAAAGAAGAAGACAAAGGCCAAGGAAAAAGTGAAATGGAAGACGAAGGCGCGCCAAGAAAAATATGGAAGCACAAGAAGTGTAGAAAAGTCTTAAATAAAGAAAAAAGGTGCACAAGAAAAAGCGCAAGTCAATACTTTTGTAAAAGAGCGCAAGCACATCATGGTTTAATTTAAAGAGCAATAGGCTCTCACCCGTGCAATTTGTAAGGGTAGACACGAACAACGAAAGCGATGACCTAGAGTTATGTCTTACCCGATTTACGATGTTTTAGGGGAACGGAATGGGACTAGGATAAGGGGATGACCGCCCAAAAGGGATTTAGGGTTTTGTATATAAAGTTGAAAAGTGAATGAGAAGCTCATTCTTGTGTGTGGCCAAAAGTGGCTTCCCTCTTCTTCTTTTTCTTCTTGTTCTTGCTATCTTGAGCTTGTGCTTGAGAGAGGGAGTGTGAGAGTGTGAGGGAGTGAGTGTGTGAGGGTGAGGGACCGGGGAGAAGAAGATCTCCATCTTCTCCTCTCTTCTTCTCTTCTCTTCTCTTCTCTTCTCTTCTCTTCTCTTGCTCGTGGCAATGGAGCTTGGAGCATGGAGCTTGCTTGAAGCTTGCACTTGGATTGTGGAGCTATCGGAGTGCGCGGGAGAGAAGGTAACTCGATCGGCATGGAGGTAAGCTCACTACACCCATAGATGTGGATGGTGCATCTACTATGTGAGAGGTAGCCATTAGTGCTCAACTTGGAACACTTGAAACAATAAGCGGTCCGTGGGTCTTGGCAGTTGAGCGAAAGCTCTCACAGTTTGGTTCTGTTGCTAGGACTAGCAGATTCAAGCCTTGAGCGCTTGCGCACTTCGAATTGAGCATCGAAGTAGGGTTTTCCCTGAACCAATGCTTGAAGTAGATAGGTAGGAAGCGAGGGAGTTTGAAGAGGTATTTGATCTCCTTAGCAAGTAGGTTTTTGGTTTTTGGACTTGGAAAAGCATGATGGAGTAGTGTAGGTATTTCTCTTATGATTTTTTCGTGCATTTAGGAAGGGTAGGAGCAAAACATTAGAGCAAACAGTAGGGTTTTCTGTTGATGTATAATACGCTGAAACAGGAAAAAGAAGGGCAAAAAATGAATTTTTGGGTTAAATGTTGGTGAAGGGAGCAAGACTAAGGTGAGTGCAAGCTTGCGCAGGGTGATAAGGGGCCAGGAGTGGCAAGAAAGGCCACATTTTGCATTGCAGGGTTTCAAGAGAGTAGGAGAGAGCTTCATGGCATGGACTTGCTTCGATCTGGTCATCTAGGAGTTATTTGGCCCTTTAGTATTTGTCCCTTGACCGACTACACTCAACTCATTCGAGGGAAGCATTCGAACCAACTTCAAAATTTGACCCTCGGCCCTACCGACTCGGCCATACCCCACTCGGACAAGTTAACATTCAGCCCGGCCAAATTCACCACTCAGCCCTCGGCCCATCTGACTCGGCCCTCTGCCCACTTGGCCCTCGAACAACCATACTCGAACTGGCCGAATTTGACATTCGGACCAATTACATTCGGCCCTTTCTTATTCGGCCCTCCGCCCTCGAACAGGCCGAATCGGTCACTCAGCCCCTGCAATTCGGACCTATTGGGCCGAATTTGGATTTTTTCAAATTTTAACCTGTAGACCTCAAAATTGACCGAGTGAAACTAATGCTCCTAAGGATGGTTTTAAATACTTATATGTAGAGAGAGCCTTGCTTACTATGGAAGTGAATAGAAAGAATGACGATGGGACCTATGCCTCTCATCCTCTTACAGTTAGAGGCAAGATTGATACTAGAGGCAATTATGACCACCATGGTAGAGACCCACTACAAAATAGGTCTTAAACCTCATGGGGGCAGGGTCAAAGTAAATCCTATGGTCCTAAGTCATCTCTTACTTGTCATTATTGTGGGTAGTAAGGACATGTATGGCCACAATGCTATAAGATGTGGTAGGATAGGCATGAAAAAGACAAAGGAAAAGTGTGGGATAATGCTAAGAAATCTAATGATTAGCGTACTACAAATTCTATAATTACGATTAAGGAGAAAAAATGCATTGGATGCAGCTATTTTGGATGCTTCTTCACTTGGTGCCATACAGTTGACTAATGGTTAGTCTTATTTCTCTTAGTTTTGGTTACTCAATTTGTGTACTTCCTTTCATGTGACCCCGCATCATAGTTGGTTCTATACTTACCATACATGATTTTTGGTTTAGTATGCCTAGCGAATGACCATGTCTATGATATTCTATGCATTGGTGATATATGGTATAGTTTTCCTTTGGTACTTCCTTTGTTCTCCATAGTGTATGTCATGTACTACCTTTGACCAAAAGCCTTATCTTTGCAAGACAGTTAGATGATGATGGGTATCATATCTCTTTTGCCGATTCTAGATGAAAAACCACTCGTAGCAACCTCCTTTTTGGTAGAGGTACCAAGATTGGTATTTTTTATCATTTTCTTATCTCTGGCTCCCACTACAAGGGTACACACATATAGCGACACTAAGTAGCGACTTTTTTTTTCAGCATCGCTATTTACGTCGCTAATCCTTAAAATATTTTAAGTCAAAAAATGCGTCGGTATTAGCGTCTCTATCTGTGTCGCTAAAAACGACGCTAATAGCGACGACTTACTCTGGTAACATTTCGCGGAAATCCGAATGTTTCTTTCAAACGCGCGCGCGAATTGCAAAAGCAAGGCGAAGGCGGAGAGAAAGAGAAAGGGAGGTGAGCAAGAGAGGGAGGTGAGCAAGGAAGCAAGCCGCGAGCCGCACCCGAGGAGAGGAGTGTCGCCCATACGAAGAGGTCGTGGAAGAAGAAGAGAGCATGACGGTATGCCCTGTTTTGGTTTCTTTACAATCTTTGTTTTGCTTTGCAATGTAGGTTAGAAAGTGTTGGTTTCTCTTCGATCTTTGTGTTGCTTTGTGTTACTTTGCAATGTAGGTTAGGAAGTGTTGAAAGGGAGAGAAATGGAAGTGAGTGTTTTCAAATTTTTTCGTGTTGGTTTTTATTCTTTGCAATGTAGGTTAGAAAGTGTTGGTTTTTCTTCAATCTTTGTGTTGCTTTAATTTGCAATGTAGATTAGGAAGTGTTGAAAGAGAGAAATGGAAGAGAGTGTTTTTATATTTTTTCTTGTGTTGGTTCTCTTCAATCTTTGCAATGTATATAGGGTAGGAAGTGTTGAAAGAAAGAGAAATGGAAAGGAGTGTAAAGGGGGATGCTTGTTTTGCTTGATTATAATTTTAGAGAGAGAGTGAGAGAGATAGAGATGTAGAGAAAGAGAAATGAGATGCTTGTTTTGTTTGGATTGTATCTTTTGCAAGATCTTTCTAAACTACATATTTATCCACAATGATATTTCTAGATGTAGAAATAGTTCTTTTTCTAGGATCATAAAAGTAAAATGCTTTGGTGATGTTACTATTACTCATGAGAATACGTTTGAGAGATTTAGAGTCTAATTTCTTTCTATGAGCATAAGTAATGCTTCCAAAAACTTTCAAACAACTCACTACTAGCGTTTGACCAATAAAGGCTTCAAAAGGAGTTGTGCCTTTCAAGGCATAGTTGAAGACCTATTAACTATTATAAAAATGTATGTATGTGAGCATAGTTTAGAGCCAACCTCAAAGATAGATAAGTTTAGAGCCGAACTCAAAGAGATAGATACAATTTTTTTTAAAAAAATACCTGAAATATATATAGTGGAGTGGTCCCAATATACAATATAGAATCGTTATTAAATTATCATTCCATTACATCGCAGTCAAGATGTCTAGCACTCACGACCAACATGGTGGGTATCGTGAGGCTTGTCTCAATCAACGTGTCCCCTGTTCATGCACGCAATGCAAATTGGCCATTCGTCGGAAACGTCGTTTGTCCATAGAGCATGTGCAATGGTATGGAGAGTTTTGAGTTGAGATAATCGACCAAGCAGTCTTGAATTACGAGATTGCGGTAAGTTCTCTCTCATTACTATATGACATGTACTTGATTTAAGTATAACAGTTTGGGGTTATCTTAGAAGTTAGCTCCTTAACGTCCTTTACAGGATCAAGGCCATGTCGATACATTGCAGTCTGTAGTTCGTCCGCGCTCTATACAAATGCCGTCTGAAATAACTAACTATCACATAGAAGGTGATAACTCTCAACCCCCTTCTATGGGTGAGAATGCTGGAGACATAGACGATCCTCCTGCTTTTTTGGAGCCCGAGTTAGAGGACATGATCGAATCATTACTTTCGATGGACTCGGAATCCCAAGATCCTTCAATTGCGGAGGCTGCCATTCCATTATATGATGGGAGTCGGGTATCCCGTTTGAAGACACTTCTTGCATTGTTGAGCATACAAACAAAGTATGGATGGAGTGATGCGAGTGTGACAGAGCTATTCAGGTATATTATGATGTGTATGATTCTTTATTGAAAGCCATTAAAATGTGCTATGTAGTACTCTAATAACGTGCTTCATTGCAATTTGTAGAATGTTGAAATCTTACATTTTGCCTACCCAAAACACGATGCCTGAGTCTCGTGATGATGCAAGACAAGTGCTGCGAAAGCTAGGCATGGATTATAATTGCATTCATGCTTGCCCCAATGATTGTGTTCTCTTCCGGGGAGAGTTTGAATTGTTGGCCACATGTCCCAAGTGCGGTGCGGACAAGTATCGAAATGACTTCCAAGGACAAACTGTTCCGCATAAGGTTTTGAGGCACTTTTCGCTGATACCGCGTGTTCGTCACATTTTTCGGACCAAGAGTTTTGCAAAGTTGACTACATGGCATGCGGAAAATCGATCCACTGATGGTGTACAGCGTACACCAGCTGACTCAGAAGCATGGCATCACATTGACGAGACTTTCCCTGACTTTGCAAAGGAGGCGAGGAATCTACGATTCGGTCTTGCCATGGATGGGGTAAATCCTTTTGGTTTACATTCCACCTCCTATAGTGTATGGCCCGTGGTCCTTGTTAACTACAATATACCGCCATGGCTTTCCACCAAGAAAGGACACCTTTTGCTCAGCTTGCTTGTGCCTGGATGATACAAAGTCAAGAATATGGATGTCTACCTCTCTCCACTAATTGATGAGCTAAAGGAGTTGTGGGAGGGAATTGTAGTGGAGGACATGAGCAAACATATTGGTAGGCAATCCACAACTATAAGGGCAATTCTTATGTGGACCATGCATGACTTTCCAGGTTATGGAGAATGCTCTGGTAAAGCGTGTTTTCTTATTTTTCTAGTTTTCTTTGAGTGATGTTGGTGTTATGACATGCCTCATTGTACATGTGTGTTCTGCAGGGCTAGTCACGTCAGGTTACCATGCATGTCCTCTGTGTGGATCAAGGTTGGATTCTCGTATGTCAAAATCTATGAAGAAGATGGTATTTGAGGGACATTGGGCTTTTTTGCCAGAGGGTCATGTCATGAGAGAAGGATTTCTTGGTCACCCTCCTACGAGAATGAGCGCACTAAGCTGGTTTGATCGCAGAGGATGGTGGACCAAGACTCGCTTCCCAGTGGAATGCTATGCTTCTCAATTTTCTATGAGCTGACTTATTAGAAAAAACTAAAAATTAACCACCTTTTAGATCCCATGCACATTTTTAAGAATGTGGGTAGCTTGCTATGGGACCATCTCACTGGGTAGCGAGACACACTAGGAGTGAGGATGAATTTGAAAGTAGTGGGAAAAATGGAACCATATTGGCCTGTAAGTGGCGTCGATGGTCGAGTGCAATTGCTATGCGCTCCTTGGGTTTTGTCTGGCAATGAAGTGCGACGAGTAAAGGAAAACATCAAGTCCTTTCACACGCCGACTAGCCTAATGCATTCTCTCAAGACAACATTCACAAAGGATGACCAACTGACAGGACTCAAATCCCATGATTGGCATAAGATGTGTCAAGTATGTACGGTATGAGGCTGCGTATGGCATGATTCTGCATATTAGATTTCAGAATCTCCGTTTGTTTATGCACAATATTAATTACGTGGTTTTCACATTTCGTATTGCCGATCGCAATCCCGTGTCTCTGACATCTGAGGTATGGACAACCATTTACAAATTGTTCGAGTTGGTTCAGTTTGTCTCCCAAAAAGAGATTCACACATCATTGATTGAATCCGCGAAATGCATGGCAGTAGAGATTGCTTGTCTTTTGGAGAAGTATCTTCCCACTAGCATACTCACGATACAAACCCATCTTCTAGTGCATATTGTAGATGAATTGCAGGTTGCAGGTCCAGTCCATAGTCGATGGATGTTTTTCCTTGAACGGTTCATGAAGACCTTAAAGGGATTTGTGCGACAATGGGCTCGTCCTGAGGGTAGCATGGCTGAAGGTTGATTAGTGTCGGAGGCCTTGGTGTACATTTCTGAGTGGTTGTCCACTGTGGACCCGGACAAAGGCTTGATATGGTCACTTAAGGAGGATGATTGTCTGAATGGAGATGTCCTAGTGGGAAACAGAATAGAGAAGAAGATGGACGCATCCATGGAGTCCAAGGTGAACCAATTTTGTATGCTGCATAGCGCTACGATGGAGAAGTGGCTGCAACGGTATGAGGATGCTCGAGCTGAGCGAGAGTCTACAAGATCTGGCTTTCGACGGAGTACGCGGCAACAGCCCATTCGATATCCAAAGGGCTTAGAGGAGATGCCTCTACTCATGTCCACTAGATGGCTACATGAGGCCCTAACCAAAGCATCTCAAGATGGAGAAACAGTTACTGAAGAAGAGTGGGACTTCTCATGTGGATGCAATCCCAAGGTATGGATGCAATCCCAAGGTATGCAATCCCAAGAAATTACAATCAATACTGCAAATTGCAACTAATATACTTGTTCTTCTCCCAGTATAAGGTCCATAGTGCAGCATAGTCACGTGGACGACATTTCAGAGTAGAGCACATCGACAAGTTACACTCGACAATGGACTGTGGAGTGATGGCAATGTTTGAGCAGGAAAGCCAACGATGTGCCACAGATCCAAACCGTGTAGTTGCAGAGATGGAGTATTTCAAATGTTTACAGAGTATCCTTGCAGTGGACTATCGAAGTTTCTCCCTAACCATATTTGATGTGCAATGGTTTAAGGTTACTCTCGAAGGAGCAGTGCAACTGTTCGGCCAAGTGGCTTTGTTGAGATTGACTCAACGAAGAAGTGGACCAATTTGAGTGATACATTTGTTTTGCCAAATCACTGTGAGCAGGTAAGAGTCCCTAATACTTGACGTGCTTTAGCAATCTCAAAGTGGACTTTTATACTAATCGTAATATGGATCAGGTCGTCTTTTTCCCTAATCTGCAACAATCTCAATGGTGGTATGTCATTCCCATGACATCTAGGAGTATCCCCATGTTTGCCAGAACCCCCGTACCGATCGTAGAAGAGACACCTTTAATAGTGGCAATGACAAAAGGCATACAAAAAACTAGGATGAATTGCCTGGAGGACCAAGACATCTCACCTATAGAGATAGAGGAGATAGAGGATGGGTTTTTTGAAAATGAAGCAGAGTCCTCATTTTGTGGAGAATTTTGTATAGATCTCCCGGTGTATACTAAGCTATGTCAAGATGAGATTGTGGAACCCTAAACAAAAGTGACTCGATCAAAACGTTCCTCCCACTACAGCAATGCCACTTTTTGCAAATCGGTTAGGACAGTTTGTTTGTTTTTGGAGTATGGTGTTTTGTATTATCTAAATTTTTTAATTATTTTAAAATGAAGTCTTGCAAATTAAGTCTTACTTTTATTATGTCTTGCAATTCATTATCTAATATTATTAGTTTTCCTTGTATGTGCAAGTTTAGGATTTGGGCATGGACGCCAAGATGAGTCGTGATTTTACAGATGACGACATTGACGCGATGCTAGCGCATTTCTCACCGGAGCAGCTAGCACGGGTCAGAGATAGAGCTGATGCATAGCTTTCCCGTTCCACCTCAGCACGATCGGCAGACTCTGGACGGTCCGATGCTTCGGTCTCGAGTAGACATAGTCGCAAGTCTCGCTTTACTTCAGAGTCACGTAGTCGAGGAGGAGGCAGCTCCTATTGTGGGGATACAGATGCAGTCTCTTCCACTCGCACTGCCACCAGGGAGTCGACACCATCTTTCACTAGCAGTGGCGGGCAGACATCTAACTGCTCCCACTCCTTCACGCACCCCACCGATCACTCTTAGGGCCGACAAGAAGTACACGAAACCCACTCCTCCAGGTATGTATTTTCACATCCTTTTTCACAGTAGCACTTATCAATTCGAGTTGTGTTTGACATATTTGTATTAATGTCATGAAAGTACCCGTTTGCAAAATCTTGCAAGTTACTCGTATCTCATAGATAAGGCCACTAGCCATTTATACATGAATGATGAGGGAAAAGCTGTCATCTCTAGGATGCATGAGTTGTGCCAACAAGTATTTCCACACAACATTACAGACAAGTGGAAGCAGATCCCAGATGCCAGCAAGGAGTACATAATTGATACATAGTATCGAGAGTTCCCTCAGCCCTCTAGCAATGATAGATTTTCGAGAGGGTGGATGATGATGTGTGTGCATGACTATCAGTCGCATAGGAGGTCTGATGCACGCGAAGCAGTCAAGCAGGGAAAATCGAAGCCGGAGTGGCTGGATACAAAGGACTGGAGTAATCTCCAGGATGAGGCGACATCCACTCTAGACAAGTGGAAGTAGTAGAAGGATGCAGCAAAGGCGCGCTTGGACGCAGGATCGGTGCATCACCTTGGTAGCGGCGGCTACGCAATATTCCTAGTAGATTTCGTAAGTATTAATAGAGTAGAGTACTCTAATTTAATGACATCCATGTTGATGTATGTATTTCGAACAT
Source organism: Lygodium microphyllum (assembly GCF_053477565.2). NCBI lineage: Eukaryota > Viridiplantae > Streptophyta > Polypodiopsida > Schizaeales > Lygodiaceae > Lygodium > Lygodium microphyllum. The sequence goes on from NC_141143.1 coordinate 10,866,224, forward strand.
GAAACTTAAGTACGTTGTTTTTCAATGTTTGTGTGCCACAGCAAGGTTTTACGAATCGCAACCCGACTGCACTAGAGGTGACATACGGGGAGAAGCATGGCTTGAGTGCCCTGATCGAGAAGCTCTATGCTTGTGGAGGACCGGTAAGTAGTAATAAATATCATTCCTAATTTGAGAAATCTGTCATTATATGCCAGTTTGTATTTGGTACTCACAATTATATATGTATTTGATGTTGCATGCTCCCTTCGATATGCCACTACAGTGAGAGGAGTTGTAGAGAGCAGATTAGGCTACATAGGATTACTCCCCATTTTGTATTATGTAAGGCCTTATGGCCTCTATCCTCCATATGTAATAGCTAAGTGTATATGATTCAAACTTCTATGTTGTAGCATGACTCCATATACACATCTCCATGTTATTCACCACATATTGATGTACAGGTGTATACATATTTGCTTTGTCGCAGTAGCACTTTTCAATTTAAGTTCTGTTATTTTCTTTATCAATGCAGTGCACATTTGTGTTAATTAATGTCATGAAAGTACTTGTTTGCAAAGTCTTGTCATTATTTGGGATCGATTGTGTAACTTCTTTGACATCAGGAATTGTCTCTTAGCCCTGTGTAGCTCTAACTGTGGTAGGGCTGCATCTGCAGCTTTGCCACCCAAAAAAAAAATATACAACCGTCGGTATTAGCGTCGAAAATTCCTTTGTAACCGTCGCTATTTTCGTTGCTAATTTCGTCGGTATTAGCATCGCTAAATACGAACGAAATCAACGATGAAAATAGCGATGCAAATAGTGACGCTAATAGCGACGACGGGGATATTTTTCATATATAAAGAAAACGTCGTTATAAACATCGTTATAGCATGTATATGTTGTAGTGTCCACTGATCATGTATTGGTTGTTACTAATCTCCCTCATGTATCTTTGTGGCATCACTACCTCCTTAGGTATATGTCACTCAAAGGAATGAAAGTTTTGACCCATTTGCAATATTTCCCCCCTTGGGGTATTCATGTTTTGATTATTTGTAATCATTGTTTACATGGTAGGCAAACACATAACATACATAAGAAGTGTAGTTCTACGTGCATGGGTGAGCCCCTAACTCTTGTTCATTCGAATATTTGTGGTCCCATATCCTATTAGTCCTTGGGTGGTGCTAAGTACTTTGTAACATTTATTAATGGCTTTTTGCATAAATTCTAGGCATATCCTATAAAGTAGAAGTCAGAGGCTTTAGCCACGTTCTAGTGTTTTGTTGCCTTGGTTGAGAAGCTATATAGGCTAAAATTCCTACAATTTGATAATGGGAGTGAATATGTCTCACATGCCTTTGAGCAGTTTTGTGATGATTGAGATGTTAAGCGTCAAGGCACCACCCTAGAATGGTGTTGCAGAGCACATGAATATGACCATTAAAGAAAGGGTCACATTATGCTTAGTCATGTAGGCTTACCTCATTTATTTTGGGCTGAGGCAGTTACCACTATAGTTCAATTGATTAATAGATCCCAAATACATTACTGCCTCATATGCACACTTGTGAGTCTTTGGATATGAGGCTTTTTGCCATATTCCCAAAGACAAGTGCAACAAGTTGGATCCAAAGTTTATAAAATCCATCTTTCTTAGATATGGTGATATATGTGAGATGGGCTAATCGCCTTTGGTATCCATAGGCTAGGAAAGTTATCCATAGCCATGGTGTTGTGTTTCATGAGAAAAAGATGAATAGGTAACATGAGCAAGTCATTGAGGTGTGCAATGTGATCTTTCAAGAGGAGCCTCATATTATCGTACAATTAGCCCTAGTTAGATAGCTTGTACTTATTGTTGATGCTCTAGTGGCCTCAAATCAGTCTATTGTGCAAGATTATATTGATGATGAGCAGAGAAGATAGGATGTACCAACTCCATAGCCAATCTTGAGATGCTCTACTAGAGCCTTGCATCCTTCTAATCATTATGAGCCTAGTATGCATTATGGCATGGTGACTGATTTTAATGAGCCTTTTACTTAAGGCTATGTGCAAAGGTGATAGTTCCTCTTGAAAAAGAGATATGTAGTCTGAGTTTGACTCACTGGAAAAGAATCATCTTTGGATTTAGTTCCCTTACCTAATGGTAAATGTGCACTACCATGCAGCACCCCTGGTCACCCTAAGCCAATATATAAGGCCTGATTGGTTGCAAAGGATTTTATGTGTGAGACAGGAGTTAACTTTGATGAGATCTTCTCTCCCGTGGTTAAGATGACCATAGAAGAGACGATGGATCTGGATTTATGATGAGGAGAGAGTTGAGATGGCCAAGATCCTATATGTATCCACTATGAGTAGCTTGATGTATACCATGATAGCCCCACTAAACCTAACATAGCATTTGTAGTGGGAGTTGTGGCTCCTCATATGGAGACACCTAGTAGGCAACATTGAGATGCCTAGGGCATCATGAGATACATTAAGGGCACTATAGACTTGTGCCTTTGCTATGGCAACCAGGATACTAGAGATGTGGGCTACATTAACTCAAATTATGCATCACATGTAGTAGTAGGAAGTCCACCTCTAGCTATGTCTTCACCTTTGCTAGAGGTAATGTTTCTTAGATATGTAGGGTTGAGAAATGCACTGCCTTGTCTACTACTAAGGCTCGATACATTGCAACTACCATTGAGGCTTGCAAGGAGGTCCTGTGGTTTGGCCATCTAGTTGCAGACATCGGTATCACTATGGCTCCTACACTTCATTCAAACTCTATGAGTACTATTCAATTGGCATATAATTTAGTCTTTTATGTGAAGACCAAGGGTCCATTATCACTTTATCAGAGAGATAATTAAGGAGCTTGTCAAGATATCCATAAATGAGAATCTTGGTGATCTACTCACTAGAAGTCTCCCAATGAAACGTTATGCCTTCCTTAGGAAGATTATGGGTGTAGGATGAGATGCCGTTTTTCCTAATCTAGTTATATTCATATGTACATTTTGTATTTTATTCTCCTCACTCCCGACAAATTCATCTTTAAGTGGGAGCTTGTTGGGGGTTAAAGGTTGCATATACCTAGCCACCTATATTTATATTGTACTTACTACCCACACACCTATACATTGCAAGTGGCAGCCACCAAACATTGTCATATTTATTCTTTATTCTTTACTATGGAATAATAAAGGGAATGCACAAATATCCATAGCCATTGCTCTCTTGCTTCCACTTGAGCTTCTTCTCACTCTCGCTCCTGCTCACCCTTTCAAATCTTGTATCCCACTAAGGAAGCAAGCATAGTCTTTTTGTTGAAAATCAAAGCCAATCCATTTGTTAAGCTTGTGCTCGTCAACAAAAGTACAATATCAAAGCTATCTTTAGACAACAATTACCCAACAATTACTAGAACAAAACTCTTTTCATCTCTCCATTAGTCTTTGGGTATTTAAGGTTGCAAATGTAATTTGATCCATAGTCTTCTCTAATCAGTAGCATGATCATTTGTACGTGCTTGACTCTCAAAACTTTTATCTCCATATTCCATTTGGCATGCTCCTTGAACCATTTTTCCCCTCCATTCTCGTCATGCATTCCGATGTTGAATTGTGCTATGAACCATGATTTATTGCTTCCATGCATGCATTCATTGAAGTAGGGGGAGTGAGGTTCCATTACTCAACTAGCCCTAGGTGTAACCTAACTCTTATGGATCTAATCAATATATTTTATCCCTATGTTCCAAAGTGATATGAGAAATAGTGTACATTTTCCATTTAACCAAAATATTAGAATCCTATATACTTTTCTTGGACGTCGCATTAAAACTCCCTTACAACTATAGCTCAGAACAACATGTTCAAAAATGCCATAAAATCTTCCATTTGGACTTACCATTCATCATCACCATGCATGTTCTCTCCATGTTAGTAAAAGCTCTCCATGAAAAGGGCTATGCATGAGCTAAACTTGTCTCGCATTGGTGGAACGCTAGGAGAGGAATGCTAATCATGTGGAAGACTAGGGAGCAACTTTTGTGGGGGTTTTCTCATCACAGAAATGGTCTTCTAGGACCCATCCCAAAAGGGGTTTTCAATTCTAAATTCAAGCCACATGGGGAGTTTTATGAAATCCCTAACGATAAAAAATAAATTAAAAAAGGACTTCCTTGAATTCAAAGGTTTGCTTATTCCTCTTCTTTAGGGAAGAAAGACCCACAATGAGCCCATAGCATTGCTTTTTTCCCATAATAGAGAAAGGGTGTTTGGTTGAAATGGTACAATAAGGGGTTTTCTAAAGAGTTCAAGGGTTTTCAAGAAAAACCAAAAACCAGTCCATAGACCAATTTCTACTTTTTCTTGAAAACCTTTTGATAACCCCCCTCAAAATCCCCCAAGAGAACAAGTGTGTGGGAGAAGAATGATGATTAGTAGTACTTGCAAGCCAACAAATCAAAGTCCTCGTTCACTTTGCTTTGTCTTGCAAGTTACAACAATGGGAAACAATGACTATTGAGCTTTTAAGGATAGGACAATGGATTGGAACTGGAGTCCAACCTAACACGTATAACTTTTCAATGAGAAAGTGAGAGGGGTACATATATTTTCAAATCGGTGAGAGTGACATCATATGAAGCACATGGTCAACACTCAAGACATGACCATTGACACAACACACACACACACACACACACACACACACACACACACACACACACACACACACACACACACACACACACACACACACACACACACACACACACACACACACACACACACACACACACACACACACACACACACACACACTCACTCACTCACACTCACTCACTCTCTCTCTCTCTCTCTCTCTCTCTCTCTCTTTACATGACCATTGATGCAATTCAAGTCAATTAGATTCCCTCACTACAAATAACACAATTCTTAATTTGTTAAGATCTTACACTTTCTCACAACCTAGTACTTCAGATTCTTATCTTCATCAATGTCATAATTAGAGACCATCCAAATGCACCAATTGACAAAAATGATTACTAAAGCCCAGAGCATCATACTCTCTAGAAATTGTCCCTACACATGGGTTAGCCCTAACAACGGACATGTATTGCAATTGCTATTGGTCATTCTTTACTATATTGCTCAGAGAGTAGGAGTGCTTGCTTTAGGTGATTTTGACATTGGTCTTGGAGTCTACTAAAAGGTAGAACTTTTTGGAAACACTACAAGATATAGACCTTATAGCGACGTTTAAAGCGACGAAAATACAAACAACAAAATTTGCCCCCATTGTCGCAAAAAGCGTCGTTATTGACGACGCCATAGAATCGTCACTATATCCATCGCTATATGCGTCGCTATTTACGTCGCAAATGCGATGCATATAGCGACGCATATAGCGACGGTTACAGAGAATTTGCGACGCTGATAGCGACGACAATAGCGACGCGTGCAGTAAATTTGCGACGCAAATAGCGACGGTAACAGAGAAAAAAAAAATTTGTGGCAGGGCAGCTTGCACTATGTGCTGTATGAGAGCCATACAAAATAGTTTCTGCACTGCTGCATACAAAGCGTTTGCAAACAAAAAGAATGTATACTGAAATCATAAAACTGATAGATGAAATAAATACATGATATCGCATAAAATGAGATTGGTACAATCATAAAACAATATCACTAATACATAGAAAATGTCTACATAGATCGGGCGACTAAAAACTAAAGGTATTTGAGCTCTAAGGATCCAAGGGCGAGCTACAAATCGTCGTCCCCCGAAAGCTCTTCCTGCTGTAAAGGAGCATCAAACGGATTCTGCAGAAAAAGAAACAACATATCAATCCACCATACAATAATGCATTCAAATATCTCATGGTAACTACGAACAAGAAAGATGAGTGACTTACTGGGCCGCCGCGTCTGTACAATCGGTCGATCAATGATCTGAGACCGTGCCTCTCTGCATATCGAGTCTCAAGGTCCTGCGGATCGCGATTTGTAATGGAGTGCTGCAAAGAAAACAAAATGCTAACTGTTAGAAACATGATTGTCAGTACAAAGAATATCTCAAAAAAACAAATAAGCAAAACAAAAGAGAAACTTACAAAGTCCTCCAAATATGTCCTGTGGCCGCCACTCCCAAGATGATGTACCGATCCGGCCTCGATTCGTGCCCTCGCCGCATCCCGTTGCTGACTCCAACGTCCTGGCGAATTTGTAGCCTCCTCCCTCAGTTGGCGCCAGTCGTCTGCATCTAACCACTCGGGCTTTGGAGCCCCACTCTTGATTGCCTTGCGTGCGTCGGATCGTCTATGTGACATGTATGCACGCATGCAATCCATCATCCAGCCCGTAGAGAATCTATCCACTGCGGCTGGCACCGTGAACTCCTCGTGCAAGGATACTACTATGTACTCCTTGCTCCCCTCCGGTATGTTCCTCCAATGATCCAGGACGTTGTGCCGAAAAACTTGTTGGCACAACTCCCTCATGCGAGCCATCACCCTCCTCCCCTCATCATTCGTGATGATGGCTCCTGACCTACCATCCACTAGGTATCCATAATCCCTAGGAGTGTGCCTCGTATGGGCCCTCTCCCATCTCCGTCCATGCTCCTGGGCATATCCAGGAGACCCCTGAACATCCGGTGTACCGACGGGGGTACCCTCTCCCGGAGTGCCACTCAAAGGGGTGCTACCAGAGGGGGTGCCACCAAAAGGAGTGCCACCAAAAGGCGTGACATCTGCCGACGGCTGCGCAAAAGCCGGAGTAACTGGAGTGGACGTCCCCACAGGTGTGACAAATCCTGGAGGTGATCGAGCTCCAGCTGAATGACGAGACGGAGACACCGCGTCCGTGTCTCCACAGCAGCACCCCCCTGATCCTCCTGTAGTCGCAGTCCCTCCCTCTGGCCCAAGTCGCGAGCGTCGAGATCGTCTGCTCGAAGCTGAAGCATCTGATCGCACTGAAGCTGATCTAGCAGAGCGCCCTGACGAAGAACGAGACAGCTCCTGATCTGCTATCTCTCTGAATCTCGCGAGCTGATCTGGAGACATACGTGCCATCATCTCCTGAAACTCCTCATCGCTCATCCCTTGACTCATCCTGAAAATGTCGATACCTGCACAGATAAAAAATAATGTTAGAATAATCAATTTAAACTATACAAAGCACATTAATATAAATCATTTTTGAAAAATCCCTCTTAAAATGCATATCTTATCTACCTTTATGGAAGATCTAAACAACGAATTGAGTAATACAATTCTCCAAGAATGAAGTATTCTATGGTCCCATGTTAATCTCCTGACACAACTCTGCATACACTGGAAGGTCGATAGACATGTCACCACAAAAGAACGAGTCTGCCTCGTTCTCAAAAAATTCTACGACTTCTGTATTTCCATCATTGTTAGCCGATGCGGGCTCCAAGCTTGCGGTGGCCTCCACCCCTTGTAATTTCGATCCCTCTATTTGCATATTTTCTTCATCTATGCCTGGAACATCGCTTTGATCGTATACTCTCGCACCTCGAGGAGTTGAAGGTATAACATACCACCATCGAGGTTGTCGGGGATTTGGATAGAAGATTACCTGTTCACAAACACTTACAAACCGTCTTCAAACCATTGTGACATAAACCATGTCGTATTAAAATTAGCAAGCAAATGACTAGTTGTACCTGTTCACAATGTGTCGGCAACCCAAAGGTGTCGCGCAAATCCATCCATTTTTTTTCGGAATCTATTTCGAGAAATCCAGATGGACCTCGTCGAACTGTTGCGCCAGCTCCTCCAAGTACCACTTTGAACCACTGCACATCGAATGTTATCATGGAGAAGCTACGGTAATCCACCGTAATAATACTTTGCAAATTCCCAAAATACTCCATCTCATCCACAACCGTGTTCGGATCCATTGCTCGTCGCTGGCTCTCTTGCTCAAACCTTGCCATGACACCACAGTCCATTGTGGAGCGCATTTTGTCAATACGCTCCACCCGAAAATGCCGTCCGCGCGACCACGCTGCACTATATATTTTGTACTGCACATTGAAACACTCAAATTAGATGTAGCAAACAAATTCAGATACGACACATTCTAAACCTCTCATTACCTTTGGACTACATCCCCTCGAGAACTCCCACTCCTCCATTGAGACCTCTGTCCCTTCGCTGGATGCTGCGATCAAGGCTCCATGCAACCATCGTGTTGACATAAACCGCGGTATCTCCTCCATGCCTTCGGGATATCGAATCGGTCGGTGACGCGTACTGCGTCGGAATTCAGCTCGCGCTTCCTCTCGATCTTGCCTTGCAATCTGGTACTTAGTGAGCCACGTCTCCATGGAGGCATGGTGCAACATACAAAAGCGATTCACCTTCTCTTCCATTGAGGCATCCATTCTTTTTTCTACCCCATTTCCAACCACCACATCTCCAGTCAGCCTGTCATTGTCCTTGAGCGTCCATAGCATTTCATTGTCTGGTTCCACCGTTGGTAGCCATTGTGAGATATGCACTAACGCCTCTGACACCAACCAACCTTCCACCATGCTACCTTCCGGACGAGCTCGTTGTCGCACAAAGCCTTTCAGGGTTTTCATGAAGCGCTCCAGGAAGAACATCCATCGCGTATGGACAGGTCCAGCAATCTCCACTTCGTCCACAAGATGCACAAGAAGGTGAACTTGTATCGTGAGCATGCTAGTGGGCAGGTATTTCTCAAAGAGACAGACCATCTCAACTGCTCCCCGCCTTGCGGATTCAATAGAGGACGTCTTAATCTCTTTCTGTGAGATCCATTGCACCAAAGCCGACAGCTTGTAAATGGCCCCGCGAATTTCTGGAGTTAGGCATCCCGCGATCGCGATCGGTAGGACAAACTGCCACAAATGAGAAAGCATTAAGAATAATGGTCACTTTTCAAATTTCAAAATGTCCACGCTAATTAAAATCCATTCTGTTCACAAACCTGATATATCTTATGCCAATCATGGGATTTTAGCCCAGACATTTGGTCATCTTTAGAAAATGCGGACCTGAGAGAACGCATCATACCCATCGGAGTGCGGATAGACTTGATTACTTGCTTCACAATGCGCTCTTCTTTGGTAGACAAAACCTAGGGAGCGCGAGGAAGCTGCACTCTCCCTTCAGCACTCGACTGCGGCCAAAGCGCCTCCATCTTACCTACCTCCTTTAAATCCATTCGTGACCCTATAGTGTCTCTCTTTCCTGTGATGTGGTCCCATAGCAAGCTGCCCACATTTTTGAAAATATGCATCGGATCCAACAAGTGGTTGACCTGTAAGTGGGTCCAATATGGCAACTCGTAGAAAACTGAGAACCGTCGCATTCCATTTGGATGTGATTCCGGGTTTACCATTTTCAGCTCGTACCAGCTTGCAGCGTTCATACGTGCTGGAGATCGTCCAAGAAAACCTTCCCTGAGTTCATGATCCTCCGGCAAGAAAGCGGCGTGTCCTTGATATACTATCTTCTTCATGGTTCGTGACCTTCGGGAGTCTAACTGTGGCCCACACAATGGACATGCATGATAACCTGAGGTAACGAGACCTGCAAGGCGATCCACGACCTAGTGAATACTTGATTGAATGAAATAAAATATAGATATTACTGGCGTGAACAAAGGTCTGCTCACCTGAGCACTCTCCCAATCCCGGAAAGTCATGCATCGTCCACATGAGAATGGCTCGAATGTTGGCTGACCGCCGACCATCGCGCCTGCTCATATCTTGCACCGTGACCCCCTCCTCCCACAAAATCTTAAGCTCATCGACTAATGGACGAAGATACACGTCCATATTTTTTACTTTGTAGCGGCCCGGGACGAGCAAGCTAAGGATGAGATGTCCTTTCTTGGTAGAAAGCCATGGAGGAATGTTGTAGTTGACAAGCACTATAGGCCACACACTGTAAGAAGTCGAGCGCTGACCGAATGGGTTCACACCATCCATGGCGAGACCGAGCCGAAGATTCCTTGGCTCTCGCGCAAAGCCTGGGAAGGTAGAGTCAATGTGGCTCCATGCGCGCGAATCTACTGATATTCGTTGCACTCCATCCGTAGACCTATTCTGCACATGCCACGTTGTCAAGCTTGCCATGGCAGACGTGCGAAACATGTGGTTTATGCGGGGGATGAGCGGAAAGTGTCTGAGGACTTTTTGAGGGATGGTCTGCCCTTGCAAGTCCTGTCGATACCTGTGAGCACCACACTTTGGTCATGTCTCCATAGTCTCGTATTCATCTCGAAACAATATGCAGCCGTTGATACATGCATGGATGTTATTGTAGTCCATGCCAAGCTTTCGTAAAACATGTCGTGCATCATCACGAGACTCAGGCATGGTGTTTGCAGGTGGCAATATATAATATTTCAATAACCTTAAAAAATCATAAAACACCTTGAAAAATCCATCCATGTTTGCAATAATACTGTTAAAAAAAAAAACAATGAAGTCTGTGTGCAAGGTACTTGAATAACTCAGTCATACTCGTATCGCTCCAACCGTATTTTGCTTGCACACTTAAGAGTGCAAGCAATGTCTTCAACCGAGATACTCGGCACCCATCATATAATGGTATGGATGCTTCCTCTCTAAGCGGGTCGGATGTCTCAACATCCATGGGAATCAATGCATCGATCATTGCCTCCATCTCAGGCTCCAAGATTGTAGGCAAGTCGGGAAGGTTGTCTATCTCCTCTGGCATTGACGATATAGATGGGCCTTGCGAGTGGTCGATTGGCTCCTGCAATCCATCCATTGCACGTCCACGAACTCTTCTAATTGGCCGCAAAGGGTGCACTCCCCCTTGGGTCGAGACATCACCCCCCTGGATACAAAATTTGCCAACAAGGCCCAATCTTATTGTGTATGGTTTTCAATTAGCTTGAGAGTACAATGCATGAAAAATGCTAACTTTAAATTACCGTTTGCTGAAAATCTGCAATCGTCTGATCAATGATCTCAGATTGAAACTCGCCAAATCGTCGTACGTGTTCTATAGACAATCGGCGTTTTCGTCTAATTGCCAACTTGCATTGAGAGCAAGGACATGGGACACGCTGATTAAGATACGACTCACGGTCTTGAACAATAGGACCTTCTTCGTTTGCCATCTTATCTACATTACAACAAACGAGGCTTAAATGGATAGCTTTATGGAGATGTACGTCAAGTTGCAAGTTGACCATAAACCTTGCATTGTATATAGTAGTCGAGAGATTTTCCGATGTTATATCTCGGCCTTGTATCATGCTCAACGATTTGTTTGTCCCGGTAGATAATTTTTTGTTATATCTCGGCTTTGAGTATAAGTAATCCATTTTAAAATTAATGCGCGCCATCTATGAAATTTTATAACTATAGTAATAAAATTTATTTCAATCAATTCTACTCATTGTCATAAGACCTGAGAGAAATTATCCTATACTCAATTTAAGGGTTTCTTCTTCTATAACAATAATTTTGGGTTCATTTTGATGAAGTACGTGGCCGTATGCAAAGCACATTGCATACCATTATCAATACGTATATTATCTTAAATTTCCTTCCCTTCCCTCTCCCTCTCTTTCTCTCACTCTCCCTCTCTTCCTCTCTTTCTCTCACCCTCTCCCTCACCCTCTCGTTCTCTTTCTCTCCCTCTCTCATTTCCTCCCTCTTCCTCCCTCTCCCTCTCCCTCCCTCTTTCTCCCTCTTTCTCCCTCTCCCTCTCCCTCTCCCTCGCTCCCTCTCCCTCCCCCTCCCTCTTTCTCTCCCTCTCTCATTTCCTCCCCCTCCCCCTCCCTCTCCCTCTCCCTCTCCCTCTCCCTCTCTTTCTTTTTTTCTCCCTCTCCCTCTCTATCTCTCTTTCTCTCTCATTTCCTAAACAAGCAAAAAATAAAGTGATTTAAACATCCTCCAAGCAAAAGGGAGAGGGAGAGATACAATGCACTCTCCCTCTCTTTCTCTTTCTATCCCTCTCTCATTTCCTTCCCCTTCCTCTCCCTCTCACTCTCTTTCTCTCTCATTTCCTCTCCTAAACAAGCAAAAAATAAAGTGATTCAAACATTAAACAAGCAAAAGGGAGAGGGAGGGAGAGAGAGAATGCACTCTCCCTCCTTCTCCCTCTCTTTCTCTTTCTCTCCCTCTCCTATTTCCTCCCCCTCCCTCTCCCTCTCCCTCTATTTCTCTTTCTCTTTCTTTCTCTTTCTTTCCCTCTCCCTCTCCCTCTCCCTCTCCCTCTCCCTCTCTTTCTCTCTTACTCTCTCGTTTCCTCTCCTAAACAAGAAAAGAAGAAAGTAATTTAAACATTAAACAAGCAAAAGGGAGAGAGAGAGAGAGAATGCACTCTCCCTCTCTTTCTCTCCCTCTCCCTCTCTTTCTCCCCCTCTCTCTCCCTCTCCCTCTCCTTCTCTTTCTTTTCCTCTCCTAAACAAACAAAAGAGAACGATTTAAACCTTCAACAAGTAAAAGAAAGAGAGAGGGAGACTCACCAATGAGATATAGCGAGCGTGGGCGGCTTTTCTTTGCAACGAGGGCTCCTCCTCTCCTTCGCGAACAACGGCGGCGGCGGCGGCAGCGGCGGCGGCAGCAAGTCTCTTCCTCCTCTTCTCTCACAAAGCCTTGGCTCTCTCCCTCGCTCTCGCTCTCAAAAGGCGAAGAAAAGAAAATGAAAACGGCGCTCTGGTTTCGGCCGCGCTTTTTTTCCCTGCGGCGTCGCAATTGGCGTCGCAAATGTGACGCATATAGCGACGCCAATTGCGACGCCTATAGCGACGCCGATATCCGCCGTCGCTAATCGGCGTCGCTATTGCCCCATTCCCTTGTAGTGAAAAGAGAAAGCATTATGGATACATGTCATGTATAATTTGAAATTGGTTATATATATTTGACTTGGTTGACCAATCTCCACTTTTTGTAAGCATGTGTGATCATTTATTAATATACCATGCTAATGAAGTCAAGATTACTTACTTGATGGTAGAGCTAACAAGCACCACATACTCAAGCTTTGATACTTTCTTGTATTTTCCTCAAAAACATATAAATGTCACCTTCAATATACTAACATGTACACATCATCACTTTTTAGAAGGGTTTAAATCAATCGGACAAAAAGTCTCCCTTTAAAATTAAGGGGATGTTAGTACAATAGACTGAAAACCTTTTCTCTTTTCTTTGTTTTGATACAAAAGAAAATTTAAAAGTTATGTATGTGTTTTTAAAAAAATCAACATATCCATAATAGACCACATTAAACAATACTTACAAGTTATACCATCAACATGCCCAAAGCTAATGTAAGAGCCCCATCATGCTCGCGCCAATGCTCTCAATTTTAATAGCAACATTTTCCTCCCCTAGTACTAACATTTTGGTCTCCGTGTCAATTTGCATAGTTTGAAAGACACGATTACTCATTCTTTACCACCTTAAGCTTCCCTTTAGCACACCCATTTTTGCTTGGGTTTGAGGGGTGACTATGGGGGAAGCAAGCACTAGTAGCCCTCGATGTGACCAATGGCTAGTAGGGGGAGTGAGGTTCCATTCCCCAACTAGTCCTAGGTGCAACCCAATTCTTATAGGTCTAATCAATCTACTGTGTCCCTATGTTCCAAAGTGATATGATGAAATACTATACATTTTCCATTGAGCCAAAATATTAGAATCCTATTCACTTTTCTTGGACGTTGTATTAAAATTATAGCTTGGAACAACATGTAAACAAATCATAATTGGCAGCATGCAACCAATGCTAGAAAAACTTCCATTTGGATTTAACATTCATGACTACCATGCATAAACTTCTCTCCACGTTAGTGGAAGCTCTCCATGAAGAAGACTACGAAGAGGAAAGGGAGCTAAACATGTCTTACACCAATGCCAAAAAATCTTCCATTTGGATTTAGCATTCATGACTACCATGCATAAACTTCTCTTCACATTAGTGGAAGCTCTCTGTGAAGAAGACTAGGAAGAGGAAAGGGAGGTAAACATGTCCTACATTGTGGAAGGGTAGGAAAGGAATTCTATTAATGCTAATTAGGTGGAAGACTAGACAACTGTTTTTGTGGGGTTTTTCTCACAGAAATAGTCTTGTAGAAAGGACCCACTCCAAAAGACCCATAGCCTTGCTTTTTCCCCATAATAGAGAAGGGGTTTTGGGTTGAAACACCAAGACTGATTGTTAATAGTACTTGCAAGCCAATGAATTAAAGGCCTCATCCACTTTTGCAAGTTGCATTTGAAAAACTAGTACCTATCTTTTCAAATGTGAAAGTGAAATGTGAGAGTGATGTCATATGGAGTGCTTGATCAAGACTCAAGGCATGACCATCGACACAATTCAAGTCAATTAGATTCATTCACCCACTCACATGCACTCACATGCACTCACATGCACCGGCTTCCCCCCCACTTCTTCAAGTAGATAAAGTAGCACTAATTTACTTGCTGAAGTCCCATTTTTTTTTCTAGGAAATCAAGTAAAGTAACTCAGCCATGCTCGTAGTGACCTCACTCCGTTGACCTGTTCAGATGGACCCAAGTGTGGCATGGCCGTAAACCTCAATAGAAAGCTTCCTCGCTCCCCAGAGGGAGCTTGATATTTGTTAATGCACAGTCGCGGTGGTCGCTTCGACAGCACTAGCTGCCGTGTGATCGTGACCATGCATTGCTTCTACAGCATTCTGCTACTGCAGCTGGTCTTAGCTGGATCTTCATGGTCCTCCGGCTCGGGCGTCACAGCACAAACGACCGCAGGCAAGTGTGCGGGCGGGGCTCCTTAATATTGACTACACTCTCAGCATAATCCTCAACGAGGAAGATGATGATCTTACTACTTAGACTTTCGGCGTAATATCAGTGCTGTTTCGATGCAGGCTTTGTGAGCATCGACTGCGGCTCGAACGCGACCACAAGCTACCAGGATGTGCTGGGGATTGAGTGGACGCCGGATGGGATGCTATTCAGCAGTGGTGCGATGGGAGCGGGCGGCCCCTCCCTGGGGAATATCAGCAGGACGGCCTCGGTGGGAGGGCAAAGCAACTGGCCGATGTACAGCACGATGCGCTATTTCCCGGAAACCACCAACCACAGCAAGTACTGCTACTCGCTGGCTGTGAGCCAGGGCACCACGTATCTGGTGCGGGCCACCTTCTGGATGGGCGAGAGGCCGCTGTACAGCGTGCTCAACTCCAGCCGCATCAGCTTCAAGCTCCTGGCCGGGGCGGACTTCTGGGACGACGTCATCATCGACTTCCCTCAGAGCATGCACTTGCTCTCGGAGATTTACGTGCCCGCCTTGTCCAGTCGCCTCGACGTCTGCGTCGCCCCCGATAGCGCTACCCGCGACCCCCCTTTCATCTCCAGCCTGGAGCTCCGACCCCTCCCCGCCACCCTGCTGCCCGTGGAGTACATCGTCAATACCACGAAGGCCCTCGTCCTCTCTCGGCGCGTCAATTATGGCGTTGCCCCAACCGAAGAAGACGTCAGGTCGTATCTCTATATAAACCTCTATCGCTTTACCAACATCCATTGATATAGTTGGTGCGTATGAACGATTACAATAAGGCTCCTCACACACCGTCAGCCACCCCCACCCACACACCATTACGTCACACATCATGGACAGATCTGCCCCCATTACACAAGGACAAGGTGCGATGTATGTTCATGTGTTGAAGTACGTAACTCACAACATAGAGGCCGAGCAATCCTTGTTATCCATGTCAAAACATCAATCCTCGAACAAGGGCATGATGTTTCCGTATTTGTGGCGAAACTTGAGAAAGTTTTAGAGATTCATGGTTTGAGGATGCAAATCTATATTGAGAAGTGGTCCTTTTAATGCCTAGCAAGTTCATTCATATCTTTTGCTAGCCATGTGGAGTCCATCACTCACCAACACCTTCTAGCACAATACCGGGCAAGGCAATGCATTGGGCCTTTGCAACAACCTTGATGTTTAGCTATCCTTACTACCTAGCAAGCTCACATCAAAAGCACCCACTTGTGATAATTACTCAATGAGAGTGTATTTATGAGAAAAGCCAATAGATTCTTTATGCCCCACTTGAGTTTGAAACAGAATGAAAATTTGCAAGAGAAACAAAAGTCTCCTTAATCACTAAAATAGGTACCCTAAACTCATACTAAAACTAGGAGTTAAAATGCAATGTTACACTATTGTGTATATCTTCCATAAAGATCATGTGCAAAGAGTGCATGTTTTACAAATAGATGTACGCATTTAGAAAATAAGACATCTCAATGTTTATTTAGGTTACGATGCCTTAAAACTCTAATATAGGCATGCATGGGCTATTTTCTACTCCTACTTTGTAGATGCAAAGAGTGCATGGCTTACAAACAGCCACGTCATACATATAGAACACAAGAAATTTGTGCATATATTCACTCATTGATGTCGAAGTTTGTTTCAGGTATCCTGACGACACTTTTGATCGAATTTGGACCCCCAATAGTGGCCAACCAAACCTTGAAACCTTGTCATTGGTGGGGAATAATATTTCAGATGAACCGCCAATGAAGGTACTTCAATCATCCTATGTGAGCAAGTGGCCTACGGGATTCGTATTTAACTTTGCAGCACGGCCTAGCACCACATACCGCATCAACTTCTACTTTTCGGAGATCGATTCGAGGGTGAATGCATCAGGCCAAAGGGTGTTCGACATCTTTGTCAACTCGAATTTCATTAATAACCAGACGGATGTTTTCGCTGAGACTGGTTCACGAGGAGTGCTTGAGCTATGTTTCACTTTCATGAATGAAGGATCCAATATGACCATCAAGTTCTCAAGGTCTCCCGATTCCCTATTTCCCCCGTTTGTAGCGGCTCTAGAGGTATTTCGAGTTTTTCACAACGTTGTGTCAAGCGGAACTTCTCCCCAGGATGGTATGCATCAAATAACCCTTTTCTCCCTCGCTAGTTGAATTTCGTAAGAGAATGTTCGCTTCATAGGCACGGAAAGCCGATTTCAAAAAATGTTGAGTCGCGTGGTTTGTGCGGATGACTCTTTCCTTCAATACAAAGTGATATAAAACAAACGTGTTTTCTCTTGTAGACAACTTTTCACAAGGATGGGTTGGGAGGTAAAGGGATTAGTTAACTTGTGTGTTCACTGATGTTCTTTTCAAAACTTACATTAGCACAGAACAATATCAAAGCCCAGAGAGAGAGAGAGAGAGAGAGAGAGAGGGGGGGTTGATAAAGGGACTTATGCATACATACATAACCATCTCTCTTCAAAGACATTGCGTGTCTCTTCATGCCACACCTAATACAAGTTTGGACATTGTTGAAGGAAGCATACGGCCTTTGTGAATGAAACTAAAAGTACTGGAGTAAGGGAAATATAGAGGATCGTGTGTCACTTCTCTCACTTGAAACTGCAACCTAAGCAGCAGCGGTCCCCTAAAGAGATCCGCCATTCTTGTTCATATATGTACATGGAGGTTGAGCCTCTTGTAAAGACGATCTAAGAATGTTGAAAACATAATTGGAGCATTGCCATCTTGTGGGTTTTTCTTTAAAGATTATGCTAGGTGAAGAGGAAGAACGGAAGAGCAACACATGAAAGGCAAAAAGCATATTAGTAGCAGGATATGAACTTGCTTTACTAAAAAATCTAGTTATCTTCAAGTGATTGAAGTTAGTGACTATATCTGGGGTTTGTTCACCTTCCACTTGAGAGTATTTTTAGGGTTTCTTACCTATTTACAGCACACTTGTCAGTTGGTCGCTGTCGCTTCCTTGCTTGCTTCTCACTTGTAGCAATAGAAGAAGATTGAAGTGCGTGGAGGGTAAGGGGGCCTATCGCTGCAATCTTAGGTAGAGAGAGAGTGTGTATCGCTATTTCGCTTGTAAATTCACTCTTTGGCTGTCATCTCTCACATGGTATCATTACCTGTTTACTGCGAGCATGCTGCACATCTTCAGCGGCTTCTCCCTCTCTTGCCATAGATGTGTTTACAGCCTATAGCCCTTCGCCCTACTCTCTAGTTGTTTGCCCCACCATCCTCTCCAACCCTTTGCCTTGTTGTTGTTACCGTGCTTTCACCCTTTCTCAGCATCAAACATCTTTCCTAACCCTTCATTCTATAGATGTCTCTACCTGTGATAGCTGCTTGTACATCCTTTGAGTTTCTATCTTGACATCTATGCTTTGACAATTTATTTTCGTCTTAGTTGCTCTGCCAATCTATTGGTTGAAGGCTCACACCATACAATTTATGACATGCTATTAGAGTTGCACCATTTTGATAGAGGCTGGTTGTGGAGGTTGAAGTGAAGGAGGACAAAGCTCTCCCATTCCCTCACTCTTTGCCTTGAATAATGCTTATGGAGGCACCGGAAGCAAGGCATAGCAAAAATCTTCGATTGTTGTGAGTTTTGATGGACAAGCAGAATGGTGTAGAAACTGGAGCTGATTCGAGGGAGAAGGTATAACTAGCATGGGACTTGTAGTATCCTAACTTGAGCCAAGTGTGAATTTGTGAATCCCTACAAGCTAAATCGAGAGCTAGAGTGCACATGATATGCATAAGTATCATTGGAATATCTCAAGGCACACAAAGTACTCTTCCAATGAGATACATGATCTTTAACGAAGCATTATGAAAGTATGGATGTGCAATAAGCAAGGTCGAGTTAGGAATAGGTGAGCCAAAGCAACTTACTCATGACCTATTTGTAAGAAGTCTCATCATGGAGCATAGCATCCAAATTCTTGGTCAGTTTAAGTCTCTGATCAAATGAAGTGGCTACTAAAATGATACGATTGGGAAAATATCGAGCAACCAGCAGTAAGGCATACTTTTGCATTGACACAAAAGCACTATTATATGTTGGACAATCTCCACACCCAAAAAAGTAAGACAATCGATTGAGGTTAGTTATCCCAAAGATTAGAAGCAATCGTGCTTGAATGGATTGAATTTTTGAAGAATGATAACCTATGATGATAGGATCATCCACCCAGAGCACAATGTGGTAAATCCCCTTGGAATCCTTGAATATGTACAAATTGAGTTCAAACATAGAGGCTTGGAAAGACCAGTTTTCCTTGAAGAAAACCTATTTGTCATGCCTTGTCATCTCCTGTTGCTGCTTGTGACTGCCTGCCTCTGAGCCTCAGTCTGAGTAAGACGAGGACATTAGGAGCTTTGACATGTCTGGCGAAAGAGATGGCCCTATTTGAGGATATGCATTCCCCTCAATTGTCGGCTTCCCATGTGCACTTCTAGATTAGTTTTTGCATTTCCCGATCTGTCTCCACCTATCGGACATTGTCTATGCTAGTTGGGATTTTTCTGCGGCGGCCACTTGATATTTTTTTGGCCTTTTTGTGCAGTGTAACCAGCATTAAATGTTGGTTGGCCAGCATTTATGACACCTCAGAGGTAGGTCGGTATGGCTATATATAGTCAGTCCCCCCACTTGGTAGTTATTTATCCTCTCTAGTCTTTTGTCCTCCTTGGCTGTGCACACTCCAACACTCCGTCTCCTTTGTGCTTGGTGCCACCATCATCATCAATTTGATCTGGTGCTCTCACTGATGTTGTGGGCTGCGTGCAGGGACTGATCAGTCTCCTTCCGTTGTCCCGTTTGTATCAACATTCTTCCTTGTTTAGTGCAGATTTCATTCTTCTTTTCTTGCAGTCTCTCTCTCTCTTCCTTTGTCTTTGTATTTCCGTTTCTTTCCGTCGCGCACGCTCACATGGTATCAGAGCATGGTATCATTATCTGAGAGAGATACAAAGGTGAGGAGACCATTCACATCCAAAATGTAGGCATACATCCTTGCGTTTGCTGAAAATGCCAGCTATATTGTGTGTGGGCAACATCATCTGGTGGCCAAGTGTCAACATCCAGTGGATTGTGACATCATTAGGAGGCCAAGTGACATCATGCAAGTGTAGGTGATTGCTTCCAGGCATTAGGCATCTCCATCATGCAACCCTTTGGGTGGTGGCAATGGCCTTCACAGTCAAACACAACATTTGTCGAGGAGATTACAATATATTGATTAGCGCTTTGTGCTTGTGAATCCTTCTATGTGCAAAGAGGAAGACGTCTTTCCTATTTACATGCTTTGATGACTCAAATGGGGATTGTCATTCTCGACACTCTTCTGAGCGGAGATGTGATTATTATTGCGAATATCATCGGAGGGAGGACTCTCCTATTTGTACTTGTCTTGAAACTAGCCTTGCTTCTCGGAGAGGATGGTAATTCTTGATGAAGCACTTGATTACAATAATCAGAAAATCATTACAAATTGAAATGCACACTTTATACCTTAAAATTCTTGGATAGCAAACACCCTATTAGCCCCAAAACCGGCGCCCCATACACCCTTGCTTACATAGGATTCTCATGCTTTACTTCTAACACGAAGGAACATTGTTATACTTCTAACACGAAGGAACATTCATAACAGAGGGACACAAGCCCCCCTAAGGGTGGAAATTACTTGGTAAGAAGTCTCATCATGGGGTATAGCATCCAAATTCTTGGTTAGTTTAAGTCTCTGATCTAATGAAGCAGGCACTAAATTGATACGATTAGGAAAATACTGAGCAACCAGCAGTAAAGCATACTTTTGCTATTGACACAAAAGCACTCTTATATGTTGGACAACCTCCACGCCCAAAAAGTAAGACAACCAATTGAGGTTAGGTATCCCAAAGGTAGAAGCAACGGTGCCTGAATAGATTGAATTTTTGAAGAATGAAAACCTATGATGATAGGATCATCCACATAGAGCACAATGTGGCAAATCCCCTTGGAATCCTTGAATATGTACACATTGAGTTCAAAAGAAGAGGGTTGGAAAGACCGGTCCTCCTTGAAGAATTGATCAATCCGATGAAATGAGGCCCATGGGGCTTGCTTCAGCCTATAAAGAGCTTTCTGCAAAGAAAACACCTTATTCTCATGGCCAAGAATAGTGAGGCTAGATGGTTAAGCCTTGTAGGCCTCCTTTTCGTTTGAAACAATGGCCGCTTATGATGGGCATTCAAGCTCAAAAGGAGGTGGAGTGTGTAGTAGGTGCAAGAGTCTCCTCGAAGTCAATACCCTCTTTTGGATAGAAACTTTGCACTACTAAGCAAGCCACCATTTGCCTTGTACTTGATATGGAAAATCTGTTAGCAGTCATGACTATCATGCCTTGTCATCTCCTGTTGCCTGTGAGCCTTAGTTTGAGCAAGACAAGGACATTAGGAGCTTTGACAAGGGATAGCTCTATTTGAGCATGCCTTTCTTTGCATTCCCCTCAATTGTCGGCTTCCCATGTGCACTTCTAGGTTAGTTTCTACATTTCCCAGTCTGCCTCCACCTGTCAGACATTGTCCATGCAAGTCCGGATTTTCTTGGAGCCACTTGATATTTTTCTGGCCTTTTGTGCAGTGCAACCAGCATTAAATGTTGGTAGGCCAGGATTTATGACACCTCAGGGGTAGGTCGGTCAATTTTGGGCATTTATGGCTATATATAGCCAGCCCCCCACTTGGTAGTTATTTATCCTCTCTAGTTTGTTGTCCTCCTTGGCAGGTGCACACTCCAACACTCCGTCTGTGTGTAGGGACTGATCGGTCTCCTTTCGCTGTCTTGTTTGTATCAATATTCTTTTTTTTTTCCAAGAAAATGTGGCTGATTATATTACTCAAAAAGCTGATTACAACGAAGTGCTCAAGCTCAACAGAATAAACTGGACCTGATGCAAAGTCACCACTACATCATGTATACAAGCCTCTCACGGTGGTCTAGGGGGGATGGGGGCAAGGAGCCGTGGGGGAGACTGCCTGCCTGCAGCACAAAGAATAGGCCCTGGCCGCCCCAGGTACGCATGAAGTGACCACGGAGCTCCTGATGAGCCTTGGACTCACCCTGCACCTGCTCCCATCGACCGCGGAGGGAGTGAATGATGGAGGTCCATAGCTTTGCCAAGGTCGCAAGTGCTGAAAGCCTCTCTCTGCCGAAAGCCTCCTGGCATCACGCCTTCCAAATATGCCATCCAGTAAGACTCCCTATGATCTCCCATATCTCTGAGCGGTTTGCTGTGGGCTCTAGTACCTGGCGGATGGGTAAAGCCTCCAGACCAACCACTACACATGACCCTGCCTCGATCATGAAAATCGTGTTTTGCATCCCGGCCTCATACAAAAGGTGACGGCCCTGGCTAACTGACTGCCAGTAGAAAGCTCCCCATGAAATACACCCAAGGCTGGGGGCTATACGTCAAAAGATACGGCATGCTCCTCTCCATACAAGCTGCGCCTCCTCACAAGACCAAAGGCAATGCTTTGGGGTTTCTAGAGGCTGCTGTGTGCAGCGCTTACACCCTCCTTCCTTCTACATCTGGGCAAGCCAGCTTCCCACCACCAAACCTCCATGTGCCACCAGCCATAAAAAATACGATACCCTCCTCGGCCTCCAGCTATCCCACAGGCGCGCCAGAAGGTCCGTCGGAAGGGCTCCGTGATGCTGTGCTCCACCCAGTGTCTGCTGCGTGACAATGCCCAATCCATATCCTCTTACATCAATACATGTTTGCCAATCCTGGCTGTGTATTCTAGGAGCCTGGGTGGCTTTTTTGCAACCGCAGAGGCCGGCCATAGCCACTCTCCTGGGTCCCACTCCAGCTCATCAAGTGGTCTACCCTCCCAGATCCAAAGGCGCCACTCCTTGAACTCCATCTAGATGACATAGGGGTCCAGTCGCCAGGTCTTCCCTTGAAGACCCCCACCCGAATCCTCCTCCATGAAAGGGTGGCAATCCCCTCATCCTATTGCCCTCTGTCAAGGGCCAGACGTCCCCCCTCCTGAACAGTAAAGAAGGTCCCCTGGGGGGCGCCGCCCACTCTACCTGCCACCTGAAGAGGGATGCCTGCTGGAGAGAACCTGGCTGCCCATACCTCCCCGGTCTCTATCGGTTCTCGTATTAGGGGGGCAAGCCACTCCGGAGGTATTGTTGCGTCTATCTCTCTTCTCCTCAACTCCACTCCTCTCAAGCACCTTGATACTCGCTGTAGCACCTCCTTGTCTGCCATCCTGTACACCTCCCGCCATGTCCTGATGGAGCGAGCCGGGCCGGCCTCCCACCCAGCCCACTGGATGTGGGGGCGCTCACCTAACTGTACCCCTTCCCTGTCTTTGGCCTGGAGGTTTCAAATCACCGGCTAACAGGCTATTTCCTCCTGGCAGCTCGAGGGGCTCTGGATTAGGGCCTTACGGAGGCCCTGCCACACGCAGAGTAGGCTCCGCAGGAAAGGTGATATGGGCGGGGTAATCTAGGCTGAAGTGAAGATCTATCGCAAGGATGGCCTCCATTCCCCGCCAAGCCTCGGTTTACAATCCTGGAGGCCCTCCTGTAGTAAGACCTTCCAGGTTTGCCCACCTGGTGTGAGACCGCGGACAACTAACTTGCCCAAGAGGGCCCTACTCTGATATTCTGGGTCTATGATCCCATGCCCTCCCTCTGATCGATGTCGTATGATGGTCGCCCACGCCACCTTGGCCCTGGAGTCTCTGGAGCCATCAGACCCTGACCAAAGGAAGTTCCGCACCAGGCGGCGAAGCTGCCCTGCGCATGATGAGGAGAAACACCAACATGAGGCGATGTACCAGGTTGTCGCTAGGAGGACCTGGTTAACCACCAGGGCTCGACTGGCTAGTGAGAGGCGAGCCGTGCTCCAATAGGTCAGTTTCCTCCTAATAGACTCTAGAACCGGAAGAAACTGCTAGGCAGGAGTGATATCAAGTCCCACCTGGAACCCTAGGTATCGGACGGTCTGCCCTCTGCTCACCCATCTAAATTCCAAGTGGACTTCCCACTCCGTGCTGGATTCCGGGTCTGTGAGGAAGCCAACCGACTTTTGCCAGTTGATTTTCGCACCCGCTGCAGCACAGAACACCTCAAGAGCCAACCTCATTCTTCCCAGCATCACCTCATCGTCCTCTATGTAGAGTCCTGTGTCATCTGCATACTCTGAGTCTAACAACTCAGTCTCCTCTCTCACTGGAAGTTGGAGGCCGCGTAGTCCACTCACACGTGACCTGAGGAAGTGGGACATCGCCTCTGCGACAAATAGGAACAGGTATGGGGCCAGGGGGCAGCCTTGTCGGACTGATCTCTCCATTCGGACCTCCTCCCCTCGCCTTCTGCCTATGAGAACCCTGCTGGTGGCTGATCTGTACAGGCCGGAGACCCCCCGAATCCAAGCGTGGGGAAATCCTAACTTCACCATGGTACCCTCTAGGAAATCCCAGTCCACCCTGTCGTAGGCTTTCTCGAAGTCCAATGGTAGTATTGCCAGTCTTTGCCCACTGTGTTGAGCCCACTTTGTCGCCTCAAAGAATGTAAATACATTGCCTAGGATGCTCCTATCCTGGACAAAGCATGTCTGTGTGTCATGAATGATGTCTGGAAGCACATGGCGTAATCGTCTACCAATCATCTTTGCCAGAGCCTTATAGGCCACTGACAATAAGGTGATCGGTCTCCACTGGGATAGCTCCAACCGGTCTCCCCCTTTGGGGAGGAGACTGATAAGACCTGCCGATAGCCTCCCTGGCATTTGTCCTGAGGAGAATATCTCCTGGAAAGTCCTCAGTAGGGGATCCTTCACCACCTCCCAGTATGTAGTGAAGAAGGCCTTAGAGAGGCCATCCTCCCCCGGGCATTTTTGCTCATCCTGTGTATGGAACGTCTCCTCTAGTTCCTTCTCTGTGAAGGGGACTAGGAGGGCGTGTCCTATCTCCTCTCTGTGACAAGGGACGGGATGTGATCCCATACCTGTTGTCTGCATCTCTTTCCTCTAATTGAAGCTGTCTCTTGTTGGAAGAGTCGTGTATAATAGTCGGTGGCAATCTCCATCCCCTCATCAGCGCTAGAATGAGTCCTCCCATACTGATTCCTAAGGCTGCGTATCTGCTCTCTCGCGGTGCGGGGCTGGTGCACCTGGAAGAGTTTCTTGCACATTGTGTCTCCCTTCCGCGCCCAAAAGGCTGCTAAATTGCGGAAAGAGAACTCCAAGCCCCTATCCTCTAGGTCAGCAATGGTTGCACGAGCGCGCACCTCGTGTGCGTGGAGAATGGGGTCCCTTGGTGCCTCCTGTAACAACCTCTGCGTAGCTGCCAAGTCTCGCCGGAGTGCTTTCTCCTCCTTCCAGCACTGCTGCCTGGCCTGTAGGGCTGCCTCTTGGCAAATTCTACTTGACTCGGCTAGGACCTCTGCGACCTCCTCTGCTATCCTGTCCCTCCTCACCCACTCTCTAGTCCAGATCTCCTCTATCTGTCTCGACACCTCCTCCCTCCTATAGATCGAGTCAGGGATCCGGCAGGATCGTGTATCTAGGGCGGATGCTGGGGAATCAAGTGCCAGGAGAACCGGGTAGTGAATAGTGTGGTACCTGCCAACTGCTCAGTCTGGCCTCCGCGAGAACCTCCCTACTCTCCCACATAAAACCTATCCAACCGCTCCAGCAAGGCTCCGCCTAGTCGCCTGTATCCCCAAGAAAAGTCCAACGACCTCTCCCTCGTGTGGAAGGCAGGGTCTTTCCAGGCATCTCGTGCTCCGACTGCAAGCAAAAAGACCTCCCATGCCTCCTGCCCCTCCCTAGCCATGCCTTGGTAGTTTCTTCCTTTGCCCTGCTGGTCCTCCAAAGCCTCCAGGTTGTTGAAATCTCCTCCCACAATCCAGGAGTCCACCTCAGGGAGTCCATTTACAATTTCCCCCCAAAACCTGCTGCGTGCCCTAACCTCCATAGGGGCATAGACATTGAGGACTCCAACACACGAGTCCCCAATATCCAGTCTGATCCATAGAGCCCTTCCTACCACTATTGTCCCTTGGTCTCGTACACAGGTGGTGAGACTCGGACCAATAGATGTGCATACGCCTCCGCTCTTGCCGTGGGCACCTATGGCTTGCTCCCAATAAGTATGCGAGCTGCCTGGTAGTACCTTCCCAACCCGCTGAGCCTGGGCGAGGGTGAGCTTGTGCTCCTGTAGTAGTAGCAAGATGTCTATCCGTCTGGCGAGGGCAGGCTGTAGCTCTCGTCGGACAATTAACTTCCTCGAGCCACGCGTCCCACTGTAGAGGAGACTGTTCACATTCGAGGATGCAAGGTATAGGCTCATGGGGAAACTTGTGACTGACCAAACACGCATCTATTCGGTGTGGAAACTGCAGATGAGGAAGAGAGACTGCGAGGCGTGCAGGTACGTT
Organism: Lygodium microphyllum; assembly: GCF_053477565.2. NCBI lineage: Eukaryota > Viridiplantae > Streptophyta > Polypodiopsida > Schizaeales > Lygodiaceae > Lygodium > Lygodium microphyllum. The sequence goes on from NC_141143.1 coordinate 10,892,490, forward strand.
TTGCCATTGGTCTGGATGGTGAGCTCTAGTCCCCCATGGTGGCCCTCGGCCGGATCATAGGGGTGATAGATGCTCCAGGTGGTACTATCAATGCATCTATTAGCCATGCTGAAAGCCGTGACTCTGTACACTGGTAGAAGCGGGCCGCCATTGCCGAGGGCCGCGCAATCACATCCCTCGGTGCTCCCCACTGTGGGGGGGCTTGAAAGATAATGCTCAAATGCGGGATGTCAGCGCTAGCCCACCAGTTAATGTCCATCATGCAGCCTGGACACTGTTGTGCGAACAGTGCTAGTCCTTCCTCTCCCATCCATTGGGAGATGTGATCTGCCACCCGACTCTTCAATTCCTCCTTAATTTGTGTAGTCGTCCACTTCTCTGAGAAGGATGAGTGGAAAAAGAAAGTGTAGTTTGGTCCATCCGATGGTGCTAGTAGGTGGACCTTGCCCCTCCTTGACTTACGAACCACGAAGATCCCCACCTCTAGAGGTAGTGGGAACTCTCCGCGCTCCGCAACTCACAAGTAAGACCATGGGCCACTACGAAAAAACTCGTGGCAGTAGCTGTGCCTGTCTCGGGAAAGTAAGGCGGGTGACAGGGGCAGATGAGCTGGTGGTTGTGTGGACAGGGGGGGACTGCTGGTGTGCAGAGGAGGTAGGTGTGTGTGGATCATCACCTCCTGTGGGGGGAGGGGGGGGGGTGGGTCTGGGGGGGCTCACCTGACGTGGGTGCGGATCAGGGGGGGTGCTCGGTAGGGGGGGGGGATGGGGGTGGATTGGATCGCGCTATGGTGGAGTGGCTAAAGATGCATGGTGGGTGTGGGGAGGGGGTGGAAGCCCTGGCAAGGGGGGGCTGTGGGCCATGGTCAGTGGAGGGAGGGGGGGATGGGATGTGGGGGGGGGGGGGGGGTGAGGGACTTGTGGGGGCTTCGGTGAGGCAGTCTGTGGCTCATGTGGATAAAATGGGGGGATAGGTCTTGCTGGGTGGGGCGGGCAGGGGGGGCTGTGGAGTGCTCTGCCGAGAGGGGGGCGCTTGTCCGCCATCACCTTGCTGACAAGGCTGGGCTTGAGGGGCTGGCTACACCCGCCCTTGCCGTCTCCCTCTCTGTCGCCTTTGGACCCTTGTGAAACCGTCGGCATCCACCTGCGGACCTGTAGGCGGAGCTGCCTTGGCTCCAAACCCTGTGCAAATTGCTACATGATGCCCAAAGTCGTCGCAGCGCAAGCACTGCCCTGGTTGCCCAGTCACAATGACCTGCTGCCTGAAGGAATGCCCGCCTGCCTCAATCTCTAGGAACTGTGGGATATTCTTAACCTCCTTCACTGCCACCCATACCTTTGGGACCCCTGCTCGCTGTCACTGCATCCGCGAAGGACACTGGAAGGACAGTGCCAAAGAGCCTCCCGAAGTCTTCCACTAACTGGCGGTACTCAATTGCCAGGCGGGGGAAGAGGAGGGTGACTGGGTGCTGAAGAAACCTGTTGTGGAGTGCAAACGCCTCCACCGTGAAGCCACTGTACCAAGGAACCATGTATATGACCCCCTTCGTGGATGCATAAGGTGAACTGGCGAGTAGCTCGTGAGCTACGTCTGCCGAACTGAGGCGGACCATGAAGATCCCTTGGCCCAACAGGACCGCCTCCATGATCTGCGCCGAGCCAATGCTCAGCGTGGAGTGGAGCCAGTTCCGAAGCTGGGCTGGGAAATGTCCTACTACCTGACCATAGATTGTTGTTTCCATTAGTTCTAGCTCCTTAGCTCAGACGGCTAAGAGTTGCTCCTCAGAGAGGATTACGCGCAAGGTGTTCGACTGTGGGGCACTCGGTGAGTGCGCCGGTGTCTGACCAAAGGTTTCCATTGCCCGTCCCTACTGGGAGAACCTATCTATCGCACTGCTGTGTCGCTGAATGGGGAGTTGCTACAGGGGGAGGGAGCAACTAGAGGGGAAGGGAAGAAGAAAAGAGGGGGGGGGGGGTTTCTCTTTTCAATGGCGGTGGTGTTGCAGACTGATCGCGGGCCAGGCCTCTTGTTAAGGTGGCACTCGGGGGGGGGGGGGGGGGGTTTAAGGGTGACAGCGCGCACAAGTAACTGACAGCGGCCTGGCGGGGGGGGCGGGGGGGCGGAAACAGTCAACCCGGGGGATAGCTAGGCAAGAGGGGGAACAGGTGGCCGTTACACACCTTGGGCGAGGGCGCTCGAGCCGAACAGAGAGGCACGAGTAGTGCTAGGACTGCCACGATCAGTCGGGCAGCGTGCAGGACAGTCGGACAGCGTGCAGGCCAGTCAGACAGTCGGGCAGTCGGATGGCGTGTATCGGGCGGGGGGACAGCAGCGCGACGTGTAGGCGGAACACGATTTTTTTGGTTTTGTATCAACATTCTTCCTTGTTTAGTGTAGATTTCATTCTTCTTTTCTTGTAGTCTCTCTCTCTTCCTTTGTCTCTGTGTTTCCGTTTCTTTGTGTTGCGCATGCTCACATGGTATCAGAGCATGGTATCATTATTAGAGAGAGACACAAAGGTGAGGAGACCATCCACATCCAAAACGCATGCATACATCCTTGTGTTTGCTGAAAATGCTAGCTTTTGTGTGAGGGCGACATCATCTAGTGGCCAAGCGTCAACATCCGGTGGATTGCGACATCATTAGGAGGCCAAGCAACATCATCCAGGTGTAGGCAACTGCTTCGAGGCATAAGGGACACATCTCCATCAGCGTTCTGCATAAATGCAACCCTTTGGGTGGTGGCGACAGTCCTTCATAGTCAAACGCAACATTTGTGGAGCAGATTACAACATATTGATCAGCGCTTTGTGCTTGTGCATCCTTCTGTGTGCAAGCGACAATCTTCTCTCCTCAAGCGGACCTTCTACATCGAGATCTTGGTATCTTGTAGCCGAGTCCTTCAGTTTTGGGGCTGTCCATAGCCAAATGCAAGTTTTCTTTAGCGGATGATTGTTGAAGAGGAAGACGTCTTTCCCATTTACACGCTCTCATGACTCAAATGGGGATTGTCATTCTCGACACTCTTCTAAGCGAAGATGTGATTATTATTGCGAATAACATCGGAAGGAGGACTCTCCTATTTGTACCTGTCCGGAAACTAGCCTTGCTTCTCGGATAGGATGGTAATTCTTGATGAAGCACTTGATTACAACAATCAGTAAATAATTACAAATTGAAATGCACACTTTATACCTTAAAATTCTTGGATAGTAGATACCCCATTGGCCCCACAATTGGTGCTCCATACACCCTTGCTTACATAGGGTTCTCATGCTATGCTTCTAACACGAAGGAATATTCATAATAGAGGGACACAAGCCCCCCTAAGGGTAGAAATTACTTGGTTGAACGGCATGTGAAATCTTGAGCGTTTCATGAATGCTTGGTCTAGCGATTGTTTGCATAGAGGGCAGGGGCCAAAAATTTGTAATTGACTAAACTCACCATTTGTGAGACTGGCAGTGTGCTAGGTGTAGGAATAGAGAGTCTAGGACTCATGTGGCTAGAAGGGTGTATGGACTTTGAGTCAAAGGAGTTCCTACCACACAACTCCTTGTTTCACTTGGTACAATAGCTATAGCATGGCACAAATGGGAAAATCTTGAAATTGGAAGACTTGTAATGGAACCATAAGTCACATTCACAGGGGTTACGTCCACTTGATGCAACATAAGAAACTTTGGCTTCTAGTCGTGTCCAAAGGAATTGGATGACTAATAGAGTTAGAGCTTGGGACATGGCCGAGTGCAAAGTTTAATGGAATTGTGAGAGTGTGATTGATAGTCTTAGTAGGGTATCCCAAGGTAACGGGATGGGAGAGAGGGACATGAAAATTAGAGTAGATGGTTGCAGAAGGATAGGTGGGTGCAATATACATTAGGAAAGTGCAGAGGAATGGAAGCAAAGAGAGTTGAGATATTGTTGCCAGACACTGCAATGAACATAAGGAACAGAAAAGAACACAAGAACTCTGAGAGAATAGACTCAGAAAACGGAATCCATATACCAAGGCTCAAGAACAGTACAACGCATAGAAACATGAGATGGGAAACGGGAGTGGGGAATGGCGATGGGGATGCCAAACCCATGGAACGGGGACAGGTGGACAGGAATGGCATTAAAAAAACAAGTAAAAATCTAAATTTAAAGACATTACCTTAAACTGAATTACAAGCTAGTAAACCATAAACCACGTGTCATAAATTCTAGAGTTTGAGGAGTTGTTGGATGTGGAGTTTGCAAGTGACACATCTGTTTACTTGGATGGGGATGCGGAGAATTTTAGGGCCTTTGTAAGCTGCGATGGAGGTCTTCTGCAGAGCCTCAGGAGTTCTTATTAACTAGCTCAAATCGTATGGATTTTGGGTTTGCGATACTAAGCAGATAGATTGGAAACCACATGACAGTTTCACTTGGGTCCCCCATGGCACTTCTGTGAGATATTCAGGATGCCATGTAGGCATTGATATTTCTTCAGAGCATCAGCTGGCATCCTTATTACTTAGCATAAGACAAAAGCTACTATATTGGAGCACAAGACTGTCACTAGCAGGTAGGGTGGTAGTTGCAGATTGGGTTATGTTAGCCACCATGTGATACATAACTTCTTGTTGGCAGGTCATGCATTGGCCAAGTGAAGTGATTCATTAGGAATTCTATTTGGTCAGGTGGAGATGGTAGTCCTGCGAGGGCTAAGGTAGCTTGTGTGGCCTTCTTTTGGGTGAGGAGCCATGGAAGAAGCTACTATTATGGAGATTAGAGACCATTGTTCTCACTCATGGAAGGCCATGGGAGCCTAGCACACACTGGTTATTTCAGCATATCCAAGCTATAGGGCTTGTGAATAATTTTGAGGTTGGATTTACTGCATCTATTATATGGGCATGGAGATCAGTATCTACACGACTTCATCAGATTGACCCAGCAAGTGTTGAAGAGAAATTGTGGCAACCACTCCTTTTTAATCAGCTACTCAAGATAGAGAGAGACCACACCCTTGGGGAGATGACCCTTCTATCTTGGGGGAGGTTCTCAGCACATGTAGCTTCTACAGTGGGGGAGTGGTTTGTTTGCCTTTCAAGAGATGCCAACCCATATATAGAGATAGAGACTTCAAGATATCAGGGGGGCTGGAGTCATAATAGAGAGTAACAGAAGATGAGGTCCAATGATGATGTACTCCTGTAGTTTGTGTGGCAGTAGTAGTAGTATCTGCCATACTCTGTTGTGTATCAGTGAAAAAGTCAGTGACTTTTGTCTATGTGAGCCAGCTGTGGGGGCCTCCTACTCCGTAGAATTGTTGCTCTGCGCCTCTGGAGCAAGAGGAAGAATCCCAAGCATCTCTGATCCTCAAACTACATGATCCATCTCAGGGGTCCAAAACCCTCTCGAAACAGACAGTGGTATCTACCTCGTATATCATAATATATAGTGCATCGGCAGATGTAATGTTCCTCTGTCTCTGGCTCTCTTCGCATAGTGGGCATATGCATTCCTCTGTCTGTATACCCTCCCATCTGCCTGTCTCAATTCTGAGAGAGAGAGAGAGAGAGAGAGAGGCACTTTTTGATGCACAACCTAGTACCATGGGTTAAATAGTTCAAGCAATATAGAATAAAACACAAAGAGAGGAAATAGATGTGAAAGAGTGTAATGATAGAAGCACAACGATCAACATGTGTGATCTGTCCTTTGAGTGGGTCCAGATCAGACTGAAAATGCAAACTTGCTGAGAACACAGGCTGAAGATGATTGAGGAAGAGCAAGCCTGAGAAAAAGAAAATAAAAAATGACTACATAACAATGAAATCATCAATTGTAGAAGCACAATTGGTAGCAGATCTAGTAAAAATGCAGGCTGGACAGCAAAATTGCAAGGCTGGAAGCAAAAAAACAGGCTGCAACAGGCCTCTTGGGGCTGAAAGACTGCTGCCTAGCAGTTGACATTGTCGCTGGAGCTACCTGGATCAGATCAGCAGCAAAGACAAGTTTCTGGAATAGTCTACATGCAAACTGAAACAGCATTCAAACACAGCAGAAAGCACCAGAGCCAAGAGATACAGGCTTTGATACCATGTGAGAAAAGTTTGGAGCAATGGAAACAAAGAGACATTGCTCATAGAAACTACTACAAACACAATGAGATGCTGTGACCTGGAGCTACCCGCTTCTGATCAGCAGCTGGAGTAATCTATGTGTCAATAGACCTGAAAACAGCAGTCAAACACAGCAGGCAGCACCAAAACCAAGAGACAGAGGCTTTGATACCATTTCAAAAAAGTGTGGAGCAATAGAAGCAAAGACATAGTGTTGACAAAAACTGTGATGAACACAAAGGACATAGAAGAATACAAGAACTCAGAGAGAATAGACTGTAAATGGAGCCATATACCAAGGATAAGAACAATACAATGGCATGGGTTGAGTGTGCAGCTAGCAGAGTGCAGTAGACTCCCTTTCTTCACCAGGAAGCAGGCGTGTAGTAGGATGAGTACTTGACGATTGATAAGTAGTGGACAAGCAGTAGTCTATAAATAGTCTAGAATAAATACATGTGAGAGTTGGAGTGGATCGAAGCTCAGCTGAGAGTAGAGTAGACAGTGTGGAGAGTGGAAGCACAACACCCAATGCAATAGACTGAAAGTGTAAGATGAAAGTACAAGGTAGAACCCTTAAACCTTAGGGTTGTAAGAGGGTGTTCACATCCGAAGTGTGTGCAACACAATAAATGCCCGAAAATGTGTAACATAGGCACATAAAATAAAGAGAATAAATTTGTGGGAAAAAACCTCTCGTATGGAGCGTAAAAAGTGCCCCAATGTTCTAATGAGATCACCGATACTCCTCTGTGAGCGTAGGCTTGAGTGAAACCCAACAAACCCCCCTGGAGTGGAGTGATCAAAATACAAGGGTCATCCACCACCAAAGGAGATCAAATTTAAAGCATTGCAAAATGCTTCAAATTTGTAACGAGGAAGAGCTTTGGTGGAGATGTCTGCCACATTATTGGTGGTAGGACGATAGACAAGGCTGATATCTCCGGCATGTAGGCTGTTGCGGTACTGTCATTCTGCAGTCGCCCCAGAAAGGAAGCACGAGAGCTCTCAATTCGCCACCCAGCCACGCTCAGGAAGATGCCGGAAGAACTCAACGTGTCTCCTCTTGCTAGCCGTCAATTCCTAGCAAGTTATACTAATTTATAACTCACTTCCTAAGCCCCCCGAACCTCGTACGGGCGCCCAAGTCCCCCGGACAGTCATCTCTCGTGTTGTTTCCCCATAAGTTATATTCGTTAATGCAACATAGGCTCTCTTTGACAAAGTGATAATAAATCTCAATGTGTTTCGTATGTGCATGAAACACCGGGTTCCGTACCACTGCAATGGCACTCTGACTGTCAGTGAACAAATGAGTAGGCTCCGTGACAGATACATCCAGATCAACTAGCAAGCGTCTAAGCCATACACATTCAACTGTGATAGTGAAAGCAGCCTTCTATTCAACTTCACATGACGATATGGCAACAGTGGATTATTTCTTGCTAAGCCAAGATATGCAAGATGAGCCAAGGAAGAAATAATTGCCACTAGTGGAGTGACGAGAATCATAATCACCAGCCCAATCAGAATCACTGTAAGCATATAAGCGCAGTGGTCCCCCCTTGGCATAAAGCAAGCCAAGAGATTTAGTATCCTGCAAGTAACGGAAAACATGCTTGACAACTTGTCAACGTGACATGTGTGGCTGATGCATATATTTACTCAGGGCTGAAACTGCAAACTGTATGTCCGGCCTAGTGTTGTATAGGTAGATAAGGCATCTAATTGCTGGAGTATATGTGTGTATATCAAATAGGTCACTGTCATAATGCAATGAGAGCTGCAGTCCGTGCAGTCTAGATTCCATTGGTGTAGAGACTGGCTTGCAATCTTATAAGCCAAACCTCTCAAGAAGTTTACCAATGTATCTTGACTGTGATAAACCGATACCTCTAGCATCATGAATGAATTGAATGCCCAAGTAATAGTGCAAAGACCACAAGTCTAACATCTTAAAAGTTTGCTGCAAATTTTGTTTAAATGCTGAAATCTGATCAGCATGTGTCTCTGTAAGCAAAAGGTCATCAACATATAGACAAATGATCAGCATGGATCCCCCCTCTTTACATACATAAAGAGTAGACTTTGATGAGCTGTTTATGAACCCTTGACTGACTAAAAAAGCATCAATCTTTCTGTACCAAGCTCAAGGAGCTTGTTTCAAGCCATATAAAGCCTTTTCCAGCTTACAAACCAAGTGTTCGGATCCCTCAACTGGAAAACCAATGGGCTGCTGTACATATACTTCTTCATGAAGTTTCCCATGTAAAAATATAATCTTTATATCTAATTGATGCACAATCCATCCATCCCAATAGGCAAAGACACTAAATTCCATGTTTGATTCTTCATGATGGAATCAAACTCAACTTGCATTGCTGCCATCGAATGCACACTATGTTGTCCATCCTCAAAACATTCAGGGTCCTTATCATCAATTGTATTTATTGCCATAACAAACTCCATGGTATGCGCATTATTATGCATACGAGCTTGCCTTCTAGTACAACTAGCCATGTAAGCATCCAAATGACTATCTTTAATAGTCTGTAAATACCATCTAGGCATTTGTCTAGCCTCCTGATTGTGCACAAGCTCTTGCTGAATTTCAGATTCAGCACTTTGCTGAATATTCAGATCAGCCATGGGCTGATTTTCTGCATTATCCAATGGAGCAGTTGGCTGAACATTAGTTCACTTGTTGAAACTCCAGCTAAATCACCAAATGCAATGGGCAGCAACCCTTCAAATACATCACTTGTAACCTGATATGTGTTAAAACCAGCAAGGGATAATTCTGATTTTTCATCGAAAAGTACACCCCTATTGGCAAATACCTTTTAAGAGACAGGATCATATAATCTATATCCTTTGCTCTCATTGCTATACCCCACAAAAATGCATTTGACAGCCTTGTTATCCAACTTTTTTCTAAGTACCTTGGGAATGTGTGCATATGCAAGACACCCAAAGGTAGGAAAGTGCCCAACAGAAGATTTCCGGCTGTCCCAAGCCTCAAAAGGCGTGATATTCTTTAATGCTTTGGTGGGGCATCTATTCAGAACATGGAAAGCACAGGTAATGGCTTCCATCCAAAAATGTGTGGCAAGATTTTTGCTTTCAACATACACCTGGCCATATCCATGAGTGACCGATTCTACCTCTCTGCAACCCCATTTTGCTGTGGAGTATAAGTAGTAGTGATCTGATGAAAAATGCCCTTCTGCTTCAAAAAGGAATTCAGCATAGAGGACATATGTTCCCCCCCTCGGTCTGAACGGAGAGTCTTCACCCTATAGCCAAATCGGTTCTCAACAAGTGCTACAAAAGCCAAAAATGCATCATACATTTCTGACTTTTTCACTAAAGAATAGACCCAACGGAAGTGAGTAAATTTATCAATAAAAGTCACAAAATAGTAACATCCATCCAATGACTTTGTCTGTATAGGGCCACATACATTTAAGTGCACTAATTGTAACTTGGTTGTGGCTCTAAAAGCAACATCACGGGGAAATGAAAATTGATGCATTTTTCCCAAAATACATCCCTCGCATAAGTGCTTAGGAGGTCTCTCCAAGAGAGGTAATCCATCAAGCATCTGTGTACGTTGTAAAAGCATCAAGCTACTATAGTTTATATGCCCCATGCGAGCATGCCATAACTCCGTCTGTAACATAGTAGGAGTAAAAGTGGATGCTAAATAGGCCGATTGATCAACTGAAAGAGCATCCAACTCATATAACCCATGACATAGAGTGCCAATCAATTCCAAAGTAATGTGTTTCTTATCTCGCACCATACATCTGTCATCATCGAAGGTGACCTACAAACCACACCGTGCCAAAGAAGAAATAGATAACAAATTCTTCTTTATACCTGGCACAAACAAAGTTTCTTGTAGGCGGGGAATAGAGCCATCAATGGCTGTGAGTACAATCTCCCTAAGGGTATGATGCATTGTTGGTACACTGTACAGACTTGCCAATTGGAGCCACACTAATAGAAGCAAACAAATCTTTGCAAGATGTGATGTGCGTAGAAACACCACTGTCAAAAAACCATGTGCTTGCATTCTCGGTAGAGCTCTATCAGCCCAATAAGATTCCTAACTGCATGTATAAAAACAATAGTCACTATCTGCAACAAAGGACGCTGACTCAGTAACAGTGGAAGGAGCGTTAGAAACAGATATCCCTGACTCCTCCTTCTCCTTGGCTATGTGCTTTCTACACTCAGTGATGTAGTGGCCTGGCTTCTTGCAATAATGGCATTTGCCCTTCTTGGCTTGCATAACCCCTTGTTTCTTATTGCCTTGTGAAGTGGCTGAAGTCCCAGAGCTCTGCGGAGCATTCTTTGCTTGGCTGCCCTTGCCCTTCCGTTGTGCCATAAAAGCCTGCTCAAAGACTATAACATCCCCACCACTGTTTCTTCTTGTCTGCTCCTACTCTAAGACAAACTGACCACCTAAAGAAATGTAAGTGGCTATGGGGTAATCCTCATGGTGAGGTTCAAGGCCGTATGAAAGGCTAAGTACGAGGGCGGCAATGAATTCAATGTAGTAGATATCATGTGTGCATCTGAGTAATACTCATCAACATTCATAAGCTACTCATGCAACTCCTGAATTTTGTTTAGGTGATCTTGCATAGAATCACCCTCATACATCTTCAGTGTCTCAAGCTCTTTCTTCAAGAAAGATATGTGGGTCTCATTCTTACCAGCAAACATCTGCTCCAAGGTGAGCTAAGCTTCTCGTGAAGAAGCTACAGATCGAATGTGAGGGATGATAGACTCTTGAACTACCAATGCAATCAGCGACAAGGCCTATGCATCTCGTGTATCCCATGTCTTTTGTGTTGCTGATCTTTGTGAAAGTGGTTGAGGTGGAGCAGGTTGAACAAGCTGAGTTGCCCGTTGTCCACGTCCTCCTGGAGGAGTAGCAGGAGCCACAACTCCGGGCCTAACTTCTTCACCGTTGACATATTCCCAAAGATTATTTGCAATCAGCACATTCTTCATCATGAAGGACTAGAGTGAATAGTTGTTACCATCCAACCTCTCCTCCTTGGATACATAGGTAAATACATCACCTCCCCGATTTGCCATGATAAACAATGCCAAAAAATAGAGCAAAAGAGGAATGTCCTAGGTGGATAAACTTGGAAATCTCAAAATTTCCAGAAATTACAGCAAGTAATTTGCTGCAATTAGCGAACTGAAGCACACTTTGTTAAAACTGTCTGTAATGCATGCTGTCGAAGGTGCAATAAATGCTCAGCAACCTTGTAGAAGCAAAAGCCCCAAAATGGTCACAAACAGTCTATTTCACACTGGAATTGTACTGCATGTAGCAATGTCTTCACAAAACCCAAGAGCCCCAAAATTCTTGACTTATTTGCCAAGAAATTTCTGTATAAATCGTATCCTAGACATGTATCAAGATTGCTTGTGCCTGCTTGGGCAAAAGCCTCTTTCCTAGAGATGAATCTGGAATAAAAAAGTAAGTTTAACCTGGAAAAAAATTTGTACCTGGCGCAGGAATGAATCGAGTTGGTGGCCGGCTGCCTGGGCAGGTGGCGCATTGGGCGTCGCAGGGAACAAGCGGAAGTTGTCGGGCGCTGGTCAGGGGTAGCGACACAGCTCACAGCTGCGGGCGCTTGCAGTGGTGCTTATACAGGCGGGAGCAGCACTAGGGATTGGCGGCACTGGACACAAGTGGGCGGCGCTAGGCACAGGAGCACAGGTGGGCATAGGGCGCTAGCGGGCACAACGTAGGGTAGAGGCGGTTCAGGCATAGGGAAGCTGCACAGGCAGACTTCTCAGGCACAGGGGCGGCGGTGGACATAGGCGGCGGCAGTCTGGCACAGCTGGCATAGAGCAAAGCTGCAGGCGCTGGCGCTGTTTGGAGCTGCACGTTGTTGGCTAGTGGGAGCTGACAGTTCCAGCTGAAGGGGCGGCTCCACAGGGACTGAACTGAGCTGTACTCAGAGAGTAGACTGAGCTGTTCTCTGCTCAGATACCAAATGTGAGAGTTGGAGTGGATCGAAGCTTAGCTGAGAGTGGTGTAGACAGTGTGGAGAGTGGAAGCATGACACCCAATGCAATAGACTGAAAGTGTAAGATGAAAGTACAAGATACAACCCTTAAACCTTAGGGTTGTAAGAGGGTGTTCACACCCAAAGTGTGTGCAACACGATAAGTGCCCAAAAATGTGTAACATAGGCACATAAAATAAAGAGAAAAATTTGGGGGAAAAAACCTCTCTTATGGAGAGTAAAAAGTGCCCCAATGTCCTATTGAAATCATCAACAGTCCTTTGGGAGTGTAGGCGTGAGTGAAACCCAACAATACATAAAATGACCAGTCAGCCAACACATAGGTGCAATAAATGCAATCAGCCAGCCAAAATGGCATTGTCATAAAAATAGAGCACACACTGGTTGTGGGTCTTGGCACCCACAATATACACTCTAGTAGTGAGAATATGTATAGTGCTCACAATATGTGATGCATCAATTAACAAAAATTTGATGGAAGTAACTTGTGAATCAAGAGAAATACCTGGTCTAGTATGGACACCTCCCTTGTTCTAGTTGACATAGTTTTCTGGTGGTAACTCATTTTAGGCTGCACATATCAAATCAAGATGAAAGAGATGTTATGTATAGGAAACATTTCTGACTAGATTGGAGTAGGCCTAGGATATCCTTCTTGGTCCATGGTGATCTGTTTTCTTACTGAAGAAGATTCTGGATTTTCTTGAACTGTCTTGTCCGATTGTGTGCACTTCTAGATGGTTTGTTAAAGTCAAAGCTCAAAAGACCGAGTTCATTGTTGAAGATGAGGAGGACTCCCTTAGAGCCTGAACTGATGGACTCAGAAGAGAAGGCTCTAAGGAGGGTTTTAGAGTATCATGCTGAGACATCAAAAGCTAGTGTAGTTTGCTTGTGCAAGCTCTAGTCTCATGATGGCTTTGATACCTGTGAAGAGAACACTGTCAGGTTTGTAGAGAAAACACAAAATGCGTACTAACAGGACTAACAACTAAACTTAGAGAAAAACTCAAAAAACACAAACATAAGAGTATAGGGTGAATGAATGACTCTGTGAATTTGAAGGGAGGAAAATACAAACCACTGTCTCTCAATGAATTTTTTGTCCTCCATTCTTGTAGCATGTAAAGGACATTTGGACAGGTAGAATGTTGCTATCACATTTCCCTTAGTTTTTACATTGGAGTCTGTTTACGTCATTACACTTATTGTACCTACATTGGTGGGTTGGTTTGTGTGGATTTTATAGTTTCTGCTATCGATGACATCAAAAGCAGCATGGGTTTGATCAGTTATACAGGTGATCCATGTCTACCTGATGACTACAGGTTCCCTTGGGTACAATGTACTGCAGATGCACCTGTCAGAATAACATCCTTGTGAGCTATTGATGACTCCATTTTACATAATTTATTTGATATAGGAACACCAATGAAGTTGTACAGACATAAGGTTAACACAGACTTTCATATAGACCTCATGATTCTTGTGGATGCCTTTTGTAGATCTTTGTCTAATCATAGCCTAGATGGCCACATTCCTGAAACTATTGGCACCCTCAGTGAACTCACAATGCTGTAAGTTCTTGTTTGTTATTCAATTTTGATGTTTTGATCCTTTTCCTTTGATTTTCAAATCATTTTTTGGATTGATGTGTCATGTACTTCTTGTTTGCAGATGGTTAGCTGGAAATAACCTCACAGGCTCAATTCCTGATCTAAGTGCATTAAGTAGCTTGGAAACATTGTAAGTTACCTATTTGATCTTAAGTATATAGACACCTTTTGAATACCCTCCAAGCTTGATGATTTGGACAAACTTCTATATAATAAATTAAAAGTTACATTAATAAGTTAGGCTGGTAAGATTGCATTATGTGCATCCGTGCATCTGTGAAGGATCAGCTATGCAACTATAACTATCAATATATCCCTACCAAGTCCGTATATTCCAGGTCCAGGAGGAGAGCTCTTTGAGCACTTCTATGGGCATGTTCCCACTAGCTTGCAGTCACTCAGACCTTTGCAGTATACTTATTATCAAGATTTGCTTCTTTCTTCCCAATCTTTATCTCTATACACTAGGATCTAAGCTGTGTTGTTGGGTTTTACTCATACCTATGCTCACAGAGGAGTGTCGGTGATCTTCAGTAGGACACCAGGGCACTTTTTACTCTCCATATGAGAGGTTTTTCCCCCCAGATTTATTCTCTTTATTTTATGTGCCTATGTTACACAGTTTTGGGCACTTATCGTGGTTCACACACTTCGGGTGTGAACACCTTCTTACAACCCTAAAGTATAAGGGTTGGTACTACTTTCATCTTACACTTTCAGTCTATTGCATTGGGTGTCATGCTTTCACTCTTAACACTATCTACTCCACTCTCAGCTGAGCTTCGATCCACTCCAACTCTCACATTTTGTATCAGAGCAGAGTACAACTCAGTCTGCTTTCTGAGTACAGCTCAGTTCAGTCCCTGTCAGCTGGAACTGTCCCTCTCAGCTGGAACCGTCCCTTCAACTGGAACAGCCAGCGAGCTGCTAGCCAGCAGCCATCACCCTGCAGCTCCTGCCTGTACCAGCACCAGCGCCAGCTGCCCTGCCAGCTGCACCTGACTGCTGCCCTTGAGCTGTGCCTGCTCCTGTGGTGCTGCGCCGCTGCCCCTTGACCAGCGCTCGCTCGCTGCTCCTGTGCCCGCCTCTGCCTTGTGCCGCCCACCTGCACAGCTCCTCTGCGCCTGAGCCGCCCGCCTGTGCAGCTCCCTTGCGCCTTGCATCGCCCACCTCTGCCCTGTGCTGCCCACCTGTGCAGCTCCCCTGCACCAGTGCCGCCCGCCACTAGCTCGACTGCGACCAGCTGCTCCGGTCACCAGCTTGACTGGTTCCTGCACCAGGTACAAAATTTTAAAAGTAAACATTACTTTTTTATTCCAGATTCATCTTTGGGGAAGGGGCTTTTGCCCGGGCAGGCACAAACAGTGTCGATATGTGCCTGAGACAAAATTAATGCAGAAATTTATTGGCAAATAAGTCAAGAATTTTGGGGATTTTGGGTTTTGTGAAGACATTGGTACATGCAATATAGTTCCAATGTGAAATAGACTGTTTTAAAGACCTCCCATGCCTCCTGCCCCTCCCTAGCCATGCCCTGGTAGTTACTGCCTCTGCCCTGTTGGTCCTCCAGAGCCTCCAGATTGTTGAAGTCTCCTCCAACGATCCAGGAGTCTACCTCTGGGAATCCATCCACGATCTCCACCCAGAACCTGCTGCATGCCCTAACCTCTGTAGGGGCATAGACATTGAGGACTCCAAGGCACGAGTCCCCAATATTTAGTCTTACCCATAGAACCCTCCCTGCCACTATCGTCTTGTGGTCTCGTACACAAGCGGTGAGACTTGGGCCAATAGAGGTACATACGCCTCCACTCCTACCGTGGGCACCTATGGCGTACTCCTAGTAGGGCAGGCCGCAGCTCCTGCCGAACAATCAACTTCCTGGAACCCCACCTCTAGAGGTAGTGGGAACTCTCCACTCTCCGCAACTCTCAGGTAGGACCTTGGGCCAGTGCGGAAGAACTCCTGTGGCAATAACTGTGCCTATCTCGGAAAGGTGTGACGGGCGGTAGGGGTGGATGAGCTGGTGGCTGTATGGGAGGGGGAAGACTGCTGGTGCGAGGAGGAAGTAGGTGTGTGTGGCTCATCACCTCCTGTGGGAGGATGGGGGGTGGGATTGGGGGGGACCACCTGAACCGGGTGTGGATCGGGGGGGTGCTCGATAGGGAAGGTGGTGGGGGGGAAGAGGATCGAGGGATGGACAAGAAAGCATGGCGGGTGTATGGGGGGATTGGTGGCCCTAGAAAGGGGGGGCTGTGGGCCAGGGTTTGTGGGGGGGGGGGCATGGGATGTAGAGGGGGGTGGGTGTGGGGGCTGTGGGAACTTAGGCAAGGCAGTTTTTGGCACGGGTGGTGGATGTGGAGGCTTGCAGTCCTGCCAGGTGGGGCGGGCAAGGGGGGCTGTGGAGTGCTCTGCCGAGGGGGCATCCCTCGCCCACTTGCTCCCTGCATTGCTCCCCCCTGCTGTCTCCCTCTCTGTCGTCTTTGTACTCATGTGAAATCGTCCGCATCCACTTGTGGGCCTGTCGGTGGAGCCACCCTAGCACCGAAGCACGTACGCTTTGTTGCCTGGTGCCCAAAGTCATGGCAATGCAGGTACTGCCTTGGCTACCCAGTCACAATGACCTACTGCCTAAAGGAGTGTCCGCCTGCCTCAATCTCTAGGAACTGTGGGATATTCTTAACCTCTTTTACTGCCACCCGTATCGTGGGGACTCCTACGGCAGTCATTGTGTCAGCGAAGGACGTGGGAAGGACTGTGCCAAAGAGCCATCCAAAGTCTTCCACCCAACTGACGATACTCTATCGCCAAGCCGGGAAAGAGAAGGGTGACCGGGTGCCGAAGAAACCTGTTGTGAAGTGCAAATACCTCCACAGGGAAGCAACTGTTCCAAGGTACCATGTGAATGACCCCCTTCGTGGACGCATAGGGTGAGCTGGCAAGTAACTCCCAAGCTACGTTTGCCGAGCTGAGTTGAATCATGAAGATCCCTTGGCCCATTAGAACCGCCTCCACGATCTGTGCTGTGCCAATGCACAACGTGGAGTGAAGCCAGTCCTGAAGCTGGGCCTTGGTTGGGGAACGCTCTACTACCTGACCATAAATTGCTCTTTCCTTTAGCTCTAGCTCTTTAGCCCGGACGGCTAGGAGTTGCTCCTTAGAGAGGACGACGCACAAGGTGTTTGACTGGGGGACACTCGCTGAGTGCGCCGGCGTCTGACTAGAGGTTTCCATTATGCGTCCCTTCTAAAAAGCTACCAATCACGTTGCGGTGCTGCCTGAGGGGGAAAGTTGTTGCGGATGGAGGGAGCAACTGGGGGGCGGGGGTGGGATAATGGCGGGGGGGAGTTGTTTTGGTGGTGGGGGAGATATTGGACGCTGTGGATATCAGGTTACGCTGACAGCGGATGGAAGAGGTGTGTCCCAGGATGACGAGCGGGGTAGAGGGGCATGCTGGTAGTGGCTAGACGGGGCGGTCACGAGCTGTCAAGGCAGAGGCGAGCAGTTGGGGGTGGCACGTCAGACAGAGCGGGCGGGGGGGGCGCAGGCCAGGTGGCGGACGAGCAGGCGGCCGCAGGTCGGGGGGGAGGGTTGGCGAGAGAGGACGGAAGGACTGGCAAATGGGAGGGAGAGGGACTGTCGAACAGGGGAGGGAGGGTTGTCAAATGGGAGGGAGGATGACTGGCGTAGGGCGGGGGGGGGGGGGGGGGGGAATTGGCGCAGGCGGGGGGAGGGGAGGACTGGCGCGGTGGCAATTTGAGCCGGGATGGAGGGCAGCAACGATGCGATGGCGGAGAGTCTATCTACTTCATGACATGACCTCTATGCTGAATTCTTTTTTGAAGATATAGGGCATTGTTCATTAGTACACTATTGCTTATACTCCACGGCAAAATGGGGTCGCAGAGAGGTAGAATCGGTCACTCATGGATATGGCTGTTGAAAGCAAAAAGCTTGCCACACATTTTTGGATGGAAGCGGCTATGTGTGCTTGCTATGTTCTGAATAGATGCCTCACCAAAGCATTAAAGAATATCATGCCTTTTGAGGCTTGGAACAGCTGGAAACCTTCTGTTGGGCACTTTCGTACCTTTGGGTGTCTTGCATATGCACACATTCCCAAGGTACTTAGAAAAAAGTTGGATAACAAGGCTGTCAAATGCATTTTTGTGGGGTATAGCAATGAGAGCAAAGGATATAGATTATATGATCCTGTCTCTTAAAAGGTATTTGTCAGTAGGGATATACTTTTCGATGAAAAATCAGAATTATCCCTTGCTGGTTTTGACACATATTAGGTTGCAAGTGATGTATTTGAAGGGCTATTGCCCATTGCATTTGGTAATTTAGCTGGAGTTTCAGCAAGTGAACTTAATGTTCAGCCAATTGGTCCATTGGATAATGCAGAAAATCAGCCCATGGCTGATTTGAATATTCAGCAAAATGCTGAATCTGAAATTCAGCAAGAGCTTATGCATAGTCAGGAGGCGAGACAAATGCCTAGATGGTATTTACAGACTATAAAAGATAGTCATTTGGATGCTCCCATGGCTGGTCGTACTAGAAGGCAAGCTTGTATGCATGACAATGCATATACCATGGAGTTTGTTATGGCAACAAATACAGTTGATGAGGAGCTCTAGATAAGGAAAAGTTGCTGTTGAAGATCAAGCAAAAGCAACAGGAAGTTCTTGAATGTATAGCAGTTTAGGATCAAGTAATTCTTGATTGACAAGCACTCGTACCAACCCAACAAGAAGTTGTGGATTATCAAGTACCTACCATTCAAGTTGAGTATGGAGGAAGTAAGCATGATGATGTCTTGTTGGATGGGGGTTCAAGAGTTAATATACTTCCTGAACATACATATTTGGCAACCAAGCAAGAGGAGCTACTACCAACCCCATTTCAGGTCAAGATGGCAAATCAAAGGAGGTTACAGCCCTTGGGTATTCTTAGGAATCAACAAATTTGAGTGGCTAGCCTAAAATTCAGGGTGAGTTTTGGTGTGTTAAGAATGTTGGAAATTGGGGATTCTTATACAATGCTCTTGGGTAGACCGTGGTTTAAATTGGCCAAATTGAAGCAGGGCTGGGGGAATGATTATGTATGTATCCCCAGAGGACTCAAGGAGATCAGATTGTCAACAGTTAATAAGGTAATATTAAAGAGTTCCTCTAGACCTGTAGTATCTGAAACTATTAACCTTGCAGATGAAGTGGAAGATGATGAGGAGGAATTATTTTTTCAGGCAAATCCTTATGTGGTTCCAGTCTTTGAAAAAGATGTTGAAAATATTATTCAGGAGTATTGGGATCATCCTATGAGTGTAGGAAATGAAGTTCTGGAATACCAAGCTGTTTAAACTGCAGTCCAAAACTAGTCTGGACAGAATCCTGAAGGTCGGGATCAGTCTGACTTTCAGGACAGGTCAAGGAATGAGCAATATAAAATGGTTCAGGACTAGGGAATTGGTCATCCTAAATTTGCTCAGCAAGAAACACCTGAGAATCAGCAAACTAGTATGGACAATTCTATGGACAGTTCTGATGTATTGGATACAGAAGGACAGAAAGCCATTATTCAGGTTGAGCTGAGATATAATCACACAATGAGAAGATCTACAAGGGTGGTTGAAGATGAGGTTCAAGAGGTTAATTTGAATATGGAAGGGGAGGCCAAACCCATGAAGGTCAGTATTTTTGTGGAAGAAAACTTAAAGCAAGATTTTATTAAGTTGTGCAAAGAGTTTCAGGACATTTTTGCTTGGAATTATACGGACATGAAAGGTTTTGATTCAGCTGTGTGTTAGTACAGGATAAATTTAAAGAAAGATGCTAAGCCAATCATTTAGAAAAGGTATAAAATGAATCCTAACTATGCCAAACAAGTCAAGGAAGAAATTGACAAACTTTTCAGGGTTGGGTTCATCAAATTGGTTAATGAAGCTACTTGGTTACCCCCTATAGTGGTGGTGCCCAAGAAGAATGGGAAGATCAAAGTTTGTGTGGATTACAGGAAATTAAATGCAGCTACAATTACTGATCCCTTATTGATTCCTTTTACCGGCTCTCTCCTTGATGATGTGGCAGGCCACAAAATGTACAGTTTTCTGGATGGGTTTTTAGAATACAATCAAATTAGGATGCATCCAGAAGATATGGATAAGACAGCCTTTATCATTGAGTGGGGAGCATATGTTAGTATAGTCATGAACTTTGGACTGAAGAATGGAACTCTTGAGTTTCAAGGAGCTACTCATAAGACATTTGAGCCATATCTCACAACTTTTATAAGGGTATTTATTAATGACTTTTGTGTTTTTGGCAGTAGCAGGAGAGAGCATTTAAAACATCTTAGGTTATGTTTTGAGAGATGTAGAAGATTTGGCATGCCCTTGAACCCTTTCAAGTCAGTTTTTGCAGCAAAAAGTGGTGTGCTTTTAGGCCACATCTTGTCTGAAGAAGGCATGAGCATAGATCCAAGAAAGATTGTAGTTGTTCAGAAAGCTAAGGTTCCAACTAATGTGTAGGAAGTTATGAGGTCTGTGGGGCAAGTGAAGTGGCATAGTAGGTATTTAAGATACCTATCGCATATTTGTTCTCCTCTTACAACTTTAACCAAGAAAGGGATGTAATTTATTCGGAGGGAAGATCAGGAGAGAGCCTTTAATATTCTCAAGAAGATGCTAGTTGTAGCTCCAATACTGCAACCTCCAACATGGGATTTACCTTTCTATGTCTTTGTTGATGCTTTTGACCTAGTTATGGGAGCTATACTTATGTAGGATAAGGTACCTGGTTGGTATAGATCAATCTATTATGCAAGCAGGAGATTGAGTGCTGTTGAAAAGAATTATTCAATTACAGGAAGAGAAGCACTTGGGACGGTTTTCTCTATGCAAAAATTTAGGCATTATTTGTTGGGAAGTCAAGTAATCTTTCATTTGGATCATCAGGCACTTTTGTTTTTGATTAACAAACCTTAGTTAATAGGTAGGTTGGCTAGATGGATGTCGTTGCAAGAGTTTGATTTCAAGGTTATTCACACTCTTGGTAAAGAACATGTAGTGGTTGATTATTTAAGTAGATTGGAGAATAATGAGACTGAAGTAGGAGTTCCGGATCAACTTCCTAATGCTGAACTCTTTGAAGTTCAAGTTCTTGATCCTGATTCATATTATGATTAGTTGTTGCATTTTTTGAAGGAAGGGATTATGCGCCAGCATACCTTACAGCTAATCAAAGATGGAAGTTGGCATTGAAGAGCAGATCATTTCAGGTTATTATGAATACTTTGTATAGAAGGGGAGTAGATAATGTCTTGAGAAGGTGTGTTCCTGAATATGAGCAGTCAACAATTCTTCATGAAGCCCATTCTAGATTGTCAGGTGGTCATTTTCTTCATTAGATTACAGGTAGTAAAATACTGCAGGTAGGTTTGTGGTGGCCTACTATATTGAAAGATGCACATGAGCATGCTAAAGAGTGTTTGCAATGCTTGAAAGAAGGGAGAGAATGCAAGATCATCATGTGCTTCCACTTGAGTCATTCTAAAAGTGGGGGATTGATTTTGTTGTGCCAATCAAACCAACAGTAGCCAAAAGGACAGGTAACAGATATATTTTGGTTTGTACGGATTATTGTATCAAATGGGTAGCGGCTCAAGCATTGAAGGATAATAAAGCAACCAATGTGGCCAAGTTCTTATATTCTAACATTAAGACTCGGTTTGGATGTCTCATTGAGTTAATTAGTGATAGGGATAAGTATTTCTTAAATTAGGTTACTCACGAACTGACTGCCAATCATTTGATTTTACATAAGAAGTCTACCCCACATTATCCTCAGGCTAATGGACAAGCAGAGAGCTCTAATAAGATTTTGCTTCAGATTTTAAAGAAGATTGTTGAGGATAACAGGGAAGATTGGGATGCTAAACTTGATTCAGCATTGTGGGCTTTTAGGAGAGCATATAAGGTTACAACAGGTCTTACACCCTTCAAATTGATGTATGGTAACCACAAGAGAAAAGACCTCATCAAAGTCCACACCATGCTCCTGCTTAAAATCCTTTGCTACCAATCTAGCCTTGTATGCCGGCTTGGGGTATCCAGGGGTACTTTACAGCTTGTACACCCACTTGCATGGCAAAGCCTTTTTGCCCGTAGGCAAGGAGACCAAATCCCAAGTGTCATTCTTATGCAAGGAGTCTATCTCAGACTGCATAGCCCTCTCCCAGGAATGACTGTCACCCCTGTGCATAGCCTCATCATAAGTGAAAGGCTCTCCTGCATCTGTAACCAAGACATAATGCATCAAGGGCTAAAATCTATCAGGTGGACGTCTGTCTCTAGTAGACCGTCTCACAGTAGGCTTTGCTGCCTGCCCAGTTGCCTGTCCAACATCCTGACCATAAGCATCTGCTGCAGCTGTAGGTTGTCCAACTGGCTGTGCGGGAGCTCTCGCCTCCTCCTGAAATATGACCTTGCGAATCTCAACAACTCTCTCAGGCTACCGATGCATCTTGTCTTCATGGAAGACTACATCATGACTGCGGATGACTTTCCGCGCCTGCGGATCCCAGAGACGGTAACCCATCTCGCCTGCATCCCCATAACCAAGGAAAATGCATTTGACACTTTTAGAATCGAGCTTACTTCTCTTGTCCTTGGGCACATGGCAAAATGCCTCACATCCAAAGACACGGAGATGCGTATAAGAGGGAGGTTTTCCAGTCCATACCTCCTCTGCAACCTGGAAATCCAAACCACTAGAGGGGGATCTATTTATGACATGCACAGCTATACTAACTGCCTTAGCCCAAAAGCTTTGTGGTAGGCCTGCGTGGCTAAGCATACTGTGTACACGCTCCTGGATGGTTCTATTCATCCGCTCAGCCAAACCATTCTGGAGAGGGGGGGAGGGGGGGAGGGAGGGTGTAGGGGGCGGTCAACTGACGCTTAATACCCCTCTCATTACATAACTGCTCAAAAACACGTGAGACATACTCACCCCCATTATCTGTTCTTAGGTATTTTAGCCTATACCCAGACTGGTTCTCAACTAATGCAAGCCATCTGTGAAACACAGCCAAGACATCGGATTTCAACTTAATGGGATATGCCCAAACTTTCCATGAAAAATCATCTATGAAAGTAACAAAATACTTGGCACCACCCATAGACTAATAAGGCATGGGCCCACAGACATCTGAATGTACCAATGCCAAGGGCTCACTCATGCATGGCCTACCAGACTTCTTACGTGTAGACCTAGTCTGCCTGCCATAAAGACAATGCTCACATGAATCAAAACATGCATAATCAAGGGGCGGTAAGTACTGCAAATCAGAAAGCATTTTCATTTCTTTCAAAGACATATGGCCCAAACGAGCATGCCAAAGAGATACATGTGGAATAGAACCCACAGACAAAACATGATCAAGGGAAGAAGCGGATACAATCAAGGGATAGAGGCTGCCAGCCTTGGCACCTCTCGCAATTTCAAGTCTGCCACGAGTGATCTTCCATGTAGAGTCTCCAAAAGATACATAATAACCTACGTCATCAAGCTGTCTAGCTGATAGGAGACTGTGTGTCAAAGCAGGTACATGACATACATCCTGCATAACAAAACTATTGCCAGAAGAAAACTGCAGCCTAACATCACCAATGCCCACAATATCAAGAGAGCTGTCATCACCCAAGCGCACAGAACCCAAAACAGTACGGTATGAATGAAATCACTCTCGGCAAGGTGTCATATGAAAGGACGCACCTGAGTCCAAGAGCCAACACTGTGCATACATAGAGTGTATCTCTGTCATCTACGAAGCACTAGAAGAAGCTGCAAGGATATAATCATCATCATCAACATCCTCAGGCTGCATAACATTGATCTCGTCAATTTTAACACTGGACTTTGCAAGCACTATGTTGCGATCAGAAGACTTATCCTACACTTTGTCTTTCCTCTTATCTTTGCGCCTTTCATTGTGCAGTTCATGGCATTGTGGCCTAATATGGCTCTTTTTCTCACAATGGTGATAAGTAACATTTGCATTCCTACCATGGGATTTGCTACGTGACTTCCCATGAGACTTGGACCAAGATTTCTGAGAATCCTGTCCATGGCCCACTGCCATTGCCATGCTTTCCATATCCATCATTCCTACCTCTAACTGTCATAGTATGCGATACACGAGAGGCATCCAAATTCTTACGGTTAGCCTCTTTCTGTAGAAGAGCACTCTTAACATCAGATACTTTCAAGGTAGCAGTAGAGGCACATAATGCAGTGCGAAATACATCCCATGACTCATTAAGAGTACCAAGCAAGAAAAGAGGGATGACATCCTCTGCGAAGTCAAGTTCTTGAGTATAGCATGGAACTGGCTCAAGTGAGTAGACATGGTCACATTCTTCTTCATGTGCAGATCCATAAGTTGCTTTAGCCAATACATTTGACTCGCTAGACTTTTCTTGTCATAGAGATTCTTGATTTTATCCCACAACTGCCATGCACTCTGTTCTTCCTCAAATACATTGTAATGAACCTTTTCTGTGAGAGATAATACAATATTGGACTTGCATAACTCATTAAGCTTAAGCCATTCCTCATTTGGCATAGTTGCAGGCGGATGCCCGCTCAACCTCAAAGGTTTGATCTACGATTTCTGTACCAACACCTGCCAAATCTGGCTCTTCCAAGAGTAATTCGTACCATCAAGCTTAGTGATGTTGAAAATAGCATGATCAGTGGACAAACTCGCTATAATGCAGGCTGAAAGACTGCAGACAATTTAAAATTGCTTGCTGTTTACTGCAGAAAATGCCCAAAAATTTACCAAAAATCGAGAGAAAAATGGCGAGAAAAGTGTAACCAAACCTGCTGCCCACCAAGTACTAGTGAAAGTACATCACTTCAGAATATTTCAGCATGAAAAATCCATGTCAGTCCGGAGCTATATGCTTGCTGTAATAAATGACACCAGGGTACTATGAGAGTCAATTGTTGACCAAATCACTGCACCAAGTCAAGAAATGACAGCCAAGACATGACCAGGCATAAACGGGCATAAATCAGCACCAAACAGTCATCAAGACCCTGAGCAAACACCCAAACATGTCACCAAAGCATTCGACAATGAGTAGACATACCCCCTGGACAATAGGGCAAAGTATACATAACACTGGCAAGACCTGACACCAGTAGGTGTATGCTCACAAGAGTGCAAAGCCCAAGGTCAGGTCTAAAGCAATTCCAAGATATCAGTGTATGAACCATGCAATATGTAAGTGTAAGAGATCCCAAAGTCTCAAGTATCTGCAAAATGCTCAAATAGTATAAACCTCCTGCTCAATGTCGGTCAAGCATACAAGATACCCTCACTAGCTCAAAAGGCGGATAAACGAGCTCAACAACTCAAGCAAACCAAGTCAAAGTGCCAAATATAGTAACCAAGACAATGCCTCAATAGCATCCAAGGTCATAATGGAAAAAGCCAAGTCATAACGGAAAAATCCAAGTCAATGTCCAACTGCTCAAGGGAATACTCAAATGAATGTCAAGATGAGCTCAAACAATTGCCATCCACAGTCAAAGCATAAAGCATTCACCAAGACACCATAACCAGTACTGGGTAGCCTAGGCATAAACCATGTCATAGATGAAATGCCAGCTGCGAAGAAGTGACAGTCAAACCCAAATCGAGCTCTAATCTCAGCTCAAAAGCATTCTAGAGCATAAACAAGACATGTGGCATAGTCCAAATACATCATGACTATACCGAGTAGCCGGGAGCACCTCGTAACCAATAGGCATAACCCAACTGTAGTATAAATAGCTTCAGCCCTGAAGTTTTCAGCAGCATATAACCTCTGTAAACTGAGCATATCAGTGCTCAATCCAAGCTCAAATCCGTAGTCAAACCATAGGCATACATTTCCGTATGTATAGGCACCAACCGGGCATAATCAGGCATCAAATGCCAAGATCTGTAAGCATAAAATTGAAGTAACAGGTAGTTGCCCTGTTTTGGATAGATTTGGGATTGTTCAAAACAGTCAATGACTGAGCTAAATCATCTCCAAATGCATCTCACATAAGAGGCATAACATTCACAAGTGATCCGGTATCAATAGACATCAGTAGAAGCATCACATAAGCCATAGACATACAAATATATGCTGTCTCAGACCTGAAATCTGTTACAGAATATTCTGTCATCAGAATTTGGCAAATTTGACATCACCATCACGTCCGGAGCGTGCCAAAACCCCAATTTAGACTCTTGCCTTGCCTGAATCAGGTTCCGAATGCCCGAGATATGACAGAAAGAGTGATTTTTGGGCCAGATTTTTAAACAGGCGCAAAAAAAAAACGTGAGCTGGCTGGGGGAGTCTACTATCCCACGTGTCAACAATGGGCCCAAAGGGGGCACAAATTGGGACTAAAGAAGGCCTACACCAAGCCTCAGCAAGCCTTGATAGGTTGTAAGCAAGATCGAGGTGAAGGGAGCTCCAAGAGGTGTGAGCTATGGCTGCCCACAACTTGTGAAAACCCTGTTTACCTAGACCTGTGGACTGAGATAAATCTTTGAAATAATGAATCAATACCTCAATGTTAATGCCCTGATGGTGCCTCAATAGGCCGGGAAGAAACTCAAGAAGCCGAGAAGTGACGGGAGCTCAAGAGAATGAGCTATGGCTGCTGGGAAGGAGACCCAATGCGAGTGGGGAGTCAATGGGAAGCTGAGAATGCCACGAGCCAAGCTCAAGAGTTGGGAAGCCATGCTCTGATACCGGTTGAAAGGTGAGAAGGATCGAAGCTTGCACTCGAGAGCTATGGCGGGGGAGCAAGAGCAAGAAAGAGAGAGACAAGAAATGGGAAGTCCAACAGTCACAATGTGTGACCGGGCCTTCCTTTATTCAAACTGTCACTAAAAGAATAAAGAATAAAGTGATGGTGCCGGCGCCCGCCACCTGCAGTGTGCGGTGGTGGTGACTGTCAGTGTAGTAATACACGGGCAGCTAGGCGGAGGCGCCTTTACCCCCAACACTCACACATTAGAAGTTCTCTATGTGCCGAGTTTAGGTTATCATCTTCTTTTAGTGAGCAAGATTTGTACTCTTAGGTCTGTAGATGGAGCAGATTGGCACGTGGCAGTAGAAAGGGGTGGAGATAGTGAAAGGAGAGAGAAGAATGATGGAGAGCCTCAGAGGAATGATTGATGGTGATGAGAGTGTTTGATGGGTGTGTGGAAGAATCATAGAGATTGCCCATAAATAGAAAAATATTGTCTAGGTCCTAGGATGGCTCCCTAGACAGTCTAGGGTGGCACCCTAGATGTGGGTTCCTAGCCCCTTTTTGTGGCTATACACTATGTGAAACCCTAAAACTGAAGGGAGAGAAATGAATTGAATGGATTGAGTGAATGCATTTCTCAACAACCTCATGCTCATAGGTCGCAGACATGAATAGGGCTATAGAGCCAAAGCGGGTATGTCCAAAGTCAAAAGAACTAGGGCATGATCTGGTTGTGTGGACATTGTAATTACCCAATTTTCCCCTCTTGAGAGGTGCCCCCAATCACCCACATGGAACCTTTAAAGATACTCCAAGAAGCAGCCTTCCAATTGGCTATAGCCCTAAGAAAAGTCAAGCAATTTGTTTTGGCTATGAAATGCTAGGTCACTCGAAACATCTTTGGCATCAACTATGAAAAGAAAAGCCTCCCAGACCTCTTGCTCTCCATTTTCATTGGCTTGGAAATTTGTCTCTCTCATACTCACGTGGAATGGGAAATGGGGACAAGGACAGCCATGAATTGCCATTCCTTGTGATTATATAATCACATGGAATAGGCATGGGGCATAGGATTGGGGACCCAAAAATGGTGGTTCCTTGTGACTATGGCACTGTCTCTACCTTGTTGATCTTCTAAGCTATCCATATTGTTGAAGTCTCCTCTAACAATCTCAGAATCAATCTCAAGCAACATTGCCCCACCTCAAACCAAAATCTAACCTATGATGGTGCAAAGATATTGAGGCTTGCTTTGTTACAATTGTCTTGTGATTTCTCATAGAGAACAATAGAATGGAGCCAATGGAAGTACACACTACTCCCACTCTAACTATGGGTGCCGATTGAGTACTTCCTGTAGGTGAACAATGCTCTTGGAACTCATCGTCATCACCTTGTATGTTTGTCTACTCCTCCTACAAAACTACTATTGTCGTGCAGTCCTTCCGAAGATGTCCCTTCTGGCCACAATAATAGCATTGAGACTTCTTCTTTTCCCACGTGTCACCCCTCTCTAAAATTGGAACATCTAGAGCATTGAGAGAGAGTATCCTCAGTAAAATCTAAATATGAACATATCAAGTCTCGAACATAGCACTCATAGATGAGTAAACAATGTCGGCATCCTAGTCATCAATAGAAGAAGCTAAAGGAGCCATTTTAAGAGAGATACAAAGAAGATGAAGTATGGAAGGGATCTTGAGGGAGAGAGTTATGCCAAGAATACAGACTCACAATAGTGCCTTCCCAACTTTGTTGGTGTGAGAGGAGGAGAGCTTATGGTCCTGTAGCAACTAAATGTTGATGCATACAACACGGGTTGGTTGAGCTTCTGTGGAACAATTAGCTTCTTGGAACCTTGTGCTTCACTAAATTGAAGACTATTCACACTCTAGGATACAATGTTTATGCTCATGCGGAAACTCTTAGTCCACCAAATAAGTTATTGCTTGGCATAGTCAAATATGAGGGGAATTGGGTGCCATGCAAGGATGTTTGATGCCGAATTAGAAGGTGAACTCCACTCTCCTATACTAGCCTGTGGACATAGTAGGGGTGTCATCTTTGTGTGGTGGAGGGGCAGGTTTTCAAAGGCAGAGATGGGGCAAGGAGTGGACAGAGAAGAGGATGATGTTCATAGGAGGAGAGGTTTGTTGCTTTGAGGGCATCTGCTGTCTAGACATGGCCCCTTCTGAAGTTCTTGCTTTTGGCTTGGGCAGCAAGGGATGATTGGGCCCTACCACACCGATGTTAGACTCTTGTGAGTCCATCATCATTTGTTGTAAGGCGGGGCTTGGCCTTGTAAGTGGTCTCTTGCTAGGTGGACTTACCCCCTAACCACATATACTTTGCAGTGTGATGTCTGAACTCGTGGCTTTGAAGCTGTGCAGAGTTACTCAGCCACACAATTTGTAGCTTTGTAAATGGTCTCTTGATGTTAGTGGTCGCGACCTGCACCAGTCATTGTACCGACAAAGCATGCTAGTAGCTGTTAGCAGCCTAGTCACTCATGGTGAGTTTGGGCTATGCTTTGAAGCGGTGCAGAGTTACTCAGCCACACAATTTGTAGCTTTGTGAATGGTCTCTTGATGTTAGTGGTTGCGGCCTGCACCAATCATTGTACCGACAAAGCATGCTTGTAGCTGTTAGCAGCCTAATCAGCTCATGGTGAGTTTGGGCTATGCTTGACATTACTAGGTATTCTAGGCATTTTATTGTGGTCATTATGATGGGTATTTAGGCATTTATTGCTGGCCAACCTACTATCATTTATGGCACTATTTTGGCCTATCTATTCTAGGCTTCCCTCCTCAGTCAGTTATTCATCACCTGAGGTTTTGTTGGAGAGAGGGAGTTGGTGCCAATGCCCACGCAGCTAATGACTCACTGTTGTATGCGACTGCCTCATGTTTGGCATATGAATTCCATTTCCCGAGCATTCTTCTAAGACTATCTCATGTTTGGTATATGGATTTCATTTCCTGAGCATTCTTCTAAGTTCCCTTTTTCGCAGTATTCTCTCTTTCCTTTCTCTTCTGTTTGGTGTTCAGCTGTTTATTTCAGCATTTGTTTATGCTTCCATTGTTGCATCCACTTTTGACAATGGCATGGTGTCAAAGAGGGATCTGAAGTTTTCCATTTGATAGTGATACTCCACCACAAGGGCTGGAAAGAGGAGAGTGACAAGGTGCAAATGAAACTTATGGTGAAAACTAAACTGGAGATTGTAAAGTGATCGTATCAGAGAATGTGTAGATGACGCCTTCCTAGAGACCAGAGGTGAGATGAGGACTTTTAGTACACTTAATTGAAAGCACCTCTAAACTTTGTTTATTAGGCTGAATATCTGACAAAATGTACTTTTATTTGTAGGCCATGCTTTTTTTTTTTGCAAATAAAGTGTGGCTGATTATATTACTTTAGAAAAAAAAAACTTGAATACAAGGAAGTGCTCATGCTCAACAGAATAGTTGGAGCTGATACAAAGTCACAGATATATCAAGTGTACAAGCCTCTCAGGGCAGTTTTGGGGGGGGGGGGGGGGGTGTGTATCGCCATCTGGGGCTGCTTGCCTGCATTGCGAAAAACAGGTCCTGGTCCCCCCAAGAGCACGTGAAATGAAAACGGAGCTCGTGACGAGTTTGAGACTTGCCCTGCACCTAGTCCCATCGGCCGCATAGGGAGTGGATGATGGAGGTCTAAAACTCTGCTTAAGTCGCCTGTATTGAAAGTCTCTCTCCGCCAAAAACCTCTTGACACCGCGCCTTCCAAATATGCCATCCAATAAGAATCCCTATGATCTCCCATACCTCAGAGTGGTCTGCTGTGGGCTCCAGAACTTGGCAGATGGGTAGAGCCTCCAAACTGACCACTGCGCATGACCTTGCCTCAATAATGAATATTGTGTCTTGCATCCCAGTGTCATATAGAAGGTGATGGCCCTAGCTGATTGCCTGGCAGCAGAAAGCTCCCCATGAGATACATCCAAGGTTGGGTGCTATACGACAGAGGATGCGGCATGCTTCTCTCCACACGAGTTGCACCGCCTCACACGACCAAAGGCAGTGCTTTGGAGTTTCCGAAGGCTGCTCTGTGTAGTGTTTACAACCACCCTCTTGCATCTGGGCCCAACCAATTTTCCACTGCCAGGTCTCCATGTGCCACTAGCCATAAGAAATACGATACCCTCCTCAGCCTCCAGCTATCCCATAGACAGCACCAGAAGGTTCGTCAAAAAGTCTCTGTGATGTTGTGCTCCGCCCAATACCTGCTACGTGACGGCGCCCAATCCATGTCCTCTTGTGTCAGTACGTGTCTGCCAATCCTAGCTATGTACTCCAGGAACCTCGGTGGCTTCTTGGTGACCGTAGTGGCCGGCCATATCCACTCTCCCGAATCCCATTCCAGCTCATCAAGTGGCCTGCCCTCCCAAATCCAGAGGCGCCACTCCTTGAGCTCCTCCTAGAAGACATAGGGATCCAGCCACCATGTCTTCCCCTGAAGGCCAACCCCTCCAATCCTCCTCCATGAAAGGACAGCTATCCCCTCATCCTGTTGTCCTTTGTCAAGGGCCTGACACCCCCCCTCCTACACGATGAAGATGTGGCGTGTCCACAAAGCAGGCTGTGTAGTAGGAAGGGGGATTTTGGGGGAGAGGGGGGGTGATTTGGGCCGCCATGAAGATCCATCTCAGGGACGGCCTCCAATCACCGCCAAGCCTCAATCTATAATCCTCCTACATTAGGACCTTCTAGGTCCGCCCTCCTAGTGTGAGGCCGCGGACTACTAGCTTGCCTAAGAGGGCCATACTCTGATACTTTGGGTCTATGATCTCAAGCCCTCCCTCTAATGACTGATGCCAGATGATAGTCGCCCACGCCACCTTGGCCTAGAAATCCCTGGAGCTCTCTGACCCAGCCAAAGGAAGTTCCACCACCTTGGCCTGGGAATCCTTGGAACTGTCCGACCTGGCCAAAGGAAATTCCACACTAGGTGACGAAGTTGAACTACACAGGATGAGGAGAAGCATCAACACGAGGTGATATGCCATGCCGTCGCTAGGAGGACCTGGTTAACCACTAGGGCTTAACCTGCTAGGGAAAGACAAGCAGTACTCCAATAGGTCAGCTTCCTCTGAATAGAGTCAAGGACTCGAAGAAACTGCTGGGCGGGAGTGATGTCGAGTCCCACCTGGAACCCTAGGTAACGGACGGGGTCTGCCCTCTGCTCACCCATCTAAATCCCAAGTGGACGCTCCACTTCGTGCTAGAGTCCAGGTCTGTAAGGAAACCAACCGACTTTCGCGAGTTGATTTTCGCTCCCACTGCAGTACAGATTACCTCGAGAGCCAGTCTCACTCTCTCCAGCATCAATTCATCGTCCTCTATGCAGAGTGTTGTATCATCTACATACTCTGAGTCTAACAGCTCTGTCTCCTCTCTCATTGGTAGTTAGAGGCCATGTAATCCGCTCACATGTGATTTGAGGAAGTGAGACATTGCCTTTGCAAAGGGTAAGAACAGGTATGGGGCTAGGGGATAGCCCTGCCGGATCGATCTCTCTAGCCGAAACTACTCTCACCTACCACCTATAAGAACCCTATTGGTTGCCAATTTGTAAAGTGCGGAGACCCCGCGGATCCATGTCTAGGGGAAGCGCAACCTCGCCATGGTGCCCTCTAAGAAGTCCTAGTCCACCCTGTCATAGGTTTTCTCAAAGTCGAGGAGAAGTACAGCCAGTCCCTGACCACTGTGCTGAGCCCACTTTGTCGCCTCAAAGAAGGTAAAGACATTGTCTAGGATGCTCCTATCTTGGACAAAGTCTGTCTGTGTGTCATGAATGATGTCTGGAAGCACATGGCGGAGTTGCCTACCAACTCCCTGGCATCTGTCCAGAAGTAAAAATCTCCTCGAAGGCGAGCAATAAGGGGTCCTTCACCACCTCCCAATAGGTAGTGAAGAAGGCCTTAGAGAGGCCATCCTCTCCCAGGCATTTTTGCTCATCCTGTGTATGGAAAGTCTCCTCTAGTTCCTTCTTTGTGAAGGGGGCTAGAAGGGAGTGTCCCATCTCCTCTATGACAAGGGACACGATGTGATCCCAGACCTCCTGTCTACATTGCTGTCCTCTAGCTGAGGCTGTCTCCTATTGGAAAAGGTGTTTGTAGTAGTCCGTGGCAATCTCCATCACCTCGTCTGGACTAGAACGAGTCCTCCCATACTGATCTCAAAGGCTGCGTATCTACTCTCTTGAGGTGCGGGGCTGGTATACTTGGAAAAACTCCCTGCACATTGTGTCTCCCTTCCGCGTCCAGAAGGTTGCTGAGGTGCGTAATGAGAATTCCAAGCGCCTTTCTTCTAGGCCTATGATGGCAGCTCGCGCGTGCACCTCCTGTGTGTGGAGGATGGGATTCCGTGGTGCCTCTTGTAGCAATCTCTGCGTGGCTGCTAGCTCCCATTGGAGTGCTCTCTCCTCCTCCCAACTCTACTGCCTCATCTGTAGGGCTGCCTCCTGGTAGATACTGCTCAACTCAGCTAGGACCTCTGCCACCTCCTCTGTGATCCTATCTCTCTTGCCCCACTCCCTAGTCCAAATCTGCTCAATCTGTCTCTTCACCTCCTCCCTCCCCTATCGATTGAGTGAGGGATCCGATAGAATCGTGTGTCTAGGGTAGATGGTGGGGGATCAAGTGTCAAGAGAATCGGGCAGTGGACAAAGTGGTGCACACCAACCACCCTACCTGGCCTCTGCGAGAGCATCCCCATTCTCCCGCATAGAACCTGTCCAATTGCTCCAACAGGACTCCACCTAGCCGCTTGTATTCCCAGGAGAAGTCCAGCGACCTCTCCCTCTTGTGGAAGCTGGGTCTCTCCAAGCATCACGTGCTCCTACTGCTAGTAGAAAGATCTCCCATGCCTCCTACTCCTCCCTAGCCATGCCTTGGAAGTTTCTTCCTCCGCCCTACTGGTCCTCTAAGGCCTCCAGGTTGTTGAAGTCTCCTTCAATAATCCAAAAGTCCACCTTTGGGAGTCCTACTGCGATCTCCACACCCAAAACCTGGTGCATGCCCTAACCTCAGTAGGGGCATAGACATTGAGGACTCCAAGGCATGAGTCCCCAATATCCAATCTGATCCATAGAACCTTCCCTGCCACTATCGTCGCGTGATCTCGTACACAGGCAGTGAGACTCGGGTCAATAGAGGTGTATATGCCTCCACTCCTGCCGTGGGCACCGATGGCATGCTCCGGTAGGTGTGTGAACTGCGCGGGAGTACCTTCCCTACTCGCTGTGCCTAGATAGGAGTGAGCTTATGCTCTTGTAGAAGTAAGATGTCGATCCGTTTGGCAAGGGCAAGCTGCAGCTCGTGCTGAACAATCAACTTCCTGGAACCACGTGCTCCACTATAGTGGAGGCTATTCACATTCCAGGATGCAAGATGTAAACTCATAGGAAAACCTGTGACTGATCGAACAAGCAGTTGTTTGGTGTGGAAGCTACTGACAAGAGGAAGAGGAGCTATGAGGCATGCGGATACACTTCGCTGCCAGCCTGGACAGTGAACTCCATTCCCTCGGACCATGGGGTTGATGGATGCACCTGGTGGTACCACCAGGGCATCTATCAACCAAGTTGAGAGGTGAGACTCTGTAAACTGGTAGAAGCGGGCCTCCTATGCCAGGGGCCACTCGATCATCGATAAAGCTACATCAAAAATTTGAGATTGTAGGTCCATGTTATTTCAAGTAATCGAAATAGAGCCTAAGCTACAAAAGTTTCTCATACCCACAATTGTGGCCAATTACAAGAGTAGTGTTAATGGAAATTTTCTCATGTTAAGTTTAGTAAAATGAGTATTTTCTAATGTCTATACCATATATCACTAAAACAAAACCAATGATTCATACAGGGATCTAAGCAACAACAAGCTCAATGGATCTTTTCCTGAATCATTGTCCACTTTGACAAATTTGAAATACTTGTAAGTGGTATGCAGATTTTTTTATTGTTTCTCTCACTTTTTATTTGTAAAAAATTTATTATGAACTGAATGGAGATATCATAGGAAATAGAGGAAATGATGCAAACCAAATTTTTTTCTTTCCATAAGCTTGTCATTCCTTCTCTCAAAGAGCACAATTGATTCTTGATAAGAAACCCTTACATGCCTTATCCTATGCAGGTATCTACAAAACAATAATCTATCGGGACAAATACCAATACTATTATTGGAAAAAAGAGATGCATCAACACTACAATTTGAGTAGGTCGAGTTGCTGCTTGCATCTAGCTTCATCCATTGATTTCCCTTTTCTTTTGTTTATCTGTCTCGTAAATTCAAATTTATTTCCATTGGGAACAAACAAGGGTTTGGAAGTTTGATATTGGATGCAAATTGAAGAGAATGTCAAAGTAGGCTGCCTTTATAGTAGAGAGACAAATCTGAAGTATACTCTTTGTTGGAAAGTTTTTTACAAAAAGAAAGATAATGCATGATGTGAACTTGTATCATAAAGAGAGAGATTTACATCAAGCACTTAATGGTGGGGATACTTCATAGCTTAAAATTTTAGCTTTATTCTCCTAAGAAGCTTATGAACAGTTCTAGACTTCTGCCATATTGCCATGTCAGCTGCACGTGCCAGCTCTGGACTGCGACACCTGCTAAGTCTGCCTGCAACACCTTGTTCCAGCAGCAGCACGTCAACTACCATCAGCGAATCCATGCTGCTGTACCTGCCATCAGCAATACCATACCTGCTGCTGTAATTTCTGCAGATGTCTTGTCTCTGCAACAGTGGCTCCTACTTGACTACTGCAGTCTTAGAATTCCTATCTTCCTGTTGTCATGTCTTGCTGCATTATCACAGTCCGCTCCAACACTACCTTTAACACCATCAGCGATTGGCTCCTACTTGACTACTGCAGTCTTAGAATTCCTATCTTCCTGTTGTCATGTCTTGCTGCATTATCACAGTCCGCTCCAACACTACCTTTAACACCATCAGCTATTGGCAGGATGACCACCAGCTGCAATCAATCACGTGCCATCAAGTCACTCAAGACAACAAACACTGTTGCCTTTCGTAGACAGCATGTTGACTCAGCAGCTGACATCAAACCAGTTCCTGCCTCTAAGGCTATTGCCACGTGCTTGTCTCTTTTGCAAGCTATTGATCAGCCTAAGAGTTGCTGCTTTCTCGTCAACATCAGCCTTAGAGTTGCTGCTCTCTCATCAACATCAATAAGTCATCCATGCTTCCCTGGCCACTTACCATCCTCTATGATGTCCCCACCTACAACTGCTCTATCTCTTAGCAGTCATGTTTGTCATGCACTATCATCTCTTGTGTGTGAGCCTTAGTCTCAGTCAGATGGGGACATAGGAGCTCTAACATGTCTGTCATGTGCTTTGATAGAGGAGGCAACTCGTTCTAGAGTCTGCATTTCAATTTTCAGTTGGTTTAGGAGTATTTGTCAGTCGGTTTCCAGTCATTTTGCTGCCACTGCCGCATTGCGAGTGTTCAAGAGTGCCACATCAGCATTACTGATGCAACGCCAGCATTTTTGGCATGATCAGCTGCTGCTGAATGCATTTAATGAAGCCGGCCTGATTTCTTGTCACTCTCTGATATTGGTCGGCCAGTTTTTGGGGGTTTGTGCTATTTATAGCAGCATCCCCTTGTTCCCCCCTAACCCCCAATTGGCAAATTATCTTCCTCTCTCCCTTGGCAGGTGGTTCATTGGTAGCTGCAGTCTCCTCTATCTTTGGCATGGACACTAGGGTGAATATTCCCGTCCTCCATCACCATCGGTGCTGTTGTCATCATTTCAGCCTGATTTGGTGCCCTCATTGATTCCTTGGGCTGCATGCAGGGATTGATCAATCCACTCCTTTGTATTCAACAATCTTTTTCAGTCAGTGCAAATTTCTTTTCTTCATCTCTTGTTCTCTGTCTCTCTCTCTCTCTCTCTCTCTCCATGTTTGTAGTTCTCTTCCATTGGGTACTCTCACATTGTATCATCGCCGAAGTCAGTACACAGATTTACCCCTTTGAGAGGAGACCCCCCGAGCTGAAAACACAGATTTTCAGTCATCTGCGCTTTGCTGAGAATGCAGATTTTCTGTGTTCTACTGATCCATATGACACAAGTGGACCATCTACAATCATTCTATTGCAAAGGTGTAGCTGATTTCCACTGTTCGGGACCATTTGCAGCAAAACATAGATTTTTGTGGGTGTTTGAAGGTGTTGAAGATCCCTTATCACCAGTTCAATGGCTTTGATGACTCTAACGAGAATGTCTCTCGTCACTCCTTTGGAAGGCAGTGTGATCATCGCGAAGATTGGAGGTCCCATCCCCGTTCTGAACAGGAACCCTCTCCTAACAAGTCACACATATCAGAGCAGCCCTCTCCTCCCCTCTCTCTCCATGTCTCCCATAGGGCCCGTTCTTCTAACCTCAGGATGTGTATGATGGCACCATCAGTATAGGTTCCTCTTCTTCCTTCTCTTCCCAAAGAAGACTTTGGGCGGATCAAATTATTCACTTTGGTCTTGTAAGGTGGAATGTATACTTGACACCTTCGATCTTTGGGAGTTTGTTACCCTCCCTATTCCTTGTCTCGTGGAGGATCCCAAAGTGGGATCGACGATGGATCGTGTGGCCCTATGGGATCGGTTCAATTCTAGAGCTTGATCTTTCCTCTTTATGAGCTTACATGATTTTATCATAGTGCATGTATGTAGGTTGCGGTAGCCGACGCAAGCGTTGACAAAGCTTGCTTCTTTGTACAATTAGAAGACATTTTCCCATTGGATTACTCTTGAGAAGAAATTACGGCTGCTCACTATTGATGACTCTCCTTCCATGAAGGATCACATCAACAAGTTGGAGGATATGAGGGATGAGCTTTCTTCCCTCGGCAGGATCATCACTTTGGAGAGTCACTATTGATGACTCTCCTTCCATGAAGGATCACATCAACAAGTTGGAGGATATGAGGGATGAGCTTTCTTTCCTCAGCAAGATCATCTCTTTGGAGGATATGGCCATGATTCTTTTGACTTAGTTACCCTCTCTGAAATATGATAGTCTTCTACACTAGCCTTCTTACATCTAGGACCCGAAACTCTTCATGGGAGGAGCTTGCCATACTTGACTTGGATCATAACAAGCATTTGAAAGAGGTAGCCAGTGGATCCAACTCCACGAAAGATTTTACTGTAGGTACAAGAGGGGGAAAGAAGAAGAGGGAGACAACAAAGGCCAAGCCCAAGAAGGAGACATAAGAGTATTCTTCAAGCTCTGACACAGATTTAGAGAAGCCTCGATGCCCACATTATGGGAAGGGGACACCTCCTGAGAAGAAGTGTTGGCAGAAGTACCCTCAGCTTCGTTTGGGAGCGAAGGATGGAACTACATCATCTGAGCCTTCCTCTTTCTCTATAGCAGTTGTTACCCATGAGTCTGTGTTCCTTCATATCCATGTGTTGGAGGATTCTTCTTCAATGTTTGACTTGTCTATAGCGAGCCCTTGGCTCATTGACAGTGATGCTTTGAGTCATATGACTCCATGAGGAGATATGCTACAGCATCTTCGTCCATGTGAGGGTCTTGTCACTGTTGGTGACATTTGTTCGATGCCTATTAGTAGTGTTGGCACTTTGCCATTATTGTCGCCCTCCATTTTGGAAGTCCTATATGTTCCAAACTTGGGCTTTCCACTCCTCTCCATTTATGGTCTTACTAGACTTTGTACCCGGGTTGTCTTCACCGAGCAGGCCATGTTTATTGTGGATTCTTCTTTAGGAGCTATTTTAGCAATAGGTTGGCAGGAGAGTGGGCTCTATAGGCTCCATTCCCCTTCTCTTATGTAGGGTCCTCCAAGGCAATTGTCTATTGCTACACCCATTCTTGCTTGTGCACCATCTATTCCATAGGTACTTTCCCATCCCCCACCCTCTCCTTCGGTGGTTCCCTTGTACCCCCCATTCCTTTCAGAGGGGTTCGGTCTTGGTGATGCGACTGTGGATTCCTTGTCCCCTATTGTTTTAGAGGGGGATTTCCAGGATCGTGAGGAGCTTCTTCATTGGCGGTCTACATCGACGGACTTCATGGGCATTGGCACTCTTCCTGTTACCCTAAGATCTGCCTCTTCTTTGGCCTTCAGCCACATCTAGGATTTGAGCCCCAAAACTGGCTGACTAGCATTAGAGAGTGACAAAAAATCAGGTCAACTGCATAGTAATTGATCATACTAAAAATGCTCACGTGGCATCAGTAATGCTGATGTGGTAGTCTAGAGCACTCGCAATGTGGCAAGGGCAGCAAAGTGGTTGAAAACTGACTCATAAACTCTTCTAAACCAAATAAAAGAAGAAATGTAGACTCTAGAATGAGCTACCTCCTCCATCAAAGCACATGACAAAAATGTCAAAGCTCCTAATGTCCCCGTTTGACTCAAACTAAGGCTCACATGCAAGAGATGACAGGGGATGATAAACATGACTACTAACACCCTCTCTCGGATCCTAGATGTGGCTGAAGGCCAAAGAAGAGGTAGATTTGAGGGTAATAGAAAGAGTGTAATTTTTTGTCACTCTCTAATGCTGGTCAGCCAGTTTTGGGGGGTTTGTGCTATTTATAGCCCCCCTTCCCCGGGTTGGCAGATTATCTTCTTCTCTCCTTTGGCAAGTGATCCGTTGTAGTTGCAGTCTCCTCCATCTTTGGCATGGACAGCAGGCCGGGTATTCTTCGTCTCCTTCAGTGTCTTTGTCTCCATCATCATCGGTCCTATTTGTCATCATTTCAGCCTGATCCAATGCCCTCAGTGACACCTAGGGCTGCATGTAGGGACTGATCAATCCACTCCTTTGTATTCAACATTCTTTTTCAGTCAATGCAGATTTCTTTTCTCTCTTTTTTTTCGTAATGGATGTTATATTTATTAAGTACTAAACAACATTTCTTTTCTCTCTCTCTCTCTCTCTCTCTCTCTCTCTCTCTCTCTCTCTGCGTTGGTGCTTCTCTTCATTATGCACTCTGACACTATCATCATCAATCCCACCTCTCCACCTTCTATAACACATCATCAACACTTTTCATCTCATGTATTACTTATCCACATACTCATCTATGCTGCTTAGGATAGAATGTGGCACATAAACCTTGACCATGAGCTCCAAGAGTTCAAAATCACTCATTAGGATTACCTTAATGTCAAGTTATTTGAGTGTGGATGGTTACTAACTGAGTTTGCCACTACTAGACCTCCTAAGTTCAATTACGATAGGTCGCTTTGTTTTTAAATAAGTTGCCACCGAAGTATTTCAATTTTATGGAACAAGTGATCTCATAGTCTAGATTGTCCACATTCTATGAGTTTGTTGGCTAGCTGTTGCGTTATGTATGGCTGTTTGATCAAGTTCATAAGAAACCCTCTTTGCCATCTTTAGAGTGGGCCGTAGTCCACTTTTGAGAAGGGGAAGCAAGTGAAAGACAATAACAAGGATAAAGACAAAGATCAAAAGTCAAGT
This sequence comes from Lygodium microphyllum, assembly GCF_053477565.2. Taxonomy (NCBI): domain Eukaryota; kingdom Viridiplantae; phylum Streptophyta; class Polypodiopsida; order Schizaeales; family Lygodiaceae; genus Lygodium; species Lygodium microphyllum. The sequence goes on from NC_141143.1 coordinate 10,932,612, forward strand.
GAGTCACAAGGGAACACCCAATCTCAATTGGAATGGGCGGTATAACTTATCTAAGAAAAATAGGTTTTGTGAACATTGTAAAAAGGTTGGCCATTTCAACAATAAGTGTCACTCAAAGGCCAAAGATACAAAACCCAAGTTAAATCCCCCAACCAAGACCTTGCCCCGCTTGCAGTGGGTAACTCCCTTAGTGGAGGTAGGGTGGTGACCATCCACCCACACAATGTCACTAGAGACCTTTGGGCCAAATCGCTACAAGACAACCATCACGGTCTGCTTCTTGTTCAACATCTAGGGGGATATTTGACCAGCCGATTGGACCATCAATGGACTTAGGTCCTGAGGCCCACCTCATCTTTGGAGGGATATCAGAGGTTGTATACTTGTCCATGAGCGAGTTGTCTTCAAATGAGGCTATCGTAGAGGCCCACTCGACACATCCTTGTGGTCATGAGGTTGTTTGGATAGTAGACAATGGCGCCACACATCATGTGGGAGACATAGCTATCCGAAGATTTTTATGTATACAGAGGTACTGCCCAGACAATGATGTATGACACACATGATGCCATGTATTGAGAGATTGCCCTAGAGGATATGAACATGCAAAGATAATCATGTGACACTAGGGAGATAACAGAGTATGATAGACATTTCATCCCATTGGGGAATGCACATGGGATGGTCATCTTTAATGGCATGTCATGATGGCAAAGTTGAGGAGGGCTTACATGTTGGATCCCCAAGGGGGAATTGAGTACTGTAGACTGTTTGATAGGGTCACCCTCTTTGTTGCCAGATATCATTGAATTGACTTTACCTCTTCAAGAAGACCTATTGGTTTAGCAGCGGATCATGCATATTTGAGCTTTACAATGACAAGAGGTGGTTGTTGAGCTAAACTAAGCATTACATGCTGATATAGCCTCTTGGACAGCCCCTAAAATTTTTAAGTAATGAAAAACCATAAAATGGGAAGTAGTTCAAGAGAGTTAAAACGAGGAGAGGTTTGAGGTCCGAAAACTTTCATAAATAGGCAAGTTGCCCTCCATTCAGCCCAATCTCGTTTTTGCAGGTTTCAGGCCCTCTAGCTTCGCTGCCCACACCCTATTCGTGGAGGACATCTTAGCCGAGGCTTCCCAACATTGTCTACATCCATTGGGCACTTGTTTCCAGCCTTTATCGCACAGTCCACACCATCTACTGCCACATGGCAGCAACATTGACAGGCTGGCGGCAGCATTGGGTGATGGGTGGCAGCAATGGCAGCAGGGGCAGAACCTCCAAATTATTAGGAATGATGATGTAGAGCTTGCCATAGTGTGGATGTGATAACGGATGAATAGGGATCAGGATGAATGCCCACAACATGTCCTTATATAGGAGATTTTTGGGCATTTATCCTACTGCCAAATAAAATGCCTTTCTAATGTAATGAATATTTTCAGGGCTATTTCTATGGAGCTAAAAATTTAGGACTAAATGTAGTTAGTTTGTGTTAATGCAGTCCTTTAATTTTAGTGACTCAATAGCGTTGTGGCTACTTGTGGTGTTGTCCCCTATCTTTTATATTGCCTGGTTGCCTAGAAGGCCCTTTGTGTATATTTTAATTTGCTATTCTTTAATTGAAAATCCTTCACAAAAAAAAAGAGAGGTTGCAGCAAGATAGCAATGATAGGCTATCAGTCCATTGTCTTTTTAACACACTAAAATGGAAGTACATAACCCAAAGTAGGTCCATGTAATGTACCTTTACTGCACAAAGCAGATCTATATGCAGTCAGACTAGTGACATCATATATCAAACTCCTCTTCAACTGATGAAAATTGATAGTAGCTGGAATGTATCTTCAAGGACTGCAAATGACTAAATTGGCTGAGAACCAGAATTTACCGCTGTATAAGGGTGTGTATAAGTTGCCTTCAGTACTAGTTGTTGCCCAAATTCTGTATATCATTTAGTGTATGTGCTTGTTTATTAATTGTGTGAAAGGGGCAATTTGATAAGCAAGGCTTGACTCAGAAACCTCTATTTACCTTGCAGCTTTTCTGGAAATCCATTACTCTGCCGTGATAATAACTTACCATGCCATTCTCCCCCATCTCCATCAAATAGTTATTTTCCAAATTCTAGCACAAAGGCCAAGAATAATCATGTTGGTGTGATAATTGGAGTGGTTGCGGCTGCATTGCTTGCCATTGGTGGAATTGGATTGATCATCTTCGCCAAGAGACGAAAGCTCATCAAGAAAGAGCATCAACAACAGACAAGCCCTACCTATGGTGGGTAAAATTATTGAGAGCTTGGTAATTACATCAACTGATTACCTTAATGCTTTCAATGCATGCTGAATAAGGATTTACAAATGCTGATGGAAAGAAGCTCTGAGGGTTGCCGCAATCAACATGTCTTTTAGTAATTTGTGCTCTGTTCAAGTTATGATGTCCTCTCATGAATGCTTTGTATATACTAATGCAGTGGTGGGACACACTGAAATAAGGAAAGCTTCCAGCTTAGCTGAATCCTTCACGTACCAGGACATTGTAACTGCCACACAAAATTTCAGAGTGGAGCTGGGGCGTGGTGGTTTTGGACCTGTTTATGAAGGACAGCTTCCTAGTGGTTGCAGTGTTGCTGTCAAAGTAGCTTCCAAGAATTCTAGTCAAGGAATCAAAGAGTTTTTGAATGAGGTGTGTATGGTCTTTGTTCTAATGCATATTGGTGGAAATTCAAGCCGAAAGTAATATTCAACTGAATATGATGCAAAGAGTTTTGAAAGAGCCTGTATGGTCTTTGTTCTGTACTCATATTAGATTGTAATTCAAACTGAAAGTCATATTCAACAGAATCACTCTTCTGTGAGACCCACAAGAGCACCTGCGTGATGAGAATTATTTCTGCATACCTCGTGATTAATCATCACAAGTGTTTGCTTCTCAGGTTGGGCTGCTATCCAGAGTGCATCATAAGAACCTTGTAGGACTCTTGGGGTATTGTATCGAAAGACAAGGGCTATTAGTGCTTGTCTATGAGTTAATGCCTAAAGGATCTTTGTTCGACTACCTCCATGGTATAAGAATATCAATTACAAAAAATCATTTGATTGGTCCATTTTGTCAAAGGTACATTAAGTTCTCTTGATTGCTAATGAAGGTCCAATATCAAAAGTTACACCGTTGTCTTGGAGACAAAGATTGATGATATTGGTTGATGCTGCGCAAGGTAGTAAGTGTTTGTACTCTTTCAGGGGCTGATTGAGGGCTTTTCAAGTTAAGCATCTCTTCTATTATATGATGGTCTGGTTTATTATGAAGTGGCAATGACAAATGCAGGACTTGATTATTTACATCATGGATGCAAACCACAAATCATTCATAGGGATGTCAAAAGCAGAAACATTCTATTAAATGATAACTTGGAAGCCAAGATTGCTGATTTTGGCATCTCAAGGAATTGTCTGAGTAGTGCAGAAGATGTTCCTACAACTAACATGATGGGGAGCATAGGCTACATGGATCCAGAGTATGTACATATAGCTGTGCACAAATCCTAGTGAAATGTCACTTTTGATCATCCATGTAATAAAGCTGTCATGTGGGAAATCCTTCCTTTTATGCAGGTACATATCCAGCACAAAACTGACAGAAAAAGTCGATGTTTATAGCTTTGGGGTGCTCTTGTATGAAGTGACAAGTGGACGGAATGTGATCCTCAATGCAGGAGATATAGAAAAACAAGTGCACATAGCAGAATGGGTAACACATTAATCTCCTCAAAGAGTTAATCAATTCATGTGCAGTGCATTAACTTTATGTATCAATGAACCAAATTATCTAGAACAGTCTACTGTGGCCGATCTGATCTGAGAGTTGGGGGTGTCAATGGACAGGCGCGGCCCTTGATCGAGCGAGGCATGATTGAGGATGTTGTGGATGAGAAGGTGGGGAGCAGCTATGAGGCATCGTCAGTATGGCGCGTGCTGGAGGCGGCCATGCAGTGCACTCAGTTTGAGAGCTCGCGGAGGCCCTGCATGAGCGAGGTGGTGCTCAACCTCAAAGAGGCTCTGCAGACGGAGCTCCCGTCATTAGGCTCTGACAAGCCCTTCCACGATGACTATGGCCTCCTCTCTCATCACTTGCATCCAAGATAGGTAAGGACTCTCGTATATAGCCTAATTGTCCCTTTAATTTTTCAAATAAATTCATCTAGAAACAAAGAAAGAAAGATCCCCAAAGCATTACATACATGTTTATGGTCAATGTATTCATCAAGTGATACATAATTACAACAAAAAATAAAATTAGAAGTGATGCCTATGAATATCTAGGGTGCACAACAAAAAGGGAAGGGAGTGCTATTTTGGTATGGGATATATGTCATCCAAAAGTCTCTCATCAAATCAAATGCTATAATTTAGAAAATAAGGTATCCAACTCAAAGTAGCCGTGGTGGCTGCCTCCTTTGGTGGATGATAATGATTGTCAAGTACACTCTTTTATAGTTGCAAGATGGTACCACTTTTCCTCCTACAATGAGGAGTGTGATTGAATGTTTCTCAACACCCCTCCTCCTCAATTACAACCATTAAAAAAACATCGATTATACATAGGCTGTCATGAGTAGAACCTTGCTTAGTGTAGACATGGAAAAACCAATCATATAAAGGTAGAGGCTATCACAAGGCCTCACTAAGTGTACAGAGATTGTAGTGCACATGTTACATGAGGGTTACAAGGCTTATGATTGGAGCATTAATGCAAGTATATACAAGGCTTAAAAAAGTCTGTCTGAATAGTGACATTTTGATCTTCTGTGCAATCGTTTTCACTTTTTATTTGTTCATAGGCTCCTACTTGCATTTTCTTGGTCCATGTTTTCAACTTCATCAACACACTAAAGAAAAGGTTCACAAGTGTCGATTGTCTTGCCTCTATCCACTACACTCACTTTACATCGTGTTCCTCTCGCACTAACTTTTTCTCTAGCTTTGTCACGCATGTGTGCACTTTGGTACGTGGGTCCTTCAAGACTATATTTGATGCTTCTATGTTGTGAACTCACTGATGTAGATATTCTTGCTATGGGCTTGCTCTTGGAGCGTGGGCAATGCTATTAGGATCATTTGAGAAAGTTTTTGGATATATCCTATTGTTAGGGAAAGAGCTCATGTCTAACCCTCTATAGTAAGTGGACCCTCTCTATTAGATGTCGTGCTTCCATTGTATGTGAAGGTGATGCAAATGATTGGAAAATAAGGGATGAAAATTTAGGGATAAGGTTTCAAGGGAAGAGAAGCTAGGTGGACGCTACAAGCAAACATAGCTACAAATTGTGATGGTGGATGGGGCGAGGCGGAGAGAGAAATGAAATGAAATGGTATATTATTTGCAACAAGAGGCCAAAATGGCCTATGAGACAATGAGTCACAATCATGAGTATGATGGGACAACTATGTGAGCAAAACATGTAGCACAAAGCAAATAAGAAGGAAACTAAGGCTGTATAAACCATAGAACTCTACCTAGTAACAATGAGCTCTAGATGGTACAATATCATGTGGATGTGGAGAGCCTAGAGCGATAATAATGTGTATTCACCTATGAAGATGTCATAGGTGTTTGTGTCGAGGCCTAGGCCACTCGGATGAGCTAAGTTGAATGGCTTGATCAATTAGTACTCCCTGTGTGTGTGTGTGTGTGTGTGTGTGTGTGTGTGTGTGTGTGTGTGCTTGGGCATATGAGTAGGATGTGAGATGTTCTGTTTGCTTGCTACTAATGTGGTTGAGAGAGAGAGAGAGAGAGCTTGGCATATGAGTAGGGTGTGAGATGTTTCGTTTGCTTGCTACTGATGTGGCTGAGAGAGAGAGAGAGAGAGAGAGAGAGAGAGAGAGAGAGAGAGAGAGAGAGAGAGAGAGAGAGCACATGAGTATAGTGTGACATTGTTCCGTCTGCTTGCTATTGATGTGGTTGCACTGACTTGTATCTTTCAGCCCAGAAGGGAAAGAGAACTCATAATCCCCATCTAACAAAGCATGCTGCCATGTACAATCAAGCAATTGATAAGTAAAGTCCAACAGCCAATGGTTTTCTTCGAAGTCATCTTTTTTTAGCCTAATAAAACTTTATGTGGCATATGCCCCTCTCTCCGATACCTTGTTGGAAGGGTTCGGCATAATTAAGCCATATATGTGCCCCTAAATTTGATTTGCTCAAACAAGAAGCTTTTCTATTGGATGAGAAATGAAGCAGCACATGTGCCCATGATGAGAGAGATAGGAAGAGCTTCTAATATCCAATTTGTCAAGAGCCAATTTCTACTTGCAATGCTACCAATTTATTAAGAGCTAATGAGCCAAAGATATAGTTCTATGAATTTTACTCTAGTGTAAGAGAGGCTTTCCACTATGAGTTTGAAAAGGGAAATGAAAAGGGCACGACAGTTTTAAACACATAGCACAACCACATTGCTCTGTGATTAGGATGACTAGTGCAACTAGTGGTTTGTGTGTGGTAGGAGTGAGAGGGGGATGCTTAACAAAGTTTATAACCTCCTGTTGTAAGTGACGAGGGTGAACCTATTATGCTTGTTTCATAACTTTAGCAAAAATTTCACAAAAGAAATAGAGTTTCCTATTTTCATGGAATTCTTTGTCAAACTCACCATGAGAAAGGGAGAGTTTCAAGAAAATTTATAGTTTTGGCCTCCCAAATTCACCATGGGAAAGCTCTCTAAGATCATTGAATAGTAGACCTTATATATAAAACATACGCATGCATTACTATGTGCAATCCTCTCATGAGCTTCCATATTCTAAAGTTCATGTTATAAGGTTGATGGAGCAACAATAATGCCATTGTTGTTGCAATAATGAATCTTATATCTACCACCATCAACAAACATAACTCATTGCTATTGCAATAATGAATCTTATATTTGTCGTTGACAAACATAACTCTAAAACTATCTTCGATAATTCCAAGAACTAACAATAAGTTCTTTATGCCCACTACATAAAGTACTAATGAGAGTACATGCATTGCCATTTGATGCGGTGTGCTCCAATTTATCAACACCTTGAACATGATGTGAGGTGTTGGCACACTAAATAGACCCCTTTCTAGCAAAGCATTTCCAAGGAGCAAAGCAATGATTGCAACCATGTTGTGTAATTATTAGGCAAGTTAAAATAAATTAGACTAAGGACTAATTTTCATGCTAATGATGAGTTAATGAACTAATATGTTGGTGAATGCAGATGAGCATTGACAAAACTTGATTGATTGACAATTGGATCTCATATCTTTTGCTATTATCTAGAGTACACAATGTAATCCCTTCTCATAATATTCACATGTATTATAATTGTGAGGCATACTTATTTGACTCTATGGTTAAATATATTTCATTTTGACATTGTAAATTATTAATTTGGTAAGATATATATGTTAACGGATTGAATGCGAAAGGCTTTCCAAAAAAAGTGATTACAAACTATATATATGCAGTTTTGGTATTTTGGCCCAATCAAGGTGATTCTTTAGTACATGAATATGAAAAGCACACCTACTAGCATATCATGGAAGTCATTCATACAAAGTCCTACATTTTAATGATGAGTTTCATCTTATACTCTTCTTTTTTAGGGAACCCTCATTCTTGGTGGAAATCAATGATGATGTATTTGAAGAATTCAAGTTTATGTTTCTTTATTGATCAAAATCAATGGATCTTAAATTAAAGTATAGGTTTAGGTAATAATAGTCTTATGATGAGTGAGGATATATATAGTTTATTGTTAGCTTTTAAGATCCTTTCTCATATACTATTTTCAAGTTCCCCTCTAATGTGCATATTATCAAGCATCTGATAAATATGTGTAGCTTCACAAGGAGGTAGGATGCTTGTCATTTTCCAACAGTATAACAAGCATAGATGTCTTTTCTCAAGGTATCTCAATTAAAAAATATATGTTTCCTTAAATATTATATTAGTTTTCCATGACGCACATTGTTGGGTCCAAATGAGAATGGGTATTTTGGAGTGCAAACATACATGCATGATTTTTCACTCATTTCCTCTTTCTCATGCTCTTGCTCACTCGACCAATTCAAGCTTGAGAATCTTTGAACAATATAGCTTCTAAATCAAGTTGTATATTTGCAAAAGACCTTGAAGTATGAATTAAATGTTACATTAAAGTGTGACAAAAATCAATATTTTCCCATGTATGGTCAAGCAACCTTATCAAGTCTCCATGCTCATGTACGATGGGCTAACTTCATAAGTTTATTGGTTGTTTATTGGGCTAACTCACTCTTTTCCACGAGTGGATTATATGTGAGCTATGGTTTGGACCTTTTTGGAGATACACTTATGAAATTGTGAACCAAGCTTGTTATCTTCTTTAAGGTTTGTCTAAGCTCTTATAATGCTATCATGATTAAAAGATTGTATTCACACATAAAGTCTATTTTCCCCCATTTTTTCTTTAATCTTATATAAAATTGCTTGTTATTAATTTTAATAGAAAAAACGACTAACACAATTTTTAATCCTTTACAATCCAATATGATAGCCACTAACAATGATGTCTATAAAAAACTAAAACTTATAGTAATAACACACACACACACACACACACACACACACACACACACATTCATCTTATACATCCACACTTACCATTAAAATAGCCTCTTCTGTTTTTGGTTCTTATTTGTTTAACACATTTTCCTTAACATACACACACACACACACATAATCATTCACATATTTGCACATGCACGCATAAACTTGGGTATATATGCATAATGGTGCATGTGCCTTTGTTAGTCCACATGTATGTAGAGTTGTCTATAGATATGTAGATATGATGTGAGATACCATAAACATGGCATTTATTTAAGTAAGTACATGTCTCAAGTGCTTTCAAACCCCTATGTAAGCATCCTTGTTATACATTTTTTGAGATTAGTTTGAGACCCCCTTGTAAAAGCATGCACCTCTTTATTGGTTGGTCTTTGTGTGAGACACCACTAGTGTCCTTATTTAACTTTGTAAAATAATACATCTAATAATACAAATAATTTCCCTAGGATATACGTACAAGCATATATAGCTATGTAGCTATCTACACACACACATGTACATACATTATAAGTCCTTCTTGCTTACACTCATACTTGATACACAATTCTTAAAATTGAAATGCTTATACCTTTTATGAGTTAAATGAAAACTCATTGCCAATTCCCTACACACATTTTTTCATTTTTCTTGCCATATAACACGTTATTAAAGAAATCTAATTTGCCCACTTACACTCTTAATACCTTGGGCTCAATTCTTAACAAAAAAAAAAACTAAATCCTTTATTAAATGAGAACTCCAAATTTTTCATACTTACTCTCAATCACTTTGCAGAATGGTTTGTACGATTAGCCTTGGCTAAACCCCTTTACCAATACTCAACCACAATTTCCCTAACATAACTGAATTCTCCCGCTCACGTTTCTCTGTTTAGGAAACCCTTCAACATCATGACTATCCCTTAGTTATTCACTGACTTCCATCATTATCAGCTTATTATTAGCATTTCAAAATACGCATACACTTACTAGCCAACCCATCTAATACTGCTTACCTCCCTTCTCATCTACACACACACACACACACACACACAGAAGTGGTCCCATCCCTCCCTTCCACTTAATCGTTGAAACCAATCGCTGTAACATAGATGAAATCGCACCACCCTCATTCACAAGCATTGCATTTAGTATTCTTTGAAACACTGTACTTGTGTTTTATAAGCACTACTTCTCTAAGTATTCTAATGCGGTTATACTTGCTTGATGTTTTCCTTCAATTATTTTTTTGGAGATTACTAAATGGTATACTGAAAGTTCTATTGTATCAATGATGTCATTTACCTAATTTGTAGTTTTTTCTTTTTTTTGGAAGAATAAGATTTCTTTTTACGAAATCTCTCCTGTAGTATTGTTGATATTATTAAGTGGCGCATCAAAAGTTCTATTGTATCAATGATGTGATCTCCCCAATTTTTCTTTAACCCCACCCCCCCCCCCCCCCCCCCCCCCCCCCCTTTTTTTTTGGATTCTCCTTGTTGGATCAATTAAAACAATGGCTCAAATCTATAATCCTATGTTAATGCCTTCTAGTAACACACAAGCAATAAGCAAGAAGAGGGCTCCATAAGATTGTGCACCGCAAGCATGAGTTTATTCTTTCCTTGGTTAGCTCTTATACATAGCCTTGACTTTTTGAGCACCCTTCGATCTCTTTGGCCCAAACAATTGGTCTTCTCTTAATGCTCATGTCTCACTCAAATCATATTACAACTTGGCTGGGATTACAAGTGCTCGAGAGGAGATGCTCTCATTTCTGCTTCTCTTTTTGTTTTAAAATTTTGCATTTCTTCTTGCACATCTTGCTTTCGTCTTGCCTTTCTAGAAATGGTTAACATTACCCCCCTCCTACAATCCCATGGCACTCTCGAATCTAATGTGTGGCTACTGTTGGTGGATCATGAAGGGGATTATTGATAGAGATATTGTAATTTTGGATCATTGTTAGTATAAATGGGCTTAGCTTCTTGATTAGGTAGATCCTTTAGTTGTGATTGTTAGTATAAATGGGTTGGTCGAGTGGATCCTTAAGTTGTGAGAGTGCAATTGGGAGATGGGTTGGACCCTAAGCAATCTTGGAGTGTTGTTCCATAGTTGAGGACCCAATTGATGCAAGGGGAGGTGTGGTGCAAAGATTAGGGTGATAGGTTTGTCGATGGCCTTGTTGAGATGTCTTTGCCCTTGATGTGCCCTGAGTCTTTGAGGTGAACAAGGGCTAGGGGGTTGGAAATGGAGCTCGTTAAGTGGATGCCACAAGAGGTACCCAACTTGAGGGCCCCTAGGTGATGTGATTGTGGATGTGGATGTACATATTCTATAGTGGAGCTTTTTCTTTCTATTATTTTTTTAATTTTATTTTGAATGGGTATTTTATTGTGGTTTCTTCTTTTTCCTTTGCGTTGGCCCAAGGAAGTTGTTGTAATGATCTTTCAAGGCATGACATGCTCATCATGTAAGTTTTCGGCACTGCTCTTGCAACCAGGGGTATATTCAGGAGGAAAGGGTGGCTACAGCTTGTGAACCTGATGGCATTCATATATTCTAGTAGCTTTAAACAATATGTTGATAGTATGGTGACCCAAAGAAGCAATCTTACCATGGTATATCTATCGATTTCTGCATTTATGTCAAAGAGGAGTGGATGTAAGCCCTCTTCTTCTGCTACCTTCTTTTGATTAAGTAGTTAGAGGAGTAATTGTAAGTACTTGCTAATAGTAATGAAAGCAAGGCCAAGGCAAGCTAAAAAGTAGTTCACAAATTGCTTGAAAGAGGTCATTAAGTCCTTTTCACAAAACTTAAGACTGTTGTCTTCTGGCCTATAAGCGTTAATACTAAATAAAGATAAGAGGGAAGTTGTACCTACCATGCTTTTCAGGATCATAATCAATCTCTTGTCTTTTGGTATAAGGCATGTAATTAGGATTCCCCCTTTTAGAAGGTAAAGCATTGTAGGATGTGACCTTCCATATTATCATTCAATATGTTCATTCTTCACCCTAATTGAGATTCATAGCCCCTCATTGTCCTTGGCACTTCAAATACCTTGTCCTTCTAGTATTCTATTGGCTTTTGCTACCACAATCTAAGGACTTGAGTTATTCGCTCAAACCATCTCTTCCGCAATCATGAGGACACTTAAATCACATTTTGCATTGTATTGAGTCATAAGACCTTCCTAAGCCCACGTGGAAAATTGAAAGTGAAATCCATTGAATTTCCTGGGTCTCCCATTGCTCCCACACGATGATCTCCTATTATTAAGACCAAATTTGAGGAAAAGAGGGCCTTTTAATTAGCATTTACTGATTTGACAAGATTAGTGAATAGGCCAATAGGATACTACCATGTGTGGTCCAATGTAACATTTGACTCTACTGATTTGGCCAAACTTCATTCATCTCTGGTAAAAAGATAAAAAGGGATATCTAAATTGATCCTCACGAGGCAATTCTAGCCAAAAGGTCTATCTTTGATAATGACATTTTTTTGGCTCCCTTTTCCTTACTTTCAGCATCTTAATGTAAATGATTAAAAGTGGAATTCTTTTAAGTCACCTCAAAATTAGGAAACAAAAAAACTTTTATGTCGATCTAAGAGATATTTCAGAATATTTTGTACATTGCATACACTACAATGGAGACCATTTTCCTTCAAGGTGTCCTAGACTCACTTGAGTGTGCTCCAATTTTGGCCACTTTGCCCATGTTCCTACCTATTGTCAAGCCCCTAAAAGGCTCCCACATCCTGCTCCACAAGGCAGATGTTGGGTTTGAATAACCCAATAGAGTCTCTTCCTACCCAAGAAGCCCACAATTGGTCTTGCCAACCCCACCTAATCAAGGACCTACCATTCCTTTAGTAATACCAAAATCCCTAGGCCCTATCATAACATAACCTCCTATCAATACCCCTCGTCATTGAATAACCATACAATGAAGAGTATACAAATCCTTATGTCTAATATAAAATTTATGGTAGTGTAGTTTCCATGGTTTACCACACAAACTCCAATCATGATGATGTTAGGAGTAAAGGGAGAGGCATGAGGCAACCATTAGAAACAATTGAGTGCTAGAATTATAATCAACATGCACCTATGTCCAAAAACTATCCAAATAAATAGGAACCTCACCAAGAAGACCTAAGATGCAATGAGTGCATCATTACTCATATGGATCGAGTGTGCGCTAGAGTCTAGCAATTCAATAACACCTCATTTTTCTCTACAAGACCTAATATTTCAATTTTAAAGAACAAGGACACAAATATTGACCCAAAAAATCAAGAGCTAATGCCTGATACCACTAGCATTTCTTATGGTCAAGTTGCTACCACAAAGAGAGCCCATCATAGATGCTCTCATCAACAAAGATTTGGATTTCAGTACCTTGACTCATGGCATAGGGACCAAGGTTGGAGGATAGCCTAATCTTGTAACAACAAGCACAACTATCAATCCTTACTAAGGATCCCTATACTATGAAAGGGGAAGATTCTCACAATGGTAGAAATTGAAAGCATTCTGATAATGTTTTACATGCTCTTAAATTGCAAAGATATTCCTTCTTAAAAGGAATTTCAATTGTGTGGCCAAGTGTAATGTCGATTATGAAGTAGAAGGGTTGATTATGAAGCATAAGGGATATACTTGAGCTTACAACATCAAGATGATCACAACCTTAAAAAATTGATATATTGTTGTTCTTAAGGGAAGGACAAGAAACCAATCATAGAATCAATCACATGTGGTAGTGAGGATGGAAAGAAAGTACTTAAAGAGTCACTCAAATCTCAAGAGTAAAACAAAAACCACTCGGTAGGTTTCCTCCACGTGGTGACAAAGAGAAAACTTGGGCTACTAAGAGCACAACAATAGTCCGCAAGGGTATCAAAACCAACCAACATATGGATAGGAGAGCTAGAGATATACGTAGAGGCAGAGAAAGAGATAGAAGCAAACGCAGATGTAGAAGCAGAAGCAGAGTCTGTTCTTCTCTTATAGAGCTCCCATAGAGGCAAAAATAGAGTCTGAAGATGATGAAGATGACAATGAAGAAAAAGACTATGAAAGTGAGCTAGAAGAGTCTATCCTACTCAGAGAAGGTATAAATCCAGAAGCTATTCAAGAGAATGACTATGATACCCTTTGGACTAGCTAATGAGTCATGTTATATGCAAAACCTCTATAAGAAATGGATTAAGTAGAATAAGCCTTCCTTCAACAATGGCTCTTGCCACCCTAATCCACTCTTCTTAAGAAAAGATGATGACGATGCACCGTGCCAACAACCACCAGCTCCGTAGCTCAAACAAAATGCAGAAGGCTCCGAAGCTGAACTCCAAAACCAAGAAGGATCATTTCCCTATTCCTTTCACAGACCAAATGTTGGATACATTGGCATGCCATGAACTTTATTCCCTCTTGGATGGATTCAGTGGATATAATCAATTCTAGATAGTAGAAGAAGATCAACCCAAAAGAACCTTCACAAAAGAACGGAGAACATATGCTTACAGAGTGATGCATTTTGGGCTCTATAACGCCCCTGCTACTTTCCAAAACCATCTGCACGACTTCATTGAGGTGTACCTAGATGGCTTCTATGTTTATAGCCTAATCCATGAGCATTGGGGACACCTAGAGCAGTGTTTTGACAGATATCAAGAGTATGGGATCTGTCCCAACCCCAAAAAATGTGTCTTCGGAGTCTCTTTAGAAGTTCTTTTGGGCCACATTGTCTCTGTACATGAGATAGCAATAGTTCCTGCCAAGATTAAGAAGATCGCAACCTTAACAATGCCAACAAACCTCAAACAGTTGAGGGGATTCCTCAGCCATGTGGGCTATTACAAAAAGTTCATTGCACACTTTGCAATAAACATAGCCCCCTTGCATAAGCTCCTAAGAAAAGATGCAGAGTTTAACTAGACCATTGATTGTGACGAGGCATTCAACACCTTGAACCAATGTCTGATTGAAGTACCCATTGTGCAACCTCCTAATTGGACAAAAGAGTTCCATGTGCACATTGATGCATGAGTAGAAGGGCTAGGTGCAGTTTTATGCCAAAAGGGTCCCGCGAAGTTAGATCAACCTATCTATTATGCAAGTAACCAATAGAGAATGAAACTACACAATGATTGAGCTTGAGTGCTTGGCAATGGTGTTTGCCTTGGAGAAGTTCTGACACTACCTACTATCGACACACTTCAAATTATATGCAGATCATGAGGCCCTATCCTTCATGATGAATAAGGCCAATGTGAAGGGAAGAATGATGAGATGGATCCTTTTTTTCTAGGATTTTGACTTTGAGGTAGTTATTAAATCCGGTCACTCCCATGTCCTAGCTAATCATCTATCGCGAATCCCTCAGAGCAATAAAAAAAGAGCAAGATTATCTAGACCTTCCTAATGCTTCCCTTTTTCTAGTCAAAATTGTTACCCCATGGTACACAGACATAGCCAACCTCTTGGCAACCCAACAGTATCCCCTTGGTATCTTCAAGAAGAATCGAGAGACCAAGAGCTTACTAATGAGGGTACCAAAATGAAGAGTTAACTTGAAGCCACAATGGCTTTTCAAACCCATAATAGATGCTCAAGGATACTATGCAAGAAATTGATGGATTTGTTTATCTAAATCAAATGTATAAGCATCTCCACTAACCATCCCTAATGCTTCATCCAAGATGAGAAGCATGAGAGATAAACCTAGTGCAAATCCAAGCTATAAGCCAATCTAATCGAGGAGTCAAAAATAGATAAATTGATTGCCAAAAAGATAGTACTTGCCTACCAGAGGAAGATAGTGCCTAGGATTATCAATGTGCAATACTAAGGTGCTTGCTACTTCACAAGAGAAAACGAAGGGATCTAATAAACCATTAATGGACCAGAATAGTGGCATCCCTAGATGCCACTCAATCCAAAAGAGAAAATCCAAAAATGGAAGCAATAGAACCATCCAATACAAATAAGAAAGTGTCTAAGGTACTTGTTACTTCATCCCCCAACGTTTTAAAATCTCCCAAACCCAAAGGAACTTCATCAACAAAAAAAGAAATGAAGCGCAATACCAACAATATAATGTTGTTGCCTAAGTCAATAAAATGCATCCAAATGGGAAAGAAGAGAAAACACCAAAGGATTGCCGCTTACCATGTGAAAGGATTGTCATGACCACATCCAACAGCTCAGAGCACGATAAGCCTAAGATTTTTTCCAATCACTCCAAGGATCTAAGTAGTAAGAAGTCATCCTTAACTGCCAACACCACCAAATCCATTGATTCTATGCTAGTTGCTACTTCCAAATCAAAAGTGAAACTCGAATTTTCACAACCCCCAATCAAAACTAAGCCTATCACCTTAGGCAAGGAACGAGACCTTAGTACCACAATTAACATAGAAGAGAACTCCAAATTTAAAAGCACAATCAAAAGGATTTCTAAGAACATATTTTGTCCAAGTCAAAATGAAAATGTCTCGGTACCTAAGTACTTTAAAGAACTTGACAAAATGTTGACATCACTTTCTCGAGTATATGCTCAACCCAACATCAAAATTCTAAGCAAAAAATATTTTAGAATGGCTAGCGACATGGGAACAGCAATACCACATCTACACACATTACCCAATGATTGAAGGTGAATTTGTGGAGCGTTTTCTCAAAGATGTCCCTAAGAAGCTCTGCTTGATTCTCTCATTCCAAATTGAGTACTAATATAAGAACATGGAGGAGGTGCAAAGACTAGAAATGAGAGCAAAAAACAAACTTTATTCAATAGGGAATGGTATAACATTCAAGCTTCAATAGCCAAGTTTGAAAACTGACTAATGAGACTACCACAAAGCAAAGATGAGCTATATAGAATTCCGTGAATAATCCAATGTATGCAGCTTCCACTTCCTTACAAGTACTCATGGATGGCTCAAGCTACCCATACAACTCCTACACTACCTTCTACTTGGAAAAATCCTCACAGAGGAGGAGCTACATGTTGCAACAAGAATAGACTAAGAAATAATATTAGATGTGATTTTGTATGTAACATTCCTAGATATTATGTTAGAAATTACGATGCCTATGCCACATTTTAATATAATCCAAATGAATGGCTTGTTCCAAAGTCGAGTGATGATGTACCATAGTCCAACATATGTTAAAAATAAGAAATCCTTGTAATTGTGTATAAATAAATTTCAAAATAGGAAACAACCCATGTCACCACAAGAGTCTAGCCCTTGCGATGCTCAAAAGCATTGCTACATTTATTATGTGGGGGGGATACAAGGTACGAGCTATGGTGCAAGATAGAGTGATAAAAAATTCAAATTATTTTTATATTTGAATTTTTTTGCAAACGCATATTGTTCTGATTAAGTGAAGGCAGGTTAAGAATAGGTGATAAGTAATGTGAGATTGACCTAAAGGACGCATCAACAAATAAGGTCCTCTCAAACATCCCAAAAGGTAGGAGCATCAAAGATACAAGACTTCCAACCTCAACGATCCTTGAAGTAATGCAAGAATCGTCAACATCAAGGTCCTAACTTCTTCAAGCAAGGTGCGCTCTTCTACTTCAATAACAATTGATTTCCTTAAGAAGAGTTGCAACTTGCTTCATCTGTGACTCAAAGCTTCACCAATAAATGTGGTTCTTCTTCAACAAAAACTCCATCAATATTGAGGCTTGCACCTCTATTTTCTTGGCCTCAATATTCAATATTCTACAAGCTTTGGTACACAAACCAATATTGGGAGAAAAATTTTACAATCTACTGTCAGCCTTAAAGTCTCTTACACTCCCAATTCTTCCCAACTCGCTTGCACTCTTCTCCTTTTCACCTTTTCAACCTAGTGATAGCATATTCATCATCAAAGAAAGGTGGAAAAGGTCCTAAAAAGAATAAAGAGAGGAATTACTTCAACTACTAGTTGTCATTGACCCACTTACTTGCCCTTTAGAAGCTACTTGCATTTGACTCTAATTTTTTCCCATTTGGCTAAGGGTATCTTTCTATGATTTTATTTAATAATATATTTTCCTCATTGTCTAGCAAATTTTCCATCCTCAACAACCAAGTTCCCTTCTTCATCGACTACCATTTAAAAAAAAGAACCGAAATGGCAATGCCTTCCAACTATGTACTAGCCTATGTGAAAACGAGTATGCACATGGTAATTCCACCATAATCTATACACGGTTTGGGTCCTCAAGTGTTAGACAATAGTCCAAGCTTGCTTGGATTTTGGCCCATCTCCCAATCCAACTAGATATCTCTTGTGCATGAGAATAGGAGACTAGAAATTCCTTTAAAAAGTGAAAGCATGCAAGGTTTTCTTTGTAGATATAGAAGTTTAAGAATCATATGTGAAGCCCCAAGAGGAACACTAAGAAAATGGGGAGTCTACTGAAACAAAATCTATCTTGTATCATCAACAAACATATTTTTCATATTTGGTATGTCCACAACAAGGAATTGAATACCAAGAACAAGAAATCTTCATGCAGCTTCATAGAAACAATTCTCCCACGGCTTTAGCTTGAACAAAATTGATTATGCTCTTTATATTCTTCATAGAATTCATCAAGAAACCACAAAGACACAAGAGAATACACCACTTTGAATGGAAATCATCACATAATATGCTTCTTCAAAAGTTCCATTGCTTTCTCTCACAATCTCTCACTCATATAGATACATTGTTTTTCATAGAATTGGCTCTCTCTCTCTCTCTCTCTCTCTCTCTCTCTCTGTCTCTCTCTCTCTCTCTCTCATACATACTCTCTCTCAATTGTACAATGAGATAATTAAGAATAATCATTAATAATTCCTATTAGGTCGTGGATACCTCTCCCAAGAGGTATGTCTACTAGTAAGAAAGGTCACCACAAGAACACTACAATGTCCCTTAAGAGCTCACTACTGTCACTGTCACTTCAGTCTTTACTTCAAATCTTTAGCAGCTACTTCTTCCACTTCTTTGAGCTAATTTGAACTTGTATTCATCTCTTCCCAAGATTGGAAAAATTTTCCAAGCTACACATTCATCCATCATCACACTTATAGAGGCATACAAAACAGAACAGAAGAGAAACAGAGGCTCTATAGATGCTCAATAGAGGGCTAACAGAAGGCATCTTTAGCTCACTTAATTCATTCCAAACCATCAAAAATCAATCAATAAGCTTCCAAACACTCTCGAACTCCATCAATCCTTACTCTAACCCCTCATACAAAAGGAAAACAGAGCAAAATAGAAGGTCAAAAGACTCAAACAGACACAATTAAACACTAACTCGACATCAACAGAACATGTTAGAACATCAAATCTCCATATAAAACATCATGATCTTCTCAAACCTAATGAATCTCATCCAAAACACTTCCAAAACAACTAAACATTATTCAAAATCCATAAAAAATCAATCATTCAGTCCACAAAAACAACAAAAATCAGCCAAATATCAATAATTTCAATCGTCAACATATATCCCCACACTTAATCGGGGAGCGTCTTGGTGAACTGGGAAAAAGAGAATATAAGTTCAAAATATAGGTCATCTCGATCTTCTTTAGCATCTTCAATAAACACCATCCAACCACGACCCCAACTCATAACCTATATCCAATAAAGAATTGCAACGAAAGAAAAACACGTTTATCCATTATCACAACTTGGAAAGATAAAAGAATGAAAAACTTATAAAGGATATAAGAGGTTTGTTATCTTCTGCCAAAAGCATCCATCATTTAAGTACCCTTAGTGTACAAAAGGTTATCCCTTGAGCTGGTTTCTTTTGCATCCTTGCTTTTAAATTTGCTTTCTCCATCAACCAGTGAGTGCTCAATGTCTTTGAGTGAGAGACTGGGAACATTACTTAGTGTGGACATAAGATTCTCATATGGTTCATGATTAATACTAGCAAATAACATTGCTATTGCCTCATCCTTATCAATGTTCTTTTTAAGAGTTGCAAGCTCATTTTTAAGGCTCTTGAACTTATTAATGTGTATAGTCATGGACAGACTTTCTTTAACATCTAACTTATAAAAATGCATGAGTAATTTTACCTTTGAGTTCTTTGCTTGTGTACCAAAGATCTTGTCAAGCTCTTTCCATGCTTTCTTTGCATCCTTGATGCTAGAGATGTGGTGTAATACATCATCTGATAGACCCCATGCGATAATACCTAGAGCTTTGTTGTTCATCTTTTTCCATGCCTTTGTCTTAGGATGGACTTCTATAGCACCTTCATCTTTAGCATCTTCCTTCTTGTCATCTGCATCTTCTTTCTCATCTTCAAACAAGTCCCCCAAGTCTTTCTGCATGAGGTGGTACATGGACTTCTCCTTCCAAGCATGAAAGCCTTCTCCATTGAACTTGGCTATTTGTTCAAGCTCTACCATGCTAATCGGCTTCAGTAAAAGAGTTGTGGTTCAATGTGTCAAGAGACACAAGAAGATAATTGTCAACTGACATTAGATGAGTATCAAGAGATACTAGTTATGATGAGCTTGATTGTTGACTTGATTCTTCCAAATCTTCTTGAAGATTGCCCTTACTGGAGAACATATAGGTCTAAATGACAGAGGTTTCAATAGGATAGGAAGAGTAAGTAAATGAGGTGAGAGAGAAAGCTTGATTTGAGACAAGCTATGGATGTCTCTGCTAGGGTTCTGTAACCGTCTGGTCTTCAGCTCGTATTTGCACGACCAGTGGTCTATCTATGCCAAGAATCGGTGAGAAGGTAGCTTATATGATAGGCTAAGAAAGCCCTATCGTCATAGAGTGTTTTGCTTCACGTACTACATAAATCGAGTGTACGACCCATGAGATGCGTAGATCTATGGATGACGATGAATTTTAGCAATGCCAGGTGTTGCGATGGACAATGTCGAAGTTTATCATGCCAGACATGTGCGGCCTAACTAGAAGGATGTTTGCCTAGAAGAAATCACAGAAAAATATGGTGTGTGGAGAGAGATCCAAGAGCTCCAAAGTAGGTAGGTTAAGCTTGGCTATGGAAGACAACAGGAAGAAGGAGTGTAAACTAAGAGATGGGATTAAATGCTTAAGCTAGATTGACTAGATGCTATGAGGAGCTGGGAAAAGAACTAAGCCATGCTCCACTGGCTCTGATACCATGTAGGGAACATGGATCTAGAGCATAGCTCTGACTATGGAGGACGGAAGTCAATAACAAGACTCATAATGACATAGACAAGAAGACAAGCTATTGCTCAAGTGAATGAAGTTCTAAGATGTAAGCTTGGATTCATAAACACAATCATGAGCTGACCATGACAAAGACACAGAATGTAGTACCAAGTACAAATAGCATTGCATTGAAAAGTGAACCAAGTACATGACTTTATAGCTTTCTAGCTTCTCCACTCTCCTCACTGTGCCTATGGGATACAAGTCTCCTCATCATGTAGCATACATTATTTGACCTATTTTCTAACATTTCTCAATGGTGATTTAGCAGAGGATGTTTATATGGATCAGCTTGAAGGGTGTGTACACCCTGATTTTCAGCATTGCGTATACAAACTCAAAAAAGCATTGTATGGGCTGAAGGCTCTGAGAGCCTGGAATGCAAGGATAAGTAATTACTTGTAGAGTTTGGGAATCATTGTTGGCAGGGTTGATCATAGTCTGTTTATGAAAAAGACGTTGGTAGTACTGTTTACAAAAAAGACAGAAAGTTTGGTAGTACTAGTTATCTATGTTGATGATTTGATAATCACAGGTGATGATGACTTGGGGATACAACATGTTATGCGGATGTTGAAATCTGAATTTGATATGAAAGACTTGGGTGAAGTGAAGTATTTCTTGGGTATTGAGGTGATCAAGGCTGAAAATGATTTATGGCTAATGCAGAAACACTATGCTATGGAAATGCTAAAGAATTATGGCATGGCTGAATGTAAATCACTGGATACACCTCTTGATCAGAATGTCAAGTTGGACATTAGCACTGGAGCTGAAATTGATGATGTGACTATGTACAAGCAGATGGTTGGAAGTTTGATCTACTTGACCATCACCAAGCCTGACTTGAGTTATGCTATTGAGCTCATAAGTTAGTTCATGTAAAAGCCCAGAAAGCCACATTTGGATGCTATTAGGCAGATTATGAGATATGTAAAGTCCATTGTAGATTATGGATTGTTTTATGTGAAAGATAAGGCTTTGAAACTCATTGGTTACATAGATGTGGATTGGGCAGGATGTCATATGACCGTAGATCTACAAGTGGTTATGCTTTTGGATTTGGAAGTGGAATGATGAGCTGGAGGAGCAAGAAGCAATCAACTGTTGCATTGTGTAGCACTGAGGTAGAGTATAGGGGTGCTGCATTGGACACATGTGAGATTGCATGGCTGCTCTTATGGCTAATTTGGACTTATAGGTGGATGCTCCAGTGACTTTGTTATGCGACAATCTCAGTAGTGCACTCCTGGCAACGAATCTAGTATACCATGCCAGGACTAAACACATTGAGGTACACTACCATTTTATCAGGGAGATGGTTCTTATAGGGAGAGTAGATCTTATGCATGTGAAGACTTATGAACATGTTGCAGATATCTTTACCAAGTCTTTGGGTAAAGATAAGTTTAGTGTCTTTCGACAACTACTTGGTGTACAGAGGCTGTCTTGAGCTTGAGGGGGAGTGTTAAGACTTCAAGCTCTTTTATCTTTAGTATGTGTGTAACTAACACTCTATCTCTCTGTCATATATCTAGCTGTATCAACAAGTGTGGGACATTAAATAAGTCGGTGACTTTAGGCTCTGTGTGAATGGTCTGTAGACCTTAGAGTGTTGTATTCACTTCAATTATATGTAATATGAAATAATAAATAAAATGAGATGAGAGCATACAACTCCTCACTGTTATCTCCAACCCCCCCCTCTCTCTCTCTCTCTCTCTCTCTTTCTCTTTCTCTCTCTCTCTCTCTCTCTCTCTCTCAACAATAATGAGGGTGGAAAAGAAGGGAAAGAAAGTAAAAATTTCTGAAGGGATTTTGCTAGAAAAACAGAAGGAATAGGTTGAACAACAGAAGTAGTTTCAATAGGAGTAGGTGAGGGTATTAGCCTCACACAATTTAGACAATCCATCATCAAAAGGCTAAATTGTATGATGGCTAAATCAGAAATTTCTACAATTTAGCCTTTTGGTGCAAATGATCTAGTTCTTCCTTAGACAACAAAGAAGACATCATGGGAGCTGGAGGAGGAACAGAAAGAGTGGCAACTTTTTGATTAAGTTCATCAATAAACTTCTTTTGCGACTCTATAGTCTCTTGAGAATGCTACAATTGGCCTTCACAAACACCAAGCTTGCGAGCTGATTCAATCATTTCCTCAAGGGTGACATCGTTCACTTTGGTTAAGGACACATTCAATTCCTCTAAAGTAGCAACCTTAGATTCTAACTCTTTAATCATGGCTTGATGTGAATCCATCAAAGCCATAGCTGCAGCCATTTGGGTATGGATATCACTCAAAGTAGTCTTTTTTGAAGCTAGATCCGCAAGATCTTTGCTAAGCTAACTAGTCAAAGAATCCACCTTGTCTTGCAATGAAGTATACACTCCCGTAAAAATTGTTTGAAGACATGAAGCCATGGAAGTCTCCAAAGCATTCTGAACACTTGAAACTAGTCGTGATAGCATAGACCAGACAATACTGTTTGTAAAGAAGAAGGAATATGTGGATCCACTTGGCCTTCCCTTTGTGCTACAAAAAGATTTGTGAATGATAAGAACGAGAGAAGGGAGCTACCAGACAACTCTGGGATTGGAATCTGTATCACAGGGGTTGGAACAAGTAGAGGATCAGAATCTTTATCACAGGGGTTGGAACAGGTAGAGGATCGGAATCTGTATCACAGGGGTTGGAACAAGGATCAGAATCTGTATCACAGGGGTTGGAACAGGTAGAGGATCGGAATCTGTATCACAGGGGTTGGAACAGGTAGACGATCAGAATCTGTATCACAAGGTTTGGAACAGGTAGAGGATCAGAATCTGTATCACAGGGGTTGGAACAGGTAGAGGATCAGAATCTGTATCACAGGGGTTGGAACAAGTAGAGGATCAGAAGGACCCTATGTGCGGTGCTTTTTTCGAATGAATCTGGTAGGGGGTTCATCCCGCTAAATCAAAATTGAATTCCATAGAAGGAGAAGGAATAGGTGGAGGAGAGTGCTATGGAAGGGAAACATGATCAAGCACTCGAATGCCACGTGGGGGAGGTGCCAACTAAATGATTTTTTGTAGAAAAACTCCATAGGACACATTACTGAGTTGACCTTTCATGACTCGTTGAAAACGTTGATCCATCTTGGCCAACATAAAGGTTTTCCAATTAAGTTTAACCCCTTCCAAGGTCTTGATAGAGGCTGTGAAGAGTTCTCTAGACAAACACTTTGAAGCAGGCTTGCATGGTCCCAAAGGAATTGGCATAATTGCTTCCATAAAGAAGAGGTAATATGTGACACGGATACTCCTCAACTAGTGATAACTTTATGTGCTACCAAAGGAGTAGAGGTTTCCTTCTGCAACAAGGCAAGGATCTCTATAGTGGATAATAATTGATTACCAATAGGCATAGGAAAAGCTACAAAAGGTAGGCACAAGGCCTCATTGACAGTAACAGGGGATAGGCAAAACCGACGCGGCCATAAACCAAGCCTGATTGCTTCTTGTAAGTCTCCAGGAAAGAATGACAAAGCTTTGCATCCACTAGAGGGAATTTCAAGGCCACAAAAAGATGAAGGCCAGCCTTGTGGATACATTCATCATTCAAAACAAGAGAACTATAGTCATGAACCGGTAATGGTACATGCTGGATAATAAGTGGGGGAGTGGAAGAAGATACCATTTAGACCTCACTAGAGTATCCACACACACACAAAACCAGGAAAAGAGGAATGATTCTTGCAAAACCCACACATAACACCATTGAGATAAATAATAGGGGAAAAAAAATAGCAATAACAACACATTGACTGGACTCGACTAGACCTCCCCAAGCATTTCACATCCTATGAAAAATTTGACATGACCTATGCACATATGCGACCAAAAGCTTCATGTGATGCATACATTCAGGCACCCATAAACCTCGTATCACTCACTCAAGAGGAAATAAAATTCCATACATTCCGTATGTTGAGAATCAGCAATCACACTCACTCAAACAGCCTCTTTGTATGGAGCTTCAGGGTCAAGGATATGCAGGCTAACCTATCCCATATGCACAATGGTGCCTACTGCAGTTTCCTACTTTCCTATAAAGCATTGTACTTGCTTCCTTTTCTTAATGCAATGATAGAACTCTTTTCTTTTCAGTGAAGTGTCAGTGTCATTGTCCACATACACAAGATTGTGTTTATGAGTCCAAGTCTCAATCTTGGAACCTAATTCACTTGTGTAACAAACAATGTCTTTTCCATTATGAGTCCACACTTCTCCTTCCATCCTCCATAGCTTCCGTCTTTGCCATGCTCTAGATCCTGCATTTCTCACATGGTATCAGAGCCCAGCTGGACATGGCATTGCTTCTCCAGCCTCTCTTGATTCCTTTCAACCTCAATCTAGCTCAATGTTAGCTCATGATTCATCTCCCAACTCTACTCTCACTAAAGCTTCCATGGTAGCCATAGCCAGCAGCACCCTGTCAGATTGAGCTGCTTATATCTCACTCCACGGGTCAAATCTCTTGGAGCTTCCTTCTGGAAAAGTATTCCCCAACTCACAAAGCCTCCCTGTATCACATCAATCCAAGACATTTGACCATCTGGAGCTCAGCATTGTGAAAATTCTCAATCTCTGCTCTGTGTCTGCCATAGCCAGACAGGACCTACCTCACTTGGAGCTTCAATAACTTCTCAACCAGGCCATTTCAGCTCTTGATTTCTTCTAGGGAGTTGTTCCTCTACTTAAGGCGCTTCATCCTGGCATGTAAATCGACGACATTCCTGCACCCTGACCCTGGCATTACAGAAATCGTGGAAACCTGTCCTGAACTACGCCGAATCTGTTCACATCCTCTGCGTGCTTCATACAGCGAGCGATCTTGATGATTATCATGGGGCTTTGATAGCCCATGAAGTCAGCTTCCTAGGCATGTAAAAATTTTTGAAAATGATCAAGTATAGCTCCTGCAATGTTGAAAAAACCAGGCCCCTGTCTCAGAAACCCTAATTCCACCATAGCCAAAATTTCTCAAGCTTTTTTTTCTCAGTTTTTCTTTCTCCTGACACAACCCAAGTCTCTGTCACTCTAATCCATTGACCTAGCATCAAATCAAGGAGGGGAAGGACCTGAGAAGATTGAAGAACGACCGAACGATCCCGAACAAGAAGAATCAAGAATCAAGCTCAACATCAACACTGACATAGTGTGTTTTCACACTGTCACTAACTATGTCTCTTGACACACTGCATTCTGCTCTTCTACTGATAAAATCTCAGAATTTTGGTGTTGATTTGCTACTGATCTTGCAACCTCAACATGGGAAAAGACTCTCCGAATGCTCGATTCAAAGGAGTCGGGTTTCACACCTGGCAAACCCGCATCAAGCTCATCTTGATGAAAAAGGGTCTCTGGGCCATCACAAATGGCAAAGAGAAGAAATCTCAGGACGCAGACCTTGCAACTACTTGGCAAAAGAATGATGACAAAGCCCAGGCCATTATCAAACTGGAGCTAGACGACAGTTATATCCACCATGTGGATAACTGTGTGACCTCACAGGATACATGGAAAAGACTTGACACCCTGTTCGGTGCACAATCTAAATCATCAAAGTATGGTCTCCTGATTGAGTTCTTCAAGCTCGAAATGAAGTCCAGCACATCACTTGCCACACATCTCAATTACATGGAAGGACTCCTAACCCAACTTGCAGGAATCAACATTAAAATGGATGAAGATGTTTACATCGGTGTTCTACTTAAGAGTTTGCCTCCTGAATATAATAATGTATCAACAACTTTAATCAACATGCCAAATCCTGAACTTGTTGATATCCAGGAATCACTGTTAGAAGAAGAAAAGAAACTTAAAAGCAAAGAAGAGCCCATCACTTCAAAGGATCAACAAATGTTATATGTAAACAACAGATACAAAGGTAAAAAGGAACCGCTCTTCTGTGACTTCTGCAAAAGGACCGGACATACTGAGAAGTTTTGTCATGCTAGAAAGAGGTCCCAAAAGGCCTATCTTGCAGCTGTGAAAGAAGAAGAAGACCATGGACCAAAAGATGAAGATGAAGATGAAGATGAAGACCACCAGGATCGGAAGGACAAGACTCATCAGTCCTTTTACTCTCATAATTCTGATAAGACTGTTTTAAAAAGCCTTGTACTTCCTTGCCCTAATGCTTCCTGCCATAAGCTTTGTAAAATTCCTTATGTAACTTGGCATTATAGTCCATGTACACTTTGTGAGGCCCGTGTTATAGCCTATGGATGTCCACCATGTTATGGTACCCACACTTAGCCTTTTCTGCGACAGCCTCTGGTGTTTTGCCATGTTTGTGGTATGCCCACACTTTGCAGGTGGTTCTCATTACAGCCTCTACACATTTTGTGCCTTTCTAGTTGTGATTGAGGAGGGGTGTTGAGAATCAGCAATCACACTCACTCAAACAGCCTCTTTGTATGGAGCTTCAGGATCAAGGATATGCAAGCTAACCTATCCCATATGCACAATGGTGCCTACTGCAGTTTCCTACTTTCCTATAAAGCATTGTACTTGCTTCCTTTTCTTAATGCAATGATAGAACTCTTTTCTTTTCAGTGAAGTGTCAGTGTCATTGTCCACATACACAAGATTGTGTTTATGAGTCCAAGTCTCAATCTTGGAACCTAATTCACTTGTGTAACAAACAATGTCTTTTCCATTATGAGTCCACACTTCTCCTTCCATCCTCCATAGCTTCCGTCTTTGCCATGCTCTAGATCCCGCATTTCTCACACCGTATCCCAGACACCATAGAGAAATCAAGACTAAATCACCATAGACTCCGACCATCAATAGATATAGACTGACAAGATCTTATAAATGAATGTGAGTACCACATGGCATTAAGAACATAAAAATAATTTGGTTAGAATATTGTAAGGCATGAAAACAACCATGTTTTGAAATTTTCGCAATAAATCATTTCAAATATGTTTGTTAATTGTTATGTATTTTTAAAAGATCATAATCATAATGTAAATTTAGTTGTACTTTTCTATAGAAGAATTGATTTTTTCTATTTTTATTTTTTCATATTTTTAGGAAATTTATGTGGCATATTGAAGTTTTGTTTTTTTTAGTATTTTTTAATATTATAATATTTTTTAATTTTTTATTGTCGTTTTCCATCAAAATGAAGTATTCCAATTTTCTCAAAAAAATACATATTTTTTCTATGATTTTTTTGTACTTTTTTGCATATTATTTGAATTTCTATGGATTTTAGACAAATTTATAAATGTATTTATGGTTTTTTATCGAAAATAAAAAAGGCGAGAAATATAGTATCCGATCACCAACGACGTGGATTGTGCGTGAATAGCTGCAAGCTCGTCGCCACATAAACAAAACCACACGTGCGTCCTCACGCATGAACGATCGCAATCCCGAACACGTGTAACGTGGTCCAAAACCATGCATGCGAACAAATCTAAGGAAGGGGACACACACACATGAGACGTGGGGAAAGGGGGTGGTCATGCGTGGAAGAAGAAATGATATGTACTGGGGGCCGTAAAGCAAGAGGTGGGGGAAGATGAAATTTTGTTGTGTGTATTATTAGTAGGAACCATATTGGGGAACATGGGAATTTCCCGTAAGTTTGGGACACGTGGTAAAATCTTTGGATTTTTCATAACTTAAACACTATAACTCCAAATTGAGCACTCTATAGCTCAATAGATTCCATTTTTCAAGCGCTTTCCAATGGTAGGTCACATCATATAGTTTTGAGAAACTTATGAGTATGTTATCCCAGTGCCACCTTTTTAGTATTTAAAAAATGGGAATCGGGAGATTCCCAAACTCACTAATATTGTGTTAGATGGTTTTTTAAAATAATAATGTTATTAAGAATGTTTGTGTGTGTGTGTGTATAGACTTATATAGAGGTGTGTTTTCTGGTTGTTTGTTGTTTTTAAAAAAAATTTAAGTATAATTTAAATGTAAGTTTAAAAAAAAATTAAGGGGTAGGGGGGTTACTGTTGGAGGGGGGGGGGGGTTTGGGTGGGTGTGGGGGATCTCGAGGGGTGGCCCAGTGGGTTGTAGGGTGGGAGAGTGTGGGTGGGGGGAAAAGGTGGGCGGGGGGTAGTTCGGGGTGGGCGGGTTGTAGGGTGGGACAGTGTGGGTGGGGGGAAATGGTGGGCCGGGGGGGGGGGGGAATGGTGGGTAGGTAGGTAGGGGGCCGGGTAGGGTGGCAAGGTAGGATGGCGGGGTGGGGAGAAGGAGGCCCGAGGGTAGGGTGGCCAATGGCAGGGGATGTGAGGTGGAGGAGTGGGAGGCAACGATGTAGGAGAGGGAGGCGACGGGTAGATGGCCGGTAGATGGCCGACTGTGATGTTGACAGCGGCGACAAGGATGACGTGGATGGCTACAATGTTAATGACACTGCTGCTGACGATGGTGTTGGGAGCGAATATGGAGGAGAGGAGGGAGATGGAGAGAGGGAAGGGGAAGGAGGAGGAATGGGAAGAAGAAGGGAGGGTGAGGGAGAAGGAAAGAAGGAAGGAGGTCATGGGGAGAGAGAAAGAAAGGGAGAGAGAAGAGAGAGGAGGGAAAAGGGGTAGAGGGGTGGTTACGGGCTGGGGTTTGTTGGTTTGTTTGTTTTTTTTGTTTTTTTGTCCATTTGTTTGTTTTGTTTTTTATTTGTTAAATATGAATTAAGGAATTAGGTGGTTTTTTGTTTTGTTTTGTTTTTTTTAAAAATTTTGTTTAGTTGTTTGTGTTTAAATGATTTTCATCCCCCTCATCCCACGTGTGTGCAGGTGATGGTAAAAAAAATTACGTTACTGGGGGACTGAGAGGTAAGGTCCGACAAGGATAGGACTTATTCACATGGGAAGAACAAAAAAAACGCATTCGAAGCAGGAAATAAAAATTAATACGGAGAGATCCATAGGGCGAAACTCGGCGAGGTGAAAACAAAAAAGGTGTGCAGTGAGGGATTGGACATGATGGGTAAGGTAGAATGCAGTTCTGGGGGTGGTAAAGTGCGTGTGCGTTCACATGGGAAAAACAACAAAAACACACACAAAAACGAAGTCAAAAATTAATATGAGAATATTTGTGCAAATCAGCATATCGTTGTTCCAAAGTGAAAAAGATATGTTCACATGGAAACACGTGAAATGGGCAAAAAACCCTTTAACAATTAATAACTCATGATTGTGGCTCAGAACTGAGGATTCTAAAAAGGAAAAGTGGCCAGTTCAAAGGAATAAACATGGCTATAAGGGTCAGGTTGTAATTTTGGTGAACGTAGGATGCATTCACATAGAAAAGCGACAAAACAAAGGAGAAAGGCAAATGGTCAAGGAACAACCCCAAGACAGGTTGAAAAGACGATGGGTGGGTGCGGAAGGAACCCCATTAGGGCAAGATCAGGACTTGGTATGCTTAAATCATCTGATAGGGATGTGTCCGTGAGGGTATGCACAATAGACACGCAGGGGCACATCCCCACACTTAAGACCTTAATAGATTAGATTAATGATGCAACAAGGGTCTACAATTGATCATAACCCATACACGTATGTCCCACACTTAAAGCATGATTGACTTGTGAAATTAAAAGAAGTAGGGTTAGAAAAACTTGGCCCGATTTGTCGATAGTCGAGGGAAAATGTCGTTGTCACATGAAGGATCGTAGTCATTGGCAGGAGGTACCGGGGCATGCCACATCACACTCATCTAGCATGGAAAGGGCCACAAAGTAGCACCCAATAGCTTTGTTGATGGAGCATTGGTTAGTTTGTCGGTGGCAAGGTATCTATCACTTGGTCTCGACAGTCACTCATGTTGAAATGATAGATCGGCGGTCACTTGCCCAATGATACATATCACTCGAGAAAGAATGTTGGAAACCCATAACTCACATCTGGTTGAGAGATCGGTAAGAGGAATGATTCAAAGGAAGTATGCCAATGTGCATAGTTGATGGTGCATCAGTGCGACCCAACCCATTTGGCATAGGTGCAAGAAGGAAGGCCAGGGAGCCTTGTAGTGTAGTGCACCAAACAGAATGAGGTGTACAGTGATGGCGGAGGAGGCTTGTCCCATGCATGTATAGGAAAATGAGAACGTACATATCTCCAATTGTTGTAATGCCCCTCAATTTGCACCTCTTAGTTGATGAAGGAAAAATCATTCACGCTCAGCCCCCCCTCTGTCTCATGCTCTCTTGATCATTACAGGAGAGCAATCGAGTTACTCACATCCCGTGGATTAAATCCTTTACTACCACTTGTGCAAAGGTTGTATGCCTTGTGCGCAATTGATAGTGTAATAGTGCATCCTGCCCTATGCTAGTATACGGTACGAGAAGGGAGGCTAAGGAGCCTTATAGTGCCATGCACAGGAACAAATTTTGGCTCTATACATTGAGGGGCCCATCCCGTGCTGCATGCAACACTACATTGACACATCTCACCTCTCTATTGGATATAAAGGGCAAGGAGTGGTCACTCACCCCACCCTCTATCTCTCGCTCTATTGATGATTACAGAGGGTAGCCCATACTCACATCCCCATCCAGTTAGGATAAAACCTCACATTGCTCTATGTTTGTCGATGAAGATTGGCTTCGTCTGGTTGATGATGTCAATTTGCATTAGTTGATGAAGAGGCATATCCAGGGAGGTAGCCAACAAGTCCGATACTTGGATTGCATCTTAAAGATAGCGTCTGTTGTTGTAGGAGTCAGAAGCACTATAACGGAGTTGCAGGATTCAATGCACCAAGGGAGGTGGCTTTGGAATTGCTTATAGAAGAGGTTTGCTAGTAATTCAGCTGTCTTGGACTGCAAGGTATTACCACCTTTTCCACAACCAACTTCCCGTCCAAGGGTGTTTGTCACCTTTTCTTGGAACAAGACCTGTTATGACGTGGAAATTTGTCATTTTCTCCCATAACAGTTTTGATTTTAATTGTTTTTTTCTTTTTATTTTTCTATTCTTTTGCCCTACTCCCAAGGGTATTTCCACCTTTTCTCGCGGCATGACAGGGACCAAAGTCCTTTTCTCCCATAACCGATATATGTTTATTTATTTTATTTTTTCTTTTGAAAGAGGAGAATTGTAGGAACACCATGTATCAGAACCATCCTCACAACCTCTATTGGATTAGATGGAAGGGAAGCCACGTTAGGATGGAAGGTGGCTATGAGGGGTTAGGAGAACAAGACCACCTCATCAAGATAAGCAGGAGGGCTATCAAGAGCAATAGGTAAAGCCTTATTGACCAACACGCAAGGAATGAAAGAAATATTGGCGGTAATTGTCAAGATCCCCAGGGAGGGTAATACTTCTTGAGGTGATAGCCATTATTAGGAAGGGATCATTAGAAGCATCAACTGTTTGAACTTGGATAGAGCCATTAGGGTTGACAGCAAGTACCTTATAGGGGTCCATCCATCATTGTTGAAGCTTGCCTAGAAACTTACCAAATTAGGAATCATAGACTAAGACTAAGTCACCTTCATTGAACTTCTTCTGCTTGATGAAGCTATCATGATAGGCCTTCCTGTGAGCTTGCATGGCTTTCATACATTGTAGGGCTATCTTGCCAGTCTCATCTAGACATTTTAGGTGCAAGAGATGGAGTTGTAGGGACTCGTCATCTCCCAAGTGTTCTTTGATAGCCACCTGCAAAGAGGGTAGCTCGAGTTCAACAGGGAAGACAGCTTTAGTACCATACACCAACTAGAAAGGGGTCTGTTCTATAGCAGTCTTATGGGAGGTTATGTACACCTAGAGGGCCTCTATAAGTCGATCATCCCAATCACAATGATGTACAGAATTCGTTCTCATCAGAATTGAATAAAGGATACGATTGGTAACTTCAACTTGGCCGTTGGCTCTGGGGTAATAGGGTGTGGACTTACGATGGCGTGTCTTGTACAGCTCTGTCAATTCTTCCATAATCTTGTTAAGAAAGTAAGTACCTCTATCACTTAAGAGCTCGAGGGGACTGCCAAAATGGGTGATGATATTCTCATACAGAAATAGGGCCATGTTGTTGCCATCATCTCACTTCAGAGCTTTGGCTTCACATCACTTTGTCACATATAGTCCGTACAGACAAAAATATATCTATTCTGTTTCCTTCTGGTTGGTGGATCGATGAGGCCCACGAAGTCAATTCTCCATTTCTCAAACAGCTTTAGGGGAAGGATAGGTTACAGTGGCATGGCGCTAGATTTGGTAGGCTTTTCCATTCGTTGAGAAGCATCACAACGTTTGCAGTAGTCATAGGCATCCTTACGGAGGGTCGGCCACCAATATCCTGCAAGCAAGGCCTTTCTAGCTGTCACTTCTTCTACAAAGTGTCCATTGCTATAGGGCTCATCGTGGCATGCTTTCAACATGATTCTAATCTCTTCTCTTGTAACACATCTACACAATACTTCATCTTTGCCTTTCTTACAAAGCACCACCTAACAGGGTGTAGGGGGCTGATTCCAACAAAAGCTTCTTCTTTTCACGGCTCAAGATACTAGGGGGATATTATTGGGTTGCCAAGAGGTTGGCTTCTATGTACCATGGGGTAAAAATTTTGACTAGAAAAATGGAAGCATCAGGAATGTCTAGATCATCCTACTCTTCTTCATCGCTCTGAGGGATTCGCAACAAATGATCATCTAGGACATGGGAGCGACCGGGTTTAGTAACTACCTCAAAGTCAAACTCTTGGAACAAAAGGAGCCATCTCATCATTCTTCCCTTCACATCCACATTGTTCATCATCAAGAAGGACACGGCTTCATGATCCATGCAGAATTTGAAGTGCATCAATAGTAGGTAGTGTCGGAACTTCTCCAAGGCAAACACCATTGCCAAGCACTCAAGCTTCGTCACTGTGTAGTTTTGTTCTCTATCAGTTACTTTTTGGCTTGCATAATAGATAGGTTGATCTAACTTTGAGGGGCTCTTTTGGCATAAAATTGCACCTAGCCCTTTGACCAATGCATCAATATGCACATGGAACTCTTTCATCCAATCAGGAGGCTGCAAGATGGGTACTTCAATCAGACACTACTTCAAGGTATTGAACGCCTCATCACAATCAATGGTCCAAGTAAACTCTACATCTTTTCTCAAGATCTTATGAAGGGGGATGTCTTTGTTGCAAAGTGCACAATGAACCTTTTGTAATAGCCCACATGGCCAAGGAATCCCCTCAATTGTTTGAGGTTGGTTGGAGTTGTTAAGGCTGCGATATTCTCAATCTTGGCAAGGCCTATTGCTATCCCTTATGCAAAGACAATGTGGCCCAAAAGAACTCCTGAAGAGGCTTTGAAGATGAAATTTTTAGGGTTGAGAGAGATCCTATACTCTCCACATCTATCAAAACATTGTTGTAGGTATCCCTAATGCTCATGGATTAGGCTATAGACATAGAAGTCATCTAGGTACACCTCAATGAAGTCATGAAGATGGTTTTAGAATGTAGCTATCATTACTTGATGGAAAGTAGCAGGGGCATTACAGAGCCCAAAAGGCATCACTTTGTAAGCATATGCTCCCCATTCTATTGTGAAGGTTATTTTTGGTTGATCTTCTTTTGTGATTTGGACTTGATTATATCCACTAAATCCATTAAAGAGGGAATAAAGTTTATGGCCTGCCACTGTATCCAATAGTTGGTCTATGAAAGGGATAGGGAAATGATCCTTGTTGGTCTTGGAGTTCAGCTTCCAGAAGTCCACACATATTCATAGCTCTCCATTCTTATTGGGTACTACCACAATGGACGAAACCCATTCACTATTAGCCAATGGATAGATAAACTCAGCTTCAAGGAGCTTTAGTAAATTGGCCTTCACTAGGACATAATAATTTAGATTCATGCACATGTTTCTTTGCCTCACCAGCTTGGCATCAGGCTCTAGGTTGATGTGGTGTTGGCATACGGTGGAATCAATCCCCTTCAGATATTTGTATGACCATGCAAATATGTCCAAGTTCTCCTTTTGTAGGTCATGCAGGACCAACAGTTCTTCTTCTGAAATATTGATACCCACCTTCAGGTGACATCCGGTACCATCAGCATCCACAAACATTAATTGCTTTTCTCCTTCCACTTCGCAGATGAAAGTCTCGCGGACTACTTTTGGGTATAGATTTGACTCCTTCAAGGGAGTGGTCTTCTCTTCTGATGATCCACTGTAACCAACTTTCTCTTTCACTGGAGAATTAGCTTGCTCCTTTGGAAGTTGAAATAGTATCATTACTATTTCAGGTTTGGTTTGAGGATGATTTACTTCTTGGCTTAAGGACTTGTCTTCTGAGAATGAATCCAAAAACCTCACATAATAGACGCCTTCTACATTTTGCTTGAGCTACCGAGCTAGTGGTTGTTGGCACAGTGCATCATCATCATCTTTTCTTAAGAAGAGTAGATTAGAGCCATTGTTGAAGGAAGGCTTATTCTGCTTGATCCATTTCTTATAGAGGGTTTGCATATGACGTGGCTCATTAGCTAGTCCAAAGGGTATCATAGTTATTTTGTCAAACAGCATGGGATTTTCTACTTCTACGGCTTTTGGAACTTCTTCCTCATCTATGCCTTTTGCGGGTAGGATAGACTCTTCTAGCTCACTTTCATTGTCTTTTTCTTCATTGTCATCTTCATCATCTTTAAACTCTATTTCTGCCTTTGTAGGAGCTCTATAAGAGAAGAATAAACTCTTTTTTATGTCCTTTGCTTCTGTGTCTACCTCTGCTTTTGTCTCTTTCTCTGCCTTTGTGTCTATCTCTAGCTCTCCTACGGTCATGTAACAGGGAGAACAATACATCCATGCTTTTATCTTACTGTCAGAGGTGATTTCAGAAGTCAATTCGGATTCAGGCATGAGGTATTCACTCATTGACAAAGACTTGGCTTCTTTCGATAGTTGGCTTACAATGCTCACTATCAAGGATTGCACCTTTGTTTTCCTAGGAAAGATCTATCTGATGGGTTTTTCATCTCCTGATGTGACATCTGTTACTTCATTGGAGGAGTCTGTTACGACTTCGATGAAAGTGGATCCATTGCCTTTTTGCAATCCATACAACTTCAACACCACTTTGTTGGGTCCTCTGCCTAGGGTTAGGATTCCTTTGAACCAATCTGTCCGTGCCCTTGCTTCAAAAAGCCAGTCTTCCTAGTAGGAGAGGGTATGAGGTCCCATAGAAATTTAGTTTGACCACCAGATATGTCAGCCAATAATCTCTTCTTGCGAGGGTTATCTTCACGGTATGAGAGAATGTCCAAAGGCTTAATTCTACTTTGGTTGGCCTAATTGATAAGCCACTACGTAGGTTGTATTTCTTGCAAGCCTAGATCTTTCATTGTCACATCTGTCATTATGTTCACTGATAATCCTCCATCAATCAATGTGTCTGCTATATGAAGCATCCTTCAATCCACACACCAATCTTTGGGGTTCCAGGATCCAAGAAGGCGTTAGCCACATTGTAACATCCCCGTGCGGGCCATGGGAACCCCCCTTTTATAATTAAGGTAAAAAAAAGAAAAGCTTTTTATTCCTTCCCCCCCTACCATTACCAACAGGTGGAAAGGGGGAAAGAAGAGGAAGGAGGGAGATGTCGACATGGAGGGGGAGATGATGTGATGACGTCGAGAGGGAGGGAGTAGGCAATGATGACGACAGTTGATGTGGAGGAGAAGGATGATGGTGAAGAGCACGAGGAAGGGGAAAGGAGGCGATGACATGACGAGGGAGAGGCCACAGGCCTACTATCCCTCCATAGCACCATGAAAGATGCAAGGTGGTGGATGGGGGGGAGACCACCACCACTCCACGTCCTCTCCATGTCCCCCCCCCTATAATAACCCCTTCATGAATGACAACTGGACCATCTCCACTTTTATAGCCATACCACCTCAAGTGATGCCATAGCAACACCTCTATACTCAGCCTCCACACTCAATAAAGCAATTGTAGGTTGCTTTTTGCTGCTCCATGTAATTGTTGCACTGCAAGGGAAAACATGAATCCACTAGTAGATCTTTTTTCTAACATGCTACTAGCCCAATCTACATCTGTGTATCCAAAGACATATATATCCTTACCTACCTCATAAAAAATTCCATCATGTAAAGTGGACTTCACATATCTCAATATACGTCTAACTACATCCAAATGAGGCTTTCTAGGCATCTCCATAAACTAACTGACAAGGCCAATAACATAGCTCAAGTCTGCCATTATGATATGTTAAAGATGCGAGATCTAGAGCATGGCAAAGGCAGAAGCTATGGAGGATAGAAGATAAAGACACAACTCATGTTGTCATGAAAATGTAGACAACTATTACACAAGTGAATTAGGTTTGAAGATTGAGACTTGAACTCATAAACACAATCTTGTGTATGGACAACAATGACACAAACACTTGACAGAAAGAGACAAGTACTATTGCATTATCATCATATGAAAGTGATAGTTCAAGTACATCATTATATAGAGTTATTTGGTAGCACTTAACATCCACTGTGCATATGGGATTTTGTCTCTCTTCCTAGAATGGACTGCATCTTCCTAGCCTAGCTGTCCTATACAAAGGGACTAAAGTAGGTGTGATTGCAAATATCCCAACACCCCTCCTCAATCACAACCAAAAATACAAATTGTGTAGAGGTTTTAGTGAAAGCAACACGTGCAATTTATGGGCACACCATAAACATGGCAAAACACCAGAGGCTGTCGCAGAAAAGGTTAATTTTGGGTACCACAAACATGATGAACATCCAGAGGTTGTAGCAAGGGCCTTACAAAGTGTACAGAGGTTGTAGTACAAGGATAACTGAGGAGTTTTACAAGTTTATGTTTGAGACATTAGGGCTAGGAAACACAAAACTAAGAAAGTGTATCTAAATAGAAGGACTAATGAGGTTTGTCCTTCTCCTGGTGGTCTTCTTCTTCTTCTTCCTTTGCTCCATTTTCTTCTTCTTCTTAGACTTCGTCCGGTCCTTTTGCAAAAGTCACAGAAGAGCTGATCCTTCTTGCATATGTACCTATTGGCAACATATAATGCATGCTCATCTCTAGAGGTACTTGGTTCTTCCTTAGTTTTTAGCTTCCTTTCCTCTTCTAACAGTGATACCTGGATATCAATAAGTTTAGGATTTGCCATGCTGATTAAAGTTGTTGATACATTATTATATTCAGGAGGCAAACTCTTAAGTAGAACACCGATGCAAACATCTTCTTCCATTTTAATGTTGATTCATGCAAGTTGGGTTAGAAGTCCTTCCATGTAATTTAGATGTGTGGCAATTGATGTGCTGGACTTCATTTCAAGCCTGAAAAACTCAATCAAGAGACCATACTTTGATGATTTATACTTTGCACCAAACAAGGTGTCAAGTCTCTTCCATGTATCCTGTGAGGTCTCACAGTTATCAACATGGTGGATATAGCTATCGTCTAGCTCTAGTTTGATAATGGCCTAGGCCTTATCATCATTCTTTTGCCAGGTTACAACAAGATCCGCATCACGAGGCTTCTTTTCTTTTCCAGTGGTAATGGCCCAGAGGCCCTTCTTCATTAGGATGAGTTTGATGCAGGTCTGCAAGGTGTGAAACCCAACTCCTTTGAAACGAGTAGTTGGAGAGTCTTTGCCCATGTTAGACTTATGGGAATAGTAGAAAATCCAATTCAGAAATTTGAGATTTGTTAGTGGAAGATCAGATTACAATGTGTCAAGAGACACAAGTAATGACAGTGTGAAAACACACTATGCGGAGACTATGTGTGTCTTGATGTTGAGCTTGAATCTTCTTTGTTCGGGGTCATCAATCCTTCTTCAAGATTTCTAGGTTCTTCCCCTCCTTGATTTGATGCTGGGACAATAGATCAGAGTGGCAGTATGTTGCTCCAGCTGGTAGGAGAGAGAAAATAATGAGATTTTTGAGCTTGAGTGGAAGATTGGCTATGGTGGTTTTTAGGGTTTCATGACAGGGGCCTGGTTTTTTTATGATTTCAGGAGCTATGGTTGATCATTTTTTAAAAAAATTTATGGAAATATAGCTCTTTTCAAGACCTATCAAAGCCCTATGATCCTCATCCAAATCGCGGCCTATAGCGATGGCAGCAACAACTCGAACGTTAGCAAGTGCAGTCTTGACAGAAGCAACAAATTTCAGCAATGCTGTTGCATACAGTGGCCAATGTCGAGCTTTGTTGTGCCACGATGATTTGCTTGAAGTTGGGGAACAAGTTTGTAGAAGACAATAGGGAGAGTTATGCTTTCTATTGCAAGATCCAACTCCTCAAAGCTGGCAGGGTCTATCTGGCTATGGCAGACACACAGGGCAGCAACTGTGTAAACTCACAATGTTGAGCTATGGAGTGGCCAATGTCAGGCTCTTAAGTGACACAAAGAAGCCTTGGGAGTCAAGGAACAAATATCCAGTAGAGATCAGGTTCAGATATGATCTGTGGAGAGAGATCCAGGAGCTTCAAGTTGACAGGGTGCTACTAGCTATGGCTGCCAAGGAAGGTCAAGTAGAGATGGAGCTGAAGAAATGGAACAATGAGCTGAACTTGAGCTGACCTGAGGTTAAGTGGGACTGAGAGAGTAGAGAAGGGAGTTATGCCATGCCCGACTGGGCTCTGATACCATGTTAAAGATGCGGGATCTAGAGGATGGCAAAGGCAAAAGCTATGGAGTATGGAAGATAAAGACACAACTCATGTTGTCATGACAATATAGAAAACTGTTACACAAGTGAATTAGGTTTCAAGATTGAGACTTGAACTTATAAACACAATCTTGTGTATGGAAAACAATGACACAGACACTTGACAGAAAGAGACAAGTACTATTGCATTATCATCATATGAAAGTGATAGTTCAAGTACATCATTATATAGAGTTCTTTGGTAGCACTTAACATCCACTATGCATATGGGATTTTTTCTCTCTTCCTAGAATGGGCAGCATCTTCCTAGCCTAGCTGTCCTATACAAAGGGACTAAAGTAGGTGTGATTACAAATATCTCAACATGATAGTCATGTAAGTCAAACTCCATACCATCCTTCTGAACATAGTAGGGTCTTCTATCTCATCCCCAATTTCGGCACTCAACTTCACATTTTTCTGCAATGGTACTGAAAGAGGCTTACATGCTGTCATACCATACTTGGATAACATATCAAAGCCATAATGCCTTTGTGATATCCATATACCATCATCACATCTGATCACCTAAATATCAAGAAAGTATCTCAGCTCACCCAAATCCTTCATCTCAAACTTCTTCTTCAACTTCAACAATCCCATTGTCACTATCACCTGTAATGATCCAATCATCCATATAGATGACTATTATGACCAAACATGCATCTCTCTTTCTCACTAAAGAGAGTGATGAGCATCAAAAATAAAAAATCCAATATTGACAAGATACTCTCCAATCTTGTAAGACCATGCTCTAGGTGCTTGCTTCAGCCCATAGAGTGCCTTCTTTAACCTGTACACATGTGTGGGAAGTTCTAAATCCTCAT
Organism: Lygodium microphyllum; assembly: GCF_053477565.2. Lineage (NCBI taxonomy): Eukaryota > Viridiplantae > Streptophyta > Polypodiopsida > Schizaeales > Lygodiaceae > Lygodium > Lygodium microphyllum. The sequence goes on from NC_141143.1 coordinate 10,973,052, forward strand.
AACCTTCTAGATGCTTGATGCCAGGAGGCATATTCCACGGTGGATTCCGTGAGGTTTTACGGTGGATTCCGTAAACTTAGATGACCGGGGCTCATACGTAAAGAGGATTCTTTGTGCGAGAAGTTGATGGGGACGCCTGTCCTTTTCGGGCGTTTCATTAATTTAGTGTGTACATGGGTGATTCCATAGCGGGTGATTCTGCAAAATGCATATTAAATTAATAAACGTTTATGAGTTTAGAGTGTGCACTCGTAATAAATTAAGGTTAGGATTTATTTCTAACCAGTTGATTTATTTATGTAGCTGAAGACTGCTAGGTATTCACTTTTGTCGGTTTAATTGTGTTATTTTAATAACGATTGTGAATGCTTCAGTTGATGTGTAGAGATAGCAGCAGTGGCGGAGGAAAGCATTGGATTCTAGCGGGTTTTCGACTCTTGGACTAGATTTTGATAGGCGCCATGCCTATATTTTGTTATGTCTATTGAGACATCGATTATTTATTATTATTTTGTATGCGCTTATGCGCCTGGATATGTTATTTCTATTTGGACATTGAGATTGGGCGTGCCAGACTCAATGGGCACCGTCCATTAGCTTTATTTTCCTATTTTTGGTAGAAAGCAAACTCAAAGCTAAAAAGCTTGTCATATTTTTGTAATTGGGCTATTATTGAGCATGAAGATTGGAAATATACATTAAATACATGCTTTGTGAAGCGCTCACACAAGGCATGGGGGAGATTGAACCCAATTTGTCTCTTGCCTCTTGTCGTGCTTGCTTTTACATGGGTTTTTGTGCTAAAAAGTAGAGTACTTTGTTCTTGGGGACCTTCCGGGATTCACCACGTGAGCTATCTGCGATCGATCTGCGCACCAGTGGTATCAGAGCGGAGCAGAGATCAAGAGCTTCCAATTGCTACCAATCTCGGGCGAAGGCGGAGCTCCAGGAACAAACGGCCTCTACAGTCAACCTCGTCACGAACCGTCGATACAGGCAGACTTCTGGCGATCAAGAACCCCTGTTTCCACTGTCAGATTGCGAAGGACCAAGCTCTGCAGGCGAAGGACCACTCAAACACTTCCATCATCAAGTCGTGGAGTTACAGAGATAAGCTCTTCTCAAATCCAACTTAATTATTCTATTAAAGCTTAATCTTAAGCTTAGAATCTTTAAAAAGGCTTCAAACTCCACAAATTTGAGTCGTGATATCAGGAAGTACCCCCGAAAAATCCGCGCAGGCAAAAACGCCCCCCCCCCCCCCCCCCCCCCCCAAGAAAATTGACGACGTTGCTGCCCATTACTTCCTCCTTCCATAGCTTAAGCTATTAAGCTTAAGTCACACAATACTTTGCAAGTTACACAGGGCAGAGAAGTCGATATACTCCGGGTCTCGCACTCCTGAAGTCAAGTTCCGTAAGTCGACAGAAATCAAGTACTGCAAGTTCTGCAAGTCGGCCTAAGTCCAGCAAGTCAACAACTCTGTAAGTCTGTTAAGTCTGCAACTCTGCAAGTCAGACTAAATCAGAACTGACTAGTGCTTAAAACTCATAGAAGACTTGTTCGTATGCAAAAACTCTGAACTGGAAAGTTGTTCGCAGCAAGCTGTTCTACTATCTACAAGTTCGTTGAAGTACTTTCAGCAAACGGATACAGAAATATTGCAGAATTTCTGAAAATTGAAGAAGAAAATACCCAAAAATACATAGCCTTGTAACCCCAAATTTGAGCTACGCTCATCCCGCTAACTGATTTTGAGTGAGAAAGGTTTGTTGAGTTTTACAGGATGACTACCCCACATATGGATGATCCTATGGCTGAAGACGATCTACCCGAGCCTACCATGGAACAAAAGCTGGATCTAATCATGCTACAATTGGAAGAAGAGCGAAGAGCTAGGCAAGCCTTGCAAGCGCAATTGACAAAGCTACAAGGAGCGTCCACTGACAAAGAAGAACCTCAAGCTGAAGATTTGATTCGCCGTACCATCGACGCCACTCTTGAAGCACAAACCATTCGCAAGGAATCCAAGATAAGTAAACGAAGTTTCAAGTTTCGCACTTTCAATGGCATAAGAGAAGGAAAGACTGTTTTATCATTCATTAGCCAGTTTGATGACTATTTCCATTAGGAAACTTATCCTGAAAAAGATAAAATCAAGTGTGTTACTAATCATCTGATAGACAGAGCATCACTTTGGTGGACTGTAGTCCGCAAGAGCATAGAATGTCCTGCTACATGGGAAGATTTCAAGAAGAAGTTCATGCAAAATTTCTTACCACCGCAATTTCATGAGAAGGCTATCAAGCAATGGGATTTACTTCAACAGCGCGATTGTGAACCTATTCCACAGTATACAGAGCGTTTTTGGAATGCACTTCTACAGCTACGCATGCTTGAAGACGTACCAGAGACGACACATAAGCGGAAGTATATGTCTGGACTTCTTGGACACTACTACGCTGAAGTGAACATGTTCAAGCCTGCTACCCTTGAAGACGCCATCTCCTTAGCTCACGACACTGAAGATAAGTTACGCGGAAGAGATCGACGACCACAGCCATTCCAAGCAAACGGTAATTATGGATCTAAACAATTCAATTCCAATTTCAGAAGGTTTAATCCAGGTCGTTTCTCATCACCATCTTTCCGCAAGAATTGGCCTAAACCACCTGCATTACCATCCACTGTCAATCCAAATTCTAAACCTATTCCACAAGCAAATCCAAATATACCCAGACTCCCAGCCATTGCAAATAATGTGACCAAAGCCAAGCCCATCGTATGCTACAAGTGTCACCAGCCAGGGCATCTCGCAGCAAATTGTCATTCAAAGAAGCCATCAGCACATATCAACTACCTTGGAGCTATGGACGAAGACGAGCATGAGGATATGCCGGATTTCACTGAAGATGAGGATGATCCTATTACTACTTCCGACACTCTACCAGGTATGCCTACTTCACATTCATTGTTGACTATGAAATGTATGGTGCATGGAAAAGAAAGAACTATATTGCATGACGACGGTAATACCCATGACTTTATTTCAGCAAAATTGGTAAAGGAATTGAAATTGCATACTGTACCTACGCATTATCGCATAAAAGCTGCATTTTTAGGCACTAGGTACAATGGCACACAAGAAGTTCAAGATTTAGAAATTCAAATTGGTCCATATATTGAAAGAATAAATTTCTTAGTTGTCCCATTACAGTCAAGCGACATTATTCTAGGAATGCCATGGAGACACCAATATAATCCCAATATAGATTATTCCACACACACAATGAATATAAATTTTCAAGGAAAATATATTACATTATTTGGTATGCATGCATCTCATATGTTTCCACTGCTTTCGCATACTCAAGCAAAACGTGCACTACGCAAGAATACTAAATCATATCTCATTTGGGTAAATGAATTGCACGCAAAGGAAAATCATATGCATCCTAGGCATAAGGAATTTCTCGCATATTTTAAGGACTGTTTTGCAGAAGACCTACCACCAGGTTTACCTCCATCACGTCCAGAAGACCATAAGATTGACCTAATACCTGGCACACAACCACCTTGCAAAGCCCCATATAGGCACAATCAAATAGAGCAAAAAGAAATCCAGAGTCAAGTTGAAGAATTACTAAATAGAGGCTTAATTCGACCTAGCAGTTCTCCATTCGGTGCACCTGTGCTCTTAGTCAAGAAAAAGAATAATACTTATCGTATGTGTATTGACTACCGAGCATTAAATAAGATCACTGTAAAGAATAGGTATCCTATACCTAGAGTTGATGCCCTTATGGACAAACTGCAAGGATCTTCTATATTTAGTAAAATTGACCTTAAGTTTGGATATCATCAGGTGAGGTTAAATAGATCCGACATATTTAAGACTGCATTCAGGACACAGTTTGGCCATTACGAATTCTTAGTTATGCCATTCGGATTAACTAATGCACCTGCTACTTTCAGTAGAATGATGAACCGTATTTTTCTAAAATATCAATATTGTGTGATTGTTTTCTTTGATGATATTTTAGTGTTCAGTCAAAGTGAAAAAGAGCATTATGAGCATTTATCATTAGTTTTTCAATTACTGAAAGAAAATCAATTGTTTGCAAATCCTGACAAGAGTGAATTCTTTAAGACAGAAATAGAATATCTAGGTCATATTGTATCAAAAGAAGGAATTAAAGTTGATCCTAAGAAAATTGACGCAATATTGCATTGGCCTGTTCCTAAAAATGTACATGAAATACGCTCATTTCTTGGTCTTGCTAGTTTCTATAGGAAGTTTGTACGTAATTTCTCATTACTTGCTTTACCATTGACCAAACTTCTTAAGAAAGGCATTGTTTATCAATGGACTGAAAATCAGCAGAAATCCTTTGATTTACTTAAACGTGCATTAACTAATGCCCCTGTTCTACAATTGCCTGACTTTAATAGACCATTCTTTTTAGTTGTGACCGACGCTAGCGGATCAGGAATAGGAGCCGTGCTAATGCAAGACAACCATCCAATAGCATATTCTAGTTCTAAGTTGAAACCCTCTGAGCTTAAATATTCCACTTATGACAAGGAACTCTTAGCAGTTGTCCAAGCATTAAAACAATGGAAGCATTATTTAATGGGTTCAGAATTCATGATAAAGACCGACCAGCAAAGCATTAGACATCTACTTAGCCAACCCCAAATTTCTGACCGTCATATCAAATGGGCTTCATTCATTCAAAGTTTCCATCCTATCATTCAATATCAACCTGGAAAAAAAAATGTAGTTGCTGATGCATTGAGTAGAAGACCTGCAATTCATAACATTTCTATCATATCTTTTGATTCTTTGATTGCCATGAAAGACACATATCACCAGGATATTACTTTTCATTCTGATTGGCAAAAATTAGTTCAAAATAATTTCATTCCTGTTGATTCATTGTCATATAATGATGGATTTATGTTCTTTGAAAAGAGACTGTGTGTTACTATTCCATTCCAAACTTTTGTTTTGAATGAAATTCATTGTCCTCCATATCAAGGTCATAGAGGTATCATTTCTACATTACGCATGTTAACTGAAGATTTTTATTGGCCCCATATGGATGCAGATGTATCTAATTTTGTTTCTGAATGTTTGATTTGTCAAAGAATAAAGAGACATCATGGTAAACAGTATGGATTATTAATGCCTTTATCTATTCCATCTAAACCTTGGAAACATATATCTATGGATTTCATTACTGGTTTACCAAATACTAAATCTAACCATGACATGATTTGGACAATTGTAGATAGATTTAGTAAGCAAGCATATTTTATTGCATGTAAGAAAACTTTAACAGCGTCACAAGCAGCACAGTTATTTTTGAAAACTGTTTTTACTAACCATGGATTGCGGAAAGTGATTATTTTAGATAGAGATTCTAGATTTTGTAATAATTTTTGGATTACACTGTTTGCAAATCTAGGCACAAAGATTGATTTCTCATCTGCATTTCATCCAGAAACAAATGGACAAACAGAAGCCACAAATAGCACCATTCTAGATCTTTTACGTGCATACACTATCTCTAAACCTCAGACATGGGATACTCATTTACATTTATTACAGTTTGCATATAACAATACACCGCACACATCTACAAAGAAAGCACCTTTTGAAGTTATTTATGGATATAGATTATCTACACCTGTTGCATCTTTGTCTAATAGAATACAAAGTGCCGATGATATTGCTGTTATGCATAACACTATTTTTGATGAGGTCAAGGATATGATTGCTAAAGCCCAACAATCATATACCAAACAAGCCAACAAGAAAAGACAAGCCATGAATTTCAAAGTTGATGATTATGTTTGGCTTAGAATAGAAAAGCGTAGACTGCAAAGTGTAGATAGACATCCAGTTGTCAAATTAGCTCCTAGATTCTACAGACCATTTAGAATCATTCATAAGATTAATGACAATGCATTCAAGTTAGAACTGCCATCTCATTGGAAAATTCATAATACATTTCATATTAGTTTATTGAGACCATTTAGAGGCCAGTTACCTATCCACCCTGTCTATGAAAACCCACCTTTACTAGAAGAAGAGACTGAAATACTTGAACCAGAAGCCATTATAGACACTGACTACATGACCACTAGAACTGGCCGAAGGTATTCTAGATATCTAGTAAAATTTAAGAACCATCCTGTAGAGGAAGCACAATGGATGCACGCTAGAGACTTAAATGCTTTCCCCACTCTGTTAGCTCCACATTGAGCTAATAGCAATTGAGGTCAATTGCTATCCCACCCCGAGGGTATGATGCCAAGAGGCATATTCCACGGTGGATTCCGTGAGGTTTTACGGTGGATTCCGTAAACTTAGATGACCGGGGCTCATACGCAAAGAGGATTCTTTGTGCGAGAAGTTGATGGGGACGCCTGTCCTTTTCGGGCGTTTCATTAATTTAGTGTGTACATGGGTGATTCCATAGCGGGTGATTCCGCAAAATGCATATTAAATTAATAAACGTTTATGAGTTTAGAGTGCGCACTCGTAATAAATTAAGGTTAGGATTTATTTCTAACCAGTTGATTTATTTATGTAGTTGAAGACTGCTAGGTATTCACTTTTGTCGGTTTAATTGTGTTATTTTAATAACGATTGTGAATGCTTCAGTTGATGTGTAGAGATAGCAGCAGTGGCGGAGGAAAGCATTGGAGTCTAGCAGGTTTTTGACTCTTGGACTAGATTTTGATAGGCGCCACGCCTATATTTTGTTATGTCTATTGAGACATCGATTATTTATTATTATTTTGTATGCGCTTATACGCCTGGATATGTTATTTCTATTTGGACATTGAGATTGGGCGTGCCAGACTCTATGGGCACCGTCCATTAGCTTTATTTTCCTATTTTTGGTAGAAAGCAAACTCAAAAGCTAAAAAGCTTGTCATATTTTTGTAATTGGGCTATTATTGAGCATGAAGATTGGAAATATACATTAAATACATGCTTTGTGAAGCGCTCACACAAGGCATGGGGGAGATTGAACCCAATTTGTCTCTTGCCTCTTGTCGTGCTTGCTTTTACATGGGTTTTTGTGCTAAAAAGTAGAGTACTTTGTTCTTGGGGACCTTCCGGGATTCACCACGTGAGCTATCTGCGACCGATCTGCGCACCAATGCTCCATATACACTTCTTCTTTCAATTCACCACACAAGAAGAAATTCTTAACATCCATTTTCTACAAACTCCAAGCTTTGGCTGCTACAAAGGCAATCACACACCTAATAGTTGCCATCCTAGTAACTGGACCAAATGTCTCTTTATAATCTATGCCATATGCTTGAGCATAGCCTTTTGCAACTAGCCTAGCCTTATACCTGCTAATTGGACCATCAACATTATGCTTGACTTTGTAAATCCACATACAACCAATATCTTTCTTACCCTTAGGCAAGGGTACCAAATCCCAAGTCTTATTGTCTTCTAGTGCCGCCATCCACTCATCCATTGTTGCATCCTAATGAGCATGACCAACATCATCCTCAAAACAAGTGGACTCAACATCCTCAACTAGTTTCACCATATAAGCATAATGGTGGGTTGCATAACCTTCAAAGAAGAATATTTTAATAGGGTATCTGACCCTACTAGACCTAGGTACCATTGGATCACTAGATGGAGCCTTTACATTACTATGAGCTCTATGTACACCTGGTGTCCTGATTGAATGAATACCAAGCTCATCATTCAAACTCTCTAAACCAATATAATCTCCATCAAATCCCAAATGACTAGTAGATGCATCATTACCATCCAACACTTTTTTCTTTCCTTTGTCTTTTCCTAAAATAGTTATAGATACACATGAAGATGTAGGGCTACTCCTTAGTCTCCTAGACCAAGGATGCACTATAGGTGTAGTACCAAATGATGTTTCTGGTCCACTAAGACTCCGTGATTCTTGCTTTTCTTTCTACACATAGCTATCATGATCATTATCATCATCTAATACATCATTAGTAGGTGCATACCAACTGTTCATCTTATAAAAAATAACATCCTTGCTCACTTTGAACTCACCTGTGACAGGGTTATAACAACGATATCCTTTTTTCTCTAAAGAGTATCCAATAAAAATACATTTTTTAGTCTTTGGATCAAGCTTCTTTTGTAGCTCATCTGACATATGAACATATGCAACATATCCAAATACCTTCAAGTGTGATATGTCAAGCTTCTTGCGAGTAAATCATTTTTCAAGAGTCATCCCATGAACTATAGTTGTGGGGGTTCTGTTCATAATATAGAGAGCAGTATAAAATGTTTTGACATGTTCTCTTCAGCCATTAATGCCCTGCGACTTCTGCAATATGCCTATTTTTTCTTTCTGAAACCCCATTTTCTTGTGGGATATACCTGCAAGTAAATTGCCTTTTTATCCCATGAGTCCTCAAGAAGCCACTAAACTCATTAGAGAGGTACTCTCCCCCTCCATTTGATCTCAAGCACTTCACTTTCAAGCCTATTTTTATCTCAACAACTGCCTTGAAAGATTTGAAGTGCTAAAATACATCACTCTTTTCCTTCATAAAATATACCCATAGCTTTCTTGAACAGTCATCAATAAATGTGACAAAGTATTTTCTACCACCAAGAGATACATTTTGTGTAGGCCCCTAAACATCTGTATACACTACATCAAGTATATGTCTGCTCACTTCTCTGTCATGCGAGAAGGGTTGTTTGGCCTGCTTACCAAACTGGCATACTTCATAGACTTTATGAAATTTTGCAACTCTAAAAGAAGGCAAACTTGTAACCAATCCTTTAGATTGCATTAATTTAAGCATTTGCACATTTGCATGTCCAATATGTTTATGCCATATTTAAATGTCTGCAATCACTCATTTTCCTTTAGCATACATAGTAGCATCCATTGTAGGAATTCTAGCATCTAAAGTGAACATGCAGCCAACTCTACTTCCTTTTGCAACCAACCTACACTTATAATTAAAGTCTTCTACAAAACAACATTTTGCATTGAATCGGACCTACAACCCTTACTCTACCATTTGGCCAACAAACACTAGATTCTTCATGATTGAAGGCATATGTAATACATTTGTCAAACTCTTTGTCTGGCCATCATGTAAGGACAAGAAAACTTTCCAATATGTGAAATTGGGTGGCATGAATCATCACCCATCTATATATAACCTGGATTTTGTAAGTCATGTGTCTCTCCAAAGCATTCAACATGACTGATCATACGATTAGATGCACATGAATCCACATACCATACATCATCATGTGTCCCCTTTCCTATAATTGTATTCTGTGCTACATAACAAACAAATGCTCATTTTTGTTTTCATTCTGTCATGCAGATGATGCATAGTTTCCTTTGCTGCAATTTACAAATGCGAATATCATCCGTATTAGCATAAAAATGGGCTATAATATGACTTGTTTTGATTCAATAATGGTAAAAAATAGTAAAATTTCTAGAATCTCTATTCTACCATCCACCTCTTTCTCTAGAGCTCCCCCTGCCTCTAAAGTTTCCTTGGCCTCCTGAAACCTGTATTTCACCAAATTGCTGATTGAACCTGTTCTGCTGGTTATCACCAGCACATCCCATACCACGGCCTCTCGAAGCGGATCTAGCCCGTCCCCTTCCTAAACTTGAGTAAAATGCTTGGACTGCTCACCATTTCTTTCAGACGAGTCACCCTGCATATTGATCTCTTCAGTAATCATGAAAGAGACCATCTCATCAAAATCTAAAAATGGCTTCTATACGTATACCAAAGTAACAAATGATTTCCATCCCTTCTCATTATTAAGGCCACTCAAAGTGGATGAAACCAAATCATCATCATCAAGCATTGCATCAATCTCTGCTAAAGCATCCGCAATGCTTTTCACCTTTAGAACATACTCAATGACAGACATTTTCTCTTTCTTCAAGGTATTCAACTCTTGCTTGAGTTGAATCTTCTGTGCCTTTGTATTTACTAAAAACATATTCTCAAAAATCGTCCAAGATGCATGTGAAGTTTTTGCATTTTTTATATGTCCCAACATCGTATTATCAATGATTGTAGATAGCCAGTATTTCACATTTTTTTCTTTTGCATTCCATTCTTTCCATGCTTTTAATTCATTTGCAGTTGGAGGGATACCCAGCTTTGGCTCCTTTTCTTCACCTGAAACAAACTCATAAATACCCTTTTCAATGAGAAAGTTCACCACACGGAACTTCCATGAAGGGTAATTATTCTTGTCGAGCTTCTCAATAATGGGATTTTCATTGTTATCTATCATTATCACAAAAAAGGATACAACACAACAAGCTAATCTTCTTTGTAGCCTTTGACAACAAGTGCACAGCAATATACTAAGCAACCTTTTTCACAGATTGATCAATAGTGCAAGTAATCTGCAACCTGTTTGCAAATGAACCATATGTTTGCTTCTTGGAAAACACCTAAAAAATTACAGATTTGAAATCTGTAACATGTGCACCCACTTTGGGTCAATACATCCAAAATCACAGTGTATCCTAAAACTGTGTCTGCAACTTTGTGGCTCTAAAAAGGAGCTTGAAAGGGCCTCAAAATGCCAAAAAGAACTATGGGACAACTGTAAATGGCTTATCTAAAAAATATACAATGCTCTGCTCCAAATCTCACAGTAATCTAAGATTTTCACTCTACCCTACTTTTGGTGCCTCCACAAGCACTATCGAAAAAAAAGAGTGGAAGAATGAGAGAGCTTCTTACCCGTTGCTTGCTTGCTCAAACCTTGCTTCTTTTTCTTCACTTCAACCTTCAAAATCAGCCTCTCTTAGTGGTGTGGCCCTGATACCATGTCAAGAATCGCATCGTGGGAGGGCTTCCTTGAGCTTATGCGCCAAACACACACTATATACAAAAGAGGAAGCTCACTTAAGAACACAAGAAGAGAGATGGAGGCCAAAACGTTTTCTTGCTAATTTTTTCTTCATCTTCCACACCCTATACAATGTACAAAAGGTATAGATAAGATACAATATAAAGGAAAGTGGCCTACTAAGTCAAACAATGCATAACAAACTACACTAATTGAGTCATGCTATATCTTTGCCAATTGTCAGTAGGTGTAACAAACAAAATATAATAAGTAAAAAGTATGTGGCCATGTGAGTATCATAATGACCACCAACATGCTAATGTAGACGTGTGAATCCATATAGCTAGGTGGTCCATCATCAATATCCATACGTGTTGAGCTTTCCATCTCAACATTAAAGATTATGGACCTTGAACTAGGTCAGCCACCATTGATGTACTTGGTTGGGCCTCAACATTCTCTTTCTCTAGTTTGTCCTCATGGGACATAGTTGTGACCTGTTGAAGAGCCTCACTAGGTTGTGAGGGTACAACTGCCTCTCCCCTTGGAGAGTCTAGCTCTTTAGCTAATTCCCAACATTTAGCTCCTCACCCGATTGCATGGGAAGTTTCTCCGGGTCAAGGGGCATTTGCTCTAGGCTCTTATCCTATTCCATTGGAACATGCCTTCAGTGCTTCTTATCAACGTAGGTGTTGTGTTTAGAGTTGTTTTTCTCTTGTTGAGGAGAGTTGGGTGACTATGGTGTAGAAGCAAGGGACAGTTTGGGATTTCTATCCTATAGGCTTGGATGGAACCAGCTCAAGAAGTCAAGGTTATATTGATGGGAAGAGTAGAAATCTAGGATTGTAGGGTCTTGAGTGAGGAAAAAGATATATGCACTAACATCATGTACCATGTGCCCTACTCCTAGCCTACTAGCCACATGTAGATCTTCTTCTAGAATCACTTTATCATACAAGGGATGCTTTTGGACAGTGGCAAAAAGCTAGACATCATTCACCATTGCCAACACTCTTAATGAGATGTAGGCAACGTATGTGGGATCCTGTACTGATGTCCAAAGGGCTTTCCTTTGCTTAGCGAGTGTCATTAGTCGGTGGCCAATTTTGGTTGCCAAACTCTGGTTGGATTACCATTGCCGCACAAAGTTGCTTGGTTCCTTCCCTTTTCATTTGATTGCTTCGAGATTTGCCTTGTTTGTCTCACATGGAGTAGTATAGAGTGAGGGTATCAAGCGCAATTCTCTAGCTGTGGCTTTTGGTATGTCCTTTATGACTTCTTCAATGACATCTACATAGCGGGAGCAACCATGTTGTTGCTCATCCCAAGTTAGGGGTTTGTCTATGAGCTTTGTGTGCTCTAATGTTAGCCTTCCAATATTCACATGGATGTACACACATGTGGTGGTTGTCAGCTTGTGATCAAGCTTCATTAGGTACTTCATCTCTGGTTCATTGGTTAGATGCGCCATCTCCTTGGCCAAATCTTTGAGATATTTCTCCTCAAGCCTAGGCTTTAGGTGCTTTTTGAAGTGCTGGAGGTGTCAAGGATGTTGGTTATGACCCTTCTTTTGCATGTGAATTGGTAAGGACATGTTCCATAAGAGGCATCATCACAGTGAAAGGCTGTGATTGGTGTGATTCCTAATTGGAAGTAGTAGTAGTTAGTTGTGTGGATTGGCTACTATAAGTAGATTGCCATGTTAAGTTCTTAAGAATATTAGAAGTGGTTGTGTTTTTTGTTGCCCTTTGAGCATTTACTTATGCAGGTTGAGCCTCAGTTGATCTAGTCACAATAGATTGCATAGGCATATCCGTGGGCCAAGAGCTACGAGTGGTTTCATGTCCCACCTCTTAGACATTTGGAAGCTTAGCTAGAGATAGAGATTGGGATTGAGCAGCTGCACTTGAAGACTGTTGTTGTGCTTCCTGTGTCTATTTAGGGAAAGAGGGTATAGGAGATTTGGGGCTCCTAGGTAGACTTGGCACTAGCCAAAAGATTTTCTCGTGGCTATTAGATGATCTTGCCATTTGCTTTGCTGAGCAATCAATCTTACCATGAGCAATGTTCCGTGCCTTTGTATTTACTGAAAACACATTCTCAAAAATTGTTCAAGCTGCATGTGAAGTTTTTGCATTTTTGATATGTCCCAACATAGTATCATCAATGACTGCAAATAGCCAGTACATCACATTTTTGTCTCTTTCCATGCTTTTAATTCATCTCTGCAGTAGGAGGGATACCTAGCTTTGGCTCCTTTTCTTCACCTGAAACAAACTCATAAATGCTATTTTCAATGAGAAAGTTCATCACATGGAACTTCCATGAAGGGTAGTTGTTCTTGTCGAGCTTCTCAATAATGGGATTTCCACTATTCTCTGCCATTATCACAAAAAAGGATACAACACAACAAGCTATTCTTCTCTGGAGCCTTTGACAACAAGTGCACAACAATACACCAAGCAACCTTTTTCATTGCTTGCTCAATAGTACAAGTAATCTACAAAATGTTTGCAAATGAACCTTATTTTTGTTTCTTGGAAAACACCTCAAAATTTAGAGATTCGAAATCTGTAACATGTGCACCCACTTTCGATCTCAATACAAATGAAATCACAGTGTACCTTGAAAACTGTTGTTCACAACTTTGTGGCTCTAAGACAGGGCCTGAAATGGCCTTTGATGCCAAAAATAACTACGGGAAAACCCTAAAGGTCTTATCTAAAAAATATACAATGCTTTGATTGCACACCAAATCTCATAGTAATCTGAGATTTCACTCTACCCTACTTCTGGTGCCTCCATGTGTACTATAAAAAAGAAAGAGTGGAAGAATGAGAGAGCTTCTTACCCATTTCTTGCTTGCTCAAACCTTTCTTCTTTTCCTTCAATTAAACTTTCAAAATCAGCTTCTCTTAGTGGTGTGGCTCTGATACCATGCCAAGAATCGCATTGTGGGACGGCTTGCTTGAGCTGATGTGCCAAACACACACTATATACACAAGAGGAAGCTCACTCAAGAACACAAGAAGAGAGATGGAGGCCAAAACGTTTTCTTGCTGATTTCTTCTTCTTCTTCCACACCTTATACAATGTACACAAAATATAGATAAGATACAACATAAAGGAAAGTGGCCTACTAAGTCAAACAGTGCATAACAGACTACACTAATCGACTCATGTTATATCTTTGTTAGGTGTTGGTAGGTGTAACAAACTAAATATAATAAGTGATAAGTCAGTGGCCATGTGAGTATCATAATGACCACCAACATGCTAAGTGTAGACATGCGGACCCATATAGCTAGGTGGTCCATCATCAATGTCCACACGTGTTGAGCTTGCCATCTCAACATTAAAGATTGTAGACCCTAAACTAGGTCAGCCATTGATGTGCTTGGTTGGGCCTCAACATTCTCTTTCTCTAGTATGTCCTCATGGGACATAGTTGTGATCTTCCAAAGAACCTCACTAGGTTGTGAGGATACAACTGCCTCTCCCCTTCGAGAGTCTAGCTATTTAGCTAATTCCCAGCATTTAGCTCCTCACCTAATTGCATAGGGAGTTTCTTCGGGTTAGGAGGCATGTGCTCTAGGATCTTGTCCTTTCCCATTGGAATATGCCTTCAGTGCCTCTTATTAGCACGGGTGTTGTGTGTTTAGAGTTTTTTTTCTCTTGCTGAGGACAGTTGGGTGACTATGGTGTAGAACCAAGGGACGGTTTGGGATTTCTATCCTGTAGGCTTGGATGGAACCAGCTCAAGAAGTCAAGGTTGTATTGATGGGAAGAGTAGAAATCTAGGATTGTAGGGTCTTGAGTGAGGAAAAAGACATATGCACTAACATCATGTACCATGTGCCCTACTCCTAGCCTGCTAGCCACATGTAGATTTTCTTCTAGAATCACTTTATCATACAAGGGATGCTTTTGGACAGTGGCAGAAAGCTGAACATCATTCACCATTGCCAACACTCTTAATGAGATGTAGGCAACGTACGTGGGATCATGTTGTACTGATGTCCAAAGGGCTTTCCTTTGCTTAGCGAGTGTCATTAGTCGGTGGCCAATTTTGGTTTCCAAACTCTGGTTGGAGTACCATTTCCACACAAAGTTGCTTGGTCCCTTCCCTTTTCATTTGATTGCTTCGAGCCTTTCCTTGTTTATCTCACATGGAGCAATATAGAGTGAGGGTATCAAGTGCAATTCTCTAGCTGTGGCTTTTGGGATGTCCTTTATGACTTCTTCAATGACATCTACATAGCGGGAGAAAACATGTTGTTTTTTATCCCAAGTTAGGGGTTCGGCTATGAGCTTTGTGTGTTTGATGTTAGCCTTTCAATGTTCACATGGATGTACACATGTGTGATGATTGTCAGCTTGTGATCAAGCTTCATTAGGCACTTCATCTCTAGTTCATTGGTTAGATGTGCCATCTCCTTGGCCAAATCTTCGAGATATTTCTCCTCAAGCCTAGGCTTTAGGTGCTTTAAAGTGGTGGAGGTGTCAATGATGTTGGTTATGACCCCTCTTCCGCATGTGAATTGCTAAGAACATGTTCCGTAGAGGCATCATCACGGCCAAAGGCTGTGACTGGAGTGATTCTTTATTGGAAGTAGTAACAGCTAGTTAAGTGGATTGGCTACTATTAGTAGATTGCACTATCAAGTCCTTAAGCAGATTAGAAGTGGTTGTGTTTTTTTTTTGCCCTTTGAGCATTCACTTGTGCAGGTTGATCTAGTCACAATAGATTGCGTGGGCATATCCTTGGGCCAAGAGCTACGCATGGTTTCATGTCCCACCTCTTGGACATTTGGAAGCTTAGCTGGAGATAGATATTGGGATTGAGTAGCTCGATGACTGTTGTTGTGCTTCTTGTGTCTATTTAGGGAAAGAGGGTGTAGGAGATTTGGGGCTCCTAGGTGGACTTGGCACTGGCCAAAAGATTTTCTTGTGGCTATTAGATGATCTTTCCATTTGCTTTGCTGAGCAATCAATCTTACCATGAGCAATGTTGCGCCTATGATTCTTGTTATCCTCTTGGGAAATTAAATGCTCCTTGGGCACTAGTGGCTTTTATGTACCCTCAATGATTACATCTGATATTTGCTTGTTAAGCATGATAGGCTAAGGATCTATCCTTTGAATAGTCCCATTTGGTTTCCTGATTTCAATTGTGAGGGGCTCGGTCACTCCAATGTTTTTGACTCAGGGCTTGATCTTTCATTTAGATTTCCTCGTGCGCTTCTTTGCTCTTAATATGCCCTAGCCTTTAGCTGATAGAGGTGGTTTAGCAGGGGGCTTTGGTACCCAAATCCATTAGTTACCTACATAATACCCTTGAGTGCGTAGCAATGCTTTGGATATTCATTGCGGTGTTGTGCTGGCTCTCCATCAATACCTTTGTCTGAAAGGCTTGGGCTTCTCTTGTGCTCTTCTATGATATTTGTAAGTCCAAAGTTTGTCCTTGGCATTGTCTCCTAACCTTATCGTTTCAAGAACGGCCTCACTTACTAGTTCTCTCTATTCAACATGGCTTATATTAACTCTTCCAACAAGCCCTTACTCTCGTTACTAGGATTGGATGGTATGTCAGAGCATTCCTTGTCTTTTCCTGGAGGTTTAATGAGGCCACCCTTGCTAAAGATTGTGATTATCCTCACACCCAATAGTGTCAAGTGTATCCTCTGTGCTACATAGTCGGTCTCACACTTTGTTGCCCTTTTGAAGGGTCTTCCTAAGAGGGTTTCCTTTCCACAATTGTGAGAAATGCGGGATCTAGAGCATGGAAAAACGGGAAGCTATGGAGGATGAAATGAGAAGTGTGGACTCATGATGGAGAAGACAAGGACACTGTTTGTTACACAAGTGAATTAGGTTCCAAGATTGAGACTTGGACTCATAAACACAATCTTGTGTATGTGGACAATGACATTGACACTTCACTGAAAAGAAAAGAGTACTATCATTGCATTAAGAAAGGAAGCAAGTACAATGCTTTATAGGAAAGTAGGAAACTGCAGTAGGCACCATTGTGCATATGGGATAAGTTAGCCTGCATATCCTTGACCCTGAGACTCCATACAAAGAGGCTGTTTGAGTGTGATTGCTGATTCTCAACACCCCTCCTCAATCACAACTAGAAAAGGCACAAAGTGTGTAGAGGTTGTAATGAGAACCACCTGCAAAGTGTGGGCATACCACAGACATGGCAAAACACCAGAGGCTGTCACAAAAAAAAAGCTAAGTGTGGGTACCATAAACATGGTGGACATCCAGAGGCTATAACAGGGGCCTCACAAAGTGTACAGGGACTGTAATGCCAAGTTACATAAGGAGTTTATAAAGCTTATGGCAGGAAGCATTAGGGCAAGGAAGTACAAGGCTTTTAAAACAGTCTATCAGAATTATGAGAGTACAAGGACTGATGAGTCTTGTCCTTCCGATCCTGGTGGTCTTCATCTTCATCTTCTTCTTCCTTTGCTCCATTTTCTTCTTCTTCTTTGACAGCGACTAGATAGGCCTTTTGGGATCTCTTTCTTGCGTGACAGAACTTCTCAGTGTGTCCGGTCCTTTTGCAGAAGTCGCAGAAGAGCTGATCCTTCTTGCCTTTGTATCTGTTGCCAACATATAATGCATGCTCATCTCTAGAGGTACTTGGTTATTCCTTAGTTTTTAGCTTTTTTTCCTCTTCTAACAGTGATGCCTGGATATCAACAAGTTCAGGATTTGGCATGTTGATTAAAGTTGTTGATACATTATTATATTCAGGAGGCAAACTCTTAAGTAGAACACCGATGCAAACATCTTCATCCATTTTAATGTTGATTCCTGCAAGTTGAGTTAGGAGTCCTTCCATGTAATTAAGATGTGTGGCGAGTGATGTGCTGGACTTCATTTCAAGCTTGAAGAACTCAATCAGGAGACCATACTTTGATGATTTAGATTGTGCACCGAACAGGGTGTCAAGTCTTTTCCATGTATCCTGTGAGGTCTCACAGTTATCCACATGATGGATATAACTGTCGTCTAGCTCCAATTTGATAATGGCCTGGGCTCTGTCATCATTCTTTTGCCAAGTAGTTGCAAGGTCCGTGTCCCGAGGTTTCTTCTCTTTGCCATTTGTGATGGCCCAGAGACCCTTCTTCATCAGGATGAGCTTGATGCGGGTTTGCCAAGTGTGGAACCCGACTCCTTTGAATCGAGCATTTGGAGAGTCTTTGCCCATGTTAGATTTACGAGAACAGTAGCAAATCAACTTCAGACTTATTAGATTTGAGCAACAGAAGAATTGGTTGAGAGACACAAGTGCTAAAAAACACTAACTGAGTGTCAATGAATACCAAATCTGCAAAAGTCTTTTACTCTTTTAAAATCCAAGTGATCTTCCCCTTCTTGATTTGATGATGATGCCTTCAGATCTGAGTGACAGTATTTTAATGAACTTCAGAGAGTATTGCTCAGTGATTAAAATCACTGTTGATAACTTCAGTGAGAGAAACAGTGAAAAATGTCAAGATTTTGAAGCTTTGGCTATGGTGGAATTAGGGTTTCTCAGACAGGGGCCTGGTTTTTTGCTGATTGCAGGAGCTACAGTGGATCATTTTCAAAAATTTTTATATGCCTAGGAAGCTGACTTCATGGCTACCAAAGCCCTATCATAATCGTCAAGATTGTGGCCTGTATGAAGCACGCAGACACGTCGAACAGAAGCAGGCGCAGTTCTGACAGGATTCCGCGATTTCCGCAATGCTGGAGCCAGGGCGCAGTAATGCAGTCAATTTTTGTGCCAGGATGAAGCGCCTTGAGCAGAGGAACAACTCCCTAGAAGAAATCGTGGGCTGAAATGGCCTGGTTGAAGAGTTATGGAAGCTCCAAGTAAGGTAGGTCCTGTCTGGCTATGGCAGACACAGAGCAGAGATTGAGGATTTTCACAATGCTGAGCTCCAGATGGTCCAATGTCCTGGATTGATGTGATACAAGGAAGCTTTGTGAGTTGGGGAATACTTTTCCAGAAGGAAGCTCCAAGAGATTTGACCTGTGGAGTGAGATATAAGAAGCTCAATCTGACAGGGTGCTGCTGGCTATGGCTGCCATGGAAGCTTCAGTGAGAGTAGAGTTGGGAGATGAAGTCATGAGCTGACATTGAGCTAGACTGAGGTTGAAAGGAATCAAGAGAGGCTAGACAAGCAATGCCATGCCCAACTGGGCTCTGATACCATGTGAGAAATGCGGGATCTAGAGCATGGCAAAACGGGAAGCTATGGAGGATGAAATGAGAAGTGTGGACTCATGATGGAGAAGACAAGGACACTGTTTGTTACACAAGTGAATTAGGTTCCAAGATTGAGACTTGGACTCATAAACACAATCTTGTGTATGTGGACAATGACATTGACACTTCACTGAAAAGAAAAGAGTACTATCATTGCATTAAGAAAGGAAGCAAGTACAATGCTTTATAGGAAAGTAGGAAACTGCAGTAGGCACCATTGTGCATATGGGATAAGTTAGCCTGCATATCCTTGACCCTGAGACTCCATACAAAGAGGCTGTTTGAGTGTGATTGCTGATTCTCAACAACAATTAGTACTATTAGGGGGAACATGGAATAGGATAGGAAAGCTTTCAGTTTCAATAGCTATAAGGATTTTTTACTTTCCTATAAGTGCTTGTGGATGTCCCTCGTAAGGATTAAGAGTTGCATTAGTTGGTGTGAACTCTGGTTGGCCTAGTTGAGTCCATGCTTCATAGGTCAAGATATTGAAATTTGCTCCTTCGTCGATGAGAGCATCAATCACGGGGGATTCATTAGTAGTAATAAGGAGATGTCATGTGGAATACAACAAGGATAAAAGTTCCTTGTGATCTTTATGGAAAAAGATTTAGCCAGATGGTCAAAACCTCTATTACAACTATTTTACACAAGACTTAGGATTAAAATTCTTTGTGGTGTCCACAATAAAAGATTTTTCCATATGGTCAGAACATGTATTATATGTAACCTAGATGATAGCAAGGATAATAATTGTTTGTGATATCCATAGAACAAGATTTAGCCAAATGTTCAAAGCCTTTATTGTATGTTAACAAGGATAAATAATCTCTGTGATCTCCATTAGAAAATATTTGATCAAATGATCAAAACCTTTATTTCATGTATTCCACATGACAATAAGCATAAAGATATTTTATGAGAAACTTTGACCTCATGCTTAAATGTTGAAACCACAAGGATCTCTAAAGAATAGAAGATTTCATTCCCTATGATACGAAGCTATAAAGATTAAGGAAATTTCAGCATCAATTAGATGGTATTTGAGAAGAAAAGATCACTTTTATCATGGTTAAATATTTATAAATATTATACTACCTACTGGTTGATAATAGTAAAATGTACTATTTTAGTATAAATCATGTTATATTAGTATATCGTACTATATGCATAATATGGAATATAGTATCAATATATAGTTTTAAAAATATATATTAATTTAATTTAGTAATAAATAATAAATATAATTAAAATATATTAAATTATATTTTATAAGATTATGTATATTTAATGCATCTAATATGTAATGTGTAATATTATTGAGGATTTTGAAGCCAACTTAATGATAGTTCAAGAGTAGAATCTCTAGCAGGGTAGGATAGAGAGTATCTAAGTAAAATCTCTAGCTGTGGAAATAGGGACAATATCCCAATGGTGGGTTCTTAAGGAAGGGCAAGGGGGAAGGAGTGGGTCTAGGAGAAATGCCCATGGAGAGAGTTTGAGGGCAACGTCCTTCTCCTTGGAGGTTTGGGAGCAATGCCCCTAGTCGAGGTTTGGGGATAACACCCCTTGTAGGGATTTGGGGGCAATGCTCCCAATGGGGGATTTGAGGGGTAGTGCCCCTTGGTGAGGGTCCAAGGGGGGCAACACCCCTAGTGGTGGGTTGGGGGGAGCACCCCTGATGGGGGTTTGGCAGCAATGCCCCCAACGAGGGGTTTGGGGGGCAACGCCCCCAACAGGGATCTAGGGGGCAACACCCCGGGTGGAGGTTTGGGGGCAACGCCCCCAATGGCGGGGTCCGGGGGGGGCTGTCGCGGTAGACCTTTGAAAAAATCGTGACTTGAAATATTTAATAAAATTAGAAAATAGTTACAAAAATAAGATCTAAATCTACTCATATTTCGTAACAAGTTATACTAATTCTAATAGAGTGATACATTAAATGATCCCTTTCACGAGGTCGGTCTTTACAACTAATCATGATTTTTTTCAAAACGAGTTTCTCTTACTCTCCCTCTCTCTTCCACACAACTCTCTAACCTAAGTTTTTTCTCTGTTGCGTTTTTATAGTTGCAGGTTTTGCATATCTGATCCTCTACGTTTTTATCTCTGCTCATGTCGCCCTTGTCTTACTGCAAGTTTTGCAACCCTAATCTTTGGCAGTTCTATCCCCCTACTCTTCTCTGACTGCTCTTCACTGTTTCATTTTTTGAAAGTGAAGGAGATTGTGCAGTGCAAATCCTCGTTCAAATCAGGGTATTATGATCAAAACTACATGTGTCTTCAAATCGGACATCTTGCTCCAAGGGTTCAATAATTCAACAGGGTAGTGAATGATCACCACTCCACAACGTGTCTGCTCTATTTCACGTGTGATTTTTGTTACGTTGGTACATATTACTGACTTCTACTAATTACAACAGGTTTTCACCTCTTTCCTACTTCATTTCTAAATTTGAGTCAAACTACATTGATTTTGATCATTTCAATCCATACAATTACTACAAATCACACTACTGCTCTTTTGTATGATTACTATTGAATAATATTAAAATCAAACATCTCAAGAATTTTCCAAATAAGAATCAAGTATGAAAATTAAATGCAATCTTTATTTCTATAGCAATGAGATTAGGCACTCACTTTTGAGAACTCAATGTCTTCTTCTTCTTCTCGATTGCTTAATTCATCTCCTGGAGTGCTTGTCTTTTTTGCTATCCACTACCTTGCAAATGATAGCTTCTTTGCAGTGAATATGAAAAACATGATTTGTTGCACTGTAACGTGTCCACTTGTGGGACACGTCTTAGCAGCCCATCGGGAAGAGAGTCTAGAAAGCGCCACCTGGCACTCACAAGGAATGTCACAAGGTTTGCGATCTAGGTCTTTCCGAGTTTGCCCCGAGTAAAAGTATCCAGCCGTTCCCACTTAGGACCGACTTGAAGTCAGGGTTTCTTTCCTATCAGCAAAGTCTCTAGGAAGTAGTTGGCGTCAAGCTCCAGATGACTCACTTTGAGTAGCAACAACAGAGTCGAAGCAGTTTTATGCTGCACTTGGTTCATGGAGGATGGGAAGCGAAAGGGATGTGAAGCTCAACCTCTCTACCCATAAGGCATAGTCTCATTCCACTCCCCTAAAATAGCATAAATCAGGATTCTAACTCTACTGACACTAGGTCCTCGCAGTTTCGTTATCACGTCTTTTGAGAAAATTTCCCAGCTAACTGGGACCACCCTTCCGTAGGACGGACCCAAATCACATCCATGACACTTTCCTCGGGTTGCTTAGTTATCTAATTACCAACCACATTATGTTTGACATGCAAAAGCATCTTCCTTAATTAATCAATTTAAACACAGGTTCCTTCACATAACTTAGGCACTGACACAAAAACAATGTCAAGCAAGTTCCTTTTTCAAATATCTGATCTTTATTTATTATAATCTTGGAATACATCAAGTATCATGCCCGAAGGCTATCCCAGCAATCAACAGGATTGCTGCTCTAAGTTTCGCCCGTAGACTAGTACACGGGCCTTGAGATCCCATCTCGAGTTACGTCGGCCTCTTGTGCGGGATCCGGAGGCAAGGAGTTTAGAGCAAGAGCCTCCCCAGGCACCCAAGCATCCTCCCGCTCCAAGCGGCACCCACGGAGAGACCTCTCGTGACGGGTTCGTTCCATGCTTTGAAAGTATGTTTTTAGTAAATACAAAGGCACGGAAGATTCAACTCAAGCAAGAGTTGAATACATTGAAGAAAGGGAAGATGTCTAAACCTGCCTCTCCCTCCAGGCTATTAACCTAAATCATTAAGTGTTTGGTCTTGAATTAGTTCCTTGAGCAAAGAAGTTCAAACAATGTACTTAAGTGTATAATCACAATCATTTCAGTGGTCGTTCATATGACCAACTGCTAAGGTGTGATTCCTTTTTCCCGAATGCTCCCAACATTCGATCCTAGATCGTTCATGACTTGGCGAGATTCCAGGGGCTTGGCAAGCTAGGTTGCTTGTTTCCCCTTTTTCTTTGGATTAGGGTTTGTACCCTACTGACCCTAATTGTCCTTACCTTAGGTCTCCTTGTGAAATAGATCATGGAAAACCCCGTCATCCTCGGTTGGTTAGCTTGCTAGTTATCTTCTAGATCCCTTGAAGTACCTATGTACCTTTACCTTTGATCTTAATTGGTCAAGATTGTCTATTTCCTTGACGATGGTTGGTCAAGATGATTCTTTTTAGAACAGTTTCTACTCTGTCTTGAGTATAATCCTCTTAAGCCCTCTTAATAATGCTCACATGCACTAATCTTTTTACCTATCCCTCTTCAAGTCACCAAGGGCTTTGACATGGGACTCATGGATCTCAGTCCCATTTGGTAAATTACAAACAATGTTGAATTTTCCCAACAACTTTAATACACGCAACGTAATGTCATGCCTTCATTTCAATGCTTACAATTTTGATATAATCCATACGATATTTTTATGCCACACATGGGAAGGTACTTTCTATGCATGCAATCTTAACATTATCCTCTGTGTAATTATTTACACGATCAATAACCTTCTTGAATGATATGATCTTTATAACTTTATGTGATTATTGTATGAGTCTAGCTTCACTCTAATCTTTTTTGCAGTTTATTTCATGTACCTTATAATCCAGCTTGTGATATGGAGATGCACTTTGCTTCTTTTTATGTCCTTTGAAATGTATTTTGCAAGAACTTGTGCAAGGAGCAATGCACTTTATGCAGGAATTCATGCAAGAAGTTTTCTGGTAATTTACGATGCAAATATCTAATCAATTTCACCTTTTATGAATTCATCTTACAATGAAAATTATCTTGTTTATTACATACATCACAACTAAGTTCATACCTAGGAAATTATCAATCACGCAATTAATGTGATGCATATGAATATGATTTTCACCATAATAATTATAATCTATGATTTAATAATAGAGAAACTTGGGTTTGGAGTGATGTCTTGATTCTAGTGGTATTTATGCCTGAGAAATTGTTTGCGGTTGCGGTGCCATCTTGATTCAAACCACCATCCACACTTGCTGGGTTTCCGACCATCCTTGTGGAACTACGCTTTGGGGACATACTTGAAGACACGTGTACGAGAGATAGAATTCTCACACTTGTTCAAAGAGTAGACAGAGAGAAAGAAAGGGAAAGACTCCATATCCATGAGCCTTCAGGCTCACAAGCTCATTCCTTCATTTCCACACACTTAACTAAAAAGCACATACACACTATAAGATAAAGTGACCTAGTGTAAATGTAGACTAGACTGACTAACTCTAGTCAGGTCATTGAGTGACTACTAACCCGACTTATTTAATGTAGTCACATGTAGACAGCTGTACACACTAGCTGTCATAGATTTCGGTCATAGATGAAGACACACTGACAGTGAGCTTGATTTCTAACACTCCCCCTCAAGCTCAAAAACAAAACTCAAATCATCTGCATCACTCCAAGTAGCTGTCTAAAGTGAATGAACTTATCTTTACCAAGTGATTTGGTAAAGATGTCTGCTACCTGGTCTTCAGTCTTCACATGCTCCAAGTCAATCTGATCTGCTAAAACCATTTCCCTGATGAAATGGTAGTGAACCTCAATGTGTTTTGATCTTGCATAATAAATAGGATTGCTTGCTAACATAACACTACTCAAATTGTCACAGTACAGCTTGACTTTGCTGTCCAAGTGTACTCCCAAGTCATTCAGTAACTTCTGTAACCACTTAGCTTCACAGGCCGCTAAGGCCGCACCATGATACTCTGCTTCCGTACTAGACAATGCAACTGTAGGCTGTTTCTTACTCTGCAACTGATCATGCTACTACCCAATCCAAATGCATAGCCACTGGTTGATCTCCTGTCATATGTGCAACCAGCCCAGTCAGCATCAGTGTACCCCATCAAGTCAAGGGGTTTCCCATATGCATAAAACAACCCATGATCTGTGGTACCCTTTACATATCTCAGAATTCTTCTGACTGCATCCAAGTGTGGTTTGCGAGGCTTCTGCATGAACTAACTGATCAGCCCCACAACATAACTCAAGTCAGGTCTAGTGATCGTGAGATAGATCAAGCTGCCTACCATCTGTCTGTACATAGTAACATTCTCAATCTCTTTCCCAACATCAATCTGCAGCTTGACATTCTGCTCCAAAGGCGTATCCATAGGCTTGCAATCAGCCATACCATATTTCTGTAACATGTCATGAGCATACTGCTTCTGTAGCAGCCATATGCCTCGAGGTGTAGAAACAACCTCAATCCCCAAAAAACATTTCAGCTCTCCAAGGTCCTTGACGTTAAATTCAGTCTGTAAACATATCTTTATTTCACCAATCCCATTTTCATCATCTCCTGTAATGATTAAGTCATCAACATAGACAACTAGGAAAACATAGCCATTATCTGTCTTTTTCACAAATAGACTATGATCAGCATCTCCCAATCGAAAACCATGTTGCTGTAAATAACTACTGATGCGAGGATTCCATGCTCTGGGTGCCTGTTTCAACCCATATAATGCCTTTTTCAGCCAACATACATGTGCTGGAAATTCTGGATGTACATAGCCTTCAGGTTGTTCCATGTAAACCTCTTCCTGTAATTCTCCATTGAGAAATGCATTCTTTACATCCATCTGCCATAGTTTCCAGCCTTTAGCTGTTGCCAAAGCAATCACAGTTCTAACAGTAGCCATCTTTGCTACAGGACTGGAAGTCTCCTCATAATCAAGACCATACTGCTACACATACCCTTTTGCAACCAACCTGGCCTTATATCTTTCCAATGATCCATCTGATTTACATTTTACCTTATACACCCACTTGCATCCAATAGGTGTTTTTCCCTCAGGCAACTGTACCAAATCCCATGTACAATTTTCAGCCAAAGCTGAATATTCCTCATCCATAGCAGCACGCCAATTCTCATCTGAAACTGCCTCATCAAAATTACTTGGTTCTCTAAAACCTGTTACTTTCGTCATATAAGCATAATGACGGGCTGAATATCCAGTGTAAGTATACCTATCAACAGGTCATCTGACCCTCTCTGATCTCCTGAGCTGTGGCTCACTGTGAGCTTGCCTCTCATGAGGCGGCACATAACGGCTCTGTCTAGCACCTGGCGTCATAACAGATGGAATCCCCAATTCACTATCTAAGCTGTCACTGCTAGATGAATCATAACCTGCAGTGAGTGGACCTGTTACATCTTCAAAAACCTTTTCTTTTCCCTTATCTGTTCTCCCCCTCACTGACATATCTGTGTCAGTGGATGCAGTAGTGCGACTCCGTAATCGTCCTGTCCAAGGACTCACTGTAGATGATACATCACATGTCACCAGTCATGGAAGTACTCTCTGCAGGAGTATTTTCAGCATGACTCATACTGGGTGAGCCATCAGTAGGCACTGCAACAGGATTCCCATACCAAGATGCTAACTCATCAAATACCACATCTCTGCTTATGAGTGTCTCATGCGTAGAAGGTACATAACACTTATAAGCTTTCCGTTCCTGTGCATATCCAATAAACACACTTTTCACTGCCTTAGGATCCAATTTCTTCCTCTTCTCATCCGGTATATGCACATATGCAATGCTGCCAAATACCTTCAGGTGTGAAATATCAGGTTTATGACCATACAGCCGTTCATACGGAGTGACATCATGAGTCCCTGCTATAGGGGTTCGATTCAGCACATACACAACAGTCACCAGTGCTTTAGCCCAATAACCACTTGGCAGACATTTTTCATTCAGCATAGCTCTAGCTGACTCCATCAAAACCCTGTTTTTCCTCTCTACAACACCGTTTTGCTGCGGTGTATAACTGCATGTGAGCTGTCTTCTGATCCCATGTTTAGCAAGATACCTGTCAAAGTAGTTTGAGACATATTCACCTCCTCCATCTGATCTCAAACATGATATGTAACAGCCCAATTCATTTTCAGCATGTTTCTTGAAGTCTTTGAATGCATCAAACACATCATCCTTATGTTTCAAGATATAAAGCCAAGTGTACCTACTGAAATCATCAATAAATGAGACATAATATCGTGCACTGCCAAAAGAAGCATTATGTGAAGGACCCCAGACATCAGAGTGTACCAACTGTAAAGGCCTAGTGCTGTTTTTTACATGTCTCATGAAAGGAAACCATGCCTGCTTCCCAAACTGACATGCAGGGCATACATGACCAAAATCGTTATACTTGAATTTAGGTAATCAAGTACTACTTTCTGCTGCATAGATTTCAGCTTTTGTACATTGACATGTCCGATTCTCTTGTGCCAGATCTCTACATCTCTGATGGCACTCTCATCATGAGCAAACATAGCTGCTTTAAGTTCAGGAATGGTCGCTTCCAAAGTAAACATCCTGCCATCCCTTCTGCCCTTGGCAATTAGCTTGCAGCCATTTCCATACTCCTCAATGAAACATCCATCCTTGTTAAACCTCACATGCAAATTCTGTTCTGCCATTTGACCCACAGACAACAAATTCTTTGTTATGGTCGGTACATGTAAGACATCATGCAGGCCTTTCTTCTTGGCATCAGGCAGCATCATCAATGGAACAATCCCTTTATGCTTTATGTCATGTTGGGTATCATCCCCAGTACATACATGACCATGTGTACTTGCAACCATCTCATCAAACCACTCTCCATGCGGGGTCATGTGGTTTGACGTACCAGAGTCAATGTATCACCTGTCATCTCTGTTCTGCCTTGACGCAGTCTTGGACACATGCTGCATGGCAAAGAGTCTATCAACCTGATCATCTTGACCACCACTAGAGGATGCATAATGCCCATACTGTTTGCCCTTTGCCTTCATATCTCCTTGCTTTTTGTAACAATCCTTTGCAATATACCCATACCGGCCAGCAGCAATTTCAAGTCCAAAACTGAGTGTGTCAACAAATTCAGTTTCAGGTTGTAGTCAACCAAAATTCAACATACCAAGCTCCAAGCAACTCCAAAATGTATTTTGACCATGTGATACATTTACTTGGTAGTGGCAAGTTCAATACATGAGCATCTGAGTAGTCATAGACAACCTATCTTCATTGGCCAATGGCATAAACCTCGTGAGCTGTTTGTAATTAACCAGGACAGTGTAACTGCATTTATTTCAACTTCAAAATTCAATTTTCAATGATGCTCATTGCTTGCTTCAATTCTCCATGCATTCAGCATGTATAGGCCAGTTCATATAGATGATGGAACCCCCAAGATGACCTGTATTGCTTTAGTAATGCACAGTACTTGTCATTGACTGTGTATGACAGTTTTCAGCCTGTCATTGATTTTCAGATCTGAGTATTCTGTCATTGACTGTGTATGATAGTTTTCAGCTTGTCATTGATTTTCAGATCTGAGTATTGTGTCAATGACTGTGTATGACATTTTTCAACCTGTCATTGATTTTCAGATCTGAGTATTCTGTCATTGACTGTGTATGACAGTTTTCAGCCTGTCATTGATTTTCAGATCTGAGTATTCTGAGCAAGAGATCTCAGCTCCAAGACATTTGATCCAATGTATACATGCTTTGACACATTCTTGTGCTCCAAAGATGCCTTTTGAGTGTAGTACAAGGCTCCTGTGTGTCAGTAATGACTGAATGCATGCTATTCATTCATGTTTACAGTAGTTCAGAAATGATTACAGGTTTGTGTCTATCACTCTAGCTCATAACAGAGCTCGCACACAAGAATTTACTTCTTGCACACTTCAAATACCTTCAATAGTGAGCATACATGCTCTATGAACCTTATCCAGGTGCCCCACTGAAGATTGATAGGTTGCTGTCCACTCAGATCAGCAGGCGCAGATTTTCAAATACAAGTTGCTGTCCATTTAGATCAGCAGGCGTAGATTTTCAGATACAGGTTACTGTCCATTCAGATCAGCAGGCGCAGATTTTCAGATACAGGTTGTTGTCCATTCAGATCAGCAGGCACAGATTTTCAGATACAGGTTGCTGATTTTCAGGAGGCAGTCCACGATTTTCAGACACAGGTTGCAGTCCACGATTTCAGGACACAGGTTTCAGGAGGTAGTCCATGATTTTCAGACACAGGTTTCAGGAGGCAGTCCACGATTTTCAGACTCAGGAGGCAGTACACGATTTTCAGACTCAAGAGGCAGTCCACGATTTTCAAAAGGCAGTCCACTCTGATTCCTTCCTTTGACTATGGCTTCATTTGCAAGTGTCCAGCTTCTTCCTCATTCCTTACTTCCATCTCCTTTGCACTACAAGTTGTTATGCCCATTCTCCCACAGCCTCATGGATGAAGCTCTGATACCATGTTCAAAGAGTAGAGAGAGAGAAAGAAAGGGAAAGACTCCATATCCATGAGCCTTCAGGCTCTCAAGCTCATTCCTTCATTTCCACATACTTAACTGAAAAGCACATACACACTACAAGATAAAGTGACCTAGTGTAAATGTACACTAGACTGACTAACTCTAGTCAGGTCACTAACTGACTACTAACCCGACTTATTTAATGTAGTCACATGTAGACAGCTATACACACAAGCTGTCATAGATGTCAGTCATAGATGAAGACACACTGATGGTGAGCTTGATTTCTAACAACACTCTCCTATGCAACTATAAATAAATTCTTGCAGCCTCTCCTTGAGTGGAGAAAATATAATGAAGGGGGGTGTATTTTTGGCAATATTAGAGGGGTGTGTGACCTCCCTTTAAGAGGGGGGAAAGAAGAAACTTCTAGAAACTTCTCTCTCTCTCTCTCTCTCTCTCTCTCTCTCTCTCTCTCTCTCTCTCTCTCTCCCCCCTTGCAATGATGATAAGGAGGGGGGGGGGGACTGAAATCAAGGCTAGGGGGGTGACGCTTGCTAAAGACTACCGAGGGGGGGCTGCTACAGATGACGGGGGAGGGGGGGGTACTGTAGACAACGAGGGGGGGATGCTATTCATGAGGGAGGGGAGGGCTACTGCATACGAGGAGGGGGGGGCTGCTGTTCACGAGGGAGGGGGGAGCTGCTGTATAGGATGAGGGGGGACTGCTCTTCACGAGGGAGGGGAGGAATCCCCTTTTAAAGTGGGGGGGGGGGGGGGGGAGACGGCCGTTAACGGCTGCCACCCCTCCACCTAAGGGGTGCATGTTCCCCCTTCTCTTTACTTCCTCTCTCTCTCTCTCTCTCCCTGCCATGCAGTCGGTAGGGGGAGAGTAAAAATATTTGAGTTAAATTAAAAAAATTTTAAGGGGGGATTCTTATGGGAAAGGTACGGTGGGGCACTCGGGGGGGGGGGGGGAGATATGACATGCAATGTTGAAAATACTCTCTTTGCTATGAATATGAAATATTTGATTAAAACTCTCTTGAATGTGAATATGGAATAAATGGTTTGTGCAATGCTTTCATCAATGAGTGCTTTCAAAATACTAACCTTTTTCTCTATTTTGTGATACTATATACCTTAAGGTTTTGCCTCAAGGCTAAATCTAGCCTTACATTTATTGTATCCTTCAGTAATATTAGAGCATTTTATCAAGTTATTATACATCATATTATACTTTACTATATAGAACTTTCTATTATACTATATTTTCATAGTAAAAGCATTTCCATCAAATTTTGTGGTTACATTATTTATAATTTTGCAATAAGCATATGGCTATACAATACTTACCAATACTCAATATGATTTTTGCATAGGATGTAATTTGATCTTCTAGCAACACATATCATGATCTTTCATCAATCTATAGATTAGACCATATGGTCAAAATTTTCATACAATATAAGTACTTTTTGTTATTTTATTCAATGTAATTTGAGATTTGGACATGAGGTCAAATCTTTTCTTATAATATAAGATGTAATTTTTGTTATTTTTCCTAATATATTGTGAGATTTTGTCATGCCGTCAAATCTTCTCCTTAAGCTATGTAACGATCTAATTCTATTTTCCTCCTTTCACGCTTGTATAGGGCATAGGGATAATTTTTCTTAAAAATAAAAGCAATTTTTTTGAAATTTTCCCTCTCCTCCAGCTGACTGTCGAGTTGGAGGAAGAGGGGATTAGTAAGTAGGCAAGATCCTTGCTGGAGCTTGCTAGGGATTTGGCACATGCCCGTTGATACGTAGGCTGGGGAGGATCCTATCCCCTCCCCCTATATAAACCAGAGGAGGCTAGCCTTAATGGAGGAGGAGAAGAGGCTGACACTTTGTAGCATTGTGAAGGGAGAGAGAGATCAAGGACGGATTCGTTGCTGCTTCCGTGAGTGGAGATGATGTGTTGCCTCTGTCAGTCAAACGCCGCCAAATCGGTGTTGTGATTTCCCCCCTGCCCAACATCTCTTCAGAAGCTTCTAAAGCTTCTAAGGGAGGGGGCTCTATAAGCCCCTCCCCCCCCCCCCCCCCCCCCCCTCTTAAAATTCCTCTTTAAGGCTCCCTTAGGGTTTTTTTTTTCTCTCATCAAAAAGCTTGACCTTAAGGGTCCTTTGCCTCCTCGTGATTATAAATCTCCTTAAGGGCTTCCTTAGGGCCTCCGTCCTATAATCTTTTGGACTACCCTCCCCCCCCCGCCCCCCCCCCCCCCAAATTCTCCTTGGAGGTGACTTTAAGAGGTCTTAGGCCCTTTTCCCTCCAAAAATTTTTCCCTTAAAGGGCCTTATTTTTTCCCCCGTATCTCAAATCCCCCCCCTAAGGGCCCCCTTAGCCCTTTTCTTTCCCCATGCAAAAAACCCCTTGGAGCTTTGTTTTTTCCCTCACTCGTAAAAGAAAAGAGAGTGTTGAGGGTCTTTTGACACCTCCCTTTCCCAATCAAAGTCCCTCTAAGGGATTCCAAACCTTTTTATTCCCCGTTCGTGCGAGTCTTTACAAAGGCCATTAAGCCCTCCCATGACTTCAATGGGTCTTAGTCGTGAAAGATTTTGAATCGCCCCCTTCCAAATTCCCTACTCAAGGAGGAATCCTTCTAAAACTGCTTTCTACGGATGGTGCAAGTTATTGCAAAAGGGAGCCATGGTGGAATTTCAAAAAGGAGTTGTAAAGGTGCTTCCACAACGAAAAGACTACAATTGCGATGCCTCCTAAGAAAGTCCAAGGCGCAGCTGCGAGAGGGTCATCTCCCAACATCCACGTGGACATCTCACCCCAAGCCCAGGTTTTCCTTCCTAGTTTTCATTTGGAATTGTTGTAATTCAATCATGCAAGGTTAATTGTTGGAAATAGGATATATTTTTGTCCTAAATGCTCACAACGGAGGAACTTAGTCATTAATACTGTCAATAAAACAAGCAAAAATAAAGGAAGCATAAATGCATTTCTAGCAAATAGCTTTATGCATTGAAATGAATTAAAAATTAGATTAATGCCCATTAAAATGGTATACTTTATTTAAGCCTAGAAGTATAAACTACATCTCACACTATTAACCCATATCCTCTTCACAATGAATCATCATGGAAAGTGCAAGGCATGAAATGATTCTTACAATGCATAACTCTAGGAAATTATCGTTTGTCAACTGCATAAATTATCAAGAAAAATATTGTGTGTTTAGCATGAATTTTGTTCGCAAGTTATAGGAAGATTAGTTGGAATTAACCTAACCTATGCATGACCTTAATCAATTTACGCATAGACAATGAGTCATGTGGAAATGATCACGTAATTATCTTATAGAGTTAAACAAATTGGCATAAACCTAAAACACCTAAACCGCGGAATACTCGTTTAGAATGAGTTAAATTCCAAGAAATTCACTAGGAAATTAATACATGACCTAATCGTTACATATTGTTAAAAATGAAATTCCTATACCTTAAATACTTGCCCACATTCACTGAATGTAGGGACAGTGAAATGTAATTGGAAAGTAAACTAGGGTTTTTCCCCAAGAATCTTACAAGATGGAACTTGGAACTCTAGGACTGACGACATCAGCCTAACGTAATCAGGAACAGATTGTTTCGTGACTCCGTTCAATGAGTGGAATAAGTCTCATAGTTCGATGTGACACTTGCGCAGCAAGTGCAGAGTCATATGATCTTGTGATTGAATCACAAGGGAATGGCCCAATTCTCACAACGAGGTTGGCAGGTCCTTACGCAAGTTATCTTGCAAGAGGATAAATAATCATCCTAATTCAGTATCTTTCTTGAGTAAAGAAGATTGATTGGAAACTAAAGACCAGTCGATAAAATAAAATAACATATGAACTTAAGGTTTGACCAAGTCGGGTTAATAGGGTACGCCCTAACCCAGGATATAGGGGATCTTGCCAAGTTGCAAGTCATCCTAGATCGAGTGCTAGACACATTCGAAAGGAAGGACTCATTCCTTAGCAGTTTGCCGACCAAAACGATCAATGGAAATGTTTGTGCTTGCTACAGAATTTAAAGCACTGTTTGGCTTTGTTTGATCAATGAATTAAAAGATAAATGGATATCTATACTTCAGGTTGAAGGCTTGAAGGGAGAGGTAGCTTCAGTTACCCTCGAATGCCTGCCTGACCCTAACCAAGGCAAGGAATTTACGGCCAGAGCCCACTTTGGAACCCAAGCATCCTCCTACTCCAAATAGTGCTCAACGGAGAGACCTCTCGCGGCAGGTTCGGTCCACTTGCCCAACGCAGTTAACAACACCCTTGGTTAGGGTCAGGCAGGTAGTCGGAGGTAACTGAAGCTGCCTCTCCCTTCAAGCCTTCAACCTAAAGTATAGATATCCATTTATCTTTTAATTCATTGATCAAACAAAGCCAAACACTGCTCTAAATTCTGTAGCAAGCACAAACATTTCCATTGATCGTTTTTGTTGGCAAACTGCTAAGGAATGAATCCTTCCTTTCGAATGTGTCCAGCAATCAATCTGGGATGACTTGCAACTTGGCAAGATCCCCTATATCCTGGGTTAGGGTGTACCATAGAAACTCGACTTGGTCAAACCTTAAGTTCATCGGTTATTTTAGTTTATCGACCGATCTTTAGTTTCCAATCAATCTTATTTACTCAAGAAAGATACTAAATTAGGATGATTATTTATCCTCTTGCAAGATAACTTGTGTAAGGACCTGCCAACCTCGTTGCGAGAATTTGGTCATTCCCTTGTGATTCAATCACAAGATCATATGACTCTGCACTTGCTGCGTAAGTGTCACATCAAACTATGAGACTTATTCTACTCATTGAACGGAGTCACGAAACAATCTGTTCCTGATTACCTTAGGCTGACGTCGTCAGTCCTAGAGTTCCAAGTTCCATCTTGTAAGATTCTTGGGGAAAAACCCTAGTTCACTGTCCAATTACATTTCACTATCCCTACATTCAGTGAATGTGGGCAAGTATTTAAGGTATAGGAGTTTCTGTTTTAGTGATACGTAACGATTAGGTCACATATTAATTTCCTAGTGAATTTCTTGGAATTTAACTCATTCTAAACGAGTACTCTGCGGTTTAGGTGTTTTAGGTTTATGCCAATTTGTTTAACTCTAGAAGATAATTACGTGATCATTTCCACATGACTCGTTGTCTATGCGTAAATTGATTAAGGTCATGCATAGGTTAGGTTAATTCCAACTAATCTTCCTATAAGTTCCAAACAAAATTCATGCTAAACACACAACCTTTTTCTTGATAATTTATGCAGTTGACAAACGATAATTTCCTAGAGTTATGCATTGTAAGAATCATTTCATGCCTTGCACTTTCCATGATGATTCATTGCGAAGAGGATATGGGTTAATAGTGCGAGATGCAGTTTATACTTCTAGGCTTAAACGAAGTATACCATTTTAATGGGCATTAATCTAATTTTTAATTCATTTCAATGCATAAAGCTATTTGCTAGAAATGCATTTATGCTTCATTTTTGCTTGTTTTTTTGAAAGTATTAATGACTAAGTTCCTCCGTTGTGAGCATTTAGGACAAAAATATATCCTATTTCCAACAATTAACCTTGCATGATTGAATTACAACAATACCAAATGAAAACTAGGAAGGAAAACCTAGGCTTGGGGTGAGATGTCCCCGTGGATGCTGGGAGACGACCCTCTCGCGGTGGCTACACCTTGGACTTTCTTAGGATGCATCACAATTGTAGTTTTTTCGTCGTGGAAGCAGCTTTACAACTCCTTTTTGAAATTCCACCGTGGCTCCCTTTTGCAATAACTTGCATCGTCCGTAGAAAGCAGTTTTAGAAGGATTCCTCATTGAAGTAGGGAATTTGGAAGGGGGTGATTCAAAATCTTTCACGACTAAGAACCATTGAAGCCATGGGAGGGCTTAATGGCCTTTCTAAAGACTCACACAAACGGGGAATAAAAAGGTGTGGAATCCCTTACAAGGGCTTTTGACTAGGAAAGGGAGGTGTCAAAAGACCCTCAACACTCTCTTTTCTTTTACGAGTGAGGAAAAAAACAAAGCTCCAAGGGTTATTTTGCATGGGGAAAGAAAAGGGCTAAGGGGGCCCTTGGGGGGGGATTTGAGATACGGGGGGAAAAAAAAAGGCCCTTTAAGGGAAAAAATTTTGAAGGGAAAAGGGCCTAAGACCTCTTAAAGGCCCCTCCAAGGAGTATTTTGGGTGGGAGGGGGGGGGGGGGGGGGAATGTATAGAGGCCTAAAGGGAAGTTTCCAAGGGGGGAGAAAAAGGGTAGTCCAAAAGGTTATAGGACAGAGGCCCTAAGGAAGCCCTTAGGGAGATTAATAATCACGGCAGGCAAAGGACCCTTAAGGTCAAGCTTTTTGAGGGGGAGGAAACAAAAACCCTAAGGGAGCCTTAAAGAAGAATTTTAAGGGGGAGGGGGGGATTTTAAGAGGCACAAGAAGGGCCTAAGGGGGTTTTAAGATAGGGGGTTTTCAAGATGCCACAAAGGAAGGGGGGCTAAAGAAAATTTAAAACACAAGGAGGGGGGGGAGGGGCCTTAAAGAGCCCCCTCCCTTAAAAGCTTTAGAAGCTTCTAAAGACACGTGGGGTAGGGGGGAAATCACAATACCGATTTGGTGGCATTTGACGATTGGGGCACGGACTGATAGTAGAGGCGACGCCGTCCTGGCCTTCGCCGGCAATCAATGCCTCATCTCCACTCACGGAAGCAGCAGAAAATTCGTCCTCGATATCTCTCTCCCTTCACAATGCTACAGAGTGTCAGCCTCTTCTCCTCCTCCATTAAGGCCAGCCTCCTCTAGTTTATATAGGTGGAGGGGATAGGATCCTCCCCTACCTGCATGTCAACGGGCATGCGCCAAAGCCCTGCAAGCTCCACAGCAAGGAGCTTGCCTACTTACTAATCCCCTCTTCCTCCAGCTCGATAGTCGACTGGAGGAGAGGGAAAATTTTAAAAAAAATCTTTTATTTTGAAGAAAAATTATCCCTATGCCCTATACAATCATGAAAGGAGGAAAATAGAATTAGATCGTTACATTCTCTCCCCCGTAGAGGAATCGAGATGTCCTCATCTCGAGATAAACTGGGGATATTGATGGTTGAGAGTGCCTTCATCTACCCAAGTGGCATCCTCTTCGGGATAATCTTTCCACTAGACGAGGAATTCCCTCAAGGTTGTGGATCTTAATTGTCTCTCCCTAACATCTAAGATCCTCTCAGGCCTTAGTTCAAGGACTCCTTGACTAGGCATTACAACTTGTTGGTCATCAAGTACATGGTTAGGATTAGGTATATATTTCTTCAATAGGTTGATATGGAATACATTATGAACCTTTAGGTTCTCAAGGAGTTGCAGTTTATAAGCATTAGGTCCTAGGCATTTGAGGATTTTGTATGGTCCACAATACCTTGGACTTAGCTTCTTGCAATTTCCTAAGGATAGGGAACTCTTCTTAGGGAATACGCAAATGAAGACCCTGTCTCCTTCTTTGAAGACTCTATCTTGATGCTTCAAATCCGTGTAGGCCTTCTGTCTATCCTTGGCCACTTGGATGTCCTGTCTTATTGACTTTATTTGGCCATCCATCTCTTCCAACATCTGTCTTGAAGATTAAACTCTTAAGGTTGGATCTGAGAAGTTTAGGGAACTTCGACAGTCATGACCATACAATGCTTGGAAAGGGGTCATCTGAATGCTTTGTTGGTAAGAAGCATTGTAGGCAAATTCAACCAAAGGCAAGTATTGAATCCACCTCTTCGGCTCCCGACAGCAGTATGCCCTAAGCATATCCTTGATGACTTGATTTACTTGCTCTGTTTGGCCATTCGTTTGGGGATGGTAAGCGGTGCTAAAGCAGAGTTGAGTCCCAATAGCTTCAAAGATAGCTCTCCAAAAGTGTGACGTGAAGAGAGAATCACGATCACTAATGATTCTTCTAGGTAAACCATGTAGCTTGAATATCTCCTTGATAAACAATCTTGCAATGTCTGAGGCTTTATTGTTTGTCTTTACTGGAATAAGGTGTGCAACCTTAGTAAGCATGTCAACCACAACCATGATGGAGTTGTATCCTCCCTGGACTTGGGGTAGGCCTACAAAAAAATCCATGCTAATGAATTCCCATTTCATTTGGGGAATGTCAAGCAGTTGCAGTTTCCCAGGCATCTTGACATGGTCGGATTTGATACGTTGGCAAGACAAACACTCAGTGACATATTTGAGAATGTCACCTTTAAGCCTCTCCCAATGGTAGATCTTCCTAACTGCATTAAGAGTCTTGGCATAGCCACGATACCCTGCGAAAGGAGAATCATGAGCTTCCCACCATATCTTCTACTTAAGCTTGTATACACAACCTTGTTCTATAGTAGACAAGTCCACTATTGATAGAAAATTCATGATACTTAGCATGCAGCTTTTGATCCTGATCTTTGATAGAGATTTCCCTTAGCATCTTTTGATAGGCTGGATCATGGCATGCTTCCTCTCTAGCTAACTCAAGTATTGGATTGTTTGGCATAGACACTTTAGTAGCTAGAGATCTAGCTATTGATGGATTCTGCAAGATTAGAGAATTTAGGAATGCCTTGCAACTAAGTGCATTGGCAACTACATTCTCTTTTCATGGTCGGTGCTTGATTTCAACGTCATATTCCTCCAACACTTCAATCCACCGACGTTGCCTCATGTTGAGCTCATTCTGGGTAAAGATCCATTTGAGACTCTTATGGTCAGTTACTAGAGTAAACTTGTTACCAAACAGTTAGTGTCTTCAAATCTTTAGAACGTGGATGACAGATAGCAATTCTGGATCATGTATAGCATAATTCTTCTCATGACTCTTTAATTTCCTTGAAGAGTATGCTACAAGATGGCCTTCCTGCATGAGTACACACCCCAAGGCAAGTATGCTAGCATCAGCTACTACCTCGAACTCTTTATTGAGGTTTGGAAGTTTTAGAATAGGTGCTGATACCAAACTTTGCTTTGCTTCAATCTATCGAAGCTATTTTGTTCGGGGGTTGACCATACAATGGATGTTTGTTTGTTTAGTAAGTCCGTCAGAGGTGCTGCAATCGAAGCATAGTTTTTGATGAAGACCCTATACCATCTTGTCAATCCAAGAAAGCTGCGTATTTCTTTGACAGATGTTGGTATGGGCCATTCTAGCACATCTTTGACCTTGGCTGGGTCCACTAAGATTCCATCTGTTGATACTATGAAACCAAGATATTCAATCTGACGCTTGAAGAATGCACACTTTTTCATCTTAGCATACAGCTTATGCGCCCTCACTGTCTCAAGGACAATCCGAAGTTGGGGTTCATGATCTTCTTCATGTTTAGAATAGACTAAAGTGTCATGGAAGAAGACGAGCACGAAGTCATCAAGATATGGCCTAAAGATATGCTGCATTAACTTGTTGAAAGTGGCAGGTGCATTCGTAAGCCTGATTGACATAACTAGGAACTCAGAGTACCCATATCTTGTATTGAAGGCCGTCTTGGGGATATCTTCTTCCTTGATCCTTATCTGATAGTAACCTGACCTGAGATCAACTTTGGAGAATATCTTTGCACCTTGAAGATGATCAAGAAGCTCATCTATTCTAGGAATAGGGTACTTGTACTTGACCGTTGATTGATTCAACCTTCGGTAATCCATATATAGTCGAAGTGTTCCATCTTTCTTTTTCTGGAATAGTACTGGAGCTCCCCATGGTGAACTGCTAGGCTAGATGTAGCCCTGATCTAGTAGTTTGTTGAGTTGTTCCTTTAGCTCAATTGCTTCTAGTATGGACATTCTGTAAGGTCTCTTTGCAATTGGTGCAGCTCCTAGTACTAACTTAATCTCATGATTCACTTCTCTTTGAGGCGGGAGTTCAGTCAGATCTTCAAGAAATACATCCGCGTATTCCTTTAGCCAAGAAGGTCCTTCACTAGACTCCTGCTTCTGATCTAACTTGTTGAGTTTAATTAAGTAGATAGGTAATCCTTTTCTGACTCATTTTATGATCTGAGATAATTTGGCCAATTGGATTTTTGGCACTCCAGCCTCACCTTCAGTTGTGACTAATTCCCTTTCAGAGTTCCAAAAGGAAACTTGACCCTCTCCACAATGAATGTGGGCGTTATTAGGCTTAAGCCAATCCATTCCAAGTAGACACTTGTGGATACCTAAATTCATGACTTTGAATTTGACCGAAGTCTTCTTTCCTCCCAGAAAGAATTCTACCTTAGCAGTTTGCCTGGTACAAGTAACCTCACGACCATTTTCCAATTCTACAAGCAAGGTAGGTCCTTCTATTGTGACTATTCCTAATCTTTTTGCACAAGCTGGTGAGATAAAGGAATGTGTACTGCCACAATTAATCAAGGTCCTGAAACTTTTACCTTGATAGTCCGACGGTGTCTAAATCACTGAGAACTGGCGATTCGAGCCTTTCTTGTATGGAGCGGCATGGACTGTCGCCCTTTCAAACTCTACGTCCATGGTCAGATCTTCTTCTTCTTCTTCTTCTTCTTCTTACACTTGCCTATTGGCAATGCATGCGGTTCTTCCTCTGCCTCGGGTAGCGTCTCCTTGACCACGGCCCGTTCCTTGGAAAGGTTCTTGGTGATGTCCTCCTCCAAGGTTGGGACATTGCCTCTTGAAGTGACCGGGCTCGTTGCAGTGGAAACAACGGAGGTCTTGGCCATTGCTTTGAGTAGGAACAAAGTTGTTGACGTTATTAGTCCTTGATTTCTTTCTTTGTTCCTGATGATGACCTTGAAATCTCTTCATTTGAGGTCTGAATGCTCCTCTGTTAGGGTCATTATAAGACCAAGTTTTGTTACCCCTTGGTCTAGCCTACACCTCCTAAACTATAGGCGTAACTCAAATGAGTGCGTCCTGAAGCTCTGATGGACGCATAGATTTGAGATAGGTATTTACTAGGGGATTTAAGCCAGCACAAAATTTGGACACCTGCTGTGTCATGTCCATATGTGGTGCATACTTAAAAAGTGAGACAAATTTGGAATAGTATGCGTCAAGAGTGAGTCCCAGCTATTTTAGCTCCTAGAACTCATTAATTTTCTATGTGCGATATGCAGGTGGTAGGTATCTTCATTGCACGGCTTTCTTTAGCTTCTCCGAGGTAACGAATCCCTCCGTGATCCCTTGATCCTTGCACCATTGCTTCCACCAAAGCTTGGCTTCGCTGGTGAGCTTTAGTTTGGTGAGCATAGCCTGATTGGCGGGTGCAGTACCAGCTGCTTCAAAGTAATCCTCCATGGATTCAATCCAAATTTCAGCATCCACTTGGACAGACCTACCTCTCCCGTCAAACTCGGGTGGCTTAATCTGCTTGAGAAGAAACTTCTTCTCCTGGATTATAGTAGTACTTGATGTAGGAGGCGAACTAGGAACCTGTACCTGGGGTTGTGCCTGGATAAAGGTTTCTTAACGTTATTATACAATAATCGTTATTGATTTATAGTACATCTTCAATTCCGCTATCATGCAAGCAATGTAACTACTTAACTTTTTATCAATTCTCATGCACAATCAGACATTGACAATGAAGTCTTATTTGTATTTATATGGGCATAGTCTTTTCGGAATACAACATTTCTTGCGATGATAAGCCAACTGTTACATTTAGTTTGAGGAGAACAACGTTGTATTCCATTTATCTACAGGAACTGTATAATAGTATGGTTTTAGGTCATGCATCTTCAGGAATCAGTAAGTCATTGGAAGTTCAGGGTATCCTTTCCTTTGGAATCCATTCTTCCCATGGCGCCCCAACACTTTAATCCTGTCGGCGGGGATTACACGGGTTACTTCCTCATATACATATGAGTTCATCTCAACCCTCTGACCTCGAATATGTAAAGTTGAGTTTACGTGAGCTTCCACAAAAATGAAGAGCTTTACGACTTTCAAGTCTTCTAACCACTTGATCCTTTTTAGGTTGGTTTCTAGGTAAGCAAACCGGTGGGCGGCTATATAGTAGATTCCTAAGGCACCCGTCCATCTTCGTTCCATGTACAAAGGTGATGAATTATAAATTTTCTCCAATATGTTCATCATCTCAACCCTTTGTCAATAATGTGGAGAATGCATTGCAGTCATAAACATAACTCGAAATACTAAGAACTTGTTCCACACTTCGTAATTCTGCAAGACAGCATTGGAAGAAAGAAAATGTTTACAACATCGATTTTCTTTACTTCTTCTTATTAAGATTTCAAAAAAACAATTCCATTGTTGGTCAGCTCTGACAATTGTAACGTGTCCACTTGTAACTTCAGGACACGTCTTAGCAGTCCATCACAAAGGATGTCTAGAAAGCTCTGCCGGGCAATCCCATGGAATGTTACAGCATTTGCGATCTAGGGATTTCCATATTTGCCACGTAGCGGAAGTATTCCGGCCGTTCCAACCTAGGATTGACCTGAATTAGGGTTTTCCTTATTGGTCATTTCATAATGACAACTAGCGTCGGACCCAAGCGAACTACTTTACACACAAACGCCCGGTCCGAAGTGGACTCACACTGCACTTGGTTCAAGGAGAATGGGAAATGAGAGGGATGCAAAGCTCAACCTCTGTGCCATAAGGCATAGTCCCATTCCATTCCCCTAAAACAACATAAATCAGGTTCAATCATAACTCTAGGTCAACGCTTTTATTGTTCCTGTTCTTTGACAATCTTCCTACTGTCCCTCATGATTTGAGAAAAGTTCCCAACCAACCGGGACCACCCATCCGTAGGACGGACCTATGGCCCGTCCTCCGCACTTTCCTCAGGTTGTTTTAATTATTTAATTACCTAACACATTAGTTGGACATGTAACAATCATCTTCTTTAATCAACCCGTTAGGCTTTAGTTCTTTCACGCAATCATATCACTTGACATAAAGAAAAATAATATCAGACAAGTTTCTTATTAACAGGTTATCATATTTATCTTTGAAATACAAAAAGTCTAGCCCGTAGGCTTATCCACAATCCGCTCGAAGGCTATCCAACAATCCACAGGGATCACTAATCCAAGTTTTCACCCGTAGGCTAGTATGCGGGCATCGAGATCCAATCCCGAGTCACATTAGCCTCTTGTGGAGGGCCCAGAAGGCAAGGAATTTATGGGCCAGATCCCCCTTTGGCACCCAAGCGTCCTCGTGCTCCAAGTAGCACTCAACGGAGAGACCTCTCACGTGGGTTCGGTCTACTTGCCCGGCGCAGTTAACAACCCCCTAACGTGACTTGGGATTGGATCTCGAGGCCCTCATACTAGCCTACGTGCGAAAACTTGGATTAGTGATCCCTATGGATTGCTAGATAGCCTTCGAGCGGATTGTGGATAAGCCTACGGGCTAGACTTTTTGTATTTCAAAGATAAATATGATAACCTGTTAATAAGGAACTTGTCTGATATTGTTTTTCTCTACGTCAAGTGATATGATTACGTGAAAGAACCAGTGCCTAACGGGTTAA
This sequence comes from Lygodium microphyllum, assembly GCF_053477565.2. Lineage (NCBI taxonomy): Eukaryota > Viridiplantae > Streptophyta > Polypodiopsida > Schizaeales > Lygodiaceae > Lygodium > Lygodium microphyllum. The sequence goes on from NC_141143.1 coordinate 11,016,113, forward strand.
TTAAAGAAGCTAATTATTACATGTCCAACTAATGTGTTAGGTAATTAAATAATTAAAACAACCCGAGGAAAGTGCAGAAGATGGGCCATATGTCCGTCCTACTGATGGGTGGTCCCGGTTGGCTGGGAACTTTTCTCAAATCACGAGGGACAGCAGGAAGATTATCAAAGAACACAAACAACAAAAGCGTTGACCTAGAGTTATGATTGAACCCGACTTACGTTGTTTTAGGGGAACGGAATGGGACTATGCCTTATGGTAGAGAGGTTGAGCTTTGCATCCCTCTCGTTTCCTATTCTCCTTGAACCAAGTGGCGTGTGAATCCGCTTCAGACCAGGCGTTTCAGTGTGAAGTAGTTCGCTTGGGTCCGACGCTAGTTGCCGTTAGGAAATGACCAATAAGAAAAACCCTAATTCAAGTCGATCCTAAGTGGGAATGGCCGAAATACTTCCGCTACGTGGCAGACGTGGAAAGCCCTAGATCGCAAACCCCGTAAGATTCCATGGGAGTGGCAGGCGGAGGTTTCTAGACATCCTTTCCAATGGACTGCTAAGACGTGTCCTGAAGTTACAAGTGGACACGTTACAAGCTATCTCTTGGCCAAAATAAGGACTCTTGTAATATCACAATATCTTCCAACAAATCAAGCACTTTTTTTATTTTACTATAAGAATGATGTTTCACCATTTGGTAAAATGCTTTCTTATATTATCAACCCTTACTTACTTCCAAAAGGAAAATCTAGTTTCTACCTAAAATTCCTTACTTTCTATAATTTGGCCATGTGGTCAAATCTTGACTTGCAACAAATAAACCACTTTTTTAGAAATTGATCTTGAAAAATTAAGACAAAATCTATGGTGGGTTAGCTCCCAAGAAATATTTAATAGCTGGAACAAAATCATGAAGAGATACTCTAGAGGTGAGCTTATATCCCAAAAGGAGAGTTTGAGGAAAAAGGGAAGGCAACCTTCTCTTGCTGCATTTCATTGACTTATGGGTTTAAAGGATGAAAAAATCCTTACAATACAAGAGGAGATCAATGAAGGTCATATCCTTTTTCTTAGAAACAAATGGGATAAGGAAGATATGATTGACATGGAAACAAGGGCTAAGAAAATCAAGCAAGATAGGGTCCTAAAGGAGGAATTAGTCACTCTTTTCAATGCCTCAGTTCTAGAAAGTAGCACTGTGATGAAGACTTAGGAAGAGCTTGTTGATGATTATGATATCAATGATGAAGTCTACACAAAGATTTTGGCATTTGAAATGATTGGGCATCAAAGAAGCTCACACATGGAGCTGATGCAAGGTCCCTACCAAATGGAGCAAACGATATTGTGAATTTTCTAATTGGAAAAAAGAAAAATCCTCTTCAATCCTACACTACTTCCCCTTGGCGTGTATATGTTAATGAATGAAATCTAGAAACCTTTGATCTTATACATAATGTTTATAGAGATCCAATTACCATTGGGGTTGTTGTTCTAGATGCAGCAAATGGGGTTGAGAGAATGAAATGGGACTCTATAAAGTTTGGAAAGGTTGTATCCACTGTACAAAAAATGACATGTGAACCTAAATAATTCATGTTGTTATCATTTCTTGATCGAAAGCAAATGGCAGCTTTGAAAAATGCTATTGAAAGCATTTCTTGCAAATATCACATGCTAGTTAGTAGTATTGACTTCCTACCAATGAATAGAACCTTTGTTTTTGGATCTATAGATTCTTTTGTGGTTTTGACATTAGTGACCATGGAGAAAAGCTTCATCAATTTTGAGTGATATATAAACAATGTCAACAAGCCTTCCATTTTGGACTTTGAAGGCTTGGACAAGGAGTGCAATGATGAAGATCTTGAAGAAGAACAAAGGATTGCAAAGGCCGTTTTGAAAAAGAAAAAGAAAGTTATGGAAACTACAATCAAAGCATTCAATGATGCTCATGAGGTTGTATTTTATGTATATGCAAGTGGACTTGCATCTAAGGTGGTATTGGTAAATCATATGAAGACTATTGCAGTGGTTGTGAAGATTGTGGGAGAGAAGGAAGGAGTCTCGCTTGAAGCTTTCTTGCTTGCACAATGGGGGAAGACACACAAGGGTGGAGGCTGAAAACAATTTTTCCTCTTCTTAGTTGTGTAAGCCAAAAGAACTCAAGTACAAAGAAATAGAAGAACCCTATATATGGGTCTCAAACCAAACTCAACTAACTAAGGTGGCATACTAACTGAGCCACGAACTAGAGTAAATAAGGATAGCTATCATGTAGCTATTATTCACGGGCGGTCTACAAACCGCGTCTGCAACTGACACGTCGGTGACATAAATACACAACGGTCACCCTGGCGTATCACGAGTGGAGCTCGATATCTCAACACTCCCCCTCGAGCTCAATCCCAATTCCTGCACACCAAGCATGTCTCTAAACTTGCGCAGCTTCTCTGCGCCCAATGCCTTCGTGAATATGTCAGCTACCTGATCCTCTGTGCTGACATAAACTAGATCAATAAGACCTAGTAAAACCCTCTCCCGTACATAGTGATAATGCAACTCAATGTGCTTTGTTCTAGCATGATAGACTGGGTTATTTGCCAAGTGTATACTACTCATGTTGTCACAATAAATGACAACTGGCCCATCCGTAGACTGATGCATATCATAAAGTAGCTTATGCAACCAAGCTACCTCACATGCAGCCATTGCTGCACCCCTGTACTTAGCCTCTGTGCTCGACAAGGCAACTGTAGGCTGTTTCTTGCTGCTCCAAGTGACTGCAGCACTCCCAAAAGAAAACACATATCCACTGGTAGATCGTCTATCAGAAATACTACCAGCCCAATCAGCATCAGTGTATCCATGCAACTGTATCTGAACCCCAGTCTCATAAAATAGTCCATATTGCAATGTGGACTTCACATACCTGAGTATGCGTCTAGCCACATCCAAATGCGGTTTCCTTGGAGCCTGCATATACTGACTTACCAATCCAACAGCATAGCTCAAATCTGGCCTGGTAATAGTCATATAAATCAAACTTCCTACTATGCGTCTGTACATAGTAGGGTCTTCCAGAAGCTCACCTGCATCTGTGCTCAGCTTCACATTCTGCTCCAAAGGAACTGAAATAGGCTTACAGCCTGTCATCCCATATTTGGACAGCATGTCCAATCCATACTGCCTCTGCAAGAGCTGTATCCCACTTGGTGATCTAATCACCTCAATGCCCAAGAAATAACGCAGCTCTCCCAAATCCTTCATCTCAAACTTCTGCTTCAATAGCATTTTCACATGAAGGATATCTTCATCACTGTCACCTGTCATAATCAAATCATCAACATAAATGACAAGCAGCATTAACATGACCAATGCGTTTATGCTAGATATCAATATCTGCAACTACACCGGTCCCATGTGCAAACATTGCTGCACTCAATTCAGACATGTCTGCATCTAACGTAAACATTCTGCCCTTCTTCTTTCCTTTTGCTATCAAGCGACCTTTATTTTTCATATCCTCAACAAAGCATCCATGAGGATTAAATCTGACCTGCAAGCCCTGCTCAACCATTTGACCGACAGAAACCAGATTCTTGGTGATATTCGGGACATGAAATACATCGGACAGGTATTTCTTTTTCCCATCCTGCATAGACAAGGGAAATTTTCCAATCTGCACAATAGGATGTGCAGTATCATCACCAGTCTCCACAAATCCTGGTTTTTCCATTTTCCTTGCATCCTCCATCCATTCTGCATGACCTGTCATGTGGTTTGATGCACCTGAGTCAACATACCATACATCATTGCTTTCTTCTGCACTTGTCACAGAATTGTTCATGTGCTGCACCATGAACAAATGCTCATTTCTGTCATCACCCTGTCTGCTAGAAGATGCATAATTCCCTTGTTGCAGTTTTCCATTCATGATGTCATTCTGCTTTTTATAACAGTCTTTAGCTATATGACCCATTTTACCACAGTAGTAGCATTCAACATTACTGTTTGCATTTTGACCTCTTTGCCATCCACCACGACCTCTTTGGCTCCCCCTGCCTCTAGAGTTACCACGTCCTCCTCCATAGGACTGGTTTTCTTGAGTTTGCTGCATATTCTAATTTCTACCACGGCCTCCAAATCGGCCTCCTCTACCTCTGCCTCTACCTCTTCCAGCATTTGAGTAGAAGACAGCTTCTTTTGAAGTTCCTCCTGAAGAAGATGCACCACCATTTCTCTGTTCCTCAGAAATTAGAAGAGCAATCAACTCCTCAAAATCATGAAATCTTTCACGAACTGAAATGGATGTCTGAAACTGTGCATAATCCTTTCCTAGACCATTCAAGGTCACAGAAACTAAATCATCATCTTCCACTGGTGACCCAATGGAAGCAAGTGCATCTGCAATCTTCTTCACTTTCATGTGGTAGTCGTTGATGCTCATATTTTCTCTTTGCACATTGTGCAACTCTTGCTTGAGCTGCATTTTCCTGGCTTGCGTATTTGTGCTATACATTTTTGACAAACTATCCCATGCCTCCTTTGGCGTACTTGCATCTTGAATATGCACAATCATAGAGTCTGAAATGCTGATGGACAGCCAATACATAACTTTCCTGGCTCTCTCATGCCATGCTTTAAATGCCTGCATTTGCTGTTGATTGGGAACATCAGGAAGAACTGGTTTTTCTTCATTTCCTGCAACAAATTCCCAATATCCTTTTCCCATAAAATTCTGTCACTGCAAAAACCACAGCTTCACCCTCACAAGGGAAAATCTGCAAAACTGGCGAAAGTGGTATTTGACCACACAGTCACTTCCTAGTGACGATTTTGCATCAACAGGCAATAGGGATGATTCTGTAACTCCCAATGTCTCTGCGCACAAGCATACAATGCAATTTTTACAGTAACTATTCACCGATCTATAGAACAGTGACTGCACAGCATAAAACTGGGCCTTTTCCTGAGTGCGTGCAGAAAACTTCCGCCTCCAAAACAGGCCCCGAAATGGCCTCAAATCAAAAAAACAAGGTCGCCATGGGCTAAAGCCCTCTCCCGCAGCATATACTGCCCTCTTGCTTCACCGCGAAGGGCGTCTCAACCCGAGACAATGCACTCCTGCACTTTCCGGCTGTGCTACCTGCAGAGATCTGCTCCCAAAACAGAAAATAAAAGCAACGCTGCTCCTCTTACCAGAACACCGCGAGCTTGGCTTGCTTTCTTGAGCTCCTTACCACGAACAAGGCTCTAATACCATGTGAAGATTGTGGGAGAGAAGGAAGGAGTCTCGCTTGAAGCTTTCTTGCTTGCACAATGGGGGAAGACACACAAGGGTGGAGGCTGAAAACAGTTTTTCCTCTTCTTAGTTGTGTAAGCCAAAAGAACTCAAGTACAAAGAAATAAAAGAACCCTATATATGGGTCTCAAACCAAACTCAACTAACTAAGGTGGCATACTAACTGAGCCACGAACTAGAGTAGATAAGGATAGCTATCATGTAGCTATTATTCACGGGCGGTCTACAAACCGCGTCTACAACTGACACGTCGGTGACATAAATACACAACGGTCACCCTGGCGTATCACGAGTGGAGCTCAATATCTCAACAGTGGTTTGTAACAGTCAAGAGCAAAAAGAGGTTGAAGCACAATTGTGGAGGGTCCATGAGAGTGCCAAACAAATATCAAAATCCCAAGAGGTTCCTCCTACCGAAGTTCAAGTTCTTGAAGTACCACCCGAGGGCATAGAAGAATCAAGCCAAGATATAGCAAGTCTAATTATGAAAGAGAAATTAAAGGCTACTTCAGGTGTTTAAACTCTGTTTCTTGTCCTTTCATCAAGGAAGACACATTGATGTAATTTTGATTTTTTCTTGAGAAGTTACTTCCATTAGCATTTGCAATATTTTCTTTCTTTGGTGATATTACTTAAAGAAACTATGTCTTTAGTTTTTTCAAATTTTACAAAAGGTACAAAGTATGTTTGGTTTTAAAAATCTATTAAAGTAAATACTTTTCTAAAATAGTATGAAAGAGCTCATTAAAATTTATCATCCTTTGTAAGGATAACTGTTTAATTGTAATCTAGTGTGTAAGAATACCTATCATAATGAAAAGTTTGAGCTAGCTATGCAAAATTTACTTAAGTCTATTTTAGATCTTATTTAAATTAAACTCTTATATGTGTTGTGTAATGATCTTGTCATGTTAGTTTTGGTTAGATTTGTCCACATGGTCAAATCTCTTATCTCTTATAATCTCTTTTACTACATCACTAGTGTATGTCTATTCATGTACCTTAGGATAAGAGAGCCAAAAATATATTGCACACCCCAAAAAAGATTCATTGCACCTCCCAAAGGATTTTTACCTCAATATCAAATATTGCAACAAAGATTTCACCTTCAATGTATCTTTTGAGATGTGTATATGGAATATCAAGGTAAAAACCTTGTTACAATTGATGAGTTTAAATATCTATGGGATATAACTAGTTCAGAAATAGAATGGTTAGTCCTTAAGAAGAAACTATGAAAACTCATCCAATTAGAGTATAACTTATCTCAATTAAATTGTCATGTGTCACTTATATGTGACATAGTTTGGGTCACATGGTAAAAAGTGTAACATGTCTGCTCATCCACCTGTGGAACACGTCTTAGCAGCCCATCGAGAAGAGAGTCTAGAAAGCGCCACCTGGCACTTACAAGGAATGTCACAGGATTTGCGATCTAGGTCTTCTCGATTCTGCCCTGAGCGGAAGTATCCAGCCGTTTCCACTTAGGATCGACCTAAAGTCAAGGTTCCTTTCCTATCACCAAAGTCTCTAGGAAGTAGCTAGCATCGAGCTCCAGATGAACCACTTTGCATAGGATCAACAGAGTCGAAATGGATTTATGCTGCACTTGGTTCATGGAGAATGGGAAACGAGAGGGAGGCAAAGCTCGACCTCTCTACCCATAAGGCATAGTCCCATTCTGCTCCCCTAAAACAACATAAATCAGGGTTCTAACTCTACTGACTCTAGGGTCTTCGCAGTATCATTTTCATGTCTTTTGAGAAAAGTTCCCAGCTAACCATCACCACCCTTCCATAGGACGGACCCAAGTCACATCCACCGCACTTTCCTCAAGTTGCTTAGTTATCTAATTACCTACCAAATTATGTTTGACATGCAAAAGGAGCTTCCTTACTTAATCAAATTAAACACAGATTTCTTCATGTAACTTAGGCACTGACACAAAAACAATGTCAAGTAAGTTCCTTTTTCAAATATCTAATCTTTATTTATTGCCCCGAAATACATCAAGTATCATGCCCGAAGGCTATCTCAACTCAACAAGATTGCTGCTCCAAGTTCTGCCCGTAGACTAGTAGTCGGACCTCGAGATCCCATCTCGAGTCACATCAGCCTCTTGTGCAGGATTCGGAGGCAATGAATTTCCCCTCACACCCAAGCATCCTCCCGCTCCAAACAACACCCTCGGAGAGACCTCTCGCGGCGGGCTCGATCCAAAATACCTAGTGCGGCTAACAACCCCCTTGGATAGGGCCAAGAAGACAGTCAGAGGTCACTGAACCTTCCTCTCCCTCGAGGATTTTAACCTAAAGCATTAAGTTTTTTTCCTTGAATTAGTTTCTTGAGCAAATAAGTTCAAACAATGTACCTAAGTGTAAAATCATGATCATTATGGTGGTCGTTCGTACGACCAACTACTAAGGTGTGATTCCTTCTTCCCAAATGCTCCCAACATTCGATCCTGGATTGTTTGCAACTTGGCAAGATTCCAAGGTCTTGGAAAGCTAGTTTTCTTGTGTCCCCTTTTCCTTTGGGTTAGGGTTTGTACCCTACCGACCCTAATTATCCTTCCTTAGGTCTCCTTCTAAAGTAGATCATGGTCAATCCCGTTGTCCTTGGTTGGTCAACTTGTTGGTTATCTCCTAGATCCCTCAGAGTACCTATGTACCTTTATCTTTGATCTTAAATAATCAAGAGTGTCTATCCCCTTAACCATGGTTGGTCAAGATGGTCCTACTCCGTCTTAAGTATAATCTTCTTAAGCCCTCTTAATAATACTCACAAGCGCTTAAGCTTTTACCTATCCCTCTTTAAGTCATCAAGAACTTTGACATGGGATTCATGGATCTCAGTTCCATTTGGTAAATTACAAACAATGTTGAATTTTCCCAAAGACTTTAATGCATGCAACGTAATGCCATGCCTTCATTTCAATGCTTACAATTTTGATATAATCCATGCATCATTTTATGCCACACATGCGAAGGTACTTTCTATGCATGCAAACTTAGCATTATCCTCTAGGAAATTATTTACACGATCTATAGCCTTCTTGAATGATCTAACTTTAGGTGATAATTGTATGAGTCTAACTGCACTTTAATCTTTCTGCAGTTTATTACATCCATCTTGCGATATGGAGATGCACTTTGTTTCTTCAATGTCCTCTTAAATGCGTTTTAAGCAAGAACTTGTGAAAGGAACAATGCACTTTATGTAGGAATTCTTGCAAGATGTTTTTGGTAATTTACGATGCAACTATCTAATCGATTTCACCTATTATGATGTCATCTTACAACGAAAATTATCTTGCTCGTTACATACATCACAACTAAGTTCATACCCGCAATTAATTTGATGCATGTGAATATGATTTTTCATCATGATGATTATAACCTAGGATTTAATAATAGAGCAACTTGGGTTTGGAGTGATGCCATGATTCCCGTGGTATTAATGCCTGATGAACCATTCGCGGTTGCGGTGCCACCTTGATTCAAACCTCCATTCATGCTTGCAGGGTTTTTGGTCATCTTTGTGAAACTACACTTCAGGGCCATACTCAAAGATGCGTGTACCAGTGATAGAGTTCTCACACTCTCCTAAGCAAAATTCTTGCCGCCTTTCCTTGAGTGGAGGAAGAGATAATGAAGGGGAGTGTATTTTCAGAAATTCTTCTTCTTCTTGTTCTCTTCTTCTCCTCTCTCTCTCTCTCTTCTTCTTCTTCTTCTTCTTCTCCTTCTATCTCTCCCTCTTCTTCTTCTTCTTCTTCTCTTCTTCTCTTCTTCTCCTCTCTCTCTCTCTCTTCTTCTTCTTCTTCTCTTCTTCTCCTTCTCTCTCTCCCTCTTCTTCTTCTTCTTGTTGTTCTTCTTCTCTTTTCTTCTTCTTCTTCTTCTTCTTCTCCTTCTTCTTCTTCTCTTCTTCTCTTCTTCTCTTCTTCTCCTCTCTCTCTCTTCTTCTTCTTATCCTTCTTCTTCTTCTTCTCTCTCTCTCTCTCTCTCTCTCTCTCTCTTCTTCTTCTTCTTCTTCTTCTTCTTCTTCTTCTTCTTCTTCTTCTTCTTCTTCTCTTTTTCTCCTCTCTCGCTCTCTCTCTCTTAGAGGGCAACAGGGCAGTGTTTTTTTTTTAAAATCACGGCGGGGGCAGGGGGGCTTCCTTATATGGTGGGGGGGGGGATGAGATATGAAGGGGGGGAGACGGCTGTTGAACAGCTGCCATCCTGGGGCTACATACCCCCCCTCTCTTACTTACTCATACTCTCTCTCTCTCTCTCTCCCCACAATGCAGTCGACAGTGGGAGAGAGTAAAACAAATTTAAAAAAATTTAAGACATTTTTAAAGTGGGGGTTTCTCATGGGCGGGGGGGGGGGGGGGGCACGGGGGATATTACAAAAAGTATCATGTTTAAATTTTCTTTTAGTAATTAGGACTAATAAAAACATTCTTTGTACATGCCATTTTGAAGGAATTTTTAGAAACTGAGTATGTTTAATATTATAATGATAAGATATATTTTTACAACTAATTACAAGAATCTATTGTTGGTATCTCAAGTATATTTATAATTAGTGATAAAAATTAGGTATGGAAAAATGACTTTACTAGAATAGATTTTACTTCAAAGAAATCATCATATATATTTTTTTCACCTCATGATATTCTTGGTTAGATTTGTCCACATGGTCAAATGTCTCTTTTCTTAAGACATCATTTATTAAGTAGTACCTATGTATGTATTTGTCAATGTGAAGTTAAATTTCTTTAGTGTTCTATGCCAGTTTATAGCTCAAACATTAAGTAGAATGATGAGGATGTAAATGAATCTAATGTGGTTCTTTTTCTTCTTTGTAACTTTAACTAAGACATCTATGGTTGGATATCTAACAGATTAAACAATAGTAGAGCACGATGATGTGATTGATGTGTCCTCGATAAGAAATGCAACACAATTATATGTAATATTTGATCTCAACGATCTTCTTTTACAATGATGATTTGCTAAGTCTAAAAAGTTTCAAAGCTTTCAAATGGGAAAGCAATGGCTTGTTCTTTGACCAGGACGTATGGAGTTTCTTGAAGCCTTATTTGCAAGATTCCAAGTGGAATTTCGGTCAACAGCTTTACATAAGAATGTGATGGTGGTTATTAAGTGCTTGGAGATCCATGCAAAAAGGAAGTATCCTTTCTTCATGATTTGGGGCCAAGAACAATGTCATAGACATCGACTCGAAATCATACATAGGCTAGATAAGATGGGAGTAGAAGCAATGTTCAAGCCTCTGAAGTCTGTATGGGATCAATATGGACATGTTTGTCAGCATACCAAGACTATTCTCATAGATGACAGTCCTTACAAAGGATGTCTAATTCCTATTGAGAATTGCATTTATCCAAAAACATGTGATATTGATCATGGATACTCTATCTTGATCAAAGAACTTCTATCATACTTGACTTGCTTAAGCAAATACCATGATGCATGTGAAGTCATCAAGTTTGATTGATATGGATGACAGGAGCCAGTTCAATATGGACATGAGTTGTATGCTCAATTCAAGGTTGTCATTGATGAATGGAATAGAGCTGAGAATGATGGCATTTCATCTTCGTCATCAGCACCGCACGAGACCATGATTTATAAATATGGTATATATGTTTAACCTTCAGTTACTTCTTGCTTCAAGAGACCATCTATTATACAAACATCCTCAACAAATGCATCACGTCATTCGTCTCTTACATTGAACAGCTCACAATTATCCATGTTGAAGCAGACTCCTTTAGTCTCTACTTTGAAAGATATGGAAGCAATGCAACTTGCTCATGAGTTAGGATATCACAAACATTTTATAAATGGTAATGCAACTAAATATTTCTACAAAATTTGTATTTTTCCAATATACATGATGCAACAAGAAGGCAATGACTCTATATGGACTAATTTTGACTTCCATAATAAATATATCCCTTACATTAAGGGCTTTTGTATGGCTATGAAATATATTCGTGTTAGAAAATTAAAGTGTTTTATGTAGTTACCTTGGTGTTTTTAAGCGCCACCAATATCAATTAGAGAATTTACTTAATGTTTTTTATTCTTTTAATAACATTAGTTAATTGTGTTGAAATTTCTTATAAAGTGATTTAAGTCCAATTTTGTACTTTATGTCTTAGCTAATAAATAAGTCTTAATTAATAATAAAATTTATGTCTATTTCTTTGGAAACATAAACCATTTGTCAAAGGTTGAATCTTTGGTCTTAGAAAAATCATAAACTTCTAGCTTGGTATATAAATATTCATTTCATGATATGAAAGTTCATTTAGCTAATCAAAGTGTGAAGCTAGTTGATTTTGGCCAAAGCCAATATCCATATTGTTCATTTATTGTCAAGATAGATAGAAATTTTGAGCAAAAGATATTTATATATCATGCATATATATACAAAAAATACAAATGGGGTGAGCAATTATTTAACATACTTGTGTCTACTAGTTTACACAAAAAAAAGAACCATCGCATCATAGGTTATCCGAACTTATTACTATATGGTATTAGATCAAGTTATTAAACCACACCTAGTTAGTGGTGACTCTTTTAAGGTCCTAGTTTATGAAACTTATGCATGTCACTTTAAATGATGCTATATCTAAAAGAAAAACATCATATTATAATATCTTCAAATCCATAATAGTATAAATTTTTTCCATGATAACATAGTTTCATATAATTTTTATGGCTCTTCTATTCTAAATTCTCTCTGAACTCCTTCAAACATTTGTATTCTTACATTAAACTTGGAAATTTCCTAGGTTTGTACTAGCTAAGCCTCCTTGATGTTTCCACCACCATACAACATCATATGTTGTTAGTATGCTAGAAAAGATAGGGGTGAAATCCAAATCTCCTAATAGCCATATAGCTTACATTCATCACTTAATCTCTCAAGATGTGTGATCTCATATTTGTAACATACAAAGTGCCCTTTAAAGATAAACATAAACATAGTGCTCTCTTTCATTCACAAAAGTAATACATTCATTAAAAGTGGGACTTGGAAAATTCACAAAAGTAAGACATTCATTAAAAGTGATACTTGGGAAATTCCCAAAATCTCTAATATGGTGTTGTTAGGTGACGAATATCCCAACTCTTGTATATGCAAAAAACTGTGCATGTACAATAAAGGTGCTCTCTCCAATGCACATGCATCTAAAATTTATAGCATATAGCTACAGCAGGCATAATGCCATGCTAGTGCTCAATGATGATGCAAAATGTGCATCAACCCAACCATGGCATGGAAGTAATTAATAAAATAAGGAGATGATCCCGAGTATAGTGTATTGAACAAGTGCAATGTGAAGTGCTCGTGAACCCATAATCCCTGTGATGTTCAAGAGTATCAACTAGAAAATATACATGTTTCAAGAATTTTGACAACTACTAATAAACTCTAGCTCCAACCTATCTAGAAAACTCCAATCTCGACCAAGGCTATCAATTTCCCACACTCAAAAATCCAAAAAAAAATAACAAAAATAATTCCTAAGCTAGATAAACACAAGAAATCAAGCTACAAAACTACAAAATAAAGAATCACACAATCAACTAAGCTAACAAAAATCCAATCTATCTACAGTTTTTCTAGGGGTTTTGAGTTTTTGTGAAAACACTTAACATATTCAGTCCTCCCCCTAGTTTGCAAGTATTTATGCAAAGCAACTGCTTTCATAAAGTGATGCTACATTTATGAGCCAATAAAAAATCAAGTCCAACAATTTATCCACAAGCTTCTCAACAAACTCAAATCCAAAGAGATTCAATGGCAATTTCTATTAGTCAACTCCTCTACAAGTAGTAAAAAACTATCCATGAAATTCTGATCAAAATCACCATAAGCTTTCCATCTAAACACCTCGAGATAATCATTTTCATGAAAGGAAAATACATTATTCTTCAAAATTTTCAAATCCTGCCCATAGACCCTAGTAGAAAACATGTCACTTATAGAGTTTCAAAACAAAGGTTCAACCCTTTCTTTGCTGCTCAACTCTAACTTGCAACTCTAACTCGTCCATTGATTTATCTATGAAATCATGAACAACTTTTCCAAAAGATACTATCCAAGGATCTCCCACCTCAAGATCCAAATCAAACACGTCAACATCAAAAAGAGTGTATGGACTCACAACACCACAAAAACCAAATACATCAACAAATGGGGACACTTCAGGATACCCAACCACACTTCTTGACTCATCAACAAAACATGACTTAATTGAGTCTTTCACACACAAAGAGTGGTAAACACCTTCCATAATATTCTTGCAAGCAACCTCAAGGAAAACCTCACGAGAAATTGTAGAAGCTTCCGTGTCTCCATCATCACAAAAAACATCTTCACAATGTAACAACTTCGAGTCATGACCCTCCACCAAATACTCTCTAACTTCCAAATTTTCAACTACACCTCACAATCACCTTCCAACTCATTTTCCCTATTTCTAAACCTCTCCTCCCTCAAACGTTCAATTCTTTTGAAAGCCTTAATTTCTTCTCACATCCTCATCAGTGTCACTCTCAGGATCCTCGAAACCCCAATCAAAATAATCAAAACCATCATCAAAATCTCTAGAAAAACTTAAAGAAACTGCAAGCCTTTCAACTGAAGTTTTTTCTTCTTCATTGTTGCTTTAATCAACAATACAATCATCCACACAACTATTAAGAAGCATGAGGTTAGGTCTACTCAAAACAACATCAATAACTTCACAAACAAAAGCCTCTCTAGGGCTACTCACACCATCATCAACCAACTCACTAGATTCACGAGAGTCAATAAAAACAACAACACCATCACAACAAGAGTCAGAATCCATAACCTCAACACTCTCTTGATCAACACCTACATCTAGAGACTCATTATCATACTCAATAACCTCATATGGCAACAAATCCAAAAACTCAACTTCATTTTTATATCTTCCAATTTCTAAGCCTTCCCCCTCACAGTCTTCTAAAAAACTCAAAAAATCCTCCTCAATTTTTTCTTCATCTCTCAAACACACAGATCCATCTTTGTCCTCACTATTATCAATGACAATAAGCTCACTCTTTAAGTTACCACTGCTCTCTTCAACACTCCCAAGACTATCAAAACAATCGTCACTCCTTTCCTCATTAGAAATATCAAAACTTTCTCGACTCTCATCTTCCCCCAAAGAACATGAAATATGTTGGCTCTTAAAACAATCTAGTCTCTCCCTATCTTCCCTAAGTGGTGCGCAGATCGGTCGCAGATAGCTCACGTGGTGAATCCCGGAAGGTCCCCAAGAACAAAGTACTCTACTTTTTAGCACAAAAACCCATGTAAAAGCAAGCACGACATGAGACAATAGACAAATTGGGTTCAATCTCCCCCATGCCTTGTGTGAGCGCTTCACAAAGCATGTATTTTATGTATATTTCCAATCTTTATGCTCAAAAATAGCCCAAATTACAAAAATATGACAAGCTTTTAGCTTTTGAGTTTGCTTTCTACAAAAATAGGAAAATAAAGCTAATGGACGGTGCCCATAGAGTCTGGCACGCCCAATCTCAATGTCCAAATAGAAATAACATATCCAGGCGCATAAGCGCATACAAAATAATAATAAATAATCGATGTCTCTATAGACATAACAAAATATAGGCGTGGCGCCTATCAAAATCTAGTCCAAGAATCGAAAACCCGCTAGACTCCAATGCTTTCCTCCGTCACTGCTGCTATCTCTACACATCAACTGAAGCATTCACAATCGTTAGTAAAATAACACAATTAAACCGACAAAAGTGAATACCTAGCAGTCTTCAGCTACATAAATAAATCAACTGGTTAGAAATAAATCCTAACCTTAATTTATTACGAGTGCGCACTCTAAACTCATAAACGTTTATTAATTTAATATGCATTTTGCGGAATCACCCGCTATGGAATCACCCATGTACACACTAAATTAATGAAACGCCCGAAAAGGACAGGCGTCCCCATTAACTTCTCGCACAAAGAATCCTCTTTGCGTATGAGCCCCGGTCATCTAATTTTACGGAATCCATCGTAAAACCTCACGGAATCCACCGTGGAATATGCCTCCTGGCATCATACCCCCGGGGTGGGATAGCAATTGACCTCAATTGCTATTAGCTCAATGTGGAGCTAACAGAGTGGGGAAAGCATTTAAGTCTCTAGCGTGCATCCATTGTGCTTCCTCTACAGGATGGTTCTTAAATTTCACTAGATATCTAGAATACCTTCGGCCAGTTCTAGTGGTCATGTAGTCAGTGTCTATGATGGCTTCTGGTTCAAGTATTTCAGTCTCTTCTTCTAGTAAAGGTGGGTTTTCATAGACAGGGTGGATAGGTAATTGTCCTCTAAATGGTCTCAATAAACTAATATGAAATGTATTATGAATTTTCCAATGAGATGGCAGTTCTAACTTGAAAGCATTGTCATTAATCTTATGAATGATTCTAAATGGTCCGTAGAATCTAGGAGCTAATTTGACAACTGGATGTCTATCTACACTTTGCAGTCTACGCTTTTCTATTCTAAGCCAAACATAATCATCAACTTTGAAATTCATGGCTTGTCTTTTCTTGTTGGCTTGTTTGGTATATGATTGTTGGGCTTTAGCAATCATATCCTTTACCTCATCAAAAATAGTATTATGCATAACAGCGATATCATCAGCAGTCTGTATTCTATTAGACAAAGATGCAACAGGGGTAGATAATCTATATCCATAAATAACTTCAAAAGGTGCTTTCTTTGTAGATGTATGCGGTGTATTATTGTAAGCAAACTGTAATAAATGCAAATGAGTATCCCATGTCTGAGGTTTAGAGATAGTGTATGCACGTAAAAGATCTAAAATGGTACTATTTGTGGCTTCTGTTTGTCCATTTGTTTCTGGATGAAATGCAGATGAGAAATCAATCTTTGTGCCTAGATTTGCAAACAGTGTAATCCAAAAATTATTACAAAATCTAGAATCTCGATCTGAAATAATCACTTTTGGCAATCCATGGTTAGTAAATACAGTTTTCAAAAATAACTGTGCTGCTTGTGATGCTGTTAAAGTTTTCTTACATGCAATGAAATATGCTTGCTTACTAAATCTATCTACAATTGTCCAAATCATGTCATGGTTAGATTTAGTATTTGGTAAGCCAGTAATGAAATCCATAGATATATGTTCCCAAGGTTTAGATGGAATAGATAAAGGCATTAATAATCCATACTGTTTACCATGATGTCTTTTTATTCTTTGACAAATCAGACATTCAGAAACAAAATTAGATACATCTGCATCCATATGCGGCCAATAAAAATCTTCAGTTAACATGCGTAATGTAGAAATGATACCTCTATGACCTTGATATGGGGGACAATGAATTTCATTCAAAACAAAAGATCGGAATGGAATAGTAACGCACAGTCTCTTTTCAAAGAACATAAATCCATCATTATATGACAATGAATCAACAGGAATGAAATTATTTTGAACTAATTTTTGCCAATCAGAATGAAAAGTAGTATCCTGGTGATATGTGTCTTTCATAGCAATCAAAGAATCAAAAGATATGATAGAAATGTTATGAATTGCAAGTCTTCTACTCAATGCATCAGCAACTACATTTTCTTTTCCAGGTTGGTATTGAATGATAGGATGGAAACTTTGAATGAATGAAGCCCATTTGATATGGCGGTCAGAAATCTGGGGTTGGCTAAGTAGATGTCTAATGCTTTGCTGGTCGGTCTTTATCATGAATTCTGAACCCATTAAATAATGCTTCCATTGTTTTAATGCTTGTACAACTGCTAAGAGTTCCTTGTCATAAGTGGAATATTTAAGCTCAGAGGGTTTTAGCTTAGAACTAGAATATGTTATTGGATGGTTGTCTTGCATTAGCACGGCTCCTATTCCTGATCCGCTAGCATCGGTCACAACTAAAAAGAATGGTCTGTTAAAGTCAGGCAATTGTAGAACAGGGGCATTGGTTAATGCACGTTTGAGTAAGTCAAAGGATTTCTGCTGGTTTTCAGTCCATTGATAAACAATGCCTTTCTTAAGAAGTTTGGTCAATGGTAAAGCAAGTAATGAGAAATTACGTACAAACTTCCTATAGAAACTAGCAAGACCAAGGAATGAGCGTAATTCATGTACATTTTTAGGAACAGGCCAATGCAATATTGCGTCAATTTTCTTAGGATCAACTTTTATTCCTTCTTTTGATACAATATGACCTAGATATTCTATTTCTGTCTTGAAGAATTCACTCTTGTCAGGATTTGCAAACAATTGATTTTCTTTCAGTAATTGAAAAACTAATGATAAATGCTCATAATGCTCTTTTTCACTTCGACTGAACACTAAAATATCATCAAAGAAAACAATCACACAATATTGATATTTTAGAAAAATACGGTTCATCATTCTACTGAAAGTAGCAGGTGCATTAGTTAATCCGAATGGCATGACTAAGAATTCGTAATGGCCAAACTGTGTCCTGAATGCAGTCTTAAATATGTCGGATCTATCTAACCTCACCTGATGATATCCAGATTTAAGGTCAATTTTACTAAATATAGAAGATCCTTGCAGTTTGTCCATAAGGTCATCAACTCTAGGTATAGGATACCTATTCTTTACAGTGATTTTGTTTAATGCTCGGTAGTCAATACACATCCGATAAGTATTATTCTTTTTCTTGACTAAGAGCACAGGTGCACCGAATGGGGAACTGCTAGGTCGAATTAAACCTCTATTGCGTAATTCTTCAACTTGAGTCTGGATTTCTTTTTGCTCTATTTGATTGTGCCTATATGGGGCTTTGCAAGGTGGTTGTGTGCCAGGTATTAGGTCAATCTTATGGTCTTCTGGTCGTGATGGAGGTAAACCTGGTGGTAGGTCTTCTGCAAAACAGTCCTTAAAATATGCAAGAAATTCCTTATGCCTAGGGTGCATATGAGTTTCTTTTGCGTGCAATTCATTTACCCAAATGAGATATGATTTAGTATTCTTGCGTAGTGCACGTTTTGCTTGAGTATGCGAAAGCAGTGGAAACATATGAGATGCATGCATACCAAATAATGTAATAGATTTTCCTTGAAAATTAATATTCATTGTGTGCGTAGAATAATCTATATTGGGATTATGTTGGTGTCTCCATGGCATTCCTAAAATAATGTCGCTTGACTGTAATGGGACAACTAAGAAATTTCTTCTTTCAATATATGGACCAATTTGAATTTCTAAATCTTGAACTTCTTGTGTGCCATTGTACCTAGTGCCTAAAAATGCAGCTTTTATGCGATAGTGCGTAGGTACAGTATGCAGTTTCAATTCCTTTACCAATTTTGCTGAAATAAAGTCACGCGTACTACCGTCATCATGCAATATAATTCTTTCTTTTCCATGCACCATACATTTCATAGTCAACAATGAATGTGAAGTAGGCATACCTGGTAAAGTGTCGGAAGTAGTAGTAGGATCATCTTCTTCTTCAGTGAAATCTGGCATATCCTCATGCTCGTCTTCGTCCATAGCTCCAAGGTAGTTGATATGTGCTGATGGCTTCTTTGAATGACAATTTGCTGCGAGATGCCCTGGCTGGTGACACTTGTAACATACGATGGGCTTGGCTTTGGTCACATTATTTGCAATGGCTGGGAGTCTGGGTATATTTGGATTTGCTTGTGGAATAGGCTTAGAATTTGGATTGACAGTGGATGGTAATGCAGGTGGTTTAGGCCAATTCTTGCGGAAAGATGGTGATGAGAAACGACCTGGATTAAACCTTCTGAAATTGGAATTGAATTGTTTAGATCCATAATTACCGTTTGCTTGGAATGGCTGTGGTCGTCGTTCTCTTCCGCGTAACTTATCTTCAGTGTCGTGAGCTAAGGAGATGGCATCTTCAAGGGTAGCAGGCTTGAACATATTCACCTCAGCGTAGTAATGTCCAAGAAGTCGAGACATATACTTCCGCTTATGTGTCGTCTCTGGTACGTCTTCAAGCATGCGTAGCTGTAGGAGTGCATTCCAAAAACGCTCTGTATACTGTGGAATAGGCTCACGATCGCGCTGTTGAAGTAAATCCCATTGCTTGATAGCCTTCTCATGAAATTGCGGTGGAAGGAAATTTTGCATGAACTTCTTCTTGAAATCTTCCCATGTAGCAGGACATTCTATACTCTTGCGGACTACAGTCCACCAGAGTGATGCTCTGTCTATCAGATGATTAGTAACACACTTGATTTTATCTTTCTCGGGATAAGTTTCCTCATGGAAATAATCATCAAACTGGCTAATGAATGATAAAACAGTCTTTCCTTCTCTTATGCCATTGAAAGTGCGAAACTTGAAACTTCGTTTACTTATCTTGGATTCCTTGCGAATGGTTTGTGCTTCAAGAGTGGCGTCGATGGTACGGCGAATCAAATCTTTAGCTTGAGGTTCTTCTTTATCAGTGGACGCTCCTTGTAGCTTTGTCAATTGCGCTTGCAAGGCTTGCCTAGCTCTTCGCTCTTCTTCCAATTGTAGCATGATAAGATCCAGCTTTTGTTCCATGGTAGGCTCGGGTAGGTCATCTTCAGCCATAGGATCATCTATATGTGGGGTAGTCGTCCTGTAAAACTCAACAAACCTTTCTCACTCAAAATCAGTTAGCGGGATGAGCGTAGCTCAAATTTGGGGTTACAAGGCTATGTATTTTTTGGGTATTTTCTTCTTCAATTTTCAGAAATTCTGCAATATTTCTGTCTCCGTTTGTTGAAAGTACTTCAACGAACTTGTAGATAGGTAAAACAGCTTGCTGCGAACAACTTTCCAGTTCAGAGTTTTTGCAAACGAACAAGTCTTCTATGAGTTTTGAGCGTTAGTCAGTTCTGATTTAGTCTGACTTGCAGAGTTGCAGACTTAGCAGACTTGCAGAGTTGTGGACTTGCTGGACTTAGGCCGATTTGCAGAACTTGCAGTACTTGATTAGAGTCAACTTGCGAAACTTGACTTCTGGAGCGCGAGATCCGGAGTTTACAGACTTGTTTGCCTTAACTGTCTTGCAGAGGTTTGTGTGACTTGAAGGAAGCTTAATGGTTTAA
Organism: Lygodium microphyllum; assembly: GCF_053477565.2. NCBI lineage: Eukaryota > Viridiplantae > Streptophyta > Polypodiopsida > Schizaeales > Lygodiaceae > Lygodium > Lygodium microphyllum. Next base: position 11,036,558 of record NC_141143.1, read on the forward strand.
GCTTTAACTTAATGATTTAGAGGATTAATGAAGAAGAACTGGCCGCCGTTTTTTCGTGAAGGGGGGGGGGGCGTTTTTCTCCACGCGGATTTTTCGGGGCCTCCTCTTGCCAGTCGATTTGACGATTTGAAGCTTATAAAGTTTCTTAAGCTTAAGATTAAGCTTTAAGATCATACTAAACTTGATTAAGAAGAAATCTTATCTCTGTTTGCAACGACTTGATGAAGAACATGCATGAGTGGTCCTCCGCCGACAGAACCTGGTCCTTCGCGATCTGACAGTGGAAACAGGGGTTCTTGATTGCCAGAAGCCTGCCTGTATCGACGGTTCGCGACGAGATTGACTGTAGAGGCCGTTTGTTCTTGGAGCTCCGCCTTCGCTCAAGATTGGTAGCGATTGGAAGCTCTTGATCTCTGCTCCGCTCTGATACCACTGGTGCGCAGATCGGTCGCAGATAGCTCACGTGGTGAATCTCGGAAGGTCCCCAAGAACAAAGTACTCTACTTTTTAGCACAAAAACCCATGTAAAAGCAAGCACGACATGAGACAAGAGACAAATTGGGTTCAATCTCCCCCATGCCTTGTGTGAGCGCTTCACAAAGCATGTATTTTATGTATATTTCCAATCTTTATGCTCAAAAATAGCCCAAATTACAAAAATATGACAAGCTTTTAGCTTTTGAGTTTGCTTTCTACAAAAATAGGAAAATAAAGCTAATGGACAGTGCCCATAGAGTCTGGCACGCCCAATCTCAATGTCCAAATAGAAATAACATATCCAGGCGCATAAGCGCATACAAAATAATAATAAATAATCGATGTCTCTATAGACATAACAAAATATAGGCGTGGCGCCTATCAAAATCTAGTCCAAGAATCGAAAACCCGCTAGACTCCAATGCTTTCCTCCGTCACTGCTGCTATCTCTACACATCAACTGAAGCATTCACAATCGTTAGTAAAATAACACAATTAAACCGACAAAAGTGAATACCTAGTAGTCTTCAGCTACATAAATAAATCAACTGGTTAGAAATAAATCCTAACCTTAATTTATTACGAGTGCGCACTCTAAACTCATAAACGTTTATTAATTTAATATGCATTTTGCGGAATCACCCGCTATGGAATCACCCATGTACACACTAAATTAATGAAACGCCCGAAAAGGATAGGCGTCCCCATTAACTTCTCGCACAAAGAATCCTCTTTGCGTATGAGCCCCGGTCATCTAATTTTACGGAATCCACCGTAAAACCTCACGGAATCCACCGTGGAATATGCCTTCACCGTGGAATATGCCTCCTGGCATCACTAAGACAACTTAGTTCCATCTCTGGCTCATCTCTATCTATCAAAAACTCACCCTCATAGGCCTCAAGCTCCAAAGTAATGTGAGTCGATCCTTCCTCATCAGATAAGTCACTAATCTCTTGACTAGAATTAATCGTAGTCAATGGATACAAGCTCACACTCCTAGATTCTTCACTAAAATCATATTCTGTCAAACAAGTAAAATTTCCCTCAGCTACCCTAGGAATTTTCTCCTCACAAACTTCAATTGATGCCTCACAAGTCAACTCATCTCTCCTAAACATTGAATATAGTAAATCTCTCTCAGGTTAGGCATAACTAACTCTATTCTCCTCAAATATTTTCTTCTCTACTTGAATTGAAGTCAACATCTCCTATGTTCTTCAAACCCCAAGTTTAATCCTAACTCTTTTTTTCTTTTGCTTTCCTCTCTTGATATTTTTCTATCTTCACCACTTCTTCATAAGTTTTAGGGTTCTCAGCCTCTATTTTCACTATCCAATCTTCTGATTTTAACCCATTTACAAAATACAATGTTTTCAACATACTTGGGGCTATTTCTCCTTTTGGAATGCCAAACTACATCATTCCCACAATCTTTCAAACTCCCTAGAAAAATCCTCAACACATTAATCCTATTTTTGCACACAAGTTTCTATTTTTTCCCAAATCTCACTATAGCTTTCTCTTTTTTATACCTAGATAGAAAAATAATTCTAATGGTTTTATAATCAAATTTATGCAAAGCACTACAACAGAAACGAGGCATAGACGCGCATGTTAGACATGCAAAGTTGGGCGCGTCTATCAGAGCGTCTATAAGTGCATGTAAACGTGCGTGTAAATAGACATGAATTTTGCGTCTATATATCCGCACAAATAGATGCTAATATAGACGCGCCAGCAAACACACAATTATTTAACCACCTAAAATTAGCAATTCACATAATTAAAAAACCAAAGTTATTAATTATTTAACCACCTGAAATTGATTCTTGAGCATGCACATGTGTGCATGATAAAAACCATAGAATTAAGAATACACATTGAATCATTGAATTAAAAAAATAGAGTTAATAATTACTTTTTCATTGCTCTCTAATGAATGGCAGTTCCTCTAGTTGACAAGCCTGATATAAGTAATTAGCAGCAAGCGACAGAAAACTTACAATTAGTAGCAAGCATTGCAATATGTATCTTGTAATTTCTCTACATACTTGAAGATGATAAAAGATACTTCCTTTTTATTATGGAAAATTCAATTTAGCTTTAAAATTGACTATTGATTCTTGAGTATGCACATGTGCGCATGATAAAAAGCATAGAATTAGGAATACACATTGAATCAATAAGCAAATTAAGTATGTTATAGTGAATGATCCATCTCATCTTCAATGAGATCAGACCTTGCTAAACTATCTACTTCTAGGTCTATGTTACCAAGAGGTAACGAAACAAATAAGTCTATCTCACTATCAGATGTGTTGCTATATTGCTCAATAACTTCATCAATATCATCGACAATCACATTATTGTCTTCTTCTGTGTTTCCTTGAACATCATCGCGAGGTTCATCTTGTACTATATCACGCATATCATCCATTATGGTGTCATCATGCACATCATCATTAATTGTTGGATTGTGATCATCTGCTATCTCCATGTCGGTAATATTACCATATATTGGTTTTGAATGATTAGATATAGGGATGACATACCACCATCGGTTATTGTTTACCATTGGATGATACACAACTTGTATTTGAAGAACAAAAGCAAAAAACTTAAGTACTTATTATATTGTGTATATGTATCACATGTATACATATAAAAAAATTAGCCTTTGCATATATACCTGCTCGCATTGTGGAGGTAGTAATAATGTGTCATTCTTGTTTTGGTGAAATTTTGTAGAGTCAATGATTACAAAACCACTTGGATGACATCTGATTGTGCAATGCTCACCATTTGTTACCACTTCTTTAAACCACTTCACATCCAATACATATATAAAGAATCATTTGAAGTCAAGCTTCAGAATATCTTGGATCAGGCCACAATAACCTTCCATGGTACCATTGGCATCCTCGAAGTGAGCAAGGACACCACAATCTTGGGTATTTCTCTTTTCATCTATATGTTGAGTTCGAATATGTTTACCCTCACACCAAAGTGCATTGAATAATGTGCACTAGTAGTAAAAGATAAAAGATCAAACATGTCAATTATTTATATAAAATAAAACTTATAGAAACAAATTAATTGATAGTATTTCTCACCTTTAATAAGCAACCTCATGCGTATTCCCACTCTTCTTGAGATATATTAATTTCCTCCTCTTTTTCCATTCTCTCCATTTCCTCATGTAACCAATCTATATCAATATGACGTGGGAGCGCATTTAGATGATCTCGAAATGAGACATTACATCCATATCTAGTGCGAAATTCTTGTCTTTTGCTTTTTCTTCTTGCCCTTGCTTCATTATATAGTGTCACCCATTTGCTCATTACATCACTATTGAGCACACAAAAACTATTTAACTTACGAAGTTCTTCTTTTGTTAGCACTTTAGTCATTCCTTTTTCTTGAGGTACTATTGTTGAGATATCAAGCTCCACTCGTGATACGCCAGGGTGACCGTTGTGTATTTATGTCACCGACTTGTCAGTTGCAGACGCGGTTGGTACACCGCCCATGAATAATAGCTACATGATAGCTATCCTTATCTACTCTAGTTCGTGGCTCAGTTAGTATGCCACCTTAGTTAGTTGAGTTTGGTTTGAGACCCATATTTAGGGTTCTTCTATCTCTTTGTACTTGAGTTCTTTTGGCTTACACAACTAAGAAGAGGAAAATTGTTTTCAGCCTCCACCCTTGTGTGTATTCCCCCATTGTGCAAGCAAGAAAGCTACAAGTGAGACTCCTTCCTTCTCTCCCACAATATTGACATGGTATCAGAGCCTTGTTCGTGGTAAGGAGCTCAAGAAAGCAAGCCAAGCTCGCGGTGGTCTGGTAAGAGGAGCACTGTTGCTTTCATTTTCTATTTTGGGAGCAGATCTCTGCAGGTAGCACAGCCGGAAATTGCAGGAGTGCATTATCTCAGGTTGAGACGCCCTTCGCGGTAAAGCAAGAGGGCAGTATATGCTGCGGGCAAGGGCTTTAGCCCTTGGCGACCCTGTTTTTTTAATTTGAGGCCATTTCGGGGCTTGTTTTGGAGGCGGAAGTTTTCTGCACGCACTCAGGAAAAGGCCCAGTTTTATGCTGTGCAGCCACTGTTCTATAGGTCGGTAAAAAGTTTCTATAGAAATTGCATCGTATGCTTGTGCGCAGAGACATTGGGAGTTACAGAATCATCCCTGTTGCCTATTGATGCAAAATCGTCACTAGGAAGTGACTGTGTGGTCAAATACCACTTTTGCGAGTTTTGCAGATTTACCCTTGTGAGGGTGAAGCTGTGTTTTTTGCAGTGACAGAATTTTTTGCAGTGTTCTGTAATGGCGTCTGCTTTTCTTTCACAGATTGTCACTGAAAAGCTTGACAAGAATAACTTCCAAGCATGGAAGTTTAGAATGACGAATTTCCTTATGGGAAAAGGATATTGGAAATTTGTTGCAGGAAATGAGGAAGAACCAGTTCTTCCTGATGTTCCCAATCAACAACAAATGTAGGCATTCAAAGCATGGCATGAGAGAGCTAGGAAAGTTATGTACTGGCTGTCTATCAGTATTTCAGACTCTATGATTGTGCATATTCAGGATGCAAGTATGCCAAAGGAGGCATGGGATACTCTGTCAAAAATGTATAGCACAAATATGCAAGCCAGGAAAATGCAGCTCAAGCAAGAGTTGCATAATGTGCAAAGAGAAAGTATGAGCATCAATGACTACCACATGAAGGTGAAGAAGATTGCAGATGCACTTGCTTCCATTGGGTCGCCAGTGGAAGATGATGATTTAGTTTCTGTGACCTTGAATGGTCTAGGAAAGGATTATGCACAGTTTCGGACATCCATTTCAATTCGTGAAAGATTTCCTGATTTTGAGGAGTTGATTGCTCTTCTAATTTTTGAGGAGCAGAGAAATGGTGGTGCATCTTCTTCAGGAGGAACTTCAAAAGAAACTGTCTTCTACTCAAATGCTGGAAGAGGTAGAGGCAGAGGTAGAGGAGGCCGTGGTAGAAATCAGAATATGCAGCAAACTCAAGAAAACCAGTCCTATGAAGGAGGACGTGGTAACTCTAGAGGCAGGGAGAGCCAAAGAGGTCGTGGTGGATGGCAAAGAGGCCAAAATGCAAACAGTAATGTTGAATGCTACTATTGTGGTAAAATTGGTCATATGGCTAAAGACTGCTATAAAAAGCAGAATGACATCATGAATGGAAAACTGCAACAAGGGAATTATGCATCTTCTAGTAGACAGGGTGATGACAGAAATGAGCATTTGTTTATGGTGCAGCACATGAACAATTCTGTGACAAGTGCAGAAGAAACCAATGATGTATGGTATGTTGACTCAGGTGCATCAAACCACATGACAGGTCATGCAGAATGGATGGAGGATGCAAGGAAAATGGAAAAACCAGGATTTGTGGAGACTGGTGATGATACTGCACATCCGATTGTGCAGATTGGAAAAATTCCTTTGTCTATGCAGGATGGGAAAAAGAAATACCTGTCCGATGTATTTCATGTCCCGAATATCACCAAGAATCTGGTTTCTGTTGGTCAAATGGTTGAGCAGGGCTTGCAGGTCAGATTTAATCCTCATGGATGCTTTGTTGAGGATATGAAAAATAAAGGTCGCTTGATAGCAAAAGGAAAGAAGAAGGACAGAATGTTTACATTGGATGCAGACATGTCTGAATTGAGTGCAGCAATGTTTGCACATGGAACCGGTGTAGTTGCAGATATTGATATTTGGCAGAAACGCATTGGTCATGTTAATGTACAACGACTTAAATCAATGCAGGCCCAAAATATTGTTGCAGGATTGCCTAAATTCAAGGTTGCAGAAATGCATAAGGTATGTGAAGCCTGTCAGTTTGGAAAACAGGCAAGGAAACCATTTCCTAGACATGTTCAAGAGAGTAAGAAGCCATTGGAATTAATCCACTCTGATGTGTGGACTACTAAAGCTGCATCTCTTGGAGGCTGTCATTATTTTGTCACTTTTATTGATGACTATAGCAGAAAAGTTTGGGTGTATTTTATGAAAAAGAAAAGTGAAGTTTTTGGGCATTTCAAAACTCTTAAAGCTATGGTTGAAAATGAAACAGGTCTGCAAATAAAATGCCTAAGGTCAGATGGAGGGGGAGAGTACCTCTCAAATGAGTTTGCAAGGTTCTTGCAGGAGCATGGCATAAAGCAGCAATATTCATGCAGTCATACCGCACAGCAAAATGGAATTGCAGAAAGAAAAAACAGACATATTGGAGAGGTGTCTCATTCCATGCTCAATGAAAAAGACCTGCCAGATTTTTATTGGGCTGAAGCAGTTGCTACAGCAGTCTACATAATGAACAGGACTCCCACTGCAGCAATACATGGAATGACTCCAGAGGAGAGGTATACTGGTAGGAAACCATATATTTCTCATTTGAAAATTTTTGGTTGCATTGCCTATGTACATGTGCCAGATGAGTTGAGATCCAAGTTGGATCCAAAAGCTGAGAAGTGCATCTTTATTGGTTACTCTTTGCAGCAAAAAGGGTATAGATGCTATAACCCTTCTACTCGTAAGTTTACAGTGAGCAGAGATGTTGTTTTTGATGAGATGAGTAGCTGGTATAAACCAGTAAATGTGATTGATGATGTAGATGCACAAAATGGTAATGCTGTACAGAATTCACAGCAGCAGTCACAAAATATTAGTGGACCTGGAGCGTCTTCTAGCAGTGGTTCACATTCTTCGCCATGGACAGGCAGATTGAGATCAGGAGAATCTTCTCAAAGCAATGCAGATGGTGGTATGCAGGTATCACGAAAAGGAAAATAGAAGGTTGATCAGCCCATGTTTGATGTGAATGCAGGTCACTCTTATGTGGATGGTGAATCGAGTGGCTCAGAACAGAGCATTGATGATGAGTTGGGTATCCCCTCTATTGTTACACCTGGAGTAAGGAAGACCAGGGATGTTTTGAGAGCACCTGGGAGTGAACCCACTTTGCGCAGGTCTACCAGAGTTAGGTATCCTGTGGATAGGCTGAAATATGATGGATTTATAGCCATTCACTATGCATATATGGTCAAGGTGATACAGGAACCAGAACCCACTTCTTTTGAGCAAGCCATGGGAAAAGAAAAATGGGAGAAAGCCATGGATGAAGAAATGGATGCCTTGGAAGCAAATGCTACATGGGAATTGGTACCTTTGCCTAAAGGTAAGAATGCAATTGGCTGTAAGTGGGTTTATAAGGTGAAGCACAATGCTGATGGTTCTGTGAACAGATACAAGGCAAGATTAGTAGTCAAGGGGTATGCACAAACATATGGCATTGACTATGAAGAAACATTCAGTCCGGTTGTAAGGATGGCAACCGTAAGAGCAGTCATTGCTATGGCTGTGTCAAAGAGATGGTCTTTACATCAGATGGATGTAAAGAATGCCTTCTTGCATGGTGATTTGCAAGAAGAGGTCTATATGGAGCAGCCACCAGGTTATGTGCTTGCTGTTCATCCTGAGTTTGTTTGTAGGTTGAAGAAAGCCTTGTATGGCTTGAAGCAAGCACCTAGAGCATGGTCTGACAAGATAGGACAGTATCTTGTCACTATTGGCTTTCAGATTTCCAAGGCAGATTTCTCACTTTATGTGAGAAAAACAGAGAAAGGTATTATTCTACTTGTCATTTATGTTGATGATTTGATTATGACAGGTGACAGTGATGAAGATATCCTTCATGTGAAAATGCTATTGAAGCAGAAGTTTGAGATGAAGCATTTGGGAGAGCTACGTTATTTCTTGGGCATTGAGGTGATTAGATCACCAAGTGGGATACAGCTCTTGCAGAGGCAGTATGAATTGGACATGCTGTCCAAATATGGGATGACAGGCTGTAAGCCTAATTCAATTCCTTTGGAGCAGAATGTGAAGCTCAGCACAGATGCGGGTGAGCTTCTAGAAGACCCTACTATGTACAGACGCATAGTAGGAAGTTTGATTTATATGACTATTACCAGGCCAGATTTGAGCTATGCTATTGGATTGGTAAGTCAGTTTATGCAGGCTCCAAGGAAACCGCATTTGGATGCGGCTAGACGCATACTCAGGTATGTGAAGTCCACATTGCAGTATGGACTATTTTATGAGACTGGGGTTCAGATACAGCTGCATGGATACACTGATGCTGATTGGGTTGGTAGTATTTCTGATAGACGATCTACCAGTGGATATGTGTTCTCTTTTGGGAGTGTTGCAGTCACTTGGAGCAACAAGAAACAGCCTACAATTGCCTTGTCGAGCACAGAGGCTGAGTACAGGGGTGCAGCAATGGCTGCATGTGAGGTAGCTTGGTTGCATAAGCTACTTTATGATATGCATCAGTCTACAGATGGGCCAGTTATCATTTATTGTGACAACATGAGTAGTATAACTTGGCAAATAACCCAGTCTATCATGCTAGAACAAAGCACATTGAGGTGCATTATCACTATGTGCGGGAGAGGGTTTTACTAGGTCTTATTGATCTAGTTTATGTCAGCACAGAGGATCAGGTAGCTGACATATTCACGAAGGCATTGGGCGCAGAGAAGCTGCGCAAGTTCAGAGACCTGTTTTAGGGTTCTTCTATCTCTGTGTACTTGAGTTCTTTTGGCTTACACAACTAAGAAGAGGAAAACTGTTTTCAGCCTCCACCCTTGTGTGTATTCCCCCATTGTGCAAGCAAGAAAGCTACAAGTGATACTTTTTCCTTCTCTCCCACAATATTGACAACTATAGAGGTCATCCTTAAGTCTTCATCATCTTTCCATAGTCGTGGTTGAGAGGGATCCACTTCAACAAGATATTTAGTGATATAAACAAGGGATGATTGCACTAACCAACCCTCAGCCATGCTTCCCTCAGGCCGTGCTTTTTGCCTCACAAAATCTTTCAAGGTTTTCATGAAGTGCTCAAGAAAAAACATCCACCTTACATGAACTGCCCCACAAAGTGCGATCTCATCAATCAAATGTACGAGAAAATGTAATTGAGTAGTCAAAATGGATCGAGGAAAAATTTCCTCCACCAAACAAACCACCTCAACAGATAATACTCGAGCATCTTGCAATGTGTTTGGATCAATTTCCTTCAAGCTCAGGTATCTGTCAAGATGTATTTGAGAAATGTTTATTTTTGTGTAGAAATTCAAAGATATATAATGAAAAAATACAATGTATACACACCTTACAAGATCTCCCATCTTGTAAATGATATCACATACATCTTTGGATACACAATGGGATATGCTAGTAGGAAGTACGAACTGAATGTAAACAATATTCATAGATCAAATGATTAGTTGAGGAAAAAGTCATCATACCCCAAAGTTTACACATAATTACTCTACTAATTACTATATTCATGGTTAGAGATACCCTTACTTGAATCATTTTGTGCTAGTCGTGGGACTTCAAACCAGATAGTTGCTCCACACCTCTTTTCTTTTTCTTTATGAAGGCTCCCTTGAGACATCTCATACATCCTGTGGGTGTTCGAAAGCTATATATTTGTTCCTTCACTATTTTTTCATCATTCTTTGACAACATCCAAGGTGCATGGGGTAGCTCAATCTTTCCTCTGGGTCCAATGCGTGGCCAGGCTCGTCTCATGTGACCAATGTTACGTAAATCCTCCCTTACGTTAACTGAATCACGAGCCCCTACCAAGTGATCCCATAATGTAGATACAACATTTTCGAATATGTGTATGGGGTCCAACAGGTGATTGATCTTGAGTTCAGTCCAGTACGGAAGACGAAAAAATATAAAGAACCTAACAAACAAACAATATATTATGTAAACAATTCATCATGCTAAATACTTTAAAGTCAATCGAGAGAAATGCACTTCTTACCGACTCATGCCAAGTGGAGGGTGGCTGTCGGCATTAATCCATCTCTCCTTCCAATCTCGAATGGTTAGAGATTGTGGAGTCATTCCATTAGTAGGGAGAACTTATTTGGGATGGTCAATAGGAAGGAATCGATGATGATTGTCGTAGATAACCTTCTTTAAACGTGCGGGCCTAGAGGAAACTAGAGAGGGACCACAAATAGGACATGCATGATATCCTGACGTGGTTAAATCTGAAAAGAAAAGTGAATTAATAAAATGCAATTGATTCAAGTCTTGAATTTCAAATATAGAGTTATATACATGTACCTGAACACTCTCCGTATCCTGGAAAGTCGTGCATGGTCCATAACAACATGGCCTTCAATGTGAAATCTCTAAAGGATGTAGATGCACTTGTATCTTGCACCTCAATACCTTCCCATAACATTTCTAACTCTTCAATCAAAGGCTCTAAGTAAATATCCATAATTTTTACCTTATGCTTTCCAGGAATCAGAAGGGACAACATCACATGTCCCTTTTTAATTGCCATGGATGGAGGAATATTATAGTTCACCAATACCACTGGCCATACACTGTATGATGTCCTTTTGATGCCAAATGGATTGATTCCATCCATACCTAAACCAAATCTCAAATTTCTTGGCTCTTCTTTGAAAACGGGCCACAAATTATCTATATGTTGCCATGCGGTGTGTTTGCAGGGATCCTCCATTTTCCATCACTTGAATGATGACTAGCATGCCATGACATGAGCTTTCCAATAGACTTACACTTGAACATAAGTTTTATACGTGGAACAATCGAAAAATGTTGCAAAACCTTACGAGGCACATCCATTGACTTCATCTCCACTTCGTATCTTGATTAGCCACAAACAAGACACTCTCGTGCAAACTCATGAATCCCACGAAATAAGACACAATCATTGACACATGCATGGATCTTGACATAATCGAGGCCTCCCAAAGATGTCAAGTAATGTCTTGCTTGCTCTCTCTTAGTTGGCAATTTGTTTCCCTTTGGAAGCATTTGTGATAATAACCTACATATATTTTTAAAAGTGAGTTAAAAAACCACCAACATATATTTCTGTCTGATTTCAAAATAGAATTAACAATTAATATTATGACTCATAAGCCAAATTGAATTGATACCTACTTCAATAACGCATCAAAACTGACATTACTCCATCCATAAATTGTTTGCAAGTTAAGTATCTTGAGGGACGCACAAAGAACGGAGTACGTACAACCTTCATACAACGGAGTAGATGATGCTACATATAGTGGATCATCTGGCTTCATAGAGTGACCTTCTCCCTGAACCGGTTGCGAAAGTAGATGGTGTACCATGTTGTCCAAAATCTCATCCTCTACGACTTGATGGGGCATTTCATGAGGGCTACTATCATGGTCGTCAGTCTCTACTCTTCTTGAAGACTCTGCCTCCTCACGTCGATGTTTTGCAGCCTCTCGACGCCCGGGAGGGAGCATCTGAGGATGTGGCACCGCATCCTACTCAACCACAAAAGGGAGTTTCATGTACGTTGATATATAATTCTCGTAACATAGACATGTAATCTTAGTGGTAAAAAAAACAATGAATACCGGTGATTTTTCTCGGTCCAATTCTCCATACAAGCTGAGGTGTGACATTGCAATTCGACATGCTCAAAAAATACACCCTCAACAACGATCACACATGCATTTAATTTTTTGTCGTAGCCATGCATCTCGATTATGAAGACGCAATGTTTTATCCTGACTTGAGGATGTGCTCATTGACTCATCACCAGCTTGCACCACACTAGGTGATGACAATGTCAACATGATTAAACCTAATTCATGACAACATCAAAATATTTATCATTCATATGTTTACATAAGATCTTAATTTTAAATACAAAAAAATCATCATAAATACATTAAAACTTATGATAAGAATTTACTATCAAAACTTATCTTAAAAACAAAAAATTATGATAAATCCCAAATGCGCGTCTATATCCGCGTTTAACTACGCGTCTATATTCTCGTCTATACTCGCGTCTATCTGAACAATAGACGCACATATACACGTGAAAATAGATGCACACGTCAAAATTCAAACCATACTTAAATCATTTCTTTTCAAACTACACCTTTCCTTTCCTGCGTTTTTTGCGGTTCTGAAGCTTGAGTTTAGCCGACATGCAGTCTCTTCATGCCTCACCTCTTCTTTCATTTTAAACACACAAGAAGGGAAAAAGGAAAGCCAAGGAGAGGAAGAAAGAGAGAACAAGAAGAAGTAGCAAGCAAGCATCAAGGGAGGGTAACTTACCAAGGAGAGGAAGAAGGAGAAGGAAGAAGTGCCACCACCCGCCACACCAAACACCCAAGGTGAGTCTCTCTCTCTCTCTCTCTCTCTCTCTCTCTCTCTCTCTCTTTGTTTCTCTCTTCCTCTCTCTGCTCTGTCTGTTTATTTAGGATTTGTGATTCCATTATGTATTGCATTTTGTAAATCATCAATGGCGGTCGTCAGCCTAAAATCGACCGACTGAGCGCGTCTGATAGCACGTCTACATCTCACTGTAGACGCACACATAGACACGAAAAATGTTTCCTCTCAGAGCGTCTGAGGGCATGTCTTAGAGCATGTGTGCTGGCGTGTGTGCTCTGCAGTGTACACGCGATGATACACACGCTGCACAGAAGGTTGACCTATAGTCCACGCGATTATACACGCGCATTGACCTGGGATGCGCGTCTGATAGCGCATATGTGCTGCATCTTAGATGCGCAGATAGATGTGTTGGACAGAAAGTTCACTCTGTATCGCATCTGAGGGCACGTCTAACCTGCAATTTAGACGTGGGGATACACGGGCCAGGTCTCCCAGTTTTGATAGTAAACAATATATTTTTGCAATGATGAATGTGACCAATCCCATGTTTGTGTTTATCAGTTTTCTTGTTTAAGAGAAGCATTAGCACTTAAGTGTTATGCTCAATGTCTAAAGAAAGCTCTTTGAAAATGTAGGTAATATATGATTTTTTGTATGCAAATAAATTTGTCTTTTTCCTGTGTTTTTTTGCAGATGTTGTATCCTGGTTCATCTAGCAATGACCCAGATGTGGATCGCATGAATGATACATTGGCCTCCTTTGGCAGGGGGTCAATGCATTTTTTGGAGGTTTTCCTAGTAGAGGGAAGACTTCATGGGAGAGATGACCAGACACCTTGGCCGCTCTTCCACAGCAGACGAGGTGTTCAGTGTCATGTCTGGGACGCCTCTGGCGTCTTTGCGTGGCACTACTTCCCGGACTCGACATGCAGGTACTCCACATATAGGTACTCCATATGTAGGTACTCCATTTGCAGGTACTCCACGTGCTCCACGTGCATCAGCTGAAGCACAAGCATATGCAAAAGCATGTGCAACTGTAGAAGATCGTGCGTCCAGCGAGGTAGAGGGTAGTCGACAGAGAGGGAGGAGGGAGAGTCGAGGGGGAGGACAAGGCTTGTGTGGGGACTGCCTAGGATGTGGCGAGCGATCACCCTCACCAGTAGATCACGTAGAGGAGGTTTTACGCCAGTACTATAGAGTTACAGATACTGGTGGCATCTTTCATGATGATGAGGGAAGGGATGTAATGGCGTACATGAGGAGCATCGTGCATGCGACGTATAAAGATTGTTTCATTGCCTTCAAAAATCAGGAAAGCGGCTTGTGGCAGGAGGTGTTGAGAGCAGTCCATAGGAGGTACCCAATTCCTGAGGGTCAGTGATTCTCGGATGATTGGGGATGTACAAAAGTGAGGGATATGCTTCACAACAAAAGATCCCACCTCATGACACGGGCCAGGGACTCACTGCGGAGGCTAGAGGATGGGCATGGACCCTATAGCCAACCACCTATGTGCCACCGCATAGAGTGGAAGAAAGCCAAGAAGAAAGTAGCTGAGAAAGTGAAGAGTCGCCAGCATGCAGAGGCGCGACAGATCCAAATGGAAACAATGGGATCGTCGCATTACGGATCGGGCGGCAGAGAGTCATGGAAGGCAGAGTTTGTAAGTAAATTTTGATTTCTAGTTTTTTTAATTTTATATTTCTTTCAATTCTTTATATATTTTAGTCTAATATATTGTGACTCATAATTGTTTGTATATCTCTAAATGTTTTGCAGACTACCATTGTTGGTAGGACACCTACTCCTAGAGAGGTAGGTTACCATCGAGGCCATAACCGCGCAGTGACATGGCTTCACTTTTATGAGGAGGGTCTCATCACTGAGGACCAGTACAACCGGGCCATGAGGATTCGATAGCCAGAGGAGGTATGTTTTTCTTACTTTCTTACTAAAAGTATAGCTAATTATAACTTTTTCTCCACCTTGTCTATGTAAGCAACCCTGATCTTTTGTGTGTGTAGGCGAACTCGGATGTGGAGCATAGCGAGGGGGATAGCGACACTAGTAGCCATGGTGGTACTAGTGAAGATGTTTCCTCTTCAGATTCGTAGAGGAGCACCATACCTCCTCATGAGGCCTTCTTTTCTTGTATATGTATGATATCTCTTTGAGCCTACTGCTTGCGGCCACGCTTTAGGTCGCAAGCACTTAAACTTCCCTTGTAAATGCTTTGATATATAATGAATACATGGACTTTTATTTTCAATTCTCGTGCCCGTAAGATACATTGTCTTTTTCCAAAATACACAATCTGATGTATGGGAGGGGGAAAAATAAATCCAGAGAGCATGTGGTTGCTCTCTGGTTTTTTTCTTCCAATTCTATTTTGCGCGTCTAAATTGCAGATAATTCGCGTTTATTCGTGCGTCTATAATGTAGACTACATGCGCTTATACACACGCTTTATTATTCAAATTAAAAAAAAAAATTAAATATCTTTTTTTAAAAATGACATTTTTTGTTTTTCGTTCGCGTCTATCAGTGCTTATAAAAGCGCGTCTATTAGCGTGTCTATATGCACGTGTATATGTGCATCTATTGCGTGTCTATTTGTGCGTGTAAATTCGTTGAAACATGCGATTATAGATGCGAAATGGTAGATGCGCAAATAGACGGGCTGATAGACGTGCCCGTAAGAATTTCTCTATATTCAAAAATCGCATCTAAATGTGCGTCTATGAGGCCTTTTTGTTGTAGTGAAGGTCTTTTAAATTTTAGGTTTCTCTCAAAGTCATCTAACCATTTTCATGCTTCTGCCTACAATTGATACCTAAGAATCTAGAGTTTTATCTTCAGGGTTTGTCACTCTTTGGATCAAACAACATAACTCATTTTTTTCTAAAAATCTTTGGGGATCCTCAGTCTGATTACCATGAAACTCAAGAAAAACATCAGCCATCTCAACCAAACAACAAGCACAAGAATTCCAAATCTATGTCACAACCGAGTCAAACAATTAGGACAAAGTCAATTTCGGCACTCTTCAGCGGGAGGGGACATAAAAAAAGAGATGCTTAGTGAGTAGTGATAGAAGACAAGCCTCACTCACAACTTGAAAATGGAATGTTAAGGAGTGTTCATCAGGAACTTGACTTTGTCAATGTTCAACGCAAAATGAAAATTTGCAATGTTTGACAAACACAACACGACTAACTCACGAACACAAACAACGAACAATACCTCTTGTAGCCACAAATATTCAGAAATGAAACACAAGGTAGAGCATCGACAAATATCAAATCATTAAAATTTGAGTTTGGAAAACAATTACTTCGTATCTCTTTGAAATTCATTACACAACTCCTTCAGCTCTTCTGAGTTTCCACAAGGTCAATCAATACTAATACACATCCATACACTTGTATGGGACCCTCTTCTCTCTTCTCTCACAAGACAAGTGCAATATTTCCATGCAATTAAAAGTCAATTGGTTAGTTCGAAAGTTAGTTAGTCAATTTGTAAGTTAGTAAGGTTACTAACTAAAGACTAACTAGAGTAAAAACTAACTAATATTTATAACTAACTAACAAAAAATATAATTTAATTAAAAAAATGATCATAACCCGATATTTTTTTCTGATTGACAAGGATTGTAGCCACCCATCATGGAAGTTACCATGTGAATGAGAGTTATGAACCATATTATCATTAGTGTCAATGTGTATAGTATGGATGGTCCAAAAATATTAGAAATTTGGACAAAACTAGCGTATTTTAGATATTATTTATTGTAAATATCCTAAAAAGCTATGAAACTTTCTAAAGCAAGGTTTCATGTTAAAAAAAGTAAGTGGATTTTTTCTGGCAGTTCTAGAGATTTAATACAAAAAGAAGGATTTTTGAAATCGCGATCATACTTTACAAGCAGCAAACAACACTTCAAGCATGGAGAAGAAGGAGTGATCTAAAAGATTTCTAAGCAAGTGTATTGGGGTCTTACCCCCCTTTCGGAGCCAATGGAACCATCACATTTGTGATTTGAGCATCAAATTGCATCTTAGAAGTTTCAGAGCACTAATTTCGCCAAGATCCCCTCCACAAAGAGCTCCTCTTCTTCTCAGCCCACCACCACCCTTCTTCTCTAATTCATCTATAAATATGAGGCATGGGGAATAGTTTAAAGAGGCACAAGGAGACCTCGAGAGGTTGCGAGAGAGAGGAAGAGAGAGGGAGGTAGAAGGATACTCCTCCAAGAGGCTGTGAGAAGGAGCTTGAGAGAGAGAGAGAGAGATAAAGAGAAAGAGAAAGAGAAGAGTTACCTAAGAGGCTGCGAGGAAGAGAGTTAGCTCAATCCCCCCTGTCTTGGTCTTCGACTAGGCCATCTTCTCTTACACTCTCCCATCTCAAATTTATTCCACCTTCCCTATCTCTCAAACACGCTCACGGACGATGGCCTTAAAGCTACGAGGTGGAATGACCATGAGGACCACCGCAACTAGTCAAAGAGCGGGTATTGCCGGAGATACAAGAGTGCCCAAGGATGCTGAAGTTTCCACTCTCACAATGGAATATCGGGTGTGGTGAATGCAAGTGTGAACAAAGACCAAATTCCTAATGTCGTTGTGCCAAATCAGGTTATTTACTACTACATTTTATTATTTTTCACTTAAAATAATAAAGTTTTTAATCAAATTTTTACATAAAATATTAGCTTTAATATTTTTCACTTACATGAATTGACAACTTTATCTAGAAAGCATAGTAGTACATGTATAAATGATTAATCACTATGAATTGCAGCTAGATTAATTGAGATTCTAAATCCTAGAATCATGTTGAAAATAGTTGCCAAAGGTTATTGCACTTATGTCTTTATGCACATTCGATATAGTTATGGTAAAACGCGACAAGGTCAAGTGTTGACTAAGGCTTAAAAAGCAAAACCTTATTTAAAGGTCTTGTAAATCATCTCGTTAAATTATTGTCATAATATTTTTTTTTCTAAAGAAAATTCGCTTATGTTGGGTAAGATAGCCCAAATGGGAAATTCATGTCTTGCTTAACATGTTGTAAAAGATGTACCCAACACTTCTTTATGGGGAGGAGAATTCTCATTAGAATGTAAGGTTACCTTAGGATAAGGTCTACCTTGGCTATGGAATCTGTGAGCTACACGATGGTGTGATTGACATTGCATCATTTGCTATACATTTGAAAGGACTGTTTGTGTTTGCTAAAATCTAGATCTCTGATTGAAAATATTGACCAATGGATAAAAGGAGGGATCACACTAGGCTAACCCCCAATCTAGTTGCGAGACCCTACTCCAAGGGGGTCATGGTTATCACTTGGAGAGGCTTAGACCCGCTTAGTAGCGAAAGGTCTGTTCTTAGGGATTGTCTTCAGTAGTAGAAAATGTGGGTGCTAGGGGGAGGGGGGCTTTGGCTGTAAATCCTACATTGTTCCTAGAGTCTGACGAGCCCCTTCATGACCTAGGATGGGATCTTGGAACCCTAAATACTAGTTACAAGGGTGGAATCTTGGTGGGCAAAATACCCTCATGGAATTGTGTGTATCTTTCGTAGGGTCGAAAAGGTGAAAATTGTAATAAAATTTCAATATAATAAAGAAATTTATTTTACTCAAGGGTTGTTTGAATTGTATGCATGTCCGTGAGATAAATTACGTAAAGGAACATGTGATTTAATTGACTAATTAAGGAAGTTTGTTGTATATGTTTCAATAAATGTGCTATAGGTAATTAGAAAAATAAATATGATTCTGTCATCAAAGGAAAGCGGGTGGGCGTAACCCTTGACGAGTTCTTCCAATAGTTGGGTGGTCTCGTGTAACGTGTCCACCTGTTCCCTTTTAGGACACATCTTAGCAATCCATCGGAAAGAGAGTCTAGAAGGCTCCGCCCACACTCCCATGGAATGTTACGAGGTTTGTAATCTAGGACTTCCCAAGTCTGTCACCTAGCAGAAGTATTCCAATCATTCCCACTTAGGACCGACATGAATCAGGGTTTTCCCTAATGGTCACTTTCCTAAACGGCAGATAGCGTCGAACCCCAGGCAAACTACTTTACGCAGAAATGCAAAGGACGAAGCGGATTCGTGCTGCACTTGGTTCAAGGAGAATGGAAAACGAGAGGGATGCAAGGCTCAACCTCTCTGCCCATAAGGCATAGGCCCATTTCGTTCCCCTAAAATAGCATAAATCGTAATTTTGGTAACCTAAACCCTAGGTTAGTGCCCTTGTTGTCCATGTCCTTTGAGAAGAGCTCCTTTCTGTCCATTCCGATTTAGAAAAGTTCTCGGCCAACCGAGATCACCCATCCGTAGGACGGACCCATGGCTACATCCACTGCACTTTCCTCAAGATTTCTTTAGTTGTCTAATTACCTACCACGTTTAGTTGGACATGCATCAAGTAGCTTCCTTAATTAGCCCGTAAGACACTAGTTCCTTCATGTAATCTTATCACTTAACATAGAAAAATAGTCTCAAACAAGTTCCTTTGCAACAGGTTATCTTATTTATCTTTGGAATACATCCATAAAGTCCAGCCCACATGCTAATCCATAATCCGCCTGAAGGCTATCCATAATCCACCCAAAAGCTATCCAGCAATCCACATGGATTACTAATCCAAGATTCCGCTCGTAGACTAGTATGCGGGCCTTGAGATCCAATCTTGAGTCACATTGGCCTCTTGTGCAGGGCCCGAAAGGCGAGGGATTTATGGCTAGAGCCCCCCCCTAGCACCAAAGCGTCCTTCTGCTCCAAGTAGCGCCCAACGGAGAGACCTCACGCGGCGAGTTCTGTCCACGTTCACGGTGCGGCTAACAACCCCCTTAGTTAGGGTTAGACAGATAGTCGGGGGTAAGTGAAGCTGCCTCTCCCTTCAGGCCTTCAACATGAAGCATTAAATATCTTTCCATCCTTTATTTCCTTGAGAAAACAATGCAAACACTACTCCTAAACTATTACAAGCATAATCAATTTCAGTGGTTGTTTATTTGGCCAACTGCTAAGGAGTGAATCCTTCTCTCCGAATGCATCCAACATTTGATCCAGGATTAATTGTGACTTGGCAAGATCCCCAAGGGTTTGTTTTTTCTCCCTTTTGTCTACCACTTTGTGAGAGAGAAGGTACTTGCAAGAGAGATTGACTTGGTATATGTCAACACGTAGGATTAGGTAGCTGATATTTTCACAAAGGCATTTGGTGTAGAGAATCTTCAAAAGTTTCGAAGCTTACTTGGAGTTTTAGAGATACAGTTGAGCTTGAGGGGGATTGTTGGGATGGCAAGCTCAACATGTGTAGACATTGATGATGGACCACATGGTGAGGTGGGTCTGCACGTCTACACTTAGCATGTTGGTGGTCATGATGATACTCACATGGCCATTGACTTATCACTTATTATATTTAGTTTATTACACCTACCGACAACTGGCAAAGATATAACGTGACTCGATTAGTGTAGTTTGTTATGCATTGTTTGACTTAGTAGGCCACTTTCCTTTATGTTGTATCTTATCTATACTTTATGTACATTGTATAGGGTGTAGAAGATGAAGAAGAAATTAGCAAGAAAACGTTTTGGCCTCCATTACTCTTCTTGTGTTCTTGAGTGAGCTTCCTCTTGTGTATATAGTGTGTTTTTAGTGTAGCAGCTCAAGCAAGTCCTCCCACCATGCGATTCTTGACATTTTAAGGATACACCTCAATTTCCCAAGAAAAAGAGGAGAAAACAATGGCAATTACAAGTGGTTGTAGATGCCAAGAAAAGTGAGACCAAGAGTACTGAAGAGCTGAGGAATAAAGCATCGAGTCCACCAGCGAATGAACCCATTTCCATCTCTTCTAACAGCGGTGAACCTCAGATAAATCCATGTGTTCCGATAAGTCAAAGCGACCATTACCATCAACAGTTACTTGCAATACTCAATCCACAAATAACAAAGCTTGCATTGACCATTCAAGAGTGGAATACAACACTGTCACAACAGATTGACAAAAGTATACCAATCACATTCACATTTGAGGAGAACCATGACACAATAGCAGCAAAGCCTCAGGAGAAACATGAAAACCCTACGGACATAAGCAATCCTAACATTAACAAACCTTGCTCATCTAGGCCAGATCCTCCAGATATGCTAAAGCCTAGGGAAACTCCTAGAACCTTGCATGAGATAGCAACCAAGCAAGCCCTCATTGAATATAGAAGTGTCACATAATACTTAATCGAGTTGGATACTAAACTCAAATTATTTGCATGTGTCTACATCCTTGCAGACATGGGCACATTCCCTAAGAAGTAGCTTGAGGAATACTTGCCATATCCTCTATCCTGGGAAGAGCAAGAATATATTAAAAACCACTATGAAAAGCTCCTTCATGAATTCATGCAACTCATCTTTGATGAGGAGGCCGACAAACTATGCCTAATTGTGACATTCAACTAAGTGCTTTGCCAACCAAATCTCCTAGAGATAAAGAAACTAAAGCGACAATCAAAGGGTCTAAGTCAATTTTTGAAAACCACATTATAATGGCCAAACTTGGAGCCCAGATTATGACAAAGCCTCAAAGGAGGGATTGGCCAAATGGCGTGGTCTCAAAGAGACCCAACCTATGCGGTACCATCGAGTACTAACTACCATTCAGGGTATGGACTTAGATGGAACTAGCCAAGAGAACTCTTTGGTTGATAATATTATCACTAAGGAGGAGCTACATGTTGCAAGTAGACTCAAGGTAATGTGCTACTCAATGTTGCAAAATATCTGTTGATATTGAGTAGGCTGCCATGAGTACTGGATGCATGTGCCACACTCCAATACAATCTTGAGTTTTACAACTAGTTTTTAACTTCACAAAGTGACATGGATTCATACATGTATACATAAATAAACAATGAGTTTTGTGATTGTGTATTGATAATACCAACACACACAAGCAAAGATAGTCAGGCACATGAAGAAAATTTTGGGTTTGACAGGTTAAGCTTCTCAGGTCCTCCTCTCACCATACGTCTAGAAGTCATGTGACCATTCCCATCTCTAGGTCGAGGGGATGTAGCCCTCATTGCCACCATTCAAAGCCCTGGCCAGCACCTTTGAGGGTGTGGATAGGGCGCTGTCCCCTCCTATGGGCTCTAGCCCTTTTTTTGGTCTATTCCTCTAGGGATGAGCCCTGCTCCATTCAATCTCTACCAGTCCCCTCCTACGGGCTCTAGCTCTTTTTTTGGTCTATTCCTCTAGGGATGAGCCCTACTCCATTCAATATCTACCAGTCCACACAACTTGGCATGAGTAAAGATCCCTACTCCATTCAATCTCTACCAGTCCACACAACTTGGCATGAGTAAAGATCTGCTACCGACTGGAATCCACCCCACACTTGAGGCACGATGAGTATCATCATAGGGGCCCTCCCTCTACAGCAAATACTACATGTCTCGCCTCACCCCTCCTTGTCATATGCACATTTTAACCCACTATTTAATCCCGCCAATGCAAGTAGTTCTTTCCTACTTTAGGCTCTAACCCTTGGTTCACATTTTGCAGGTTCCTCAACAATCACTAGTCATGGAGCACCCCATGTCACTGGCCTGCAAGGAAGCTCTCCTTCGTAGAAGGGAGCACACAGCACAAGCTCTGCTATTGGAACGCTACGTGCCCACCATGAAGAGGTATTTTTAGAGACGAGGCCCAAAGTGAAAATGCCTAGGACGTAGGCCAAACGAAAGAATTCCTCCCCAACCAAAGAAGAGAAGGGTTCAAAGGAATGCCTGAAGGGTAGCGACTCATGACGTGCCAACCTTCCACAGATGCTCGAGAACTAGATGTTCAAAAGAGGAAAGAAAAGCAAAAATCAAGAGTGAAATTGCTGAATTGTTCCAGAGCATTCTTAATACGACAACAGCCAAGGACTACACCATTTGAATCCCGACCGATGCCTCCACTCCGCTTAGCTTGAATCAAGATGTGCAACTCTACGTGACTGTTCAGACTCTGGCCCCTCACATGATGGATCAGGACGAGAGATTACATGCAATACCTCAGTTGTCTGGTCACCCAGACTCACCACCTCATAACAAATAGAATAGCCTCTATGTTGTATAAGATGCTTACCAAGTGCTATCTTGCCATGACTTTTAGTCTTTAAATGGTTAAAAGTGGCAGGTTCCCCAACTGTATAAACTTTTCGTACCTACTTCTAATAAATTTCACGTCTTTAACCAAAAAATAATCAAGCATAGGTGATATGCATCAAGGTCAACACCATAGGATTTAGATAAGTGATGTCTTTTTGTGTTACGTCTCTTCATTATAGTTGAAGCATATATGGCTAGCATGTACTCTCACGAGTTGTAAAGTGGATATAGGATGGCACATGTCTCAGTACAAAAGCATTCAAATGTCTTAGTTACCACAAGCCCACCAACCCCACAAAGAGCCATTACAGAAAAAGCAATAGAAATACCAAGAACAAAGTGCCATGACAGAAGCCTCATTTTTGGAAGAGAAAATCACCCTTGCAAAACACCCACATTGCATTTGAGCATGGCCCAAAGCATAGTTATTGGATACTCTCTCTTTCTTGGCGAAACTCTACATTTGGCTCACTGCAGCTACCTCAATTGTACCAATATCTCACATGTTACAAAGAGGTTTGCCAAATCCCAAGTGTATCTCTCCATCTCAACAACTGTTCCTCTAGCATAGAGGCTAGTAACACAATCATTGTTGTAATATCCATTTTTAGAGCCTTTGGATCTCGACATTTCCCAATTCAAAGGAAAGGTTGATAGCCTCATTGTATTGCAATTCCACATCCCCCACAATTGTTCAGGGCACATCAAGGGCAGGACATACCTAGGGAGCTTGTCTTGGCCTAGGGTTAGACCTATCACCTTGAACTATTTGCACAATTCTTGTTCGCACTCCATCTAAGTGTAGTAATATTGCAATCAATAGTGGCAAGAAAGGCCTAAAGGACCATAGAAAGTACATTGTACTCTTCGAAAAATAAAAGTTATCACCATCTACCAAATGTTAAGATGTCAATGAGCTCAATTATGCTAATCATGTTGTCAAATTCATAAATGATGTCTCAACAAACCTTCGTGTGTACTCCTCAACATCGACTACCTTTTCCACCATATTGAACCCTTGCTTCATTCACACATTGCTACAAGGAACTAGACTAGCAATCTTCTAACTACATAATATCTAAGTATGCATGGGCACTCACATACTATTTGAACCATAATCTATACACAGTTCGGGTCCTCAAGTGCAAGACATTCCTCTCAGCTTGCTTAGAGTTTGACCTATCTCCCAAACTAATGAAACTACGTATTGTGCGCACAATAAGAAGACTAGCACCAACCCTTAGGAAGAGACCATATGAGAGGTTTTCAATTGTAGGCATTGACGACTCCAAAAAAAATACCAATAGCTCTTCATCACCATTCAACTCTGAACTCTTGTCCTTCCTCATCATGCAAGCAACCAAACAATTCCCATGTGCAAAATCCCCACAAACCAACACATGTGCCAACTATCAGTGCAATTCTCAACAACGAACAACCCTATCCCCAAGTCCAACAACCCAACCACTAGCCATCCGAGCCAACAACATGCCCCCAATGACCTTCATCCACGCCAGCAAAACTCCTCCAAGGCAACAACATATGTCCCTTCCCCCACGTCTTCGATGCATGCCAATGCCTCCTACCTACAGCGATGAGTATCATGGGACTAGCACTCGTTTAGAAGGGGGGTGATATTAATCCTCAAACCAATAGGGTAGAAAATTTGGAAAATCTAAAGCAGAAGACAAGGCTAAGGGGAAAGTGAAATGGAAGACGAAGGCACACCGAAGAAGAATCTGGAAACACAAGAAGTGCAAAACAATCCTAGATTAAGGAGAAAGGCACATAAGAAAAAGCACAAGTCAATACTTTTGTAAAAGAGAATAAGGCACACCATGATTTATTTTAAGAGCATCGGTTCTCACCCGTGCAAATTGTAAAGGTAGATGGGTAGTGGGAAGGAAGCTAGGAAGATAGGAGGAAATGGGAAAAAGGGCCTAGGCCAAAAGGGGTTAAGGGGATGATCGTCCAAAAGGGATTTAAAACTTTGTATATAAGGTTGAAAAGTGAATGAGAAGCTCATTCTTGTGTGTGGCCAAAAGTGGCTCTCTTTTTCTTTTTCCTCTTCTTGTTCTTGCTTACTTGAGCTTGTGCTTTAGAGAGAGAGTGTGAGAGTGTGAGGAAGTGAGTGTGTGAGGGTAAGGGACAGTGGTGGAGAATCTCCCCATCTTCTTCTCTATTCTTCTCTTCTCTTGCTTACGTAAATGGAGCTTGGAGCATGGAGCTTGAGGATGAAGCTTGCTTGAAGCTTGCACTTGCATCATGGAGCTACCAGAGTGTTGAGATGACAAGCTCAACACATGCAGACATTGATTATGGACATGCTGGCTAGATGAGTCTGCAAGCCTACAGTTACCATGTTGGTGGTCATTATGACACTCACATGGCAACTGACCTATCACTTATTATATTTAGTTTGTTACACCTACCTACAGCTGGCAAAGATATAGCACCAGTCGATTAGTGTAGTTGGTTATGCACTGTTTGACTTAGAAGGCCACTTTCCTTCATGTTGTATCTTATCTATACTTTGTGTACATTGTATAGTGTGTGAAAGAAGAAGAAGAAACCAACAAGAAAACTTTTTGGCCTCCATCTCTCTTCTTGTGTTCTTGAGTGAGCTTCATCTTGTGTATATAGTGTATGTTTGGCACAACAGCTCAAGTACATCCCCCCATCAGGAAATTCCTGACATGGTATTAAAGCCATGCCACTAAGAGAGACTGATTTTGAAGGCTGAAGTAAAGGAGAAGAAGCAGAGTCGAGTAAAAATCTCAGATTGCTGTGAGATTTGGTGTGCGAGAAGATCATTGTATATTCTGAAAAAGAGATCTTTTAGTGCTTTCCCGCAGTTATTTTGGGCATTTGAGGCCCTTTCATGCCCTGTTTTAGAGCCGCAAGGTTGCAGACAGCAGGTTCAGGATACATTGTGATTTTGGTTGTACTGACTGAAAGTGGGTGCGTAGGTTACAGATTGCAAATCTATAAATTTTTAGGTGTTTGTAGGAATCAAACATAAGGTTTATCTACAAACAAGTTGCAGATTACATGTACGATTGAGAAATCAGTGAAAAAGGTTACTTGGCGTATTGCTGTGCACGTGTTGCGAAAGATTGCAGAAGACTAGCTTGCTGTGTTGTATCCTTGTTTGTGGTACTGGTAGAGAACAGTGGAAATCCCATTATTGAGAAGCTCAACAAGAACAACTACCCTTCATGGAAGTTCCGTGTGACAAACTTTGTCATTGGAAAGGGCCTTTATGAGTTTGTCTCAGGTGAAGAAAAGGAGCCATATCTAGGTATCTCTCCGACTGTAGATGAGTTAAAAGCATGGAAAGAGTGAAATGCAAAAGACAAAAAGGTGATGTACTAGCTATGTGCAGTCATTGATAATACTATGTTGGGATATATCAGGAATACAAAAACTTCACATACAGCTTGGACAATTTCTGAGAGCATGTTTTCACTAAATACAAAGGCGAGAAAGATTCAACTCAAGCAAGAGTTGAATGTCTTGAAGAAAGGAAAAATGTATGTCAATGAGTATGTGTTGAAGGTAAGCAGCATTGCAAATGCTTTAGCAGCGATTGATGCAATGCCAGATGATGATGATTTGGTTTCATCCACTTTGAGTGGCCTTAACAATGAGAAGGCATAGAAATCATTTGTTACTTCAGTATATGTACAGAAGCCATTTGCAGATTTTAATGAGCTGATCTCTCTCATGATTACTAAAGAGATCAATATGTAGGGTGATTCGTCTGAAAGAAATGGTGAATAGGTCCAAGCATTTTACTTGAGTTTAGGAAGGGGACATGGTAGATCCTCTTCAAGAGGCCATGATATGGGACATGCTGGCAATAACCAGCAAAACAAGTTCAATCAATAGTTTGTTGAAATGTAGGTTTCTGGGGATAGAGGAAACTTTGGAGACAGGGGGAGCTCTAGAGGAAGAGGTGGATGACAGAATAGAGGTTCTCAAAATTCTACTATTGTTTGCCATTATTGTGGCAAAATAGGCCATATCGTAGCCCATTGCTATGCAAAGATCAAGGATATTCGCGGTGGTGAATTGCAGCAAGGATACTATGCATCATCTTCATGACAGAATGAAGACAAAAATGAGTGTCTATTTGTTATGCAGCATATGATGAATGCAATTATAGAAAAGGGGACACATGATTATGTTTGGTCTATTGATTTAGGTGCATCTAATCATATGACCAGTCATGTTGAATGGTTTGGAGAGATGCGGAACTTACAAAACCCATATTATGTGCAGACGGGTGATGATTCATACCACCCAATTTCACACATTGGAAAGGTTTCCTTGTCCTTGTATGATGGCTAGACAAAGAGTTTGACATATGTATTATATGTGCCATCAATTACAAAGAATCTAGTGTCTATTGGCCAAATGGTAGAGTAGGGGTTGCAGGTCCGATTCAATACAAAAGGTTATTTTGTAGAAGACTTTAATGATAAGTGCAGGTTGGTCACAAAAGAAAGTAGAGCTGACCGAATGTTCACCTTAGATGTTGGAATTCTTACAGTGGATGTTGCTATGTATGCTAAAGAAAAAGGAGTAGTTGCAGATATTGAAATATGTCATGAATGTATTGGATATGCAAATGTGAAAAGGCTGAAATTAATGCAGTACAAAGGATTGGTTACAGGGTTGCCTTCTTTTAGAGTTGCAGAATTGCATAAATTCTGTGAAGCATGCCAGTTTGGTAAGTAGGCGAGACAACCCTTCTCACATGATAGAGAAGTGAGTAGAAATATACTTGATGTAGTACATATAGATGTTAGGGGGCCTATAGAGAATGTATCTCTTGGTGGCAGCAAATACATTGTCACATTTATTGATCAGTACTCAAGGAAGCTATGGGTATACTTCATGAAGGAAAAGAGTGATGTGTTTGAGCACTTCAAATCTTTTAAGGCAGTTGTTGAAACATAAATAAGCTTAAAAGTGAAGTGCTTGAGATCAGATGGAGGGGGAGAGTACCTCTCTAATGAGTTCAGTGGATTCTTGAGGACTCATGGGATAAAGATGCAATTTACTTGCAGGTATACCCCACAACAAAATGGTGTTGCAGAAAGAAAAAATAGGCATATTGCAGTAGTTGCATGGGCATTAATGGCTGAAAAGAATATGCCCAAAAAATTTTGGTCAAAGGTTATCCATACTACTGTCTACATTATGAACAGAACTCCCACAACTACAGTTCATGGGATAACTAGAATGCTTTAATGGCAAGAAGCTTGGTGTATCGCACTTGAAGGTATTTGGGTGTGTTGCATACGTTCATGTGCTAGATGAGCTACGGAAGAAGCTTCATCCAAAGGCAAAAAAATATGTTTTTATTGGATACTCTTTAGAGCAGAAAGGGTATCGCTATTATAACCCTATCACAGGTGAGTTCAAAGTGAGCAGGGATGTTATCTTTGATGAGATGGAAAGTTGGTATACACCTGCTAGGGATGTTTTGGATGATGATAATGACCAGGAAAGCTATGTCTAGAAAGATAAACAAGAATCATGGAGTCTTAGTGGACTGGAAATATCATCTAGTACTACATCTATAGTGAGCCCTTAGTCTACGAGACTAAGGAGTGGCCCCACATCTTCAGGAGGATCTATAAGTGTTGCAGGGAAGGACAAAGGAAGGAAGAAAGTGTTGGATGGTAATGATGCATCTACTAGTCATTTGGGATTTGATGGAGATTCTAGTGGTTCAAAGAGTTTGGATGATGAGCTTGGCATTCCTTCAGTCATGACACGAGGTGTACATAGAGCTCATAGTAATGTAAAGGCTCCATTCAGTGATCTGTTGGTACGCACATCTAGCACGGTCAGATACCCTGTTAAAAGATTTGGTTTTGAAGGTTATGCAGCTCACCATTATACTTATATGGTGAAACTAGTTGAGGATGTTGAGCCCACTTGTTTTGAGGATGGTGAAACTAGTTGAGGATGTTGAGCCCACTTGTTTTTAGGATGCTGTTTATCATGCTCATTGGGATGCATCAATGGATGAGGAGATGGTTGCACTAGAAGCCAATAAGATTTGGGATTTGGTACCCTTACCTAAGGGTAAGAAAGCTATTGGCTGTAAGTGGGTTTACAAAGTCAAGCATAATGCAGACAATTTAGTTAGCAAGTATAAGGCTAGGCTGGTTACAAAAGGCTATGCTCAAACATATGGCATAGATTATGACGAGACATTTAGTCCAATTTCTAGGATGGCAACTATTAGGTGTGTGATTGCCTTAGCAACAGTAGCCAAAGTTTGGAGTTTGCAGCAAATGGATGTTAAGAATGCCTTCTACATGGTGAAGTACAAGAAGAAGTGTATATGCAGCAACTAGCAGGTTATGAGGATTTAGAGCATCCCACATATGTATGCAGGTTAATGAATGCACTCTATGGGCTGAAGCAAGCACCTAGAGCATGGTGTGACAAGATTGAAGAGTATCTTACCAATACTAGATTTTGTATTTCTGATACTGATCACTCACTTTATGTGAGAAAGGGAGATGCAGGTTTGGTCATCATAGTCATTCATGTGGATGACTTGATTATTATAGGTGACAGTGACAATGGGATTACTGAAGTTAAGGAATTCTTGAAGAAGAAGTTTGAGATGAAAGATTTGGGTGAGCTGAGATACTTTCTTGGTATTGAGGTGATCATATGTGATGATGGTATATGGCTATCCCAAAGGCAGTATGTCTTGGATATGTTATCCAAGTATGGTATGACAGCATGTAAGCCTCTTTCAATACCATTGGAGCAAAATGTGAAGTTGAGTGTTGACATTGGGGATGAGATAGAAAGACCCTACTATGTTCAGCAGGATAGTAGGGAGTTTGATTTATATGACTATCACAAGGCCAGACTTGAGCTATGTGTTTAGCCTTGTCAGTCAGCTTATGCAAATACCTAGAAAGCCTCATTTGGATGCAGTTAGACTTATATTGAGATACGTGAAGCCCACTTTACATTATGGACTTTTTTATGAGGCAGGTAAGGATGTACATGTCTTTGGATACAAAGATGCAGATTGGGCTAGTAGCATGTTAGATAGAAGATCTACAAGTGGATTGATGTTTTCCCTTGGTAGTGCAGCAATTACATGGAGCAGTAAAAAGCAACCTACACTTGCTTTATCGAGTAGAGAGGCTAAATATAGAGGTGCTACTATGACAATATGTGAGGTGGTATGGCTGAAAAAGTTATTAGGCAATTTAGACATGCAACGAGATGGTCCAATTGTCATTCACTGTGACAACATGAGTAACATACAGCTAGCTAGTAATCTAGTGTTCCATGCTAGGACAAAACACATTGAGGTGCACTACCACTTTCTGAGAGGGAAGGTACTTGTAGGAATTGGCATTGTATATGTCAACACACAGGATCAAATAGTTGACATTTTCACAAAGGCATTGGGTGTAGAGAAGCGTTGAAAGTTTTGAAGCTTGGAGTTGCAGAGATAGAATTGAGCTTGAGGGGGAGTGTTGAGATGGCAATCTCAACACGTGCGGACATTGATGATGGACCGCCTGGCTAGATGAGTCTGCATGTCTAGACTTACCATGTTTGTGGTCATTATGACACTCACATGGCTATTGACCTATCACTTATTATATTTAGTTTGTTACACCTACCTACAACTGGCAAAGATATAGTGCCAATCCATTATGCACTAGTGTAGTCGGTTATGCACTATTTGACTTAGAAGGCCACTTTCCTTTATGTTGTATCTTATCTATAGTTTATGTACATTGTATAGTGTGTGAAAGAAGAAGAAGAAACCAGCAAGAAAATTTTTTGGCCTCCATCTCTCTTCTTGTGTTCTTGAGTGAGATTTCTCTTGTGTATACAGTGTGCGTTTGGTGGAGTAGCTCAAGCACATCCCCCCATCATGGGATTCCTGACAGAGAATTCTTGGGAGAGGAGGCAACTCGATCGGGCATGGAGGTAAGCTTACTATACTCCTAGAGATGGATAGCACGTCGCCTATGTGAGAGGTAGCCATTAGTGCCTGGCTTGGAACGCTTGAACAATAAATGGTCAATGGGTCTTGGAGGTTGAGCTTGTGCTCCCCTCTACATAGGTATATGATTATTGCAATCATAGAGCTACTTCACCCATCATGGCAATAGCTTTTTTGATGGTGTGATTGCAAATTGGTAATCTTTTTCCTCATCATTTGAAGATTATATTTCCTCCTCCTTAAGGATAGGGATAATTCTTGGGATAGATTCATAGTGGACTACTTTTTAATTGGATGATAAAGTGGAAGAAATTATATTCTCCTCCTCCACTATATATGGCTGCTTCTTGAATACCACATCATGGCTCCCCATGATATTCTTTGCCTCTTGGTCATACAATTTGTAAGCCTTTGGCTCATCATTATAACCCAAGAATATACATTTTGTGCTTTTGGTTTTTAACTTGTTTTACTTATCCTTTGGGATGTGTGCATAACATTCACATCCAAAAGTTTTAAAGTGTGAGACACATGGTTTCTAACTAGAATAGGCCTAATAAGGAGTTTTTCCTTGAAGAGCCTTTGTGTAACTACTATTGATAATGTAGACTACAATCTTAACAGGTTTTTCTCAAAATTGGTTACAAAATCATTTTCCTTAGGAATACACCTTATCATTTCCATAATAGTGTGATTTTGATGTTTAACAATGCCATTCTACTGAGATGTATGAGCATGTTCTAAACTTCTTTACAATTTACCCCGTTTCATTCTCAATAAGTTTAGCAATTCTTTGAACTTGCCAAAATCTTGAGCCTTATCATAAAGAAATTACACCCACATCTTCCTACCATAGTCATCGATGATTAACATAAAATAAGAAGACCCTCCTAAGGCTTGTATAGGTATTTACCACTCAAGTCAACATGTACCAACTCTAGAGGAGCCTTCACTCTATTCTTACTTTCTTATGGCAATGTCTTTCTTTGTTGCTTACCCATCATACAAGCTTCACATGTTTCCTTTATTTTAGTTACTACAGGTAGGTGAGCAACCATATCTTTCTTATATATCTCCTTTAACACTCGAAAATCAATGTGACTAAATGTTTCATGGTAGAGTTTACTTGTGCCCACACTAATGGTGGCTGTAAGAGCATGTAACTCATACAAGCTGTTTCTTCTTTCTCCTTTGCCAATAACTTTGCTAGCACTACTGATAAATTTTTTACTTGTCTTTGTGAACCTCACCTCATGACCAATATCGATTATAGAAGTGCCAGGAAGATACAGTTGAAGCAGAAGTTCAACAACAAGTGCTAGGAAGATACAGTTGAAGCAGAAGTTCAACAACATGGAGAGGAAGAGCAGATCTATACAGGATTATGTCCTAGAGGTTAAGGCCATTGCGGATCAATTGGCATCTATTGGTTCACAGGTTGAAGATGAAGACATGGTTGCTGTGACCTTGAATGGCTTGGGGCCTGAGTATAAGTATTTTGACACTTCTGTGTTTGTGCGGGCTGAAATGCATGATTTCAATGAGCTGGTTGCATTGCTTATCCATGAAGAGGTTAAGCTTGATTTGGCTATAGGATCTAGCAGTTCTAAAAATAAGGATGCAGTTTTCTGTTCCAATCAACGTGGCCGTGGAAATCGTGGTAGAGGCTATGGATTTGGCAAAGGAGGCTAGCAAAATGCATCCTATGGCAATAACAATCAGCAGATATCGAATGCAAGAGGTGGTGGAAACTTTAGAGGCAGGGGGAGATCTAGCCCTAGAGGTAGAGGCTCCTGGCATTAGCAGCGTCCATCTGACAATCCGAACAAGGATAAGGATTGTCATTATTGCGGAAAGTATGGGCATATTGCCAAGGAGTGCTGGAAGAAGCAGGGCAATCAAAAAGGCAAACAACATGGGCATTTTGCTACATCTAGTCAGGTAGATGATACTTCAGGAGATAGATTGTTTGCCATGCAGTATGTAAAAGACAGAGTTTCTCAAAAATCCACTAATGATGCAGTTTGGTATATTGATTTAGAGGTATCGAACCATATGACTCCTCATGGTGATTGGTTCATTGATATGGTGGCTGAAAAAAATGGCTATGTCTGTACAGGTGATGACACACAACATAGCATTGAGCATAAAGGCAAAGTGTCTCTTGTGGTTCATGATGGCAAAAAGAAAATTTTGCATGATGTATTGCATGTTCCTTCGATTACGAAGAACCTAATATTTGTTGGTCAAGCAGAACTTGCAGGTTAGATTCAACAAGCATGGTTGCTTTATTGAAGAGTTTGGTAATGGATGCAAGTTAATAGCTTGTGGTCACAGGAATGGCAGAATGTTTACTCTTGATGCTACCTTACAAGAGCTGAATTCAGCCATGTTTGCCCATGGTTCTGGCAGTATTAGAGACTTGGAAATTTGGCACAAGAGAGTGGGGCATGTAAATTTGCAAAGGCTGCAAATTATGCAGAAAAAATAGCTTGTTACAGGTTTACCCAAGTTCCAATATTCAGATATTGGCCATGTATGTGATGCTTGCCAGTTTGATAAGCAGTCAAGGTTGCCATTTGTTTGGGGGCCAACCCATAATGCATCCATGGGAGGCTCGTAGTATTATGTTACATTCATTGATGATTACAGTCACTATACTTGGGTTTACATTCTGAAGACAAAGGATGAGGTGTTTGTTATTTTTTAGCAGTTTAAAAAACAGGTTGAAAAGGAATTTGACTATTATATCTCTTGCTTGAGGTCAAATAGCACTGGGGAGTATGTGTCAAATGAGTTTAACAACTTTCTAGTTGAAAATGGCATATGTAGGCAGCTTACCTGCAGCTACACTCCTCAGTAAAATGGGGTAGCTAAAAGGAAGAACAGGGTCTTGGTGGAAGCTGCTTGTGCCATGATGCATGAGAAGAAGATGCCACTCTATTATTGGGCTGAGGCTATTATGAAAGCCATGTATATCTTGAATCGAACTCCCACTACAAGTATTCATGAGATGACACCATTTGAGAAGCTGTATGGCTATAAGCCGGATGTAAGTCACATGAAAGTCTTTGGCTGTCTTGCTTATGTGCATATTCTAGATGAAAAAAGGAAGAAGCTAGATCCAAAAGCTCATAAGTGTGTCTTTATTGGATATTCGCAAGAGAAGAAGGCATACAAATGCTATGATCCCTCTACTAGGGAGACCTTGGTGAGCAGGGATGTTATTTTTTATGACATGGGTTCTTGGTATGTATCACCGGCAACAGTGCCATCGGATATGCCTTCTACTCATGTATCTACAATTGATATGTAGCATAGCACTGCTATGACACGACCTAGTAGTCAGACAGTATCTCCATGGATAGGGAGATTGAGGAACTCACTGTCCACTAACACCAATATGTCAGTGAGGGGAAGATATGATGTCACGGACAAAGGAAAAGAGAAAGTTGCTGAGGATGTATCTGGGATGATGACACCTGGTAGGATGACTTCTGGATATGAGTCTATTGACACTTAAGACAGTGAACTTGGTATTTTGATTGTCTATACACCTGGCGCAAGGCAGAGCAAGTACATTCTGCCTCATGAGAGAGGGGAATCGAGCAGTGCACCACAGCTTAGACACTCACAGAGGGTTAGATACCCTGTTGACAGGTTGATATATATTGCATACACTGCAAAGCATTATGCTTACATGACAAAAGTGATGGAGATCAAAGAACCAGGTACATATGCTGAAGCAGTGGAAAATGAGAACTGGTGTGCAGCTATGGATGAAGAAATGAGTGCCTTGGATGAAAATAAGACATGGGATCTTGTGCCACTGCCTGAAGGAAAAAATACCGTTGGCTGTGTTACAACTATATATATCATCTCTCACTTGACTTGGGTCTCACCTATATATACTAACTTTACATCAATATGAATCATTCTTTGGGAGCATGTATTGTGTATCTCTCTCGTACTCTCTCTCTCTCTCAACATGGTATCAGAGCTATGGATGCGTAGCAACAACAAGGGAGATAAGTTGTTTCATTGTTTATACTTGATTGAATTCTTTGCACAAGTGATGATTTGATACATGAACTTGTTCAAATTAGAAGTATTAGTTAATTTTGTCTTTAAAAACAAAACCACTTGCTCTCGAATCCTGTCAAAACCACTTGTCAATCGGAGTTCTGGATCAAGAGTTATGACAATTCAGGATTCAAGACAACAATTTTGCTCGAATCTGCAATTCTTTATTTAAAATTGTATTTCTAATTACCGTTTGTTAATCCCCAATTACAGTTTATTAATCGTTTTTCTTCATTAATGATATTGATTACGACAAGCAATTTGCTATTTTTAGCAATGTTTTATTATCGTTCACGTTCTTTGCTCGACCGAAATAGTACTTTTCTTATATGCGTCATCTCGTCTTGCACGTTATGCCTCTCTACTTTGGGCTTTCTTTTTAGTCACTCAATACTTTTCGTCGTTCTTACGTGCATATCCCTATTTTGATTGTCATGCGTCTCAACTACGCTCGTTTTGATCATGGTTTGCAGATTCTACGATCTCATGTTATTTGTTTTCTCTTGACATACAAGCATGGCTAATTGCGTAATTGTTAACGGATATCCATCTAGCCAACGTTCGGTTCCCTTCTTCCAAGGACAAGGCTTTCCTGGGTGGAAAGCAAAGATGATGCTAATTCTTGAAGGTGACGAATTATTTGATATTGTTTTGGGCGACCTGTCTTGCCCAGTTCAACCTATTGATGTGATGAATAACAATTCTGTGATTACTGATGGTCCATTATTTGAACAATGGAAAATTGATCATACTGATTGGATTCATCGTGACAAAGCGGCTCGTCGTTATATATTGTCTGCACTTCCTGACTCACTTATGTTGGATGTCTTTCATCTGGAAACCTCTCATGCTATTTGGGAGTATCTTATCTCAACATTTGAGAAGAAATCAGTCACCGAAATTTTATATCTCCAAACTTGTTTAAAGAATCTTCAATATAAGGTTGGTACTTCTATGCACTCTCATATCGAGGCTTTTAAAGACATTATCAATCAGCTTGGTGCTGCCGGCGCTCCTGTTGCTAAAAATCAGATTGTTACTCAACTTCTTCATACCATCAAAGATCCTTTATATGACAATATCATCACTATTTTGTCTAACAAGGATGATATCCACTTTGACAAATCATGTATATCTCTTATTGAATATTCTCAACGTCATGAGCATCATTTGGAAAAATCTGATGCTGTTTTGGTCACTCGTGAACAAAGGGATTTTGATGCTGCTTTTGTTGCTCGCAAGCGTCCTGCTTCACGTTTTCAGCAGGGTGGACGCCCTAATCTAGGTAGTAGATCTTCTCGTCTTGCTTATCCTAACAAACATTGTTCTTATTGTGATAAGAAAGGTCATGTGGCTTCTGATTGCTGGGCACGTCGATATGATGAGGAGCATGGAGTTACTACAAAGCAACCTCGCTCGTCCAAAAGTTTTCCTCCTTGTGATTATTGTGCACATACAGATCATCCATCTCGCCGTTGTTATAAACGAAGATATGATGAAGAACGTTCTCAAGCTTATATTGTTCAACAAACTATAACTGATGATGATCATACTCATCAGGAGCTCAATTTCGTCCATTATGATATCCCTCCAGAAAAGGTACTTCATGTTCATGATGGTTCTCTATTCATCATTGATTCAGGTGCCACTGGAAACATGACATACCAATCGCAATGGCTTCACAATTATCATTCTCTTCCTGTCAAGAAGTTTGTTTACCTTGTGGATGATACGACTTGTCAAGTCAAAGGAGTGGGTGATTTATATCTGGGGACTGTTTCATCCACTAGAATATTAAGAGGAGTTCTTCATGTTCCAGATTTGCAAAGAAATCTTCTTTCTGTTGCTTGTCTAGTTGATCTTGGTTTGTTTGTTGGCTTTGATCATAATCAATGTCGTATAGAGAAAGTCGGGCATACTATAGCAGTGGCTCCTCAACATGGTAATCTATTTGAGCTATCATTGAATGATACAGTTGCAAATGTTGTTACTGCCCCTGGAGATGCAGATTGCAAATTATTGCATCAACGATTTGCACACTCCGATTTTGCCAAAAAAATTTATCTTCATCGTCATGGTCTTGTGCAAGGTATGGATCTTAAATCTCATCCAAGTATGGGAATATGTGAGTATTGTGCACTTGGAAAACACCATCGTTCGCCTTTCCACACTTCTACTTCATCACATTCCTGTGCTCTCTTGGATTTGGTTCATACCGATATTTGCTGTCCTTTTCTTGCTTCAAAGTCTCAATATGTTCGACATGAAGTCAAGAAAGGTTTCATTATGGTGGAGCATTGTCCGAGTGATCAAATGGTTGCAGACATCTTCACAAAATCTCTTAGTGAAGCTCGCTTTAGCTCATTAAGACATGCACTTGGTATTGTTCCAAGTTCTTGTCTCACTGATTGAGGCATGTATCATTGTATTCAAGAAAACTTTATAGTAAATCATTTTTGTATCGTAGGTATGTGTAGGGGGTCGGGTTTTTCCCTTGTTCTCCCCAAGGGTTTTTTCACTCGCAGCCAGAGACCTTTGTTTGAGTGGGGATGTTACAACTATATATATCATCTCTCACTTGACTTGGGTCTCACCTATATATACTAACTCTACATCAATATGAATCATTCTTTGGGAGCATGTCTTGTGTATCTCTCTTGTACTCTCTCTCTCTCTCTCAACAGGCTGCAAATGGGTCTATAAAATCAAATGCAAGTCAGATGGCAGTGTGGAAAGGTACAAAGCCACGCTGGTTGGTAAGGGGTATGCCCAACAATATGGACTTGACTATGAGGAAACATTCAGCCCTGTTGCCAAAATGGCAACCATACACACTGTGATTGCTTTGGCTGCTGCTAGAGGATGGAAATTACAGCAAATGGATGTTAAGAATGCATTTCTTGACTGTGACTTAGCAGAGGATGTCTATATGGTTCAGCCAGAAGGGTATGTTCACCCTGATTTTCAGCATTATGTATGCAAGCTGAAAAAGGCATTGTATGGGCTAAAGCAAGCTCCAAGAGCTTGGCATGCTAGGATCAGTAACTACTTGCAGAGGTTGGGTTTTACTATTGGTAGGGCTGATCACAACCTATTTACAAAGAAGTCCGATAATGGCTTGGTAGTGTTGGTCATATATGTTGATGATTTGATAATCACTAGTGATGATGACTTGGGCATACATCATATAATGAAGATGCTGAAATCTGAATTTAACATGAAAATTTTGGGTGAATTAAAATACTTTTTGGGTATTGAGGTAATCAAGGCTGAAAATGGTTTATGGCTGATTTAGAAACATTATGCCATGGAAATGTTGAAGAAGTATGGCATGGCTGAATACAAACCATTGGATACACCCCTTGATCTGAATGTCAAGTTGGACATTAGCACTAGAGCTGAAATTCAAGATGTGACTATGTACAGGCAGATGGTTGGAAGTCTAATCTACTTGACCATCACTAGGCCGAATTTGAGCTATGCAGTTGGGCTCATAAGTCAGTTTATGCAGAAGCCTAGGAAGCCACATTTGGATGCTGTTCGGCGGATTATGAGATATGTTAAGTCCACTGTAGATTATGAGCTGTTCTATATGAGAGATAAGCCCTTGAAACTAGTTGGATACACAGATGCAGATTGGGTAGGATGCTCATATGATTGCAGATCTACGAGTGGTTATGCTTTTGGCCTTGGAAGTGGCATGATCAGCTAGAGTAGCAAAAAGCAAACAACGGTTGCATTGTCTAGCACTGAGGCAGAGTATAGGGGTGCTGCATTGGTAGCATGTGAGATTTCATGGCTGCTCAAGCTTATGGATGATTTGGATATTCATGTGGATGCTATAGTGACCTTATTATGTGACAATCTCAGTAGTGTACTCCTGGCAACGAATCCAATATACCATGCCAGGACAAAACACATAGAGGTACACTATCATTTTATCAGAGAGATGGTTCTTGTAGGGAGAGTAGATCTTATGCATGTGAAGACTGATGAACAGGTTGCAAATATCTTTACCAAGTCTTTGGATAAAGATAAGTTTAGTAGTTTTAGACAGCTACTTGGAGTTCATCAGATGATTTGAGCTTGAGGGGGAGTGTTAGAATATCAAGCTCATACTATTCTCCTGCTAGTATGTATGACCGACATTAGTCTTGTCCAACTGTATCAGCAAGTGTGGGACATTAAATATGTTGGTGGTCTTAGACCCAGTGTGAATGGTCCTACGGACCTTAGTACTATTGTATACACTTACCTTTGTGTGTGGTTATGTGAGAATGAATGAATGAAGAAGATGAGAGAATGCTTGCTCCTCACTCTGTCTCTGCCTCTCTCTATCTTAACAACCTATACCCTCAATAGGATATTTTGCATCATTTCTAACCATCATAGTGATGGATTCTTGTAGAGGTTTCATAGAACTATTGTTGTTGGTCATGTAATGAGAGATGCCACTATCCAATACCCATAAGTCAATGGTAGATATTTCTTACGTGAAGGAATAGACTTCCTCAATGATGACTTTGAATAACTTCAACTCTGATTTTGCCATATTGAGTGTCTCCTTCCCTTTAGTCTTCATGATGCCATTCATTTCGTCCTTCTTCTTGACATGACAATCTGCAATTGCATATCCTTCCTTCTTACAGTAAAAGAATTGTCCTTGAAACTTATTCTTACTATCCTTATTTTTTTCATTGTTGTTAGAGGAACCACCTTTGCCTTTTGCATCGGCATAGAATGCAACATCTCCATCACTACTATTTTCTCAAGCTTCAAGTTGCAAATCTTCCTTCATTATGTTGAGATCGCAAGCTCAACACATGCGGACATTGATGATGAACCATCTAGTTAGATGGGTTTGCAAGTTTATACTTAGCACATTGGTGATCATTATGATCCTCACATGGCCTCTAACTTATCACTTATTATACCTGGTTGTTACACCTATCTACAATTGGCATAGTTATAGCACCAACTGATTAGTATAATCAATTATTCATTGTTTAACTTAGTATGTCACTTTTCTTTATATTATATCTTATTTATACTGAATGTATATTGTATTGTGTGTGAAAGAAGAAAAAAAAAACCAAAAAGAAAACATTTTGGCCTCTGTCTTACTTCTTGTGTTCTTGAGTGAGCTTCCTCTTGTGTATATGGTGTGTGTTTGGCATAATAGCTCAAGAACATTCCCCCACCACATAAATCTTGACATGTTATCAAAGCAATTCCACTGAGAGAGGTTGGTTTTGAAGGTTGAAGTGAAGGAGAAGAAGCAAGGGCTTGAGCAAATCAAGCAATATGTAAGAAACTCTCCTATTCTTCCATTCATTCTCTTGGATAGTGCCGATGGAGACATTGGAAGTAGGGTAGAGTAAAAATGTATATGAATACCCCTTTTGGACTTTTCCATTACTTTTTTCGCCATCTGAGGTTGTTTCGGGCCCCATTTTAGACCCGCAAGGTTGTAGACAATAGTTTCAGGGTATACTATGATTTTGGTTGTGTTGACCAAAAGTGGGTGCACAAGTTACAGATTTTGAATTTGTAAGATCTGAAATGTTTGTCAAAAGGAAAACATAAGTTTTATCTATAAATAGATTGTAGATTACATGTACTATTGACCAGTTAGTGAAAAAAGTTGCTTGGTGTATTGTTGTGCACTTGTTAAATGAAAGGTTGTAGAAAATTTGGTTGATGTTTTATATCAATTTTGTGATAATATCATAGAACAGTGGTGGAAACCCTATCATTCAAAAGCTGAACAATAGCAAGTACCTATCATAAAAGTTTTGTGTGACAAATGTCCTTATTGGAGAAGGCCTCTTCGAGGTTGTTTCAGATGAAGAAAAGGAGCTTGAGTTGAGTGAACACTATGTTAGGGAATTTGGGGATTCTCATATAGTTTGGAAATTCCCAATATAGTTAATATTTGGCCACATTATCAAATCTGATCCCCTTATTTGAAAGTGGAACCTACCTTAATTACTATATAGGTTGTATTTCCAAGTCCAACTTTGAAGCATGGGTTAAGATTTAGCCACATGGCCAAATCTTTACTCCTTATTTAAAAGTGGAACTTGGGAGATTCCCAAATTCTCTAATATGGTGTTAGTGACCCTGTGACTGTAAAATAATTAAAGGTGTGGAAAGAACGGAATGCAAACGACAAAAAGGTAATATATTGACTACTTGTAGTAATTGACAACACTATGTTGGGACATATCAGAAATGCAAAAACTTCACATGTAGCTTGAACAAAATTTCAGAATATGTTTTCAGTAATATAAATGCATGGAAGTGTAACGTGCCCACCTAAGAGCTACACATGCACGTTTTTAGCGATGATCAAGAAACGAATCCAAGCATCGCTACCCAGATTTCCCATGGAATGTTTCGAGGTTTGTTGCCTTCCTGAGTTTGCCTCGCAGTGGAACATTTGCGGCCCGAAACCACTAGGATTGACATAAAATTTGGATTTCTAGTTATCAAGGTTTATTAATAGCATTCTAGCATCGGATCCTAGACATCCTACTTTTTGTAGAGATACCTAGTCCAAAGTAGATCTGTGCTGCACTTGGTTCAAAGAGAATGGGAAATGAGAGGGATGCACTACTCAACCTCTCTGCCCATAAGGCATAGTCCCATTCGGGTCCCCTAAAACAACATGAATCGGGTTTTGATCTAATATTACCTATAGGTCATACATCTATAGAACCTTGTGAGAAGCCTTCCAGTTCTCTGGACCACCCTACCGTAGGACGGATCTATCAGGGGTTCCACCCACCTACTTCCCTCAATGGATTTCTTTAGTTATCTAATTAGGTCTTATCACATTTATGTATGAAATTTAAAAAAAAGCTTCCTTAATTAAGCCTTTTAGGAAACATGGTTCATTTGTGTAACTTGTAGCACTGACACAAAAAGTAATTCAGACAAGTTCTTTGGAAGTGAACTTTATATTATCATTTTAACTGAAATATAAGTCTTGTAAAAAAAGGACGGATTCCACAATCCATGAGGATGTGTCTTATTTCTTCCAATTTTCCACCCTTCCACTAGTATCAGGGTCTCAAGAATCTATCCGAGTCACGTATATTATTTGATTCACATTGCACTTGGTTCAAGGAGAATGGGAAACGAGAAGGATGCAAAGCTCAACCTCTCTGCCATAAGGCATAGTCCCATTCCGTTCCCCTAAAACAGCGTAAATCGAGTTCAATCAAAACTCTAGGTCAACGATTTTGTTGTTTGTGTTCTTTGACGGTTGTCCATCGTGATTTGAGAAAAGTTCCCAGCCAACCGAGACCACCCATCCGTAGGACGGACCTATGGCCCATCCTCCGCACTTTCCTTGGGTTGTTTTAGTTATTTAATTACCTAACACATTAGCTGGACATGTAGCAATCAGCTTCTTTAATTAACCCATTAGGCACTAGTTCTTTCACGTAATCATATCATTTAACATAGAAAAACAATATCAGACAAGTTCCTTATTAACAGGTTATCATTCTTATCTTTGAAATACAAAGAGTCCAACGTGTAGGCTTATCTACAATCCGCCCAAAGGCTATCCGGCAATCCACAGGGATCACTAATCCAAGTTTCGACCCATAGACTAGTATGTGGGCCTCGAGATCCAATCTCGAGTCACATTAGCCTCTTCTGCAAGGCCAGGAAGGTGAGGGATTTATAGCCAGATCCCCCCTTGGCACCCAAGCATCCTCCTACTCCAAGTAGCACTCAACACAGAGACCTCTCACAGCGAGTTTGGTCCACTTTCCCGGCGCGGTCAAATACCCCTTGGTTAGGGTCAGGCAAGGAGTCGCGGGTAACTGAAGCTGCCTCTCCCTTCAGGCCATCAACCTAAAGTATAGATATCCATTTATCTTTTAATTCATTGATCAAACAAAGCCAAATAGTTGTAACATGTCCACTCAGTATTATCTAGGACACGCCTTAGCAATCCATCGGAACGGATGTCTAGAAAGCTCCGCCTGGCACTCCCATGGAATGTTACGGGATTTGCGATCTAGGTCTTCCCACGTCTGCCATGTAGCGGAAGTATCCTAGCCGTTCCCACTTAGGATCGATCGGAATTAGGGTTTGCCTGATTGGTCATTACCTAACAGCAACTAGCGTTGGACCC
This sequence comes from Lygodium microphyllum, assembly GCF_053477565.2. Classification (NCBI taxonomy): domain Eukaryota; kingdom Viridiplantae; phylum Streptophyta; class Polypodiopsida; order Schizaeales; family Lygodiaceae; genus Lygodium; species Lygodium microphyllum. The sequence goes on from NC_141143.1 coordinate 11,079,735, forward strand.
AAGCGAAGTACTTTATGCAGAAACGCCAGGTCCGAAGCCGATTCACGCTGCACTTGGTTCAAGGAGAATGGGAAACGAGAGGGAGGCAAAGCTTAACCTCTCTGCCATAAGGCATAGTCCCATTCTGTTCCCCTTAAACAGTGTAAATCGGGTAAGAGATAACTCTAGGTCATCGCTTTCGTTGTTCGTGTCCTTTAACGATCATCCCGCTGTTCTTCAAGATTTGACAAAAGTTCTCGGCTAACCGGGACCACCCATCCGTAGGACGGACCCATGGCCCATCCTCCGCACTTTCCTCAGTTTGTTTTAGTTATGTAATTATCTAACACATTAATTTGACATGTAACAATCAGCTTCTTTAATTAATCCGTTAAGCATTGGTTCCTTCACGTAATCTTATCACGTGACATAGAAAAATAATATCAAACAAGTTCTTTATTAATATATCATCATATTTATCTTTGAAATACAAGGAATTTTGCCTGTAGGCTTGTCCATAATCCGCTCGAAGGCTATCCAGTAATCCACAAGGATCACTATTCCAAGCTTCTCCCCGTAGTCTAGTATGCGGGCCTCGAGATCCAATCCTGAGTCACATTAGCCTCTTGTGCAGGACCCGGAAGGCGAGGGATTTACGGCCAGAGCCCCCTTGGCACCCAAGCGTCCTCCTGCTCCAAGTAGAGCTCAACAGAGAGACCTCTCGCGGCGGGTTCGGTCCACGTTCTCGGCACGGTCAACAACCCCCTTGGTTAGGGTCAGGCAGGCAGTCGAGGGTAACTGAAGCTGCCTCTCCCTTCAGGCCTTCAACCTGAAGTATAGATATTCATTTAATTTTTAATTCATAAATCAAACAGTGCTCTAAATTCTCCAGCAAGCACAAACACTTTCATTAACTGATCTTGTTGTTGGCAAACTGCTAAAGGAATGATTCATTCCTTTCCAATGCATCAGCACTCGTTCCAGGGTGTCTTGCAACTTGGCAAGATCCCTTATATTATGGGTTAGGGCGTACTCTATTAACCTAGCTTGGTCAACCCTAAAGTTCATTGGATACTTTAGTTTCCAATTTTTAATTTTCCTTATTTAGAAGGATATCAAAGAATACATCCATTTTCAAGATAACTTGCGTAAGGATCCGCCATCCTTGTTGAGGGTATTTAACCTTTCTTCTTATGAATCAATCACAAGACCATATGACTTCATACTTGCTGTGCAAGTCCTGCATCATAATATACGATGAAACAATCCGTTTTAGTTTCTTTAAGCTGACGTTTTTTGGACCTAGAGTCTCTTTTTAAGAACCTCAGGGACAAACCCTAGTTCTTTTACATTTACAATTTATTGACCCTACAATCAGAGAAGGTAGTCAAGTGTTTAAGGTATAAACGTTTCTTGGTCTTTAAATCATTCCCAAGGCATATTTCACAGCATAGGTATTTCTAAGTTTACATTAATTCGGTTATGTTTTAGAAGGGAATATTGAGATCACTTCGGCACAATTTGTTTATCCTTGTGACAATTTATTTTTTCAGTTCTAAATTTTAATTCTTTGAGGTTAGGTAAATTCAATTAATCTTCCTTTTTCCTTGCAAATGAAACTCATGCCAAATAACAATCTTTTCCTTGCTAAGATATATAGTTTTTTATGATATCTTCCTAGAGTTCAAGCAACGTAAAAAACCTTTCCTGAATTTCATCTTCTATGATGATTTGTTGTAAGAAGAATAGGGGTTAATGGTAAAAAATGCAGTTTTTATACCTTCAGGTTTTAACCGACATATACTACTATAGTAGGTAGATAATCTTGCTCGTAATTCGTTTCAATGAATGATGCTATTTGAAGGAAAACTATGTTTTATACATTATCATTTTTGCATGTTCAATTTTAACTAAATTCCTTCATCGTAAATAACTAGGAAAAAATATATCTTATCCCTAACAATTCATCTTTGCATGATTGAATTAAAACCGATATAAAACCAAGAAGGAAAAACCTAGTTTTGGGGTGAGATATCCACATGGATACCGGAGATGACCCTCCTGCAGCTACTCCTTGGACCGAGATGTTCTCATCTCGAGATAAACTAGGGTTTGTATCCTCCCTAGACTTGGGGTAGGCCTATAAAAAAATCCATATTGATGAATTCCTATTTCATTTGGGGAATGTCAAGCGGTTGTAGTTTCCCTGGCATCTTGACATGTTCGGCTTTGATACATTGACAAGACAAACACTTGGTGACATATTTGAGAATGTCACCTTTAAGCCTCTCCCAATGGTAGCTCTTCCTAACTGTATTAAGAGTCTCGCCTTGGGTATATCTTCTTCCTTGATCCTTATCTGATAGTAACGTGACCTAAGATCAATCTTGGAGAAGATCTTTGCACCTTGAAGACGATCAAGAAGCTCATCTATTCTAGGAATAGGGTACTTGTTCTTGACTGTTGATTGATTCAATCCTCGGTAATCAATACATAGTCAAAGTGTCCCATCTTTCTTTTTCGGGAATAGTACTAGAGCTCCCCACAATGAACTACTAGGACAGATGTAGCCCTATTCTAGCAATTGCTTGAGTTGTTCCTTGAGCTCAATTGCTTCTGGTATGGACATTCTATAAGGTCTCTTTGCAATTGGCACAGCTCCTGGTACTTACTTAATCTCATGATCCACTTCTCTTTGAGGCGGGAGTTCTGTCAACTCTTTAGGGAATACGTCCGCGTATTCCTTTAGCCAAGAAGGTCCTTCATTAGTCTCTTGCTTCTGATCTAACTTGTCGAGTTTGATCAAGTAGACAGGTAATCCTTTTCTGACTTCTTTTATGATCCGAGATACTTTGGCCAATTGGATTCTTGGCACTCCAGCCTCACCTTGAGTTGTGACTAATTCCCTTTCAGAGTTTTGAAAGGAAACTTGACCCTTTCCACAATGAATGTGGGCGTCATTAGGCTTAAGCCAATCCATTCCGAGTAGACACTCATGGATACCTAAATTCATGACTCTGAATCTGACTAAAGTCTTCTTTCCTCCCAAAAGGAATTCCACCTTAGCTGTTTTCCTGGTACAAGTAACCTCACAACCATTTGCCAATTCCACAAGCAAGGTAGGTGCTTCTACTGTGGCTATTCCTAATCTTTTTGCACAAGCTGGTGAGATAAAGGAATGTGTACTGCCACAATCAATCAAGGTCTTAAAAATTTTACCTTGATAGTCCGACGGTGTCTGAATCACTGAGAACTAGCGATTCGGCCCTTTCTTGTGTAGAGCGGCATGGACTTTCGCCCTTTCAAACTCTGCTTCCATGGTTGGATCTTCTTCTTCATACATTTGCCTTTTCGCAATGTAGGTTGTTCTTCCTTTGCCTTGGATAGCAGCTCCTTTACCACAGCCCGTTCCTTGGAAAGGTGCTTGGCGATGTCCTCCACCAAGCTTGGGATATTGCCTCTTGAAGTGACTGGGTTCGTTGCAGTGGAAACAACGGAGGTTTTGACCATTGCTTTGAGTAGGAACAAAGTTGTTGACATTGTTAGTCCTTGCTTTCTTTCTTTGTCCCTGATTATGACCTTGAACTCTCTTCATTTGAGGTATGGATGCTCCTCTGTTTGGGTCATTATAAGACCAAGCTTTGTTACCCCTTGGTCTAGACTGCACCTCTTGAATTATAGGCACAACTCGAATGAGTACGTCCTAAAGATCTAATGGACGCATAGCTTTGATATAGGTATTTACTAGTGGATTTAAACTTGCACAAAATTTGGACACCTGTTGTGATATGTCCATCTATGGCGCATACTCAAGAAGTGAGACAAATTTAGAATAGTATGCATCAAGAGTGAGTCCCAGCTATTTTAGCTCGTAGAACTCATTCATTTTCTGCATGCGATATGCAGGTGGTAAGTATCTTCCTTGCATGGATTTCTTCGGCTTCTCCCACGTAACGGATCCTTCCGCGATCCCTTGATCCCTGCACCATTGCTTCCACCAAGCGTGGCTTCGCTGGTGAGCTTTAGCTTGGTGAGCATAGCCTGATTGGTGGGTGCAGTACCGATTGCTTCGAAGTAATCCTCCATGGATTCAATCCAAATTTCAGCGTCGGCTTGGATGGACCTGCCTCTCTCATCAAACTCGGGCGGCTTGATCTTCTTGAGATAAATAAACTTCTTCTCCTGGATTACAATAGTACTTCATGTAGGATGCAAACTAGGAACCTGTACCTGGGGTTGTGCCTGGATAAAGGTTTCTTAACATTATTATATGATAATCATTATTGATTTATATTACATCTTCAATTCTGTTATCATGTAAGCAAGGTAGCTACTTAACTTTTTATCAATTCTCATACACAATCAGACATTGATAAAAAGAATTCTTATTTGTATTTATATGGGCATAGCCCTTTCGGAATACAACATTTCTTGCGATGATAAGCCAACTGTTACATTTAGTTTGTGGAGAACAATGTGGTATTACATTTATCTACAGGAATTGTATAATAGTATGGTTTTGGGTCATGGATCTTCAGGAATCGGTAAATCATTGAAAGTTCAGGGTATCCTTTACTTTGAAACCTATTCTTTTCATGGTGCCCTAACACTTTAATCCTATTGGCAGGGATTACACAGTTTACTTCCTCATATACATATGAGTTCATCTCAACCCTCGGACCTCAAATATGTAAAGTTGAGTTTACGTGAGCTTCCACAAAAATGAACATCTTCACAACTTTCAGGTCTTCCAACCACTTGATCCTTTTTAGGTTGGTTTGTAGGTAAGAAAACCGGTGGGCGGCTATATAGTAGATTCCTGAAGCACCCGTCCATCTTTGTTCCATGTACAAAGGTGATGGATTATAGATTTGCTCTAGGATGTTCATCATCTCAACCCTTCGTCGATAATGTGGAGAATGAATTGCAGTCATAAACATGATTCAAAATACTAAGAACTTGTTCCATGCTTCAAAATTGTGCAAGACAATATTGAAAGTAAGAAAATGTTCGGATAGCAACATTTGCTTTACTTCATCTTACTAAGATTTCATTAAAAAAACTCCATTGTTGGTCGGCTCTGATACCAACTGTAACATGTCCACTTGTATCTTCAGGACACATCTTAGCAGTCCATCGGAAAGGATGTCTAGAAAGCTCCGCCCAGCACTCCCATGGAATGTTATGGGGTTTGCAATCTAGAGCTTTCCACATCTGCCATGTAGCAGAAGTATTCCGGCCGTTTCCACTTAGGATCGACCTGAATTAGGGTTTTCCTTATTGGTCATTTTCTAATGGCAACTAGCGTCGAACCCAAGCGAACTACTTTACCCAGAAACGCCAGGTCCAAAGCGGATTCACACTGCACTTGGTTCAAGGAGAATGGGAAACAAGAGGGATGCAAAGCTCAACCTCTTTGCCAAAAGGCATAGTCCCATTCCGTTCCCCTAAAACAGCGTAAATCGGGTTCAATCATAACTCTAGGTCAACGCTTTTGTTGTTCATGTTCTTTGACGATCTTCCAGCTGTCCATCGTGATTTGAGAAAAGTTCCCAGCCAACCGGGACCACCCATCCTTAGGACAAACCTATGGCCCATCCTCCGCACTTTCCTTGGGTTGTTTTAGTTATTTAATTACCTAGCACATTAGTTGGACATGTAGCAATTAGCTTCTTTAATTAACCCGTTAGGCACTGTGTAACGTGTCCACTAGTATCATCCAGGACACCTCTTAGTAATCCATTGGAAAGGATGTCTAGAAAGCTCCGCACGGCACTCCCATGGAATGTTACGGGTTTTGTGATCGTCTTCCCGTGTTTGCCATGTAGCGGAAGTATCCTGGCCGTTCCCACTTAGGATCGATCGAAACTAGGGTTTTTCTGATTGGTCATTACCTAACAGCAACTAGCGTCGGACCCAAGCAAACTACTTTACACAGAAATGCCAGGTCTGAAGCGGATTCACGCTGCACTTGGTTCAAGGAGAATGGGAAACGAGAGCGATGCAAAGCTCAACCTCTCTGCCATATCCTTTGGATGTGAAGGCAGCTTTTACTCTCCTTCTCGGATTTCCACCATCTCTCTTTTGAGGCAAGGAGCCGTTCAAAAGATTGACCACGAGAGGGGATAATAAGACTTTTAAAGTCTTAGCTTCTTCGGAGAGGGAAAGGTTTATAAAGCCTAAAAATGCCCTATAGGGTATATCCACAGCAAAAAAAGTTGTGCATGAGTGTGGCTTCGCAACATATGAAACTTGAGAGATTTTTGGGCACGGGAGTGAAAGGACTTAGAGGTTTTCAAACCTAGGGGAAAATTTGAAAGATAACACAAGGGTTTATAGCACGGGGAAAAAGGCGTGTAAGGAAAAAAAGGGACACGGGGTTTAGAAAGGGCTTAGGGGGTGTGTTAAGAAAAAAAGGAATATGAGGCGGAAAAAACATAGGGTTTCAACACAAGAAGGGACTTATAGATTTAGGCACTGGGGGGGGGGGGGGGGGGGGGAGGGGGGGTTGTGGGTTATGAGGCCAACGGTTGTGGGGGTCTAACGGTCCTCGGGAAGGGTTTAAGGCCTTAAGACGGAGGCGGGGTGAAAAGGATTTCTAAGGGGTAGAACCGGGAGGGGGTGAAAGGGTAAGGGAAGGGTATAGGAAGGGGGGCTTGAGGTGGTCCCCCTTAGAAGCTTCAAGAAGCTTCTTGAAGCTTTTGTGGAATCACAGAAGCCACGTGGGGAGAGGAAGTTGCTTCACGACGACGGATGTTGATGGCATCAGCGGCTCAGACTGGCGGTTGGATGCATGGCGATTCCTCCTCAGCGGCGATGGCGTTATGGCGGCCTCCCTCTCTCACAGCAGATGTTGGCGGCAGCAGCAAAGAGGCTTCGTTTTCCCACCTCCTCTTTCGTGTAGCTCCCTAGTACCTGTAGCCCTCCCTCTTTATATAGGGGAGGGGAGAGAATCCTCCCCCCTTGATGTGTCCGCCTGCATGGCGATGGAGCTGAGCAAGCTCCAGTGAGGAGCTTGCTGTCTCCCTATCCCCATCCCCCTTCCAGCATGACGCGATGTGGATGGGAGGATAGGGCAAAAAAATTTCCCCTTATGTTTAATCAATTTGATATATTACATTCTCTTCCCCTTAGAGGAATAGAAATGTCCTCATCTCGAGATAAACTGGGGATATTGATGGTTGAGAGTGCCTTCATCTACCCAAGTGGCATCCTCTTCGGGATAATATTTCCACTGGATGAGGCATTCTCTCAAGGTTTTGGATCTTAATTGTCTCTCCCTAACATCTAAGATCCTATCCGGACTTAGTTCAAGGACTCCTTGACAAGGCATTACAATTTGTTGGTCATCAAGTACATGGTTAGGGTTGGGTATATATTTTTTAAATAGGCTGATATGGAATACATTGTGAACCTTTAGATTCTCAGGGAGTTGCAATCTATAAGCATTGGGTCCTAGGCATTTGAGGATTTTGTACGGCCCACAATACCTGGGACTTAGCTTCTTGCAATCTCCTAGGGATAGAGAACTCTTTTTAGGGTGTACGCAAATGAAGACCATGTCTCCTTCCTCGAAGACTCTTTCTTGATGCTTCAAACCCGCGTATGCCTTCTGTCTATCCTTGGCTGCTTGTATGTCTTGTCTTATTGTCTTTATTTGATCATCCATCTCTTCCAACATGTGCCTTAACGCTTCAACCCTTAGGGTTGGATCAGAAAATTTTAGGGGACTTCGACAGTTATGACCATACAATGCTTGGAAATGGATTATCTGAATGCTTTGCTGGTAAGAAGCATTGTAGGAAAATTCTACCAAAGGCAAGTATTGAATCCACTTCTTGGGTTCTCGAGAGCAGTATGCCCTAAGCATATCCTTGATGACTTGATTTACTCGCTCTGTTTGGCCATCTGTTTGGGGATGGTAGGCGGTGCTAAAACAGAGTTGAGTCCCAATAGCTTCAAAGATAGCTCTCCAGAAGTGTGATGTGAAGAGAGAATCTCAATCACTAATGATTCTTCTGGGTAAACCATGTAGCTTGAATATCTCCTTGATAAACAATCTTGCAATGTCGGAGGCTTTATAGTTTGTCTTTACCGGAATAAGGTGTGCAACCTTGGTAAGCATGTCAACCACAACCATGATGGAGTTGTATCCTCCCTGGACTTGGGGTTCCACCTGAGCGACACTTGTTGATTTTTGATAATTTTTCAGACTTCCATGCAGGTTGTCACAAGTTGCCAGCCAATGCGGGATGTCAAGTCAAACGCCCAGGATTTTTCAGAGCTCGATTTGGAGCTCGGATGGGGAAATGGCCAACAAATGGGCAAGATTTGAAAAGGTGAACTTATTTTTGGCCAAGTGGGAAGTGACCTTTGGGGGGGAGTTGGAGCATTTCATGCAACATGAAATGTGGGCAACATGAGGGAGAAGAAAGCATGAGAAAATGGTGCTGAAAAATGCACCCAATTGTTGGGAATTGGAGGATGCAGCCTACACACAACCCATACAAGTGATCATGGGCCTTGATTCCCTCCTGTATGCTGATCATATCGCCGCCCTTCGCTCGTCCAATGATGGCCTGGATGAAGAAATCTGATTTTAGTATTTTTCTCTCCTCCCTCTCTCTCCTCTCCCTTAAGGGGCTGTTCTTGTGTGGAAGAAGACAATGAAGAATGGTGGAGGAAAGCTTGTTCAGATGAGACCGGATTGCTTCCGGATGGATGAAGACTTGAAGAGTGCTGTTCTTGAAGATGTTGAGCATTAAATGAATGCTGGAAATCAGTCCCGTAACTAAGAAAAAAAAATCGAGCCCCAAAAATAAGCGATAATGCTATTTTTATAAAGAAAAATGATCTTTTTATGCTATTTTCTTTATGAAACCTAACCGAGACCCGAAAATAAGCGGTAATGCTATTTTTATAAAGAAAAATGATCTTTTTATACTATTTGCTTTATGAAACCTTGTTCATATGGGATGAAAGTTCATTAAGATATTTTTTGCCATGAGTTGCAACTGTTTACAACTTGAAAATCAGAAAATATAAGGCGCTGGAATTAGTGTCAAAATACATGAAAAACACGTGTTTTAAGGGTAAATTTGGGGTTTTGCTATATAAATGAGAAATATGATATGTCAAATCAACTAAATTTGAGTTTTTGCTGTTAGTGAACCTAAGGGCCACAACCCACAATCAATATTAATTTCTAGTCATTTTTTATTGAAGAAAATGGAGAAAAAATACCAAAAAATGATGAAAAAGGGTTTTAAATGGGAGAAAATTAGAAAACGATAAAAAGAAAATTCCAAAAATTTACATAAGTGTTTGTGCAATGTATAATGAAGGTAGAGCACAATGTTGGCCTTGGTTTACCCTCATTTCTATCTTTTGTCCATGTTTATCACTTTCACTATAAAGAAATACACATAAAATGACATTTTCACCTATCAACGATTGCAAAACATTAAAGGATAAGGTGAGAGGGGAGTCTGAACGTCAAAATACAATCTTAAATCTGATTTATGTGTTGCATCATGCCTATAGGATGTGGTTTTAAAATAAAGGAAAAGGCAGCATGAGCGTAAGGCTCGGTGTCTCTCCTCGTGTCGATATATAAACGTTAGCATGGGAATCATGAAAAGATTGGTTTTGCACGATGCACAATGCTGATTTTCTTATGTTTTTGCACTAAACCATTCACATTTTGCATAATGCATGGTTCATGGTATCAAAGAAAAATCCCCTGGACTGCATAACAATTGTTTTCTTAGGACTTTGACCCACGTTTGAGAGTGTGAGGTTATCCCTTGCCCTAGGATAGAGGGTCGGTTTCCTAAGGGACTGTTAAGTGAGGAAACATGGTATATCTCCTGGAAATACGAGAAATATAAAAGAGAGGAGTTTGTGCTCGTTTGTGTTATATGTTTAGCAGCGCATCAAGGGGCCAGTCCTTGCGATGTAGGAGAGCTATAGTGGGGCCGTGGTGTTTCTACTGTGAGGTTTCCTCCTATGTGCATGTGACGAGGTGTTACGCCTATGTACTTTGGGATCTCCCTCTAAGGAGTTTAAGGGAAACGTTGGACTATAAACTATAAATGCATAGATTAAGCTTTAGGGCAGTTTGTCTTTTAGCATTATGTCATATTATGTTTTAAAAAAATTATAAAGGCCATGTGAAGTCTCGGGAAAATGAAAAGGTTGCATTGTGGTTTGGGACGGGTTAGTCTAATCTAATACACTCTCCACTGAGGCCAAACGAGACATAGCTTAACGAAATCGCGTATTTATCATAAGAACCTCCTCTTGGGAGGAGGATAAGGGATAAATATGGGATTTAATGCAAATTTTTTTATTACCTTCCCCCAGCCGAAGCATGGCTGAGGGAAGGGGATGGTGCTAAAATGGGAGAGTGTAGAGGTGGAGGGGAGGGATCACATGCAGGATCCAGGTGGGAGAGGGAGGCCCTACCCATAGACCGTGAGGGAGAAGACTGCGACAACTACCACCGTGTGGAGGACGAATTGCTGCGCCGCACCGACGGTAACATGTGTGGAGGAAAGAGGGGGAGTGACAGGACACCCTGCTGTGCCGTGGAGGGAAGGGAGAGGAAACGTCGCTGTGTTGCTGAAGGATTATGCCGAACTGTTGAGGAAGAAAGGGCTGTCATGGAGCACTGCTGGGGTGTGTACGCCACCACATGGCAACGCCACTGTCGCCGAATTGGCCACCTTGTCCACGTGTTCCCCCCTGGGTCACATTGCGGTGGCAGTTCTGCGGGTTGCTCTGCCACCCAGCTCCGTGACATTTTCTTTCCCCCATCATCTCGATGTAGGCCACGTAGGGCCCTTGACCCTGGTCCTTTGACGATGTCTCCACGTTCCGCTGCAGGGCAGCTGTGGGCGGCCTCACCGGGCCGCCACCTACGGACGTCGTAAGCCCCTCTTCATTCCGATGCCCTCCTTGGGCCCTCCAACCTTAGAACACCCCCTGCCCCGGGCCTCCATTTAAACAGCCTTCCGCCGTTGGGCCTAGGCATCCGTTTTATTTTTGGATTGTTTTTACCTTGGGTAAAAAGAGAGGAGTGAAGGAGGAAGAGTAGTGTAAAAGAAGGAATAGGGTGGGAGAAGATAAAGAAGAGTAAGAAGGAGGGAAAGAGAGGAGTGAAGGAGGAAGAGTAGTGTAAAAGAAGGAATAGGGTGGGAGAAGATAAAGAAGAGTAAGAAGGAGGGAAAGAGAAGAGTGAAGGAGGAAGAGTAGTGTAAAAGAAGGAATAGGGTGGGAGAAGATAAAGAAGGTAAGAGAGAGAGAATAGAAGGAGGTAGAAGAGTAAAAAGGAGGGAAAAAAAAAAGAGAGTGAAGGAGGATGAGTAGTAGAAGAAGGGAAGGAGAAGGAAAAAGGTAGAGGAAGTGCAAGAAAAGAGAATAATTCCCTTTCTATACCTTTTACCCCAAGCCCAAAGTTCTCCAAAGGTTCATGTGGTTGCAAAGCCACATTCACGCACAACTTTCTTTTTGCCGTGTATATACCCTATAGGGCCTTTTTAGGCTTTATAAACCTTTCCCTCTCCGAAGAAGCTAAGAACCTAAAGGTCTTATTATTCCTTCTTGTGATCAATCATTTAAACGGTTCCTTGCCTCGAAAGAGAGACGGTGGAAATCCGGAAGAAAGAGTAAAAGCTACCTTCACATTCGAACTGCGATGCCGACCAAGAAAGTCCAAGGAGTAGCTGTGAGAGGGTCATCTCCCGGTATCCATGTGGATATCTCACCCCAAAACCAGGTTTTTCCTTCTTGGTTTTATATCGGTTTTAAGTCAATCATGCAAAGATGAATTGTTAGGGATAAGATATATTTTTTCGAGTTTATTTACGATGAAGGAGTTTAGTTTAATTGAACAAATGATATTGTATAGAACATAGTTTCCTTCGAATAGCATCATGCATTATAACAAATTACGAACAAGATTATCTACTTACTATAGTAGTATATTTCAGTTAAATACTGAAGGTATAAAAACTGCATCTTGCACCATTAACCCTATTCTTTTTGCAACGAATCATCATAAAGATCATGAAAGGTTTTTTTTACGTTGCTCGAATTACTAGGAAGTTATCATTGCTAATTGCATATCTTAGCAAGGAAAAGATTGTTATTTGGCATGAGTTTCATTTGCAAGGAAAAAGGAAGATTAAATTGAATTTACCTACCTCAAAGCAATAAAGTTTAGGACTGAAAAATCAATTGTCACAAGGATAACAAATCGTGCCGAGGTAATCTCAATATTACCTCCCAAAAGATAACCAAATCAATCTAAACTTAGAAATACCATGCTGCAAAATATGCCTTGGGAATGATTTAAAGACCAAAGAAACGTTTATACCTTAAGCACTTGACTACCTTCCCTGATTATAGGGTCAATTAATTTCGTAAAGGTAAAAGAACTAGGGTTGTCCTTGATGTTCTTAAAAAGAGACCCTAGGTCTGACATACGTCAGCTTAAAGAAACTAAAACAGATTATTTCATCGGAGGACTTGCGCAGCAAGTACGAAGTCATATAGTCTTGTGATTGATTCACAAGAAGAAATGGTAAATACACTCAACAAGGATGGCAAATCCTTATGCAAGTTATCTTGCAAAAGGATATATTCTTGGATATCCTTCTAAAATAAGGAAAGTTATAAACCGGAAACTAAAGTATCCAATGAACTTTAGGGTTGAGCAAGTTGGGTTAATAAGGCATGCCCTAACCCGGAATATAAAGGATCTTGCCAAGTTGCAAGACACCTTGGAACGAGTGCTGATGCATTCGAAAGGGAGAGAATCATTCCTTAGTAGTTTGCCAAACAACAAGGTCGATTAATGGAAATGTTTGTGCTTGTTAGAGATTTTAGAGCACTGTTTGATTTATGAATTATAAATTAAATGAATACCTAAACTTCATGTTGAAGGCCTAAAGGGAGAGGCAGTTTCAGTTACCCCCGACTGGTTGCCTGACCCTAACCAAGGGGGTTGTTGACCGCACTGGGAACATGGAGCGAACCCACCATGAGAGGTCTCTCCGTTGAGCTCTACTTGGAGCAGGTGGGTGCTTGGGTGCCAGGGGGGGCTGTGGCCGTAAATCCCTCGCCTTTCGGGTCCTGCATAAGAGGCTAACGTGATTCGGGATTGGATCTTGAGGCCCGTATACTAGTCTACGGGTGGAAGCTTGGAATAGTGATCCCTGTGGATTACTGGATAGGCTTCGGGCGGATTATGGACAAGCCTACGGGCGGAACTCCTTGTATTTCAAATATAAAAATGATGATATGTTAATAAAGAACTTGTTTGATACTATTTTTCTATGTCACGTGATAAGATTACGTGAAGGAACCAGTGCTTGACGGATTAATTAAAGAAGCTGATTGTTATATGTCAAATTAATGTGTTAGATAATTACATAACTAAAACAAATCAAGGAAAGTGCGGAGGATGGGCCATGGGTCTGTCCTACGGTTGGGTGGTTCCGGTTGGCCGGGACCTTTTCTCAATATCTCGAAGAACAGCAGGATGATCGTCAAAGAAAATGAATAATGAAAGTGATGACCTAGAGTTATGTCTTAACCGATTTATGTTGTTTTAGGGGAATGGAATGGGACTATGCCTTATGGCAGAGAGGTTGAGCTTTGCATCCCTCTCGTTTCCCATTCTCCTTGAACCAAGTGCAGTGTGAATCCGCTTTGGACTTGGCGTTTCTGCGTAAAGTAGTTCGCTTGGGTCCGACGCTAGTTGCTGTTAGGTAATGACCAATCAAGAAAACCCTAATTTCGGTCGATCGTAAGCGGGAACGTCCAGGATACTTCCGCTACATGGCAGACGCGAAAAGACCTAGATCGCAAGTCCTGTTTCATTCCATGGGAGTGCTGGACGGAGCTTTCTAGACATCCTTTCCAATGGACTGCTAAGTCGTGTCCTGGATGATACTAGTCGACACGTTAGAGTTGGTATCAGAGCCGACCAACAATGGGATTGTTTTTATGAGATCTCAATAAAAGGAAGTAAAGAAATTGTTGCTGTCTAAACATTTCCTTACCTTCAACACTGTCTTGCAGAATTACGAAGCGTGGAACAAGTTTTTTGTATTTCGGGTTATGTTTATGACTGCAATGCATTCTCCGCTTTATAGACAAAGAATTGGGATGATGAACATCCTGGAGCAGATTAATAATCCATTACCTTTATACATAGAACGAAGATGGACGTGGTCTTCAGGAATCTATTATATAGCTGCCCACCGGTTTGCTTATCTACAAACCAACCTAAAAAGGATCAAATGGTTGGAAGACTTGAAAGTCGTGAAGCTGTTCGTTTTTGTGGAAGCTCACCTAAATTCGACTTTACATATCCGAGGTTCGAGGGTTGAGATGAACTCATATGTATATGAGGAAGTAACCCGTGTAATCCCCATCGACAGGATTAAAGTGTTGGGCCGCCATGAGAAGTATGGATTCAACGGAAAGGATATCCTGAACTTCCAATGACTTATCGATTCCTGAAGATCCATGACCCAAAACCCTACTATTACTCAGTTCCTGTAGATAAATGCAATACAACATTGTTCTCCCCAAACTAAATGTAACAATTGACTTATCATCTACTCGTAATTATGGTAATCAAAATTTAGCATGTTCAACGGGTGGACTGTAGGTTCCATCCCTCCATCGTCATTGAATACAACAGGGATGCTCGTCAAAATTTGTAGGCAGTGATGGCAGAAGACCTTGATCTCCCAAATAAATGTCCCGCCTTCTTGCTCAATCACCTTGTATCCTTTGCTCCACCAAATGAGCTTTCCCTGATGATACCTTTGTTCCAAATATGGGTGTTCTAAATAAGGGATCAGCCAACCCATCAACCTCTCTCACGATTTCCTTGTAGATGTTTGATCGATCTCGCCTAGACCTGCAAGGCAATCATAGCTTTAGTGCAATCAGAAATAATAAGGTTTAATCTTATTAAGATTAACCTTATTTTTAAATTCTATCCCCTCAAGGTCAGCTAACAAGACTGTGGATTTATTCTTTCCTATTCTAACGATCCTATAGGGCCCATCCCATTTGGGCTCTAGCTTGCCTGGAAATAATTCACGTCGTGCATCATAATACAGAACAAGCTGTCCTTTCTCGAAGGTGTATTTCTTGGCTTTGAGGTCGTGTAACTGCTTCATTCGGCGCTTCGCCACTTCTTGATGCAATAAGCTCTGTAGTTTAAGCTCATCTAAATGTGCCAGTGTCGTTAAGCGCTCAAAAAGTGCATCTTCATCGCTCAAAGAATGATTGATGGCAAACCGAATGGTCGGCAGCTCAATCTCTAAAGGCAAGACACACTCCTCCCCATATACTAACTTGAACGGGGTATGGCCAGTGGCTCGTTTGAAGGTTGTATTATAGGCCCACACTGCCACGTATAACTTTTTATCCCAATCCCGTTTCTTTTCCAACACAATTTTGGACAGGATGCCCACAAGCTGCTTGTTGGTGCTTTCAACTTGCCCATTGGCTTGCGGGTTATAGGGGGTTGTCTTGTTATGCTTGATTTGCCACATCTCTGTCAAACCTTTGATCACCTTATTTAGGAAATGGGTTCCGCGGTTCGACACTAATTCTTTCAGCGGACCAAACCGGCATATTATCTGCTCTAAAAGGAAACTAGCAGTTTCATTAGCATCATCTTTCCTTGTTGCACGTGCTTCTGACCACTTTGTGAAGTAGTCAGTTGCGACAATGATATACCTCTTTTGCGCAGTCGACGATGGAGTAATAGGACCCACAAAGTCTATTCCCCACTTCTCAAATGGAAGTATCGCCATAATAGGGTTGAGTGGTCGTTTCCTATTCTCTCGACTATCATGTCGTTGGCAAATATCGCATCTCTTAACATACGCAAACGCATCCTGGAAGATGGCAGGCCACCAATAACCTGCTCTCAAAGCCTTTTGTGCTGTAAGCTGTCCAGCAAAATGGCCACTGCAAGCAGAATCATGGCACTCTTCCAAAATGAATGGCACCTCGTCAGGCATCACACACCGGCGATAGATATCATCAACCCCTTGCCGATATAATGTACCTACGATCAAAGCAAACTTTAACGCTTGCTGCTTAATTTTCCATCTCTCAGCTTTAGATAATTCGGATCCCGCCTCTCCTGTTGATAAATAATGTGTTATTGCAGCATACCAGGAGGGAATAGATGCCGTATCTATTTTAAATAACAACTACATGTCACTACCTTCAGCCACAGATTCTTTCGGCTCCCCAAAGTCCACTAGACATTCCACGATGCCTTGCAACCTTGGTGGCTTACTCTTGATTTCATAATCAAATTCTTGCAAAGTGATTAACCACTTTGCTAGACGATCAGGCGGTTGTAACTTATTCATCAATAGTCGAAGTCCCTCCCCCTTTGTATAAAGCACGACTTTCTCATAGAGAATGTAATGCTTGAATTTCTTGGTCCCAAAGACCATCGCTAGACACAATTTCTCCATGTAAGTATAATTGATTTCCGATACCCCTAGCTTCCGACTAGCAAAAGCAATCAGGTGGTACCACTTCTCTTCCCAAATTTGGGCTAAACAGCATGCTGATACTATACATGGTGGCTGCTGAGAATATATAGAACACCTCACCTCTTTTAGGTGCTTTTAAAACTGGCGCTCTTGCTAGCTCTTGTTTCACATCCTCGAATGCTACCTTACAAGGGTCACCCCATACAAACGAACAGCTAAAGGACAATAAATTTGTAAGCGGCAACGTTCTTTCTGCTAAGGCGTTGATGAATCTACAGTAGTAACCAACCGAAGACAGAAAGCTATGAACCTCTTTCGGAGTGCGTGGTGGACCCATGGCAACTATAACTTTGACCTTCTCGGGGTCTGTCGCAATTCCTACCGAACTGACCACATGACCCAGCAATAGCCCATAAGGTACTCCAAAAACACACTTTCGTGGGTTTAGGGCGATGCAAAATTGTCTACAGCGCTCAAAGCATGTTCTTAAAATGATCAACTGCCTTGCTCTCACGATGGCAGCCCCTAAGTCATCAATAAACACCTTCAACTCTTCAGGGGATATGTCACTGAATGTCTTATCTGCTGTTCGTTGCCACGAACCAGGCGCATTGCATAAACCAAAGGCCATCACATGGTACGCAAAAGTACCAAATACAGTGATGAAAGTTGTTTTCAACTTGTCCTCTTCTGCAATTGCCATCTGGTTATATCCTGCAAAGCAATCCATAAACGAATATATCTCCCTACTCGCCAATTGATCCAAAATCTGGTCAATAAATGGCAACGGGTAGTAGTCCTTAACTGTCTTCTTATTCAGCTCCCTAAAGTCTACACATAAACGGATTTGATTATTCTTCTTCTTTCTAATCACAACTGGCGAACACCATTCCATGTGTTGCACACGAAAAACCAAACCCGCTTTCCGAAGCTTCTGTAGCTCTTCAAACAGCCCGTCCCTCAGTTCAAAAGGCATACGCCTTACTTTCTACCGTACAGGACGACTGCCCTCCTTCAACGGAATTGTATGAACAGCAAGACTAGGAGGGATGCCTCTCAATTCATCATAACTCCAGGCAAAGATATCACGGAATTCCTGGATCAAGGCCACATAGTCCTCCCTCTCTGCTGAGCTGAGCATAGAACCTAATTTGATTGGCCGCGAATCATCAGGCGTACCAAGGTCTAGCTCGATAACATCTGCATCTCTTATACGATCTTGGCCCTCTATTGGCTCATTCAAAGTGATCTGATAGATGTCTTCCGTGGTGGATCCCTCTTTGGACTCATCACTCGATGATGTCTCACTGGCAGATAAATCTTCTAATGTCTCCAATTCTGTAGAAGATAGAGGAGCTCTCTCACTCTGCGGGAACTCAGGATAAGCATCAACCACCACACGCTGGGCACCTCTGCCGAATATCAGTTGACCGACGGGTATATCTACTTGGCAGTCCGCTTGCAAGATCCAAGGTCGTCCGAGTAATACTTGGTAACTTGGCCGCCCTGCAAAACGAATCACCCTAAAGTCCAACATGCATTCTACATTTGCAACAGTAACATGGACCTTAGTAATGCAGCCTTCTGGCTGTCTCAAACTATCATCTGCCATTCTGAGAATTTTGGAGGTATCTTTCTGGATCGCAAGACCCAACCTTTCCATCAGTTCAGAACTCATAATGTTAACAGATGAACCCGTGTCGACAATGGCATAATCTACTAATATCCCATCGACATAGGCTGCAACCCTTGGGCAATGCTTCTCAACATGCTCGAACCAGTCATCACCAACTCGCGCAATACCCAAAGGTTCTACAATATACCCGGTACGTAAAATCTTTCTAAATTCCTTATGTACTCTTGGGGAAAGCTTAATAAGCTGTAAAAGATTCACATCCGGCTTGACTTCGCAAAGAGAGCTCGCCAAATCAAATTCATGATAGTTTGATAGAGCTCGCTTTTCACGCCAAACCATCCGTTCTTTAGGTCGCTGAACTGGCTTTATTGCCTCTTTCTTAACTTTCACCTTCTTCTTTGGTGGTTCCTTATTGGCTTTACTTTCTACGGGCTTCAAAGGTCCCCTTTCCATGGAAGGGTCCAAAACTTGCGTTCCTTTGTCGCCTTGTTTAGGGTTTCCGTCGACAGGCTTATCCTTGTCGGCTTCTCTACCCTTTTGACCTCTTATAAGTACAGCTCGCAGATTAGAGGTTTCAGCTTCGTTAACGCGTACATCCTCAATCAAACTAACCCCACTACCACTTGGTAGCTCCTCCACTGTAGTCTTTGGTCGTTGAAGTATTTTTTTAGGCCCATCCTCTCGCTGGGAATCATTTCCTTGCATGTGATGATTAACAGGCCCTGGTTGCCAACTTCCTCGCTGGAGGGAACTGATCTTACTCCAGCAAGTAGCTGCTAAATGGCCAGATTTTCCACAAATGTTGCACTTAACATTTGGGCAATTTCTTGGATAGTGCTGCCCAACACACCATTTGCAACTAAACCTCGAAGGTGCACCCTCCTCTGGGTATCTACTTCCTATCAAATTTTGTTGTTTTTTAAGGAAGTTGACATCAACGGCTATTTGCCGATACTGCTCCGTAATCATGTCGGTATAATGCTTCATCATTTCCTTAACCTCGCCAAGAACATTGGAAGAACTCGACTCATAGCCTGGGTCATTACCATGTCGTTCCATCGGCCTAATAATTCGATTAGGCACTGGTTGTTGAGCCACAGGCATGGTGTTAGATATGACCGCCTGGCCTCCACCATTTGGAGCCATTTGACTGCCCGTAGGCATCGACATGCTAGGGGGAGCTGGTAATAAAGGCACATTCTGCATCATGTTCTCTCTCCCATTAGGGTTAGGCATTGCTATCCCTTGGCCACTACTGCCATTGGCCATTGCCACATTATTTCCCAATACTAAACCCATGTTCGAATTGCCCCGAGAAGCATAGGCTGCTTGTAGTCGGGATTCCACCTCTTGTGCTCGTGTAATGGCAGTATCTATATCCCCCAAGGGAACACTACTCAACTGCAATTGGATATTAAAGTCCAAACCATGTAGGAAATATTGTAACTGGGCAGCTGCGGGGATAGGAATAGAGGTGTCCAACTTACGGAAAACCTCTTTTATCTTCTTCGCATAAGCATGAATATCCTCATGTGGTTCTTGACGGGTCACGTTAAGTACACGCAACCAATATTGTCCACCCCTTTCAGGGGCAAACTCCCTTCGAAAAGCTCCATAAAATGCATCAATGTTCAATATGGTTCCGGCTTCTAAACCATGATACCATATAGCGGCTCTTCCTTTGAGAGTCATATTGAAAAACATCATTAAATGTCCTTCTTCTTGAATGCAACAATTAAACATCAGCTTTTGAAACTCCCTAATATGGAGCTCCGCATCTTCCTCAACTAACCCATTAAAAATGGGTAGCGGGTAACCTAGAGCCGGCAAATCCGTTGTTCCTACTGGAATTGCAATAGGCTGCGCCATGACGCGGATTGGATTTGCACTAGGAATAAGGAACGGGGGGGTTACACCTCCCGTACTTGATGTAGACTGGCTTATAGCAGGAAGGGGAGCACTAGGGCTTCCACCTTCTCCTAACTTGCTGCTTGTGGCCCCAATTAACCAAAACCTTAAGTTCTATTAGCAGTAAATATGTTAATCCAATTTACTGATTGGTCTTTTGCTTCCAAGCAAATATATAGTCCCCGTATCTTGGTCACGTTACCAAAGAAAGGTACTATATCAGGACGATTATTCATCTTCTTGCAAGATAAACTTGTGTAAGAATCTGCCAATCTCATTTCGAGGAATTGGCCATTCCCTTGTGATCAAATCACAAGATTATGGGATTCTACAACTTGTTGCATGAGTGTCGTATCTAATCCATGGGACTATTTTACCCATCAACAACGTCTTCTAATCACGATATCATGATTAGATAGGAAAAAGGGTTAGGGTGTCTTCATAACAATCCAATCTCGATTGCACTGGGCCGACATTGTCAGTTCTAAGGTTCCAAATTCAAACCGAGTTTCATCCTATTAGCAAGCAATCCTTAGGGTAAAAACCCTAGATCGTCTCTTGCAAGTACATCCTAGAGTCCCTACATTCCATGAATGTGGGCAAGTCTTTAGGATATAAGGTTTTCAGCTTTGGCAATAAGAGTGACTAGGTCATGTCCTCAACGTGTTAAATCCCAGTTATCACTTGGGATATGTTGCATCGACTTAACCATTTCTAACAAGTCCCTTGCGGTTTAGGTGTTTAGGTTAAACCAATTTACTTGTCTATTTATTTATGATACCATTTTCATAACTACATGATTCATTTCCTACGTTTGAGTAGATTCACAAACCCTACTTTTCTGGTTAAAATCAAAGCATATGCTAAGTTACGGCATAACTTCTCTTGATTCTTCTAGAACCTGCATTCAAGATTCATGCTATTAAGCATTAGGTTTTTATGTGAACCATGTAATCTTTTTATAACTCCTTTTCTAAATGAGATTTTCATACATTGAATGAGCATTACTCAACCTTTCGTAACTACTTACGTAGTTTGATTGAGATTTAGGCCAATTCACTAGATTTTAATCTACTTTACGCAGATTTAAGAACCATTTTCATGCCTAGCAATTTCCTATGGTTGTTAGCAACCTTCTTTAAAGAATCATTTCGAAGAAAAGATGTTCAATAATGCGACATGCGATTTATTCCTTCCATGCATAATTAAAGTATACTATCATTATTTTGACTTGTAAAGATAGGCATTAGTTAATTTAAGTTCGTTATTTTGCAATGCATAAAAACCACTTGCTAGGAATTCATAGAGACCTTATGCTCTTCTATTTCATTCGTTTAATGCAAATGACCGATTCTTTGATGGAAGTTCCTTCCTTTAATTTAGCCAAGGTATTTTAATAAAAAAAGTGCATCCTAATTCCATAAATGATCTATGCACAATCGAAATATTATGATGTTAAACAAAATTAGGAAGAAAAACATGGACTTGTGGTGAAATGTCCACATGGATGTTAGTAGATAATCCTCTTGCGGTTGCGCCTTGTGCCTTCTTAGGAGCCATCGAGACTTCAACCTTCTCGCCTTGGTCGCGGACTTATGATCTTGGCCCGTCTCCTTCGAACGCGAAACTCCCTTTGTGATGCTTGCACCATCTTTCAGAATCGGCTTTAGAAGGCTTTATAGGTTTCCTCCTTGAAGTAGGAATTTCACCATTAGGACCTTACAACCGTCAAGAATGACTTTGTGGAAATGGGGCTTAAACTTCGGGTAAAACCTGCTTTGTAGGGCCAATGGAAAAGGGATTTGAAACCCGAAAATGAGGATTTCCATGGGGAAGGAGGTGCTTAAACCTTGGAGGGGTTTATAAAAACCCTCTTGAAAGCCAATAGGAAAAGTGGTTTTTCAAAACCCCGGGCTAAAAGGTGGCTAATAAAAAAGATGTGTATGGAACCCCACGGGAAAAGGGGGGTTTTAAATGGACTTAATGGATTGGAAAAGGGAAGAAGGGGGATGTATAGATCGCTTGTGAAGGGGTTAAATCCTGTGGGGGGGGAAAGGGGTTTAGAAACCTTCAAGAGGGAGGCTTAACAAAGCCACAAGAAGAGGCTTAACAAAGCCACAAGAAGCTTCTGTGGGAAGTGGCCACTCCATGTGGGAAAAGAGGGGATGGTTTTGAGGAAATAATGGTGGGCGAGCTGCCTCAGTGATTTGGGATGGCATTTTGATGGCGTGTTCAGCTTGTGACGACAGCGCTGTTGTAGTAGCTGGCGACTCAGTGTTATGGTTCTCTCCCTCTCTCGACTGGCTTGGCAATGCAACGCTTCTTTCTCCCTCCTCAAACTGGCGGCATCAAGGCTCCTAGCTCTCCCTTTCCAGCCCCCATGGTGATGGGTTTTATAGGGAGAGGGAGAGGTGCCTCCCCTCCCCCACGTGGCCTGATGCATGAGCATCAACCCTTCCATGAGCTCTAGCACGGTGCTCAGTCATCGTGCCTCCCCTCCCTCTCCTCTAGCATGACCATCGGCTGGGGGAAGGAGGGGATAATTAAAAGAATTTTCCTTGATTACAGATTATCCTTTTGGCCTTGGAAATATTACATTCTCTCCCCCTTGGAGGAATCGAGATCTCCTCATCTCGAGATAAACTGGGGATATTGATGGTTGAGAGTGATTCCATCTATCCAAGTGGCATCCTCCTCAGGATAATCTTTCCACTGGACGAGGCATTCTCTCAAGGTTTTGGATCTCATTTGTCTCTCCCTAACATCTAAGATCCTGTCAGTCCGTAGTTCAAGGACTCCTTGACTAGGCATTACAACTTGTTGGTCATCAAGTACATGGTTAGGATTAGGTACGTACTTCTTCAATAGGTTGATATGGAATACATTATGAACCTTTAGGCTCTCAGGGAGTTGCAGTCTATAAGCATTAGGTCCTAGGCACTTGAGGATCTTGTAAGGTCCAAAATACCTTGGACTTAGCTTCTTGCAATCTCCTAAGGATAGAGAACTCTTCTTTGGGCATACGCGAATGAAGACCATGTCTTCTTCCTCGAAGATTCTATCTTGATGCTTCAAATCCACGTATGCCTTCTATCTATCCTTTTGTAATATATATCAAATATTTATTATTTTTTTCCCCATCGCAGCGGTGCATCGTGCTAGAAGGGGATAGAGGAGCCAACAAGCTCCTTGCTAGAGCTTGCTCGACTCCATGGGCATGCAGGGTGACACACCGTGAGGGAGGAATTCCCTCCCTCCCCCTATAAAACCTTTGCCATGAGGGTGGGGGGAGAGTAGGCCGTGAGAGAAGAGGACGAAGCCATCGCCCTGTTCGTGTTGCCGCCGAGCTGTAGGAGGAAGGACAGAAGACGAGGGGGGACGCTGCCAGAATCAACATTCTACTAGAGTAGAGAGGAGGAGGTCGCCGACCATCTATTGGAGTGGAGGGAGGATGCCGCCGTCTAGATTCGCCCCTCCGCCGGCTGCCAACGAACTGCAGCTGCCATTCGGCCTCCTACCGCCATCAATTCTATGATTCCCTTCTTCGTCCACATGGCTGCCCACAAAAGCTTCTTGAAGCTTCTAAGGGGGGGCTCCTTAAGCCCCCCTTCCTATACTTCATAAATCCCTTCCCCCCCCCTCTCGGTTTTATCCCCTTAGAACCCTTTCACCCCCCTCATATCCCTTTTTTTTTTCTCATCTTTTTTCCCTCGTGCTAAAACCCAATAGGCCTTTATCCTCGGCTATACAAACCCCTTTCACCCCTTGATGAGCCTTTCAAAAAAACTTTCACCCCCTTTTTTGCGCCTTCTAAAAACCTTTTTACTCCTTGATTTAGCCTTAAACCCTTTCTCCCTTAAGCACCTTCCCGGGGAGCCCCTAACCATTTCCATGGAACCATTAAGCCTTTTCGTGGAGCCCCCATAAAACCCTTCCCATGGATGGAATCCCCAAAATGAACTAAGGCTTGAAAAGCCTTATTACCCTTTTTCCCCGTGCTATAAGCCTTCACCCTTCACCTTTCCCCCTTTCACCCCGGGTTTAAATCCCTAAAGCCTTTACTACTCTGTGTCCTAAACCGCTCTAAAAATCCCCCTTCTTATACCTTTTACCCCAAGCCCAAAGATCTCCCAAGGGCCTTCATATGTTTTTTTCTGAAACCACATTCACACACACCCCTTTTCACCATGTATAAATCTCTATAGGGCTTTTCTTTTAGGCTTTGTAAACCTTTCCCTCTCTGAAGAAGCTAAGACCTTAAAGGTCTTGTTACCCCTTTTTCATGGTTAGTCCCTTAACGATTCCTTGCCTCGAAAAGGAGAAGAAGAGTATTGAAGCGACGGTGGAATTCTGGAAAGGAGTGTAAAGCTTCCTTCACGTTCAAAGGATTACAACTGCGATGCCGCTTAAGAAAGTCCAAGGCGTAGCTGCGGGAGGATCATCTCCCGGTATCCATGTGGATATCTCACCCCAAAACCAGGTTTTTCCCTCTTGTTTTTATATCGGTTTTAATTCAATCATGCTAGATGAATTGTTAGGGACAAGATATACTTTGTCCTAGATATTTACGATGAAGGAATTTAGTTTAATTGAACATGCAAAATGGATAATGTATAAAACATAGTTTTCCTTCAAATAGCCTTATGCACTGAAACGAATTATGAGAAAGATTATTTTACCCACTAAAGTAGTATATTCCAGTTAAATCTTGAAGGAATAAAAATTGCATCTTGCACCATTAACCCCTATTCCTTTTTGCAACAAATCATCATAGAAGGTGAAATTCATGAAAGGTTTCTTACGTTGCTTAACTCGAGGAAGTTATCATTGCTAACTGCATATCTTAGCAAGGAAAAGATTGTTTATTTGGCATGAGTTTTGTTCGCAAGGAAAAAGGAAGTTTAATTGAATTTACCTAACCTCAAAGCAATTAAGTTTAGGACTGAAAAATCAATTGTCACATAGATAACAAATCATGCCGAGGTGATCTCGATATTACCTTCTAAAAGTTAACCGAATTAATATAAACTTAGAAATACCTATGTTGTGAAATATGCATTGGGAATGATTAAAAAATCCAAGAAACATTTACACCTTAAATACTTGCCTACCTTCCCTGATTCTAGGGTCAATAAATCGTAAACGTAAAAGAACTAGGGTTTGTCCCTGAGGTTCTTAAAGAAAATAATAAAAACTAAGAAACTCTAGGACTGACAAGCGTCAGTTTAAAGAAACTGAAACGGATTGTTTTGTAACTCCATTATCGCATAGTATAATGTAGGACTTGTGCAGTAAGCACGAAGTCATATGGTCTTGTGATTGATTCACAAGAAGAAAGGGAATACCCTAAAAAAGGATAGCAGATCCTTACGCAAGTTATCTTGCAAAAGGATGTATTCTTTAATATCCTTCTAAATAAGGAAGGTTAAAAAACCGGAAACTAAAGTATCCAATGAACTTTGGGGTTGACCAAGTTGGGTTAATAGGGTACGCCCTAACCTAGAATATAAAGGATCTTGCCAAGTTGCAAGGTACTCCGGATCGAGTGCTAGATGCATTCAAAAGGAAAGATTCCTTCCTTAGCAGTTTGCCAACAACAAGATCGATTAATGGAAATGTTTGTGCTTGCTAGAGATTTTAGATCACTGTTTGATTTATGAATTACGAATTAAATGAATATGTATACTTCAGGTTGAAGGCGTGAAGGGAGAGGTAGCTTCAGTTACCCTCGACTACCTGTCTGACCCTAACCAAGGGGGTTGTTGACCGCACCGGGAATGTGGACCAAACCTGCCGCGAGAGGTCTCTCCATTGAGCTCTACTTGGAGCAAGAGGACGCTTGGGTGCCAGGGGGCTTTGGCCGTAAATCCCTTGCTTTCCGGGTCCTGCACAAGAGGCTAACATGACTCGGGATTGGATCTCGAGGCCCGCATACTAGTCTACGGGCGGAAGCTTGGAATAGTGATCCCTGTGGATTACTGGATAGCCTTCGGGCGGGTTATGGACAAGCCTACGGGTGAAACTCCTTGTATTTCAAAGAAAAATATGATGATATGTTAATAAAGAACTTGTTTGATATTGTTTTTCTATGTCACATGATAAGATTACGTGAAGGAACTAGTGCTTTACGGTTTAATTAATGAAGCTGATTGTTACATGTCCAACTAACGTGTTAGATAATTACCTAACTAAAACAAACCAAGGAAAGTGTGGAGGATGGGCCATGGGTCTGTCCTACGGTTGGGTGGTCCCGGTTGGCCAGGAACTTTTCTCAAATCTCGAAGAACAATGGGATGATCGTCAAAGGACATGAACAACGAAAGTGATGACCTAGAGTCATGTCTTACCTGATTTACGCTGTTTTAGTGGAACGGAATGGGACTATGCCTTATGGCAGAGAGGTTGAGCTTTTCATCCCTCTTGTTTCCCATTCTCCTTGAAAAAAGTGTAGCGTGAATCCGCTTTGGATGCGGCGTTCTGCATAAAGTAGTTCGCTTGGGTCCGATGCTAGTTGCTATTAGGTAATGACCAATTAGGAAAACCCTAACTCCGGTTGATCCTAAGTGGGAATGGCCAGAATACTTCCGCTACGTGGCAGACGTGGGAAGCCCTAGATCGAAAAACCCGTAACATTCCATGCGAGTGCCGGGTAGAGATTTCTAGACATCCTTTTCGATGGACTACTAAGACGTGTCCTGGGTGATATTAGTGGACACGTTACACCTTTGCATCTTGGATGTCCTGTCTTATTGACTTTACTTGGTCATCCATCTCCTTCAACATCTGCCTTGAAGCTTCAACCCTCAAGGTTGGATTTGAGAAGTTTAGGGGACTTCGACAGTTATGACCATACAATGCTTGAAAAGGGGTCATTTGAATGCTTTGTTGGTAAGAAGCATTGTAGGAATATTCAACCAAAGTCAAGTACTGAATCCACCTTTTTGGCTCACGAGAGTAGTTTACCCTTAGCATATCCTCAATGACTTGATTGACTCACTCTTTTTGGCCATCGGTTTGGGGATGGTAAGCTGTGCTAAAATAGAGTTGAGTCCCAATGGCTTCAAAGATAGCTCTCTAGAAGTGTGATGTGAAGAGAGAATCACGATCACTAATGATTCTACTGGGTAGCCCATGTAGCTTGAATATCTCCTTGATAAACACCCTTGCAATGTCTAAGGCTGTCTTTACTAGAATAAGATGTGCAACCTTAGTCAGCATGTCAACCACAACCATGATGGAGTTGTATCCTCCCTAAACTTGGGGTACGCCAACAACAAAGTCCATACTGATGAATTACCATTTCATTTTGGGAATGTCAAGTGGTTGTAACTTTCCTAGCATTTTGACATGTTCGGCTTTGATACGTTGACAAGACAAACACTCAGTGACATATTTGAAAACGTCACCTTTAAGCCTTTCCCAATGGTAGCTCTTCCTAGTTGCATTGAGAGTCTTGGCATAGCCATGATGTCCTGAGAAAGGGGAATCATGAGCTTCCCACAATATCTTCTGCTTAAGTGACTGGCTTGCCGGTATACATAGCCTCGTTCTATAGTAGACAAGTCCACTATTGATAGAGAATTCATGGTACTTAGCATGTAGCTTTTGATCCTGATCCCTTGATAGAGATCTCCCTTAGCATCTTCTGATAGGCTGGATCATAGCATGCTTCTTCTCTAGCCAGATCAATAATTGGATTGTTTGGCATGGATACCTTTGTGGCTAGAGATCTAGCTGTTGATGGATTTTGCAAGATTAATGAGTTAAGGAATGCCTTGCGAGATTGAGTGCATCAGCAATTACGTTCTCCTTTCCTGGTCAATATTTGATTTCAAAATCATACTCCTCCAGCACTTCAATCCACTGACGTTTCCTCATGTTGAGCTTGTTCTAGGTAAAGATCCACTTGAGGCTTTTATGATCAGTCACTGGAGTAAACTTGTTACTCAACATGTAGTGTCTCCAAAGCTTTAGGGCATGGATGACAACTAACAGTTCTAGATCATGGGTAGCATAATTCTTCTCATGGCTCTTCAGTTTCCTTGAAGAGTATGCTACAGGATGACCTTCCTGTATGAGCACACATCCTAAGGCAAGAGTGCTAGCATCAGTTACTACCTCAAACTCCTTACTAAGGTCTGGAAGTTTTAGGATAGGTGCTGATACCAAACTTTGCTTCAATCTATCAAAGCTAGTTTGTTCAGGAGTTGACCATGCAATGGACGTTTGCTTCTTCAGTAGATCCATCAGAGGTGCTACAATCAAAGCATAGTTTTTAATGAAGACCCTATACGTTCCTGTCAATCCAAGAAAACTGCATATTTCTTTGACATTTGTTGGTATTGGCCATTTTAGCACATCTTTGACTTTGGTTGGGTCCACTGAGATTCCTTCCACTGATATGATGAATCCCAGATATTCAATTTGATGCTTGAAGAATGCACATTTCTTCATCTTAGCATACAGCTTATGTGCCCTCATTGTCTCAAGGACAATCCGAAGTTGGGGTTCATGATCTTCTTCCTGTTTGGAATAGACTAGAGTGTCATCGAAGAAGACAAGCACGAAGTCATCAAGATATGGCCTAAAGATATCTTGCATTAACCCGTTGAAGGTGGCAGGCACACTCGTAAGTCCGAATGACATAACTAGGAACTCAAAGTGTCCATATCTTGTGTTGAAGGCCGTCTTTGGGATATCTTCTTCCTTGATTCTGATCTGATAGTAACTAGACCTGAGATCAATCTTGGAGAAGATCTTCACACCTTGAAGATGATCAAGAAGCTCATTTATTCTAGGAATAGGGTACTTGTTCTTGACAGTTGATTGATTCAACCCTCTGTAATCAATACATAGTCGAAGTGTTCCATCTTTCTTTTTCTGGAACAATACTAGAGCTCCCCATGGTAAACTGCTAGGATGGATGTAGCCTTGATCTAGCAATTGCTTGAGTTGTTCCTTCAGCTCAATTGCTTTTGGGATGGACATTCTATAAGGTCTCTTTGCAATTGGTGCAGCTCAGCTTGATCTCATGATCCACTTCTCTTTGAGGCGGGAGTTCTGTTAACTCTTTAGGAAATACGTCTGTGTATTCCTTTAGCCAAGAAGGTCCTCCACTAGATTCTTGCTTCTGATCTAACTTGTTGAGCTTAATGAAGTAGACAAGTAGTCCTTTTCTGACTCCCTTTATGATCCGAGATGCTTTGGCCAATTGGATTTTTGGATTTCCAGCCTCTCCTTGAGTTATGACCAATTCCCCTTCAAAGTTTCGAAAGGAAACTTGGCCATTTCCACAATGAATGTGGGCATCATTAGGTTTAAGCCAATCCATACCGAGTAGACACTCATGGATACCTAGGCTCATGACTCTGAATTTGACCGAAGTCGTCTTTCCTCCCAGAAAGAATTTCACCTTAGCAGTTTGCCTGGTACAAGTGACCTCACGACCATTTGCCAATTCCACAAGCAAGATAGGTGCTTCTACTGTGGCTATTCCTAATCTTTCTGCACAAGATGGTGAGATAAAGGAATGTGTACTGCCACAATAAATCAAGGTCTTTTATTGTGAACTACCACAATAGATAAAGGAATTGGCGATTTGGCCCTTTCTTGTGAAGTACACATTTCTTTATTTATTGTGGCAGTACACATTCCTTTATTGTGACAGTACACATTCCTTGTGAACTGCCACAATAAAGGAATGTGTACTGCCACAATAAATAAAGGAATTGGCGATTTGGCCCTTTCTTGTGAAGAGCGGCATGGACTGTCGCCCTTTCAAACTCTGCTTCCATGGTCGGATCTTCTTCTTCTTTGCACATTTCCCTGTTGGCAACATAGGTGGTTCTTTCTCTGCCTCGAGTAGCGGCTCCCTGACCATGGCTAGTTCCTTGGAAAGGTGCTTGGAAATGTCCTCCTCCAAGCTTGGGACATTTCCTCTTGAAATGTCCTAGCTCATTGTAGTGGAAACGATGCGAGTTTTGGCCATTGCTTTGGGTAGGGACAAAGTTGTTGACATTATTAGTCCTTTCTTTCTTTCTTTGTCCCCGATTCTGACCTTGAATTATCTTCATTTGAGGCCTAAATTCTCCTCTTTTCGAGTCATTAAAATACCAAGTTTTGATAACCCTTGGTCTAGCCTACACCTCCTGAACTATAGGCGCAGCTTGAATGAGTGCGTCCTGAAGATCTGATGGGCGCATAGATTCGAGACGGGTATTCACTGGTGGGTTTAAACCAGCACAAAATTTTGACACTTGTTGTGTCATGCCCATCTGTGGTGCATACTTAAGAAGTGAGACGAATTTAGAGTAGTATGCATCAAGAGTGAGTCCCAGCTATTTTAGCTCGTAGAAATCATTCATTTTCTACGTGCGATACGCAAGTGGTAAGTATCTTCCCTGCACGGCTTTCTTCAGCTTCTCCTAGGTAACAGATCCTTCCACGATCCCTTGATCTTTGCACCATTGCTTCCACCAAAGCTTGGCTTCGCCAGTCAGCTTTAGCTTGGCGAGCATAGCCTGGCTGGCGGGTGCAGTACCGACTGCTTCAAAGTAATCCTCCATGGATTCAATCCAAATTTTAGCATCTGCTTGGACAGTTCTACCTTTCCCGTCAAATTCGGGTGGCTTAATCTACTTGAGAAGAAACTTATTTTCCTGGATTACAGCAGTACTTGATGTAGGAGGCAAACAGGAATCTATACCTGGGGTTGTGCGTGGATAAAGGTTTCTTAACGTTATTACTTATTAATCGTTATGATTTATATTTTATCTCCATTTCAGCTATCAACCAAACAATCTAACCACTTAACTTTGTATCAATTCTCATGAACAAAACAGACATTGATAAAAACAAGTCTCATTCCATTTATATGGGTCTAGCCTTTTCGGAGTACAACATCTCTTGGTATGGCAAAGCAGCTATTACATTTAGTTTGGGGAGAATAGTGTTGTATTACATTTATCTACGGAAACTAGATAATAGTATGATTTAGGGTCATAAATCTTCAGGAATCGGTAAGTCATCGAAAGATTGGGGTATCCTTTCCTTTGGAATCCATTCTTCTCATAGCACCCCAACACCTTGATCTTGTTGGCAGGGATTACATGGGTCACTTCCTCATATATATATGAGTTCATCTCAACCCTTTGACCTCGAATATGTAAAGTTGAGTTTACGTGAGCCTCCACAAAAATGAACAGCTTCACGATTTTCAGGTCTTCCAACCACTTGATCCTCTTTAGGTTGGTTTAAAGGTATGCAAACCGGTGGGCAGCTATATAGTAGATTCCTGAGGCCCCCATCCATCTTCGTTCCACGTACAAAGGTGATGGATTATAGATACGCTCTAGGATGTTCATCATCTCAATGCTTTGTCGATAATCCGAGGAATGCATGACAGTCATAAACATGACTCAGAACACTAAGAACTTGTTCCATGCTTCGTAATTCTGCAAGACAGCATTGAAAGTAAGGAAATGTTCGGAACAACAACATTTTCTTTACTTTTTCTTATTAAGATTTCTTAAAAATGCTCCAATACCAACTGTAACGTGTCTGCTTGTACTCTTCAGGATACGTCTTAGCAGTCCATCAGAAAGAATGTCTAGCAAGCTCCACCGGCACTCCCATGGAATGTCATGGGATTTGTGATCTAGGACTTTCCGCGTCTGCCACGTAGCAGAAGTATTCTAGCCGTTCTCACTTAGGACTGACCTAAATCAGGGTTTTTCCCTAATGGTCATTTCCTAAATGGCAACTAGTGTCGAACCCCAAGCAAACTACTTTTCGTAGAAACGTCACGGTTGATGTGGATTCACGCTGCACTTGGTTCAAGGAGAATGGGAAACGAGAGGGATGCAAGGCTCAACCTCTCTGCCATAAGGCATAGTCCCATTCCGTTCCCCTAAAATAGTGTAAATCGGGATTATTATAACTTAGACTCTAGGTTATTACCCTTGTTGTTCGTGTCCTTTGAAAACAATCTTCTTGTTGTCCATCGTGATTGAGAAAAGTTCCCGGCCAATCGGGACCACCCATTCGTAGGATGAACCCATGGCCACATCCACTGCACTTTCCTCAGGTTGTTTTAGTTATTTAATTACCTACCATATTTAGTTGGACATGTATCAATCAGCTTCCTTAATTAGCTCATTAATCATAACACTTGACATAGAAAAGCAATGTCAAACAAGTTCCTTTTCAATAACTTATAATATTTATCTTTGAAATACATTTATAACATCCAGCCCG
Source organism: Lygodium microphyllum (assembly GCF_053477565.2). Taxonomy (NCBI): domain Eukaryota; kingdom Viridiplantae; phylum Streptophyta; class Polypodiopsida; order Schizaeales; family Lygodiaceae; genus Lygodium; species Lygodium microphyllum. Next base: position 11,112,057 of record NC_141143.1, read on the forward strand.
TAGGCTTATCCATAATCCGCCCAAAGGCTATCCAGCAATCCACAGGGATTACTAATCCAAGATTCCGCCAGTAGACCAGTATGCGAGCCTCGAGATCCAATCGCAAGTCATGTTGGCCTCTTGTGTAGGGCTTGGACGGCGAGGGATTTATGGTCAAAGCCCCCTCTAGCACCCAAGAGTCCTCCTGCTCCAAGTAGCGCTCAACGGAGAGACCTCTCGCGGCGGATTCGGTCCACCTTCCCCCGGTGTGGTTAACAACCCCCTTGGTTAGGGTCAGGCAGGCAGTCGGGGGTAACTAAACCTGCCTCTCCCTTCAGGCCTTCAACTTGAAGCATTAGATATCTTTTCATCCTTTAATTCTTTGAGCAAACAAGTAAACACTGCTCTCTAAACTGTTACAAGCACAATCATTTCCAATGGTCGTTATTTGGCCAACTACTAAGGAGTGAATCCTTCTTTCCAAATGCATCCAACACTCGATCCGGGATCAATTGCGACTTGGCAAGATTCCCAAAGGTTTGTTTGTTAACCCTATATCTTTGGGTTAGGGACGTACCCTATTAACCCAACTTAACCAAAACCTTAAGTTCTATTAGCACTAAATATGTTATTCCACTTTAGTGATTGGTCTTTTGATTCCAAGAAAATATCTAATCCCCGTATCTTGGTCATGTTACCCAAGAAAGGTACTATATTAGGATGATTATTCATCCTCTTGCAAGATAAACTTGCGTAAGAATCTGCCAATCTTATTTGGAGGAATTGGCCATTCCCTTGTGATCAAATTACAAGATTATGTGACTCTGCAACTTGTTGCACGAGTGTCGCATCTAATCCATGGGACTATTTTACCCATCAACGGCATCTTCTAATCACGATATCATGATTAGATAGGAAACAGGGTTAGGGTGTCTTCATGAAAATCCAATCCTGATTGCACTAGGCCGACATTGTCGGTCCTAAGGTTCCAAATTCAAACCAAGATTCATCCTGTTAGGGAGCGATCCTTAGGCTAAAAACTCTAGATCGTCTCTTGCAAGTACGTCCTAGAGTCCCTACATTCCATGAATGTGGGCAAGTCTTTAGGGTATAAGGGTTTCATCTTTGGAAATAACAAAGACTAGGTCATGTCCTCAACCTGTTAAATCCCAGTTATCACTTGGGATATGTTGCATTGACTTAACCATTTCTAATGAGTCCCTCGCGGTTTAGGTGTTTAGGTTAAACCATTTTACTTGTCTATTTATTTACGATACCATTTCTGTAACTACATGATTCATTTCCTATGTTTGAGTAGATTCACAAACCCTTCTTTTCTGGTTAAAATCAAAGCATATGCTAAGTTATGACATAACTTCTACTGATTCTTTTAGAACCTGCATTCAAGATTCATGCTACTAAGCGTTAGGGTTTTATGTGAACCATGTAACCTTTTTCTAACTTCTTTTCTAAATGAGATTTTTGTACGATGAATGAGCATTACTCAACCTTTTGTAACTACTTACGTAGTTTGATTGAGATTTAGGCCAATTAACTAGATTTTAATCTACTTTATGCAGATTTAAGAACCATTTTCATGCCTAGCAATTTCCTATGGTTGTTAGCAACCTTCTTTAAAGAATCATTTCGAAGAAAAGATGTTCAATAATGCCACGATTTATTCCTTCCATGCATAATCGAAGTGTACTATCATTATTTTGACTTGTAAAGATAGGCATTAGTTAATCTAAGTTCGTTATTTTGCAATGCATAAAAACCACTTTTGCTAGGAATGCATAGAGAACTTATGCTCTTCTATTTCATTCGTTTAATGCAAATGACTTATTCTTTGATGGAAGTTCCTTCCTTTAATTTTGCCAAGGTATTTCAATCAAAAAAGTGCATCCTAATTCCATAAATGATCTATGCACAATCGAAATACTACAATGTTAAACAAAATTAGGAAGAAAAACTTGGACTTGTGGTGAAATGTCCACATGGATGTTAGGAAATGATCCTCTTGCGGTGGCGCCATGTGCCTTCTTAGGAGCCATCGAGACTTAAACCTTCTCGCCTTGGTCACGGACTTATGATTTTGGCCCGTCTCCTTCGAATGCGAAACTCCCTTTGTGACCGCTTGCACCATCTTTCAGAATCGGCCTTAGAAGGCTTTATAGGTTTCCTCCTTGAAGTAGGAATTTCACCATTAGGACCTTACAACCATCAAGAATGATTTTGTGGAAATGGGGCTTAAACTCCAGGTTTGAAGAACCCGCTTTGTAGGGCCGATGGAAAAGGGGTTTGAAACCCAAAAATGAGGATTTCCACGGGGAAGGGGGTGCTTAAACCTCGAGGGGGTTTATAAAAACCCTCTTGAGAGCCAATATGAAAAGAGGTTTTTTGAAACTCGGGGCTAAAAGGTTGCTAATAAAAAAGATGTGTATGGAACCCCACGGGGAAAGGGGGGTTTTAAATGGACTTAATGGATTGGAAAAGGGAAGAAGGGGGATGTATAGATCACTTGTGAAGGGGTTAAATCTCGGGGGGGGAAAGGGGTTAAAAAACCTTCAAGAGGGAGGCTTAACAAAGCCACAGGAAGGGGGGCTTAGCTCCTCCCCTTAGAAGCTTCTAAGAATCTTCTGTGGGAGTGGCCACTCCACGTGGGAAAAGAGGGGATGGTTTTGAGGAAATAATGGCAAGTAGAACGTGGGCTACCTCAGTCATTTGGGACGGCGTTTTGATGGCGTGTTCATCTTGTGGTGGTGGTGCTTTTGCAGTAGCTTGGTGGCTCAGCGTTATGGTCCTCTCCCTCTCTCGATTGGCTTGGTAGTGTAATGCTCCTTACTCCCTTCTCAAACTAGCAGCATCAAGGCTCCTATCTCTCCCTTTTGAGCCCCCATGGTGATGCGTTTTATAGGGAGAGGGAGAGGTACCTCCCCTCCCCCACGTGGCCTGATGCATGAGCATCAACCCTTCCATGAGCTCCAGCACGGTGCTTAGTCATTGTGCCTCCCCTCCCTCTCCTCCAGCACGACCGTCGGGCTGGGGGAAGGAGGGGGTAATTAAAAAAATTTTCCCTTATTGCACATTATCCTTTTGGCCTTGGAAATATTACAACAATTTCTTCATGGAGATGAGTTCTATTTGTTTGTGGTCTATGCCTTTCAACTCTATGTGTTGTCCTTGCCAATTAGATTCCATTAGCATTTGCTCCAAGTCCAAGGTAAATTTGCCAAGTTTTTTCAGCCAATTACAACCAATGATAATGTCAATAGGCCCCATGTCCAAAGTGATCAAATCCACTTCTATTGTGCAAGAGGGCGATAACTCAATTGAGGTACATGGACACACTTCTTTGCTAGACTCATATGCACCATTGGCAACTTGTATCCGCAAGGAAGAATACATATCAATGGGTAGCAACTTCAGCCCATTCAAATATTTGGTGTTGACAAAGCTATGAGTGTTGCCCGTATCCACTAGAATATGTGTAACCTTGCCATTAATGTGTAACGTGTCCTCGTAATAACATCCAGGACACGTCTTAGCAGTCCATTGGAAAGGATGTCTAGAAAGCTCCGCCTGGCACTCCCATGGAATGTTACGGGATTTGTGATCTAGGTCTTTCCTTGTCTGCCACGTAGCAGAAGTATCCTGGCCATTCCCACTTAGGATCGACCAGAATTAGGGTTTTCCTGATTGGTCATTAACTAACAGCAACTAGCGTCGGACCTGAGCGAACTACTTTACGCGCAGGTTCGTAGCGGATTCACGCTACACTTGGTTCAAGAAGAATGGGAAATGAGAGGGATGCAAAGCTCAGCCTCTCTGCCATAAGGCATAGTCCCATTCCATTCCCCTAAAACAACGTAAATAGGTTAAGACATAACTCTAGGTCATCGCTTTCGTTATTCGTTTTCTTTGATGATCATCCCGCTGTTCTTTGAGAAAAGTTCACGGCTAACCGGGACCACCCAACCGCAGGACAGACCTATGGCCCATCCTCCACACTTTCCTCAGTTTGTTTTAGTTATGTAATTACCTAACACATTAGTTTGACATGTAACAACCAACTTCTTTAATTAATCGGTTAAACACTGCTTCCTTCACCTAATCCTATCACGTGACATAGAAAAACAATATCAAAAAAGTTCTTTATTAACATTTCATCATTGTTATCTCTGAAATACAAGGTGTTCCACCCGTAGGCTTGTCTATAATCTGCTTGAGGGCTATCCAGTAAACCACAGTGATCACTATTCCAAGCTTCTGCCCGTAGTCTAGTATGCAGGCCTCGAGATTCAATCCCGAGTCATGTTAGCCTCTTGTGCAAGACCCTGAAGGCGAGGGATTTACGGCCAGAGCCCCCCCTGGCACCCAATCGTCCTCCTGCTCCAAGTAGAGCTCAACGGAGAGACCTCTCGCGGTGGGTTCAGTCCACGTTCCCGGTGCGGTGAACAACCCCCTTGGTTAGGGTTAGGCAGGCAGTCGGGGGTAACCGAAACTGCCTCTCCCTTCAGGCCTTCAACCTGAAGTATAGTTATTCATTTAATTTGTAACTCATAATTCAAACAGTGCTCAAAAATCTCTAGCAAGCAAAAACATTCCTATTAAATCGACCGTGTTGTTTGTCAAACTGCTAAGGAATTATTCTTTGAATGTATCCACACTCGTTTGAAGGGACCTTGCAACTTGGCAAGCTCCTTTATATTCCGGGTTAGGGCGTACCTTATTAACCCAACTTGGTCAACCCTAAAGCTCATTGGATACTTTAGTTTCGGATTTGTAACTTTCCTTATTTAGAAGGAAATCCAAGAATACATCCTTTTGCAATATAACTTGCGTAAGGATCTGCCATCCTTGTTGAGCTTGTTTACCCTTTCTTCTTGTGAATCAATCACAAGACTACATGACTTCCTACTTGCTGCACAAGTCCTGCGCTGAAATAATCCGTTTTAGTTTCTTTAAGCTGGACCTAGGGTCTCTTTTTAAGAACCTCAGGGACAAACCCTAGCTCCTTATCTTTACAAATTTATTGACCCTATAATAAGGAAAGTAGTCAAGTGCTTAAGGTATAAACGTTTCTTTAGTCTTTAAATCATTTCCAAGGCATATTTTTTCCCGGCATGGTATTTCTAAGTGTAGATTGGTTTGATTATCTTTTGGAAGGTAATATTGATCACCTTGTCACGATTTGTTATCCTTGTGACAATTTGATTTTGCAGTCGGTAAAAATTCAATTTAATCCTCCTTTTTCCTTGCAAACAAAGCTCATGCCAAATAACAATATTTTCCTTACTAAGATATGCAATTAGCAATGATAACTTCCTAGTAATTTGAGCAATGAAAGAAGCCTTTCATGAATTTAATCTTCTACAATGATTCGTTGCAAAAAGGAATAGGACTTAATGGTGCAAGATACAATTTTTATACCTTCAGGATTTAACTGAAATATACTACTATAGTAAGTAGATAATCTTGCTTGTAATTCGTTATAATGCATGATGCTATTGGAAGGAAACTATGCTCTATACATTATCATTTGTTCAATTAAACTAAACTCCTTTATTGTAAATAACTGGGAAAAATATATCCTATCCCTAACAATTTCTCTCTGCATGATTGACTTAAAATTGATTTAAAGACAAGAAGGAAAAACCTGGTTTTGGGGTGAGATATCCACATGGATACCGGTAGATGACCCTCCCGCAGCTACTCCTTGGACTTTCTTAGGCGGCATCGCAGTTCGAATGTGAAGGTAGCTTTTACTCTTTCTTCCGGATTTCCACCGACTCTCTTTCGAGGCAAGGTTCCGTTTGAATGGTTGATCACGAGAAGGAATGATAGGACCTTTAGATTCTTAGATTCTTCGGAGAGGGAAAGATTTACAAAGCCTAAGAAGGCCCTATAGGGTCTATACTTGGCAAACAGTTTATGGGTGAGTGTGGTTTTGCATCCACATGAACCCTTGGAGAACTTTGGGCTTGGGGTAAAAAGGTATAGAAGGAAATTATTCTCTTTCCTTGCTTTTCCTCTACTTTTTTTTTCTTCTCCTTCCCTACTCCTCCTCCTTCACTCCTCTTTTTCCCTCCCTTTTTACCCTTCTACCTCCCTCTATTCCTTCTCTACTCTTCCTCTTTTACTCCTTTCTTACTCCTCTTTTATCTTTTTCCACCCTCTACTTCTTTCACACCACTCTTTTCTTCTTCAATCCTCTCTACTTCCCTTCTTTAGTTTTTCCTCACACTCTACTTCTTTCACACCACTATTTTCTTATTCTCTCCTCTGTACTTTCCTTCCTTATCTTTTCCTCACGGGACAACATCCGAGGCCCATGATGATGGTTTGGATTTGGGGTCCAGGGGGGGGAAAAGAAAGAAGTAATGGCGACACGGGGGGATTAAAAAAAAAGCTTAGGGGGTTGTGTAAAAAAGAGTTATGAGGGGGGGGGAGGGTGAAAAGTTTAAAAGGGATATAACGGGGGTGAAAGGGGGCTTAATTAGCCCCCCTTAGGAAGCTTCCTAGAGAAGCTTCAGTGACGGGGGGGGGGGGGTAGCCAGCCGTCCATCGGCTACGAGGGCGGCAGCGGTGGCGGTGGCTCGACAGACCTTCTATGGCCTTCGGGAGCGACACGAGGCCTCCTCCTCTTCTCAGAGCACGTCAACGGCAACAGCTTAGTATCCTCCCTCCTTTTTTTTTTTGCAACTACCGCCCTTTCCTCTTTATTTAGGGGAGGGGAGGGAATCCTCCCCCCCTTGCCTGTCAGTATGCATGGAGAGGCCCTGAGCAATCTCCAGTGAGTAGCTTGCTGGCCCCCCCCTCTATTCCCTATCGATCCCCGTAGCTCTCGTGGCATCATGGCACAGCACATGCGCCGCCATGAAGGCACAAAATAAATTTTTTTCCCCTTTTATTTATTTAATATATTACATTCTCTCCCCCTTAGAAGAATCGAGATGTCCTCATCTCGAGATAAAGTGGGGATATTGATGGTTAAGAGTGCCTTCATCTACCCAAGTGGCATCCTCCTCGGGATAATCTTTCCATTGGACGAGATATTCTCTCAAGGTTTTGGATCTTAACTGTTTCTCCCTAACATCTAAGATCCCATCCGGCCGTAGTTCAAGGACTCCTTGACTAGGCATTACAATTTATTGGTCATCAAGTACATGGTTAGGGTTGGGTACATATTTTTTTAATAAGCTGATATGAAATACATTGTGAGCCTTTAGGTTTTCAGGGAGTTGCAATCTATAAGCATTGGGTCCTAGGCATTTGAGGATTTTGTACAGCCCACAATACCTTGGACTTAGCTTCTTGCAATCTCCTAGGGATAGAGAACTCTTTTTAGGGTGTACGCGAATGAAGACCATATTTCCTTCTTCGAAGACTCTTTCTTTACGCTTCAAATCTGTGTATGCCTTTTGTCTATCCTTGGCCGCTTCTATGTCTTGTCTTATTGACTTTATTTGATCATCCATGTCTTCCAACATTTGTCTTGGCGCTTCCACCCTTAGGGTTGGATCAGAAAAGTTTAGGGGACTTCGACAATCATGACCATACAATGCCTGGAAAGGGGTCATGTGAATGCTTTGTTGGTAAGAAGCATTGTAGGCAAATTCTACCAAAGGCAAGTATTGAATCCACTTCTTGGGTTCTCGAGAGTAATATGCCCTAAGCATATCCTCGATGACTTGATTTACTCGCTCTGTTTGGCCATCCGTTTGGGGATGGTAGGCGGTGCTAAAATAGAGTTGGGTCCCAATAGCTTCAAAGATAGCTCTCTAGAAGTTTGATGTGAAGAGAGAATCTCGATCACTAATGATTCTTCTAGGTAACCCATGTAGCTTGAATATCTCCTTGATAAAGAATCTTGCAATGTCGGAGGCTTTATAGTTTGTCTTTACTAGAATCAGGTGTGCAACCTTGGTAAGCATGTCAACCACAACCATAATGGAATTGCATCCTCCTTGGACTTGGGGTAAGCCCACAACAAAATCCATACTGATGAATTCCCATTTCATTTGGGGAATGTCAAGCGGTTGCAGTTTCCCTGGCATCATGACATGTTCGGCTTTGATACGTTGGCAAGACAAACACTTAGTGACATAATTGAGAATGTCACCTTTGAGCCTTTCCCAATGGTAGCTCTTCCTAACTGCATTAAGAGTCTTAGCATAGCCAGGATGTCCTGCGAAAGGGGAATCATGAGCTTCCCATATTATCTTCTGCTTAAGTGATTGGCTTGCTGGTATACATAGCCTTGTTCTGTAGCAGACAAGTCCATTATCAATGGAAAATTCCTGATACTTAGCTTGCAACTTTTGATTCTGCTCCTTGGCAGATATTTCCTTTAGCATTGTTTGGTAGGCCAAATCATGGCATGCTTCCTCTCTAGCTAATTCAAGTATAGGGTTGTTTGGCATAGATACTTTTGTAGCCAGAGATCTGGCTGTTGATGGATTCTGTAAAATTAGGGAATTTAGGAATGCCTTGCGACTAAGTGCATCGGCAACTACATTCTCTTTCCCTGGTCGGTACTTGATTTCAAAATCATATTCTTCCAATACTTCAATCCACTGATGTTGCCTCATGTTGAGATCGTTCTGGGTAAAGATCCATTTGAGGCTCTTATGGTCGGTTACTAGAGTAAACTTGTTACCCAGCAGGTAGTGTCTCCAAATCTTTAGAGCATGGATGACAGCTAGTAATTCTAGATCATGCGTGGCATAATTCTTTTCATGACTCTTCAATTTCCTTGAGGAGTATGCTACTGGATGACCTTCCTGCATAAGTACACACCCCAAGGCAAGAATGCTAGCATCAGTTAACCTTGAACTCCTTATTGAGGTCAGGAAGTTTTAGAATAGGTGATGATACCAAACTTTGCTTCAATCTATCGAAGCTATTTTGTTCGGAAGTTGACCATGTAATGGAAATTTGGTTCTTTAGTAAATCTGTCAGAGGTGCTGCAATCAAAGCATAGTTTTTGATGAAGACCCTATACCATCCTGTCAATCCACGAAAGCTGCATATTTCTTTGACAGATACTGGTGTTGGCCACTCAAGCACATCTCTGACCTTGGCTGGGTCTACTGATATTCCTTCTGATGATACTATGAATCCCAAATATTCAATCTGACGCTTGAAGAATGCACACTTCTTCATTTTTGCATACAACTTATGTGACCTCATTGTCTCAAGGACAATCCGAAGTTGAGGTTCATGATCTTCTTCCTATTTAGAATAGACTAAAGTGTCATCGAAGAAGACAAGCACGAAATCATCAAGATATGGCCTAAAAATGTCCTGCATTAATCTATTGAAGGTAGCAGGTGCATTCGTAAGCCCGAATGACATAATCAGGAACTCAAAGTGCCCATATCTTGTATTGAAGGCTCTCTTTGGAATATCATCTTCCTTGATCCTTATCTAATAGTAACCTGACCTGAGATCAATCTTGGAGAAGATCTTTGCACCCTGAAGACGATCAAGAAGCTCATCTATTCTAGGAATAGGATACTTGTTCTTGACTGTTGATTGATTCAACCCTCGGTAATCAATACATAGTTGAAGTATCCCATCTTTCTTTTTTTGGAATAGTACTGGAGCTCCCCACGGTGAATTGCTAGGCCGGATGTGGCCCTGATCTAATAGTTTCTTGAGTTATTCCTTCAACTCTATTGCTTCTGGTATGGACATTCTATAAGGTCTCTTTGCAATTGGTGCAGCTCCAGGTACTAACCTAATCTCATGATCTACTTCTCTTTGAGGTGGAAGTTTAGTCAATTCTTCAGGGAATACGTCAGTGTATTCCTTTAGCCAAGAAGGTCCTTCATGAGACTCTTGCTTTTGATCTAACTTGTTGAGTTTGATCAGGTAAAAGGGTAATCCTTTTCTAACTCCTTTTATGATCTGAGATACTTTGGCCAATTGGATTCTTGACACTCCTGCCTCACCTTGAGTTGTGAAAAATTCCATTTCAGAGTTTCGAAAAGAAACTTGACCCTTTCCACAGTGAATGTGGGCGTCGTTGTCCATTCTGAGTAGACACTCATGGATACCTAAATTCATGACTCTGAATTTGACTGAAGTCTTCTTTCCTCCTAGAAAGAATTCCACCTTAGTAGTTTTCCTGGTACAAGTTACCTCACGACCATTTGCCAATTCCACAAGCAGGGTAGGTGCTTCTACTGTGGCTATTCCTAATCTTTTTGGACATGCTGGTGAGATAAAGGAATGTGTACTGCCACAATCAATCAAGGTTTTGAAACCTTTACCTTGATAGTCCGATGGTGTTTGAATCATCGAGAACTGCTGATTCGGCCCTTTCTTGTGTAAAGCGGCATGGACTGTTGCTCTTTCGAATTCTACTTCCATAGTCGGATCTTCCTCTTCTTCTTCTTCGCATCTTTGCCTATTGGCAATGCAGGCGGTTCTTCCTCTTCCACGGGTGGCGGCTCCTTGATCGCGGCCTGCTCCTTGGAAAGGCGTTTGGCGATGTCCTCTGCTCAGCTTGGGACATTGCCTCTTGCAGTGACCGGGTTCGTTACAGTGGAAACAACGGAGGTTTTGGCCATTACTTTGAGTAGGAACAAAGTTGTTGACGTTATTTGTTCTTGCTTTCTTTCTTTGTCCTTGATTATGACCTTGAACTCTCTTCATTTGAGGTCTGAATGCATCTCTGTTCGGGTCATTATAAGACCAAGTTTTATTACCCCTTGGTTTAGCTTGCACCTCCTGAATTATAGGCGCTCCTCAAATGAGTGCATTTTGAAGGTCTGATGGACGCATAGATTCGAGATAGGTATTTACTGGTGGATTTAAGCCCGCACAAAATTTGGACACTTGTTGCGTCATGTCCATCTGTGGCGCATACTTTAAAAGTGAGACGAATTTAGAGTAGTATGCGTCAAGAGTGAGTCCTAACTGTTTTAGCTCGTAAAACTTGTTCATTTTCTACGTGTGATATGCAGGTGGTAAGTATCTTCCCTGCACGGCTTTCTTCAGCTTGTCCTAGGTAACGAATCCCTTTGAAATCCCTTGATCCCTGCACCATTGCTTCCACCAAAGTCTGGCTTCGCCAGTGAGATTTAACTTGGCGAGCATAGCCTGATTGGAGGGTGCAGTACCAGCTGCTTCAAAGTAATCCTCCATGGATTCAATCCAAATTTTAGCATCAGCCTGGACGAATTTGCCTCTCCCGTCAAACTCGGGTGGCTTTATCTGCTTGAGGAGGAACTTCTTCTCCTGGATCACAGCAGTACTTGATGTAGGAGGCGAATTTGGAACCTGTACTTGGGGTTATGCCTGAATAAAGGTTTTCTTAATGTTGTTATATGATAATCGACGTTAGCTTATCTTTCATTTTTTTAGTTCAACTATCCCGTAAACAATGTAGCTACTTAACTTTTTAACAACTCTTATCCACAGCCAGATATTGATAAAAAGAAGTCTTTATTTGTATTTACATGGGCATAGCCCTTTCAAATACAACGTTTCATGTAATGATAATCCAATTGTTACATTCATTTTGGGGAGAACAACATTGCATTGCATTTGTATACAGGAACTGAGTAATAGTAGGGTTTTGGGTCATGGATCTTTAGGAATCGATAAGTCATTGGAAGTTTAGGATACCCTTTCTGTTGGAATCCATACTTCTCATGGCGGCCCAACACTTTAATCCTGTCGGCTGGGATTACACGGGTTACTTCCTCATATACATATGAGTTCATCTCAACCCTTTGACCTTGAATATGTAAAGACAAATTTACATGAGCTTCCACAAAAACGAACAGCTTCAGGACTTTCAAGTCTTCCAACTACTTGATCCTCTTTAGGTTGGTCTATAGATAAGCAAACTGGTGGGCGGCTATATAGTAGATTCCTGAAGACCCAATCCATCTTCATTCTATATACAAAGGTGATGGATTATAAATCTGCTCCAGGATGTTCATCATCCCAATTCTTTGGCTGTAAAGCGGAGAATGCATTGCAGTCATAAACATGACCCGAAATACCAAAAACTTGTTCCACGCTTCATAACTCTGCAATACAGCATTGAAGGTAAGGAAATGTTTGGATAGCAACAATTTCTTTACTTCATTTTTTTGAGACTTTATAAAAGCAATTCCATGATTGGTCGGCTCTGATACCAACTCTAATGTGTCCTCGTAGTATCATCCAAGACACGTCTTAGCAGTCCATTCGAAAGGATGTCTAGAAAGCTCCGCCCGGCACTCCCATGGAATGTTACGGGATTTGTGATCTAGGTCTTTCCTCGTCTACCACGTAGCGGAAGTATCCTGGCCGTTCCCGCTTAGGATCGACCGGAATTAGGGTTTTCGTGATTGGTCATTAACTAGCAGCAACTAGCGTCAGACCCGAGTGAACTACTTTACGCAGAAACGCTAGGTTCGAAGTGGATTCACACTGCACTTGGTTCAAGAAGAATGGGAAATGAGAGAGATACAAAGCTCAACTTCTCTGCCATAAGTCATAGTCCCATTCCGTTCCCCTAAAACAACGTAAATAGGTTAAGACATAACTCTAGGTCATCGCTTTCGTTATTCATTTTCTTTGACGATCATCCCGCTGTTCTTTGAGAAAAGTTCCCGGCTAACTGGGACCACCCAACTGCAGGACGGACCTATGGCCCATCCTCCGCACTTTCCTCGGTTTGTTTTAGTTATGTAATTACCTAACACATTAGTTTGACATGTAACAACCAAATTCTTTAATTAATCGGTTAAACACTGCTTCCTTCACGTAATCTTATCACGTGACATAGAAAAACAATATCAAACAAGTTCTTTATTAACATATCATCATTGTTATCTTTGAAATACAAGGTGTTCCACCCGTAGGCTTGTCCATAATCTGCCCGAAGGCTATCCAGTAAACCAGAGTGAGCACTATTCCAAGCTTCTGCCTATAGAATAGTATGTGGGCCTCGAGATTCAATCCTGAGTCACGTTAGCCTCTTGTGCAAGACCGTGAAGGCAAGGGATTTACGGCCAGAGTCCCCCCTGGCACCCAAGCATCCTCCTGCTCCAAGTAGAGCTCAACGGAGAGACCTCTTGCGGCGGGTTTGGTCCATGTTCCGGCGCGGTCAACAACCCCCTTGGTTAGGGTTAGGCAGGCAGTCGGGGGTAACTGAAACTGCCTCCCACTTCAGGCCTTCAACCTGAAGTATAGGTATTCATTTAATTTGTAACTCATAATTCAAACAGTGCTAAAAAATCTCTAGCAAGCAAAAACATTCCCATTAAATCAACTGTGTTGTTTGTCAAACTGCTAAGGAATTATTCTTTGAATGTATCCACACTCGTTTCAAGGTACCTTGCAACTTGGCAAGCTCCTTTATATTCCGGGCTAGGGCGTACCTTATTAACCCAACTTGGTCAACCCTAAAGTTCATTGGATACTTTAGTTTTGGATTTGTAACTTTCCTTATTTAGAAGGAAATCCAAGAATACATCCTTTTGAAAAATAACTTGCGTAAGGATCTGCCATCCTTGTTGAGGTTGTTTACCCTTTCTTCTTGTGAATCAATCACAAGACTACATGACTTTGTACTTGCTGCGCAAGTCCTGCGACGAAATAATCTGTTTTAGTTTCTTTAAGCTGACGTATGTCAGACCTACGGTCTCTTTTTAAGAACCTCAGGGACAAACCCTCGTTCCTTATCTTTACAAATTTATTGACCCTATAATAAGGAAAGTAGTCAAGTGCTTAAGGTATAAACATTTCTTTGGTCTTTAAATCATTTCCAAGGCATATTTTTTTCCAGCATGGTATTTCTAAGTTTAGATTGGTTTGATTATCTTTTGGAAGGTAATATTGATCACCTTGTCATGATTTGTTATCCTTGTGACAATTTGATTTTGTAGTTGGTAAAAATTTAATTTAATCCTCATTTTTCCTTGCAAACGAAGCTCATGCCAAATAACAATATTTTCCTTGCTAAGATATGCAATTAGCAATGATAACTTCCTAGTAATTTGAGCAACGAAAGAAACCTTTCATGAATTTAATCTTCTACACTGATTCGTTGCAAAAAGGAATAGGACTTAATGGTGCAAGATACAATTTTTATACCTTTAGGATTTAACTGAAATATACTACTATAGTAAGTAGATAATCTTGCTCATAATTCGTTATAATGCATGATGCTATTCAAAGGAAACTATGTTCTATACATTATCATTTGTTAAATTAAATTAAACTCCTTTATTGTAAATAACTTGGAAAAATATATCCTATCCCTAACAATTTCTCTCTGCATGATTGACTTAAAATCAATTTAAAGCCAAGAAGGAAAAACCAGGTTTTGGGGTGAGATATCCACATGGATACCGGGAGATGACCCTCCTGCAGCTACTCCTTGGACTTTCTTAGGCGGCATCGCAGTTCGAATGTGAAGGTAGCTTTTACTCTTTCTTCTGGATTTCCACCGACTCTCTTTCGAGGCAAGGTGCCGTTTGAATGGTTGATCACGAGAAGGAATGATAGGACCTTTAGATTCTTAGATTCTTCGGAGAGGGAAAGATTTACAAAGCCTAAGAAGGCCCTATAGGGTCTATACTTGGCAAACAGTTTATGGGTGAGTGTGGTTTTGCATCCACATGAACCCTTGGAGAACTTTGGGCTTGGGGTAAAAAGGTATAGAAGGAAATTATTCTCTTTCCTTGCACTTCCTTTACTTTTTTTTTTCTTCTCCTTCCCTACTCCTCCTCCACTCCTCTTTTTCCCTCTCTTTTTACCCTTCTACCTCCCTCTATTCCTTCTCTACTCTTCCTCTTTTACTCCTTTCTTACTCTTCTTTTATCTTTTTCCACCCTCTACTTCTTTCACACCACTCATTTCTTCTTCACTCCTCTCTATTTCCCTTCTTTATCTTTTCCTCACGCTCTACTTCTTTCACACCACTATTTTCTTATTATCTACTCTCTACTTTCCTTCCTTATCTTTTCCTCACGAGACAACATCCGGGGCCCATGATGATGGTTTGGATTTGGGGTCCAGGGGGGGGAAAAGAAAGAAGTAATGGGGACACGGGGGATTAAAAAAAAGCTTAGGGGGTTGTGTAAAAAAGAGCTATGAGGGGGGGGGAGGGTGAAAAGCTTAAAAGGGATATAAGGGGGGTGAAAGGGGGCTTAATTAGCCCCCCCTTAGGAAGCTTCCTAGAGAAGCTTCACTAACATGGGGGGGGGGGGGGGGGGGGTGTAGCTAGCCGTCCGTCGGCTATGAGGGCAGCAGCGGTGGCAGTGGCTCGACAGACCTTCTACAGCCTTCGGCAACGACACGAGGCCTCCTCCTCTTCTCATAGCACGTCGACGACAGCAGCTTAGTATCCTCCTTCCTCCTTTTTTTTTGCAAAACTACGGCCCTTTCCTCTTTATATAGGGGAGGATTCCCTTGCCTGTTAGTATGCATGGAGAGGGCCCTGAGCAAGCTCCAGCGAGGAGCTTGCTGCCCCCCCCTCTATTCCCTATCGATTCCGGTAGCTCTCGCGGCGTCACGGCACAGCACATGGGCCGCCATGAAGGCGCAAAATAGTTTTTTTTTCCCTTTTATTTATTTAATATATTACATAATGAAACCTTTGAGTCTAAGTGTATTTTCCCCTTTGCAACTGGTCCATGCATCATGTGAGATGGTATACAAGGAAACATGAGAATCATGATTACCACCTGGATCAAAAGGAAATCCATCCATGGGATCATAGAATTCTTCGTTGGTGGCATGCTCCTCTTCATGAATCTCTTCAACCATTGGGTAGGCATCAACATGTAGTAAATTTCCCTCTTGATCTTCTTCTTCTTCAACTTCCACTTCTTGAGTGATCACCATGTTGATTTTTGAGTTCTTAGCTTCACACTTCAGCTTATGATCTTGTGACCACTTCTCCCCACACTTGAAGTATAATCCTTTTGCATGCATTTTCCAAATTTTGTCGTGAGGAAGGAAGTTGCTGTGAGAAGTGTTTTGAAGCAGTTTAGGAGCATTTTCAACTCTTGAAAAAATACTTCTTAGCTCAGCCACATTTCCAAAAGTTTGCCCTTGTTTTGGTACAAAATTTCCACTCTGTTTAGAGGCATAAATAGTGGGAAATGTGGACACTTTGTTGTTATAATTGTTTGGACTCTTATAACCTTTGTTTTCTTGTCTAAAAGAGTCTCTTGATTGGCTAGAAAACTTGCCCATACTTTGTAGGTTGATTGGAAACATTATTACCCATACTTCTTTGTTGAAAATTTCATGCATCCCTTTTGTAATTCAAAGAGTATCTTTCAGCCAATTGTATGGCCTCATGTAATGTAATTGGTTGTTGAGCTCCTACCTTTGATGATAGGGTAGGGTCAAGACCCAAAATGTATTTATTCAGCTTAGCAAAATCTGAAATACCTTCAAGATGCATGAAAAGAAAAAAAGTAGGCATTGGAATAGTCTCTAACGGACATTCCCCTTTGAGCGCACGCATACCATCTTATTTGAAGCCTTTCTTTTTCCAAAGGAGACACAAAGACATCAATCATCGCTTGCTTGAACTCCTCCCAAGAGTCAAAACTTTGACCAATCTTTTGCATGTAATGCCACCAAGTATGGGCATAACCTTCAAGATGAAGGGATGCAAAATATATTTTGGCCTCTTCACTTCTAGGGTAAAGGGTGAAGTACAATTCAAGCTTATTGATCCACTCCTTCCATTCTGAAGGTGACACATTATCTCCTTTGAAATTAGTGATATTGATCTTCTCTTTATATTCTTTTTTATTGTAAGATGGCTACCCATGAGATTGTTGTCTCCATGAATCTTTATTCCATGAATTTTTTCTAAAAGTAGGTGGCCCAAAATGATGAGATGAGGGTTGTCCATTTGAAACATGCTCTTGGTTTGGCATGTCATGGGTTGATCTTCGCTTATCATGTGTAATATTTTCGCTCAAAAATGTTATTGCTACCTAAAACCTGTGCAAGGCTATCTCCCACACCGTAACTATTGGTAGCTTAATCTATACCCTGCATGCGCAAAAATGAGGCCTCCGTGCATTGAGCAATTGAGGCCAGGGTTTACAACCGCATAGCCAGGAGGAACACCCTTTTTGAAGGGGAAAATGGATAATAATGTAAATTTATGCAAAAAAAAAAATCTTAATTATCCCTTTCCCCCAGCCGATGCATGGCTGGAGGAGAGGGAATAGGAGAAGAGTAAGTAAGAGTGTGGGAAGCTTGTTGAGGTGGAGATGCATGGGAGAAGAGGGAAGCATGGGGGGCTCCACGTGTGTGGAGTCTCTCCCCCCCCCCCCCCCCCTTAAGCACTATATAAACCCCCTTAGTCTTGAGTGAAAGGAAGAAAGAGGAGAACGTTCTTGTGCTGGGATAGGCCGCTATGCTCGAGACGCCACCGCTAGGAGGATGCTGCCCTCATACGCCGCAGCTGCCACCGATTGCAGCTGCTGGTCAAACTCCCGCCGCCATAATTACCCCCCCCCCCCGTCAGTAATCTTCCATTACCCTCCCTCTTCCACGTAAGCTTTTGAAGCACAAAAGATTCCTTGGAAGCTTCTATAAGGGGATTCCTTAACCCCTATTCTTATGTGCCCTTCTCTATTTTTAAACCGGGCTCGTAAAGCTCCATTCCCACAATCCTTTCCATAAGGCCCATTTCCACAAGCCTTCCTGGGTTGCTTTCAAAACCATGTTTCGGTGATGAAATTTCCTACGTACAAGGGAGAAGGCAAATCTTTAGGCTATTCGGAGAATGCGTAGAAGCGAGAGTAATTCACGGAGTTCAAATCATCAACGATGGCTCCCAAGAGGACACAAGGCACACCCGTGGGAGGTTCCTCCCCGAACTTACATGTGGACATCACCGCGGATCCACAAGCCCAGGTTTTATGAATTTAATCCCACGTATAAGAAATGATTTGAACATGCTTAATTCCATAGGGAGAATGCATTTTACGTAGTAGTGATAAAAGTACATTTGCAAAAGTATCTCTGTAAACGATGGATAAGGAATGGTGCATATCATGCAATTGGATCGTTTGCATCTCCAAAGTTATAAATGTAAATCACTTACTCACCCTATGAACTTAGTCACAAATTGCCTTGTCGTGCATTTTGAAGGTGGAAGTCTAAAATGCATATTGCCTATGGTTAAAGAGGAAATTGTTAAGTGCATTGGCCGTGAAGGAAAAGAGTATCTTGCATTTAGTCAATAACTTCCTTCGTTATGACTCGCATGAGGAAATTGTTAGCTTCCGTTGCACGGCATGAAAATGAAACAATGGACATTGCACATTGCTTGCAAATATGATTGTCGAACGGATTAAAGGTTGCATGTCACATGAACTTCATTAACAATGTTGTATTTAGAAAAGGGTTGCATGTTACATATTCATAAATTTCATTTCATCAAGTTGCATTTAGAAAAGATTGCATGGCTTATCAAAGCATGAAATTCTAAAGCTTAGACAAAAGGGTTGTAGGCATGATTCTTTGATGTAAACCCTAGTAGGTTTCATGCAAGTTATCATTCGTCGTGACTTTAGTAAGAAAAGTGAAGGGTTATTGCATACCTTATAGAACATAGATGTAACAAATTACACGAAAAGTGGTATCTAGCATTTGTTTACACCTTTAGAACAAGGTTAGCATCTCTAGGAAAGGATCGCCCTTGTCGCAAGACAAGTAGTCCAATTTAGCTAAATCACCTAACCCTCAAGGGATTTGTATGGACATAAGTAGTCGACATGATAAACACCTCAAGTACTAGCTAGGGCTTGGCACATAAGAAATGCAGCCTAGTATCGTACTTGGACACCAAGTCGAAGCCCTCAAACCCAAAGGTCCTACCCACATTCATAGAATGTTTGGGTCAACTGGATGCTCATGCGAACAACGATCTACGGTTTCTAGCCTAAGGATCATCCGACCTAATGCTAAAAATCGACGGATTGAGTTTGGAAACCCTAGGATCAAATGTTGTTAGCCTAGTACAATTAGGGTTGGGTTACGTAAGAAGACACCCTAAACCCTGCATCTTGTCTAAACAAAAGTCCTTGACCAAGAAACACCATTCAATGGGTGAAATGATCCCATGAGATAGATGCAACACTTGTGCAACAAGTTGCAACATCGCATGGCCTTGTGGTTTAATCACAAGAGAGATTTGCCATTCCTTGGAATGAGATTGAAAGGTTCTAGCGCAAGTTTAACTTGCAACAGGATGAGTAGACATCCTGTTACAACACCTTCCTTGGGCTGACTTGCCAAGTTAAGGGAAGTTTTGTTTTGCTTAGTAAGCAAAGGATCGATCAAGTGAGAGCGACATCGTCGCCAGGATTTACTGTTAATTTATGAAACCTAAGGTGTTGGTTAAGTTGGGCTAACAACGTATGGCCCTAATCCAAGGACAAAAGGGTGAACGAACAAACCCTTGGGAGTCTTGCCAAGTCGCAATTGATCGCGGATCGAATGCTGGATGCATTCGGAGAGAAGGATTCACTCCTTAGTAGTTGGCCAAATAAAAACAACCACTGAATTGATTGTGCTTGTAACAGTTTAAGAGCACTGTTTGCATTGTTTGCTCAAGGAATGAAAAGATGGAAAGATAATTAATGCTTTAGGTTGAAGGCCTAAAGGGAGAGGCAACATCAGTTACCTGCTGACCCTAACCAAGGGGAATGTTAGCCGCACCGGGAAGGTGGACCCAACCCGCCACGAGAGGTCTCTCTGTTGGGCACTACTTAGATCAAGAGGACGCTTGGGTGGGAATCTAGCCTTAAATCCCTTGCCTTCTGAGCCGTGCACAAGAGGCCAACGTGACTCGGGATTGGATCTCGGGGCCCACATACTAGTCTACGGGCAGAATCTTGAATTAGTAATCCCTATGGATTGCTGGATAGCCTTCCAGCGGATTATGGATTGCCTTCGGGTGGATTATGGATTAGCCTAGAGGCTCGATTATATGATGCTTTCCAAAGATAAATAAGATAACCTATTGAAAAGGAACTTGTTTGACATTGTTTTTCTATATCAAGTGCTAAGATTATGTGAAGGAACCAGTGTCCAATTGGCTAATTTAGGAAGCTGCTTGATGGTTGTCCAACTAAAAGTGGTAGGTAATTAGACAACTAAAGCAACCCTGAGGAAAGTACGGTGGATGTGGCCGTGGGTCCGTCCTACAGATGGGTGGTTTCGGTTAGCCGCGAACTTTTCTCAAGCAAAATGGAAACAAGGAAACTTTGCTCAAAGCAAATGAACATCAAGGAACGTTGACCTAGAATTCTAGGATACTAGAGTCCCAATTTTTGCCATTCTAGGGGAACGGAATGGGACTATGCCTTATGGACAGAGAGGTCGAGCTTTGCATCCCTCTCGTTTCCCATTCTCCTTGAACCAAGTGCAACATGAATCCGCTTGGTCTTTGACATTTATGCATAAAGTAGTTCATCTGCGGTTCGATGCTAACTGTTGTTATAGGAGTTTGACCACTAGGAAAACCCTGATTCAGGTGGTCCTAAGTGGGAAGAGCCAAGATACTTCTGCTATGTGGCAGACTCGGAAAGACCTAGATTGCAAACCCCGTAACATTCTATGGGAGTGCCGGGCAGAGCTTCCTAGACCCTCTTTCCGATGGGCTACTAAGACGTGTCCTGCTAAGATGGACGGAGCTTCCTAGACCCTGTTTCCGATGGGCTGCTAAGACATGTCCTGCAAGTGATCAAGTGGACATGTTACAGTTGGTATCAGAGCGAACCAATGAAGGATCTGTCTTTATAAGAAAACTTAATAAGAAAAAGTAAGCAAATGTTGTTATTAAGAACATTTCCTTACTTATCGATACTATCTTGCAGAGTCATGAAGCATGGAATACGTTTATGGTGTTCCACGTCATGTTTATGACTACGATGCATGCCTCGGACTATCGACGAAGGATCGATATGATGAACATCCTAGACTGTATTTACAATCCATCGCCTCTCTACATGGAACGGAGATGGATGGGTAATTCAGGAATCTATTACATAGCTGCCCACCGGTTTGCCTACCTTTTGAACCAACCTAAAGAGAATCAAGTGGTTGGAGGACCTGAAGATTGTGAAGCTATTTATCTTTTTTTATGCTCATGTAAACACAACTTTACACGTCGAAGGTTGGAAGTTCAAGCTTGTTGAACACATATGTGTATGAGGAAGTGACCCGCATAATCCCCGCCGATAGGATCAAGGTGTTGGGACGCTACGAGAAGAATGGGTACCAAAGGAAAGGATACCCTAATCTTCCAATGACTTATCGATTCTTGAAGATCCAAGACCAAAATCCATACTATTACCCAGTTTCGTAGCTGAATGTAACACAATATTATTCTCCTCGAATTAATGTATCAGCTTGTTTCATTCCCTAATAATAATTGTACTTCAAAAGGGCTACGCCCATATGAATGAAATAAGACTCTTTTTTGAATGTCTTAACTATGGGTATTGATAAATAAGTAAAGTGATTTGGTCACTTGGCTAAAAGCTGAAGTGGATATGTAATGTAATGTGGAATTCTTAGTAGGCAAAAAAGTCAACTTCGGTCAGATTCAGGGTCATGAACCTAGGTATCCATGAGTGTTTGCTCAGAATGGATTGGCTTAAACCTAATGATGCCCACATTCATTGTGGAAAGGGTCAAGTTTCCTTTCGAAACTTTGAAGAGGAATTGCTCACAACTCAAGGAGAGGCTGGAAAGCCGAAATTTCAATAGGCCAAAGCATCTCAGATTATAAAGGGAGCTAGAAAGGGGCTACCTGTCTACTTGATTAAGCTTAATAAGCTAGAGTAGAATCAGGAGTCTAGTGAAGAACCTTCATGGCTAAAGGAGTACGTGGATGTATTTCGTGAAGAGCTGATAGAACCTCCACCTCAAAGGGAAGTTGATGATGAGATTAAGCTAGTGCCAGGAGCTGCTCCAATCTCAAAGAGGCCATATCGGATGTCCATCCCGGAAGCGATTGAGCTGAAGGAGCAACTCAAGAAACTATTAGATCAGGGCTACATCCACTCGCCATGGGGAGCTCCAGTGCTGTTTTAAAAGAAGAAGGATGGAACACTTCGGCTATGTATTGATTACAGAGGGTTGAATCAATCAACCATTAAGAACAAGTATCCTATTCCAAGAATAGTTGAACTTCTTGACCCTCTTCAAGGTGCAAAGATCTTCTCCAAGATTGATCTCAGGTCTGGATACTATCAGATAAGGATCAAGGAGGAAGATATTTCAAAGACGATATTCAACACAAGATATGGACACTTTGAGTTCCTAGTCATGTCATTCGGGCTGACAAATGTACCTGCCACCTTTAATAGGTTCATGCAGGATATTTTTAGGCCATATCTTGATGACTTCGTACTCCTCTTCTTCGACGATACCTTAGTCTACTCCAAACAGGAAGAAGATCATGAACCCTAGCTTTGCATTTTCCTTGAGACAATTAGGGCACACAAGATCTATGCTAAGATAAAGAAGTGTGCATTCTTCCAACGTCAGATTGAATACCAAGGATTCATCATGTTAGCGGAAGGAATCTTAGTGGATCTGGCCAAAGTCAGAGATGTTCTAGAATGGCCAATATCAACAACTATTAAAGAAATGTGCAGTTTTCTTGGACTGACACGATGGTATAGGGTCTTTATCAAAAACTATGCTTTGATTGCAGCACCTTTGACGGATCTACTGAAGAAGCAAACATGGATTGCATGGTCAACTACTGAACAATCTAGCTTTGATTAACTAAAGCAAAGTTTGGTATCAGGACCTATCCTCAAACTTCTAGACCTTAGTAAAAAGTTGGAAGTAGTAACTAATGTTAGCATGCTTGCCTTAGGATGTATACTTATGCAAGGAGGTCATCCTATAGCATACTCTTCAAGAAAATTGAAGAGCCATGAGAAGAATTATGCTATCCATGATCTAGAGCTGTTAGATGTCATCCATGCTCTAAAGCTTTGGAGACATTACATGTTGGGTAACAAGTTTACCCTAGTGACAGATCATAAAAGTCTCAAGTGGATCTTTACCCAGAATGAACTCAACATGAGGCAATGTCGATGGATGGAGTATGATTTTTAAATCAAATACCAGCTTGGAAAGGAGAATGTAGTTGCTGATGCACTTAGTTGCAAGGCATTGCTAAACTCTCTAATCTTGCAAAATCCATCAACAGCTAGATCTCTAGCCACAAAGGTATCTATGCTAAAGAATGCGATACTTGAGCTACCTAGAGAAGAAGCATGCCATGATCCAACCTATCAGAAGATGCGAAGGGAGATCCCTATCAAGGATCAAGTCCCGAAGCTATAGGCTAAGTATCAAGAATTCTCTATCAATAGTGGACTTGTCTACTATAGAACGAGATTATGTATACTGGCAAGCCAATCACTCAATAGAAGATACTTTGGGAAGCTCATGATTCCCCTTTCTTGGGACATCCTGGCTATGCCAAGACCCTCAATGAAATCAGTAAGAGCTACTATTGGGAGAGGCTTAAAGGTGACGTTCTCAAATATGTCATTGAGTGTTTGTCTTGTCAATGTATTAACGCCGAACATGTCAAAATGCTAGGAAAGTTGCATTCACTTGACATTTCCCAAACGAAATAAGAATTCATTAGTATGGACTTTGATGTTGGCCTATGGAAAGTTCAGGGAGGATACAAATCCATTATGGTTGTGGTGGATATGCTCACCAAGGTTGCACACCTTATTCCTATTAAGACAAACTACAAAGCCTTAGACATTGCAAGGTTGTTCATCAAGGAGATATTCAAACTGCATGGGTTACCCAGAAGAATCATTAGTGATCGTGATTCTCTCTTCACATCACACTTCTGGAGAGCTATCTTCGAAGCCATTGGAACTCAACTCTGTTTTAGTATAGCTTACCATCCCCAAACCGATGGTCAAATGGAGCGAGTCAACCAAGTCATTGACGATGTGCTAAGGGTACACTGCTGCCGCCGTGAACCAAAAAGGTGGATTCAATACTTGCCACTGGTAGAGTTTGCCTATAATGCTTCTTATCAACAAAGAATTCCGATGACCCCTTTCCAAGCAATGTATGGGCATGACTGGCGAAGTCCTTTAAACTTCACAGATCCAACCTTGATGAGGGTTGAAGCTTCAAGGCAGATGCTGGAAGATATGGATGACCAAATGAAGTCAATAAGACATGACATCCAAGCCACCAAGAATAGACATAAGGCATACACAGATTTAAAACGTCAAGATAGAACCTTCTTTGAAGGAGACATGGTCTTCATTCGCGTACGCCCAAATAAGAGTTCCCTATCCTTAGGAGAATGCAAGAAGCTAAGTCCAAGGTATTATGGACCATACAAGATCCTCAAGTGCCTAGGACCTAATGCTTATAGACTGCAACTCCTTGAGAACCTAAAGGTTCATAATGTATTTCATATCAGCCTACTGAAGAAGTATGTACCTAATCTTAGCCATGTACTTGATGATCAACAGGTTGTAATGCCTAGACAAGGAGTCCTTGAGCTACATCATGACTGGATATTAGATGTTAGGGAGAGGCAATTGAGATCTAGAACCTTGAGAGAATGCGTCATCTAGTGGAAATATTATCCCAAGGAGGATGCTACTTGATTAGTTGAAAGTACTGTCAACCAACAATACCCCTAGTTCTTCTCAAAATGAGGACATCTCGATTCCTCTAAGGGGGAGAGAATGTAATATTTACACTTAAAAATATTATTGAACTTGACTCCCCAGAAGCCGCGTAAAACCTATGCAAGGCTATCTCCCACACCGTATCTATTGGTTGCTTAATCCATACCCTGTACATGCAAAAATGAGGCCTCCCCATTGAGGAATTGAGGCCGGGGTTTAAAAACTGCATAGCCAGGGGGGACACCCTTTTTGAAGGGGAAAATAGATAATAATGTAAATTTATGCAAATTATTTTTCCTAATTATCCCTTTCCCCCAGCTGATGCATGGCTAGAGGAGAGGGAGTAGAGAAGAGTAAGTAAGAGTGTGGGAAGCTTGTTGAGGTGGAGATGCATGGGAGAAGAGGGAAGCATGGGGGGCTCCACGTGTGTGGAGTCTCCCCCCCCCCCATTAAGCACTATATAAACCCCCTTCGTCTTGAGTGAAGGGAAGAAAGAGGAGAACGTTGCTGTGGTGGGATAGGCCACTGTGCTCGAGACACCACCGCTAAGAGGATGCCGCCCTCATACGCCGGAGCTGCCACCAATTGTAGCTCTGCTGTGCCGCTGGTCAAACTCCCGCCGTCATAATTACCCCCTCCATCATTAATCTTCCATTACCCTCCCTCTTCCACGTAAGCTTCCGAAGCAAAGAATCTTCCTTGGAACCTTCCACAAGGGGCTTCCTTAACCCTTGTTCTTACGTGCCCTTCCCGCTTTTAAAATCAGGCTCGTAAAGCTCCATTCCCACAAGCCTTCCCGGGTTGCTTTCAAAACTTTGTTTTGGTGAAGGAATTTCCTGCGTACGAGGGAGAAGGCAGATCTTGAGGCTTTTCGGAGAATGCGTAGAAGCAACAGTAATTCACGGAGTTCAAATCATCAACGATGACTCCCAAGAAGACACAAGGCATACCAGCGGGAGGTTCCTCCTTGAACTTACACCTGGACATCAATGTGGATCCACAAACCCAGGTTTTATGAATTTAATCCCACATATAAGAAATGCTTTGAACATGATAGATTCCATAGGGAGAATGCATTTTATGTAGTAGTGATAAAAGTACATTTGCAAAAGTATCTTTGTAAACAATGGATAAGGAATGGTGCATATCATGCAATTGGATCGTTTGCATCTCCAAAGTTATAAATGTAAATCACATACTCGGCCTATGAACTTAGTCGCAAATTGCCTTGTCGTGCATTTTGAAGGTGGAAGTCTAAAACGCATATTGCCTAGGGTTAAAGAGGAAATTGTTAAGTGCAGTGGCCGTGAAGGAAAAGAGTATCTTGCATTTAGTCAATAACTTCCTTCGTTATGACTCACATGAGGAATTTGTTAACTTCCATTGCATGGCATGAAAATGAAATAATGGAAATTGTTAACTTTCGTTGCACAGCATGAGGAAATTGTTAACTTCTGTTGCACAGCATGAAAATGAAACAATGGACATTGCATGTTGCTTGCAAAGATGATTGTTGAATGGATTAAAGGTTGCATGTCACATGAACTTCATTATCAATGTTGTATTTAGAAAATAGTCGCATGTTAGATATTCTTAAATTTCGTTTCATCGAGTTGCATTTAGAAAAGATTGCATGGCTTATCAAAGCATGAAATTCCAAAGCTTAGACAAAAGGGTTGTAGGCATGATTCTTTGATGTAAACCCTAGTAGGTTTCATGCAAGTTATCATTCATTGTGACTTTAGTAAGAAAAGTAAAGGGTTATTTCATACCTTATAGAACATAGATGTAACAAGGTTAGCATCTCTAGGAAAGGATAGCCCTTGTCCCAAGACAAGTAGTCCAATTTAGCTAAATCACCTAATCCTCAAGGGATTCGTATGGACGTAACGAGTCGATATGATAAACACCTCAAGAACTAGCTAGGGCTTGGCACGTAAAAAATGCAGCCTAGTATCGTACTTGGACGCCAAGTCGAAGCCCTCACACCCAAAGGTCCTACCCACATTCACGGAATGTTTGGGTCAATTGGATGCTCGTGCAAACAACAATCTAGGGTTTCTACCCTAAGGATTGTTTGACCTAATGCTAAAAATTGGCGGATTGAGTTTGGAAACCCTAGGACCTATCGTTGTCAGCCTAGTACAATTAGGGTTGGGTTGGGTAAGAAGACACCCTAAACCCTGTATCTTGTCTAAACAAAAGTCCTTGACCAGGAAACACCGTTCAATGGGTGAAATGATCCCATGAGATAGATGCGACACTTGTGCAACAAGTTGCAACATTGCATGGCCTTGTGGTTTAATCACAAGAGAGATTTGCCATTCCTTTGAATGAGGTTGGAAGGTTTTAGCGCAAGTTTAACTTACAAGAGGATGAGTATACATCCTGTTACAACACCTTCCTTGGGCTGACTTGCCAAGTTAAGAGAAGTTATGTTTTTCTTAATAAGCAAAGGATCGATCAAGTTAGAGTGACATGGTTGCCAAGATTTTCTGTTAATTTATGAAACCTAAGGTATTGGTTAAGTTGGGTTAACAAGGTATGGCCCTAACCCAAGGACAAAAGGGTGAACAAACAAACCCTTGGGAATCTTTCCAAGTCAGAATTGATCCTAGATTGAATGCTGGATGCATTTGGAGAGAATGATTCACTCCTTAGCAGTTGGCCAAATAAATGACCACTGGATTGATTGTGCTTGTAATAGTTTAGGAGCACGGTTTTCATTGTTTGCTCAAGGGACTAAAAGATGGAAAGATAATTAATGCTTTAGGTTGAAGGCTTGAAGGGAGAGGTAGCATCGGTTACCCTCGACTCTCTGCTTGACCCTAACTAAAGGGGTTGTTAGCCATGCCGTGAAGGTGGACCGAAGTGGTGCACAGATCGGATGCAGATAGCTCACGTGGTGAATCCCGGAAGGTCCCCAAGAACAAAGTACTCTACTTTTTAGCACAAAAACCCATGTAAAAGCAAGCACGACATGAGACAAGAGACAAATTGGGTTCAATCTCCCCCATGCCTTGTGTGAGCGCTTCACCAAGCATGTATTTTATGTATATTTCCAATCTTCATGCTCAATAATAGCCCAATTACAAAAATATGACAAGCTTTTAGCTTTTGAGTTTGCTTTCTACCAAAAATAGGAAAATAAAGCTAATGGACGGTGCCCATAGAGTCTGGCACGCCCAATCTCAATGTCCAAATAGAAATAACATATCCAGGCGCATAAGCGCATACAAAATAATAATAAATAATCGATGTCTCTATAGACATAACAAAATATAGGCGTGGCGCCTATCAAAATCTAGTCCAAAAGTCGAAAACCCGCTAGACTCCAATGCTTTCCTCCGCCACTGCTGCTATCTCTACACATCAACTAAAGCATTCACAATCGTTAGTAAAATAACACAATTAAACCGACAAAAGTGAATACCTAGCAGTCTTCAGCTACATAAATAAATCAACTGGTTAGAAATAAATCCTAACCTTAATTTATTACGAGTGCGCACTCTAAACTCATAAACGTTTATTAATTTAATATGCATTTTGCGGAATCACCCGCTATGGAATCACCCATGTACACACTAAATTAATGAAACGCCCGAAAAGGACAAGCGTCCCCATCAACTTCTCGCACAAAGAATCCTCTTTGCGTATGAGCCCCGGTCATCTAAGTTTACGGAATCCATCGTAAAACCTCACGGAATCCACCGTGGAATATGCCTCCTGGCATCATACCCCCGGGGTGGAATAGCAATTGACCTCAATTGCTATTAGCTCAATGTGGAGCTAACAGAGTGGGGAAAGCATTTAAGTCTCTAGCGTGCATCCATTGTGCTTTCTCTACAGGATGGTTCTTAAATTTCACTAGATATCTAGAATACCTTCGGCCAGTTCTAGTGGTCATGTAGTCAGTGTCTATGATGGCTTCTGGTTCAAGTATTTCAGTCTCTTCTTCTAGTAAAGGTGGGTTTTCATAGACAGGGTGGATAGGTAATTGGCCTCTGAATGGTCTCAATAAACTAATATGAAATGTATTATGAATTTTCCAATGAGATGGCAGTTCTAATTTGAATGCATTGTCATTAATCTTATGAATGATTCTAAATGGTCCGTAGAATCTTGGAGCTAATTTGACAACTGGATGTCTATCTACACTTTGCAGTCTACGCTTTTCTATTCTAAGCCAAACATAATCATCAACTTTGAAATTCATGGCTTGTCTTTTCTTGTTGGCTTGTTTGGTATATGATTGTTGGGCTTTAGCAATCATATCCTTTACCTCATCAAAAATAGTGTTATGCATAACAGCGATATCATCAGCAGTCTGTATTCTATTAGACAAAGATGCAACAGGGGTAGATAATCTATAGCCATAAATAACTTCAAAAGGTGCTTTCTTTGTAGATGTGTGCGGTGTATTATTGTAAGCAAACTGTAATAAATGCAAATGAGTATCCCATGTTTGAGGTTTAGAGATAGTGTATGCACGTAAAAGATCTAAAATGGTACTATTTGTGGCTTCTGTTTGTCCATTTGTTTCTGGATGAAATGCAGATGAGAAATCAATCTTTGTGCCTAGATTTGCAAACAATGTAATCCAAAAATTATTACAAAATCTAGAATCTCTATCTGAAATAATCACTTTCGGCAATCCATGGTTAGTAAAAATAGTTTTCAAAAATAACTGTGCTGCTTGTGATGCTGTTAAAGTTTTCTTACATGCAATGAAATATGCTTGCTTACTAAATCTATCTACAATTGTCCAAATCATGTCATGGTTAGATTTAGTATTTGGTAAACCAGTAATGAAATCCATAGATATATGTTCCCAAGGTTTAGATGGAATAGACAAAGGCATTAATAATCCATATTGTTTACCATGATGTCTTTTTATTCTTTGACAAATCAAACATTCAGAAACAAAATTAGATACATCTGCATCCATATGCGGCCAATAAAAATCTTCAGTTAACATGCGTAATGTAGAAATGATACCTCTATGACCTTGATATGGGGGACAATGAATTTCATTCAAAACAAAAGATCGGAATGGAATAGTAACACACAGTCTCTTTTCAAAGAACATGAATCCATCATTATATGACAATGAATCAACAGGAATGAAATTATTTTGAACTAATTTTTGCCAATCAGAATGAAAAGTAATATCCTGGTGATACGTGTCTTTCATGGTAATCAAAGAATCAAAAGATATGATAGAAATGTTATGAATTGCAGGTCTTCTACTCAATGCATCAGCAACTACATTTTCTTTTCCAGGTTGGTATTGAATTATAGGATGGAAACTTTGAATGAATGAAGCCCATTTGATATGACGGTCAAAAATTTGGGGTTGGCTAAGTACATGTCTAATGCTTTGCTGGTCGGTCTTTATCATGAATTCTGAACCCATTAAATAATGCTTCCATTGTTTTAGTGCTTGGACAACTGCTAAAAGTTCCTTGTCATAAGTGGAATATTTAAGCTCAGAGGGTTTCAGATTAGAACTAGAATATGCTATTGGATGGTTGTCTTGCATTAATACGGCTTCTATTCCTGATCCGCTAGCATCGGTCACAACTAGAAAGAATGGTCTGTTAAAGTCAGGCAATTGTAGAACAGGGGCATTGGTCAATGCACGTTTGAGTAAGTCAAAGGATTTCTGCTGGTTTTCAGTCCATTGATAAACAATGCCTTTCTTAAGAAGTTTGGTCAATGGTAAAGCAAGTAATGAGAAATTACGTACAAACTTCCTATAGAAACTAGCAAGACCAAGGAATGAGCGTAATTCATGTACATTTTTAGGAATAGGCCAATGCAATATTGCATCAATTTTCTTAGGATCAACTTTTATTCCTTCTTTTGATACAATATGACCTAGATATTCTATTTCTGTCTTAAAGAATTCACTCTTGTCAGGATTTGCAAACAATTGATTTTCTTTCAGTAATTGAAAAACTAATGATAAATGCTCATAATGCTCTTTTTCACTTTGACTGAACACTAAAATATCATCAAAGAAAACAATGACACAATATTGATATTTTAGAAAAATACGGTTCATCATTCTACTGAAAGTAGCAGGTGCATTAGTTAATCCAAATGGCATGACTAAGAATTCGTAATGGCCAAACTGTGTCCTGAATGCAGTCTTAAATATGTCGGATCTATCAAGCCTCACCTGATGATATCCAGATTTAAGGTCAATTTTACTAAATATAGAAGATCCTTGCAGTTTGTCCATAAGGTCATCAACTCTACGTATAGGATACCTATTCTTTACAGTGATATTGTTTAATGCTCGGTAGTCAATACACATCCGATAGGTATTATTCTTTTTCTTGACTAAGAGCACAGGTGCACCGAATGGAGAACTGCTAGGTCGAATTAAACCTCTATTTAGTAATTCTTCAACTTGAGTCTGGATTTCTTTTTGCTCTATTTGATTGTGTCTATATGGGGCTTTGCAAGGTGGTTGTGTGCCAGGTATTAGGTCAATCTTATGGTCTTCTGGACGTGATGGAGGTAAACCTGGGGGTAGGTCTTCTGCAAAACAGTCCTTAAAATATGCGAGAAATTCCTTATGCCTAGGATGCATATGATTTTCTTTTGCGTGCAATTCATTTACCCAAATGAGATATGATTTAGTATTCTTACGTAGTGCACGTTTTGCTTGAGTATGCGAAAGCAGTGGAAACATATGAGATGCA
Organism: Lygodium microphyllum; assembly: GCF_053477565.2. Classification (NCBI taxonomy): domain Eukaryota; kingdom Viridiplantae; phylum Streptophyta; class Polypodiopsida; order Schizaeales; family Lygodiaceae; genus Lygodium; species Lygodium microphyllum. The sequence goes on from NC_141143.1 coordinate 11,143,441, forward strand.
TGCATACCAAATAATGTAATAGATTTTCCTTGAAAATTAATATTCATTTTGTGTGTGGAATAATCTATATTGGGATTATGTTGGTGTCTCCATGGCATTCCTAGAATAATGTCGCTTGACTGTAATGGAACAACTAAGAAATTTCTTCTTTCAATATATGGACCAATTTGAATTTCTAAATCTTGAACTTCTTGTGTGCCATTGTACCTAGTGCCTAAAAATGCAGCTTTTATGCGATAATGCGTAGGTACTGTATGCAATTTCAATTCCTTTACCAATTTTGCTGAAATAAAGTCATGCGTACTACTGTCATCATGCAATATAGTTCTTTCTTTTCCATGCACCATACATTTCATAGTCAACAATGAATGTGAAGTAGGCATACCTGGTAAAGTGTCGGAAGTAGGAGTAGGATCATCTTCTTCTTCAGTGAAATCCGGCATATCCTCATGCTCTTCTTCGTCCATAGCTCCAAGGTAGTTGATATGTGCTGATGGCTTCTTTGAATGACAATTTGCTGCGAAATGGCCTGGCTGGTGACACTTGTAGCATACAATGGGCTTGGCTTTGGTCACATTATTTGCAATGGCTGGGAGTCTGGGTATATTTGGATTTGCTTGTGGAATAGGTTTAGAATTTGGATTGACAGTGGATGGTAATGCAGGTGGTTTAGGCCAATTCTTGCGGAAAGATGGTGATGAAAAACGACCTGGATTAAACCTTCTGAAATTGGAATTGAATTGTTTAGATCCATAATTACCGTTTGCTTGGAATGGCTGTGGTCGTCGATCTCTTCCGCGTAACTTATCTTCAGTGTCGTGAGCTAAGGTGATGGCATCTTCAAGGGTAGCAGGCTTGAACATGTTCACTTCAGCATAGTAATGTCCAAGAAGTCTAGACATGTACTTCCACTTATGTGTCGTCTCTGGTACGTCTTCAAGCATGCGTAGCTGTAGGAGTGCATTCCAAAAACGCTCTGTATACTATGGAATAGGCTCACGATCGCGCTGTTGAAGTAAATCCCATTGCTTGATAGCCTTCTCATGAAATTGCGGTGGTAGGAAATTTTGCATGAACTTCTTCTTGAAATCTTCCCATGTAGCAGGACATTCTATGCTCTTGCGGACTACAGTCCACCAAAGTGATGCTCTGTCTATCAGATGATTAGTAACACACTTGATTTTATCTTTTTCGGGATAAGTTTCCTCATGGAAATAGTCATCAAACTGGCTAATGAATGATAAAACAGTCTTTCCTTCTCTTATGCCATTGAAAGTGCGAAACTTGAAACTTCGTTTACTTATCTTGGATTCCTTGCGAATGGTTTGTGCTTCAAGAGTGGCGTCGATGGTACGGCGAATCAAATCTTCAGCTTGAGGTTCTTCTTTATCAGTGGACGCTCCTTGTAGCTTTGTCAATTGCGCTTGCAAGGCTTGCCTAGCTCTTCGCTCTTCTTCCAATTGCAACATGATAAGATCCAGCTTTTGTTCCATGGTAGGCTCGGGTAGATCGTCCTCAGCCATAGGATCATCCATATGTGGGGTAGTCATCCTGTAAAACTCAACAAACCTTCCTCACTCAAAATCAGTTAGCGGGATGAGCGTAGCTCAAATTTGGGGTTACAAGGCTATGTATTTTTGGGTATTTTCTTCTTCAATTTTCAGAAATTCTGCAATATTTCTGTCTCCGTTTGCTGAAAGTACTTCAACGAACTTGTAGATAGGTAGAACAGCTTGCTGCGAACAACTTTCCAGTTCAGAGTTTTTGCATACGAACAAGTCTTCTATGAGTTTTAAGCACTAGTCAGTTCTGATTTAGTCTGACTTGCAGAGTTGCAGACTTAGCAGACTTGCAGAGTTGTTGACTTGTTGGACTTAGGCCAACTTGCAGAACTTGCAGTACTTGATTCCAAGTGACTTACTGAACTTGACTTCTGGAGCGCGAGACCCGGAGTATTTTGACTTCTCTGCCCTGTGTAACTTGCAAAGTATGGAGTGACTTAAGATTAATGAATTAAGCTTAAGCTTAATAAGCTTAAGTTATGGAAGGAAGAAGTATGGCAGCACGTCGTCAATTTTCGTGGGGGGGGGGCCGTTTTTGCCTGCGCGGATTTTTCGGGGGCTCCTCTTGCAAGTCAAGTTGAAGATTTTGAAGCTTTATAAGCTTCTTAAGCTTAAGATTAAGCTTTAAGGTAATAATAAACTTGATTATGAAGAGAGCTTATCTCTGTTTGCAACGACTTGATGAAGAGAATGTATGAGTGGTCCTTCGCCGACAGAGCCTGGTCCTTCGCGATCTGATAGTGGAAACAGGGGTTCTTGATCGCCAGAAGTCTGCCTGTATTGACGGTTCGCGACGAGATTGACTGTAGAGGCCGTTTGTTCCTGGAGCTCCGCCTTCGCCCGAGATTGGTAGCGATTGGAAGCCCTTGATCTCTGCTCCGCTCTGATACCACTGGTGCGCAGATCGGACGCAGATAGCTCACGTGGTGAATCCCGGAAGGTCCCCAAGAACAAAGTACTCTACTTTTTAGCACAAAAACCCATGTAAAAGCAAGCACGACATGAGACAAGAGACAAATTGGGTTCAATCTCCCCATGCCTTGTGTGAGCGCTTCACCAAGCATGTATTTTATGTATATTTCCAATCTTCATGCTCAATAATAGCCCAATTACAAAAATATGACAAGCTTTTAGCTTTTGAGTTTGCTTTCTACCAAAAATAGGAAAATAAAGCTAATGGACGGTGCCCATAGAGTCTGGCACGCCCAATCTCAATGTCCAAATAGAAATAACATATCCAGGCGCATAAGCGCATACAAAATAATAATAAATAATCGATGTCTCTATAGACATAACAAAATATAGGCGTGGCGCCTATCAAAATCTAGTCCAAAAGTCGAAAACCCGCTAGACTCCAATGCTTTCCTCCGCCACTGCTGCTATCTCTACACATCAACTAAAGCATTCACAATCGTTAGTAAAATAACACAATTAAACCGACAAAAGTGAATACCTAGCAGTCTTCAGCTACATAAATAAATCAACTGGTTAGAAATAAATCCTAACCTTAATTTATTACGAGTGCGCACTCTAAACTCATAAACGTTTATTAATTTAATATGCATTTTGCGGAATCACCCGCTATGGAATCACCCATGTACACACTAAATTAATGAAACGCCCGAAAAGGAAAGGCGTCCCAATCAACTTCTCGCACAAAGAATCCTCTTTGCGTATGAGCCCCGGTCATCTAAGTTTACGGAATCCACCGTAAAACCTCACGGAATCCACCGTGGAATATGCCTCCTGGCATCAGTGAGAGGTCTCTTTGTTGGGTGCTACTTGGAGGAAAAGGACACTTGGGTGCCAGGGGGGGCTCTGGCCATAAATCCCTTGCCTTCGAGGCCCTGCACAAGAGGCCAACGTGACTGGATCTCGAGGCCCGCATACTATTCTACGGCCAGAGGGGGGCTTTGGCCGTAAATCCCTTGCCTTCCGGGCTTTGCACAAAAGGCCTATGGGATTGGATCTCGAGGCCCGCATACTAGTCTATGGGCAGAGTCTTGGACTAGTAATCCTTGCACATTGTTGGATAGCCTTCGGGCGGGTTATGGATTGCCTTCGAGCAGATTATGGTGGATTAGCCTACGGGCTGGATTATATGATGCTTTCGAAAGATAAATAAGATAACCTATTGAAAAGGAACTTGTTTGACATTGTTTTTCTATGTCAAGTGCTAAGATTACGTGAAGGAACCGGTGTCTAACTGGCTAATTAAGGAAGCTTCTTGATGCATGTCCAACTAAAACTGGTACGCAATTAGACAACTAAAGCAACCTTGAGGAAAGTGCGGTGGTTGTGGCCATGGGTATGTCCTATGGATGGGTGGTCCTAGTTGGTCGCGAACTTTTCTCAAGCGAAATGGACAGCAAGGAACTTTGCTCGAAGCAAATGAACAGCAAGGAACGTTGACCTACAAATCTAGGATACTAGAGTCCCGATTTCTGCTGCTTTAGGAGAACTAAATGGGACTATGCCTTATGGGAAGAGAGGTCGAGCTTTGCATCCCTCTCATTTTCCATTCTCCTTGAACCAAGTGCAGCATGAATCCACTTTGTCTCAGACATTTCTACATAAATTAGTTCGTGTCTGGGGTTCGACGCTAGTTGCCGTTCTAGGAGTTTGACCACTAGGAAAACCCTGATTCAGGTTGGTCCTAAGTTGGAACGGTCGGGATACTTCTGCTACGTAGCAGACTCAGAAAGACCTAAATCTCAAACCCCATAACATTCCATGGGAGTGCCGGGCAGAGCTTCCTAGACCCTCTTTCCGATGGGCTGCTAAGATGTGTCCTGGAGATGAGGTGGACACGTTACCGTTGGTATCAGAGCGAACCAACGAAGGATCAGTCTTTATAAGAAAACTTAATAAGAAAAAGTAAAGCAAATTTTGTTGTTAAGAACATTTCCTTACTTATCAATGGTGTCTTGCAGACTCATGAAGCATGGAACAGGTTCAAGGTGTTCTAGGTCATGTTTATGAGCGCGATGCATATCTCAGAATATTGACAAAGGATCGATATAATGAACATCCTAGACCACATTTACAATCCATCACCTCTGTACATGGAACATAGATGGATGGGTGATTCAAGAATCTATTACATAGCTACCCACCAGTTTGCATACCTTCAAACTAACCTAAAGAGAATCAAGTGGTTGGAGGACCTGAAGATCGTGAAGTTGTTTATCTTTTTTGAGGCTCATGTAAACACAACTTTACACGTCAGAGGTCGGAAGGTCAAGCTGAACACGTACGTGTACGAGGAAGTGACCCGCATAATCCCCGCCGATAGGATCAAGGTGTTGGGATGCTACGAGAAGAATGGTACCAAAGGAAAGGATTCCCTAATCTTCCAATGAGTTATCGGTTGTGACCCAAATCCATATTATTACCCGGTTTCGTAGCTGAATGTAACACAATCTTATTCTCCTTGAATTAATGTATCAGCTTGTTTCATTCCCCAATAATAATTGTACTTCGAAAGGGCTACGCCCATATGAATGAAATAAGACTCTTTTTTGAATGTCTTGACTATGGGTATTGACAAAGAAGTAAAGTGATTTGGTCACTTGGCTAAAAGCTGAAGTAGATATGTAATGTAATGTGGAATTCTTACTCGAAATGGATTGGCTTAAACCTAATGACACCCACATTCATTGTGGAAAGGGTCAAGTTTCCTTTCGAAACTTTGAAGAGGAATTGCTCACAACTCAAGGAGAGGCTGGAAAGCCGAAAATTCAATTGGCCAAAGTAGCTCGGATTATAAAGGGAGTTAGAAAGGGGCTACCTGTCTACTTGATTAAGCTTAATAAGCTAGAGCAGAATCAGGAGTCTAGTGAGGAACCTTCATGGCTAAAGGAGTACGCGGACTTATGTTTTGAAGAGCTGACAAAACTTCCTTCTCAAAGGGAAGTTGATCATGAGATTAAGCTAGTGCCAGGAGCTGCACCAATCGAAAAGAGGCCATACAGGATGTCCATTCCGGAAGCCACTGAGCTAAAGGAGCAATTCAAGCAATTGTTAGATCAGGGCTACATCCGTCCCAGTAGATCGCCATGGGGAGATCTAGTGCTGTTCCAAAAGAAGAAGGATGGAATGCTTCGGCTATGTATTTATTACACAGGGTTGAATCAATCAATCATTAAGAACAAGTACTCTATTCCAAGAATAGATGAACTTCTTGACCGTCCTCAAGGTGCGAAGATCTTCTCGAAGATTGATCTCAGGTCTGGATACTATTATATAAGGTTCAAGAAGGAAGATATTCCAAAGACGGCATTCAACACAAGATATGGACACTTTGAATTCCTAGTCATGTCATTTGGGATGATGAATGCACCTGCCACCTTCAACAGGTTAATGCAAGATATCTTTAGGCCATATCTTGATGACTTCGTACTCGTCTCTTTCAATGATACCTTAGTCTACTCCAAACAGGAAGAAGATCATGAACCCCAGCTTTGCATTGTCCTTGATACAATGAGGGCACACAAGCTCTAAGCTAAGATGAAGAAGTGTGCATTCTTCAAATGTCAAATTGAATATCTGGGATTCATCGTGTCAGCGAAAGGAATCTCACTGGATCTGGCCAAAGTCAGACATGTTCTAGAATGGCCAATACCAAACTGTCAAAGAAATACAAAGTTTTCTTGGATTGACAGGATGGTATAGGGTCTTTATAAAAAACTATGCTTTGATTGCAGCACCTCTAACGGATCTATTGAAGAAGCAAACATTGATTGCATGGTCAATTGCTGAACAAACTAGCTTTTATTGACTAAAGCAAAGTTTGGTATCAGGACCTATCCTCAACTTTCTAGATCTTAGTGAAAAGTTTGAAGTAGTAAAACTGATGCTAGTACACTTTCCTTAGGATGTGTGCTTATGCAAGAAGGTCATCCTATACCATACTCTTCAAGAAAACTGAAGAGCCATGAGAAGAATTATGCTACACATGATCTAGAGCTGTTAGCTATCATCCATGCTCTAAAGCTTTGGAGACATTACCTCCTAGGTAACAAGTTTACCCTAGTGATGGATCATAAAAGTCTCAAGTGGATCTTCACCCAGAATGAGCTCAACATGAGGCAACATCGATGGATGGAGTATGATTTTGAAATCAAATACTGGCCTGGAAAGGAGAATGTAGTTGCCGATGCACTTAGTCGCAAGGCATTCCTAAACTCTCTAATCTTGCAAAATCCATCAACAGCTAGATCTCTAGCCACAAAGGTATCTATGCCAAACAACGCGATACTTGAGCTACCTAGAGAAGAAGCATGCCATGATCCAACCTATCGGAAGATGCTAAGGGAGATCCCTATCAAGGATTAAGACCCAAAGCTATAGGCTAAGTATCAAGAATTCTCTATCAATAGTGGACTTGTCTACTATAGAACGAGATTATGTATACTGGCAAGCAAGTCACTCAAACAGAATATACTTTGGGAAGCTCATGATTCCCCTTTCTCGGGATATCCTAGCTATGCCAATACCCTCAATGCAGTCAGGAAGAGCTACTATTGGGAGAGGCTTAAAGGTGACATTCTCAAATATGTCATTGAGTGTTTGTCTTATCAACGTATTAAGGTCGAACATGTCAAAATGCTAGGAAAGGGGCAACCACTTGAAATTTCCCAAATGAAATGGAAATTCATCAGTATGGACTTTGTTGTTGGCCTATGGCAAGTTCAGAGAGGATACAACTCCATTGTCATTGTGATGGATATACTCACCAAGGTTGCACACCTTTTTCCTATTAAGACAAACTACAAAGCCTAAGGAGATATTCAAACTGCATGGGTTACCCAGAAGAATCATTAGTGATCCTGATTCTCTCTTCACATCACACTTCACGAGAGCTATCTTCGAAGCCATTGGAACTCAATTCTGTTTTAGTACAGCTTACCATCCCCAAACCGATGGTCAAATGGAGCGAGTCAACCAAGTCATTGGAGATATGCTAAGGGCACACTGCTACCGTGAACCAAAAAGGTGGATTCAATACTTGCCACTGGTTCAGTTTTCCTACAATTCTTCTTCTCAACAAAGCATTCAAATGAACCCTTTCCAAGCAATGTATGGGCATGCCTACAATGTTTCTTCTCAACAAAGCATTCAGATGACCCCTTTCCAAGCAATGTATGGGCATGACTAGCGAGGTCCTTTAAACTTCTCAGATCCAACCTTGATGAGGGTTGAAGCTTTAAGGTAGATGCTGGAAGATATGGATGACCAAATGAAGTCAATAAGACAAGATATCGAAGCCGCCAAGCATAGACAGAAGGCATATGTGGATTTGAAACGTCAAGATAGAACCTTAGCTGAAGGAGACATGGTCTTTATTTGCATACACCCAAAGAAGAGTTCCCTATCCTTAGGAGAATGCAAGAAGCTAAGTCCAAGGTATTGTGGACCATACAAGATCCTCAAGTGCCTAGGACCCAAAGCTTATAGACTGCAACTCCCTAAGAAACTAAAGGTTCATAATGTATTTCATATCATCCTACTGAAAAAGTATGTACCTAATCCTAGCTATGTACTTGATGATCAACAGGTTGTAATGCCTAGCCAAGGAGTCACTGAGCTACGGCCTGACACGATCTTAGATGTTAGGGAGAGAAAGTTGAGATCCAAAACCTTGAGAGAATGCCTCATCCAGTGGAAAGATTATCTCGAGGACGATGCAACTTGGATAGTTGAAAGTACTCTCAACCAACAGTACCCCCAGTTCTTCTCAAGATGAGGACATCTTGATTCCTCCAAGGGGGAGAGAATGTAATATTTTTGCTAAAAAATATTATTGAACTTGACTCCCCGCACACCGCATAAAACCTGTGCAAGGCTATCGCCCACACCATAACTATTGGCAGCTTAAGCCATACCCCGCACGCGCAAAAATTAGGGCTCCATATTGAGCAATTGAGGCCGGGGTTTAAAAACCACATAGCCAGGAGGGAACACCCTTTTTGAAGGGGAAAATGTTTAATAATGTAAATTTATGCAAAACAAATTTCCTAATTATCCCTTTCCCCCAGCTGATGCATGGGTGGAGGAGAGGGAGTAGGAGAAGAGTAAGTAAGAGTGTGGGAAGCTTGTTGAGGTGGAGATGCATGGGAGAAGAGGGAAGCATGGGGGGCTCCACATGTGTGGAGTCTCTCCCCCCCTTAAGCATTATATAAACCCCCTTAGTCTTTAGTGAAGGTAAGAAAGAGGAGAACACTGCCCTGCTGGGATAGGTCGCCGTGTTGGAGACCCCGCTGCCAAGAGGACGCCGCAGCTGCCATCGATTGCAGCTCTGCTGCCACTGTTGGTCAAACTCCTGCCGCCATAATTACCCCTCGTCATTAATCTTCCATTACCCTCCCTCTTCCGCATAAGCTTCTGAAGCACATAAGCTTCCTTGGAAGCTTCCACAAGGGGCTTCCTTCACCCCTGTTCTTACGTGCGCTTCTCAGTTTTTAAATCGGGCTCGTAATGCTCCATTCCCACAAGCCTTTCCATAAGCCCCATTTCCACAAGCCTTCTCGGGTTGCTTTCAAAACCACATTTTGGCGAATGAATTTCATGTGTACCAGGGAGAAGGCAGATCTTGAGGTTGTTCGGAGAATGCGTAGGAGAGAGAGTAATTCACGGAGTTCAAATCATCAATGATGGCTCCCAAGAAGACGCAAGGCACACCCGCGGCGGGAGGTTCCTCCCCGAACTTACACGTGGACATCACTGCGGATCCATAATCCCAGGTTTTATGAATTTAATCCCACATATAAGAAATGCTTTGAAAATGCTTAATTCCATAGGGAGAATGCATTTTACGTAGTAGTGATAAAAGTACATTTGCAAAAGTATCTCTGTAAACGATGGATAAGGAATGGTGCATATCATGCAATTGGATCGTTTGCATCTCCAAAGTTATAAATGTAAATCACTTACTTGCCCTATGAGCTTAGTCACAAATTATCTTGTCGTGCATTTTGAAGGTGGAAGTCTAAAACACATATTGCCTAGGGTTAAAGAGGAAATTGTTAAGTGCATTGGCCGTGAAGAAAAAGAGTATCTTGCATTTAGTAAATAACTTCCTTCGTTATGACTCGCATGAGGAAATTGTTTACTTCCGTTGCACGGCATGAAAATGAAACAATGGACATTGCACGTTGCTTCCAAAGATGATTGTCAAACGGATTAAAGGTTGCATGTCACATGAACTTCATTAACAATGTTGTATTTCGAAAAGGGTCGCATGTTACATATTCGTAAATTTCATTTCATCGAGTTGCATTTAGAAAAGATTGCATGGATTATCAAAGCATGAAATTCTAAAGCTTAGACAAAAGGGTTGTAGGCATGATTCTTTGATGTAAACCCTAGTAGGTTTCATGCAAGTTATCATTCATTGTGACTTTAGTAAGAAAAGTGAAGGGTTATTGCATACCTTATAGAACATAGATGTAACAAATCATATACTTGCACGAAAAGTGGTATCTAGCATATGTTTACACCTTTAGAACAAGGTTAGCATCTCTAGGAAAGGATCGCCCTTGTCGCAAGACAAGTAGTCCAATTTAGCTAAATCACCTAACCCTCAAGGGATTTGTATGGACATAAGTAGTCGACATGATAAACACCTCAAGTACTAGCTAGGGCTTGGCACATAAGAAATGCAGCCTAGTATCACACTTGGATACCAAGTCGAAGCCCTCAAACCCAAAGGTTCTACCCACATTCACGGAATGTTTGGGTCAATTAGATGCTCATGCGAACAACGATCTAGGGTTTCTAGCCTAAGGATCATCCGACCTAATGCTAAAAATCGACGGATTGAGTTTGGAAACCCTAGGACCGAACGTTGTCAGCCTTGTACAATTAGGGTTGGGTTGGGTAAGAAGACACCCTAAACCCTGTATCTTGTCTAAACAAAAGTCCTTGACCAAGAAACGCCATTCAATGGGTGAAATGATCCCATGAGATAGGTGCAATACTTGTGCAACAAGTTGCAACATTGCATGGCCTTGTGGTTTAATCACAAGAGAGATTTTCCATTCCTTGGAATGAGGTTGGAAGGTTCTAGTGCAAGTTTAACTTGCAAGAGGATGAGTAGACATCCTGTTACAACACCTTCCTTGGGCTGACTTTCCAAGTTAAGGGAAGTTATGTTTTGCTTAGTAAGCAAAGGATCGATCAAGTTAGAGCGACATGGTCGCCAGGATTTACTGTTAATTTATGAAGCCTAACGTATTGGTTTAGTTGGGTTAACAAGGTATGGCCCTAACCCAAGGACAAAAGGGTGAACAAACAAACCCTTGGGAATCTTGCCAAGTCGCAATTGGTCCCGGATCGAATGCTGGATGCATTCGGAGAGAAGGATTCACTCCGTAGTAGTTGGCCAAATAAACGACCACTGGATTGATTGTGCTTGTAACAGTTTAGGAGCATTGTTTGCATTGTTTGCTCAAGGAACTAAAAGATGGAAAGATAATTAATGCTTAAGGTTGAAGGCCTGAATGGAGAGGCAGCATCAGTTACCCCCGATTTTCTGCGTGACCCTAACCAAGCAGGTTGTTAGCCGCGCCGAGAAGGTGGACCGAACCCACCGCGAGAGGTTTCTCCGTTGGGCGCTACTTGGAGTAGGAGGACACTTGGGTGCTAGGGGGGCTCTGGCCGTAAATCCCTTGCCTTCCGGGCCCTGCACAAGAGGCCAACCTGACTCCAGATTGGATCTTGAGGCCCGCATACTAGTCTACGGGCCGAATCTTGGATTAGTAATCCCTATGGATTGCTAGATAGCATTCGGGCGGATTATGGATTGCTTTGGCCGGATTATGGATTAGCCTACGGGCTCGATTATATGATGCTTTCCAAAGATAAATAAGATAACCTGTTGAAAACACTATAACAAAAAGGCCTCATAGACTCACTTTTAGACGCGATTTTTGAATATAGATAAAATCTTACGGGCGCGTCTATCCGCCCGTCTATTTGCGCGTCTACCATGTCGTGTCTATAATCGCATGTATGAAAGAATTTACACGCAAAAATAGACGCGCAATAGACGCACATATACATGCGTGAATACATACGCATAATAAATCAATATTGCTATCTATTTAATTCATTTTACACGTCTATTAGCGCATCTATTTGGCAGTTAGACGAGCATATAGACACGCTTATAGACGCGCTTTTACAAGCACCGGTAGACGTGAATGGAAAACAAAAAATCTCATTTTAAAAAAAATATTTTTAATCTCTTTTTAAAAATTGAATTATGGAGCGCGTGTACTCTACACTGTGGACGCGCATATAAACACACATCTCTGCAATTTAGATGCGCGGATAAACGCGCAAAACAGAACTGGAAAAAAAAAACCAGAGAGCATGTGGTTGCAAAGGCTCTCTGGTTTTTTTTTTCCCCTCCCATACATCAGATTGTGCATTTGGAAAAAAGACAATATATGTTATGGGCATGAGAATTGAAAATAAAAGTCCATATATTCATTATAGATCAAAAGCATTTACATGGAAAGTTTAAGTGCTTGCAACCTAAAGCGTGGCCGCAAGTAGTAGGCTCAAAGATGGATCATACATATACAAGAAAACCATGCCTCATGAGGAGGTATGGTGCTCCTCTATGAATCTGAAGAAGAAACATCTTCGCTAGTACCACCATGGCTACTAGCGTTGCTATTCCCCTCCTCGCTATGCTCCACATCCGGGTTCGCCTACACACACAAAAGATCAAGGTTGCTTACATAGACATGGTGGAGAAAAAGTTATAATTAGCTATACTTTTAATAGGAAAGTAAGAAAAAAATACCTCCTCTGGCTATCGAATCCTCATGGCCTGATTGTATTGGTCCTCAGTGATGAGAATCTCCTCATAGAAGTGAAGCCATGTGGCTACGTGGTTATGGCCTCGATGGTAACCTACCTCTCTAGGAGTAGGTATTCTACCAACGATAGTAGTCCGCAAAACAATTATGATATATATAAACAATTATGAGTCACAATATATTAGAATAAATTATATAAAGAATTGAAAGAAATATAAATTTTAAAAAACTAAAAATCAAAATATACTTACAAACTCTGCCTCCCACGACTCTCTACCGCCCAAACCGTAATGCAACGATCCCATGGTTTCCATTTGGATCCATCACGCCTCTACGTGATGGTGACTCTTCACTTTCTCTACTGCTTTCTTCTTGGCTTTCTTCCACTCTATGCGGTGGCACATAGGTGGTTGGCTATAGGCTCCACGCCCCTCCTCCTGCCTCCACAATGAGTCCCTGGCACATGGCATGAGGTGGGATCTTTTTTTCTAAAGCATATCCCTCACTTTTGTGCATCCCCAATCATCCGAGAATCGATGACCCTCAGGATTTGGGTACCTTCTATGGACTGCCCTCAACACCTCCTGCCACAAGCCACTTGTCTGATGTTTGAAGGCAATGAGACAATCTTTATACATCGCATGCATGACACTCCTCATGTACGCCATTACATCCCTTCCTTCATCATCATGGAAGATGCCACCAGCATCTGTAACTCTATAGTACTGGCGTACAAGCTCCTCTACGTTATCTACTGGTGAGGGTGATCGCTCGCCACCTCCTAGGCAACCCCCACACCAGTAGATAACGTAGATAACGTAGAGGAGCTTGTACACCTCCTAGCCAAGGTATCTAGTCATCTCTCCCATAAAGTCTTCCCTACTAGGAAAACCTCCAAAAAATGCATTGACCCCCCTGCCAAACGAAGCCAATGTATCATTCATGCGATCCAAATCCGAGTCATTGCTAGATGAACCAGGATACAACATCTGCAAGAAGAACACAGGAAAAAGATAAAGTTTTTTGCATACAAAAAATCATATATTACATACATTTTCAAAGAGCTTTCTTTAGACATTGAGCATAAAAATTAAGTGCTAATGCTTCTCATAAACAAGAAAACTAATAAACACAAACATGGGATTGGTCACATTCATCATTGAAAAAATATATTGTTTTTTATCAGAGCTGGGAGAGCTGGCGCGTGCATAACCGCGTCTAAATTGCAGGTTAGACGCACTCTCAGACGCGCTCCCAAAGTCAACCTTCTATTCAGCACGTCTATATTCACATTTGAGATGCAGTACAAACGCACTGTCAGATGCAAATTCCGGGTCAATCTGCGCGCACGTGTATCATCGCGTGTAGATTGACCTGCACATGCGCCAGCACACGCGCTCTAATACACGCCCTCAAACGCAATGGGAGGAAACATTTTTTTGTGTCTATACCTGCGTCTACATTGAAATGTAGACGCGCTATCAGACGCACTCAGTTGGCTCATTTTAGCCCAATGATCGCCATTGATGATTTACCAAATGCAATACATAATGGAATCAAAAATCCTAAATACACAGATAGAGTAGAGAGAGAAAGAAAGAAAGAGAGAGAGAGAGAGAGAGAGAGAGAGTGAGAGAGAGAGAGAGAGAGACTCACCTTGGGTGTTTGGTGTGGCGGGTGGTGGCGCTTCTTCCTTCTCCTTCTTCCTCTCCTGGGTAAGTTACTCTCCCTTGATGCTTGCTTACTACTTCTTCTTGTTCTCCTCTCTCTTGTTCTCTCTTTCTTCCTCTCCTTGGCTTTCCTTTTTCCCTTCTTATATGTTTGAAATAAAAGAAGAGGTGAGTCATGAGGAGGTGAGGCATGCAAAGACTAGGTGAGGCATGAAGAGACTGCATGTCGGCAAAACTCAAGCTTCAGAACCGTAAAAAACGCAAGAAAGGAAAGGCGCAGTTTGAAAAGAAATGATTTAAGTATGGTTTGAATTTTGAAGTGTGCGTCTATTTTTATGTGTATATGCACATCTATTGTTCAAGTAGATGCGAATATAGACGCGAACTTAGACGTGCAAATAGACGCTAATATAGACCGTACGTAAACGCGGATATAGACGCGCATTTAGGCTTTATCATAATTTTTTGTTTTAAAGATAAGTTTTGATAGTGAATTCTTATCATAAGTTTTAATGTATTTATGATGATTTTTGTGTATTTAAAATTGAGATCTTAGAATAATTAATACGCTAGCTTTAAGTTTTTATGTAAACATATGAATGACAAATATTTTGATGTTGTCATGAATTAGGTTTAATCATGTCGTCGTCATCACTTAGTGCGGTGCATGCTGATGAGTCAATGAGCACATTCTCAAGTGAGGATGAAACATTGTGTTTTCATAATCGAGATGCATGGCTATGACGAAAAATTAAATGCATGTGTGATCGTTGTCGAGGGTGTATTTTTCGAGCACATCAAATTGCAATGTCACACCTCAGCTTGTATGGAGAATGGTACCGAGAAAAATCACCCATATTCATTGTTTTTTTTTACCACTAAGATTGCTAGTCTATGTTATGGGAATTATATATCAACGTACATGAAACTCCCTTTTGTGTTGAGCAGGATGCGGTGCCACATCCTCAGATGCTCCCTCTCGAGCATCGAGAGGCTGCAAAACGTCGATGCGAGGAGGCAGAGTCTTCAAGAAGAGTAGAGACTGACGACCATGATAGTAGCCCTCATGAAATGCCCCATCAAGTCGTAGAGGATGAGATTTTGGACAACATGGTACACCATCTATTTTCGCAACCGGTTCAGGGAGAAGGTCACTCTATGAAGCTAGATGATCCACTATATGTAGCATCATCTACTCCATTGTATGAAGGTTGTATGTACTTTGTTCTTCGTGCGTCCCTCGAGATACTTAACTTGCAAACAATTTATGGATGGAGTAATGTCAGTTTGGATGCATTATTGAAGTAGGTATCAATTCAGTTTGGCTTATGAATCATAATATTAATTGTTCTATTTTGAAATCAGACAGAAATATATGTTGGTGGTTTTTTAACTCACTTTTAAAAATATATGTAGGTTATTATCACAAATGCTTCCAAAAGGAAACAAATTGCCAACTAAGAGAGAGCAAGCAAGACATTACTTGACATCTCTGGAAGACCTCGATTATGTCAAGATCCATGCATGTGTCAATGATTGTGTCTTATTTCGTGGGATTCATGAGTTTGCACGAGAGTGTCCTGTTTGTGGCAAATCAAGATATGAAGTGGAGATGAAGTCAATGGATGTGCCTCGTAAGGTTTTGCAACATTTTCCGATTGTTCCATGTATAAAACTTATGTTCAAGTGTAAGTCTATTGGAAAGCTCATGTCATGGCATGCTAGTCATCGTTCAAGTGATGGAAAATGGAGGATCCCTGCAGACACACCGGCATGGCAACATATAGATAATTTGTGGCCCGTTTTCAAAGAAGAGCCAAGAAATTTGAGATTTGGTTTATGTATGGATGGAATCAATCCATTTGGCATCAAAAGCACATCATACAGTGTATGGCCAGTGGTATTGGTGAACTATAATATTCCTCCATCCATGGCAATTAAAAAGGGACATGTAATGTTGTCCATTTTGATTCCTAGAAAGCACAATGTAAAAAACATGGACATTTACTTAGAGCCTTTGATTGAAGAGTTAGAAATGTTATGGGAAGGTATTGAGGTGCAAGATACAAGTGCATCTGCATCCTCTAGAGATTTCACATTGAAGCCCATGTTGTTGTGGACCATGCATGACTTTCCAGGATAGGGAGAGTATTCAGGTACATGTATATAACTCTATATTTGAAATTCAAGACTTGAATCAATTGCATTTTATTAATTCACTTATTTTTTCAGGTTTAACCACGTCAGGATATCATACATGTCCTATTTTCGGTCCCTCTCTAGTTTCCTCTAGGCCGGTGTCGTATTGCTGCGCATTCGAGATGTGAAAACCACCCGAAAGTTGTGTGTGCGATTTAATACTTTATGCACACTTAGTTGTTGTGATTACATTTATTCTCTGCGTATGAGTATAGTAGCGAGTATGAAGGATTGCTTTCAGTCTATGTTGAACAGGATCAAGGAGACAAGACATTACAATTATTCAAACAAATGCATGAGGAGGATATCTCTTTGGATAGTATCACACTTGTCTGCACCTTAAAAGCTTGTGGCATGGCTGGAGATATAAACAAGGGCCAAGAAATACATGCTGAGATTGATAGGATAGGGCTATTGAAGACAAATGTGGATGTGGGCATTGCATTAATTGATATGTATGCTAAATGTGGCTGGCTGGCAGAGGCACAAGCAGTGTTTGATATGTTTCCTTATCGAGATCTAGGCACATGGAATGTCCTAATCACAGGATATGCACAACTTTTGAAAGGCCACGTTATAATTCTGTAGTGATCTTTTGCTTCATCATGTCGAATGCATGAATCATGCGATGACATAGATTTTCCGAGTCAGGAATCATATCTTTGCTGCCAGAATAACGATGATGACCTTTCCCATGTAGCTTGGAATGTGGTTTAACTTGAAAAAGGGGAATCACAAACAGGGTGGATCTCTGTGGGAAATAGAGCTACGGAGGCTAAAGAGGGAATTTTGAAAAGCTAAAGAAGGAGGGAAAAGGAGCTGCGCTTTAGGGGAAAAGCTAATCGGAAATAGAGGAAGAATTCGGAGGAGAGGAAGAGAGGTATGGAAGAGAAAAGGAAAAATGATGGAGAACAGGGGAGCGCGGACTGAAGGGGAAAGGCTGGCACGAGAGAGAATTGGGAGATGAAACGCAGGGGAATCAAGGAAAACAATAGCTAGAGAGGACTGTGAATGCTTTACAGGCAGAGGTGTCGACTTTATCACCTCAAGTGGTTTATTTTGAGCATCAGCGTGCTCTATTGAACAGGGATAACAGTGCCTTAAAGCAGGAAGAACGATATATATGCACGACAAGAAATTCAAGGATTTTCAAAAGGAGACTTTAAAAAAGAGATTCAAAGACTATAGAAGGGGTACCAGATTCAGCTCTTGCACAAGGAACAAGGACAGAGACACCAACAGCCACAGCTGCAGCGATTGCAACGGCATTCTTCTTTACCTTCAGATCTAGGCTATCAGAAACAACAATTCAATGAGGCCAATCAGTGTCCTCAGCCAACTGCCGTTGAGGCTTCATTAGACACTTTGACTGGGCTTGTGAAGAATTTTGCTGACATCTCTTTGACGACGGGACCATCGAGTAGTGAAACAGCAAACAAAGGCCAGCAGAATGGATCTGCTACAACCAGACAAGTGCTGGAAGGCAGAGACAGAGGGGAGAAAGAGTCGAACTCCATGCCTGCTGTAGATGATTGAATTTCAAAAAGGCTCCTTCGAATGCTGAGAGAGAGGAAGGGGAGTGCTCGGCAATCTGGAGAAGAGGGGGGGGAGTAATGAAGAAGGCAGGAAAGATCTTTTCACAGGTGGTAGTGGGCGTTGGTTCATCAAATTGAGGAGAAAAGAATCAAAGAAGTTTGTCGTGAATGCATCTCTGCACAGGGTGCCTCGCAGAATTTCTGTTAATAGTGGAAGTAATGCAGCTTCTTTGTTTACAAAAAGAAGGCTCTTTCTGAGATAGAATCTGAACTTGTTACTGCGGAATCGGAGTCGCCCAGCTTCAAACGTGCAGATGTTATCAGCTGTAAGCCGATACACGGATCCATATCCAAAAGAGGTGCCAAAAGCTCTGAACATGAGCCACAGGAAGGCGGAGGCGAGAGAGAGCGCGAGGGACAAAGACAGAAGGAACAGAAGACGAGCCAGAAGTATGACTGTGTTGTAATCATCCCCAACGACCAGGGCAACCGTACCACCCCTTCTTATGTGGCCTTCACAGACACAGAGCGGCTTGTTGGCGATGCAGCCAAGAATCAAGTCGCCATCAATCTCCAGAACACAGTTTTTGTATTGCAGAGGACAAATATGATGCAGATCTTCATATTTTGGAACTGTAGTTTGGTCCAATTTATCATACTCCCTCTCGCTCATAGCTTATTGGGTGTTTAGAAGAGCAAATTCAATCCAATTCGATTCAGCATTCAGTGCAGTTTACTTGGTGCTATGCCTAGCTAAATTTTGCTAATTGCTCATGAATTTTCTCGTTCAAGGACTTTTCTTTTGTGCATGCTGGAATTAGCTATTTGCATAGATAATCCATGTAGTGATTGGGCTGCTGCTGGTTGCAGTACATGGACTTTCAAAGTTCTGAACTTAGCACTGATGAAGGAGCTTAAGACATAGTAATATCTATGAATGGGAAGAGATCAAAGATTACAGTAAAAGCACAATAGAGTTTGACAATCTGACTTATAGTAAACAGAGAGATAGAGCTTTCATTGCATGTTCAGGCCAGAGCAATCTTGCTGTGAGAAAAGACGGATCTTCAACAACTGTGGATTTGAACTTAGACAATAATTAACTGCCTGAATTAAAAATTCATGTTGTCACAACAGAGCTTTACTAATATTGATCTTCTATCCTGAAATTATTCAAAGTCCTCTGTGGTTGCGACATTGCTTTCACAAACCCTTCGACATCTTTGGTGAACCCGACGTGAAAGCGTCGCAGAAATTTTAGGATGGGAGATACTTCAGCATCTATTTCAGCTTCTTCTACAACTCATCGAAAGGGCTATGCCCATGTAAATACAAATAAAGAATTTTTTTAAATCAATGTCTGGTTGTGCATAAGAGTTGATAAAAAGTTAAGTAGCTACATTGTTTACGAGTTAGCTAAGCTAACGTCGATTATCGTATAATAACGTTAAGAAAACCTTTATTCAGGCACAACCCCAGGTACAGGTTCGCTCGCCTCCTACATCAAGTACTGCTATGATCCAGGAGAAGAAGTTCCTCCTCAAGTAAATTAAGCCACCCGAGTTTGACGGGAGAGGCAATTTCGTTCTGGCTGATGCTGAAATTTGGATTGAATCCATGGAGGATTACTTCAAAGCAGCCGGTACTACATCCACCAATCAGGCTATGCTTGCCAAGTTAAAGCTCACTGGCAAAGCTAGACTTTGGTGGAAACAATGGTGCAGGGATCAAGGGATTGTAGAGGGATCCGTTACCTGAGAGAAGCTGAAGAAGGCCGTGTAGGGAAGATACTTACCACCTGCATATCGCACACAGAAAATGAACGAGTTCTATGAGCTAAAACAGCTAGGACTCACTCTTGACGCATACGACTCTAAATTCATTTCACTTTTAAAGTATGTGCCACAAATGGACATGACACAGCACGTGTCCAAATTTTATGCGGACAACTCAAGTACAAAGAAATAGAAGAACCCTAGATATGGTTCTCAAACCAAACTCAACTAACTAAGGTGGCATACTAACTGAGCCACGAACTAGAGTAGATAAGGATAGCTATCATGCAGCTATTATTCAGGGGCGGTGTACCAACCGCATCTGCAACTGACAAGTCGGTGACATAAATATACAACGGTCACCCTAGCGTATCACGAGTGGAGCTCGATATCTCAACACTCCCCCTCGAGCTCAATCCCAATTCCTACACACCAAGCAGGTCTCTGAACTTGCGCAGCTTCTCTGCGGCCAATGCCTTCGTGAATATGTCAGCTACCTGATCCTCTATGCTGACATAAACTAGATCAATAAGACCTAGTAAAACCCTCTCTCGCACATAGTGATAATGCACCTCAATGTGCTTTGTTCTAGCATGATAGACTGGGTTATTTTCCAAGTGTATACTACTCATGTTGTCACAATAAATGACAACTGGTCCATCTGTAGACTGATGCATATCATAAAGTAGCTTATGCAACCAAGCTACCTCACGTGCAGCCATTGCTGCACCCCTGTACTCAGCCTCTGTGCTCGACAAGGCAACTGTAGGCTGTTTCTTGCTGCTCCAAGTGATTGTAGCACTCCCAAAAGAGAACACATATCCACTGGTAGATCGTCTATCAGAAATACTACAAGCCCAATCAGCATCAGTGTATCCATGAAACTGTATCTGCACCCCAGTCTCATAAAATAGTCCATACTGCAATGTGGACTTCACATACCTGAGTATGCGTCTAGCCGCATCCAAATGTGGTTTCCTTGGAGCCTGCATAAACTGACTTACCAATCCAATAGCATAGCTCAAATCTGGCCTGGTAATAGTCATATAAATCAAACTTCCTACTATGTGTCTGTACATAGTAGGGTCTTCTAGAAGCTCACCTGCATCTGTGCTCAGCTTCACATTCTGCTCCAAAGGAATTGAAATAGGCTTACAGCCTGTCATCCCATATTTGGAGAGCATGTCCAATCCATACTGCCTCTACAAGAGCTGTATCCCACTTGGTGATCTAATCACCTCAATGCCCAAGAAATAACGCAGCTCTCCCAAATCCTTCATCTCAAACTTCTACTTCAATAGCATTTTCACATGAAGGATATCTTCATCACTGTCACCTGTCATAATCAAACCATCAACATAAATGACAAGTAGCATAATACCTTTCTCTGTTTTTCTCACATAAAGTGAGAAATCTGCCTTGGAAATCTGAAAGCCAATAGTGACAAGATACTGTCCTATCTTGTCAGACCATGCTCTAGGTGCTTGCTTCAAGCCATACAAGGCTTTCTTCAACCTGCAAACAAACTTAGGATGAACAGCATGCACATAACCTGGTGGCTGCTCCATATAGACCTCTTCTTGCAAATCACCATGCAAGAAGGCATTCTTTACATCCATCTGATGTAAAGACCATCCCTTTGATGCAGCCATAGCAATGACTACTCTTACGGTTGCCATCCTTGCAACCAGACTGAATGTTTCTTCATAGTCAATGCCATATGTTTGTGCATACCCCTTGACTACTAATCTTGCCTTGTATCTATTCACAGAACCATCTGCATTGTGCTTCACCTTATAAACCCACTTACAGCCAATTGCATTTTTACCTTTAGGCAAAGGTACCAATTCCCATGTAGCATTTGCTTCCAAGGCATCCATTTCTTCATCCATTACTTTCTCCCATTTTTCTTTTCCCATGGCTTCCTCAAAAGAAGTGGGTTCTGGTTCCTGTATCACTTTAACCATATATGCATAGTGAATGGCTATAAATCCATCATATTTCAGCCTATCCACAGGATACCTAGCTCTCGTAGACCTACGCAAAGTAGGTTCACTCACAGGTGCTCTCAAAACATCCCTGGTCTTCCTTACTCCAGGTGTAACAATAGAAGGAATACCCAACTCATCATCAATGCTCTGTTCTGAGCCACTGGATTCACCATCCACATAAGAGTGACCTACATTCACATCAAACATGGGCTGATCAACCTTCTCTTTTCCTTTTCGTGATACATGCATACCACTATCTGCATTACTTTGAGAAGATTCTCCTGATCTCAATCTGCCTGTCCATGGCGAAGAATGTGAATCACTGCTAGAGGATGCTCCAGGTCCACTAATATTTTGTGACTGCTGCTGTGAATTCTGTGCAGCATTACCATTTTGTGCATCTACATCATCAATCACATTTACTGGTTTATACCAGCTACTCATCTCATCAAAAACAACATCTCTGCTCACTGTAAACTTACGAGTAGAAGGGTTATAGCATCTATACCCTTTTTGTTGCAGAGAGTAACCAATAAAGATGCACTTCTCAGCTTTTGGATCCAACTTGGATCTCAACTCATCTGGCACATGTACATAGGCAATGCAACCAAAAATTTTTCAAATGAGAAATATCTGGTTTCCTACCAGTATACCTCTCCTCTGGAGTCATTCCATGTATTGCTGCAGTGGGAGTTCTGTTCATTATGTAGACTGCTGTAGCAACTGCTTCAGCCCAATAAAAATCTGGCAAGTCTTTTTCATTAAGCATAGCACGAGATACCTCTCCAATATGGCTGTTTTTCCTTTCTGCAATTCCATTTTGTTGTGGGGTATGACTGCATGAATATTGCTGCTTTATGCCATGCTCCTGTAGGAACCTTGCAAACTCATTTGAGAGGTACTCTCCCCCTCCATCTAACCTTAGGCATTTTATCTGCAGGCCTGTTTCTTTTTCAACCATCGCTTTAAGAGTTTTGAAATGCCCAAAAACTTCACTTTTCTTTTTCATAAAATACACCCAAACTTTTTTGCTATAGTCATCAATAAAACTGACAAAATAATGACAGCCTCCAAGAGATGCAGCTTTAGTTGTCCACACATCAGAGTGGATTAATTCCAATGGCTTCTTACTCTCTTGAACATGTCTAGGAAATGGTTTCCTTGCCTGTTTTCCAAATTGACAGGCTTCACATATCTTATGCATTTCTGCAACCTTGAATTTCGGCAAACCTGCAACAATATTTTGGGCCTGCATTGATTTAAGTTGCTGTACATTAACATGACCAATGCGTTTATGCCAGATATCAATATCTGCAACTACACCGGTCCCATGTGCAAACATTGCTGCACTCAATTCAGACATGTCTGCATCCAATGTAAACATTCTGCCCTTCTTCTTTCCTTTTGCTATCAAGCGACCTTTATTTTTCATATCCTCAACAAAGCATCCATGAGGATTAAATCTGACCTGCAAGCCCTGTTCAACCATTTGACCAACAGAAACCAGATTCTTGGTGATATTCGGGACATGAAATACATCGGACAGGTATTTCTTTTTCCCATCATGCATAGACAAGGGAATTTTTTCAATCTGCACAATAGGATGTGCAGTATCATCACCAGTCTCCACAAATCCGGGTTTTTCCATTTTCCTTGCATCCTCCATCCATTCTGCATGACCTGTCATGTGGTTTGATGCACCTGAGTCAACATACCATACATCGTTGCTTTCTGTTGAGTGTTGAAATGACTTTTTTTTGGCTGATTTTTGTTGTTTTGGAGAGCTGAATGGTTGATTTTATGGGATGCTTGATTGATTTGGAAGTGGTTTGAGAGTGTTTTGGATGATAATGATTGTGTTTTGGAAGTTCATGATGTTTGTTGGTGGTTCTGTGATGTTCTGATAGGTTCTGAATGGTTCTGTATACCTTCTGTTTTGTTCTGTTTTGCTCTGTTTTGGTCTGTTTTGTTCTGATTGTCTTCTGTAAAGAGGGAAGGAGTATTGATTGATGAAGATTGAGAGCTTGAGAAAGCTTATTGAATGGTTTGTGAGAGTTTGAAATGGTTTGAGAGTGAGCTATGTGGTTTTGATGACCTTCTGTAACCTTCTGTAGGTCTTCTGTAGAGCTTCTGCTTCTATTCTGTCTCTGTTATGTTCTGTACTGTAGCTGTTCTGGTACTGTTCTGTAGACTGTTCTGTATGCTTCTGTAAGTGTTCTGTGGAATGTATGTGTGAATTTGGGAAAGTTTTCTAGCCTTGGAAAGAGGTGAATACAAGTGCAAAAGAGCTGAAAGAAGTGGAAGAAGTAGCTGCTGAAGACTCAAGAGAAGACTAGAGTGAAGTGACAGTAGTGAGCTGTGAAGAGACACTGTAGTGGCTCTGGTGACCCTTCATATCAGACATACCTCTTGGGAGGGGTATCCACGACCTAAGAGTGATTATTGAGAGTAATTTTTGAGAGATTGTAATGAGGACATAATGTATTATTGATGGAGAGAGAGAGAGAGAGTCAGAGATAGCCAATTCTACTCAAACAGAGTGATTGTATATGAGAGATTGAGAGAGAAGATTATGAAGATATTGAAGATGAATACTATGTGATGTATTTCCATTCAAAGATGGTGTATTATTTTGCTTTCTTTGTTCTATTGATGGATTTTGTGAAGATGTTGAAGAATATGGTTGATTCTATTAAAAACCGTGGGAGATCTACATGATGTTGCATGAAGATTTGTTGTGCCTGGTGTTCTTTTCTTCATTGTGATAATATGAAACATGATAAAAAAGCTTGTTGATGTTACAAGATAGATTTTCTTGCAAGAGAATTCCCTTTTCCTTGGTGTTCCTCTCGGGGCTCCATGTTTTTGGTGCGCAGCCGGGGAAAACTTGCCATCAACAAGCACCAGAAGAGGCTGAAAATGAAGGAATTGGCATTGCCAAGAAGAGAGGAATTCAATGGATGTTTGTAAAGTTCCTTCTTCCACTGAAGAGTTGGAATTTCTCATAATCAAAGCCACTTTCCACAAGAAGTTTATCCCACAATGGCGGAAACACATCACCATCATGATGCATGCTCTATGTGGTGGACAGTTTCCTCTTCCTGTTGAAGCAGCAGAAACTTGCATCTTGGTGGCAAACTGTTTGGGAACAAACTAAAGAGCAGACACAGAGAGAATGACCATCCATGGAAGATTTGGCATTCATTGAAAAGTTTCCAGACAACATCAAGTGGGAGATTGTGAAGAAGCTTCAGGAGTCTTGGTCTGTAGAGGTTCACAGGGACAAGAAGGAAAAGAGTTGGAATTTGTTCGTGGATGCTCAACAGCAAGATACATGGGATGCTTGGTGTACTGATAATCTTCTGTTTGTTCAATTAGCAACCCACTGGAAGTTGGTAGACAGAGTGTTTTTCACAACATACACTGTTGAAACCATCAGAAGCTGGCATTACTATGATGATGGCACCACCACAATGCTCAGACGTATGCATTTTTACACCTTCAGAGCTGAATACCTTCCCCTGTGTAGTGACATGAAAGCAGAATTCAGGGACGTTGAAAAGAAAGAAGTAGAAGAAATGTTGGCAAGAGAGTCCTACAGAGACTGAGGCCTTCTGTTAACCCTCTGTGGAGCACTAACAACATAAGTGGAGCCAACCCCCTGATGAATGATGCAATAAAGAGGCAAGCGTTAGAACGAGTCCAGAGGTACGTGAGAAGAGAGAAAGTAAAAATCAAGGCTGAGAACGAGCTAGCAGCAGAAGTCGCCTTTGACGCCCTTGCGGAACTCTTTACAGAAGTCCCAATGGCACATCAAGCCCTTCCTCCTCCTGCTGGAGGTCCACTTCCAAGCCAGATCCGTCCTGGAAATATTGATGATAGACCAGCGAATGTAGTCCCATTGCCAGTTTTTAAGGGAGAGTACAATGAAGACCCCAATCTTCATGTAGCAGAGTTTATGGTAGCGTGTGTGGCTAACAATGCCAGAACCCCTGAGCATTGGTTAGCAATATTCCCCGCCACTTTCAAGGGCGCGGCGTTTCAGTGGTATGAGAGACAAGCAACAGGAACTTTTGGCACATGGGACGACCTGAAGTTGGCCTTCCTCACTAAATTCAGGCGTGAAGGTTTTGAAGAGCGGATGCGAGAGGAATTTATGAACCTAAGTCAATCCTCTGGAGAAAAAGTGGAAGCCTATGTCTCACGAATGGAATCCATCCTGAAGAGATGGACTAACCATAATCTAGATGATGGCATTCAGAAGGGGGTGTTTCTCAGAGGATTACAACCAGAAGTCCGTAAGTTTGTGGAGCTACAAAGACCAGCCACCCTGCAAGCTGCAACAGAAGGTGCAAGACTGTACGATGAAGTGGAAGCTAGATTGGCGATGAATACAGGAAGAGGAGTCCTACCTCCTCTGCTGCCAGGAATGATGTATCCACCAAATGCAGTCCCAGGGACTGTTCCCTACCCCTACCAACAGATGCCCCCGGTATCACAGTACAGTGCACCAAATCCAGAGTGGCCACAATCCATGCCTCAAATGGTGGCTCAACCACAACAACAATGGTCCCAACCAATTTCCTCAATGGCAAATCAGCAGCAACAGTGGAATCCTACCAACTGGAGCCAACAGCCAACAGTTCAAACAGGAGCTCTGAATCAGAACCAGAACAGAGATCCCTCTGTACTAGCTCAACCCATTTATGCAGTGATTACAGAAACTCCTCAAAACCCTCCTGCCAGTACGTTCGGAGGAGAAAGCTTGAAGGATTATTTATCCAATTCAGTTGCAAACATCAAAAAGGAGTTGATGGATGTGATTACAGAACAGCTACAGACGCTGAAAGTGAATACCGCTAGCATATCCAACGTTGCAGGAGCAGGAAGAGATGTGATGCGGTCAAATACTTGGTGTGGTAAGTGTCATCAAGCAGGCCATTTAGCCACTCAATATACACGAAAACCAACCATCCCTGGAGCCTTCTGTTCCTACTATTTACGGAAGAACCATACAGAGGACATTTGCTCTCTGAAGGAGATGCATGATAGGAGAAGGAAGGAAGAAGACGCAAGATTCAACTTGCTGGAATCCAAAATGACAACACAAGATATTGGACCCAAGCCTAGAGAGTTTGGTCCTAATTTTGGACCCAGAAGATTTCCCTCTCAAAGTTACAGAGGAAGACAGTCTGGCGGTGGTCAGAGATCAGAAGTGGAGTGTTACAGATGCGGAGAAAAGGGACACATTTCACCAAATTGTCCAAATCCTCGAAGGTCAGTGGATTACAAGCCCTTATGCAGTCGATGCAAAGGAGAAGGACACACTGCAAAAGACTGTCCAAGCCCAGCCCCAGTGAAAAACAGTGCTACTGATAGTCCAGCCAAGGCCCAAGAGCCTACCTCCAATTTAGTGGAATTGGAAGTTGCTGCCATCACGCGTGCAAAGCAGAAGGAACCACCTGTCCAGAAAGAAAATAACCCTCCTGCCAGAACAATGAAGTTCAGTCTTCCACCAGAAGAACAGAACAAAACAGAGCCTAACAGTGCCGTACAGAGCACTACAGCGCCACAAAGAGTTACAGAGACAGTTACAGAGGCAGGACCAGAGGTCCAGGAGACAGAAGAGGAGGAAGTGCCACAATTGGCAGAAGAAGCTCCTGTAATTCCTCTGTTGGAAGAAAGAGGGAAAATGAAAATGGGTGTTGCCCCATTCCCTAATTGGTTAGAGAAGCCAGTGGATCCTATTAAGGAATACGATCTGGTCACAGATCTAGATACCTTTAAACCAAACCTCACATTCCGACAATTATTGATGTTGTCTCCCAGTTGCCGGAAAAGGTTCAAAAGTATACTGACAAGACGACGTGGTTTA
The DNA here is from genome assembly GCF_053477565.2 of Lygodium microphyllum. Classification (NCBI taxonomy): domain Eukaryota; kingdom Viridiplantae; phylum Streptophyta; class Polypodiopsida; order Schizaeales; family Lygodiaceae; genus Lygodium; species Lygodium microphyllum. Next base: position 11,170,880 of record NC_141143.1, read on the forward strand.
AGGATTGCTCCCTCAACAGCAACAAAGCCCAACAAGGCTCCAGAGCCTGTAAAAGAAGTGGATGTAGCTAATGCTTTCCTAGATCCAGGTACTCCAGACACTGGCGTGTGGATAGAAGGCTACTTCATTGCAAATGCACTGATTGATGGTGGTTCATCAGTGAACATTATGACGGATGTTACAATGAAGGATCTAGGCCTACAAGGTGTGCAACCCACCCAATGGCTCATCAGACTGGTGGATCAGAGTAGAATCAAGCCTTTGGGCATTCTTCCATATGTGAAGTCTACAGTGGCTGGAAAAGATTATTGGCTAACCTATTTGGTGGTGAAGCCAAACTCTTATGGTACATCCTATCCTCTGTTACTGGGCAGACCATGGCTTTTTGAAGCCAGAGCAAGGACGGATTGGTTCAAAGGAACCTTGACCTTGGACAGAGGACCCAATAAAGTGGTGCTGAAACTGTATGGTTCTCAAAAAGGACATGGATCCACCTCCTTAGAATTATCTTCTGACTCCCCTAATGAGGTTACGGATGGAACATCAGCAGATGAAGATGTTGTCAAACAGATCCTTCCAAAGAAAACAGTGGCACATTCCTTAACAGTGGATACTGTAAGCCGACTTCCAAAAGATACAAAGCCGTTATCAATGGGTGAATACTTCCTGCCTGAACCAGGAATGACTTCTGAAATCACTTCTGATAGTGAGATAGAAGCATGGATGTACTGCTCTCCCTGTTACATGGCCATAGCAGAAACAGAGACAGAGACAGGAGAGGAAACAGAGAATCTATTCTTCTGTTACAAAGCTCCTACAGAGACAGAAGCAGAAACAGAAACAGAGACAGAAGCAGAAGCAGAAGCAGAAGCAGAGACAGAGACAGAAGAGGATGGATATGATATGGACGAAGAAGATTATGAAAGTGAAACGGAAGAGTCTATCCCACCTGAAGAGGATACATTTGAGGAAGAAGTTCCAGAAGCATCAGAAGCAGATGAGCTCATGCTATGGGACAGAATGGTGATGGTACCATTTGGTCTGGTAAATGGATCTTCTCATATGCAAAAATTTTATAAGGCATGGATTAAGAAGAGCAAGCCGTCTTTCAAGAGTGGCTCCTGCCGTCCTAACCCATCCTTGCCAAAGAAAGATGATGATGATGCACCGTGCCAACAAGCACCAGTCCCACAAACCCAACAGGCATCAGAGGGTCCCTGTTATGTGACGTTCCTGGATGTATCATCAAAAGATGAGTCTTCAAGCCAAGAGGTAATTACTCTTGAAACCAAACCCGAAACAGCTTTAATCCCATTTCAATATCTTAAGGAGCAACCTAAGTCTCCACCAAAAGAAGAAGTGGGTTCTAGTGGGTCATCAGACGAGGACACCACTCCCTTGAAGGAGTCGGATCTGTATCCAGAAGCGGTCTGTGGGACCTTCATCCGTGAAGTAGAAGGTGAAAGGCAGTTAACCTTTGTGGATTCAGAAGGCACTAAACGTCACTTGAAGGTGGGTAGTAGTCTCCCAGAAGAGGAGTTGTCAACTTTGTACAACTTGTTGAAAGAAAATTTGGACGTGTTTGCATGGTCCTACAAAGACCTAAAGGGGATTGATCCCACAATATGTCAACATCATATTGACTTGGAGCCTGATGCCAAGCCAGTACGGCAACGACAGAGGCGAATGAACCCGAATTATTCCACATTGGTGAAAGTGGAGCTGCTGAAGCTTCTAGAAGCCGAGTTCATCTATCCAGTGGCAAATAGTGAATGGGTTTCACCCATCGTGGTTGTACCCAAGAAGAATGGAAAATTGCGAATATGTGTGGGTTTCCGAAAGCTCAATTCCAAGACGAAGAAGGATCACTTTCCTATCCCTTTCACAAACCAACTGTTGGACACAGTGGCAAGACATGAACTTTATTCTCTTTTGGATGGATTCAGTGGATACAACCAAGTCCAAATCGCAGAAGAAGACCAATCCAAAACAACCTTCACCACAGAATGGGGGACCTACGATTACCGAGTGATGCCATTTGGGCTCTGCAATGCCCCTGCTACTTTCCAACGAGTCATGATGGCTGCATTTCAGAATCATCTACACGACTTTATTGAGGTATATTTGGATGACTTCTGTGTCTATAGTTTGATCCGTGAATATTGGGAGCACCTGGAGCAATGCTTTGATCGATGCCGGGAGTATGGGATTTCCCTCAACCCCGACAAATGCATCTTTGGGGTCTCTTCTAGAGTTCTGTTGGGCCACATTGTCTCTGCACAAGGGATATCAACAGACCCTGCAAAGATTGAAAAGATCGCAGCTCTGGCAGCCCCCACCAACCTCAAACAGTTGAGGGGATTCCTAGGCCATGTGGGTTACTACAGAAGGTTCATAGCCCATTTTGCGACAAAGGCAACCTCCTTGCATAAGCTCCTGAGGAAAGATGCAGAGTTTACTTGGACAAAAGAATGTGACAAAGCCTTCCACACTCTGAAGCAGTGTCTGATAGAGGCACCCATTCTGCAACCTCCTGATTGGACGAAAGAATTCCACGTACACACTGATGCATCTATTGAAGGCTTAGGCGCAGTCCTATGCCAGAAGGGCTCCTCGAAGCTGGATCAACCGATCTATTATGCAAGCCGAAAATTCACTGATAGGGAACGGAACTATACAGTGACAGAGTTGGAGTGCTTGGCAATGGTGTTTGCCCTGGAGAAGTTCCGCCACTACCTCCTATCCACCCACTTTAAATTTTATGTGGATCATGAGGCCCTGTCCTTCCTGATGTACAAAGCATATGTGAAAGGACAAATGATGAGATGGCTCCTTTTATTCTAGGAGTTCGACTTTGAGGTGATTACTAAGCCTGGTCGTTCCCATGTTCTGGCTGATCATCTGTCGCGTATCCCACAAACTGCAGACGAGGAGCAGGATGATCCAGACCTCCCTGATGCTTCCCTATTCTTGGTAGAAACTGTAACTCCCTAGTATGCAGACATTGCCAATCTGCTGGCAACCCAACAGTACCCTCCTGGTATTTCTAGTCGGGAAAGGAAGAAGCTCATGCTAGAATCAGCCCCCTACACCTTGCTAGGTGGTGCACTGTACAAGAAAGGCAAAGATGAAGTACTCAGAAGATGTGTTGCACGAGATGAGATTGGGATTGTTCTGAAGGCTTGCCACGACGAGCCATGTGGAGGTCACTTTGCAGGAGAAGCTACAGCCAGGAAGGCTCTGCTAGCAGGATATTGGTGGCCTACCATTCACAAAGATTCCTATGATTACTGTAAAAGATGTGATGCTTGTCAAAGAATGGGGAAACCCACGAAGACAAGTGCCATGCCATTGCAACCTATCCTTCCGTTGAAGCCATTTGAGAAGTGGGGCATTGACTTCGTAGGTCCAATCGACCCTCCCACTAGAAGGAAACAGAACCGATACATCCTCGTATGTACGGATTATGTCACAAAGTGGTGTGAAGGTAAAGCCCTCAAGCGGGACGATGGTAACAGCGTGGCCCTATTCATGTACGAGAATATCATCACCCATTTTGGTAGTCCCTTCGAGCTGGTAAGTGACAGAGGCACTCATTTCCTTAACAAAGTCATGGAAGAGTTGACAGAGTTGTATAAGATCCGCCATCGCAAGTCCACTCCCTATTACCCCAGAGCCAACGGCCAAGTCGAAGTCACCAATCGTATCCTCTGCTCGATTCTGACAAGAACAATTGCTGCACATCATCGTGATTGGGATGATCGACTTACAGAGGCCCTCTGGGCGTACAGAACCTCCCATAAAGCAGCAACAGGACAGACACACTTCCAGCTGGTGTATGGAACAGAAGCTGTTTTTCCTGTTGAACTGGAACTACCCTCTTTGAGAGTGGCTATCAAAGAGCGTTTGGGGGAGGATGATTCACTGCAACGCCGTCTCCTGCACTTGGAATGTTTGGACGAAATTCGTAGGATGGCTCTATAGTGCATGGAAGCCACGCAAGCTCGACGTAAGACTTACCATGACAGTTTCATCAAGCACAAGGAGTTCAAAGAAGGTGATTTGGTCCTAGCCTATGATTCACGCTTTGGCAAGTTTCCTGGCAAGATCCAACAGCGGTGGATGGGCCCCTATAAAGTACTTGCAGTCAACCCTAATGGTTCTGTCCAAGTGCAGACCGTTGATGCCTCTGATGATCCCTTTCTGATCAATGGATATCGCCTGAAGAAGTACTTCCCTCCTTGGGGATCTTGACAATTACGGACACTTGATCCTTTCCCTCATTGGCGCGGCACTGTACTTGTTATGATGCTACTTCTGATAGCCGTTCTTCAATCACTTCTGATGAAGTGGGCGCAACCCTCTGTCCCCTCAAAACCCCCTTCCAACCTTTATCTCTTATCCTCTATTTTCCACCAGCGACAGTGGCGAGGTGGGTTTTGACAAATGGTCTTTCTACCATTCCCTTGCTCAATTTGTAGAAAAAAAAAAGAAGAAAAAAAAAAACAAAACATATCGGTCATGGGAGAAAAGGACTTAGGTCCCTATCATGCCGACCTATTCTTCGAGAAAAGGTGGAAACACCCTCCGGAATAGGGGAAAATAAGAAAAAGAAAAAAAACCAAAGAAGAAAAAAAAAACAAGAAAAACAAATCTGTCATGAGAGAAAAGGAAGCAATTCCCTGTCATAGCAGGCCTCGTTCCAAGAAAAGGTGATAAACACCCTTGGACGAGAAGCTGGCTATGGAAAAGGTGGTAACACCCAGCAGTCCAGAAAGTGGATTCATTGATTGATATCCCTCGGATCCAATTCCGAAGCTGCCTCCCTTGGTACGCTGCGTCCTGGGTCTCTCTGCAAAGTGTCTAACTGTCCTCTAGCAGGCGACATGTTCTTGTCCAACACAATGTTCGATTTGATGGCTACCTCCCTGGGTACGCCTCTTCAACAACTGATGATACGATCTTCATCGACAAACAATCGAGTGATGTGAGCTTTCATCCTAACCAGATGGGGAAGTGAGTACGGTTGCCCTCTGTATCTATCAACAGAGAGTGAGACAGAGGGTGGGGCGAGAGACCAGTCTTTTCCCTTCAAATCAAATGAGAGGTGAGTAGTGTGAATGAAGTGTTGCACGCACGGGATGGGCCTCTCAAAGCACAAAGCACAATTTGTTTCTGTGCACTGCACCATAAGGCTCCCTTGCCTTCCTTCTTGCACCGTATGCCGGCACAGGGCGGGATGCACAGTTGCACCATCAAATGCGCACAAGGCATACAATCTTTGCACAAGTGACTGTGAGGATTACATCAATGGGTTTCAGGAAAAGGCTGCCCTCCTGTATTTATCAACAGAGAGTGAGACAGAGGGTGGGCTGAGTGTGACTGGAGTTTCTTCAATCAATTACCGAGAGGTGCGATTGAGGGACGTTACGACACTTGGAGTCAGGTATGTTCCCGTTTCCCTATGCACCCACGGGATGGGTCTTTGCTGTCATCACAAGACACGTCACCCTGTTCTGTACACTGCACCGTAAGGCTCCCTTGCCTTCCTCCTTGCACTTATGCCAGACGGGTTGGACGCACTACTGCACCATCAACTGTGCACCCTGGCATACTCCTTCTGCACCATTTCCCCTTGTCGATTCCTCAACCGGGTATGAGATATGGGTTTTAATCATTCTTCCTCGAGTGATATTAGTCATGGGGCGAGTGACTGTTCTTTCATTTCGTTTGAGTGATTGTGAGTTGAGTGTAGTATCCCTCATCATCATCAACGAATTTCCTGCGATTCCTTCCATCAGCTACCTCCCTGGGTGTTGCCGCGTGGTCCCTGCCATGACGGACGTGTGCCGAGAAGATGCCTTGGTCCCTCCAGCGCCGACAAGCACCATGGACGTGCCGTCGACACTCAACCTTGATTCTTGACGAAACGGGCCAAGTTTTTCTAACCCTCCCACTTTGGTTTCTTCATGACGGTCATGTTTGACGTTAGTGGATGGTCTGTGGCGTGGTCCTAGGTCCCTGTTGCTCGATTAACCCTATCCGTTAAGGTCTTAAGTGTGGGGACGCGTCCCTGCGCGTCTACATTGTATATCACCTGCATATGCCTTAACCTGTTTATGCATGTATGCCATGCCTTGTTGTTACCCTGAGGGGGTCCCTTCCCACCCACCCTTGGGGCTCTTCCCTTGCAGTTTTCCTTCATTCCCTGATTTTGAGGTCCTTCCATGTGAATGCACCCTACGTTCACCGAAGTCCAAAATCCAACCTCATAGCCCTGTTCCTCCCTTTGAACTGATCATTTTTCCTTTTTACCTACCCTTATTCCGGTGCACGATTTTTGCGTTATTAATTTGTGAAGCATTTTGTGCAATTTAGCCGGTTTTCCATGTGAACGCACTTTTCTTGCTTCGAAACTATGATCTGACATCCTAGCCCTGCCAACCACTTTTCCCTTGATATTTTTCCTTCTTAATGCGCATCATTCCGATACACGGTTTGTCCGTTATTAATTTTTCGGTTTTTTAAGACTTTTTCATGCTTATTTTTGACATTTTTCCATGTGAACCTGCCCTATTTGCATCAGACTTCCAATTTAATTTGACAGCTATGTTATCCATGTCTTTCCCTACCTTTTTCCTTTTTCCTCCATCCTTTTTCGACTTTCGGATTTTTACTTATTAATTTTTAAATGAGTTTTCGGGCGTATTTTTGGCGTTTTTCGCATGTGAACCCCTCCTACTTCCACCGGAATTGCGGCTTAACATGATAACCCTGTGCCACTCCTTTTTGCGGACATTTTTCCTTCTTACTGCATGTCATTCTGGTGACCGGTTTGTCCGATATTAATTTCCGATCCCATTTCAGGGTTTGTTTTTTGGGATTTTTCCATGTGAAACCGTCTTATCTCCGTCGGAATTATGTTTTGATGTGATAGGATTGTCAGGCACATCTTTCTGCATAGTTTTCCTTTTTTCTGCACCTCGTTCCGATGCACGGATCTTTCGGTATTAATTTTTAAATGCGTTTTTTGGTTCGTTTTTTGTGTTTTTTGCACGTGACCGCCCTTTACCCCTCCCGGAACTTTCATCGCATATTTTCCTTGTTTTCCCCCTGTTGTCCTGCCCACTTTTTGTTTTTACGCTATTTCGTTTTGACGTCCAGATTGGGAGTTATTAATTTTTCTTTATTTTTACGTGTATTCGCGCGCCCGTTTTGCGCGTGAACGCGCCCTTTTTTTGATTTTACGTATCTCCACGCGCCCCGGTCGTGCCCGCATGACCCGTCCAGTCATCCCGGTGCCATTTCAATCCCGTCACGGCAAATTTTTTTACCCCGCCCCGCGCACGTGCGTGGGACGGGGATATGCCCCCCGTTTGACCCCCTGCCCACCCACCCCCTTTTGACCCTCCCCTTCACCCCCTCCTGCCCGCCCACCCATTTCATTATTATTATTATTATTATTATTATTTTCTTTTTATTTTTATTTTTAAAAAAACAAACTCCCTCCCGCCTCAACCGTCTCTCTCTCTCCCTCTCTCCCTCTCTCTCTCTTTGTCCGACGTCCCTCTTCTTCCTCCCTTCTCCCTCCCTGTTCGCCCTCTCCTTCCTCCCTTCTCCCTCCCTGTTCGCCCTCTCCTTCTCCTTCTCCCCAGTCCGCCGCCCTTCCTCCCTTCTCCCTCCCTGCGCGTCCGCCGCCCCTCCTTCCCTCTCTTCCTCCTCTTCTTCCTCCCCCACCTCCTTCCCCTCTTTCCTCCTCCCTCCACCATCACCCTCTCCCTTCGCCTTCTCTTCCTCCCTCCCCATTACCTCCATCTCCCTCTCCCCTTCTTCTCCCTCCACCCTCCAGCGACTCCGCCCTCTTCTGACCCCTTCCTGCTCCCCGTCCGCCCTGCTCCAGCTCGCGCCTCCTACGTCGGCGCCGTCTTCTCCTCCAGAGGCGCCTTCTTCTGCTCCAGAGGCGCCTTCTCCTGCGTTGGTGCCTCCTTCCTGCTCCACGTCCGCCCTGCTCCAGTGCCACCTCTTGCTCCAGCGGCGCCGCCGCCTGCTGTAGTGCCTCCTCCAACGTCGCCGCCGCCGCCAGCTCCAACGTCGCCGCCACCGCCGACCTCGCCTGTGTCCGCCGCCCCTCCTTCCCTCTCTTCCTCCTCCTCCTCCTACTCCACCCCCTTAACTGCAGGTTAGTTAGTTTTTTTCTTTTTTTCATTTAATTAATCTTAATTAATTCCCCTAACCTCAGTTAAACTAACTTCACCTTAGGTTAGTTAACCCTACCCTAGTTAACTAACCCCACCCCCTAGTTAGTTAACCCTAACCTAGTTAACTAACCCCACCCCCTACTTAGTTACCCTAACCTAGTTACCCTAACCCTAATTTAGTTACCCTAACCCTAATTAAGTTAATCTAACCTTAATTAACTTAAACTAACCCTAATGTAGTTAGTCTAACCCCCCTAGGTTAACCTAACCCCCTAGTCACCCTAACCTAACCCCACCCACTAACCAACTAACCCCAGTTAGTTGTCATTAACCTTAGTTAGGTTAGTTTACTAACCTTAAACCTAACCCACCCCCTAACCAACTAACCTTAGTTAGTTCCCACTAACCCTAGTTAGGTTAAACTAACCCCCTTGGTTACATTAACCCCCCCAGGTTAACTAACCCCCCTTAGGTTAGTTCCCACTGACCAAACTTACCCTGACTAACCTAACTTAGCCTACCCTAGACTAACCTGACTTGCCTTGCCTTAGTCTATCTACCTACCTTTGACTAACCTAGACTAACCTAAGCAACCCTGACTAACCTGATTTGACTTGGGCAGACTAACATGACTTACCCCCACTAACCAGACTTAACTGCCTTATGCCTAACTGACTTATCTGATTAATGTGATTTAAGTGATTTAATTAATCACTACATTAATTTTTCCATAAAAAAATTTCAGAAAAAATTCTAAAAATTCCTTTTTCCTTTTGCCAATTTTTGGGAATTTGTCCGTTGGAAATTGCCTACCCTAAAATTTCAGAAAATTAAATATTTCCTCATTTAATCCCCTAAATTGCCAATAAATGTAGAAAATTCATTTAAAAATAGTAAAAACTTCTCAAAAATTCTTTAAAAATTCTAAAAAATTCCCCTCACCTCCCTTGCTCATTTTCCATTTATTCAACCATAAATAATCACAACTTAACACACCAAAAAAAAAATTAAATAAAAAATAAACAACCAACACAACCCAAATCCACACATCCGCTAAGGTGTTGTTATTGTTGTTTCATCAGTGATCTTTACTTTTCCTTTACTGGATTCACTTCTTTTGGGAGACTCTTCCGTGCGCATTTCTGCATTACATACACACCCCTTCCAGGTATTTATTTTATGTACTTTATTTATTTTCATTTCCCCCTTAATCACAAATTAATTGTTAAAATGAACCCTTTAATTCACCCACAGTTTCCACGCGCATTCGCGCTATACACACATACTTTTAAAATAAAAATAAACTAGCCATTCACTTAGCACGCGCTACGTGCGCTACAGAGGCACTTTTAAATTTTTTTAAATAAAAATAAACCAGTCGTCACATGAGCATGCGCTGGCAAAAAAGCGCTCCACATCACCTTAATTTATAATCAATGAATTGCATTTAGAGACCCAGTCGGGAATCGAAGTCCAGGAATCGCATAACTGCACCGTTTTAACCTAATAATTGGTAATTTAATTTATAATAAGGAACCGCCGTTTTCTTCCTAAGGTTTATCACCTAATAAAAATTCACCCATTTCTAATAATTGATTAAAATCAACCCTTCATTAAATTAATTCCCCCCTCACTGCACTTACTTCCCTTTTTTAATGAACCGTTTCGTGGGATGGGTATACGCAGTCATTCGAGTTATTTTCTGGTCCAGTCTTGGTTTATCACAGCTTTAGTTTTGATTTGTGTCGAATGTGGTCTTATTTTGGTTTCTTGTCTTAGTTATGGTTACGGGTACGGTATGCAGTTTTTTTTCTTTTATTGCTTGATACGGGGTCCTAGGTGTTTGTCTGATGCATCGCATGAAGCTTTCGGTCGCATTTGTCTCAAGGTCATGTCAAATTTTTTCTAGGATGTGGTTTGCTTGGGGTTAGTTGGTCGTGTCACGTTTTATTGGTTGTTCTCTTATCCTTGGTTTTTTGTCTGTTGCTTTGCAGGCATTCTCCTTGATTGTCTGTGTTTGTGGTGTGTGTGTAACCATCTGAATGGCGCCTTCTCATGCTCCTCCCCCTATCCAGTACGTCCCATTAGTTAGTAGGGATTACTCTTCCCTACTTACTTTTGAGCCCCTCACGAAGGCAGGACTTGCTGCTTTTGTGGCCACTCCTTTTCCCCTGCTTCCAGAGGATCCGTCGTTATGTGATGAGTTCCTGGCCTCTTACAGCAAGAAGACAGGAGTAGTCCAAGGAATGTCTATGACTTTGACATCTCGAGGCTTAGGAAAGGCTCTGTCTCTACCCTCCAAAGGAGAACCTTTTGTGACCACTCGTCAGCTCTTCTCTAATGAAGAGATTCTCAAGCTGTTGCAGAAGCAGACACGGGAAATCCTCGATGTTAAGAAGGTGATAAACTCTTCAGGAGTTTCCTTTTCTATGATTACTGATCCCGTATGGAAGACGATGTGTCAGTTCCTTCAGGACAGGTTTATGCCTGCCAAAACGCCATCCCACTATTTGTCCAAAGAACTTTTCACAGCTTCCAGGATGGTGCTGAAAGGAGTTGCTATTGATTGGAGCACTTACCTCCTCACTAAAATGGATCAGCATTTTGTTAAAGTCACCAGAGGTAATGTTACCAATGTTACATATGGATCATATTTGTCTGCCTTCTTAACCTATTCAGGTTTACAGAAGACTGTGCCTCTGCCTCCTCCATCAGATCTAGTACCTCCTCCTCCACCTTCAGAAGAGTCAGAACCCATTGACATCGAGGATGATGATTCTCCGCCTCCCCTGGTCATCCAGCGCAAACGTTTGAAGCGGGTAGCGGATAAAGCCCCTTCTGTACTTCCCTCAGTGCCTATCCCTGCTACTTCTGGCAGTGAACTCCTTGGGTATCTCACTTGTAATAACCTGTTCCGAGCACATCGAGAAGGATCCTTGGAGATCTCAGTTCCTTCCCTGAACAGTCTCGTCTCAGGAGATGCCATTCCTTTCCTCTGCAAGGATATTCAAAGTTCCATTGAGTTGTCAGTGACAGCCTGTGTTCAACAGCTGTTGCAGTTTTCCATTCATGATGTCATTCTGCTTTTTATAGCAGTCTTTAGCCATATAACCCATTTTACCACAATAGTAGCATTCAACATTACTGTTTGCATTTTGGCCTCTTTGCCATCCACCACGACCTCTTTGGCTCCCCCTGCCTCTAGAGTTACCACGTCCTCCTCCATAGGACTGGTTTTCTTGAGTTTGCTGCATATTCTGATTTCTGCCACGGCCTGCAAATCGGCCTCCTCTACCTCTGCCTCTACCTCTTCCAGCATTTGAGTAGAAGACAGCTTCTTTTGAAGTTCCTCCTAAAGAAGATGCACCACCATTTCTCTGTTCCTCAGAAATTAGAAGAGCAATCAACTCCTCAAAATCAGGAAATCTTTCACGAACTGAAATGGATGTCCGAAACTGTGCATAATCCTTTCCTAGACCATTCAAGGTCACAGAAACTAAATCATCATCTTCCACTGGTGACCCAATGGAAGCAAGTGCATCTGCAATCTTCTTCACCTTCATGAGGTAGTCGTTGATGCTCATATTTTCTCTTTGCACATTGTGCAACTCTTGCTTGAGCTGCATTTTCCTGGCTTGCGTATTTGTGCTATACATTTTTGACAAAGTATCCCATGCCTCCTTTGGTGTACTTGCATCCTGAATATGCACAATCATAGAGTCTGAAATGCTGATAGATAGCCAATACATAACTTTCCTGGCTCTCTCATGCCATGCTTTAAATGCCTGCATTTGCTGTTGATTGGGAACATCAGGAAGAACTGGTTCTTCTTTATTTCCTGCAACCAATTCCCAATATCCTTTTCCCATAAGGAAATTCGTCATTCTAAACTTCCATGCTTGGAAGTTGTTCTTGTCAAGCTTTTCAGTGACAATCTGTGAAAGAGAATCAGATGCCATTACAGAAGACTGCAAAAAATTCTGTCACTGCAAAAACCACAGCTTCACCCTCACAAGGAAAAATCTGCAAAACTGGCGAAAGTGGTATTTGACCACACAGTCACTTCCTAGTGACGATTTTGCATCAACAGGCAACATGGATGATTCTGTAACTCCCAATGTCTCTACGCACAAGCATACAATGCAATTTTTACAGTAACTATTCACCGACCTGTAGAACAGGGGCTGCACAGCATAAAACTGGGCCTTTTCTTGAGTGTGTGCAGAAAACTTCCGCCTCCAAAACAGGCCCCGAAATGGCCTCAAATCAAAAAAACAAGGTCGCCAAGGGCTAAAGCCCTATCCCACATCATATACTGCCCTTTTGCTTCACCGCGAAGGGCGTCTCAACCTGAGACAATGCACTCCTGCACTTTCCGGCTGTGCTACCTGCAGAGATCTGCTCCCGAAACAGAAAATGAAAGCAACACTGCTCCTCTTACCAGAACACCGCGAGCTTGGCTTGCTTTCTTGAGCTCCTTACCAGGAACAAGGCTCTGATACCATGTCAATATTGTGGGAGAGAAGGAAGGAGTCTCGCTTGAAGCTTTCTTGCTTGCACAATGGGGGAAGACACACAAGGGTGGAGGCTGAAAACAGTTTTCCTCTTCTTAGTTGTGTAAGCCAAAAGAACTCAAGTACAAAGAAATAGAAGAACCCTAGATATGGTTCTCAAACCAAACTCAACTAACTAAGGTGGCATACTAACTGAGCCACGAACTAGAGTAGATAAGGATAGCTATCATGTAGCTATTATTCAGGGGCGGTGTACCAACCGCATCTGCAACTGACAAGTCGGTGACATAAATACACAACGGTCACCCTGGTGTATCACGAGTGGAGCTCGATATCTCAACAGATCCTATGTCTTTTCACATGGTATCAGAGCTAGTCGAGCATGGCTCAACTCTCCTCTCTGCTCCTCCAGCTCCTCGTAGTCTAAGATCAACTCAGGATAAGTACATGACTTCATTTTTAACTTCATTTTCATCTTGCACCTTGTGGCAGCCATAGCCAGTTTGCACCCTGTCTCCTTTGAGCCCTTGGATCTCTTCATAGAAGCCATATCTTTGCAAGATTCCTTTTGGAGATATCTCCATCAAACAATGGTGCTTCTCTTTGTCACATCAAACCCTAATATTGTTGCCTCTCCAGACAAGCATTGTGTGAATTCTAGCTTGTTACCTACTCTGCGCCATCATCAGGATGTACTGCTACTCCTGTGAGCACATGTCATGATCTTCCTTGCGATCATAGGAAAATTGAGGGTTGGCTAAGGAGCTCTTTCCCCATCAAAGGATTCATTAAATGATTCCCTCTATAGGCTGATATAATAAAAAAACTTGTCAATTGTTAAATCGTAGAAGAAAACTCCAAATCCATTTCAACATCAAGCTCTTGAAATTCTTCAGTTTCTCTCTCTTCCAACTCAAATCATATGCCTACCACTCTAATCTGAGTCCCACTTAGTGCCAACAAAGATTTGAGCATCTAATCAGGAAGATTTGAAAGACCTTGAAGATTTGAAGCACTCATCAGAAGGACAAGCATCAAGAATAGTGAGATTTCATGCTATCACTACCTGTGTTTTTTAAAATACCCTGCAAGTCAACTTGGTTGCTGGCCATCTTCAATTAGTTAAGGAATTTTTGAAGCCATTCAAGATCAACTCCTTGCTATCCATTTGGAGCTAATACCCTATCATGGGAATGTCAAATAAGAAGACATTTATATGGCTACTTCCAATGAAGAGTAACATTACTCTTGTTGCTCATTTCAATTACATAGAAGATGTTTTTACTCTACCTGCAGGAGAAAATGGAGCTGCTCACACTCAAGTGCAATCAATGATTCCATCTAAAGATTTTGAAGACACTTCAGCTACCTTGGTCATCATGCAAACCTCAGAGATGACACCTTTTCTTGAAGGGGACATGAACATAAAGACAAATGCAAGCAAAGTCAATAAAGAAGCAAACTAGGAGGACCATAAAGGAAAGGACCAAAAGAGCAAAGTGAAGAGCAAGTACAAGATAAAAAAGAGCAAGTTGGGCTACATCAACAAGAAGATCTACAATGAATTGAAGATCTATGTCAAAAGAAACGTTGAAAATTGCAAGGGCCTAACGGTCCTTGAACCAAATTTTCACTAGACTTTTTTTGCCTTGTAATGCCTAGCCCAAATGTCTTTATCATAAGCTTGTAAACTCCTTATGTAGCCATGTACTACAACCTCTGTACAATTTGTGAGGCCCTTGTTACAGCCTCTAGAAGTCCATCATGTCTGTGGTACCCACACTTAGCGTTTTCTACGATAGCCTTTGGTGTTTTGCCATGTTTATGGTGTACCCACACTTTGTAGGTGTTGCTCTCACTAAATCCTCTACACACTTTGTACTTTCCGGTTGTGATTGAGGAAGGGTGTTGAGATATTTGCAATCACACCCACTATGGTCTCTTTGTATGAGATAGTTCTAGGTTTAGGACATGCAGGCGGAATGAATCCCATATGAACAGATAGGGAAACTGCTACCCATCCAACAACTATAAAGCATTATACTTGACTACCACTTTTTGGATATATGATGAATGCAATAGCATGATTCTTTCTCTTTTCAATTAGTATCTTGTCATTGTTAGTCTATACACAAGATTGTGTTTATGAGTCTAAGCTTCCATCTTGGAATCTAATTCACTTGTGTAACAGTCAAGTCCAGTGTCTCTGTCATCATGAGTTCATTCTTCTTCTTTCATCCACCATAGCTCCCTACCATGCTGTAGATCCCGCATTTTTTCACATGAATATCTAGGCTAGAAGGAATACCCCTCAACTCATCATAACTCCAAGTTAAGATATTGTGGAATTCCTAAATCAAGGATACATAGTCCTTCCTTTCTTCTGAATTGAGCATGGACCCTAATTTAATTTGCCGTGAATCATTCAACGTACCAACGTCTATCTCAATTACATCTACATCTCCTATCCTCTCTAGATATTCTATTGCCTCATTTGAAGTTACTTGATAGATGTAGTGGACCCCTCTTTGGATTCATCACTTGTTGATGACATCTCACTAGTGGATGGAGCATCCAATGTATCAAACTTCGATGAGGATAAATGAACTCTCTCTCTTTGAGACATTTGTTGAGATATCGAGCTCCACTCGTGATATGCCAGGGTGACCGTTGTGCATTTATGCCACCGACTTGTCAGTTGAGAAAGTGTCTGTAGGTAGCATAGCCAGAAAGTGCAAGAGTGCATTGTCTCAGATTGAGACGCCCTTCGCGGTGTAGTAGGAGGGCAGTATATGCTGTGGTGTAGCAGGAGGGCTCTGTTTTTTTAATTTGAGGCCATTTTGGAGCCTGTTTTGGAGGCGGAAGTTTTCTGCACGCACTCAGGAAAAGGCCCAGTTTTATGCTGTGCGACCATTGTTCTACAGGTTGGTGAAAAGTTACTGTAGAAATTGCATCGTATGCCTGTGCACAGAGACATTGGGAGTTACAGAATCATCCTTGTTGCCCGTTGATACAAAATCGTCACTAGGAAGTGACTGTGTGGTCAAATACCACTTTCGTCAGTTTTGCAGATTTTCCCTTGTGAGGCTGAAGCTGTGTTCTTTGCAGTGACAGAATTTTTTGCAGTGTTTTGTAATGGCGTCTGATTCTCTTTCACAAATTGTCACTGAAAAGCTTGACAAGAACAACTTCCAAGCATGGAGGTTTAGAATGACGAATTTCCTTATGGGAAAAGGATAATGGGAATTCGTTGCAGGAAATGAAGAAGAACCAGTTCTTCCTGATGTTCCCAATCAACAACAAATGCAGGCATTTAAAGCATGGAATGAGAGAGCCAGGAAAGTTATGTACTGACTGTCTATCAGCATTTTAGACTCTATGATTGTGCATATTCAAGATGCAAGTACGCCAAAGGAGGAGGCATGGGATACTTTGTCAAAAATGTATAGTACAAATACGCAAGCTAGGAAAATGCAGCTCAAGCAAGAGTTGCACAATGTGCAAAGAGAAAGTATGAGCATCAATGACTACCACATGAAGGTGAAGAAGATTGCAGATGCACTTGCTTCCATTGGGTCGCCAGTGGAAGATGATGATTTAGTTTATGTGACCTTGAATGGTCTGGAAAAGGATTATGCACAGTTCCGAACATCCATTTCCGTTCGTAAAATACTTCCTGATTTTGAGGAGTTGATTGCTCTTCTAATTTCTGAGGAGCAGAGAAATGGTGGTGCATCTTCTTCAGGAGGAACTTCAAAAGAAGTTGTCTTCTACTCAAATGCTGGAAGAGGTAGAGGCAGAGGTAGAGGAGGCCGATTTGGAGGCCATGGTAGAAATCATAATATACAGTAGACTCAAGAAAACCAGTCCTATGGAGGAGGACGTGGTAACTCTAGAGGCAGGGGGAGCTAAAGAGGTCGTGGTGGATGGCAAAGAGACCAAAATGCAAATAGCAATGTTGAATGCTACTACTGTGGTAAAATGGGTCATATGGCTAAAGACTGCTATAAAAAGTAGAATGACATCATGAATGGAGAATTGCAACAAGGGAATTATGCATCTTCTAGTAGACAGGGTGATGACAGAAATGAGCATTTGTTTATGGTGCAGCACATGAACAATTCTGTGACAAGTGCAGAAGAAAGCAACGATGTATGGTATGTTGACTCAGGTGCATCAAACCACCTGACAGGTCATGCAAAATGGATGGAGGATGCAAGGAAAATGGAAAAACCAGGATTTGTAGAGACTGGTGATGATACTGCACATCCTATTGTGCAGATTGGAAAAATTCCTTTGTCTATGCAGGATGGAAAAAAGAAATACATGTCCGATGTATTTCATGTCATGAATATCACCAAGAATCTGGTTTCAGTTTGAGCGGTGCTTGCAGGTCAGATTTAATCATCATGGATGCTTTGTTGAGGATATGAAAAATAAAGGTTGCTTGATAGCAAAAGGAAAGAAGAAGGGCAGAATGTTTACGTTGGATGCAGACATGCCTGAATTGAGTGCAGCAATGTTTGCACATGGGACCGATGTAGTTGCAGATATTGATATCTAGCATAAACGCATTGGTCATGTTAATGTACAGCGACTTAAATCAATGCAAGCCCAAAATATTGTTGCAGGGTTGCCTAAATTCAAGGTTGCAGAAATGCATAAGGTATGTGAAGCCTGTCAGTTTGGAAAACAGTCAAGGAAACCATTTCCTAGACATGTTCAAGAGAGTAAGAAGCCATTGGAATTAATCCACTCTGATGTGTGGACTACTAAAGCTGCATCTCTTGGAGGCTGTCATTATTTTGTCAGTTTTATTGATGACTATAGCAAAAAAGTTTGGGTGTATTTTATGAAAAAGAAAAGTGAAGTTTTTGGGCATTTCAAAACTCTTAAAGCTATGGTTGAAAAAGAAACATGCCTGCAAATAAAATGCCTAAGGTCAAATGGAGGGGGAGAGTACCTCTCAAATGATTTTGCAAGGTTCCTGCAGGAGCATGGCATAAAGCAGCAATATTCATGTAGTCATACCCCACAGCAAAATGGAATTGCAGAAAGAAAAAACAGGCATATTGGAGAGGTATCTCGTGCCATGCTCAATGAAAAAGACCTGCCAGATTTTTACTGGGTGGAGGCAGTTGCTACAGCAGTCTACATAATGAATAGGACTCCCACTGCAGCAATACATGGTATGACTCTAGAGGAGAGGTATACTGGTAGGAAACCAGATATTTCTCATTTGAAATTTTTTTGTTGCATTGCCTATGTTCATGTGCCAGATGAGTTGAGATCCAAGTTGGATCCAAAAGCTGAGAAGTGCATCTTTATTGGTTACTCTATGCAACAAAAAGGGTATAGATGCTATAACCCTTCTACTTGTAAGTTTACACTGAGCAGAGATGTTGTTTTTGATGATATGAGTAGCTGGTATAAACCAGTAAATGTGATTGATAATGTAGATGCACAAAATGGTAATGCTGCACAGAATTCACAGCAGCAATCACAAGATATTAGTGGACCTGGAGCGTCCTCTAGCAATGGTTCACATTCTTTGCCATGGACAGGTAGATTGAGATCAGGAGAATCTCTTCAAAACAATGCAGATAGTGGTATGTAGGTTTCACGAAAAGGAAAAGAGAAGGTAGATCAGCCCATGTTTAATGTGAATGCAGGTCACTCTTATGTGGATGGAGAATCCAGTGGCTCAGAACAGAGCATTGATGATGAGTTGGGTATTCCTTCTATTGTTACACTTGGAGTAAGGAAGACCAGGGATGATTTGAGAGCACCTGGGAGTGAACCTACTTTGCGCAGGTCTACCAAAGCTAGGTATCCTATGGATAGGCTGAAATATGATGGATTTATAGCCATTTACTATGCATATATGGTCAAAGTGATATAGGAACCAAAACCCACTTCTTTTGAGCAAGCCATGGGAAAAGAAAAATGGGAGAAAGCCATGGATGAAGAAATGGATGCCTTGGAAGCAAATGCTACATGGGAATTGGTACCTTTGCCTAAAGATAAGAATGCAATTGTTGTAAGTGGGTTTATAAGGTGAAACACAATGCAGATGGTTCTGTGAATAGATACAAGGCAAGATTAGTAGTCAAGGGGTATGCACAAACATATGGCATTGATTATGAAGAAATGTTCAGTCCGGTTGCAAGGATCGCAATTGTAAGAGCAGTCATTACTATGGCTACATTAAAGGGATGGTCTTTACATCAGATGGATGTAAAGAATGCCTTCTTGCATGGTGATTTGCAAGAAGAGGTCTATATGGAGCAGCCACCAGGTTATGTGCATGTTGTTCATCCTAAGTTTGTTTGCAGGTTGAAGAAAGCCTTGTATGGCTTGAAGCAAGCACCTAGAGCATGGTCTGACAAGATAGGACAGTATCTTGTCACTATTGGCTTTCAGATTTCCAAGGCAGATTTCTCACTTTATGTGAGAAAAACAGAGAAAGGTATTATGCTGCTTGTCATTTATGTTGATGATTTGATTATCACAGGTGATAGTGGTGAAGATATCCTTCATGTGAAAATGCTATTGAAGCAGAAGTTTGAGATGAAGGATTTGGGAGAGCTGCGTTATTTCTTGGGCATTGAGGTGATTAGATCACCAAGTGGGATATGGCTCTTGCAGAGGCAGTATGGATTGGACATGCTGTCAAAATATGGGATGACAAGCTGTAAGCCTATTTCAGTTCCTTTGGAGTAGAATGTGAAGCTAAGCACAGATGCACGTGAGCTTCTGGAAGACCCTACTATGTACAAATGCATAGTAGGAAGTTTGATTTATATGACTATTACCAGGCCAGATTTGAGCTATGCTATTGGATTGGTAAGTCAGTTTATGCACGCTCCAAGGAAAACGTATTTGGATGCGGCTAAACGCATACTCAGGTATGTGAAGTCCACATTGCAGTATGGACTAATTTATGAGACTGAGGTTCAGATACAGTTGCATGGATACACTGATGCTGATTGGGCCGGCAGTATTTCCGATAGACGATCTACCAGTGGGTATGTGTTCTCCTTTGGGAGTGCTGCAGTCACTTGGAGCAGCAAGAAATAGCCTACAGTTGCCTTGTCGAGCACAGAGGCTGAGTACAGGGGTACAGCAATGGCTGCATGTGAGGTAGCTTGGTTGCATAAGCTACTTTATGATATGCATCAGCCTATAGATGGGCCAGTTGTCATTTATTGTGACAACATGAGTAGTATACACTTGGCAAATAACCTAGTCTATCATGCTAGAACAAAGCACATTGAGGTGCATTATCACTATGTGCGGGAGAGGGTTTTACTAGGTCTTATTGATCTAGTTTATGTCAGCACAGAGGATCAGGTAGCTGACATATTCACAAAGGCATTGGGCGCAGAGAAGCTGCGCAAGTTCAGAGACCTGCTTGGTGTGCAAGAATTGGGACTGAGCTCGAGGGGGAGTGTTGAGATATCGAGCTCCACTCGTGATATGCCAGGGTGACCGTTGTGCATTTATGTCACCGACTTGTCAGTTGTTGCAGATGCGGTTGGTACACCGCCCATGAATAATAGCTAGATGACAGCTTTCCTTATCTACTCTAGTTCGTGGCTCAGTTAGTATGCCACCTTAGTTAGTTGAGTTTGGTTTGAGACCCATATATAGGGTTCTTCTATTTCTATGCACTAGAGTTCTTTTGGCTTACACAACTAAGAAGAGGAAAATTGTTTTCAGCCTCCACCTCTGTGTGTATTCCCCCATTTGTGCAAGCAAGAAAGCTACAAGTGAGACTCCTTCCTTCTCTCCCACAATCTTGTCAAGATTCAGGATAGGTATCTACTACTACACATCTAGCACCTCTATCAAAGATCAACTGACCAACGGGTATATCAACCTGATAGTCTGCTTGTAAGATCCATGTTCTGCCTTGCAATACTTGATTGAAAGGTTTCCCTACAAACCTAATAACCCTAAAGTTGAGAATGCATTCCACATTGGCAACAATCACATGAACTTTAGTAATACAATCTTTAGGTTGTCTTAAACTGTCACCAATCATTCAGAGAATTGTGGATGCATATTTTTTTATTTCTAATCCAAGCCTCTTCATCAATTTTGAACTCATAATGTTGGCAAAGGATCTTGTGTCTACAATAGCATGATCCACTAATATTCCATCAACATACACTGATGGACCTAAAAACGGGCCGGCACTGGCTCATGCACTAGCCGGACCTCGTCACTATGCACAAGACAACCCCTCGGCCTCGCGGCCAGGAGCGTCTATGAAAATCTCTGCCTTCCTAAACATTGCGTTTGTAATACGTTGTAGTCCAACTGATCCTAACCCAATATTACTCCTCAGAGGGAGTCCCTTTCACATAGCCAAAAGGCTCGAATCACATACACATGGGGTTCCTCCTACGGCTGAATGCCGTCAACCCTCTGCGACTCTCCTACACCTTGGGGATTGGCCCCTCGATGCGTCGCTCAACATTTAGACATTTCGCACAAACGTCGCTCAAGGTACCAAATAAACGTATCCAGGAATGTACCATTGTCCTCACTTGGTTTCCCTTTTAGGATCCCACGACTAGCCTACAGCATAGGAACCTCACGCTCTCAACGGTGGGTCACAGGCCTACTGAAAACAATTGCTATGCATGTCCAGGAGCTAACTCTGATACTTTTAATTTCCTCTAAATGATCATGCAAAGAGGTGGATGCCTAGTGCTCAAACATTTTAAAAAACCAGCAGCGTGCAAGTGCAAAACATCTCCTTCATGCTTTTCTTTCTAACCGCTTTGTGCTTCGCTGCAACACCTAGCACCGAAGTGATCTTCGTGCTACTAGGTTTTAATTTTTATCATTATTATTCCGTCCTAGATGCAATGCATATAAAATCAGCAAATTATTCCTCATGCTCAGTGGCATTTAACCATTTTTTTCCACAACTCTACCCTTCCCCGTTGATAGTGCATCATTGCATTCATTTCTTTTAGGGTTTCCTTGTCATTTTATGTGGAGAAAGGAAGGAAACACGCACTAAAACATATAAACAAGGCTGAACTGAAGCATAACTTCATGCCCCAGCCTTGCTATACATCAACAAACATAAATCCTATTTTTCTATATTTTTCGCAGCCCCAAATGTATTTTTCCCCTATTTTTCATGGTTTTTTTATCATTTTCCCACCATTTTCTTCATTTTCTTGTATTTTTTAAATTGCTGAAAATGAAAACCAGTTTGTGGGCTGTGGCCCTTAGTTCATTTGCAACAAAATTGAAAGATTAGTTGATGTGTATCGACGGTTTTCCCCATTTATACGCCCAAAACCCTTGTTTTTCCCCATTTTTCATGGTTTTCGGGTTTCTTGACATTATTTCGAGCCATGAAATGCATGTTTTTCATAATTTCTGGTTATAAACAGAAAGAACTCAGAAGAATCAGCAACATAATCAAATCTTAGTCCATATGAACGGCATTCCATCAATCAAAAGCATAAAACACTAGATTTTCTTTGTAATTTTTAGTTTACCGCTTAAACGCGTGTTTCGGGTTTTGTGTCCATGGCTGTAGATTTGGAAAACAGCAACACTTCATGTCCAGCAACATCACAAATCACCATTCTCAGCCCGTGTAGCAATCCGGTCCATGCCGGACAAGCCTCCACCATTCTTTCTTCTTCCTTCTTCTCCCCACATGATCTGCCTCTTAGAAGAGAGAGAGGGAGGAGAGAGAAAGACTAGAATCAGAAATTTCAAACCAGGCCACCATTCGACGGGCGAAGGGCGGCGATATGATCAGCATACGGAGTGTAGGCAAGGGCCAATGTCAAACAGGAGGGTTGTTTGCAGGCAGGGAGGAGCATGATCAACATCATGGCGCATTTTTCGGCGCCTTCCTGCTCACGCCCTCCCCACGATTTGTTGCATCTCTTCTCTCCAAAGTTTCATGTGACATTTAAATTTTGGGCTTCCAAAGGTCACTTGCCCATTTTGGCCAAATTTTGTCCACCTCTTCAAATCTTGACCGGTTTCTTGGCCATTTCCCCGTCCGGACTCGGAATCGAGCTCTGAAAAATCCTGGGCGTCCGGCTTAGCATCCCGCATTGGCCAGTAGCTTGTGTCAACCCGCACGACCGTCTGAAAAATTATGAAAAATCACCAAGTGTCGCTCGGGCGCCTTTAAACCACTTTGGCGCTTAAAATCGTCCTAGATCGAGCCGCCGCCTTTGACATTGAATATTTTTCCCTTGATATTCATAATTTTTAGCTATTTTTAAGCACTTCCCGGCACCTAAATTCCGCTCTCATTGGCGACCACGGGATAGGGCGACTCAGCCCGTCGAATCCACGAACATATCTGCACATAAACAACCAAAGAAGCATCAAACTGATACAAAACAATTATCATCATAAAACTCAGCACAATGCCCCCCCTACCCCTAGACAGAACCAAGGCATGACATCCACAAGGAGTAGGCCTAGCATCATTTAATACAAGATCCGAAGCGAGTCACTAACCAGCAGCTCCAACACAGCCAAACAAAAAAAACCTATCAAAGAGGTTGCCCTAAGTGGTAGTCTGAACTACTTACCAACTAAAGACAACACAACTAGGAGTTCCTACAAGGCGAGGACTCCTATAGCCTGATCAAGGAATATTTTCTTTCAGTACATGTCTTCTTTTAGGGTTTTTATTGGATGAACATACTTGGGCATGTAAAAAGGAGGGAGCTGAGCGTAGTGACCCAAGGAGAACAGGGCATCGGTCTCAGGACCTGTCTCGGCACCCAAGAACCTACCAAGCCCTCGCAAGGCAACACTTAATCCTTTTCTAACGCTCACTTTTATTTTCGCTCCAACCTTCCTCGTTTTGATATTACTTTTCCAGCAAGAAGCCACCCCTAGGAAGACAAGGTATCGGCCCCTGGTCTGACTCGTCCCCAGGAACCTACCAGGCCTTCGCAAGGCAATGATCAACTGCTTATATATTTTCATTCCATTTCTTTTCTTTTCTTAGAGAGGGGTTAGAACCCCTTTTTACACACCTTCGTATTTATATTCATCTTTTAGGATATTCAGGATTTCTTGACATCATTACTATTATCTTCTAGCAGGCTTCTCTAACTGCCTCACTACTAACAAGAACTCCTAGGACGGCTGCCGAGCAGGCTAGCAGAACAGAGCCACTAGGACTGCCTTCTAAAACAGGTCTTTCAATGTCTAACAATGTCTTTACAGGAGGCAATGACTACTCCGACCTCCCTCAAACATACTCAACCTAAACCTGGGACTTCATGCCTTGGTTGCCGGTTCCCAAAAAAAATAGATCCCCTCGACAAGTACAAATACACATATAACAGGAAAGAAAGGTACTCGTAAAGGAGAAATATCACCTGGATTGGCCACAAGAAGCTTCCATCGCAGGAAAGGCTCCTCCAGGCTCCACCAAATTCCACTAACCACGAAATCTGTCCAGCACAACACTAAACAAAAACCCAATTAAACGCACCCGCACTAGACAGGGAAATGGCCCTCTTGGCCTAATGAAATCAGACATGACTTTGCTACAAAATTGAATCGGCCCTCTTGGCCTAATGAAATCAAACAATACTATGCATAACATCCTCCTGGAAACAATTATGATAGACATCAAAGCATACTATTCCCAGGGGAACAAAGGCGCATAGCCCTAACCTAGGTGCATTAAATTATGACCTATCCCTCCTGCGTATATCGCAAGAGGTGTTCGCATCACATGTCGTCGAATCAGTCTGTGGGTCCGAGATAATAAAGGTAGATGAGTCTCGCTTACCCTCTGCATCACCCAAATCAACCATCGTCTGCCAAAGAGGGCATGTTCAGAAAGCATACCCCACAAACGACCAGGTCCTGTCTCACCATCAATAGATATATCGGGACAAGGGCCACAATTAAAGAAGAGGTCCTCTTCATACGCAAGATTAGCCAATGAATCAGAAAACTGATTCCAATTCCGTGGAATCAGCTGAAAAGACACTCTATCAAATTCGTCAAGCAGGGCTATGGCAGTATGATGGTACATACAAAGGATGGGGTTTCGTACCATATACGTCCCATTGAGTTGATTTAAAACCAACTGAGAGTCCCCTTTCACCAACAACTAGCGGATACCACCCTTCTTTGCAATATTCAAACCCATAATCAGGGCTTTGTATTCGGCCATATTATTAGTAAAATTCACCCCGAGATAAGCAGCTAACTTCATGACAATGTGTCGTCGGGGGTCGCGGATGACAACTCCTACACTTCCTTTTTTGCATGCACCCCTGGACGCCCCATCAAAGTACAAGGTGTACGTCCATAAAGGGTTTACATATCCTGCCATCCTGAACTCTACTCGTAATTATGGTAATCGAAATTCAGCATATTCAACGGGTGGACTGTAGGCTCCATCCCTCCATCATCATTGAATTCAACAGGGATGCTCGTCAAAAGTTGTAGGCAATGATGGCAGAAGACCTTGATTTCCCAAATAAATGTCCCGCTTTCTTGCTCAATCACCTTGTATCCTTTGCTCCACCAAATGAGCTTCCCCTGATGATACCTCTGTTCCAAATATGGGTGTTCTAAATAAGGGATCAGACGACCCATCAACCTCTATCACGATTTCCTTGCAGATGTTTGATCGATCTCGCCTAGACCTGCAAGGCAGTCATAGCATTAGTGCAATCAGAAGTAATAAGGTTTAATCTTATTAAGATTAACCTTATTTTTAAATTCTATCCCTTCAAGGTCAGCTAACAACACTGTAGATTTATTCTTTCCTATTCTAACGATCTTATAGGGCCCATCCCATTTGGGTTCTAGCTTGCCTGGGAATAATTCTCGTCGTGCGTCATAATACAGAACAAGCTGTCCTTTCTTGAAGGTGTATTTCTTGGCTTTGAGGTCGTGTAGCTTCTTCATTCGGCGCTTCGCCACTTCTTGGTGCAATAAGTTCTGCAACTTAAGCTCATCTAAATGTGCCAGTGTCGTCAAGCGCTCAAAAAGAGCGTCTTCATCGCTCAAAGAATGATTGATGGCAAACCGAATAGTCGGCAGCTCAATCTCTAAAGGCAAGACACACTCCTCCCCATATACTAACTTGAACGGGGTATGGCCAATGGCTCGTTTGAAAGTCGTATTATAGGCCCACACTGCCACGTATAACTTTTTATCCCAATCCCGTTTCTTTTCCGACACAGTTTTGGACAGGATGCCCACAAGCTGCTTGTTGGTACTTTCAACCTGACCATTAGCTTGCAGATTATATGGGGTGGTTTTGTTATGCTTGATGTTCCACAACTCTGTCAAACCTTTGATCACCTTATTCAGGAAATGAGTTCCGCGGTCCGACACTAATTCTTTCGGCGGGCCAAACCGGCATATTATCTGCTCTAAAAGGAAACTAGCAGTTTCTTTAGCATCATCTTTCCTTGTTGCACGTGCTTCTGACCACTTTGTGAAGTAGTCAGTTGCGACAATGATGTACCTCTTTTGCATAGTCGATGACGGAGTAATAGGACCCACAAAGTCTATTCCCCACTTCTCAAATGGAAGTATCGCCATAATAGGGGTGAGTGGTCGTTTCCTATTCTCTCGACTATCATGTCGTTGGCAAATATCGCATCTCTTAACATACGCAAACGCATCCTGGAAGATGGCAGGCCACCAATAACCTGCTCTTAAAGCCTTTTGTGCTGTGAGTCGTCCAGCAAAATGGCCACCGCAAGCAGAATCATGGCACTCTTCCAAAATGAATGGCACCTCGTCAGGCGTCACACATCGGCGATAGATATCATCAACCCCTTGCCGATATAACGTACCTGCGATCAAGGCAAACTTTAACGCTTGCTGCTTAATTTTCCTTTTCTCAGCCTTAGATAACTCGGATCCCGCCTCTCCCGTTGATAAATAATGCGTTATTGCAGCATACCAGGAGGGAATAGATGCCGTATCTATTTTAAATATCATCTCCATGTCACTACCTTCAGCCATAGATTCTTTCGGCTCCCCAAAGTCCACTAGACATTCCACGATGCCTTGCAACCTTGGTGGCTTACTCTTGATTTCATAATCAAATTCCTGCAAAGTGATCAACCACTTCGCTAAACGATCAGGCGGCTGTAACTTGTTCATCAATAGTCGAAGTCCCTCCGCCTTCGTATAAAGCACGACTTTCTCATAGAGAATGTAATGCCTGAACTTCTTGGTCCCAAAGACCATCGCTAGACACAGCTTCTCCATGTAGGTGTAATTGATTTCGGATACCCCCAGCTTCCGACTAGCAAAAGCAATCGGGTGGTACCACTTCTCTTCCCAAATTTGGGCTAAACAGAAGCTGATACTATACATGGTGGCTGCTGAAAATATATAGAACACCTCACCTCTTTTAGGTGCTTTTAAAACGGGCGCTCTTGCTAGCTCTTGTTTCACATCCTCAAATGCTACCTTACAAGGGTCACCCCAATCAAACGAACAGCTAAAGGACAATAAATTTGTAAGAGGCAACGTTCTTTCTGCTAAGGCGTTAATGAATCTACGGTAGTAACCAACCGAAGACAGAAAGCTATGAACCTCTTTCGGAGTGCGTGGTGGACCCATGGTAACTATAACTTTCACCTTCTCGGGGTCTGTCGCAATTCCTACCGAACTGACCACATGGCCCAGCAATAGCCCATAAGGTACCCCAAAAACACACTTTCGTGGGTTTAGGGCGATGCAAAATTGTCTACAGCGCTCAAAGCATTTTCTCAAAATGATCAATTGCCTTTCTCTCACGGTGGCGGCCCCTAAGTCATCAATAAACACCCTCAACTCGTCAGGGGATATGTCACCGAATGTCTTATCGGCTGTTCGTTGCCACGAACCAGGCGCATTGCATAAACCAAAAGCCATCACGTGGTAAGCAAAAGTGCCAAATACAGTGATAAAAGTTGTTTTCAACTTGTCCTCTTCTGCAATTGCCATTTGGTTGTATCCTGCAAAGCAATCCATAAATGAATATATCTCCCTACCCGCTAATTGATCCAAAATCTGGTCAATAAATGGCAATGGGTAGTAGTCCTTAACTGTCTGCTTATTCAGCTCCCTAAAGTCTACACATAAACGGATCTGATTATTCTTCTTCTTTCTAATCACAACTGGCGAACACCATTCCGTGTGTTGCACAGGAAAAATCAAACCCGCTTTTCGAAGCTTCTGTAACTCTTCAAACAACCCGTCCCTCAGTTCGAAAGGGATACGCCTTACTTTCTGTCGTACAGGACGACTGCCCTCTTTCAACGGAATTGTATGAACAGCAAGACTAGGAGGAATGCCTCTCAACTCATCATAACTCCAGGCAAAGATATCACGGAATTCCTGGATCAAGGCCACATAGTCCTCCCTTTCTGTTGTACTGAGCATGGACCCTAATTTGATTGGCCGTGAATCATCAAGCGTACCAAGGTCTAGCTCGATAACATCTGCATCTCTTATACGATCTTGGGCCTCTATCGGCTCGTTCAAAGTGATCTGATAGATGTCCTCCGTGGTGGATCCCTCTTTGGACTCATCACTCGATGATGTCTCACTAGCAGATAAATCTTCTAATGTCTCCAATTCTGTAGAAGATAGAGGAGCTCTCTCACTCTGCGGGGACTCAGGGTAAGCATCAACCACCACACGCTGGGCACCTCTGCCGAATATCAGTCGACCGGCGGGTATATCCACTTGGCAATCCGCTTGCAAGATCCAAGGTCGTCCAAGTAATACTTGGTAACTTGGCCGTCCTGCAAAACGAATCACCCTAAAGTCCAACATGCATTCTACATTTGCAACAGTGACATGGACCTTAGTAATGCAGCCTTCCGGCTGTCTCAAACTGTCATCTGCCATTCTGAGAATTGTGGAAGTATCTTTCTGAATCGCAAGACCCAACCTTTCCATCAGTTCAGAACTCATAATGTTGACCGATGATCCCGTGTCGACAATGGCATAATCTACTAATATCCCATCGACATAGGCTGCAACCCTTGGGCAATGCTTCTCAGCATGCTCAAACCAGTCATCACCAACTCGCGCAATACCCAAAGGTTCTACAATATACCCGGTACGTAGGATCTTTCTAAATTCCTTACGCACTCCTGGGGAAAGCTTAATAAGCTGTAGAAGATTCACATCCGGCTTGACTTTGCAAAGAGAGCCCGCCAAATCGAATTCATGATAGTTCGGTAGAGCTCGCTTTTCACGCCAAACCATCCGCTCCTTAGGTCGCTGAACTGGCTTTATTGCCTCTTTCTTAACTTTCACCTTCTTCTTTGGTGCTTCCTTATCGGCTTTACTCTCTACGGGCTTCAAAGGTCCCCCTTCTAGGGCATGATCCAAAACTTGCGTTCCTTTGTCGCCTTGTTTAGGGTTCCCGTCGACAGGCTTATCCTTGTCGGCTTCTCTACCCTTTTGACCTCTTGTAAGAACAGCACGCAAATTAGAGGTTTCAGCATCGTTAACGCGTACAGCCTCAATCAAACTAACCCCACTACCACTTGGTAGCTCCTCCACTGTAGTCTTTGGTCATTGAAGTATTTGTTTAGGCCCATTTTCTGGCTGGGAATCATTTCCTTGGGCACGATGATTAACAGGCCCTGGTTGCCGACTACCACGCTGGAGAGCACTGATCTTACTCCAGCAAGTAGCTGCTAGATGACCGGATTTTCCACAAATGTCGCACTTAACATTTGGGCAATTTTGTGGATAGTGCTGCCCACCACACCATTTGCAACTAAACCTCGAAGGTGCACCCTCCTCCGGGTATCTACTTCCTATTAAATTTTGTTGTTTTTTAAGGAAGTTGACATCAACGGCTATTTGCCGATACTGCTCCGTAATCATGTCGGTATAATGCTTCATCATGTCCTTAACCTCTCCAAGAACATTGGAAGAACTCGACTCATAGCCTTGGTCATTACCATGTCGTTCAATCGGCCTAACAATTCGATTAGGCACTGGTTGTTGAGTCACAGGCATGGTGTTAGAATTGACTGCCTGGCCTCCACCATTTGGAGCCATTTGACTGCCCGTAGGCATCGACATGCTAGGGGGAGCTGGTAATAAAGGGACATTCTGTATCATGTTCCCTCTCCCATTAGGGTTAGCCATCGTTATCCCTTGACCACTACTGCCATTGGCCATTGCCATATTATTTCCCAATACTAAACCCATGTTCGAATTGCCTCTTGAAGCATAGGCTGCTTGTAGTCGGGATTCCACCTCTTGTGCTCGTGTAATGGCAGTATCTATATCCCCCAAGGGGACACTACTCAACTGCAATTGGATATTAAAGTCCAACCCATGTAGGAAATATTGCAATTGGGCAGCTGCGGGGATAGGAATAGAGGTGTCCAACTTACGGAAAACCTCTTTTATCTTCTTCGCATAAGCACGAATATCTTCGTGCGGTTCTTGGCGGGTCAAGTTGAGTACACGCAACCAATATTGCCCACCCCTTTCAGGGGAAAACTCCCTTCGAAAAGCTCCATAAAATGCATCAATGTTCAATATGGTTCCGGCTTCTAAACCATGATACCATATAGCGGCTCTTCCTTTGAGAGTCATATTGAAGAACATCATCAAATGTCCTTCCTCTTGAATGCGACAGTTAAACATCAGCTTTTGAAACTCCCTAATGTGGAGTTCCGCATCTTCCTCAACTAGCCCATTAAAAATGGGTAGCGGGTAACCTAGAGCCGGCAAATCCGTCGTTCCTGCTGGAATTGCAATAGGCTGCGCCATGACGCGGATTGGATTTGCACTAGGAATAAAGACCGGTGGGGTTACACCTCCCATACTTGACGTGGATTGGCTTATAGAAGGAAGGGGAGCACTAGAGCTTCCATCTTCTCCTAACTTACTGCTTGTGGTCCTAAGACCACTAGATCCACTCCCTCGTAAGGGTTCAGCACCGCTACGCTTAGGGGAATATCTCCTAAAAATTTCAGCACGTCGCCTAGCTCTTTCGTCTCTTTCTTGCTTTTGGATTTCTGCTAGACGATGCTTATCAATAGATAACGGGTCAAGCTCAGTATCCTCTGGCATAAACTACTAGTTGGTCCTTAAACAACCAGGATTCGAGAACCGCCACTTTTAAGCAGCTCCCGGCAGACGCACCACTGATGGACCTAAAAACGGGCCGGCACTGGCTCATGCACTAGCCGGACCTCGTCACTATGCACAAGACAACCCCTCGGCCTCGCGGCCAGGAGCGTCTATGAAAATCTCTGCCTTCCTAAACATTGCGTTTGTAATACGTTGTAGTCCAACTGATCCTAACCCAATATTACTCCTCAGAGGGAGTCCCTTTCACATAGCCAAAAGGCTCGAATCACATACACATGGGGTTCCTCCTACGGCTGAATGCCGTCAACCCTCTGCGACTCTCCTACACCTTGGGGATTGGCCCCTCGATGCGTCGCTCAACATTTAGACATTTCGCACAAACGTCGCTCAAGGTACCAAATAAACGTATCCAGGAATGTACCATTGTCCTCACTTGGTTTCCCTTTTAGGATCCCACGACTAGCCTACAGCATAGGAACCTCACGCTCTCAACGGTGGGTCACAGGCCTACTGAAAACAATTGTTATGCATGTCCAGGAGCTAACTCTGATACTTTTAATTTCCTCTAAATGATCATGCAAAGAGGTGGATGCCTAGTGCTCAAACATTTTAAAAAACCAGCAGCGTGCAAGTGCAAAACATCTCCTTCATGCTTTTCTTTCTAACCGCTTTGTGCTTCGCTGCAACACCTAGCACCGAAGTGATCTTCGTGCTACTAGGTTTTAATTTTTATCATTATTATTCCGTCCTAGATGCAATGCATATAAAATCAGCAAATTATTCCTCATGCTCAGCGGCATTTAACCATTTTTTTCCACAACTCTACCCTTCCCCGTTGATAGTGCATCATTGCATTCATTTCTTTTAGGGTTTCCTTGTCATTTTATGTGGAGAAAGGAAGGAAACACGCACTAAAACATATAAACAAGGCTGAACTGAAGCATAACTTCATGCCCCAGCCTTGCTATACATCAACAAACATAAATCCTATTTTTCTATATTTTTCGCAGCCCCAAATGTATTTTTCCCCTATTTTTCATGGTTTTTTTATCATTTTCCCACCATTTTCTTCATTTTCTTGTATTTTTTAAATTGCTGAAAATGAAAACCAGTTTGTGGGCTGTGGCCCTTAGTTCATTTGCAACAAAATTGAAAGATTAGTTGATGTGTATCGACGGTTTTCCCCATTTATACGCCCAAAACCCTTGTTTTTCCCCATTTTTCATGGTTTTCGGGTTTCTTGACATTATTTCGAGCCATGAAATGCATGTTTTTCATAATTTCTGGTTATAAACAGAAAGAACTCAGAAGAATCAGCAACATAATCAAATCTTAGTCCATATGAACGGCATTCCATCAATCAAAAGCATAAAACACTAGATTTTCTTTGTAATTTTTAGTTTACCGCTTAAACGCGTGTTTCGGGTTTTGTGTCCATGGCTGTAGATTTGGAAAACAGCAACACTTCATGTCCAGCAACATCACAAATCACCATTCTCAGCCCGTGTAGCAATCCGGTCCATGCCGGACAAGCCTCCACCATTCTTTCTTCTTCCTTCTTCTCCCCACATGATCTGCCTCTTGGAAGAGAGAGAGGGAGGAGAGAGAAAGACTAGAATCAGAAATTTCAAACCAGGCCACCATTCGACGGGCGAAGGGCGGCGATATGATCAGCATACGGAGTGTAGGCAAGGGCCAATGTCAAACAGGAGGGTTGTTTGCAGGCAGGGAGGAGCATGATCAACATCATGGCGCATTTTTCGGCGCCTTCCTGCTCACGCCCTCCCCACGATTTGTTGCATCTCTTCTCTCCAAAGTTTCATGTGACATTTAAATTTTGGGCTCCCAAAGGTCACTTGCCCATTTTGGCCAAATTTTGTCCACCTCTTCAAATCTTGACCGGTTTCTTGGCCATTTCCCCGTCCGGACTCGGAATCGAGCTCTGAAAAATCCTGGGCGTCCGGCTTAGCATCCCGCATTGGCCAGTAGCTTGTGTCAACCCGCACGACCATCTGAAAAATTATGAAAAATCACCAAGTGTTGCTCGGGCGCCTTTAAAGCACTTTGGCGCTTAAAATCGTCCTAGATCGAGCCGCCGCCTTTGACATTGAATATTTTTCCCTTGATATTCATAATTTTTAGCTATTTTTAAGCACTTCCCGGCACCTAAATTCCGCTCTCATACACTGATACTCTTGGGCAATGCTTTCTAGCATGTTCAAACCAATCATCTCCTACTTGTGCTATTCCCAAGGGCTCAATGATATACCCAATGTGAAAAATCTTCTTGAATACTTTACGCACTCTTGGAGACAACTTAATCAACTACAAAAGGTTTACATCCATCGCAAAGAGAACTCACTAAATCAAATTCATGATAGCTAGCAAGAGCTCACTTTTCGTATCTGACCATTCTCTCCTTTGGTCTTTGAACTAGCTTTGGTGCCTCTTTCTTGGCTTTTCCCTTCTTCTTTGGTAGCTCCTTATTGTTAAAGATGCGGGGTCTAGAGCATGGCAGAGGCGGAATCTATGGTGGATGGAAGATGAAGATACTACTCATGTTGACATTGACAAAGAAGACAACTATTACACAAGTGAATTAGGTTTCAAGATTGAGACTTGAACTCATAAACACAGTCTTGTGTAGGACTGACAATGACACAGACACTTGACAGAAAGATACAAGTACTATTGCATTATCATCATATGAAAGTGATAGTCAAGTACATCATTATATAGGATTGCTTGGTAGCACACTACATCACTGTGCCTATGGGATCTGTCTCTCTTCCTAGTATGAATTGCATCTTCCTAGCCTAGCTGTTCCATACAAAGGGGCATACATAGGGTGTGATTGGCAGATTCTCAACACCCCTCCTCAATCACAACCTGAAAGTACAAAGTGTGTAGAGGCTTTAATGAGAGCAACACCTGCAAAGTGTGGGCATACCACAAACATGGAAAAACACCAGAGGCTGTCGCAGAAAAGGCTAAGTGTGGGTACCATAAATATGGTGGACATCCAGAGGCTGTAATAGGGTCCTCACAAAGTGTACAGAGGTTGTAGTACAAGGCTACATGAGGAGTTTTTACAAGTTTATGAAAGGAACATTAAGGCAGGCACAATGCTTTTAAAACAGAAAATGAGAGACAAGGACCGATAGGCCCTTGTGGTCTTTTTTAGCATATGCTTTCTCTTTGTCAACATGGAAAATCTTCTTGTCTTTCATCTTTGGTTCTTCAACTTTGAATGACGTGGTCTTTTGGTCTTCATGGCAGATCTTCTTCTTGTCCTTCTTCTCTTCTTCATTGTCTGTTTGGTCTACTTCTTCTTTGACTTTGCTTGCAGCTTTAGTCTTCATGTCCATGTCCCCCTCAAGCAAAGGTATCATCTTTGAGGTAGTGGAAATGTCTTCAAAATCTTCTGATGGATTCATTGATTGAACTTTGATGTAGACAGCTCCATGTCTTTGTGTAAGTAAGATAGCCAAGTCTTGCATGCAATGTAAATGGGCAACAAGAGTAATGTTACTCTTTATAACAGGTAACCACCCAAGAGACTTCATGCTTGGCATTTCCATGATGGAATCAGCTTAAAATTTCTGAAACTTTCCAGCACAAAGTTGAAATCTAATGTGTCAGAAGACACAATCAATGGCAATGTGAAAACACACTATGTAGTATCAAAAGATACTATGGTTGAACTTGATGATGATTCTTGATGCTTTGATTTTGTTGATGCTTATCTTCTTGAGTCTTTTTCTTGTTGGGAACTTTAGTAACACAGTGGATCAGAGTGATAGAGGCTTGGGTTGAGTGTCAGGAGAGAGAAAATGAAAGAAAAATGAGTTTGGGAGATTTTGGCTATGGTGGAATTAGGGTTTCTAAGACAAGGGCCTGGTTTTTCTCAGATTGCAGGAGCTATACTTGATGATTTTCAAAAAAAAATTTATAAAAAGATAGCTTAATTCATGGGCAATAAAATCCCCATAACAATTGATCAGATTGTGGGCAGTACGGCGCGCACAGACAGCTTGATCAGACACGGCACAAATCAGGACAACAATGACGAATGCCAGGGTCAAGGCGCAATAATATGGTCGATTGATGTGCGAGGGTGGAACATATTGAGTAGGAGAACAATCCCCTAGAAGGAATCAGGAGCTGAAGTGGCCTGGTTGAGGAGTTATGGAAGTTCCAAGTGAGGTAGGTCCTGCCTGGCTATGGCAGACACAGGGCAGAGATTGAGAATTTTCACAATGCTGAAGCTATGCTTGCCCAAAGTCAGTGATTGATGTGTCAAGAAGAAGCTCTGGAAGAAGGGGAACACTTTCCCAAAAGGAAGCTCCGGGAGCTTTGACCTGTAGAGTGAGATATAAGAGCTTCAAGCTGACAGGGTGATGCTGGCTATGGCTGCCATGAAAGCCCAAGTGAAGGTAGAGTTGAGAGATGAAGTCATGGGCTGGAACTGTGGTGACCAGAGTTGAAGAGGAACTGAGAGAGAGCATAAAAGAGCCAAGCCATGCTCAGCTGAGCTCTAATACCATGTTAAAGATGCGGGATCTAGAGCATGGCAGAGGTGGAAGCTATGGAGGATGGAAGATGAAGATACTACTCATGTTGACATTGACAAAGAAGACAACTGTTACACAAGTGAATTAGGTTTCAAGACTGAGACTTGAGCTCATAAACACAATCTTGTGTAGGACTGACAATGACACAGACACTTGACAGAAAGAGACAAGTACTATTGCATTATCATCATATGAAAGTGATAGTCAAGTACATCATTATATAGGATTGCTTGGTAGCACACTACATCACTATGCCTATGGGATTTGTCTCTCTTCCTAGAATGAACTGCATCTTCCTAGCCTAGTTGTTCCATACAAAGGGGCATACATAGGGTGTGATTGGCAGATTCTCAACACTTATCCTTCTTGGGGTTGCCTTTACCATCTACTATGGCCTGTAGAGGTTTCCCTTCCATATCGGGATTAAGGAATTACATCCCCTTATCATCTTGCTTAGGGTTTCCCTCAATATTTTTTTCCTTTTCTTTATCAACTTCTTTACCCTTTTGACCTCTCGTAATGGCTCATAGATTAGAAGCTTTTGTGCTATTAACACAAATAGCTTTTATAAGACTAACTCCACTGCCACTAGGCAACTCCTCGACCATAGCTTTCCCTCTTTGTAGTATTTGCTTCAATCTTTCATCTTACTGGAGATTATTTCCTTGCGCTCAATGGTTAACTGGACTAGGTTGTTTACTTCCTTTGCTCGAGAGAACTAATCTTACTCCAATAGGTACTAGCTAAATGGTTGGACCTCCCCCATATGCCACATTTAACATTTGGGCAATTCCTAGGGAAATGTTGACTGCCACACCACTTACAACATAATCTTGAGGGGGCACCCTCTTCAGGGAATTGACTCCCTATCAAATTCTACTGCTTCTTAAGAAAATTGCAATATATTGTTCACTAATCATGTCAATAAAGTGCTTCATTATATCCTTAGCTTTGCCAAGGATATTTGAGGCACTTGACTCATAGTTGCAATCATCTACCTATCGTTCCATTGGTCTAACCACTTGAGTAGGAATCGGCTATTGATTTTTTGGAACAATGGTAGGATTTATCATTTGTCTTTCAACATTTGGTGGATCCATTTGACTAGCCATAGGCATGGTCACACTAGGAGGAGCTAACAACATGGGCACATTTTGTGTGAGTTAGTTGCAATGGAGCTTTTTGTGTAGAGATTTAGGTTGAGAAGAGATAGAGACACACGATTTGTGGTACTAATCAGTGTACCTCAATAACGATTTTAGATAGGTATATGTACTATGTACAACCTGGCCCTTACCGGCAGACATGGGCATTTCCCTTTATCCCAAAAACCTCCCCCTAAAGGAAATGTGCCCAAAGGTAGAGGAAAAGAATCAGCTAAGTCTAAGTATGTACAAAGCTGAAGAGACCATCATCTATTGGCAATGGACAAACCTATATGTTGGAAGACCCTTCGTGAGAAGGTCTGTAGGGTTATCATCAGTGTGCACCTTGACCAGCTCAATGCTCTTGATATCAAGTATCTCTCTGATGAGATGATACTTCACCTATATCTATTTTGAATTTGCATGAAAGACAAGGTTCCGTTGTCGCACCACATAGGATTGAAGGTCACCACAGGGGTTTGGCAAGAAAACTCGACAAGATAGATGGAGATGTGTCTTCAAGAGATAAGTAGATTACAATGAATGTTTGAATGTTTAAGAGGTACTTCACAGTCAATCACAAGGGTTTGAGAGAGAAGAATGTATGGGATTCAAGAGCTTAGACTCCATAGATGGTAGAGATAAGAGAAGGGTTGAAGGTTTCAAGCCAAGTTCTTGAAGATGTTAATAGAGCTTCCAACTGCATGTTCTTAGCAAAGATCACAAGAGTATTATCTCATAAGTTCTAACTCAAATCAAGCTTGTTTTATTGACTGTAAGAGCAATCACAAATTATAAAATCAAGCATAATATGTTTTCAGGTATCATAAACAACTCCGTATCCCATCATTCATACATGATGCCGTAGCATGAATCAACTTTGCATGATTACATTCAATGTAAACTATTAGGGACAAAAGCTTACGAGTCAATTAGAAGGCTTGTAGGGCAAATAGACTTGCTTCAAGAGAGGTTCAAATTGAATTACTGGTAAGGATAAGTTACCACAGCCAAGAAATAAGAGAAAAAGCTCCTCTTAATTCAACTCAAAGCATCTATGCATGATCTACAAACATTTCCCTACCATAGGGGCACATAATACTTGCAAATTTTGACAAGATGACTTCTGTAGAGTAAGAAATGAATTTTTTTAAAAATGTTGTAGCTAATTTTCTTAATATAGTTGAAGATATCAGCCCCAAATTATCCCAAATTTTTCCAGAATTCATCTCTGATGATAACATAAACTTCCCCTAACACAACGTCAGAGCATTTGGTATCAAAAGTCCCCCACGGGGGTAAGAGACAGTAGGGTGAAGGGAGATTCAGGGAGAGGAGTAGATAGAAGAGAATGGGTTTGAAGAAATAAAAGACATAGAAGAATACTTACAAAAAGAAATAGAAAATGTAGAAGAATTCTAACATAGATGAAGCCTGTCAGTTTATTTTTGCATTATGAGAAGATAAAACTCTAATAGATAAAAACGTGTATAAAATTATACATTCATCTATGCTGCTCAAATTGCCCATCTGATACTTCCATTGGCTCTGAAAGGAGGGTAAAATACTAGGACACTTGGTCAGATTTCTGCTAGATCACTCCTCCATCTTCCACTTCGAAGTGTTGTTCACTACTTGAAAACAACGATCGCACGTCGCTCGATTTTGTCAATCTCTCTATTTACACAAAATCCTATCCAATCCATTGAAAGCTACATGCTTTCTTTTACATGTCATCCTAATCTAGAAGTTATCTACAGTTTTATGGATTTTTACAAGAGATAATATCTGGAATATCAAAAATTGGCTAAAACTTGTCCAAAAATCTATATTTTTGAACCATGGACACTAACACTAATGTCTAAAATGATATTGGCTCTCTAAATCAATAAGAAAGCCACACTCTAGATTTTTTTTCATGGTGTGTGCGTAGCGGCACGATATCCACCCCCTCCTAACTTGCACATCCTTTGGCATGTGCCAAAGTCTTATGGATCTATAGTGTTTGAAGAAGTATCTTCTACCATGTAAATGTCTTCATCTTCTGCCTCTTCTTCTTTCTCTATATCTTCATGCTCTTGAATTATATCCAAGTCTTCTAACTCATATGCTGAACTTTCTCTTTGTTTGAAGAGTTTGATTCTTTTTCCAGCTACGGGTATCTTCATGCTTGTCCCATCTAATTTAGCCAATGAATATGTGGCATTTTCATGAACAACCTTTACCACATAGGGCCAAACCAACACTTTACTATCTTCCTAGAAGCACTATATTGATTATCTAGGGTGCTATAATAAACAAGCACCCAATCATTTTCTTGGATAGCTCTTGGCCAAAGTTGATGTTGCCTATCAAATCTTCTTTTGCTTTCTAGTCTTGCTATTTTCAACTTCTAAATAGCTACTTGAACGTCTTCAGGTCTTCTTTCTAGCTGCCATATGGGTATGGGCAAAGTCCGAGGTAGAAGACTCCATGTGAAAATAGATTCTTCAATTAGCATAATTGGTTGTTTTCTATGCATAAGTTCAGTTTGCATATAGCCAGTCACTATACTATGAGTAGTTCGATCAG
Source organism: Lygodium microphyllum (assembly GCF_053477565.2). Classification (NCBI taxonomy): domain Eukaryota; kingdom Viridiplantae; phylum Streptophyta; class Polypodiopsida; order Schizaeales; family Lygodiaceae; genus Lygodium; species Lygodium microphyllum. The sequence goes on from NC_141143.1 coordinate 11,209,993, forward strand.
CCCATAATGCAAAAGGTAGCATTTTAGTGTTGAGTTGGCAAGCTCAACACGTGCGGACATTGATGATGGATTGCTTGGCTAGATGGGTCTGTATGTCTACACTTAGCATGTTGGTTGTCATTATGGCACTCACATGGCCAGTGACTTATCACTTATTATATTTAGGTTGTTACACCTACCTACATCTGGCAAAGATATAGCACCAGTCGATTAGTGTAGTCGGTTATGCATTGTTTGACTTAGAAGGCCACTTTCCTTTATGTTTTATCTTATCTATACTTTTTTTACATTGTATGGTATGTGGATGAAGAATAAAAAATTATCAAGAAAACGTTTTGGCCTCCATCTCTCTTCTTGTGTTCTTGAGTGAGCTTCCTCTTGTGTATACAATGTGTGTTTAGTGCAGTAGCTCAAGCAAAGTCCCCCACCACATGATTCTTGACAGAGGATGATTTTGCAGGTTGAAGGGAAGGAGAAGAAGTAAGGTTTGAGCCAGCAAGCAATGGGTAATAAGCTCTCCCATTCTTCCACTCTCTCTCTTGGATAGTGCCTATGGAGGCATCGGAAGCAGGGTAGAGCAAAAATCACATATTTCTGTGAGATTTGGTGTACAAGCAGAGCACTGTATTTCTTGTAGATTGGCCCTTTAGGGCTTCCCCGTAGTTATTTTGGGCGTCTGAGAGCTGTTTCATGTCCTGTTTTAGAGCCGCAAGGTTATGGACATCAGTTTCAGGGTACACTGATTTCAGTTATATTGACCAAAAGTGGGTGCATAGGTTATAGATTTCGAATCTGTAATTTTTGAGGTTTTTTTGCAGGAAGAAAACATAAGGTTCATCTACAAACAGGTTGCAGATTACTTGTACTATTGAGCAATCAGTGAAAAAGATTGCTTGTGTATTGCTATGCACGTGTTGTGAAAGACTGTAGAAGACTAGCTTAATGTGTTGTATCCTTGTTTGTGATAATGGCAAAGAATAGTGGAAATCCCATTATTGAGAAGCTCGACAAGAATAACTACCCTTCATCATGGAAGTTTCGTGTGACGAACTTCCTCGGGGCCTTTATGAGTTTGTTTCAGGTGAAGAAAAGAAGCCAGGAGCCCCAACTGCAAATGAATTAAAAGCATGGAAAGAATGGAATGCGAAAGACAAAAAGGTGATGTACTAGTTATTTGCAATCATTGATAATACGATATTGGGACATATCAGGAATGCAAAAACTTCACATGCAGCTTGGATAATTTTTGAGAACATGTTTCCAGTAAATACAAAGGCACAAAATATTCAACTCAAGCAAGAGTTGAATGCCTTAAAGAAAGGGAAAATGTCACTGAGTCTGTGTTGAAGGTGAGGAGCATTGCAGATGCTTTAGCACCAATTGATGCAATGCCTGATGATGATGATTTGGTTTCACCCACTTTGAGTGGCCTTAATAATGAGAAGGCATGGAAATCATTTGTTACTTTAGTATATGTACTGAAGCCATTTCCATATTTTTATGAGCTGATCTCTCTCATGATTACTGAAGAGATCAATATGCACGGTGACTCATTTGAAAAAAATGGTGAACATGTTCAAGAATTTTACTCAAGTTCAAGAAGGAAACGTGGTAGATCCTCTTCGAGAGGCCATGGTATGGGATGTGCTGGCAATAACCAGCAAAACAGGTTTAATCAACAATTTGGTGAACTGTAGTTTTCAGGAGGCCGCGGAAACTTTAGAAGCAGGGGGAGCTCTAGAGGAAGAGATAGATGGCAGAATAGAGGTTCTAGAAATTCTTCTATTGTTTGCCATTGTTGTGGAAAAACATGTCATATTATAGCCAATTGTTATGCTAAGAAGGATTATATTCACAGTGATAAATTGCAGCAAGGAAACTATGTATCATTTTCATGATGATAGAATGAAGACAAAAATGAGCGTCTGTTTGTTATGCAGCATATGATGAATGCAGTTATAGGAAAGGGGACACATGATGATGTATGGTATGCCAATTCAGGTGCACCTAATCATATGACCAGTCATGTTGAATGGTTTGGAGAGATGCAGGGCTTACCAAATCTAGGTTATGTGCAGAGGGGTGATGATTCATGCCACCCAATTTCACACGTTGGAAAGGTTCTCTTGTCCTTGTATGATGGCCAGACAAAGAGTATGATAGATGTATTACATGTGCCATCAATCACAAAGAATCTAGTTTCTACTGGATAAATAGTAGAGCAAGGGTTGCAGGTCTGATTCAATGGAACAGATTGTTTTTTACAAGACTTTAATGATAAGTGTAGGTTGGTTGCAAAAGGAAGTAGAGTTGGCCACATGTTTACTTTAGATGTTGGAATTCCTACAATGGATGCTACTATGTATGCTAAAGGAAAAGGAGTAGTTGCAGATATTGAAATATGGCATAAACTTATTGGACATGCAAATGTGCAAAGAATGAAATTAATGTAGTCAAGAGGATAAGATTGCCTTCATTTAGAGTTGCAGAATTGCATAAAGTCTATTAATCATGCCAGTTTGGTAAGCAGGCAAGACAACCCTTCTCACATGATAGAGAAGTGAGTAGAAAAATACTTGATGTAGTGCATACAGATGTTTGGCGGCCTACACAGAATGTATCTCTTGGTGGCAACAAATACTTTGTCACATTTATTGATGACTGTTCAAGAAAGTTATGGGTATCCTTCATGAAGGAAAAGAGTGATGTGTTTGAGCACTTCAAATCTTTTAAGGCAGCTATTGAAACAGAAACAAGCTTAAAAGTGAAGTGCTTGGACCAGATGGAGGGGGAGAGTACTGAGTTTAGTGGCTTCTTGAGGACTCATGGGATAAAAATGCAATCTACTTGCAGGTATACTCCACAGCAAAATGGGGTTGCAAAAAGAAAAAATAGGCATATTTCAAAAGTCGCACGGGCATTAATGGTTGAAAAGAATATGGCTAAACATTTTTTGTCTGAGGCTATCCATACTGCTGTCTATATTATGAACAAAATCCAAATAGCTGCAGTTCATGGGATGACTCTTAAAGAATGCTTTACTGGAAAGAATCCCAATGTATTGCACTTAAAGGTATTTGGATGTGTTTCATATGTTCATGTGCTAGATAAGCTATGGAAGAAGCTTGATCCAAAGGCAGAAATTTGTTTTTTATTGGATACTCTTTAGAGAGCAGAAAGGGTATCGCTGTTATAACCCTATCATAGGTGAGTTTAGAGTCAGCAAGGATACTATTTTTTATGAGATGGGCAGCTGGTATGCACCTGATGGTGATGTATTAGATGATGATAATGATCACGACTTCTATTTGCAGAAAGAAAAACAAAAATCACAGTGTCTTAGTGGTCCAGAAACATCATTTGATACTATACCTCTAGTGAGCCCTTGGTATGTGAGACTAAGGAGTAGCTCCACATCTTTAGGTGGATCTATAAGTGTTGTAGGGAAAGACAAAGGAAAGAAGAAAGTGTTGGATGGTAATGATGCATCTACTAGTCATTTGGGATTTGATGGAGATTCTAGTGATTCAGAGAGTTTGGATAATGAGCTTGGTATTCAGGTGGATCTATAAGTGTTGTAGGGAAAAACAAAGGAAAGAAAAAAGTACAGAAAGAAAAACAAGAATCATAGGGTCTTAGTGGACCAAAAACATCATTTGGTACTATACCTATAGTGAGCCCTTGGTATGTGAGACTAAGGAGTAGCTCCACATCTTCAGGTGGATCTAGAAGTGTTGTAGGGAAAGACAAAGGAAAGAAGAAAGTGATGGATGGTAATGATGCATCTACTAGTCATTTGGGATTTGATGGAGAATCTAGTGATTCAAAGAGTTTGGATGATGAGCTTGGTATTCCTTCAGTCAGGACACCAGGTGTATAGAGAGCTCATAGTAATGTAAAGGATCCATTGAGTGATCCGGTGGTACGCAGATCTAGCAAGGTCAGATAGCTTGTTAAAAGATTTGGTTTTGAAGGTTCTGCAGCTCACCATTATGCTTATACACTACAAGGATCGCAAAAGCGACGCAAATACCGACGCAAATAGCGATGATCCACAGGGAAAAAAAATGGGCCCCTAGCTAATGGTCATTATGGTACTTCATCAAAATGAACCCAAAAGTATTTATTATTAGACTAAGAGATCCTCAATGATGCTCATAAATTTTGTTGACTAAGATTACTTATACTCAAAGCCCTCTAGTGTAGTTGTATAAGTAATCTTAGTAGAGCCCCTCTAAGATACTCAAAGTACATAACCTAGAGACCGTAGCTAGGTATATAAGGTATAATGGCCATACAAGAAGACACCTCAATAATTGACTGATCACCACTAAATCCCAAAGAATAATCGTGTTCCATCCCCTTCAACTCTATATTCACCTCGTGAAGAACTTCATTAATCATAGCATCCTTGTCACCAATATTTTTGTTGCAATGATGAAGTAACATATTCATCACTTTTCCTTTTAGCATCTAAGGCATTATCCAATCTTTTAGTCAAGTCCAAGCATTTAGTCTTTAACTCATGAACCTTATGAAGCAATGCTTTTTTTTTACAGTAATGAATAATTATCTACCGGGACAAAAAAATCCTTGAGCATGGTATATGGCTGAGATATAACATCAATAAATCTCTCAATTACTATGTCCCATGCATTCTTTACATCAATCAATAAAGCATTTCTTATATCTTGAAGTTTAGATTTCAACACCATGGATGCATCAATATCAACCTCAATGTTTTACAAAAATTTCTTCTCAATCTCTTGCAGAGGCTAAAACCTCTCAAGCAAGAGCTTATGGTCAACTTGCAACTTGACATATATCTCCATAAAGCTATCCATTTGAGCCTCGTTTTCCCAAATTGTATTACAAGTCATTAAATTGTTTGTTGTAATGTAGATAAGATGGAAAACGAAGAAGGTCTTACTGCTCAATATTGCGAGGTGTATCTTAATCAGCGTGTCCCATGTCCTTGCTCTCAATGCAAGTTGGCAATTAGACGAAAACGCCGATTGTCAATAGAACACGTACGACGATTTGGCGAGTTTCAATCTAAGATCATTGATCAAGCGATTGCGGATTTTCAGAAAATGGTAATTTGAAGTTAATATCAATCATGCATTGTACTCGTAATCTAATTGAAAACCATATACAATAAGATTGGGTATTGCTGGCAAATTTTCTATCCAGGGAGGTGATGTCTCGTCCCAAGGGGGAGTGCACCCTTTGCAGCCGATTAGAAGAGTTTGTGGGCATGAGATGGATGAAGTGCAAGAGCCAATCCACCACTCGCAAGGCCAATCTATACGGTCAATGCCAGAGGAGACAGACAACCTTCTAGACCTACCTACAATCTTGGAGCCTGAGATGGAGGCAATGATGGATGCATTGATTCCCATGGATGTCGAGACTTCTGATCCGCTAAGAGAGGAAACATCCATACCATTATATGATGGGTGCTGAGTATCTCGGTTGAAGACACTGCTTGCACTCTTAAGTGTGCAAGCAAAATACGGGTGGAGCGATATGAGTGTGACCAAGTTATTTAGGTACCTTGCACATAGGCTTCATTGATTTTTTTTAAAAATACTATTATTACAAACATTTGTGCTTTTTCAAGGTGTTTTATAAAATTTTCAGGTTATTGAAATATCATATATTACCACCTACAAATACCATGCCTGAGTCTCGTGATTATGCACGACATGTTTTACGGAAGCTTGGCATGGACTACAATAACATCCATGCATGTATCAACGATTGCATACTGTTTTGAGGAGAATACGAGACTATGGAGACATGTCCAAAGTGTGGTGCTCACAAGTCTCGATAGGACTTGCAAGGGCAAACCATCCCTCAAAAAGTTCTCAGACACTTTCTGCTCATCCCCCGCATAAACCACATGTTTCGTACGTTCGGCATGGCAAGCTTGACAACGTGGCATGTGCAAAATAGGTCCATGGATGGAGTTCAATGAATATCAACGGATTCGTGTCCATGGAGCCACATTGACTCTACCTTCCCAGGCTTTGCGCGATAGCCACATTGACTCTACCTTCCCAGGCTTTGCGCGATAGCCACATTGACTCTACCTTCCCAGGCTTTGCGCAAGAGTGACGGTTCTCAATTTTCTATGAGTTGCCATGTTGAACCCACTTATACAGGTTCACCACTTGTTGGATCCCATGCATATTTTCAAGAATGTGGGCAGCTTGCTATGGGACCACATCACAGGAAAGAGAGACACTATAGGGGCACGAATGGATTTGAAGGAGATAGGTAAGATGGAGGCGTTTTGGCCACAGTCGAGTGCTGATGGTCACGTGTAGCTTCCTCGCGCTCCTTGGGTTTTTTCCACTAAAGAAGAGCGCATTGTGAAGCAAATAATCCAGTCTATCCGCACTCCGACAGGTATGATGCATTCTCTCAGGTCCGCATTTTCTAAAGACGACCAATTGTTGGGGCTAAAATCCCATGATTGGCATAAGATATCTCAGGTTTGTGCTACAAATGGATTGTAATTAGCATGGGCATTTTGCAGTTTGGAAACTGGCCATTATTCATAATGCTTTCTCATTTGTGGCAGTTTGTCCTACCAATGGCGATCGCAGGATGCCTTACTCCAGAAATTCGCAGGGCCATTTACAAGTTGTCGACTTTGATGAAATGGATCTCACAGAAAGAGATTAAGATGTCCTATATTGAATCCATGAGGAGGGGAGTAGTGGAGATGGTCTATCTCTTTGAGAAATACCTACCCACTAGAATGCTCACGATACAAATCCACCTTCTTGTGCATCTTGTGGACGAAGTGGAGATTACTGGACCTGTCCATACGTGATGGATATTCTTCTTGGAGCACTTCATGAGAATCCTGAAAGGCTTTGTGCGACAACGAGCTCGGCCAGAAGGTATCATGGCTAAAGGTTGGTTGGTGTCAGAGGTGTTAGTGCATATTTCACAATGACTACCAACGGTGGAACCAGACAATGAAATGCTATGGACGCTGAAGGATGATGATAGATCGACTAGAAATGTGGTGGTTGGAAATGGGGTAGAAAAAATAATGGATGCCTCAATGGAAGAGAAGGTGAATCGCTTTTGTATGTTGCACATGCCTCCATGGAGACATGGCTCGCCAAGTACCAGATTGCAAGGCAAGATCGAGAGGAAGCGCGAGCTGAATTCCGACATAGTACACGTCATCGACCGATTCAATATCCTGAAGGCATGGAGGATATGTCGCGGTTTATGTCAACGCGATGGTTACATGGAGCCTTGACCGCAGCATCTCGCTAAGGAGCAGAGGTCTCAATGGAGGAGGGGGAATTCTCGAGGGGATGTAGTCCAAAGGTGATGAGGTGTTTAGAATCTGTCGTATCTAAATTTTTTATGTGACATCTAATTTGAGTGTTTCAATGTACAGAACAAAATATATAGTGTAGCGTGGTCTTGCGGACAGCATTTTCACATGGAGCGTATTGACAAAATGCGCTCCACAATGGACTGTGGTGTCATGGCAAGGTTCGAGCAAGAGAGCCGGTGACGAGCAACGGATCCAAACACAATTGTGGATGAGATGGAGTATTTTGGAAACTTGCAAAGTATTATTACGGTGGATTACCGTAGCTTCTCCATGATACTATCGATGTGCAGTGGTTCAAAGTGGTACTTGGAGGAGCTGGAGTGACAGTTCAACGAGGTCCATCTGGATTTCTCGAAATAGATTTCGAAAAAAAATGGACGGATTTGTGCAACACCTTTGTGTTGCCGGCCCATTGTGAACAGATGCATGGAGTCATTTACTTGCTAATTGTATTACGACATGTTTTATGTCACAATGGTTTGAACTCTCTTGTACGTGTTTGTGAACATGTAATCTTCTATCCAAACCCCCGACAACCTCAATGGTGGTATGTTATACCTTCAACTCCCCAAAGTGCGAGAGCATATGATCAAAGCGATGTTCCGAGCATAGATAAAGATAATATGCAAATAGAGGGGTCGATACTACAAGGGGTGGAGGCCGTCGAAAGCTTGGAGCCAGCATTGGCTAACAATGATGGAAATACAGGAGTCCAAGAATTTTTTAAGAACAAAGCGGACTCATTCTTTTGTGGTGACATGTCTATCGACCTTCCAGTGTATGCGGAGTTGTGTCAGGAGATTAACATGGGACCATAGGATACTTCATACTTGGAGCATCCACTTACTCAATTCGTTGACCAATCTCTTATAAAGGTACATAAGATATGCATTTTAAGAGAGATTTTTTTAAAATGATTTATATTACTATGCTTTGTATGATTTAAATTAAATATTCTAACATCATTTTTTATCTGTGCAGGTGACATTTTCAAGATGAGTCGAGGGATGAGCGATGAGGAGTTGCAGGACATCTTTGCACGCATGTCTCCGAACCAGCTCGCGAGATTCAGAGAGATGGCAAACCAAGAGCTGTCTTGTTCTTCGTTAGGGCGCTCTATTAGATCTGCTTCAGCACGATCAGATGCTTCGGCTTCGAGCAGACGATCTCGATGCTCACGACTTGGGCCAGAGGGAGGGAGTGCATCGGGATCAGGGGGATGCTGCTATGGAGACACGGATGTGGTGTCTCCATCTCGTCGTTCAACTCGAGTTGCATCACCTCCAGGATTTGTCACACCTGTGGGGACGTCTACTCCAGTTACTCAGGCTTTTGCACAGCCATCAGTAGGTGGCACCCCTTTGGGTGCCACTTCGAGAGAGATTACTCCCATAGGTACACCGGATGTAGAGGGGTCTCCTAGATATGCCCAGAAGCATGGACGCAGATCGGAGAGGACCCATCTTAGGCAAGAACCTAGGGGTTATGGATATCTGGTCGATAGTAGGTCAGGAGCCATCATCATGAATGATGAGGGGAGGAGGGTGATGGCTTGCATGAGAGACATGTGCCAACAAGTTTTTCGGCACAACGTCCTAGATCATTGGAAGAACATACCAGAGGGGAGTAAGGACTACATAGTAACATCCTTGCATGAGGAGTTTCCAGTGCCAGCCGCAATAGATAGATTCTCTACGGGCTGGATGATGGATTGCATGCGTGCATACATGTCACACAAACGATCTAACACACGCAAGGCAATCAAGAGTGGGGCTACAAAGCCCGAGTGGTTAGATGTAGACTACTGGCACCGACTAAGGGAGGAGGCTACATATTCTCCAGGACGTTGGAGTCAGCAGTGCGAGGCGGCGAGGGCATGACTCGAGGCCGGAGTGGTCCATCATCTTGGGAGTGGCGGCCCCACAGGACATACTTGGAGGACTTTGTAAGTTTTTCTTTTGTTTTGCTTGTTTTTTTTTTGCAATATTCTTTGTACTGACAATCATGTTTCTAATAGTTAGCATTTTGTTTTCTTTGCAGCACTCCATTAAAAATCGCAATCTGATAGGCCTTGAGACTCGATATGCAGAGAGGCATGGTCTCAATGCATTGATTGACCGATTGTATAGACATGGCGGCCCTGTAAGTCACTCATCTTTCTTGTCCATAGTAGTTACCCTGAGATATTTGAATGCATTATTGTATGGTGAATTGATGTGTTGTTTCTTTTTTTGCAGAGTCCATTCGATGCTCCTTTGCGACGAGACAAGCTTTCGGGGGACGAGGATTTGTAGCTCGCCCTTGGATCCTTGGAGCTCACACACCTTTATTTTTTAGTCACCTGATCTATGTAGACATTTTATATGTATTAGTGATATCCTGTCATGATTGTACCGATCACTTTTTATGCGATCATGTATTTATTTAATGTATCAGTTTTATGATTTCAGTATACATTCTTTTTGTTTGCAAGCGCTTTGTATACAGTAGTGCAGAAACTATTTTGTATGGCTCTCATACAACACACAGTGCTATATGTGGCAGGGCAGCTTGCTGCCTTGCCACAATTTTTTTTTAATCCCTGCTACCGTCGCTATTAGCGTCACAAATTTTACTGCTCGCATCACTATTGCTGTCACTATGCACGTCGCAAAATGTCGCTATCAGCGTCTCATAGCAACGCCAATAGCGACGATAATAGCAACGTTGATAGTGAGGTTTCTATGGCATCGTTAATAACAAGGCTTTTTGCGACGATAGGGGAAAATTTTGTTGTTTGTATTTTCGTCGCTTTAAACATCGGTATAAGGCCTATATCTTGTAGTGATATGGTGAAACTAGTTGAGGATGCTGAGCCCACTTGTTTTGAGGATGATGTTGGCCATGCTGATTGGGATGCAGCAATGGATGAGGAGATGACTGCATTAGAAGCCAATAAGACTTGGTATTTGGTACATGCACCCAAGGGTAAGAAAGCTATTGGCTATAAGTGGGTTTACAAAGTCAAGCATAATGCAGATGGTTTAGTTAGCATGTATAAAGCTAGGCTGGTTGCAAAAGGCTATGCTTAAGCATATGCCATAGATTATGAAGAGACATTCAATCCAGTTGTTAGGATGGCAACTATTAGATGAGTGATTGCCTTGGTAGCAGCCAAAGGATGGATTTTGCAGCAAATGGATAATAAAGAATGCATTCTTGCATGGTGAATTGCAAGAAGAAGTGTATATGGAGTAGCCAACAGGTTATGAGGATTTAGAACATCCCACATATGTGTGTAGGTTAAAGAAGGCGCTCTATGGGTTGAAGCAAGTACCTAGAGCATGGTCTAACAAGATTAGAGAGTATCTTGTCAATATTGGATTTTGTATTTTTGATGTGGATCACTCACTTTCTGTGAGAAAGGGAGATGCACATTTGGTCATCATAGTCATCTATGTGGATGACTTGATTATTACAGGTAACAGTGACAATAGGATTGTTGAAGTTAAGGACTTCTTGAAGAAGAAGTTTGAGATGAAAGATTTGGGTGAGCTGAGATACTTTCTTGGTATTGAGGTGATCAGATGTGATGATGGTATATGGCTATCCCAAAGGCAGTGGCTTGGATATGTTATCCAAGTATGGTATGACAGCATGTAAGCCTCTTTCAGTACCATTGGAGAAAAATGTGAAGTTGAGTGCCGACTTTATGGATGAGATAGAAGACCCTACCATGTTTAGGAGGATAGTAGGGAGTTTGATTTACATGACTATCACAAGATTAGACTTGAGCTATGTTATTGGCCTTGTCAGTCAATTTATGTAGATGCCTAGAAAGCCTCATTTGGATGCAGTTAGATATATATTGAGATATGTGAAGTCCACTTTACATTATGGACTTTTTTATGAGGCAGGTAAGGACGTACAGGTCTTTGGATACACAGATGTAGAGTGGGCTAGTAGCATGTTAGACAGAAGATCTATTAGTGGATTCATGTTTTCCCTTGATAGTGCAGTAGTAACATGGAGAAATAAAAAGCAACCTACAGTTGCTTTACCAAGTACAGAGGCTGAGTATAGAGGTGCTGCTATGGAAGCATGTGAGATGGTATGACTGCAAAAGTTATTAGGTGATTTGGATGTGCAGGCATATGGTCTAATTGTCATTCATTGTGACAACATGAGCAGCATACAATTAGTTAGAAATCCAGTGTTGCATGCTAGGACAAAACACATTGAGGTGCACTACCACTTTGTGAGAGAGAAGGTACTTGTAGGAGAGATTAACTTGGTATGTGTCAGCATACAGGATCAGATAGCTGACATTTTCAGAAAGGCATTGGGTGCAGAGAAGCTTTGAGAATTCCAAAGCTTACTTGGAGTTGCAGAGATAGAGTTGAGCTTGAGAGGGAGTGTTGAGATGGCAAGCTCAACACATGCGGACATTTGTGGGAGCTTTCGCTCAACCGCCAAGACCCACGGACGGCTTATTGTTTCAAGCCTTCCAAGTGAGCTCTAATGGCTATCTCTCACCTAGCCAATGCACTTTCGATCCTACGAGTGTAGTGAGCTTACCTTGATGCTCGATCAAGTACCCTCCTCTCTCTTGTACTCCGGTAGCTCCACGATCCTCGATGCTAGCTCAAGCATCCTCAAGCCTCCTCCATCTCCAAGCTCCATCCTCCATAGCTGCGCGCGCAAGTGAAGAGAAGAGAAGAGAAGAGAAGAAGAGTAGAGGAGATGGTGAAGAGCTTCACCCTCTTGATCCCTCACTCTCACACACACTCACTCCCTCACACTCTCACACTCCCTCTCTCAAGAGCACACACAAGCAAGAAAGAAAGAAGAAGAGAGGAAGAAGAATACTCTTTTTGCCACACACCAAAAGAATGAGCTTCTCATTCACTTTTCAACTTTATATACAAAGCCCTAAATCCTTTTTGGGCGGTCATCCCCTTTTTCCTCTTTTACATGGCCGACCGTAGCCTAGGCCCTTTTTTCCATTTCCCACCATTCTAATTTATCCTATTCCCAACTAATGCATACACTTTCCACAGGAGCGAGCCTGGCACTCTTTTACAAAGATTCGAGGGCGCTTCCGTATTTTAATTCTTTTGTTGCCTCGGGCCGACACCGAAGCTTCCTGAGGGTCATGCCCAAACATTTGAATTTTTCAGGGACTGGCTCCCGGTCAAGGCGCCTTTTTCTACTTTTATCCTGCACCTTTTTTCCTATTTCCATTTTTTCCATTTTTTGCTCCTGCTGGGCGAAATAGGTAGGTGGGTGGTTGGGGGAATGATAGGTGATGGAGGTTGGGAACAATGACCAGGAAAGATTCCGACGTGCTTTAGGCTCCATGAAGATACTCAGTATCTTTCACACTATTGTGGCACCCCTTATGTAGCCGGTCATCTTTTGAGTATCAGAAATGCTTGAAGCAATAAGCAATCCCTTAGGAGGATGGTATTGGAGGGATTTATTCTGGATAAATCCCCCGAACGTTGTTTGTCCTGAAAACCCGTGGCTTTGATTGAAGATCCTTGTCTTTGAGTTGAAAGTCTTCAGTTTTGAGTTTAAGGTCTTCAGTCTTGTGGAATCAATAAGCGATCCATGGATCTTGAGGCATTGGGCATGGATCTTTGGACGATTAGGTTCCAAGATCTATGCCAATGGCAATTCTACCTTGACTTGGTTTGATCATTGTGGCCATCAGCACAGCAAGCAGATGGTTGGATGCCCGTGCATGAAAAGAAGTTTGGGTCATTGAAGGGTGCCGTGGGTGATCTTCTTCTGTGCGTAGCCATTTCTTGAGAGTCGAACATAACCTGCAAGAAAAGTTGTGCACTCGCCAAGGGGTGTGTCTACTCACCGTGTAGTGTGTGGTGCTCGTGGCAGTGGAACTGGGAGATGGGTCTAGCCCTTGGTAACGTCCCACACTTGAGGACCTAGTTCGTGCTTTGTTGGAGGTGCGGGGCGAGTCTTAGGGTGAGAGGAGAGGTCTGAAAGTCTTGCCCTTGATGTGCCCTAAGCGAGAAGTGGGTGAGTAGGCTAGGGAGAACCTTAGGTGTAGTGACTGTGGTGCTTTGTCTTTTTTTTAAAATGATACATAGGCCTAATTGTCTTGATCGGAATGAGGAGAAGAAGGGGGTCGGATAGACTTGCTCAAAAACTGGTGACTTTGCATGTAATCTTTCAGATTCATGTGTACATGAAGGGAGGTGGTGGAGAGGAAGGGGTGGTTGCATCTAGTGAACAAGCTGTCGTTCATGTCTTCTAGGAGGGCTAGGCAAAAAGAGGGAAGGAGACTAGCCCTCATTATGAGACGCGCCATGGCGCAGTTATCTATAGTGTTAGGGTCAAAGAATAGGGGAGGCAAGCCGCGCTCTTGTGGAGTCAGGTCCTGCTTAAGAAATAGCCTAAGTAACCTAATGTAATTACAAGTGGTTATAAAAGTGGGGTCAAGACATGAGGAGAAGTCCACAAGGAAGCGCATCATAGGCTCGTCTAGGCTTTCTACAGTAAAAAGAAGGGCATGCTCAAAGGACACTACAGTGGAGTTATAAATAATGGGAAAGTCATACCGCCCATGGAGGGTGGCATAAAAATCTACCCTTACCCTTTCGAGGGTACACCATGTAGGTAGGGTCGTTTCGCTCGAATGGCAAGGTATTACGAAACTCCATCTAGGCGAGCATGCTTATGCTGCATACTCGCCTCCTCCACAGGGGTTGGGTCTTGTAGTTTTGTACAATGTGGGGGATTTCAAAAACCTTATCTTACAAGTATTCAGCCGCTTCTGTGCCCCAAGAGGTTGGGGTCTTTTCCCGCTCATCCAGCCATTTTTTCCCCAACCGGCCACTGACCGCGATCACTTTGAGTGGCAAGACCCTCCGCAGACTGTTGGGTAGGAGGAAACAGAAGGGAAATGGATCCTTTCCTAGTTCCTCTACCTCCCACACCACCAGTTCTGCGTGGAATCCTACAGGAAGATCATCTGGGCATGGAGGGAGAGGTGCGGACGGTAGCACGGCTATCTTGGCTCTCAGTTTTTGTCTGGCCTCCTCCACCAGCTTTTTGCGTCTTTCTTTAGAGACGGCTTTTCTTTCTGCAGAGTTGGGTCTCCTTGTGGTGGCTCTTGGGCCTGCGGCAAGGGGGGTTGTGGGACTACGTTTTCCCTTAATCGACTCACATCGATTTCCAGCTCTGCCTCTTCCCCCTGCCGTTTTGCGTATGCTACTTCTTCCTCGAATCCGAGGGCGTCTATCTCCTGGGGGGTTAGGCCGGCCAACATTAGGTATTTTCGCTGTTCATCCAAACTCAGCCTAACCTCCGCAGGTAATGGTGGCATCTGCAGTCCAGCGTGTAGGGCTCTTCTTGCCATGCCGAGCTTTCTTTGCATTGCCTCCAGTGGCTCTCCTTGCGCTGCGTGCATGGCATCTAGGATGGAGTCGAGGAAGGCCTTCTGTTGAGTGATGAAGGCCACTTGGGCTGCCTCCGCCTTGCTCTCCACGATGATTTTCTCCTTTTCTGTCAGAGCAAGGCGTCGCGCCAGTATCTTTACCCTCTTTTCGTTGTGCGCAGCCCACTTCTCTGCCCTTTTGTTCATTACTTCCAAGCCCTCTCCCTGTCTTAAGGTTAGCATCATGAGTTTCTGCTCATAATCCTCTAGTTCCCTGACTAGCCTCTCTTGTTCTCCTCTTTCAGAGGTCAGTTGATATGTTAGGCGCTTGAGTTCCTCCTTCTGCTCCTCCATGCCTCGTTTTCTTTCTTCATCCCTGGCATTCAGCTCTGCCACGAGTGCATCAATTTGAACAGATTGCGCAGCAAGATCCTAGTATTGCACTATTAGGAGCTTATGATCTCTTTGCATGTTTACTAACTCTTGAGTCTCGTTTTCAAGCAGCTGCCTCTAGTGTTCCTCCCCCTCATCCCTAGCCTTCAGTTCTTGTCTCAGATCTGCAATCTCCCGCTGCTGCAAGGCTATCATTCTTGTCTTATCCAGTTGGAAGGCGGCCACTTATTCCTTCTCGATTGCCAACTTACCTGGCTATCTTGCATTCCTCCTTTTCTTTCTCCAGTTGGGAGAGCAGCTCAGTGACGTATTTGTCATAATTAGCCAATGGCAATATCGTTGTGTGAATGGGCAAGATTGAGGCTTCGACTTTTTGCTTTTTGGGCTCTTACCTAGACTCCGCATCCGTGGCTGGCCTCTTTTGTCCTGTGGCCGTAGTCTCCGTGCTCTGTCCCTGGCCCATCTCCTTGTTGATGAAATACTGCATCTACGCCACAAAGTTTGACACATCTGCATTAGTCGAGATGCTGGGGGTGATGGTGGTGAGTTCCGTGGAAGGCACCAGGAGGGTAGGGATCGGATGGAGTGGGGCCTTGCCCTTGCCTTCAGGGACTGAAGGTGGCACAAACTTTGGCACCTATGTGCTAGACCCGAGCTCCTCTTCTTTTCGCGGGCTTAGGTTCCTTAGTTCATCTGCTCGGCACTGTTGTTCAATGGACCGGCGGGTGGCCTCCACAAGGTCCTCTTCCTCCTTTCTTCGTAGCTCATCCTCTTCCTCATCTGCTTTTCTCTTCCTTTCCTCCTCCCATTTTTTTTGCTAATTCTTTTTCCCTTTCTATTCTTTTTCCCTCCTTTTCTCCTCTTCTGCTTCTTGTTTTGATGCCTCCTTTGCTTTCTGTAACTCCTCTTTTTCCCTCTCCTCCTCCTATCTCTTTGTTCTCTCTCTCTCCTTTGCTTCTTTCAAGGATTACTTCATTGCCCTTTCCAAGTCTTCCCTTTCCTTCTTCCTGCCTTCATCATTCTTCTTCTTCCTCTGTGTTGCCTTCTTCTTCGTTGTCCTGATTGTCTTTTTACTAGTCTATCCCTCCCCTTCTTCTTCTGTTTCCATTCTATCGGTGGACCTGTCTTTGTCCTGGTGAGGAGGCAACCTCTCCAGTGTTTCTCCTTCTCCCTCCTCCACCTATTGTGCTTCCTTTACTGCCTCGTGGATGAGTGCACTCAAGAATCCTCCGTACCGATGAAGGAGGCCTTGGAGGAGGCTTTCTTCCTTTTCGTAACTTTAGAAGCTGGAGATTCTGCTCCTGTTGGTGCACTTCCTAGGGCTAGCGCTTTGGCTGCTTGATCAATCGTTTTCGGCATGTACCCATTCCAATCTACTTCATCTAGGGTGTGGGCTGCTACATTCTCCAGCACTGGCATGCTCATTCGATGCATTAAGGAATTGTAACGCTAGCTGGAGAAGAGCACGTGCACCAACTTGGTCTGCAACGTGGCTTATGTGTCAGGGATGTCCTGGATGCTTATGCCGTCATTCGTGAGCACCTCTTCCTTCTTCATTTTCAACAAGGCATAAACATCCATTTTTTGTCTCCTTTCTGTCCTTGATACCAATCCCAAAGCCTTCTCCACCAAGGCTGGATCCAACCGGACTTGCACCTGCTTTGCACCCTCTCCTTAGCTCACTGTTACAATGCCACCTTCTTGGTCCAGGTTGTATGTTCTGAGGAATTCTACGCATTTTAGGTGATCCGGCTCCTGCGAGAATTTTTCAACAGACTTTGTAAGGTTGCATTGTTCCACTACCCTCCTGGCTGCTTCCTCCTTGGCCACCACGACTTCGATGTTGTGGATGGTTCGAAACTTGAGCTAGCCGAAGGTGCGGTTCTCTAGATGGATGCGATACTGCTCCCTTTCCTTGTCTGTGAACGGGAGTCGATGGGCGCGGTCTTGCTGCGACATTTTCTACTCCTGCCATAATTCGTAACTTTCGTTAGCATTTTCCACATATCACTTTGCTATTTACGTGAGAATAAAAACTCTTGAATGAATTCCTTAGGAAGCCATTTTTTCATACTATATGCTTATGCTTTTCACTACCTTTACTTTACTGTACCCCCTTTTTATTCATTTCCTATCTGATTCCTTTCACCTTCACCACATACCCAGATACCCCCTCCCCGTTGGGCTTAGAAAAAAATCCTTCCTAGGATTGGGGGTTAAAAGGTGAGGGGCTTTGGGCCTGTTGGGGTAGGGGTTACGTGTGAAGAAGCCACGTGTAGAATTTTGGATTGTATTCTAGTTGAGCATGACAATCAAGAGCAGACGGTTGGATGCAGACTTGGGAGATTTAGGTCAAGACATCATGAAAGAGATCGCCAGTATTAAGGCGGCTGGCAACATGTAATTCCTCTTCTGTGAGGAATTGGTCAATGTAGGGGTGAGCAAGCACATGGTCATCTAAATGCTGGTTATAGGTGATGGCCAAAACCCTAAACAAGATAGGTGCCACATAATTAGGGTCATATTTGATGGTTTTAAATGCCTTGCATTGCTCATCATTGGTCATTATTCGACAAACTTTTTTCTCCCATTGGATTCTCAAAGCAAACCACTGCTGCAAGAACGTGGAAGGCGAGCTTTCCATCTGCGTGAGCTCTTGCAACTCATGTTCTGAAACAGAACGAGGAGGCTTACGATATGAAGTGATTAGTCTTTTGAGGGCAGCTTGCTCCTTTGATATTTCATCATTTGCTATTAGTTCGACAGCAATTTTCGGGAATTTAGTGGTCATAAGTTTGTATTCTTCCAAAGTGCACGGTAATGCACAAACATCTGAAGCAAGTGTTTTGTCAAGAAGACCTAGGTCTAGCCTCTCATTACTTCTAGCGAATGTAGTGAAAGTTTTGTCCAACATCTTGATGTAGGTTAGCAAGGTCTTTAGCCAAGGAGAGGAAAGATCATATCGCGTAGGAAGGTTTGAGACCTGCTGGTGGGGATGGTGCAACTGGACTAGATAGTGGTGACTCCATTATTGGTGTCACAAGTTGGGCTTTGCACTTTGAAGCACTTTGAGGTGCTATAGGAAGCTCTGGGGGCATGGGAGTTGTGATGGGTTCTGAGTGAGCAGTCATGGGGGTTTTTAAGTTCTCTGGATTAGGTAAGTTTAAGGCTTGTCGCATTTTCCTTGGTCAATAGATGAGTTTAAGGCTTGTCGCGTTTTCCTTGGTCAATAGATGAGTTGGGGCTTACTAGCCACAGCGGGCAATGGTTTGCTGACTATGCCCTGGGCACCACATGTGCAAGCCTCCCTCACTGGGGTGAGATTGCTTGTAGATGAGATTTTTAACTGGCCATTTTTAGGCACCCAAATCCAGGGGTTGCCCTTGTAGTATCCTTGTGCTCGCAAGAGATCTTTGGGGATCCATCATGGCATGGTTGTGTGTCTACATTGATAGCGTCTAGACTACCTCTTTGGCTGTGACGGCTGATTATTTTGGCGTTTAGGATCACGTTTGGGTGGTCTACTCGGATGTGGTCTTTGCCATTTTGGCACCCATATAAGCTTGCACTCCTTGGCCTTGTGATCACTCTTGGTGGGTTTGGGTCTAGGGTCGAGAGCCTGGCATGAGGCCTTAGTTTCCATCTGTTTAGACTCAGGCTGAAGCGTGGTCATAGGGGTTTCTACCAGTGGCTTCGTAATGTTGGAGGAGTCGGGACAGCCCTTGCTGAAAGTCGTCACTATACGCACATTGCCTATAGCAAGATGAATGTGGTTTAGGTTGTAATCCACATTACAGTTCGTTTGCTTCTTGAAAGTGCGACCTAATAGTGACATATTACCGGCTCCTTTAGTGTCAGGCAACACATGGAAGAAAGCTGGTAAACTTTCAGACTCGATAGAAATGACTACCTTGCACTTCCCTAGGAGTGAATAAGCATTACCCCCAAACGTGGTGAGTTTGGCATTAGTGGGTTGTAGTTTTAGTTGACCAATGCGTGTCCAATGGTCATGCGTCAAGATGTTGTAGTCGACACCTTCATCAATCAAGGCATCAAAAGAATACGTCGCTCTTGCTGTGACTGTGATTCGTAGATACGTCGGTGCCACTGCTTCTTCGTCCTGATCTGTAAGGTTGGTTATAGTAGCCATGCAAACGTTCATTAGGGGTTCTAACATGGGTGGCTCATGTAATGGATGGGAAGGAGGATAATACTTCTTTATGCAGCTACCATTAAAAAAGCCTATTTGACATGCTTGTCAAACCACATCTTTCGTCGAGCCTTCTCACAAATCAAAGAGTGAGTGGCGAGGAGTCGGGTCTCCGTTAGGCGCTCTAGCTCCACTAAGCGATTGGTCCAAGCCTCTCTTCCCTCCCAACACTCTTGGACTGCTATCCTTAAGCTAGGGATGAAGAATTCTAAGGGTAAAATGGCTTCAGTTCCATACGTCAGCCTAAAACGCATCTGTCCTATAGTTGTTTTATAAGTTGTGTGATAGGCCCATAGGGCCGCCATTAGCTTGTTGTCCCAAACACTTCTTGAAGTAGACACGACCTTTGTAAGCACGTTGACTAAGATTTTATTTGTGGATTTGGCTTGGCCATTAGCCTGAGGGTAATAGGGAGAGGACTTCCGATGAATTATTAGGAAGGTAGAGAGCAAGTGGGAAATCACCTCATTAATGAAGTGCATGCCTTGGTCGCTTACAAGTTTGATTGGACAGCCAAACCATGAAATGACCTGCTCCCACAAGAACTTTCAGTGGTTCTAGCATCATTCTTCCTCGTGGCTCGTGCCTCTGCCCACTTCGTTAGATAATCGGTTGCCACTATGATGTAGCGAGCTTGGGAATATTGTGCCACAGGACTGATAGGTCCAATAAAATGGATGCCCCATTTTTCAAAGGGTTGTCCGGCTATGACAGGGGTCAACTCCATCTTGTCTTTCTGCATAGGAACTTTGGTCCTTTGGCACTCATCGCAGTGCTTTACGAATTTAGCTGCGTCGCGAAAAAGGGTGGGCCACCATAGTTGGGATTGTAGCACCTTTCGGGCTATTGTGTCCCCGCTAAAGTGTCCTCCAGCGATTTCACCATGTGCTTCTTTCAATGCGTCGTGCATCTCATGCTCACATACACATCTACGCAATAAACCGTTTTGTCCTAACCTGTAGAGTTGGCCGACTATCAGTTGATATGGCTGAATTTTCAAGATAAGTCTTCTCAGAGCCTAGCCTTCTCAATGGGTCGCTTAAGTAGTCCGCTCTCTAGTACTTGCACTATGTCATTGGCCCAATACGGCGTTAGATCAGCTTTGAACAATTCTGTCTCACTAGACAGGTTAAAGAGATGAGCATCCGGTAAATCGTCACGTATGCCTTGTCCAGCGGCTTCTCCTGTGGGTATGCGGGACATGTGGTCAGCCATGTAATGCTGCTTTCCTTTGCGTACAACCATAGAGAAGTCAAACTCTAGTAGAAGGAGTAACCATCTAGCTATGCATCCCGTAGTGTAAGGCTTGTTCACAAGATACAACAAGGCTTGATGGTCAACAAAGAAGACAAAGGGAGTGGTCAACAGGTAATGCCTAAATTTCTTTACCGCAAATACCATGGCCAACCCCTCCCTTTCAGTCGTGGAATAGTTCTTCTCGGTCTCTATGAGCTGCCTGCTGGCAAAAATAACTGGGTAATCTAAGTTATGTTCACCAGGCTGGCATAGCACGGCTCCAATAGCAAACTTAGAGGCGTCTATGTGTACATGAAACATTATGTTCCAACCTGGGGCTCTAAGATTGGTGCAATAGTAAGAGCCTTTTTCAACTCTTCATATGGGTGTTAGCATTCCTCAGTCCACTCGAACACTATCAACAACTTGTACAATGGTCTAGCAATTAGTGCGTAATTTAGTACAAAGCGTTGATAATATCCAGTGTGTCCTAAGAAGCATTGGACTCCCTTGTAGTTATCAGGTGGCGGTAAGTCAACAATGACTCTAACTTTAGAAAAGTCAGTGGCAATGCCGTTCCTTGACACTACGTGCCCTAAAATGCATCCGTGTTTCACCCAGAACCGGCACTTTAAGGGGTTCAGGTACAACCTACACCTTTCAAAGATAGCTCTCAATTTCTGTAAGTGGTCGGCCCAACTAGAGTGTAATCATAAGTTGTCTACAAACACTTCCAGTTCGCGCCTAAGCATGTCCTTAAAGATAGTGCACATTAGGTATTGAAAAGTTGCAGGTGCGTTCACTATCCCAAAAGGCATGACAATGTAGGCGAATACACCCCATTCCATGGTAAAGGCAGTCTTGTGCATGTCGTCAGGGTGCACTTGCACTTGATTATAGCCTGAGAAACAATCCAAAAAACTATAGGTTTCTTTACCTGCTACCCTCTCAAGCATGTGCTCGGTGTAAGGTAAAGGATAGTTATCCCTCTTCATAGCGGCATTCACTTTCTTGTAGTTCACGCACACTCGGATTTTTCCATTTTTCTTCATGATAATCACAATAGGTGATACCCAGTCCGTCTGCTCGATCCCATATATGAATCCTGCCTTCATGAGTTTATCAATCTCCTCTTTTACTGCATGGGCGTGTTTGGGATTCATGGGGTAAGGTCGTTGTTTCGTTGGCACTGCATCAGGGACCATTGGGATATTATGAGTCACAACCCTAGGGTGGACTCCCTTAAGTTCATCCAATGTCCAGGCAAATACGTCGATGTACTCTTGCAAGAGTGCAACAAGTTTGGTCTCCTCATCCTCCGTCAAGTCATCTGCAATGAACACAGGTCTTGGCTTTTCACGTTCCCCAGCCAAGTTAACTTCCTTGACTTTGGCGGGTCCCTCGATCGGTTCACTAGTTTGGCCTTGTCTTTTCGCACCTAGCACAATCACCACTGTGTCACCATTTTTAAATTTTGTAAACTGTTTGGGTAGATCTTGCGATTTCTTTTGCCTTCCTGCTTCTGAGTCCTTTGCTTGCTTCCCAGCCTCCTCCTTTAGTCTTCTGTGCCTTAGGTGGACTGGCAAGTCTCCCTTGGTGCATTTGACTTTAGAAGGTTGTGGTATCTCGGGATTACTCTCAGTGCTGACTTCCGATTCCAAGTTAAACTCACACCCCTCACTTGAGGAAGGTGTTTCCCCAGGAGGTCGTAGTTCAGTAGGTGCATCCGTCTTGAGCACTGGGATTACCCATGGTCGTGCCACTCCGGCTTTCTCATAATCCAGGGCTCCTATGCGTTCTAGCCAGGATCTGTTCACACTCCATTCGAATGACTCCTTTTTCATTCTGACTAGTCCTTCCTCTCCTAGGCCTCGAATCTGCCCTAATTTGTTCGATCGCTTTTCCTTCCGTGTCGTACTCTATTGTATCTATCTCTTCTTCACTCTCCTCTCCCGTAGAGTGACAATCCTCATACTCCTCATCATCAAAGTCCTGTCCTTCTGACTGCTCATCATCACCTAAGCTTTCCTCTCCAATCTCTGTGTCATCAGTAACAACTAAAGCCCAGTTATATAACAAATTCAGGTCATGGACCTTGGTCCATTTCCATTCTGGCTTAGTTAATAGATCACGTAGAGGTTTTAAGTTAGCAGCTAGGTTGCCTTTTATTTTATTAGTTAGATACTCTACGATTTCCTGAAGCTCTAGTTTGTTGCTGGGGATATGCAATGAGGCTGGTTTGCCTGGGTTGAGTGAGCTTCCTGCCATCATGCAGAGTGGCACAAGTGGCTCCTCAATTGGCATGGTTGCGGCTTTAGCAGCCTGCCAATATAATTCTTCCTCATCCAAGAATGGTAGGTCAATGGTTGCCAAAACGTGCATCCAATCCCTCTCATCCTCAGGGAAAGGAATATATTTAGTGAGTGATCCATAGGGTTTGGTCATTTGAGTATCGCCTTTCAGCATAGCTGAGATGGCATCTAGGTCAACAGGGGTCCTCTTCGAAGTTTCCATCTCTACCCTTACTGCACTAGTTTTGTTCCCTAGGAAAGTCAAACCATTGCCCTAGTCCTCAATCACACGCGCATTCCTCATCCAAGGCCGGCCTAATAGTATGTCGTAAACCATTGCCCTAGTCCTCAATCACATGCGCATTCCTCATCCAAGGTCGGCCTAATAGTATGTCGTAATCCACTCCCTTCATGATAATGAAGTTTACAAAAAACTGCACACTGGCAATCTTTACTGGCCAATTCTTTAAGACCTCGAATGGTCTTACCTTCATCCCATTTTCTAATGTGATGTTAAACCTAGCAGTCTCCACAGGAGGGTTTCCCCATGCCTCTAAGACTGCATGGCTTAGTATACTAACACCTGCGCCTATGTCTACGATTCCTTTTCACGCCATATCTCCTAAGGCTAGGACAGGTAAAACTGCATGCATTTCAGTGCCTTCCCAAAAAGCATTGATGTGTAAAGACTTAGGATTTGAGTGTAGAGTTAGACTTGGGATCTATGTAACTGCATCATGATCTTGAGGATCAACACTCGAAGTCATGTGTGTCCCTTCATCAAGTCTTTTAACTCCTACCACAAGGAATGATTTTGCCTAAGAAGATCTTCCAAGCTTAGAGTTACTGGAGTAGAGAACAAGGTTGTGAGGAGGCTACTGGGCTCTTGTCTTCCCCTGAGGCTAGCATTTCTAGGCCATGCATTTTGTCTTCCCTAGCAAGTTTCTCCCTGGCCTTGTTGCTGAGTTGCCCCTAGTGGTGCAGGTATGCTTGAAGCTTGTGGTCTTGAAGGTGAGACTGGTGTGCTCACGCTGGAGAAATCGTCAATGGGATCTTCTAATATGGGTTCAGCATCCCTTAGGTTCTTTTGGGCATCCTTGACCCACTCCTTGACCTTAGCTATAGCCTCGATCTACCGTTTGGGGTGGGGATATTCCCCTACCTTGGCACTCCCTAGCTCGGTTGTCTTAGGAGCTGAGGTCTCCGCCTCTGTGTCTGTGACCTTCTTTCCCATTACTAACATAGTCGCTTCCTTGGTTTTAAGAGTTGTCTTTGCATTGGTTCTCTTTTTCCATCTCCTCTAGCTTTTCTTTCCTATTGAGGTTGCGTCAAGGTTACTTGGCCCTAGCAAGGAGATGCTTGCATGTTTTGTTTGAGCTCGTGTCATAGCATGTAGTGGGATGGGCGTATCCTCACTACCAAAGGTTTCCACTCCAAAGAGCCCCAAAGGCACCGATGGCATGTTGGCAGAGCTGGTTGATGGCTTTCGCCTAGGACAGTCATGAAACAGATGTGTGATTCCACACTCTATGCATCGGAGATCCACTTTGTCCTTGTTAGCTTGCTCTCCTTCTGGGTAGCTTGATGAAATGTGGCCTGGGTGGCCACAAGTCCAGCATGTGACTGGATCTTGGCTTGTTGGCCCTCCAAAGCCTCTGCCTTTTCCTCTTCCTAAAGCCATCACCGGCACCGGCAGATAGTCCATCAAGACTGGGTTGCCCTCCTTGTCATAGGATATGTATGGGTTGACATATGTTTCTTCCTCATCAGGCTCCTCCACAAAGTGAACAGGAGCATCGCTAGATGGGTGGGTTACAAAAGGCCCTGGTGGTCTGGGTATACCAGTTGGGTTCATCTCCAACCTAGGCATGGTAGGTCTTGAGTTAGTCGGTGCTGGAAGAGCTAACTGGGCTCCCCTCCCAAAGAAATTAGGTGGCCTATTACCTAAGTATGGAGGGTTGTACTGCTGCGCGTGTGGGAATCTCCTTGGCATTCTGCAATGCACTGCATCATGCCCGAATCTACTGCAATTTGAGCATGACCGAGATCTAGGATCTTGGCATTCAATTGGGAGGTGATTGCCGCCGCAGTATATACATTGTACATGTGATCTCATAGGCTTCCTTACCAGCTCTTGCAATCGTGCAATCTCCATTCTCATTTCTGCCATCCCCTGGTCGTGGTCTACACTCTTTCCCTTATCTTGCATGCTAGTGTCAAGATTGTGGGAGAGAAGAAAGGAGTCTCACTTGTAGCTTTCTTGCTTGCACAATGGGGGAATACACACACAGGTGGAGGCTGAAAACAGTTTTCCTCTTCTTAGTTGTGTAAGCCAAAAAGAACACAAGTACAAAGAAATAGAAGAACCCTATATATGGGTCTTAAACCAAACTCAACTAACTAAGGTGGCATACTAACTAAGCCATGAACTAGAGTAGATCAGGATAGCTATCATCTAGCTATTATTCATGGGCGGTGTACCAACCGCATCTGTAGCTAACAAGTCGGTGACATAAATGCACAACGGTCACCTTGGCATATCACGAGTGGAGCTCGATATCTCAACACTCCCCCTCTAGCTCAACCCCAATTCCTGCACACCAAGTAGGTCTATGAACTTGCGCAACTTCTCTGCGCCCAATGCCTTCATGAATATGTCAGCTACCTGATCTTCTGTGCTAACATAAACTAGATCAAGAAGACCTAGTAAAACCCTCTCTCCCACATAGTGATAATGCACCTCAATGTGCTTTGTTCTAGCATGATATATTGGTTATTTGCCAAGTGTATACTACTCATGTTGTCACAATAAATGACAACTGGCCCATCTGTAGGCTGATGCATATCATAAAGTAGCTTATGCAACCAAGCTACCTCACAAGCAGCCATTGCTGCACCCCTGTACTCAGTCTCTATGCTCGACAAGGCAATTGTAGCCTCTTTCTTGCTGCTCCAAGTGACTGTAGCACTTCCAAAAGAGAACACATATCCACTGGTAGATCGTCTATAAAAAATACTACCATCCTAATCAACATCAGTGTATCCATGCAACTGTATCTGAATCCCAGTCTCATAAAATAGTCCATACTACAATGTGGACTTCACATACCTGAGTATGCGTCTAGCCGCATCCAAATGTGGTTTCCTTGGAGCCTGTATAAACTGACTTACCAATCCAACAGCATAGCTCAAATCTGGCCTAGTAATAGTCATACAAATCAAACTTCCTACTATGCGCCTGTACATAGTAGGGTCTTCCAGAAGCTCACCTGCATTTGTGCTCAGCTTCACATTCTGCTCCAAAGAAAGTGAAATAAGCTTACAGCCTATCATCCCATATTTGGACAACATGTCTAATCCATATTGCCTCTACAAGAGCCATATCCCACTTGGTGATCTTATCACCTCAATGCCCAAGAAATAACGCAGCTCTCCCAAATCCTTCATCTCAAACTTCTGCTTCAATAGCATTTTCACATGAAGGATATATTCATCACTATCACCTCTGATAATCAAATCATCAACATAAATGAAAAGCAGCATAATACCTTTCTCTATTTTTCTCACATAAAGTGAGAAATCTGCCTTGGAAATCTGAAAGCCAATAGTGACAAGATACTGTCCTATCTTGTCAAACCATGCTCTAGGTGCTTGTTTCAAGCCATACAAGGCTTT
Source organism: Lygodium microphyllum (assembly GCF_053477565.2). NCBI lineage: Eukaryota > Viridiplantae > Streptophyta > Polypodiopsida > Schizaeales > Lygodiaceae > Lygodium > Lygodium microphyllum. Next base: position 11,236,548 of record NC_141143.1, read on the forward strand.
CTTCAACCTACAAAAAAACTCAGGATGAATAGTATGCACATAACCTGGTGGCTGCTCCATATAGACCTCTTCTTGCAAATCACCATGCAAGAAGGCATTCTTTACATCCATCTGATGTAAAGACCATCCCTTTGATGCAGCCATAGCAATGACTGCTCTTACAATTACCATCCTTGCAACCAGACTGAATGTTTCTTCATAATCAATGCCATATGTTTGTGCATACCCCTTGACTACTAATCTTGCCTTGTATCTGTTCACAGAACCATCTGCATTGTGATTCACCTTATAAACCCACTTACAACCAATTGCATTCTTATCTTTAGGCAAAGGTACCGATTCCCATGTAGCATTTTCTTCCAAGGCAACCATTTCTTCATCCATGGATTTCCCCCATTTTTCTTTTCCTATGGCTTGCTCAAAAGAAGTGGGTTCTGGTTCCTGTATCATTTTGACCATATATGCATAGTGAATGGCTATAAATCCATCATATTTTAGCCTATCCATAGGATACCTAGCTCTGGTAGACCTGCGCAAAGTAGGTTCACTCCCAGGTGCTCTCAAAACATCCTTGGTCTTCCTTTCTCTAGGTGTAACAATAGAAGGAATACCCAACTCATCATCAATGCTCTGTTCTAAGCCACTGGATTCACCATCCACATAAGAGTGACCTGCATTCACATCAAACATGGGCTGATCTACCTTCTCTTTTCCTTTTTGTGATACCTGCATACCACTATCTGCATTGCTTTGAGTAGATTCTCTTGATCTCAATCTGCTTGTCCATGGCGAAGAACGTGAACCAATGCTAGAGGACGCTCCAGGTCCACTAATATCTTGTGTGACTACTACTGTGAATTCCGTGCAGCATTACCATTTTGTGCATCTACATCATCAATCACATTTACTGGTTTATACCACCTACTCATCTCATCAAAAACAACATCTCTACTCACTATAAACTTACGAGTAAAAGGGTTATAGCATCTATACCCTTTCTGCTCTGCAGAGAGTAACCAATAAAGATGCACTTCTTAGCTTTTGGATCCAACTTGGATCTCAACTCATCTGGCACATGAACATAGGCAATGCAACCAAAAATTTTCAAATGAGAAAGATCTTGTTTCCTACCAGTATACCTCTCCTCTGGAGTCATCCCATGTATTGCTGTAGTGGGAGTCGTGTTCATTATGTAGACTGCTGTAGCAACTACTTCAGCCCAGTAAAAATCTGGCAAGTCTTTTTCGTTGAGCATGGCACGAGATACCTCTCCAATGTGTCTGTTTTTCCTTTCTGCAATTCCATTTTGTTGTGGGGTATGACTGCATGAATATTGCTGCTTTATGCCATGCTCCTGCAGGAACCTTGCAAACTCATTTGAGAGGTGCTCTCCCCCTCCATCTGACCTTAGGCATTTTATTTGCACGCCTGTTTCTTTTTCAACCATAGCTTTAAGAGTTTTGAAATGCCCAAATACTTCAAGTTTCTTTTTCATAAAATACACCCAAAATTTTCTGCTATAGTCATCAATAAAAGTGACAAAATAATGATAGCTTCCAGTAGATGCAGCTTTAGTAGTCCACACATCAGAGTGGATTAATTCCAATGGCTTCTTTCTCTCTTGAACATGTCTAGGAAATGGTTTCCTTGCCTGTTTTCCAAAGTGACAGGCTTCACATACCTTATGCATTTTTGCAACCTTGAATTTAAGCAATCCTACAACAATATTTTGGGCATGCATTGATTTAAGTCATTGTACATTAACATGACCAATGCGTTTATGCCAAATATCAATATCTGAAACTACACCGGTCCCATGTGCAAACATTGTTGCACTCAATTCTGGCATGTCTGCATCCAACGTAAACATTCTGCCATTCTTCTTTCCTTTTGCTATCAAGCAACCTTTATTTTTCATATCCTCAACAAAGCATCCATGAGAATTAAATCTGACCTGCAAGCCCGGCTCAACCATTTGACCAACAGAAACCAGGTTCTTGGTGATATTCGGGACATGAAATACATCCGACAGGTATTCCTTTTTCCCACCGTGAATAGACAAAGGAATATTTCCAATGTGCACAATAGGATGTGTAGTATCATCACCAATCTCCACAAATCCTGGTTTTTCCATTTTCCTTGCATCCTGCATCCATTCTACATGACTTGTCATGTGGTTTGATGCACCTAAGTCAACATACCACACATCATTGCTTTCTTCTACACTTGTCACAAAATTAATCATGTGCTGCACCATAAAAAAATGCTCATTTCTGTCATCACCCTGTCTACTAGAAGATGCATAATTCCCTTATTGAAATTTTCCATTTATGATGTCATTCTGCTTTTTATAGCAGTCTTTGGCCATATGACCCATTTTACCACAGTAGTAGTAGCATTCAATATTTCTGTTTGCATTGTGGCCTCTTTGCCATCCGCCATGACCTCTTTGGCTCCCCCTGCCTCTAGAGTTACCAAGTTCTCCTACATAGGACTGGTTTTCTTGAGTTTGCTGCATATTCTGATTTCTACCACAGCCTCCAGATCGGCCTTCTCTACCTCTACCTCTACCTCTTCCATCATTTGCGTAGAAGACAACTTCTTTTGAAGTTCCTCCTGAAGAAGATGCACCACCATTTCTCTGCTCCTCAGAAATTAGAAGAGCAATCAACTCCTCAAAATCAGGAAATCTTTTACAGATGGAAATGGATGTTGGAACTGTGCATAATCCTTTCCCAGACCATTCAAGGTCATAGAAACTAAATCATCATCTTCCACTGGTGACCCAATGGAAGCAAGTGCATCTGCAATCTTCTTCACCTTCATGTGGTAGTCATTGATGCTCATACTTTCTCTTTGCACATTGTGCAACTCTTGCTTGAGCTGCATTTTCTTGGCTTGCGTATTTGTGCTATACATTTTTGATAGAGTATCCCATGCCTCCTTTGGCATACTTGCATTCCTGAATATGCACAATCATAGAGTCTCAAATACTGATAGAAAGCCAGTACATAACTTTTGTAGCTCTCTCATGCCATCCTTTAAATGCCTGCATTTGCTGTTGATTTCCTGCAACGAATTCCCAATATCCTTTTCCCATAAGGAAATTCGTCATTCTAAACTTCCATGCTTGGAAGTTGTTCTTGTCAAGCTTTTCAGTGACAATCTGTGAAAGAGAATCAGACGCCATTACAAAACACTGCAAAAAATTCTATCACTGCAAAAAACACAGCTTCAGCCTCACTAGGGCAAATCTGCAAAACTGACGAAAGTGGTATTTGACCACATAGTCACTTTCTAGTGACAATTTTGCATCAACAGGAAACAATGATGATTCTGTAACTCCCAATGTCTCTGCGCACAAGCATAGATGCAATTTTTATAGTAACTTTTCACCGCAATATATGCTGCCCTGTTGCTACATCGCGAAGGGCGTCTCAATTTGAGACAATACACTCTTGCACTTTTCGGCTGTGCTACCTGCAGAGACTTGCTCCCAAAATAGAAAAATGAAAGCAACACTGGTCCTCTTACCAGAACACCGCGAACTTGGTTTGCTTTCTTGAGCTCCTTACCACGAACAAGGCTTTGATACCATGTCAAGATTGTGGGAGAGAAGGAAGGAGTCTCACTTGTAGCTTTCTTGCTTGTACAATGGGGGAATACACACACAGGTGGAGGCTGAAAATAGTTTTCCTCTTCTTAGTTGTGTAAGCCAAAAAGAACACAAGTATAGAGAAATAGAAGAACCCTGTATATGGGTCTTAAACCAAACTCAACTAACTAAGGTGGCATACTAACTGAGCCACGAACTAGAGTAGATAAGGATAGTTGTCATCTAGCTATTATTCATGGGTGGTGTACCAACTGCATCTGCAGCTAACAAGTCGGTGACATAAATGCACAATGGTCACCCTGGCATATCACGAGTGGAGCTCGATATCTCAACAACTAGCAGTTTTTTTTCCCCCAAAGTAGTTGATCTCTCATGGTCCCTCTGGCTCGCACTTTCTCGGTTGGTAGTCCTCATGCTGCATTCCCTGAGTTGATCATCTACGTGTATTTCCTCTTTGGAAAATCTAGCTAGCATGCCTCGTTGCAAGGTGGAGTTACTGGCCAAAGCCTTATAGAGCTCCTCACTCCGAATCCCATTCATGAACACTATAGACACTGCCCTCTCGATAGGTCACTCATTGGCAGGGATCCTCTTGTAGAGGCCACACACCTGAGTGACGTAATCCCTAACCTCCTCCTTCTCCCTTTGACTGATATTCATCAACCTAACGATGAGGTTATCCGAATACCCTGCCTCCGAAAACCTCTTGATGAAGAGGCCCTTAAGGCGAACAAAGTTCGTATGTTCTGCGTCATCTAGAGTAGAATACCAGGTCCTCCCCTTATCGCCTTAGCATAGGTCAAAAGCTTGAGCTCACTGCATAGGGTCAATAAGACTGTTTGCCTCACATACTTGCTCAAACTTCTCCATGAAGCTGTACGGGTCACTGCCAGGTTCGTATCTAGCTAGTTGTTTTGCTACGATGGGGATTCTAGCCTACCCTTTAGCCCCTTGAGTGACTCCCAATCCCAATAGTAGCGCGGTGGCTAGGGCAGTAGGCTCTGTTCAACAGAGGTGTTGTCCAAGAGTGTCTTTGCTACCAATTCACTCAATCTCATGTCAGCCTCTGCTGCTCGTTCCCTCTCTACATTCGGTCAAGATTTGGTCGCTCTAGCTAGGTCCACTTGTCTAGCCTCGTAGATATCTACATCTTGCTGTAGCCTTCTAGCCCTTTGCTCATGGTTGTAGGAAATTATGCCTTCCAGCGCTCTCTTGATTGCTCTTCTCTCTTCCTCCAGGTTTTCTACCACTTCCTCTATAGGTCTGCCCTGGATCACAGTCCTAGTGAGTAGATCGTAGTTGTGGACCAGTTCGTGGACTGAGGTTGGAATTTCTCCTAAGTCTAATTGGTCCTCTTCTCGTTCGCCTCTTGATCCAAACATTGTTTTTGCTTCCTGCTCCACGAGGTTGTCAATAAATCCAAGTAGCTCCGGCAACGTCCAATCATCTATCTTGTTGCTTCCCGTGTCTTCGTGTCTTCTCCAGGTCCTACTAGTAGGGCACTCAGGCACCTATCTAAGTCTTGGGGTCTTCTCCTACTAGTGGGTTCCTTAAGCGATTTATCTGAGTGAGTCCTTTTGATTATTGAATACAAACCTCAATTTATGGTCACTCAGTGAGTGTGTTGTTTCTCGTGCACTTGTGCCCAATCAGGCTTTCAGCTTTCTTAAGTGTACTTCAAGTGCGGAAATTAGATGTGAGTGCCGCAAGCAATTCCTCGGCGTCTTACTCACTCTCGCTCGTTTCGGGCCTGATAGGCTTGTAGGTCCATTTTTCGGCGGTTTAGTTAGGATTTAGGGTTTCCTTGTATGTTGTCTTGTTCTCTTCCAGTCAATCAGGTTTTAGGCTGAGGGTGGCCAAGTGGACCGAGTGACGAGGGCCAAGGGCCGATTCTAGGACTCGGCCCAAGAGAGGCCACTCGGACGGGTCGAACGCGGCGCACGTAACCCACGTGAATGCAATCGTTTCACCCAATGTAGACTGGCGCCATGGTCATGCACTTCCAGATCCTATCTAGGAAAGTAGAGGGAGAGGTTTGTATACCTGAACGTGTCGGTAAGTGTGTCGGTGATGCGATCGAATCACATGGGCTGGGGCTCTCTAACTCTCTCTCTCTCTTTCTCTGTCACTGAAATGGCACAAATGAGCTCTCTATTGGTCTCCTGGCTCTTATATGCCTTCCCAAATGTGGCGTTGACATGCCTGATCGCTCTTTTGCGCTCTTTTGTCGATCTTAGGCCTCATTAAAGAGCATTTTGCACATTTTGCACAAATTTTCCTTGTTTTGCCCTGTTTTAAAATAGTAAACCCTACCCTTTTCCGGTTCAATTTCCTAACTCTAACCTACGCTAAATGAAACAAAGATCGAAGGCAAAAAACTGAAATAGATCCTCCATGCCTTCCAATCATCAAACAACCAAAATATCCCAAAATACTTACTTATTTTGAAGATTAAAAACACCTAGCTTCCTACCTATGTCAAGCTCTCTTTCAGGGATGAGTACCCTACTTTGATGCTCGATATGGGGCACGCAAGTGCTCAAGCTTGAATCCGTTGGTCTTGGAAATGGAACCAAAATGTGGGAGCTTTCGCTCAACTGCCAAGACCCACAGACCACTTATTGTTTCAAGCGTTCCAAGCGAGCTCTAATGGCTATCTCTCACCTAGCCGACGCGCCTTCGATCCTACGAGTGTACTGTGCTTACCTTGATGCTCAATCGAATACCCTCATCTCTCTTGCACTCCGATAGCTCCACAATCCTCGATACCAGCTCAAGCATCCTCAAGTCTCCTCCATCTCCAAGCTCCATCCTCCATAGCCGCACGCACAAGGGAAGAGAAGAGAAGAGAAGAGAAGAAGAGAATAGGAGATGGTGAAGAGCTTTACCCTCTTGATCCCTGGCTCTCACACACACTCACTCCCTCACACTCTCACACTCCCTCTCTCAAGAGCACACACAAGCAAGAAGGAAAGAAGAGGAGAGGAAGAAGAAGACTCTTTTTGCCACACACCAAAAGAATGAGCTTCTCATTCACTTTTCAACTTTATATACAAAGCCCTAAATCCTTTTTAGGTGGTCATCCCCTTTTCCCTCTTTTACATGGCCGACTGTAGCCTAGGCCCTTTTTCCCATTTCCTACCATTCTAATTTATCCTATTCCCAACTAATGCGTACACTTTGCATAGGAGCAAGCCTGGCACTCTTTTACAAAGATTCAGGGGCGCTTCCGCATTTTAATTCTTTTGTTGCCTCGGGCTGACACTGAAGCTTCCTAACCGAACATTTGAATTTTTCAGGGATTGGCTCTCGATCAAGGCGCCTTTTTCTATTTTTATCCTGCATCTTTTTTGCTATTTCCATTTTTTCTATTTTCCGCTCCTCTGTGCTGCGGGAACATGGTAACAACATTGATGATGGACCGCCTGGCTAGATGGGTCCGCACATCTACACTTAGCATGTTGGTGGTCATTATGATACTCACATGGCCATTGACTTATCACTTATTATATTTAGGTTGTTACATCTACCTACAAGTAGTAAAAATATAGCATCAGTCGATTAGTGTAGTCGAGTATGCACTGTTTGACTTAGAAGGACACTTTTCTTTATGTTGTATCTTATCTATACTTTGTGTACATTGTATATTGTGTGAAAGAAAAATAAAAAATTAGCAAGAAAACGCTTTGGCCTCCACCTCTCTTCTTGTGTTCTTGAGTGAGCTTCCTCTTGTGTATACAATGTGTGTTTGGCATAGTAGCTCAAGCCAAGTCCCCCACCACATGATTCTTGACATTTAGGCCATTCTTTGATCTTTCGTCTACAAGTATTTGCAAGAGTTTTGAGAATAGGTTGATGTCCTCTCTCACTCTTTCCATTTCCTTCAGGATTGTAGGCTGATATCAAAGCCAACTTGATACCCAATTGAGCAAAAAATTTGCGTGACTCATTGGCATGCAATTCTCCTCTACCTATGGTTACCTTGCCAACACGGCCATATCTGCAAAATACTTCTTCAAGAAAACAGAAACAAACAACTTGAGTGGTCTTGGTTGTTGAAACTTTACCTTCAGCTTGATTGGTTAGATATTCTCTTGCAAGCACTAAGTACCGCATATTCCATATCCTTGTAGCCATGGTTACAAAATGAATTACCCATCTATGATGTATAGCCAAGGGATCAATTGGTTGTAATCCATCTCGATGTTTGACCATAGAATACATCTGACACATATAACATGTTTCAACAAAATGCTCTATATCTCGATACATGTTCTGCCACCAGTATTTTTCTTTGACTTTAATAAAGGTTCCCCATATACCTCTATAGTCAGCCCACAAGCTTTCTTGAAATTCCTTCATAACCTGTAGTTGCAACCTTATATTACCTAAAACTTGAACATGCGCTCCTTTCTTCTTCTTTGCGTGCTTCCATAGATGCCCATTTTTAAGAAAGAAGCCATAAGCTTTCCTGTTAATATGCTTGAACTCTTCATCAGTCCAAGTCTCTTTCTTCTTCATTGTGCTCGAATATTGGCCAATCTTCAACCAATCTTCTTCAAGGAAATGAACTAGAACTTGAGCAATGCAATGAGAATGATGGCTTCTAGTTGACCACCCTTCTTCCATAGATAATCTTTGATCTTTGTTGCTATATGCTAATTTACGACAACATCTTTTCCTATTCTTACTTTGTTAGATGTTTCAATCTAGATGGATATATTTTTATAAGTGTTTGATGACTCTAATCAATGTATCACTAAAGTTAAATTTTAAACGATAGGGAGCAGGGGGTTGTTGAGTGCTTGAAATACGTTGAATTTTGATGTTTCATGGTGCATATCATATAGGGTTTGTCATTGTCTAAATTTAAAGGATCTAGTAGTACGAGAAAGATCGGTACTAGCCCTAAGCAACGAAGTACTATCGTATTAGAAGAAATGCATGAAAAGAATTGTCTTTACACTTTCATGTTGCTGATTTTTTATGAATATTTGTTTGAGCAGGATAGTTGTATACACACTTGCATTGATGCATATGATTGACCTATTATTTGCAACCTTTCAAAGAGAGTTTTTCCCTGAAAGGGAGGTGAATGTACTAACTATGTGTCCTTAATGTCACACATCAAGAACCTCACAAGAATGTTTGTAGATATGCCAAGAAACTGAAGGAAGTATTTCGTAAGTTACAATTTAATCTATATTCCTATTCTAGATGTTGCTCAGTTGTGCAATACTTTCCTAATGGGGGCTAGACTTTAACATTCAAGTAGAGTTGAGTAGTGTTGCTCTTGCTGACATTGATGATTACAAGAGCAAAGGAGTTTGAATCGTGATTACAAGCAGCTTATACCTCTAGGGAAAACTAGAATCTGATTTAGGGTTTGGAAATACTTTAGCACTGACAAATGGCCATCAAGGGATGCCCATGAGTCCTCCTAATGGGAGAGAAAGCATGATTCAAAATGTTGGGATAAATGGCAGTGCATGTGTCTGCCTATAAGGGCCAGGTTGTACATAGTACATATACCTATCTAAAATCATTATTGAGATACACTCTTCAATACCACAAATCATGTGTCTCTATCTCTTCTGTCTCTTAACCTGCATCTCTACATAGAAGATCCATTGCAGCTAACTCAACAAAGTGGTATCAGATCTTAGTTTAGGCAATCAAGAGCTTGGAATTTCTCCAAGTGCTAGAGCTTAAAGTTGAATAAGAGTTCATTGTGAAGAGTCCGTAGGTAGAGTAGCAAGGTTTGAAGCTTCTTCTTGAAGCTTGAAGCTTCCCTCTTCATTTGAGCTTGTTGGCAGCCATCATTGGCCACTTGGGGACCCTCCCCATCATCTCCAACACTTGAACCACCATTTCAATCTCTTCACGGCTAAAGGAAACATCAGCATGGGTATGAAGATCTGGTTTTCAGCATGCTCAGGACCTACAGCAGGCTGCTGGTTGTGGTTGGAGCCCCAAGAGGAACACCAAGGAAAAGGGAATTATCTTGCAAGAAAATCTATCTTGTAACATCAACAAGCTTTTATTTCATTCTTTTGATCATCAAAACAAAGAAAACGACAATTCTTCATGCAGCATCATAGTAGATTTCTCCCACGGATTTAATAGAATCAACCATAATCTTCAACATCTTCATAGAATCCATCAATAGAACAAAGAACACAAAGGAATACACCATATATTGATGGAAATCAATCACATATTATCCTTCTTCAAAATCTTCATAGTTCTCTCTCTCAATCTCTCATATACAGTTACACTATTTTGATAGAATTGACTATCTCTGACTCTCTCTCTCTCTCTCTCTCTCTCTCTCTCTCTCTCTCAATAGTACATCATATCCTCACTACAATACTCTCTTAATAACTCTCAATAATCCTTCTTAGGTCGTGGATGCACCTCTCAAGAGGTATGTCTGATATGAAGAGTCACCAAAGCTACTACAGTGTCTTTTCACAGCTCACTACTGTCACTATCACTTAGTCTTCTCTTCAGTCTTCAGCAGCTACTTCTTCCACTTGTTTTAGCTCTTTTGAACTTAGATTCATCATTTCCAAAGGTTATAAAACTTTCCCAAAGTCACACATACATTCTACAGAACACTTATAGAAGGTCTACAGAACAGTTACAGTACAGTACCAGAGCAGCTACAATACAATTACAGTACAAAGACAGAGGCTTTATAGAGGATCTACAGAAGGTCATCAGAACCTCATAACTCATACTCAAACCATTTCAAACTATCAAAAACTATTCAATAGACTTCCAAAAGATCTCAGTCTTCATCAACCATCAATCCATGCTTCATATACAAGAAAATCAGAACAAAACAGAAGCTATACAGAAGGTATACAAAACCAATCAGAATGATGGGACCTAAAACGGGCCGGCACTGGCTCATGCACTAGCTGGACCTCTATCATGCGCTCAACAACCCCACGGCCTCGCAGCCAGGAGCGTGGATGACACATATATCATCTTCCTAAACATCTTGCGTTTGTATCACATCTCGTAGTCCAACTCTAACCCAATCAACACTCCTTAGAGGGAGTCCCAGTACATTGCCAAATAGCACGAAGCACAAACATAGGAGGTCCTCCAACTGCTGAATGCCGCTACCTCACTGCGAGTCTCCTACACCTTGGGGATTGGCCCCTCGATGCGTCGCTAAACATATATAACACACACGGACACAAACTCCTCTCTTTTATGATTCGCATATTTCCAAGAGATATACCATGCTTCCTCACTTTACTTTCCCTTAGATCCAACGCCTAGCCTACAGCTTGGACAACCTTACTCACTCAACGTTGGTCATATTCCTCTAAAAAGCAATTGCTATGCATCCAGGAGGTATTGTCTGATACCCTTAAATTTCTTTATGATTTATGAAAATTGTGAATGTCCACGTGCTGAAACAATTAAGACAATCAGCATTGTGCACATGTGGAAAACATTTCTTTCAATGGATTTGACTATTGCTCATATGTGGCGTTGCATGAACCTAGCACCGAGAAACCCTCATGCTACTAGGTTCTTATTTTAAATAAATGATCAATCTATATGATATGCATAAAACCAACAAGCTTCTCGTCATTTCATTCAGCATTTACACACTTTTCATACACTCTACCCCCTCACCCGTTTAGGTTGTGCATCGTGCATAGGTTTAGGGTTTATTTTCCACATTTTTATTGCATAAAAAACCAAAAAAAACTCACTAAAACATAAAGGTAGGGTTGAATTGAGGCTAAACCTCATACTTCAGACCCCCCATACATCCACAGACATGAATCTTATTTTTCCTTAATTTTTGGCACTCAAAATTCATTTTTCCCCTATTTTTAATGTTTTTTCCTATTTTTCTTGTATTTTTTGCAATATTAAATGGCTGAAAATTCAAAATGAGTTATGGGCTGTGGACCTTAGGTTTCTTTGCAGCAAAAAGACAAATTTAGTTGGTGTGTCTTATTACATTTTCCATTGATATCTCAAAAACATCCAAATTCCCCATGTTTCATGTATTTTACGGGTTTTACACTATTAATTTCATCCACAATACTTATGATTTTTTGATCATAGACAATTGGAAGACATTGCAAACAACATCATAATGCATAAACTTCTCATGGGAACAAGTATTCATGAAGCAAATTGCATAAAACTACCATTTTCCTTTGTAAAAATGAGATTACCGTTCTTTGCAGGTTGTGGGTTTTTATTTGCCATATCTCGGGACTGATTTCCTGCCACCATTAATGCTCATGATAGTCCATAATTAGCAATCTTCAATCTTCTTGCACCATGGAGCAATCCGGTCTTCATTGGACAAGCATCCATCATCCATTCTTCTTCTTCCTCTTCACCACATGAATCTGCCTTTAGGGGAGAGAGAGGGAGGAGAGAGAAATACTGAAATCAGAATTCTTCACAGAGACCATCAATGGAGGAGCAAAGCATGGAAATAGAGTCAGCATCCAGGGGGGATTGAAGCCCCATGATCATTGATGTGGGTTGTATTGAGCAGGCATGATGCCTCTCTCTCTTCCTAGCACGAATTTTGGTGCCATGTTTCCTCACGTTTCCTTCATCTCTCTCTCTCCACGATTCTTCAAAATGCATGCCTTTTGGTTGGGGGGTTAAAATTCCCCCAAAGGGCACCCCCCCTTTGGTCCATGTTGTGGCCACCCTTTCAAATCTTGACCAATTCTTGGCCATTTCCCCGTCCGGACTTGGAATTGAGCTCTAAAAAATCCTGGGCATCCGGCTTGGCATCTCACATTGGCCGGTAACTCGTGTCAACCTGCACGACTATCTGAAAAATTATGAAAAATCAACAAGTGTCGCTCGGGCGCCTTTAAAGCACTTTGGCGCTTAAAATCGTCCTAGATCGAGCGGCCACCTTCGAAATTGAATATTTTTCCCTTGATATTCGTAATTTTTAGCTATTTTTAATCACTTCTCGGCACCAAAATTCCGTTCTCGGCACCAAAATTCTACTCTCACAGAACCTCAACAGAACCTATCAGAACATCACAAAGCTTCATATCTCCACTGAGAATCATCATGTAGTTCCAAAACATAATCAATATTATCCAAAACACTCTCAAATACTTCCATTAACAACCATACATCACTCTAAATTCATCAAAAATCAATCATTCAGACCTAAAAAATAACAAAAATCAGTCAAAATTTCAATCTTTTTGCACTCTCAACATATCCACTTAGAAAGGAAGCGTCATCGCGACCTAAGGAAAAGAAGAATATAAGCTCACTAAAGAGCTCAATTTGGATCTTCCATCAGATATTCAATAATCTTTTCAAAACATGACCCCAACTTATCACCTGTATCTGATAGTAAATACTACTAAAGAAAAACTTTCGTTATTCAATAACTCATCTGATTAATTATTTAAAAAGCCATAACAAATTTGTAAAGGATATAAGAGGTTCTCTTTAGCTTTCCACCATAGGCTTTTCATCCACCATCAATCGTTTGAAAAGAGATCTCGAACAAATTATTCTCAATCAGCACGATCTCATCACATACAATTATTACAACACACACACACAAACACTAACACAACCATCTGAATGACACCTCCAAAAAGAGATATATATCATTAAGAATCATCCAAAATACATTGCAAAGGCATCAATGAAGATGATCCCTTTTGAAGGCTTGGTGGTTTCGAAAACGATTCATAGAGAAGGATTCATCTACAAATGTCTTTGGAGGATTTTGAAAGAACTGCAAGCAGCACATCCTTTCTAGCAAAACAAGGTATCTGCTAGGTCGACAGAGTGTATGAAAATATAGGACATCCAACTGGTGGGAGTCAATGTTCACATTGACATTCATACAAAGCTTTGGAATGGCCTTTTGATCATTATGGGAATGCCTATGCATGTATGCTAGATACCAAGCAAAATGAGTTGTCAATCTCAATGAAGGATCTAGAGATTGTGAATATTGGTGAGCAAAATGAAGGTAGTTCTGGTATGCTTAACTGCCAATCTCCTGGAATTATTGGCCAGTTTATCTGGGGTCATGTAAGAGAATAAGTTGACCTCCATCCTCTTCTTCTGGGAATCTGCTGATCAAACCCTTCATATTCACTAACCAATTGAGCCGGTTGAGAGATAGAAGTGGTAGGAGATGGAAGGGGAATAAGTAAAAGAGGATGAAGAGATGGGTAGTCAAAATCATAAAAGGAGGAATAAGTTAAAGGAGTGGCTGAAAATTTTAGGGAATCAGTTAGGAAGGGTGTTAATTAATAAATAGAAAAGGTAGAAGGTACATGGATAGATGGAGAAGGGCATGGTGGAGAAGGGGAAAATACTCTATATTTGATAAAAGAGCAGTAGGTAAATATGGGAATTTGAGGAAAAGGTTGAGGTTGGAAAAGAAGGGTTAAGATTGCTGTTGAATTGGTTTGATAAAGGGAAAGATAGGTATCATAGCAGTGAGCTATTTGTTGGTAGTACGATAGGCTAGGAACAGAGGGACCTAAGATAGATCTTCTCTGATAGGCATAAAAAAAGGTTGAATCAAATAGATGGTTTTTGGAAAGGTGAGCTAAGAGATCCACCCTCAGTTGGTTAGTGCTCTGTACATAAGTAGAAGTTGTGTTCTGACATTGATTCAAGATCATAGAATCAATCATTGAGTGCCAGGAATTGTCAGGGCAAGTAGCCACTTTTGAAGAGTAACTCTGGAACATGTCATCTATTCGCAACTCCAAACAGTTGACATACAAAATAGCTTGTAAAACCACATCCCCCACATACTAGGCCATATCTACTTCATTTGGAATCAACAGATCACATCGTAGATACATATATGACAGCAACATGGTATCCGGCGTCATAGAATCTTCAAACACCATACAGACCACTTTTGTTAGTAACTCAGAAGACCAAGTCCCCACTCCAACCATCCTCTGGAAGAGGAAGATCCATTGTTGAAAGATTCATGTAAAAGGCAAACTTTTGCAAATGATAGTGGACAAAGAAAGAATGGTCCAGAGGAACATATTCGTGGAAATGCTCAAATGTAGACCATAGCAAATCCATCTAGGACTGCAATCTTTCCACATTATCTTGGAATAAAGGACACAAAGTAGCCTGTCTCTGGAAAATTGCCAAGTTCTGTGTTCAAAGAGAAGGAATCAGAGAAACATTAGGGCTTGGAGGAACAGACCGTGATTGGGTCAGTTGATCTTGCAACTGCTTGATTTGGGAAGCTTGTGATTCCACTGTGTCATGAGCAGTTTGTAAGGCTGAGAGTTTTGCATCAAAAAGAGTTTGAAACTCTTGAGCTTCTTTGGACATCCTCTCCTTCTCCTCCGAGATTGCAGTGACCTCTGACTAAGCTTCTGTTAACTGAATCTTCAAAGAATATATCTCTTCTCTTTGGGTCTCAATCAATTGGGTTTGTTGTTCCATCTGCTTAAATAGATCTGCCAGTGTGTCTTTAGTAGAGGATAACTCTAATGTTGCCTTATGCAACTAGTCTTCGAACTGCATCAGTTCTTCATAAAAGGAAGCATACAGCTGTTGAGCACAAGCTGTCACTGAAAGTTCAATCGAACTCTGGAAGTCTTTATAGAGGAATGGAATGGCATCGCCGACACTAAACTGTTCAATGAAGGGACTGATATATCCAGGGAACCGTCTCTATGTGCTCTGGACAGGTTGTTACATGTGAGATAAGCAGGGAGGTCACTGCCAAATGTAGCAGGGAATTGTAACTGAAGGAAGAATTAAAGGAGCTTTATCAGCCACACACTTTGATCGCTTTTGCTGAATGATCAGTGGAGGAGGAGAATCCAGATCCTCTATATCAACAGGCTCTGACTCTTCTAAAGGTGGTGGAGGAGATACTGGATCAGATAGAGGAGGTGCAAGCACACCCTTCTTTAGGCCTGAATACGTCAAGAAAGTGTACATGCAAGATCCATAGGTAACACTTGTGACATTTCCTCTAGTTACTTTGACAAAATGTTGATCCATCTTTGTAAGTAGGTAAGTGCTCCAATCAATAGCCACTCCTTTTAACACCATCCTAGAAGCTGTAAAGAGCTCTTTGATCAAGTAATGGGATGGTGTTTTTCCAGGCATAAACCTGTCTTGGAGAAACTGGCAGACCAACTTCCACACAGGATCAGTGATCATGGAAAAAGAGACTCCTGAAGTGTTGATCACTTTCTTGACATCCAGAATTTCCTTGGTCTTCTTCTGTAAGCTTGAAAATCTCATCTTTGGAGAATAATTGTCTAGCTATAACAAAGGGCTCTCCTTTGTAGGGAAGAGAAAAAGCCTTCCCTAACCCTTGGGGTGTCAATTTCATGGAAGTACCATGGACCAATCCCGACTTCTTGCTGTATGAGGCAAGAAACTCATCACACATGGATGGATCTTCTGGAATCAAGGGGAATGAAGCAGCCACGAAAGTTGCAAGTCCTGCTTTCGCTATAGGCTCAAAAGTTAGTAGGGAAGAGTAATCCCTACTGACCAATGGGACATACTGGATAGGAGGAGGAGCGTGAGCCGCCATTTAGATGGAAAACCCACACACCACAACACAGACAATAAAAAAGAATGCCTGCAAAAAAACCAAAGGGTTATCAAAAATGAGTCAAACAAAAAGGACACACATATATAGACGTAGCTAACCAATTTACCACCCCAGACAATACACTTCCTAGAAAAAATTTAGCATGACCTCTACACATATGCAACCGAAAAATTTATGCGATGCACAAAACAGGCACCCAAATCCCCGTATCAAGCAAGAAAGAAAGAACTACACACCGCACTCATAATCATAACACATAGACAAATCATAATACCATAAAAATGTACATCAGGACCGGACCATAACCTAGACCATCAGTTCAACTAAAAATACTTTTACGCATCTATCCCACAAAGCGTGTTTATTAAAAAGGGAAAAAAAGCGTAGTGAGGGGGAATTATTTTTAATGAAGGGTTCATTTTAAGAAATTATTAACAATGGATGTCATTTTATTAGGTTATAAACCTTAATAAGAAAACAACCGTTCCTTCTTAAAATCTTAATTACAAATTATTAGGGTGAAACGGTGCTTTATCACAACCCGGACTACGATTCCCAGACTGGGTCTCTAAATGCAAATTCCTTAATTAAAAATTAATAGTGATGTGGAGTGCTTTTTTACCAGTGCGTGCCTTTTCGTGACGGCTGGTTCATTTTTATTACAAATTAAGGTGCCTTGTAAGCACATGTAGCACGTGCAAAGTGAACAGCTGGTTGATTTTAAAATTATTAAATTGTGTGTTTAGCGCAAATGTGCGTGGAAAAGGTGGGTGGATAAATAGTTTATTTTAGCAATTAATTATGGGTAAGGGGGTAATGAAAATAAATAAAGCTCACAAAATAAATATATGGTAGGGGTGTGTATGTAATGGACTGAAGGCGCATGGAGTAAACCCCCAAAAGCAATGAATTCAGTCAAACAAAATCAAAGACCACTGACTGAACAAAAAATAAAACACCTTAGTGTTTGTGTTTATTTTTATTTTTTTATTTGATATTTTGTTTCATTGGTATTGTAGGTGTGTTTGTTTTGTGTTTATTCTTTTGTTTGATTAATTTGTTTCATTATTTTTATGTTTTTTTAAAAAAAATGTGTGTGTGTGTGTGTGTGTGCTTTTTTTAAATGATAATAATTAAATCAAGATAGATAACATATGAATATATTATGAAGTATAAGAATGAAGTTTCCACCATTTAGAAAGTGTCCACAATGGATGTTAATTCAGTCATGATTTTCAGATGATTTGTTTAAGATTTAAAATGAATTTGTATGATGTGGAGTATTAAAATTAGGGTTTTGTGGCTTCAAAGAATACATTTTTACCTTTTATGGAAATATTTTTAAGTGATAAATTAGTGGGAAAATGGCAGGGGGTTTGGGGAATTTTTTGAGATTTTCCTGAATTTAGTTTGGTATTTTTACTAATTTTTAATGAATTTTATCAGTTTTTCATGTAATTTTGAATGAATTTTTAGAATTTAAAATTTTTATAATTTATTTGTTTTAATTTTCACCTGACAAATATTCGAAATAATTGTAAAAAAATGGGAAAATTTTTAGAAATATAATTGTTTTTGAGTTTAAATGAATTTTTTGAATTAACTAAATCAATTAAATGATGTAAATCAGATTAGTGGGGTAAGTGAGGTCAAGTCAAGTCAATTAAGTCAGGTTAGTCTAACTAAGTCAGTTAAGTCAAAAAAAGGCAAGTCTGGTCTGGTCAGGATAGTCAAGGTTGATTAAGGTAGTCTCAGTTACTCTAGTCTAGTTAGGTCAATTAGGTTAGTCTAGGTTGGTTCGTGAAGTCAGAGTAGTTAGTCAAGTCCTAACTAGATGTGGTTAGACTAACTAACCAGGGTTAGTTAGTGGGGTAGGGAACTAACTGTGGTGCAGTTAGTAGGGGGGTCAACTAACCAAGGGTAAGTTAGCATGGTTAACTAACTGGAGTGAGGTTAGGGGTCAACTAACCTTAGGTAGGTTAGTGGGTAGGGAACTAACCTTAGTTAGGTTAGTTGTACTAACTACAGTTAGGTGAGAGGGGATACTAACCCTAGGTAGGTTAGTGAGGGTACTAACCCTAGTATCCTTGTTAGGTTAGTGAGGGTACAA
Source organism: Lygodium microphyllum (assembly GCF_053477565.2). Taxonomy (NCBI): domain Eukaryota; kingdom Viridiplantae; phylum Streptophyta; class Polypodiopsida; order Schizaeales; family Lygodiaceae; genus Lygodium; species Lygodium microphyllum. Next base: position 11,254,875 of record NC_141143.1, read on the forward strand.
CGGTGTCCAACGGTGTCAGGGCAGGGCGGAAACAATCAAGGGCTGGTGGCGTCCAAAGCGGTAGCCTGGGGCACTGGCGGGAGGGCGTGGAGGGCTAGATGAGGAGGTCGAAGGGCGGCTGGAGCGTTGGAGGCGTTGAGGCGGACGGGGCGGACAGGAGGGCGTCGAACAAAGACTGAGACCTGGGGCGAATGAAGGGGACGTGAATCGAGGGGATGGAGCGGCGATGTTAGGCAGTGACGGGGGCGGCAACTGTAGCAGGGGGGAGAAGAGAAGGAGGAGGAGGAGATGGAAAAGAGGAGAGAAGAGAAGAGAAAGGGGAAGAAGCAAGGAGGAAGGAGGGGAGAGGAAGGAAGGAGGAAGAAGGACCAGGGAGGGAGGGACGCGACGCAACGGCCAATAGGTAAGGTTTTTTTCTTTTTTTTTCTTTTTCATTTTTCATTTTTTGTGTTTCTTTTTTTTTTGTCTTCAAGAAACACATCCCTCGGCGTGCGCGCATGCGCGGGCAGGGTTTTTTTTTTTTTTGCAATGATGGAGTCAAACGGGCAGGGATGGGGACATGCTAGCCACGGATGCCACGAGGCGTCCCGAGACACGTAAAACCAAAAACAAGAGCGTTCATGCGCGAGGCGAGAAACACGGTTAATGGAAAAATGAAGAAAAATTAATAAAATCCAAACCGTTTGTCGGATCAAAAATCCATAAAAAGGAAAAATGTGCCAGGAGGCGAGTAGAAAGTGATGGAAACAAGGAACATAGGTTCCGGGGAAAAATCAGGGTGTTCACATGGGAAAAAGGCAAAAAAAAACCCAAAAACACATATGGGTATTAATATCGGAAAATCCACGTGTCCGAACGAAGTGCGAAAAGAAGGAAAAGTGTGCAAAACAATGTGACCAACAAGCCTATCATGAGAAAACACAGTTTCGATCAAGATAAAATGCGTTCACATGGGAAAAATCCCAAAAATGGGCCTGAAAAGAGATTCGGAAATTAATATGGGACGAACCGTGCATCAGAATAGCAGGCGGTAAAAAGGAAAAATGTGTGAAAGAAAGGATTCACAGGGTTGGCGCATCAAAACTTAGTGTGGGGAAAACTAGGATGGGTTCACATGAAAAAAACAAGAAAAATGCTTCCGAAAACACAGAAAAATTAATAACTAAAAATCCGACATGCGAAAGAGAGGGGAGAAAAAAGGAAAAAGTGGAGGAAAGGATGGGAGGACATGACTGTCAAATCAAACTGGAATTTCGGTGAAAGTAGGGTAGGTTCACATGGAAAAATGTGAAAAATAGACACAGAAAAGCCTGAAAACTCGCAAAAATTAATAATGGATGAACCATGCATTGAAATGACACAAAATAAAAAGGAGAAGTGCTAACCAATTTATGGGAATTTGTTCAAAAATTAATAACTTGAGAGTCGTTTGTCGAAACAAGGGTCGATAAAAAGGAAAAATAGGCAATTCAAGGGGAGGATCAGGACTATAAGATTGGATGTGATTTCGGTGAACGTAGGATACGTTTGCATGGAAAAATCGCAAAACACAGAATAATGACAAACGGTCAAGAAAAAACCCCGAGGACAGGGTGAAATAGAATGGAAGAGTGGGGAGGGGACCCCATCAAGGTAAAATGAAATCATAGCATAGATGTATGAGCAGAACAGGGTATATGCATAGGGGTATGCAACATAGACGCATCAGGACGCATCCCCACACTTAAGACCTTAGTAGGAAGGGTAACCAAAACATCAAGGACATGGTGCATCACATCAGACCAACCACGACGTCCCCACACTTAAGACATAACCGGTACTGAGAAACAGAAGGTATAGGGTTAGAAAAATCTAGCCCATATTGCTGAGGAGGAATGTTGACTATCGAGGTTGCATCTGGCGTTGTCATCGGCTGCAGGAGGTAACAAGGTATCTTCACAACACTTGTCCAATGTCCGTTGTGGTAGGGACCAAGTGGCATTACCCAGGGAGGTAGCTAGTTGAAGGAATCATAAGAAATTCGTCGATGGCGAGGAATATTGCACTCAACTCACGATTACTCAAATGGATTGAAAGAGCAATCACTCGCCCCATGACGAACATCACTTGAGGAAAGAATGATGAAACCCATAACTCACACCTGGTTTAGGAATCGATAAGGGAATGGTGCGAAGAGAGTATGCCAGGGTGCACAATTGATGGTGCATTAGTGCATCCAACCCGTCTGGCATAGGTGCAAGGAGAAAGGCCAGGGAGCCTTAAAGTGTAGTGTATAGAACAGAGTGATGTGTCCTGTGCTGATGGCAAAAACACTTCCCATGGGTATATAGGGAAATGGGAACGTACCTAACTCTAAAGGTCGTAACGTCCCTCAATCCTCACCTCTCGATAATTTATTGAAAAAACTCCAGTCACATTCAGCCCACCCTCTGTCTCACACTCTGTTGAAAGATACAGAGGGCAGCCCTTTCCTGAAACCCATTGATGTAATCCTCACGGTCACTTGCGCAAAGGTTATATACCTTGTGCGAAATTGATGGTGCAATTGTGCATCCCACCCTGTGCCAGCATATAGTGCAAGAAGGAAGGCCAGGGAGCCTAATAGTGCAGTGCATAGGACAAATCGTCCATTGTGCATTGAGAGGCCCATCCCATGCGTGCCACACTCTGTTCACACATCTCACCTCTCATTTGATTTGAAGGGAAAGACTAGTCACTCCCCCCACCATTTGTCTCACACTTTGATAGATACAGAGGACAGCCCATACTCACGTCCCCATCCTTTAAGGATGAAAGCTCGCATCACTCTAGGGGTCGGTGATGAAGATCATGTCGGCTGTTATTGGCATGAGGATCTTGAAGATGAGGTGTACCCAGGGAGGTAGCTTACAAGTCTCGTACTTCAATGACTTGTAAGAATAGTCGTCTGTCAAGAAGGGCAGACGATTGATATTACAGAGACAGCGCACTAAGGGAGGTGGCTTCAAATCACTCGCTAAAGAGATTCTGTTGGTGAGTCAGCTATCTTGAATTGTGGGGTGTTACCACCTTTTCCACAGTCCGCTTCCCGCCCAAGGGTGTTTCCACCTTTTCTTGGAACGAGGCCTATTATGATAGGGAATTTCTTGCTTTTCTCCCATAACAGTTTTGTTTGTTTTGTTTGTTTTTCTTTTTCTTTGTCTTTGTCTTTTCCTTGTTTTTATTTTTTTACTTGTTTTTTTTCTTTTCTTTTCTTTTCGTTTCGTTTCATTTCTTTTCATTTCTTTTCTTTTCTTTCTTTCGATGAAAAAGAGAATGGTAGAAATACCATATGTCAGGACTAACCTCTCCACCGTTGTTGGATCAGACGAGAAGAGAACAATGTCGGTTGAGATGTTTCTGCGGGGGGGTAGTAGAACGAGACCGCCTCATGAGGAGAATCATAATGGCTATTAGAAGCACTACAAGAAGGACATTGCGACGCCCAAAAGGAAAGGGGTAGGTTGACTGTGATTGTCAAGATTCTTAGGGAGGGAAGTACATCTTCAGGCGATAGCCATTGATCAAGAAAGGATCATTAGAGGCATCAATGGTCTGTACCTGAACAGAGCCGTTAGGATTGACAGAGCAAGTACCTTGTACGAGCCCATCCACCGTTGTTGAAACTTGCCAGGAAACTTGCCAAATCTTGAATCAACAAGATCACCTTCTTTGAACTCCTTATGCTTGATGAAGCTATCATGATAGGCCTTGCGTCGCGCTTGAGTGGTTTCCATGCACTGTAGGCCCATCCACCGTATCTCGTCCAAGCATTCCAAGTGCAGGAGACAGCGTTGAAGTGACTCACTATCTCCCAAGCATTCTTTAACTGCCACTCGCAAAGAGGATAATTCCAGCTCAACAAAACGGGTGATAATATTCTCGTACATAAACAGGGCTATGCTATTACTATCGTCCCGCTTCAAGGATTTAGCTTCACACCACATTGTGACATAATCCGTACATACCAAGATGTATCTGTTTTGCTTCCGTCTCGTAGGTGGATCAATGGGACCCACAAAATCAATCCCCCACTTCTCGAATGGCTTTAGGGGAAGAATAGGTTGCAGTGGCATGGTACTTGTTTTGGTGGGTTTGCCCATTTGCTGAAAAAGCATCACATCTCTTACAGTAATCATATGCATCCTTGTGGAGGGCCGGCCACCAATATCCAGCTACTAGCAGAGCCTTCCTGGCTATCATTTCTCTTGCGAAGTGTCCACCACATGGTTCGTCATGGCATGCTTTCAATACTATGCCAATTTCATCCCATGCAGCACATCTTCGCAACACTTTATCTTTGCTTTCTTGTACAGTGCACCGCTTAACAAAGTGTAGGGGGCTGATTCTAACAGAATCTTTTTCCTCTAACGGCTTGAGATGCCAGGAGGATACTGTTGAGTTGCTAGGAAATTGGCTATATCTACATACCAGGGAGTAATTGTTTCAACTAGAAACAAGGAAGTGTCAGGAAGGTCTAGATCATCATGTTTCTTTTCTTCTGTTTGAGGGATCCGTGATAGATGATCAGCTAAGACATGGGAACGGCCAGGCTTAGTGACCACTTCAAAGTCAAACACTTGTAATAGGAGCAACCATCTCATCAGTCATCCTTTAACATCTTCTTTGTTCATCAGGAATGATAAGGCTTCATGATCCACATAGAACTTGAAATGCATTGACAATAGATAGTGTCGCAACTTCTCCTGTGCAAACACCATTGCTAAGCACTCAAGCATCATTGTATAGTTCAATTCCCTATCACTGACCTTTCGGATTGCATAATATATCGGTTGATCTAATTTAGAGGGGCCCTTTTGACATAGGATAGCACCTAGCCCTTTAACTAATGCATATGTGTGCACATGGAACTCCTTTGTCCAATCAGGAGGTTGTAAAATAGGTGCTTGGATCAGGTGAGAGCGGAATTTAGATGATGAGAAGTGCTTAAAAATAGCTAAAAATTATGAATATCAAGGGAAAAATATTCACCGTCAAAGGCGGCGGCTCGATCTAGGACGATTTTAAGCATAAGCAGTCGACGGGCGCCCAAGTGACACCTCCGGATTTTTAGTAAATTTTCTGTCAGTTAGGACAGGATGTGGGAGCTGCAAGCCTGTCCGGGATGCCGAGGCGGACACCCAAAAATTTACAGCACGTCAATCGGAGCTCGTATGCGGAAGTTGGCCTGAAACCGGCCGGGGTGCCCAAAAAGGGGGCCAAATTGGAAATTTCAAAGGGTGTGAAGAGAGGGGGGTGACCTTTGGCACCCCCCCTCTCAAAAAAAATGTGATGTAGGGGGGGCGGCGAAAAAAATGCGCACCCCCTCCCCCCCCCTCCCCCAAAATCATGATGAGAGCTTGCAAGTAAGCTATGGAGCCAACTACAGCGGGGAACTACATCCTTTCTATGCTCCGTATCGCTCCGCTCCGCGCAGACAATGGCAGCTTGTAGAGGGAGAGAGAAAATCAGTCTTTCTCTCTCCTCCTTCTCTCTCTTCTAAGGGCAAGTTCATGTGGGAAGAAGAAGGAAGAAGAAAGAATAATGGAGGCTTGTCCGGCATGGATCGGATTGCTCCACGAGCTGGAAATGGTGATTGGTGATTGTGCTGGACATGAATTGCTGCTGATTTCCAAATTTGCAGCCATGGACATGAAACCCGAAACACGCAAATAAGCGGTAATCTAAAATTTTCAAAGGAAATTTGAGCTTTTATGGCTTTTGATTGATGAAATGTTGTTCATGTGGGCTAAAAATTTTCCATGTTACTGTTTCCTATGAGTTCTCGCTGTTCATAATAAAAAAATCAGAAAAATATACATCTTGTGGTTCAAAATAATATGTTAAAACACGTAAAACATGAAAAAACAAGGGGAAATGATGGTTTTTGGCATAAAAATGGGAAAGTAAATAGGAACATCAACTAAACTTTCATTTTTCCGCAAGAAGGAACTAAGGGCCACAGCCCATAACCTATCTTGAATTTTCAGTAATTAAATAATGCAGGAAAATAAGTGAAAATACGCGAAAAGGGTGGAAAAACCTTAAAAAATAGGGGAAAAATATATTTTGGGCTTCGAAAAATAAGGATAAATAAGAAAAATGTTTGTGAATGTTTGTGGGGACTAAAGCATGAGGATTTGCCTCAGTTCAACCCCACCTTCTTGTTCTAGTGTGTCTTTTTCCGGTTTTTTCACATAAAATGATGGTAAAATACCCTATAAATCTATCCAACGATGCAATATTTAAACGGGGAAGGGTAGAGAAGTTGAAATATGTCTAAATGCCGTGTGATATGATGGGAAATTTGCTGATTTCTATGCATAGCATTTAGGACGGATGATAATTAAAATTAAGATCTTAATAGCACGAGGATTACCTCGGTGCTAGGCCCATGCAACGAAGCACGAACGGTAGTTGGAAACCATTAAAAGAATGTTTTTGCACTTGTGCACGATACTGTTTTGCTAAATGTTTGAGCACTTGGCATCCACCAAATGCATGGAGCATGAAAAAAAATTAAAGAGTATTAGTGACTAGCTCTTGGACATGCATTGCAATTGGTTTTTTAGGACATGACCTACGTTGAGAGACAGTGAGGTACCCATGCTGTAGGTAGACGCGGGTCCCAAAGGGGAAATCAAGTAAGGACAATGGTACATTCCTGGACACGCTTATTTGGTACCTTGAGCGACGTTTGTGTGAAATGTTTAGATGTTGAGCGACGCATCGAGGGGCTTATCCCCAAGGTGTAGGAGAGTCGCAGAGGGTGGACGGCATTCAGCCGTAGGAGGAACCCATGTGTATGTGATTCGAGCCTTTAGGCAATGTGTAAGGGACTCCCTCTGAGGAGTAATATTGGGTTAGGATCAGTTGGACTACAACGTATTACAAACGCAATGTTTAGGAAGGCAGAGATTTTGATAGACGCTCCTGGCCACGAGGCCGAGGGGTTGTCTTGTGCGTAGTGACGAGGCCCGGCTAGTGCATGAGCCAGTGCCGGCCCGTTTTTAGGTCCATCAATGGTGCGTCTGCCGGGAGCCGCTTAAAAGTGGCGGTCCTCGAATCCTGGTTGTCTAGGGACCAACTAGCAGTTTATGCCAAAGGATATTGTGATTGATCCGTTATTTAGCGATAAGCATCGTCTAGCAGAAATCCAAAAGCAAGAGAGAGACGAAAGAGCTAGGCGACGTGCTGAAATTTTTAGGAGATATTCCCCTAGGCGTAGTGGTGCTGAACCCTTACGAGGGAGTGGATCTAGTGGTCTTGGGGCCACAAGCAGCAAGTTAGGAGAAGGTGGAAGCTCTAGTGCTCCCCTTTCTGCCATAAGCCAGTCTACATCAAGTACGGGAGGTGTAACCCCACCGTCCCCTATTCCTAGTGCAAATCCAATCCTCGTCATGGCGCAACCTATTGCAATTCCAGTAGGGACGACGGATTTGCCGGCTCTAGGTTACCCGCTACCCATTTTTAATGGGCTAGTTGAGGAAGATGCAGAACTCCACATTAGGGAGTTTCAAAAGCTGATGTTTAACTGTCACATTCAAGAAGAAGGACATTTAATGATGTTCTTCAATATGACTCTCAAAGGAAGAGCCGCTATATGGTATCATGGTTTAGAAGCCGGAACCATATTGAACATTGATGCATTTTATGGAGCTTTTTGAAGGGAGTTTGCCCCTGAAAGGGGTGGACAATATTGGTTGCGTGTACTCAACGTGACCCGCCAAGAACCACACGAGGATATTCGTGCTTATGCAAAGAAAATAAAAGAGGTTTTTCGTAAGTTGGACACCTCTATTCCTATCCCCGCAGCTGCCCAATTGCAATATTTCCTACATGGTTTGGACTTTAATATCCAATTGTAGTTGAGTAGTGTTCCCTTGGGGGATATAGATACTGCCATTACACGAGCACAAGAGGTGGAATCCCGACTACAAGCAGCCTATGCTTCTCAAGGTAATTCGAACATGGGTTTAGTATTGGGAAATAATGTGGCAATGGCCAATGGCAGTGGTGGTCAAGGGATGACGATGACTAATCCTAATGGGAGAGGAAACATGATGCAGAATGTCCCTTTATTACCAGCTCCCCCTAGCATGTCGATGCCTACGGGCAGTCAAATGGCTCCAAGTGGTGGAAGCCAGGGGGTCAATTCTAATACCATCCCTGTGGCTCAACAACCAGTGCCTAATCGAATTGTTAGGCCGATGGAACGACAGGGTAATGACCAAGGCTATGAGTCGAGTTCTTCCAATGTTCTTGGCGAGGTTAAGGACATGATGAAGCATTATACCGACATGATTACGGAGCAGTATCGACAAATAGCCGTTGATGTCAACTTCCTTAAAAAACAACAAAATTTGATAGGAAGTAGATACCCAGAGGAGGGTGCACCTTCGAGGTTTAGTTGCAAATGGTGTGGTGGGCAACACTATCCAAGAAATTGCCCAAATGTTAAGTGCGACATTTGTGGAAAATCTGGCCATTTAGCAGCTACTTGCTGGAGTAAGATCAGTTCCCTTCACCGTGGTAGTCGGCAGCCAGGGCCTGTTGATCATCGTGCCCAAGGAAATGATTCCCAGCGAGAAGATGGGCCTAAACAAATACTTCAACGACCAAAGACTACAGTGGAGGAGCTACCTGGTGGTAGTGGGGTTAGTTTGATTGAGGCTGTACGCATTAATGATGCTGAAACCTCTAATCTGCGTGCTATTCTTACAAGAGGTCAAAAGGGTAGAGAAGCCGACAAGGATAAGCCTGTCGACGGAAACCCTAAACAAGGCGACAAAGGAATGCAAGTTTTGGATCCTGCCATGGAAGGGGGACCTTTGAAGCCCGTAGAAAGTAAAGCCGATAAGGAACCACCAAAGAAGAAGGTGAAAGTTAAAAAAGAGGCAATAAAGCCGGTTCAGCGACCTAAAGAGCGGATGGTTTGGCATGAAAAGCGAGCTCTATCGAACTATCATGAATTCAATTTGGCGAGCTCTCTTTGCGAAGTCAAGCCGGATGTGAATCTTTTACAGCTTATTAAGCTTTCCCCAGGAGTACGCAAGGAATTTAGAAAGATTCTACGTACTGGGTATATTGTAGAACCTTTGGGTATTGCGCGAGTTGGTGATGACTGGTTTGAGCATGCTGAGAAGCATTGCCCAAGGGTTGCAGCCTATGTCGATGGGATATTAGTAGATTATGCCATTGTCGACACGGGATCATCTGTTAACATTATGAGTTCTGAACTGATGGAAAGGTTGGGTCTTGCGATCCAGAAAGATACCTCCACAATTCTCAGAATGGTAGATGATAGTTTGAGACAGCCGGAAGGCTGCATTACTAAGGTCCATGTCACTGTTGCAAATGTAGAATGCCTGTTGGACTTTAGGGTGATTCATTTTGCAGGCCGTCCAAGTTACCAAGTATTACTCGGACGACCTTGGATCTTGCAAGCGGACTGCCAAGTAGATATACCTGCCGGTCGATTGATATTTGGCAGAGGTGCCCAGCGTGTGGTGGTTGATGCTTATCCTCAGTCCCCGCAGAGTGAGAGAGCTCCTCTATCTTCTACAGAATTGGAGACATTAGAAGATTTATCTGGCAGTGAGACATCATTGAGTGATGAGTCTAAAGAGGGATCCACCACGGAAGGCATCTATTAGATCACTTTGAATGAGCCGATAGAGGGCCAAGATCGCATAAGAGATGCAGATGTTATCGAGCTAGACCTTGGTACGCTTGATGATTCACGGCCAATCAAATTAGGTTCTATGCTCAGTTCAGCAGAAAGGGAGGACTATGTGGCCTTGATCCAGGAATTCTGTGATATCTTTGCCTGGAGTTATGATGAGTTGAGAGGCATCCCTCCTAGTCTTGCTGTTCATACAATTCCGTTGAAGGAGGGTAGTCGTTCTGTACGACAGAAAGTAAGGCGTATGCCTTTCGAATTGAGGGACGGGTTGTTTGAAGAATTACAGAAGCTTCGGAAAGCAGGTTTGATTTTTCCTGTGCAACACACGGAATGGTGTTTGCCAGTTGTGATTAGAAAGAAGAAGAATAATCAAATCCGTTTATGTGTAGACTTTAGAGAACTGAATAAGCAGACAGTTAAGGACTACTACCCATTGCCATTTATTGACCAGATTTTGGATCAATTAGCGGGTAGGGAGATATATTCGTTTATGGATTGCTTTGTAGGATACAACCAAATGGCAATTGCAGAAGAGGATAAGTTGAAAACAACCTTTATCACTGTATTTGGTACTTTTGCGTACCATGTGATGGCCTTTGGTTTATGCAATGCACCTGGTTCGTGGCAACGAACAGCAGATAAGACATTCGGTGACATATCCCCTGAAGAGTTGAAAGTGTTTATTGATGACTTAGGGGCTGCCACCGTGAGAGGAAGGCAGTTGATCATTCTAAGAAAATGCTTTGAGCATTGTAGACAATTTTGCATTGCCCTAAACCCATGGAAGTTTGTTTTTGGAGTGCCTTATGGGCTGTTGTTGGGTCATGTGGTCAGTTCGGTAGGAATTGCGACAGACCCCGAGAAGGTTAAAGTTATAGTTGCCATGGGTCCACCACGCACTCCGAAAGAGGTTCATAGCTTTCTGTCTTCGGTTGGTTACTACTGTAGATTCATCAACGCCTTAGCAGAAAGAACTTTGCCGCTTACAAATTTATTGTCCTTTAGCTATTCGTTTGTATGGGGTGACCCTTGTAAGGTAGCATTCGAGGATGTGAAACAAGAGCTAGCAAGAGCGCCCGTTTTAAAAGCACCTAAAAGAGGTGAGGTGTTCTATATATTTTCAGCAGCCATCATGTATAGTATCAGCTGCTGTTTAGCCCAAATTTGGGAAGAGAAGTGATACCACCCGATTGCTTTTGCTAGTCGAAAGCTGGGGGTATCCGAAATCAATTATACCTACATGGAGAAGTTGTGTCTAGCGATGGTCTTTGGGACCAAGAAATTCAGGCATTATATTCTCTATGAGAAATTCATGCTTTATACGAAGGCGGAGGGACTTTGATTATTGATGAATAAGTTACAGCCGCCTGATCGTCTAGCAAAGTGGTTGATCAGTTTGCAGGAATTTGATTATGAAATCAAGAGTAAGCCACCAAGGTTACAAGGCATCGTGGAATGTCTTGTGGACTTTGGGGAGCCGAAAGAATCTGTGGCTGAAGGTAGTGACATGGAGTTGTTATTTAAAATAGATATGGCATCTATTCCCTCCTGGTACGCTGCAATAACGCATTATTTATCAACAGGAGAGACGGGATCCGAATGATCTAAAGCTGAGAGAAGGAAAATTAAGCAGCAAGCGTTAAAGTTTGCTTTGATTGCAAGTACATTATATCGGCAAGGGGTTGATGATATCTATCGCCGGTGTGTGATGCCTGATGAAGTGCCATTCATTTTGGAAGAGTGCCATGATTCTGCTTGCGGGGGCCATTTTTCAGGACAACTTACAGCACAAAAGGCGTTAAGAGCAGGTTATTGGTGGCCTGCCATCTTCCAGGATGCGTTTGCGTATGTTAAGAGATGCGATATTTGTCAACGACATGATAGTCGAGACAATAGAAAACGACCACTCACCCCCATACTTCCATTTGAGAAGTAGGGAATAGACTTTGTGGGTCCTATCACTCCATCGTCGACTACGCAAAAGAGGTACATCATTGTAGCAACCGACTACTTCACAAAGTGGTCAGAAGCACGTGCAACAAGGAAAGATGATGCTAAAGAAACTCCTAGTTTCCTTTTAGAACAAATAATATGCCGTTTTGGTCCATCGAAAGAGTTAGTGTCGGACCGCGGAACCCATTTCCTAAATAAGGCGATCAAAGGTTTGACAGAGATGTGGCAAATCAAGCATAATAAGACAACCCCCTATAACCCGCAAGCCAATGGGCAAGTTGAAAACACCAACAAGCAGCTTGTGGGCATCCTGTCCAAAATTGTGTCGGAAAAGAAACAGGATTGGGATAAAAAGTTATACGTGGCAGTGTGGGCTTATAATACGACCTTCAAACGAGCCACTGGCCATACCCCGTTCAAGTTAGTATATGGGGAGGAGTGTGTCTTGCCTTTAGAGATTGAGCTGCCGACTATTCGGTTTGCCATCAATCATTCTTTGAGCGGTGAAGATGCACTTTTTGAGCGCTTGACGACACTGGCACATTTAGATGAGCTTAAGTTGTAGAGTTTATTGCACCAAGAAGTGGCGAAGCGCCGAATGAAGCAGTTACACGACATCAAAGCTAAGAAATACACCTTCAAGAAAGGACATCTTGTTCTGTATTATGATGCACGACGTGAATTATTTCCAGGCAAGCTAGAGCCCAAATGGGATGGGCCCTATAGGATCGTTAGAATAGGAAAGAATAAATCCACAGTCTTGTTAGCTGACCTTGAGGGGATAGAATTTAAAAATAAGGTTAATCTTAATAAGATTAAACCTTATTACTTCTGATTGCACTAATGCTATGACTGCCTTGCAGGTCTAGGCGAGATCGATCAAACATCTGCAAGGAAATCGTGATAAAGGTTGATGGGTCGTCTGATCCCTTATTTAGAACACCCATATTTGGAACAAATGTATCATCAGGGAAAGCTCATTTGGTGGAGCAAAGGATACAAGGTGACTGAGCAAGAAGGCGGGACATTTATTTGGGAGATCAAGGTCTTCTGCCATCACTGCCTACAAATTTTGACGAGCATCCCTGTTGAATTCAATGATGATGGAGGGATGGAGCCTACAGTCCACCCGTTGAATATGCTGAATTTCGATTATCATAATTACGGGTAGAGTTCCGGATGGTGGGATATGTAAACCCTTTATGGACGTACACCTTGTACTTTGATGGGGCGTCTAGGGGTGCATGCAAAAAAGGAAGTGTAGGAGTTGTCATCCGAGACCCCCGACGACGCATTGTCATGAAGTTAGCTGCTTATCTCGGGGTGAATTTTACCAATAATATGTCCAAATACAAAGCCCTGATTATGGGTTTGAATATTGCGAAGAAGGGTGGTATCCGCCAGTTATTGGTGAAAGGGGACTCTCAGTTGGTTTTTAATCAACTCAATGGGACGTACATGGTACGAAACCCCATCCTTTGTATGTACCATCATACTGCCATAGCCCTGCTAGACGAATTCGATAGAGTGTCTTTTCAGCTGATTCCAAGGAATTAGAATCAGTTTTCCGATTCTTTGGCTAATTTTGCGTATGAAGAAGACCTCTTCTTTAATTGTGGCCCTTGTCCCGATATATCTATTGACGAGGAGACAGGACCTGGTCGCTTGTGGGGTATGCTTTCTGAACATGCCCTCTTTGGCAGACGATGGTTGATTTGGGTGATGCAAAGGGTAAGCGAGACTCATCTACCTTTATTATCTTGGACTCATAGACTGATTCAATGACATGTGATGCGAACACCTCTTGCGATATATGCAGGAGGGATAGGTCATAATTTAATGCACCTAGTATAGGGCTACAAGCCCTGTTCCCCTGGGAATGGTATGCTTTGATGTCTATCATGGTTGTTTCCAGGAGGATGTTATGCATAGTATTGTTTGATTTCATTAGGCCAAGAGGGCCGATGCAGTTTTGTAGTGAAGTGTTTGATTTCATTAGGCCAAGAGGGCCATTTCCCTGTCTAGTGCGGGTGCGGTTAATTGGGTTTTTGTTTAAGTGTTGTGCTGGACAGGTTTCGTGTTTCGTGGAATTTAGTGGAGCCTGGAGGAGCCTTTGCTGCGATGGAAGCTTCTTGTGGCCAATCCAGGTGATACCTCTCCTTTACGAGTATCTTTCTTTCTTGTTATATTTGTATTTGTACTTGTTGAGGGGATACTTTTTGTTGGGGACCGACAACCAAGGCATGAAGTCCCCGGTTTAGGTTGAGTATATTTGAGGGAGGTCGGAGTAGTTATTGCCTCCTGCAACGACATTGTTAGACATTGAAAGACCTGTTTTAGAAGGAAGTCCTAGTGGCCCTGTCCTGCTAGCCTGCTAGGCAGCCGTTGTAGGAGTTCTTGTTAGTAGTGAGGCAGTTAGAGAAGCCTGCTAGAAGATAATAAAGATGATGCCCAGAAACTTTGTACATCCTAAAAGATGAATATAAATACGAAGGTGTGTAAAAAGGGGTTCTAACCCCTATCAAAGAAAAGAAAAGAAATGAAAATCTATAAGCAGTTGATCATTGCCTTGCGAGGACTTGGTAGGTTCCTGGGGACGAATCAGACCCGGGGCCGATACCTTCTCTTCCTAGGGGTGGCTTCTTGCTGGAACAAAAAAATGATGACAAAACAAGGAAGGTTGGAGCGAAAATAAAAGTGAGCGTTAAAAAAGGATTAAGTGTTGCCTTGCGAGGGCTTGGTAGGTTCTTGGGTGCTGAGACAGGTCCTGAGGCCGATACCCTGTTCTCCTTGGGTCACTACGCTCAGCTCCCTCCTTTTTACATGCCCAAGTATGTTCATCCAATAACAACCCTAAAAGAAGAAATGTACTGAAAGAAAATACTCTTTGATCAGGCTATAGGAGTCCTCGCCTAGTAGGAGCTCCTAGTTGTGTTGTCTTTAGTTGGTAAGTACTTCAGACTACCACTTAGGGCAACCTCTTTGACAATTCTTTTTAGTTTGGTTGTGTTGGAGCAGCTGGTTAGTGACTCACTTCGGATCTTCTATTAGATGATGCTAGGCCTACTCCTTGTGGATGTCATGCCTTGGTTCTGTCCAGGGGTAGGGGGAGCATTGTGCTGAGTTTTATTATATATTTGTTTTTGTATCAGTTTGATGCTTCTTTGGTTGTTTATGTGCAGATATGTTCGTGGATTCGACGGGCTAAGTCGCCCTATCCTGTGGTTGCCAATGAGAGCAGAATTTAGATGACGAAAAGTGCTTAAAAATAGCTAAAAATTATGAATATCAAGGGAAAAATATTCACCGTCAAAGGCGGCGGCTCGATCTAGGACGATTTTAAGCATAAGCAGTCGACGCACGCCCAAGTGACACCTCCAGATTTTTAGTAATTTTTCTGATAGTTAGGACAAGATGTGGGAGTTGGAGGCCTATCCGGGATGCCAAGGCGGATGCCTAGAAATTTACAGCACGTCAATCGGAGCTCGTATGCGGAAGTTGGCCTGAAACCGGCCGGGGTGCCCAAAAAGGGGGCCAAATTGGAAATTTCAAAGGGTGTGAAGAGAGGGGGGTGACCTTTGCACCCCCCCTCTAAAAAAAAACGTGATGTAGGGGGGGGGGGGGGAGGGGGGGGGGGCGGCGGCTGTTTTCAGTCGCCGAAAAAAAACGCGCCTCCCCCCTCCCAAATCATGATGAGAGCTTGCAAGTAAGCTATGGGGCCAACTACAGCAGGAAACTACATCCTTTCTACGCTCCGTATCGCTCCGTTCCGCGCAGACAATGGCAGCCTGTAGAGGGAGAGAGAAAACCAGTCTTTCTCTCTCCTCCCTCTCTCTCTTCTAAGGGCAAGTTCATGTGGGAAGAAGAAGGAAGAAGAAAGAATGATGGAGGCTTGTCCGGCATGGATCGGATTGCTCCACGGGCTGGAAATGGTGATTATTGATTGTGCTGGACATGAATTGCTGCTGATTTCCAAATTTGCAGCCATGGACATGAAACCCGAAACACGCAAATAAGCGGTAATCTAAAAATTTCAAAGGAAATTTGAGCTTTTATGGCTTTTGATTGATGAAATGTTGTTCATGTGGGCTAAAAATTGTCCATGTTACTGTTTCCTATGAGTTCTCGCTGGTCATAATCAAAAAATCAGAAAAATATGCATCTTGTGGTTCAAAATAATATGTTAAAACACGTAAAACATGAAAAAACAAGGGAAAATGATAGTTTTTGGCATAAAAACGGGAAAGTAAATAGGAACATCAACTAAACTTTCATTTTTCTGCAAGAAGGAACTAAGGGCCACAGCCCATAACCTATCTGGAATTTTTAGTAATTAAATAATGCAGGAAAATAAGGGAAAATACACGAAAAGGGTGGAAAAACCTTAAAAAATAGGGGAAAAATATATTTTGGGCTTCGAAAAATAAGGATAAATAAGAAAAATGTTTGTGAATGTTTGTGGGGACTAAAGCATGAGGATTTGCCTCAGTTCAACCCCACCTTCTTGTTCTAGTGTGTCTTTTTCCGATTTTTTCAGATAAAATGATGGTAAAATACCCTATAAATCTATCCAACGATGCAATATTTAAACGGGGAAGGGTAGAGAAGCTGAAATATGTCTAAATGCCATGTGATATGATGGGAAATTTGCTGATTTCTATGCATAGCATTTAGGACGGATGATAATTAAAATTAAGAGCTTAGTAGCACGAGGATTACCTCGGTGCTAGGCCCATGCAACGAAGCACGAACGGTAGTTGGAAACCATTAAAAGAATGTTTTTGCACTTGTCCACGATACTGTTTTGCTAAATGTTTGAGCACTAGGCATCCACCAAATGCATGGAGCATGAAAAAAAATTAAAGAGTATCAGTGACCAGCTCCTGGACATGCATTGGAATTGGTTTTTTAGGACATGACCTACGTTGAGAGGCAGTGAGGTACCCATGCTGTAGGTAGACACGGGTCCCAAAGGGGAAATCAAGTAAGGACAATGGTACATTCCTGGACGCGCTTATTTGGTACCTTGAGCGATGTTTGTGTGAAATGTTTAGATGTTGAGCGACGCATCGAGGGGCCAATCCCCAAGGTGTAGGAGAGTCGTAGAGGGTGGACGGCATTCAGCCGTAGGAGAAACCCATGTGTATGTGATTCGAGCCTTTAGGCAATGTGTAAGGGACTCCCTCTGAGGAGTAATATTGGGTTAGGATCAGTTGGACTACAACGTATTACAAACGCGATGTTTAGGAAGGCAGAGATTTTGATAGACGCTCCTGGCCGCGAGGCCGAGGGGTTGTCTTGTGCGTAGTGACGAGGCTCGGCTAGTGCATGAGCCAGTGCCGGCCCGTTTTTAGGTCCATCATCAGGCACTGTTTTAGGGTATTAAAGGCTTCTTCACACTCATCAGTCCGAAGGAAATCAGCTTCTTTCCTTAGGAGCTTGTGGAGAGGGGCTGCCTTGGTTGTAAAATGTGCAATAAATCTTCTGTAGTAGCCCACATGTCCAAGAAATCCTCTTAATTTCTTGAGGTTTGTCGGTGCTGTTAAGGCAACAATCTTTTCAATCTTTGCCGGTCTGTTGCAATCCCTTGTGCACAGACAATATGGCCCAAAAGAACTCGTGAGGAGATGCCAAAGATACATTTGTCGGGGTTGAGAGAAATCCCATACTCGCGGCATCTATCAAAACATTGCTCTAGGTGTCCCCAGTGCTCACGGATCAAACTATAGACACAAAAGTTATCAAGAAACACCTTAATGAAATCATGCAGATGATTCTTGAAGGAAGCCATCATTACTCGTTGGAAGGTAGAAGGAGCATTACAGAGCCCAAATGGCATCACTCTATAGGCATAGGTCCCCCATTCTATGGTGAAGGCTATTCTAGATTGGTCCTCTTTTGCGATCTAGACTTGGTTATATCTGCTGAATCCATCCAAGAGGGAATAAAGCTCATGGCCTGCCACTGTGTCCAATAGTTGGTCTGTAAAAGGGATAGGGAAATGATCATTCTTCATCTTCGAATTGAGCTTTCGAAAGTCGACACATATTCAAAGTTTCCCATTCTTCTTGGGTACTACCACAATGGGTGAAACCCATTCACTCTTAGCCACAGGATAAATGATCTCTGCTTCCAGAAGTTTCAATAATTCGGCCTTCACCAGAGTAGAGTAATTAGGATTCATACACCTTTGTCTTTACCTTACAGGTTTGGTATCAAGCTCTAGGTCAATATAATGTTGACATACTGTGGGATCAATCCCCTTTAGGTCTTTGTAGGACCAAGCAAACACATCTAAGTTCTCTTTGAGTAGGTCTTGCAGGACCACTAATTCTTCTTCCGAAAGATTGAGGTCCACTTTCAAGTGACATTGAGTACCGTCAGTATCCAGGAATGTTGCTTGTCTTTCACCTTCCACTTCACAAATAAACGTCCCACGGATTGCTTCTGGATAGAGGTCTGACTCTTTCAAGAGAGTAGTATCCTCGTCTGATATTCCGCTACAACCAGTGTCCTCCTTCTGAGCAGATGAGTCATTCGTCTGTTTAGGTTGTTGGAAGGGTATCAGAGATTTATCTGCTTCTATATGAGTAGTAATTTCTTTTGGACTTAGGGATTCATCTTTAAAAGATGCATCCAGGAATGTCACATAGCACGGACCTGCTAGAGGCCGGGGCTCTAATGGCGGGCTCTAGCTTCTGTTGGCAAGGGGCATCATCATCATCTTTCCTCTGGACTGAATGGTCAAGGTGACAGGAGCCACTAGTGAACTTAATTTTTATGCCTTTAATCCATTGCTTATACAAATTCTTCATACTTTGTGGTCCATTGATCAACCCGAATGGCACCATAGTCATTCCATCCAGCACCCGAAGATCTTTGGCCTCTGAGGTCCCTGTAGGGACATGAACAAGTGTTGAGATGACAAGCTCAACACATGCGGGCATTGATGATGGACCACTTGGTTAGATGGGTCCACACGTCTACACTTAGCATGTCAGTGGTCATTATGACTCTCACATGGCCACTGACTCATTACTTATTATATTTAGGTTGTTACACCTATTTATAGCTGGCATAGTTATAGCGCTAGTCGACTAGTGTAGTCGGTCATGCATTGTTTAACTTGGTAGGCCACTTTCCTTTATGTTGTATCTTATCTATACTTTGTGTACATTGTAAAGAGTGTGAAAGAAGAAGAAGGAACTAGCAAGAAAACGTTTTGGCCTCCATCTCTCTTCTTGCCCCGTTTTAGAGCCGCAAGGTTGCGGACATCAGTTTTAGGGTGTGATTTCGACTATTTTGACTGAAAGTGGGTGCGCAGGTTACATATTGCGAATCTGTAATTCTTGAGGTGTTTATAGGAAGCAAACATAAGGTTTATCTACAAACAGGTTGCAGATTGCATATATTGTTGAGCAGACAGTGAAAAAGGCTGTCTGGTGTATTATTGTGCACTACAGGTCGAGGGTTGCAGAAGATTTGCTTGCTGTTGGTATTAATTTGGTGATAATGGTAGAGAACAGTGGAAGCCCCATCATTGAGAAGCTCGACAAGAATAACTACCCTTCATGGAAGTTCCATGTCACGAACTTCCTTATTGGAAAAGGCCTCTACGAGTTTGTTTCAGGTGAAGAAAAGGAGCCGGAGGTGAGTGATCCTCCAATTGCAGAAGAGACAAAGGCACGAAAGGAATGGAATGCAAAAGACAAGAAGGTCATATATTGGCTATCTGCAGTAACTGGCAATAATATGCTGGGACACATTAGAAATGTAGAGAACTCATATGCAGCTTGGACCATACTTGAAAGTATGTTTTCTATAAATACAAAGGCATGAAAGATTCAACTCAAGTAAGAGTTGAATACATTGAAGAAAGGGAAGATGTCTATCAATGAGTATGCACTAAAGGTAAGGAGCATTGCAGATGCCTTGGCAGCAATTGATGCAATGCCCGTCGATGATGATTTGGTGTCGTCTACCTTGGGTGGACTTAACAATGAAAAGGCTTGGAAGTCTTTTGTAACTTCCGTTTATGTTAGAAAGCCATTTCCAGATTTCGATGAGTTGGTCTCCCTTATGATCACTGAAGAGATCAACATGCAGAGTGAGACATCTGAAAAAAGTGGTGAACAGGAAAGCTTTCTACTCTAGTTCAGGAAGGGGACGTGGCAGATTCTCTTCAAGAGGATGTGGTACAGGAGGTGGTAGTGACAACTAGCAAAACAGATTGAATCAGCAATTTGGTGATATGTAGGTTTTAGGAGGTCCTGCTAACTTTAGAGGCAGGGGGAGCTTTAGAGGAAGAGGTGGATGGCAGAATAGAGGTTCTAACAACTCTAGTATTGTGTGTCACCTACTGTGGAGAAACAGGTCATATTGCAGCCCAATGTTATGCTAAGAAAGATGATATTCACAGTGGTAAGTTGCAGCAAGGAAACTATACATCGTCTTCATGACAAAATGAAGACAAAAAATAAACATCTGTTTGTTATGTAGCATATGCTGAATGCTCTTACAGGAAAGGGAACACATGATGATGTTTGTATGTTGATTCAGGTGCATCCAATCATATGACCAGCCATGTAGAATGGTTTCGAGAGATGTAGGATTTGCAAAATGCAGCTTATGTGCAGAGGAGTGATGATTCATGCCACCCAATTTCACACATTGGAAAAATCCCTTGTCCTTTCATGATGGTAAGACAAAGAGTCTTTCAGATGTATTACATGATGGTAAGACAAAGAGTCTTTCAGATGTATTACATGTGCCATCTATTACAAAGAACTTGGTAAGACATTGGAAAAGTTCCCTTGTCCTTGCATGATGGTAAGACAAAGAGTCTTTTAGATGTATTACATGTGCCATCTATTACAAAGAACTTGGTGTCAGTCGGTCAAATGGTAGAGCAAGGGCTGCAAGTCAGATTTAATGCAAAGGGCTGCTTTGTAGAAGACTTCAATGACAAGTGCAGGTTCGTAGCAAAGGGAAGTAGAGTTGGACGTATGTTTACTCTGGATGCTCAAATTCCTACTATGAATGCTACTATGTATGCTAAAGGAAAAGGTGTTGTTGCAGATATTGAAATTTGACACAAACGCATTGGACATGCAAATGTACAAAGGCTGAAATTAATGCAGTTCAAAGGGTTGGTTACAGGTTTGCCTACATTTAGAGTTGCAGAATTTCATAAGGTATGCGAAGCATGTCAGTTTGGTAAGCAGGCAAGACAACCCTTTTCACATGACAGAGATGTAAGCAGAAATATCCTTGATGTTGTGCATACAGACATTTGGGGGCCTACACAAAATGTATCTCTTGGAGGCAATTCATACTTTGTCGCATTCATTGATGATTGTTCTAGAAAGCTGTGGGTATATTTTATGAAGGAAAAGAGTGAAGCATTTGAGCACTTTAGAACTTTCAAGGCTGCAGTTGAAAGAGAAAAAGGCTTCAAAGTAAAGTGCTTGAGGTCAGATGGAGGGGGAGAGTACCTCTCAAATGAGTTCAGTGATTTTCTGAGGTCTCATGGGATAAAGAGACAGTTCACATGTAGGTATACCCCATAGCAAAATGGGATTGCAGAAAGGAAAAACAGGCATATTGCAGAAGTTGCACGTGCCTTGATGGGCTGATGTCTCACACTTGAAAGTGTTTGGCTGCATTGCGTATGTTTATGTGCCAGATGAGTTGCCGAAGAAACTAGATCCAAAGGCTGAAAAGTGTGTCTTTATTGGATACTCTTTAGAGCAGAAAGGGTATCGTTGTTTTAACCCTGTCACATGTAAGTTCAGCGTGAGCAGGGATGTCATCTTTGATGAAATGAGTAGTTGGTATGTATCTAGTGGTGATGCATTGGATGATGATCATGATCATGACACTCATGTGCAGTTTGAAAAGCAAGAATCACAAACTCTTAGTGGACCAGAGACATTATCTGGTAGTCCATGGTTTGGGAGACTAAGGAGTAGCTCTACATCTTCATGTGCATCTAGTAGCACTACAGGTAAAGACAAAGGAAAGAATAAAGTGTCAGATGGCATTGATGCAGTTCTTGATGGAGACTCCAGTGGCTCAGAGAACTTGGATGATGAGCTTGGTATTCCTTCTGTCAGGACACGAGGTGTACAAAGAGCTTATAGTAATGTAAAGGCTCCATTGAGTGATCCGATGGTATGCAGATCTAGCAGGGTCAGATACCCTATTAAAATATTTGGTTTTGAAGGTTATACAACTCACCATTATGCTTATATGGTGAAACTAGTTGAGGATGTTGAGCCCACATGTTTTGAGGAGGCTAATGGTCATGCTCATTGGGATGCAACAATGGATAAGGAGATGGCTGCATTAGAGGCCAATAAGACTTGGGATCTAGTATCATTGCCGAAGGGCAAGAAAGCTATTGGATATAGGTGGGTTTATAAGATTAAGCACAATGTAGATGGTGTCACGATTGTGGGAGAGAAGGAAGGAGTCTCGCTTGAAGCTTTCTTGCTTGCACAATGGGGGAAGACACACAAGGGTGGAGGCTGAAAATAGTTTTCCTCTTCTTAGTTGTGTAAGCCAAAAGAACTCAAGTACAAAGAAATAGAAGAACCCTATATATGGGTTTCAAACCAAACTCAACTAACTAAGATGGCATACTAACTGAGCCACGAACTAGAGTAGATAAGGATAGCTATCATGTAGCTATTATTCATGGGCGGTGTACCAACCGCGTCTGCAACTGACAAGTCGGTGACATAAATACACAACGGTCACCCTGGCGTATCACGAGTGGAGCTCGATATCTCAACACTCCCCCTCGAGCTCAATCCCAATTCCTGCACACCAAGCAGGTCTCTGAACTTGCGTAGCTTCTCTGCGCCCAATGCCTTCGTGAATATGTCAGCTACCTGATCCTCTGTGCTGACATAAACTAGATCAATAAGACCTAGTAAAACCCTCTCTCGCACATAGTGATAATGCACCTCAATGTGCTTTGTTCTAGCATGATAGAGTGGGTTATTTGCCAAGTGTATACTACTCATGTTGTCACAATAAATGACAACTGGTCCATCTGTAGACTGATGCATATCATAAAGTAGATTATGCAACCAAGCTACCTCACATGCAGCCATTGCTGCACCCCTGTACTCAGCCTCTGTGCTCGACAAGGCAACTGTAGGCTGTTTCTTGCTGCTCCAAGTGACTGCAGCACTCCCAAAAGAGAACACATATCCACTGGTAGATCGTCTATCAGAAATAATACCAGCCCAATCAGCATCAGTGTACCCATGCAACTGTATCTGAACCCCAGTCTCATAAAATAGTCCATACTGCAATGTGGACTTCACATACCTGAGTATGCGTCTAGCCACATCCAAATGTGGTTTCCTTGGAGCCTGCATAAACTGACTTACCAATCCAACAGCATAGCTCAAATCTGGCCTGGTAATAGTCATATAAATCAAACTTCCTACTATGCGTCTGTACATAGTAGGGTCATCTAGAAGCTCACCTGCATCTGTGCTCAGCTTCACATTCTGCTCCAAAGGAACTGAAATAGGCTTACAGCCTGTCATCCCATATTTGGACAGCATGTCCAATCCATACTGCCTCTGTAAGAGCTGAATCCCACTTGGTGATGTAATCACCTCAATGCCCAAGAAATAACGCAGCTCTCCCAAATCCTTCATCTCAAACTTCTGCTTCAATAGCATTTTCACATGAAGGATATCTTCATCACTGTCACCTGTCATAATCAAATCATCAACATAAATGACAAGTAGCGTAATACCTTTCTCTGTTTTTCTCACATAAAGTGAGAAATCTGCCTTGGAAATCTGAAAGCCAATAGTGACAAGATACTGTCCTATCTTGTCAGACCATGCTCTAGGTGCTTGCTTCAAGCCATACAAGGCTTTCTTCAACCTGCAAACAAACTCAGGATGAACAGCATGCACATAACCTGGTGGCTGCTCCATATAGACCTCTTCTTGCAAATCACCATGCAAGAAGGCATTCTTTACATCCATCTGATGTAAAGACCATCCCTTTGATGCAGCCATAGCAATGACTGCTCTTACGGTTGCCATCCTTGCAACCGGACTGAATGTTTCTTCATAGTCAATGCCATATATTTGTGCATACCCCTTGACTACTAATCTTGCCTTGTATCTATTCACAGAACCATCTGCATTGTGCTTCACCTTATAAACCCACTTACAGCCAATTGCATTTTTACCTTTAGGCAAAGGTACCAATTCCCATGTAGCATTTGCTTCCAAGGCATCCATTTCTTCATCCATGGCTTTCTCCCATTTTTCTTTTCCCATGGCTTCCTCAAAAGAAGTGGGTTTTGGTTCCTATATCACTTTAACCATATATGCATAGTGAATGGCTGTAAATCCATCATATTTCAGCCTATCCACAGGATACCTAGCTCTCGTAGACCTGCGCAAAGTAGGTTCACTCCCAGGTGCTCTCAAAACATCCCTCGTCTTCCTTATAGAAGGAATACCCAACTCATCATCAATGCTCTGTTCTGAGCCACTGGATTCACCATCCACATAAGAGTGACCTGCATTGACATCAAACATGGGCTGATCAACCTTCTCTTTTCCTTTTCGTGATACCTGCATACCACTATCTGCATTACTTTGAGAAGATTCTCCTGATCTCAATCTGCCTGTCCATGGCGAAGAATGTGAACCACTACTAGAGGACGCTCTAGGTCCACTAATATTTTGTGACTGCTGCTGTGAATTTTGTGCAGCATTACCATTTTGTGCATCTACATCATCAATCACATTTACTGGTTTATACCAGCTACTCATCTCATCAAAAACAACATCTCTGCTCACTGTAAACTTACGAGTAGAAGGTTATAGCATCTATACCCTTTTTGCTGCAGAGAGTAACCAATAAAGATGCACTTCTCAGCTTTTGGATCCAACTTGGATCTCAACTCATCTGGCACATGTACATAGGCAATGCAACCAAAACTTTTCAAATGAGAAATATCTGGTTTCCTACCAGTATATCTCTCCTCTGGAGTCATTCCATGTATTGCTGCAGTGGGAGTCCTGTTCATTATGTAGACTGCTGTAGCAACTGCTTCAGCCCAATAAAAATCTGGCAAGTCTTTTTCATTGAGCATGGCACGAGATACCTCTCCAATATGCCTGTTTTTCCTTTCTGCAATTCCATTTTGTTGTGGGGTATGACTGCATGAATATTGCTGCTTTATGCCATGCTCCTGCAGTAACCTTGCAAACTCATTTGAGAGGTACTCTCCCCCTCCATCTGACCTTAGGCATTTTATCTGCACGCCTGTTTCTTTTTCAACCATCGCTTTAAGAGTTTTGAAATGCCCAAAAACTTCACTTTTCTTTTTCATAAAATACACCCAAACTTTTTTGCTATAGTCATCAATAAAACTGACAAAATAATGATAGCCTCCAAGAGATGCAGCTTTAGTTGTCCACACATCAGAGTGGATTAATTCCAATGGCTTCTTACTCTCTTGAACATGTCTAGGAAATGGTTTCCTTGCCTGTTTTCCAAATTGACATGCTTCACATACCTTATGCATTTCTGCAACCTTGAATTTCGGCAAACCTGCGACAATATTTTGGGCCTGCATTGATTTAAGTCGCTGTACATTAACATGACCAATGCGTTTATTTAAGTCGCTGTACATTAACATTAAATCTGACCTGCAAGCCCTGTTCAACCATTTGACCAACAGAAACCAGATTCTTGGTGATATTCGGGATGAAATACATCGGACAGGTATTTCTTTTTCCCATCCTGCATAGACAAGGGAATTTTTCCAATCTGCACAATAGGATGTGCAGTATCATCATCAGTCTCCATAAATCCTGGTTTTTCCATTTTCCTTGCATCCTCCATCCATTCTACATGACCTGTCATGTGGTTTGATGCACCTGAGTCAACATACCATACATCGTTGCTTTCTTCTGCACTTGTCACAGAATTGTTCATGTGCTGCACCATAAACAAATGCTCATTTTTGTCATCACCCTGTCTACTAGAGGATGCATAATTTCCTTGTTGCAGTTTTCCATTCATGATGTCATTCTGCTTTTTATAGCAGTCTTTAGCCATATGACCCATTTTACCACAATAGTAGCATTCAACATTACTGTTTGCATTTTGGCCTCTTTGCCATCCACCACGACCTCTTTGGCTCCCCCTGCCTCTAGAGTTACCACGTCCTCCTCCATAGGATTGGTTTTCTTGAGTTTGCTGCATATTCTGATTTCTACCACGGCCTCCATATCGGCCTCCTCTACCTCTGCCTCTACCTCTTTCAGCATTTGAGTAGAAGACAGCTTCTTTTGAAGTTCCTCCTGAAGAAGATGCACCACCATTTCTTTGCTCCTCAGAAATTAGAAGAGCAATCAGCTCCTCAAAATCAGGAAATCTTTCACGAACTGAAATGGATGTCCGAAATTGTGCATAATCCTTTCCTAGACCATTCAAGGTCAGAGAAACTAAATCATCATCTTCCACTGGTGACCCAATGGAAGCAAGTGCATCTGCAATCTTCTTCACCTTCATGTGGTAGTCGTTGATGCTCATCTTTTCTCTTTGCACATTGTGCAACTCTTGCTTGAGCTGCATTTTCCTGGCTTGCGTATTTGTGCTATACATTTTTGACAAAGTATCCCATGCCTCCTTTGGCGTACTTGCATCCTGAATATGCACAATCATAGAGTCTGAAATGCTGATAGACAGCCAATACATAACTTTCCTCGCTCTCTCATGCCATGCTTTAAATGCCTGCATTTGCTGTTGATTGGGAACATCAGGAAGAACTGGTTCTTCTTCATTTCCTGCAACAAATTCCCAATATCCTTTTCCCATAAGGAAATTCGTCATTCTAAACTTCCATGCTTGGAAGTTGTTCTTGTCAAGCTTTTCAGTGACAATCTGTGAAAGAGAATCAGATGCCATTACAGAACACTGCAAAAAATTCTGTCACTGTAAAAAACACAGCTTCACCCTCACAAGGGAAAATCTGCAAAACTGGCGAAAGTGGTATTTGACCACACAGTCACTTCCTAGTGACGATTTTGCATCAACAGGCAACAGGGATGATTCTGTAACTCCCAATGTCTCTGCGCACAAGCATACGATGCAATGTTTACAGTAACTATTCACCGACCTGTAGAACAGTGGCTGCACAGCATAAAACTGGGCCTTTTTCTGAGTGCGTGCATAAAAATTCCGCCTCCAAAACAGGCCCCGAAATGGCCTCAAACAAGACTGCCCTCTTGCTTCACCGCGAAGGGCGTCTCAACCTGAGACAATGCACTCTTGCACTTTCCGGCTGTGCTACCTGTAGAGATCTGCTCCCAAAACAGAAAATGAAAGCAACACTGCTCCTCTTACCAGAACACCGCGAGCTTGGCTTACTTTCTTGAGCTCCTTACCACGAACAAGGCTCTGATACCATGTCAAGATTGTGGGAGAGAAGGAAGGAGTCTCGCTTGAAGCTTTCTTGCTTGCACAATGGGGGAAGACACACGAGGGTGGAGGCTGAAAACAGTTTTCCTCTTCTTAGTTGTGTAAGCCAAAAGAACTCAAGTACAAAGAAATAGAAGAACCCTATATATGGGTTTCAAACCAAACTCAACTAACTAAGGTGGCATACTAACTGAGCCACGAACTAGAGTAGATAAGGATAGCTATCATATAGCTATTATTCATGGGCGGTGTACCAACCGCGTCTGCAACTGACAAGTCGGTGACATAAATACACAACAGTCACCCTGGCGTATCACGAGTGGAGCTCGATATCTCAACAGATGGTTCTATTAGTAGGTACAAAGCTAGACTGGTTGCAAAAGGCTATGCCTAGACATATGGCATAGATTATGATGAAACCTTCAGTCCAGTTGCTAGGATGGCAACTGTCAGATGTGTGATTGCTTTGGCAGCAGCCAAAGGTTGGAGGTTCTGGAAAATGGATGTGAAGAATGCCTTCTTACATGGTGATTTGCAGGAAGAAGTCTATATGGATCAACTAGTAGGCTATGAAGCTTTAGAGCATCCCATGTATGTGTGCAGGTTGAAGAAGGCACTCTATGGGCTCAAGCAAGCTCCCTAAAGTCTACACATAAACGGATTTGATTATTCTTCTTCTTTCTAATCACAACTGGCGAACACCATTCCGTGTGTTGCACAGGAAAAATCAAACCCGCTTTTCGAAGCTTCTGTAACTCTTCAAACAACCCGTCCCTCAGTTCGAAAGGCATACGCCTTACTTTCTGTCGGACAGGACGACTGCCCTCTTTCAATGGAATTGTATGAACAGCAAGACTAGGAGGAATGCCTCTCAACTCATCATAACTCCAGGCAAAGATATCACGGAATTCCTGGATCAAGGCCACATAGTCCTCCCTTTCTGTTGTACTGAGCATGGACCCTAATTTGATTGGCAGCGAATCATCAAGCGTACCAAGGTCTAGCTCGATAACATCTGCATCCCTTATACGATCTTGGGCCTCTATCGGCTCGTTCAAAGTGATCTGAGAGATGTCCTCTGTGGTGGATCCCTCTTTGGACTCATCACTCGAGGATGTCTCACTGGCAGATAAATCTTCTAATGTCTCCAATTCTGTAGAAGATAGAGGAGCTCTCTCACTCTGCGGGGACTCAGGATAAGCATCAATCACCACACGCTGGGCACCTCTGCCGAATATCAATCGACCGGCGGGTATATCTACTTGGCAATCCGCTTGCAAGATCCAAGGTCGTCCGAGTAATACTTGGTAACTTGGACGGCCTGCAAAACGAATCACCCTAAAGTCCAACAGGCATTCTACATTTGCAACAGTGACATGGACCTTAGTAATGCAGCCTTCCGGCTGTCTCAAACTATCATCTGCCATTCTGAGAATTGTGGAAGTATCTTTCTGAATCGCAAGACCCAACCTTTCCATCAGTTCAGAACTCATAATGTTAACAGATGATCCTGTGTCGACAATGGCATAATCTACTAATATTCCATCGACATAGGCTGCAACCCTTGGGCAATGCTTCTCAGCATGCTCGAACCAGTCATCACCAACTCGTGCAATACCCAAAGGTTCTACAATATACCCGGTACGTAGGATCTTTCTAAATTCCTTGCGTACTCCTGGGGAAAGCTTAATAAGCTGTAAGAGGTTCACATCCGGCTTGACTTCGCAAAGAGAGCTTGCCAAATCGAATTCATGATAGTTCGATAGAGCTCGCTTTTCACGCCAAACCATCCGCTCTTTAGGTCGTTGAACTGGCTCTATTGCCTCTTTCTTAACTTTCACCTTCTTCTTTGGTGGTTCCTTATCGGCTTTACTCTCTACGGGCTTCAAAGGTCCCCCTTCTAGGGCAGGATCCAAAACTTGCGTTCCTTTGTCGCCTTGTTTAGGGTTTCCGTCGACAGGCTTATCCTTGTCGGCTTCTCTACCCTTTTGACCTCTTGTAAGAACAGCTCGTAAATTAGAGGTTTCAGCATCATTAACGCGTACAGCCTCAATCAAACTAACCCCACTACCACTTGGTAGCTCTTCCACTGTAGTCTTTGGTCGTTGAAGTATTTGTTTAGGCCCATTTTCTGGCTGGGAGTCATTTCCTTGGCCACGATGATTGACAGGCCCTGGTTGCCGACTTCCTCGCTGGAGGGAACTGATCTTACTCCAGCAAGTAGCTGCTAAATGGCCGGATTTTCCACAAATGTCGCACTTAACATTTGGGCAATTTCTTGGATAGTGCTGCCCGCCACACCATTTGCAACTAAACCTCGATGGTGCACCCTCCTCCGGGTATCTACTTCCTATCAAATTTTGTTGTTTTTTAAGGAAGTTGACATCAACAGCTATTTGTCGATACTGCTCCGTAATCATGTCGGTATAATGCTTCATCATGTCCTTAACCTCGCCAAGAACATTGGAAGAACTCGACTCATAGCCTTGGTCATTACTATGTCGTTCAATCGGCCTAACAATTCGATTAGGCACAGGCTGTTGAGCTACAGGCATGGTGTTAGAATTGACCGCCTGGCCTCCACCATTTGGAGCCATTTGACTGCCCGTAGGCATCGACATGCTAGGGGGAGCTGGTAATAAAGGCACATTCTGCATCATGTTCCCTCTCCCATTAGGGTTAGCCATCGCTATCCCTTGGCCACTACTGCCATTGGCTATCGCCATATTGTTTCCCAATACTAAACCCATGTTCGAATTGCCTCTAGAAGCATAGGCTGCTTGTAGTCGGGATTCCACCTCTTGTGCTCGTGTAATGGCAGTATCTATATCCCCCAAGGGGACACTACTCAACTGCAATTGGATATTAAAGTCCAAACCATGTAGGAAATATTGCAATTGGGCAGCTGCGGGGATAGGGATAGAGGTGTCCAACTTACGGAAGACCTCTTTTATCTTCTTCGTATAAGCACGAATATCCTCGTGTGGATCTTGGCGGGTCACGTTGAGTACACGCAACCAATATTGCCCATCCCTTTCAGGGGCAAACTCCCTTCGAAAAGCTCCATAAAATGCATCAATGTTCAATATAGTTCTGGCTTCTAAACCATGATACCATATAGCGGCTCTTCCTTTGAGAGTCATATTGAAGAACATCATTAAATGCCCTTCTTCTTGAATGCGACAGTTAAACATCAGCTTTTGAAACTCCCTAATGTGGAGTTCCGCATCTTCCTCAACTAACCCATTAAAAATGGGTAGCGGGTAACCTAGAGCCGGCAAATCTGTCGTTCCTGCTGGAATTGCAATAGGCTGCGCCATGACGCGGATTGGATTTGCACTAGGAATAAAGACCGGTGGGGTTACACCTCCCGTACTTGACGTGGACTGGCTTATAGAAGGAAGGGGAGCACTAGAGCTTCCACCTTCTCCTAACTTACTGCTTGGGGTCCTAAGACCACTAGATCCACTCCCTCGTAAGGGTTCAGCACCGCTACGCTTAGGGGAATATCTCCTAAAAATTTTAGCACGTCGCCTAGCTCTTTCGTCTCTTTCTTGCTTTTGGATTTCTGCTAGACGATGCTTATCAATAAATAACGGATCAATCTCAGTATCCTTTGGCATAAACTACTAGTTGGTCCTTAAACAACCAGGATTCGAGAACCGCCACTTTTAAGCAGCTCCCGGCAGACGCACCACTGATGGACCTAAAAACGGGCCGGCACTGGCTCATGCACTAGCCGGACCTCGTCACTACGCACAAGACAACCCCTCGGCCTCGCGGCCAGGAGCGTCTATCAAAATCTCTGCCTTCCTACACATTGCGTTTGTAATACGTTGTAGTCCAACTAATCCTAACCCAATATTACTCCTCAGAGGGAGTCCCTTTCACATAGCCAAAAGGCTCGAATCACATACACATGGGGTTCCTCCTACGGCTGAATGCCGTCAACCCTCTGCGACTCTCCTACACCTTGGGGATTGGCCCCTCGATGCGTCGCTCAACATTTAGACATTTCGCACAAACGTCGCTCAAGGTACCAAATAAACGTGTCCAGGAATGTACCATTGTCCTTACTTGATTTCCCCTTTTGGATCCCACGACTAGCCTACAGCATGGGTATCTCACTGCCTCTCAACGTAGGTCATGTCCTCATAAACCAATTGCAATGCATGTCCAGGAGCTGATCACTGATCCTTTTAAATTCGTTTCATGCTCCATGCATTTGGTGAATGTCTAGTGCTCAAACATTTAGCAAACAGTATCGTGCACAAGTGCAAAACATTCTTTTAATGGTTTCCAACTACCGTTCCTGCTTCGTTGCATGGGCTTAGCACCGAGGTGATCCTCGTGCTACTAAGCTCTTGATCTTAATTATCATCCGTCCTAAATTCTATGCATAGAAATCAGCAACTTTCCCATCATTTCACACGGCATTTAAACATATTTCAACTTCTCTACCCTTCCCCGTTTAAATAGTGCATCGTTGGATAGGTGTATAGGGTATTTTGACATCATTTTATGTATAGAAAGCGGAAAAAGCCACACTAGAACAAGAAGGCGGGGTTGAACTGAGGCAAATCCTCATGCTTCAGTCCCCACAAACATTCACAAACATTACTCTTATTTATCCCTATTTTTCAGAACCCAAAATGCATTTTTCCCCTATTTTTCATGGTTTTTCCCTATTTTCCCTTATTTTCCTGCATTATTTAATTACTGAAAATTCAAAACAGGTTATGGGCTGTGGCCCTTAGTTCCTTCTTGCAGAAAAATGAGAATTTAGTTGATGTTCCTATCCATCTTTCCATTTTTATGCCAAAAACCCTCATTTTCCCTTGTTTTTTCATATTTTACGTGTTTTGACATATTATTTTGAACCACAAAATGCATATTTTTCTGATTTTTTGATCATGACCAGCAAGAACTCATAGAAAACAGTATCATGAACAATTATTATCCCACATGAACAACATTTCATCCATCAAAAGCCATAAAAACTCAAATTTCCTTTGAAAATTTTAAATTACCGCTTATTTGCGTGTTTCGGGTTTTGTGTCCATGGCTGTAGATTTGGAAAACAGCAGCACTTCATGTCTAGCAACATCACAAATCACCATTCTCAGCCCGTCTAGCAATCCGATCCATGCCGGACAAGCCTCCATCACTCTTTCTTCTTCCTTCTTCTTCCCACATGAACTTGCCTTTAGAAGAGAGAGAGGGAGGAGAGAGAAAGACTAGAATCAGAGATTTCCAAAGAGGGCATCATTCGACGGGCGAAGGGCGGCGAAAGAGTCAGGATACAGAGGGTAGGCAAGGGCCATTGTCAAATGGGGGGGTTGTGTGCAGGCTGAAGATTGCCTCCTCCTCTCTCTAGCGCATTTTTCGGCGCAGTCTGATGGCGCCTTCTTCTCCCTCATCCCACGTTTTTTTTTTCATGCATCTCTTGTCAATTGGCATAAAATGTTGGGCTCCCAAGAGTCACTTACTCATTTGGGCCAAATTTTGTCCACCTCTTCGTATCTTGACCGGTTTCTTGGCCATTTCCCCGTCCGGACTCGGAATCGAGCTCTGAAAAATCCTGGGCGTCCGGCTTAGCATCCCGCATTGGCCAGTAGCTTGTGTCAACCCGCACGACTGTCTGAAAAATTATGAAAAATCAACAAGTGTCGCTCGGGCGCCTTTAAAGCACTTTGGCGCTTAAAATCGTCCTAGATCGAGCCGCCGCCTTTGACAGTGAATATTTTTCCCTCGATCTTCATAATTTTTAGCTATTTTTAAGCACCTCCCATCACCTAAATTCCGCTCTCATTGGCGACCACGGGATAGGGCGACTCAGCCCGTCGAATCCACGAACATATCTGCACATAAACAACCAAAGAAGCATCAAACTGATACAAAACAATTATCATCATAAAACTCAGCACAATGCTCCCCCTACCCCTGACAGAACCAAGGCATAACATCCACAAGGAGGAGGCCTAGCATCATTTAATAGAAGATCCGAAGTGAATCACTAACCAGCTGCTCCAACACAGCCAAACTAAAAAGAACTGCCAAAGAGGTTGCCCTAAGTGGTAGTCTGAACTACTGACCAACTAAAGACAACACCACTAGGAACTCCTCCAAGGCGAGGACTCCTATAGCCTGATCAAAGAGTATTTTCTTTCTGTACATGTCTTCTTTTAGGGTTTTTATTGGATGAACATACTTGGGCATGTAAAAAGGAGGGAGCTGAGCGTAGTGACCCAAGGAGAACAGGGCATCGGTCTCAGGACCTGTCTCGGCACCCAAGAACCTACCAAGCCCTCGCAAGGCGACACTTAATCCTTTTCTAACGCTCACTTTTATTTTCGCTCCAACCTTCCTTGTTTTGATATTATTTTTTCCAGCAAGAAGCCACCCCTAGGAAGACAAGGTATCGGCCCCGGGTCTGACTCGTCCCCAGGAACCTACCAGGCCTTCGCAAGGCAATGATCAACTGCTTATATATATTTTTATTTCATTTCTTTTCTTTGATAGGGGTTAGAACCCCTTTTTACACACCTTCGTATTCATATTCATCTTGTAGGACAGTCAGGATTTCTTGGCATCATCATTATGATCTTCTAGCAGGCTTCTCTAACTGCCTCACTACTAACAAGAACTCCTAGAATGGCTGCCTAGCAGGTTAGCAGGACAGGGCCACTAGGACTTCCTTCTAAAACAGGTCTTTCAATGTCGAACAATGTCTTTACAGGAGGCAATGACTACTCTGACCTCCCTCAAACGTACTTAGCCTAAACCTGGGACTTCATGCCTTGGTTGCCGGTCCCCAACAAAAATAGATCCCCTCGACAAGTACAAATACACATATAACAGGAAAGAAAGGTACTCGTAAAGGAGAAATATCACCTGGAGTGGCCACAAGAAGCTTCCATCGCAGCAAAGGCTCCTCCAGGCTCCACAAAATTCCACGAACCGCGAAACCTGTCCAGCACAACACTCAACAAAACCCAATTAAACGCACCCGCACTAGACAGGAAAATGGCCCTCTTGGCCTAATGAAATCAGACATGACTTTGCTACAAAATTGAATCGGCCCTCTTGGCCTAATGAAATCAAACAATACTATGCAGAACATCCACCTCGAAACAACCATGAGAGACATCAAAGCATACTATTCCCAGGGGAACAAAGGCGCATAGCCCTAAACTAGGTGCATTAAATTATGACCTATCCCTCCTGCGTATATCACAAGAGGTGTTCGCATCACATGTCGTCGAATCAGTCTATGGGTCCCCGATAATAAAGGTAGATGAGTCTCGCTTACCCTCTGCATCACCCAAATCAACCATCGTCTGCCAAAGAGGGCATGTTCAGAAAGCATACCCCACAAACGACCAGGTCCTGTCTCACCATCAATAGATATATCGGAACAAGGGCCACAATTAAAGAAGAGGTCCTCTTCATACGCAAGATTAGCCAAAGAATCGGCAAACTGATTCCAATTCCGTGGAATCAGCTGAAAAGACACTCTATCGAATTCGTCTAACAGGGCTATGGCAGTATGATGGTACATACAAAGGATGGGGTTCCGTACCATGTACGTCCCATTGAGTTGATTTAAAACCAACTGAGAGTCCCCTTTCACCAACAACTGGCGGATACCACCCTTTTTTGCAATATTCAAACCCATGATCAGGGCTTTGTATTCGGCCATATTATTAGTAAAATTCGCCCCGAGATAAGCAGCTAACTTCATGACAATGCGTCGTCGGGGGTCTCGGATGACAACTCCTACACTTCCTTTTTTGCATGCACCCCTGGACGCCCCATCAAAGTACAAGGTGTACGTCCATAAAGGGTTTACATATCCTGCCATCCTGGACTCTACGCGTAATTATGGTAATCGAAATTCAGCATATTCAACGGGTGGACTGTAGGCTCCATCCCTCCAGCATCATTGAATTCGACAGGGATGCTCGTCAAAATTTGTAGGCAGTGATGGCAGAAGACCTTGATTTCCCAAATAAATGTCCCGCCTTCTTGCTCAATCACCTTGTATCCTTTGCTCCACCAAATGAGCTTTCCCTGGTGATACCTCTGTTCCAAATATGGGTGTTCTAAATAAGGGATCAGACGACCCATCAACCTCTATCACGATTTCCTTGCAGATGTTTGATCAATCTTGCCTAGACCTGCAAGGCAGTCATAGCATTAGTACAATCAGAAGTAATAAGGTTTAATCTTATTAAGATTAACCTTATTTTTAAATTCTATCCCCTCAAGGTCAGCTAACAACACTGTAGATTTATTCTTTCCTATCCTAACGATCCTATAAGGCCCATCCCATTTGGGCTCTAGCTTGCCTGGGAATAATTCTCGTCATGCGTCATAATACAGAACAAGCTGTCCTTTCTTGAAGGTGTATTTCTTGGCTTTGAGGTCATGTAGCTTCTTCATTCGGCGCTTCGCCACTTCTTGGTGCAATAAGCTCTGCAACTTAAGCTCATCTAAATGTACCAGTGTCGTCAAGCGCTCAAAAAGAGCGTCTTCATCGCTCAAAGAATGATTGATGGCAAACCGAATAGTCAGCAACTCAATTTCTAAAGGCAAGACACACTCCTCCCCATATACTAACTTGAACGGGGTATGGCCAGTGGCTCGTTTGAAAGTCGTATTATAAGCCCACACTGCCACGTATAACTTTTTATCCCAATCCCGTTTCTTTTCCTACACAATTTTGGACAGGATGCCCACAAGCTGCTTGTTGGTACTTTCGACTTGCCCATTGGCTTGCGGATTATATGGGGTTGTCTTGTTATGCTTGATGTTCCACAACTCTGTCAAACCTTTGATCACCTTATTCAGGAAATGAGTTCCGCGGTCCGACACTAATTCTTTCGGCGGACCAAACCGGCATATTATCTGCTCTAAAAGGAAACTAGCAGTTTCTTTAGCATCATCTTTCCTTGTTGCCCGTGCTTCTGACCACTTTGTGAAGTAGTCAGTTGCTACAATGATATACCGCTTTTGCGTAGTCGATGACGGAGTAATAGGACCCACAAAGTCTATTCCCCACTTCTCAAATGGAAGTATCGCCATGATAGGGGTGAGTGGTCGTTTCCTATTCTCTCGACTATCATGCCGTTGGCAAATATCGCATCTCTTAACATACGCAAACGCATCCTGGAAGATGGCAGGCCACCAATAACTGCTCTTAAAGCCTTCTGTGCTGTAAGCCGTCTAGCAAAATGGCCACCGCAAGCAGAATCATGGCACTCCTCCAAAATGAATGGCACCTCGTCAGGCATCACACACCGGCGATAGATGTCATCAACCCCTTGCCGATATAATGTACCTGCGATCAAGGCAAACTTTAACGCTTGCTGCTTAATTTTCCTTTTCTCAGCCTTAGATAATTCGGATCCCGCCTCTCCCGTTGATAAATAATGCGTTATTGCAGCATACCAGGAGGGAATAGATACCGTATCTATTTTAAATATCATCTCTATGTCACTACCTTCAGCCACAGATTCTTTCGGCTCCCCAAAGTCCACTAGACATTCCACGATGCCTTGCAACCTTGGTGGCTTACTCTTGATTTCATAATCAAATTCCTGCAAAGTGATCAACCACTTCGCTAAACGATCAGGCGGCTGTAACTTATTCATCAATAGTCGAAGTCCCTCCGCCTTCGTATAAAGCACGACTTTCTCATAGAGAATGTAATGCCTGAATTTCTTGGTCCCAAAGACCATCGCTAGACACAGCTTCTCCATGTAGATGTAATTGATTTCGGATACCCCCAGCTTCCGACTAGCAAAAGCAATCGGGTGGTACCACTTCTCTTCCCAAATTTGGGCTAAACAGCAGCTGATACTATACATGGTGGCTGCTGAGAATATATAGAACACCTCACCTCTTTTAGGTGCTTTTAAAACGGGCACTCTTGCTAGCTCTTGTTTCACCTCCTCGAATGCTACCTTACAAGGGTCACCCACACAAACGAACAGCTAAAGGGCAATAAATTTGTAAGAGGCAACGTTCTTTCTGCTAAGGCGTTAATGAATCTACGGTAGTAACCAACCGAAGACAGAAAGCTATGAACTTCTTTCGGAGTGCGTGGTGGACCCATGGCTACTATAACTTTCACCTTCTCGGGGTCTGTCGCAATTCCTACCGAACTGACCACATGGCCCAGCAATAGCCCATAAGGTACTCCAAAAGCACACTTCTGTGGGTTTAGGGCGATGCAAAATTGTCTACAGCGCTCAAAGCATTTTCTCAAAATGATCAACTGCCTTTCCCTCACGGTGGCGGCCCCTAAATCATCAATAAACACCCTCAACTCTTCAGGGGATATGTCACCGAACGTCTTATCGGCTGTTCGTTGCCACGAACCAGGCGCATTGCATAAACCAAAGGCCATCACATGGTAAGCAAAAGTACCAAATACAGTGATAAAAGTTGTTTTCAACTTGTCCTCTTCTGCAATTGCCATTTGGTTGTATCCTGCAAAGCAATCCATAAACGAATATATCTCCCTACCCGCTAATTGATCCAAAATCTGGTCAATAAATGGCAATGGGTAGTAGTCCTTAACTGTCTGCTTATTCAGCTCCCTAAAGTCTACACATAAACGGATCTGATTATTCTTCTTCTTTCTAATCACAACTGGCGAACACCATTCCGTGTGTTGCACAGGAAAAATCAAACCCGCTTTTCGAAGCTTCTGTAACTCTTCAAACAACCCGTCCCTCAGTTCGAAAGGCATACGCCTTACTTTCTGTCGGACAGGACGACTGCCCTCTTTCAACGGAATTGTATGAACAGCAAGACTAGGAGGAATGCCTCTCAACTCATCATAACTCCAGGCAAAGATATCACGGAATTCCTGGATCAAGGCCACATAGTCCTCCCTTTCTGTTGTACTGAGCATGGACCCTAATTTGATTGGCCGCGAATCATCAAGCGTACCAAGGTCTAGCTCGATAACATCTGCATCCCTTATACGATCTTGGGCCTCTATCGGCTCGTTCAAAGTGATCTGAGAGATGTCCTCTGTGGTGGATCCCTCTTTGGACTCATCACTCGAGGATGTCTCACTGGCAGATAAATCTTCTAATGTCTCCAATTCTGTAGAAGATAGAGGAGCTCTCTCACTCTGCGGGGACTCAGGATAAGCATCAACCACCACACGCTGGGCACCTCTGCCGAATATCAATCGACCGGCGGGTATATCTACTTGGCAATCCGCTTGCAAGATCCAAGGTCATCCGAGTAATACTTGGTAACTTGGACGGCCTGCAAAACGAATCACCCTAAAGTCCAACAGGCATTCTACATTTGCAACAGTGACATGGACCTTAGTAATGCAGCCTTCCGGCTGTCTCAAACTATCATCTGCCATTCTGAGAATTGTGGAAGTATCTTTCTGAATCGCAAGACCCAACCTTTCCATCAGTTCAGAACTCATAATGTTAACAGATGATCCTGTGTCGACAATGGCATAATCTACTAATATTCCATCGACATAGGCTGCAACCCTTGGGCAATGCTTCTCAGCATGCTCGAACCAGTCATCACCAACTCGTGCAATACCCAAAGGTTCTACAATATACCCAGTACGTAGGATCTTTCTAAATTCCTTGCGTACTCATGGGGAAAGCTTAATAAGCTGTAAGAGGTTCACATCCGGCTTGACTTCGCAAAGAGAGCTTGCCAAATCGAATTCATGATAGTTCGATAGAGCTCGCTTTTCACGCCAAACCATCCGCTCTTTAGGTCGCTGAACTGGCTCTATTGCCTCTTTCTTAACTTTCACCTTCTTCTTTGGTGGTTCCTTATCGGCTTTACTCTCTACGGGCTTCAAAGGTCCCCCTTCTAGGGCAGGATCCAAAACTTGCGTTCCTTTGTCGCCTTGTTTAGGGTTTCCGTCGACAGGCTTATCCTTGTCGGCTTCTCTACCCTTTTGACCTCTTGTAAGAACAGCTCGTAAATTAGAGGTTTCAGCATCATTAACGCGTACAGCCTCAATCAAACTAACCCCACTACCACTTGGTAGCTCTTCCACTGTAGTCTTTGGTCGTTGAAGTATTTGTTTAGGCCCATTTTCTGGCTGGGAGTCATTTCCTTGGCCACGATGATTGACAGGCCCTGGTTGCCGACTTCCTCGCTGGAGGGAACTGATCTTACTCCAGCAAGTAGCTGCTAAATGGCCGGATTTTCCACAAATGTCGCACTTAACATTTGGGCAATTTCTTGGATAGTGCTGCCCGCCACACCATTTGCAACTAAACCTCGATGGTGCACCCTCCTCCGGGTATCTACTTCCTATCAAATTTTGTTGTTTTTTAAGGAAGTTGACATCAACAGCTATTTGTCGATACTGCTCCGTAATCATGTCGGTATAATGCTTCATCATGTCCTTAACCTCGCCAAGAACATTGGAAGAACTCGACTCATAGCCTTGGTCATTACTATGTCGTTCAATCGGCCTAACAATTCGATTAGGCACAGGCTGTTGAGCTACAGGCATGGTGTTAGAATTGACCGCCTGGCCTCCACCATTTGGAGCCATTTGACTGCCCGTAGGCATCGACATGCTAGGGGGAGCTGGTAATAAAGGCACATTCTGCATCATGTTCCCTCTCCCATTAGGGTTAGCCATCGCTATCCCTTGGCCACTACTGCCATTGGCTATCGCCATATTGTTTCCCAATACTAAACCCATGTTCGAATTGCCTCTAGAAGCATAGGCTGCTTGTAGTCGGGATTCCACCTCTTGTGCTCGTGTAATGGCAGTATCTATATCCCCCAAGGGGACACTACTCAACTGCAATTGGATATTAAAGTCCAAACCATGTAGGAAATATTGCAATTGGGCAGCTGCGGGGATAGGGATAGAGGTGTCCAACTTACGGAAGACCTCTTTTATCTTCTTCGTATAAGCACGAATATCCTCGTGTGGATCTTGGCGGGTCACGTTGAGTACACGCAACCAATATTGCCCATCCCTTTCAGGGGCAAACTCCCTTCGAAAAGCTCCATAAAATGCATCAATGTTCAATATAGTTCTGGCTTCTAAACCATGATACCATATAGCGGCTCTTCCTTTGAGAGTCATATTGAAGAACATCATTAAATGCCCTTCTTCTTGAATGCGACAGTTAAACATCAGCTTTTGAAACTCCCTAATGTGGAGTTCCGCATCTTCCTCAACTAACCCATTAAAAATGGGTAGCGGGTAACCTAGAGCCGGCAAATCTGTCGTTCCTGCTGGAATTGCAATAGGCTGCGCCATGACGCGGATTGGATTTGCACTAGGAATAAAGACCGGTGGGGTTACACCTCCCGTACTTGACGTGGACTGGCTTATAGAAGGAAGGGGAGCACTAGAGCTTCCACCTTCTCCTAACTTACTGCTTGGGGTCCTAAGACCACTAGATCCACTCCCTCGTAAGGGTTCAGCACCGCTACGCTTAGGGGAATATCTCCTAAAAATTTTAGCACGTCGCCTAGCTCTTTCGTCTCTTTCTTGCTTTTGGATTTCTGCTAGACGATGCTTATCAATAAATAACGGATCAATCTCAGTATCCTTTGGCATAAACTACTAGTTGGTCCTTAAACAACCAGGATTCGAGAACCGCCACTTTTAAGCAGCTCCCGGCAGACGCACCACTGATGGACCTAAAAACGGGCCGGCACTGGCTCATGCACTAGCCGGACCTCGTCACTACGCACAAGACAACCCCTCGGCCTCGCGGCCAGGAGCGTCTATCAAAATCTCTGCCTTCCTACACATTGCGTTTGTAATACGTTGTAGTCCAACTAATCCTAACCCAATATTACTCCTCAGAGGGAGTCCCTTTCACATAGCCAAAAGGCTCGAATCACATACACATGGGGTTCCTCCTACGGCTGAATGCCGTCAACCCTCTGCGACTCTCCTACACCTTGGGGATTGGCCCCTCGATGCGTCGCTCAACATTTAGACATTTCGCACAAACGTCGCTCAAGGTACCAAATAAACGTGTCCAGGAATGTACCATTGTCCTTACTTGATTTCCCCTTTTGGATCCCACGACTAGCCTACAGCATGGGTATCTCACTGCCTCTCAACGTAGGTCATGTCCTCATAAACCAATTGCAATGCATGTCCAGGAGCTGATCACTGATCCTTTTAAATTCGTTTCATGCTCCATGCATTTGGTGAATGTCTAGTGCTCAAACATTTAGCAAACAGTATCGTGCACAAGTGCAAAACATTCTTTTAATGGTTTCCAACTACCGTTCCTGCTTCGTTGCATGGGCTTAGCACCGAGGTGATCCTCGTGCTACTAAGCTCTTGATCTTAATTATCATCCGTCCTAAATTCTATGCATAGAAATCAGCAACTTTCCCATCATTTCACACGGCATTTAAACATATTTCAACTTCTCTACCCTTCCCCGTTTAAATAGTGCA
Organism: Lygodium microphyllum; assembly: GCF_053477565.2. Classification (NCBI taxonomy): domain Eukaryota; kingdom Viridiplantae; phylum Streptophyta; class Polypodiopsida; order Schizaeales; family Lygodiaceae; genus Lygodium; species Lygodium microphyllum. The sequence continues at coordinate 11,296,459 of NC_141143.1, forward strand.
TCGTTGGATAGGTGTATAGGGTATTTTGACATCATTTTATGTATAGAAAGCGGAAAAAGCCACACTAGAACAAGAAGGCGGGGTTGAACTGAGGCAAATCCTCATGCTTCAGTCCCCACAAACATTCACAAACATTACTCTTATTTATCCCTATTTTTCAGAACCCAAAATGCATTTTTCCCCTATTTTTCATGGTTTTTCCCTATTTTCCCTTATTTTCCTGCATTATTTAATTACTGAAAATTCAAAACAGGTTATGGGCTGTGGCCCTTAGTTCCTTCTTGCAGAAAAATGAGAATTTAGTTGATGTTCCTATCCATCTTTCCATTTTTATGCCAAAAACCCTCATTTTCCCTTGTTTTTTCATATTTTACGTGTTTTGACATATTATTTTGAACCACAAAATGCATATTTTTCTGATTTTTTGATCATGACCAGCAAGAACTCATAGAAAACAGTATCATGAACAATTATTATCCCACATGAACAACATTTCATCCATCAAAAGCCATAAAAACTCAAATTTCCTTTGAAAATTTTAAATTACCGCTTATTTGCGTGTTTCGGGTTTTGTGTCCATGGCTGTAGATTTGGAAAACAACAGCACTTCATGTCTAGCAACATCACAAATCACCATTCTCAGCCCGTCTAGCAATCCGATCCATGCCGGACAAGCCTCCATCACTCTTTCTTCTTCCTTCTTCTTCCCACATGAACTTGCCTTTAGAAGAGAGAGAGGGAGGAGAGAGAAAGACTAGAATCAGAGATTTCCAAAGAGGGCATCATTCGACGGGCGAAGGGCGGCGAAAGAGTCAGGATACAGAGGGTAGGCAAGGGCCATTGTCAAATGGGGGGGTTGTGTGCAGGCTGAAGATTGCCTCCTCCTCTCTCTAGCGCATTTTTCGGCGCAGTCTGATGGCGCCTTCTTCTCCCTCATCCCACGTTTTTTTTTTCATGCATCTCTTGTCAATTGGCATAAAATGTTGGGCTCCCAAGAGTCACTTACTCATTTGGGCCAAATTTTGTCCACCTCTTCGTATCTTGACCGGTTTCTTGGCCATTTCCCCGTCCGGACTCGGAATCGAGCTCTGAAAAATCCTGGGCGTCCGGCTTAGCATCCCGCATTGGCCAGTAGCTTGTGTCAACCCGCACGACTGTCTGAAAAATTATGAAAAATCAACAAGTGTCGCTCGGGCGCCTTTAAAGCACTTTGGCGCTTAAAATCGTCCTAGATCGAGCCGCCGCCTTTGACAGTGAATATTTTTCCCTCGATCTTCATAATTTTTAGCTATTTTTAAGCACCTCCCATCACCTAAATTCCGCTCTCATTGGCGACCACGGGATAGGGCGACTCAGCCCGTCGAATCCACGAACATATCTGCACATAAACAACCAAAGAAGCATCAAACTGATACAAAACAATTATCATCATAAAACTCAGCACAATGCTCCCCCTACCCCTGACAGAACCAAGGCATAACATCCACAAGGAGGAGGCCTAGCATCATTTAATAGAAGATCCGAAGTGAATCACTAACCAGCTGCTCCAACACAGCCAAACTAAAAAGAACTGCCAAAGAGGTTGCCCTAAGTGGTAGTCTGAACTACTGACCAACTAAAGACAACACCACTAGGAACTCCTCCAAGGCGAGGACTCCTATAGCCTGATCAAAGAGTATTTTCTTTCTGTACATGTCTTCTTTTAGGGTTTTTATTGGATGAACATACTTGGGCATGTAAAAAGGAGGGAGCTGAGCGTAGTGACCCAAGGAGAACAGGGCATCGGTCTCAGGACCTGTCTCGGCACCCAAGAACCTACCAAGCCCTCGCAAGGCGACACTTAATCCTTTTCTAACGCTCACTTTTATTTTCGCTCCAACCTTCCTTGTTTTGATATTATTTTTTCCAGCAAGAAGCCACCCCTAGGAAGACAAGGTATCGGCCCCGGGTCTGACTCGTCCCCAGGAACCTACCAGGCCTTCGCAAGGCAATGATCAACTGCTTATATATATTTTTATTTCATTTCTTTTCTTTGATAGGGGTTAGAACCCCTTTTTACACACCTTCGTATTCATATTCATCTTGTAGGACAGTCAGGATTTCTTGGCATCATCATTATGATCTTCTAGCAGGCTTCTCTAACTGCCTCACTACTAACAAGAACTCCTAGAATGGCTGCCTAGCAGGTTAGCAGGACAGGGCCACTAGGACTTCCTTCTAAAACAGGTCTTTCAATGTCGAACAATGTCTTTACAGGAGGCAATGACTACTCTGACCTCCCTCAAACGTACTTAGCCTAAACCTGGGACTTCATGCCTTGGTTGCCGGTCCCCAACAAAAATAGATCCCCTCGACAAGTACAAATACACATATAACAGGAAAGAAAGGTACTCGTAAAGGAGAAATATCACCTGGAGTGGCCACAAGAAGCTTCCATCGCAGCAAAGGCTCCTCCAGGCTCCACAAAATTCCACGAACCGCGAAACCTGTCCAGCACAACACTCAACAAAACCCAATTAAACGCACCCGCACTAGACAGGAAAATGGCCCTCTTGGCCTAATGAAATCAGACATGACTTTGCTACAAAATTGAATCGGCCCTCTTGGCCTAATGAAATCAAACAATACTATGCAGAACATCCACCTCGAAACAACCATGAGAGACATCAAAGCATACTATTCCCAGGGGAACAAAGGCGCATAGCCCTAAACTAGGTGCATTAAATTATGACCTATCCCTCCTGCGTATATCACAAGAGGTGTTCGCATCACATGTCGTCGAATCAGTCTATGGGTCCCCGATAATAAAGGTAGATGAGTCTCGCTTACCCTCTGCATCACCCAAATCAACCATCGTCTGCCAAAGAGGGCATGTTCAGAAAGCATACCCCACAAACGACCAGGTCCTGTCTCACCATCAATAGATATATCGGAACAAGGGCCACAATTAAAGAAGAGGTCCTCTTCATACGCAAGATTAGCCAAAGAATCGGCAAACTGATTCCAATTCCGTGGAATCAGCTGAAAAGACACTCTATCGAATTCGTCTAACAGGGCTATGGCAGTATGATGGTACATACAAAGGATGGGGTTCCGTACCATGTACGTCCCATTGAGTTGATTTAAAACCAACTGAGAGTCCCCTTTCACCAACAACTGGCGGATACCACCCTTTTTTGCAATATTCAAACCCATGATCAGGGCTTTGTATTCGGCCATATTATTAGTAAAATTCGCCCCGAGATAAGCAGCTAACTTCATGACAATGCGTCGTCGGGGGTCTCGGATGACAACTCCTACACTTCCTTTTTTGCATGCACCCCTGGACGCCCCATCAAAGTACAAGGTGTACGTCCATAAAGGGTTTACATATCCTGCCATCCTGGACTCTACGCGTAATTATGGTAATCGAAATTCAGCATATTCAACGGGTGGACTGTAGGCTCCATCCCTCCAGCATCATTGAATTCGACAGGGATGCTCGTCAAAATTTGTAGGCAGTGATGGCAGAAGACCTTGATTTCCCAAATAAATGTCCCGCCTTCTTGCTCAATCACCTTGTATCCTTTGCTCCACCAAATGAGCTTTCCCTGGTGATACCTCTGTTCCAAATATGGGTGTTCTAAATAAGGGATCAGACGACCCATCAACCTCTATCACGATTTCCTTGCAGATGTTTGATCAATCTTGCCTAGACCTGCAAGGCAGTCATAGCATTAGTACAATCAGAAGTAATAAGGTTTAATCTTATTAAGATTAACCTTATTTTTAAATTCTATCCCCTCAAGGTCAGCTAACAACACTGTAGATTTATTCTTTCCTATCCTAACGATCCTATAAGGCCCATCCCATTTGGGCTCTAGCTTGCCTGGGAATAATTCTCGTCATGCGTCATAATACAGAACAAGCTGTCCTTTCTTGAAGGTGTATTTCTTGGCTTTGAGGTCATGTAGCTTCTTCATTCGGCGCTTCGCCACTTCTTGGTGCAATAAGCTCTGCAACTTAAGCTCATCTAAATGTACCAGTGTCGTCAAGCGCTCAAAAAGAGCGTCTTCATCGCTCAAAGAATGATTGATGGCAAACCGAATAGTCAGCAACTCAATTTCTAAAGGCAAGACACACTCCTCCCCATATACTAACTTGAACGGGGTATGGCCAGTGGCTCGTTTGAAAGTCGTATTATAAGCCCACACTGCCACGTATAACTTTTTATCCCAATCCCGTTTCTTTTCCTACACAATTTTGGACAGGATGCCCACAAGCTGCTTGTTGGTACTTTCGACTTGCCCATTGGCTTGCGGATTATATGGGGTTGTCTTGTTATGCTTGATGTTCCACAACTCTGTCAAACCTTTGATCACCTTATTCAGGAAATGAGTTCCGCGGTCCGACACTAATTCTTTCGGCGGACCAAACCGGCATATTATCTGCTCTAAAAGGAAACTAGCAGTTTCTTTAGCATCATCTTTCCTTGTTGCCCGTGCTTCTGACCACTTTGTGAAGTAGTCAGTTGCTACAATGATATACCGCTTTTGCGTAGTCGATGACGGAGTAATAGGACCCACAAAGTCTATTCCCCACTTCTCAAATGGAAGTATCGCCATGATAGGGGTGAGTGGTCGTTTCCTATTCTCTCGACTATCATGCCGTTGGCAAATATCGCATCTCTTAACATACGCAAACGCATCCTGGAAGATGGCAGGCCACCAATAACTGCTCTTAAAGCCTTCTGTGCTGTAAGCCGTCTAGCAAAATGGCCACCGCAAGCAGAATCATGGCACTCCTCCAAAATGAATGGCACCTCGTCAGGCATCACACACCGGCGATAGATGTCATCAACCCCTTGCCGATATAATGTACCTGCGATCAAGGCAAACTTTAACGCTTGCTGCTTAATTTTCCTTTTCTCAGCCTTAGATAATTCGGATCCCGCCTCTCCCGTTGATAAATAATGCGTTATTGCAGCATACCAGGAGGGAATAGATACCGTATCTATTTTAAATATCATCTCTATGTCACTACCTTCAGCCACAGATTCTTTCGGCTCCCCAAAGTCCACTAGACATTCCACGATGCCTTGCAACCTTGGTGGCTTACTCTTGATTTCATAATCAAATTCCTGCAAAGTGATCAACCACTTCGCTAAACGATCAGGCGGCTGTAACTTATTCATCAATAGTCGAAGTCCCTCCGCCTTCGTATAAAGCACGACTTTCTCATAGAGAATGTAATGCCTGAATTTCTTGGTCCCAAAGACCATCGCTAGACACAGCTTCTCCATGTAGATGTAATTGATTTCGGATACCCCCAGCTTCCGACTAGCAAAAGCAATCGGGTGGTACCACTTCTCTTCCCAAATTTGGGCTAAACAGCAGCTGATACTATACATGGTGGCTGCTGAGAATATATAGAACACCTCACCTCTTTTAGGTGCTTTTAAAACGGGCACTCTTGCTAGCTCTTGTTTCACCTCCTCGAATGCTACCTTACAAGGGTCACCCACACAAACGAACAGCTAAAGGGCAATAAATTTGTAAGAGGCAACGTTCTTTCTGCTAAGGCGTTAATGAATCTACGGTAGTAACCAACCGAAGACAGAAAGCTATGAACTTCTTTCGGAGTGCGTGGTGGACCCATGGCTACTATAACTTTCACCTTCTCGGGGTCTGTCGCAATTCCTACCGAACTGACCACATGGCCCAGCAATAGCCCATAAGGTACTCCAAAAGCACACTTCTGTGGGTTTAGGGCGATGCAAAATTGTCTACAGCGCTCAAAGCATTTTCTCAAAATGATCAACTGCCTTTCCCTCACGGTGGCGGCCCCTAAATCATCAATAAACACCCTCAACTCTTCAGGGGATATGTCACCGAACGTCTTATCGGCTGTTCGTTGCCACGAACCAGGCGCATTGCATAAACCAAAGGCCATCACATGGTAAGCAAAAGTACCAAATACAGTGATAAAAGTTGTTTTCAACTTGTCCTCTTCTGCAATTGCCATTTGGTTGTATCCTACAAAGCAATCCATAAACGAATATATCTCCCTACCCGCTAATTGATCCAAAATCTGGTCAATAAATGGCAATGGGTAGTAGTCCTTAACTGTCTGCTTATTCAGCTCCCTAAAGTCTACACATAAACGGATCTGATTATTCTTCTTCTTTCTAATCACAACTGGCGAACACCATTCCGTGTGTTGCACAGGAAAAATCAAACCCGCTTTTCGAAGCTTCTGTAACTCTTCAAACAACCCGTCCCTCAGTTCGAAAGGCATACGCCTTACTTTCTGTCGGACAGGACGACTGCCCTCTTTCAACGGAATTGTATGAACAGCAAGACTAGGAGGAATGCCTCTCAACTCATCATAACTCCAGGCAAAGATATCACGGAATTCCTGGATCAAGGCCACATAGTCCTCCCTTTCTGTTGTACTGAGCATGGACCCTAATTTGATTGGCCGCGAATCATCAAGCGTACCAAGGTCTAGCTCGATAACATCTGCATCCCTTATACGATCTTGGGCCTCTATCGGCTCGTTCAAAGTGATCTGAGAGATGTCCTCTGTGGTGGATCCCTCTTTGGACTCATCACTCGAGGATGTCTCACTGGCAGATAAATCTTCTAATGTCTCCAATTCTGTAGAAGATAGAGGAGCTCTCTCACTCTGCGGGGACTCAGGATAAGCATCAACCACCACACGCTGGGCACCTCTGCCGAATATCAATCGACCGGCGGGTATATCTACTTGGCAATCCGCTTGCAAGATCCAAGGTCGTCCGAGTAATACTTGGTAACTTGGACGGCCTGCAAAACGAATCACCCTAAAGTCCAACAGGCATTCTACATTTGCAACAGTGACATGGACCTTAGTAATGCAGCCTTCCGGCTGTCTCAAACTATCATCTGCCATTCTGAGAATTGTGGAAGTATCTTTCTGAATCGCAAGACCCAACCTTTCCATCAGTTCAGAACTCATAATGTTAACAGATGATCCTGTGTCGACAATGGCATAATCTACTAATATTCCATCGACATAGGCTGCAACCCTTGGGCAATGCTTCTCAGCATGCTCGAACCAGTCATCACCAACTCGTGCAATACCCAAAGGTTCTACAATATACCCAGTACGTAGGATCTTTCTAAATTCCTTGCGTACTCATGGGGAAAGCTTAATAAGCTGTAAGAGGTTCACATCCGGCTTGACTTCGCAAAGAGAGCTTGCCAAATCGAATTCATGATAGTTCGATAGAGCTCGCTTTTCACGCCAAACCATCCGCTCTTTAGGTCGCTGAACTGGCTCTATTGCCTCTTTCTTAACTTTCACCTTCTTCTTTGGTGGTTCCTTATCGGCTTTACTCTCTACGGGCTTCAAAGGTCCCCCTTCTAGGGCAGGATCCAAAACTTGCGTTCCTTTGTCGCCTTGTTTAGGGTTTCCGTCGACAGGCTTATCCTTGTCGGCTTCTCTACCCTTTTGACCTCTTGTAAGAACAGCTCGTAAATTAGAGGTTTCAGCATCATTAACGCGTACAGCCTCAATCAAACTAACCCCACTACCACTTGGTAGCTCTTCCACTGTAGTCTTTGGTCGTTGAAGTATTTGTTTAGGCCCATTTTCTGGCTGGGAGTCATTTCCTTGGCCACGATGATTGACAGGCCCTGGTTGCCGACTTCCTCGCTGGAGGAAACTGATCTTACTCCAGCAAGTAGCTGCTAAATGGCCGGATTTTCCACAAATGTCGCACTTAACATTTGGGCAATTTCTTGGATAGTGCTGCCCGCCACACCATTTGCAACTAAACCTCGACGGTGCACCCTCCTCCGGGTATCTACTTCCTATCAAATTTTGTTGTTTTTTAAGGAAGTTGACATCAACAGCTATTTGTCGATACTGCTCCGTAATCATGTCGGTATAATGCTTCATCATGTCCTTAACCTCGCCAAGAACATTGGAAGAACTCGACTCATAGCCTTGGTCATTACTATGTCGTTCAATCGGCCTAACAATTCGATTAGGCACAGGCTGTTGAGCTACAGGCATGGTGTTAGAATTGACCGCCTGGCCTCCACCATTTGGAGCCATTTGACTGCCCGTAGGCATCGACATGCTAGGGGGAGCTGGTAATAAAGGCACATTCTGCATCATGTTCCCTCTCCCATTAGGGTTAGCCATCGCTATCCCTTGGCCACTACTGCCATTGGCTATCGCCATATTGTTTCCCAATACTAAACCCATGTTCGAATTGCCTCTAGAAGCATAGGCTGCTTGTAGTCGGGATTCCACCTCTTGTGCTCGTGTAATGGCAGTATCTATATCCCCCAAGGGGACACTACTCAACTGCAATTGGATATTAAAGTCCAAACCATGTAGGAAATATTGCAATTGGGCAGCTGCGGGGATAGGGATAGAGGTGTCCAACTTACGGAAGACCTCTTTTATCTTCTTCGTATAAGCACGAATATCCTCGTGTGGATCTTGGCGGGTCACGTTGAGTACACGCAACCAATATTGCCCATCCCTTTCAGGGGCAAACTCCCTTCGAAAAGCTCCATAAAATGCATCAATGTTCAATATAGTTCCGGCTTCTAAACCATGATACCATATAGCGGCTCTTCCTTTGAGAGTCATATTGAAGAACATCATTAAATGCCCTTCTTCTTGAATGCGACAGTTAAACATCAGCTTTTGAAACTCCCTAATGTGGAGTTCCGCATCTTCCTCAACTAACCCATTAAAAATGGGTAGCGGGTAACCTAGAGCCGGCAAATCCGTCGTTCCTGCTGGAATTGCAATAGGCTGCGCCATGACGCGGATTGGATTTGCACTAGGAATAAAGACCGGTGGGGTTACACCTCCCGTACTTGACGTGGACTGGCTTATAGAAGGAAGGGGAGCACTAGAGCTTCCACCTTCTCCTAACTTACTGCTTGGGGTCCTAAGACCACTAGATCCACTCCCTCGTAAGGGTTCAGCACCGCTACGCTTAGGGGAATATCTCCTAAAAATTTTAGCACGTCGCCTAGCTCTTTCGTCTCTTTCTTGCTTTTGGATTTCTGCTAGACGATGCTTATCAATAAATAACGGATCAATCTCAGTATCCTTTGGCATAAACTACTAGTTGGTCCTTAAACAACCAGGATTCGAGAACCGCCACTTTTAAGCAGCTCCCGGCAGACGCACCACTGATGGACCTAAAAACGGGCCGGCACTGGCTCATGCACTAGCCGGACCTCGTCACTACGCACAAGACAACCCCTCGGCCTCGCGGCTAGGAGCATCTATCAAAATCTCTGCCTTCCTACACATTGCGTTTGTAATACGTTGTAGTCCAACTAATCCTAACCCAATATTACTCCTCAGAGGGAGTCCCTTTCACATAGCCAAAAGGCTCGAATCACATACACATGGGGTTCCTCCTACGGCTGAATGCCGTCAACCCTCTGCGACTCTCCTACACCTTGGGGATTGGCCCCTCGATGCGTCGCTCAACATTTAGACATTTCGCACAAACGTCGCTCAAGGTACCAAATAAACGTGTCCAGGAATGTACCATTGTCCTTACTTGATTTCCCCTTTTGGATCCCACGACTAGCCTACAGCATGGGTATCTCACTGCCTCTCAACGTAGGTCATGTCCTCATAAACCAATTGCAATGCATGTCCAGGAGCTGATCACTGATCCTTTTAAATTCGTTTCATGCTCCATGCATTTGGTGAATGTCTAGTGCTCAAACATTTAGCAAACAGTATCGTGCACAAGTGCAAAACATTCTTTTAATGGTTTCCAACTACCGTTCGTGCTTCGTTGCATGGGCTTAGCACCGAGGTGATCCTCGTGCTACTAAGCTCTTGATCTTAATTATCATCCGTCCTAAATTCTATGCATAGAAATCAGCAACTTTCCCATCATTTCACACGGCATTTAAACATATTTCAACTTCTCTACCCTTCCCCGTTTAAATAGTGCATCGTTGGATAGGTGTATAGGGTATTTTGACATCATTTTATGTATAGAAAGCGGAAAAAACCACACTAGAACAAGAAGGCGGGGTTGAACTGAGGCAAATCCTCATGCTTCAGTCCCCACAAACATTCACAAACATTACTCTTATTTATCCCTATTTTTCAGAACCCAAAATGCATTTTTTCCCTATTTTTCATGGTTTTTCCCTATTTTTCCTTATTTTCCTGCATTATTTAATTACTGAAAATTCAAAACAGATTATGGGCTGTGGCCCTTAGTTCCTTCTTGCAGAAAAATGAGAATTTAGTTGATGTTCCTATCCATCTTTCCATTTTTATGCCAAAAACCCTCATTTTCCCTTGTTTTTTCATATTTTACGTGTTTTGACATATTATTTTGAACCACAAAATGCATATTTTTCTGATTTTTTGATCATGACCAGCAAGAACTCATAGAAAAAAGTATCATGAACAATTATTATCCCACATGAACAACATTTCATCCATCAAAAGCCATAAAAACTCAAATTTCCTTTGAAAATTTTAAATTACCGCTTATTTGCGTGTTTCGGGTTTTGTGTCCATGGCTGTAGATTTGGAAAACAGCAGCACTTCATGTCTAGCAACATCACAAATCACCATTCTCAGCCCGTCTAGCAATCCGATCCATGCCGGACAAGCCTCCATCACTCTTTCTTCTTCCTTCTTCTTCCCACATGAACTTGCCTTTAGAAGAGAGAGAGGGAGGAGAGAGAAAGACTAGAATCAGAGATTTCCAAAGAGGGCATCATTCGACGGGCGAAGGGCGGCGAAAGAGTCAGGATACAGAGGGTAGGCAAGGGCCATTGTCAAATGGGGGGGTTGTGTGCAGGCTGAAGATTGCCTCCTCCTCTCTCTAGCGCATTTTTCGGCGCAGTCTGATGGCGCCTTCTTCTCCCTCATCCCACGTTTTTTTTTCATGCATCTCTTGTCAATTGGCATAAAATGTTGGGCTCCCAAGAGTCACTTACTCATTTGGGCCAAATTTTGTCCACCTCTTCGTATCTTGACCGGTTTCTTGGCCATTTCCCCGTCCGGACTTGGAATCGAGCTCTGAAAAATCCTGGGCGTCCAGCTTAGCATCCCGCATTGGCCAGTAGCTTGTGTCAACCCGCACGACTGTCTGAAAAATTATGAAAAATCAACAAGTGTCGCTCGGGCGCCTTTAAAGCACTTTGGCGCTTAAAATCGTCCTAGATCGAGCCGCCGCCTTTGACAGTGAATATTTTTCCCTCGATCTTCATAATTTTTAGCTATTTTTAAGCACTTCCCATCACCTAAATTCTGCTCTCACTAAATCTATCTACAATTGTCCAAATCATGTCATGGTTAGATTTAGTCTTTGGTAAACTAGTAATGAAATCCATAGAAATATGTTCCCAAGGTTTAGATGGAATAGACAAAGGCATTAGTAATCCATACTTTTTACCATGATGTCTCTTTATTCTTTGACAAATCAAACATTCAGAAACGAAATTAGATACATCTGCATCCATATGCGGCCAATAAAAAACTTCAGTTAACATGCGTAATGTAGATATGATACCTCTATGACCTTGATATGGGGGAAAATGAATTTCATTCAAAACAAAAGATCGGAATGGAATAGTAACACACAGTCTCTTTTCAAAAAACATAAATCCATCATTATATGACAATGAATTAACAGGAATGAAATTATTTTGAACTAATTTTTGCCAATCAGAATGAAAAGTAATATCCTGGTGATATGTATCTTTCATAGCAATCAAAGAATCAAAAGATATGACAAAAATATAATGAATTGCAGGTCTTCTACTCAAGGCATCAGCAACTACATTTTCTTTTCCAGGTTGGTATTGAATGATAGGATGAAAACTTTGAATGAAGGAAGCCCATTTGATATGACGGTCAGAAATTTGGGGTTGGCTAAGTAGATGTCTAATGCTTTGCTGGTCGGTCTTTATCATGAATTTTGAAGCCATTAAATAGTGTTTCCATTGTTTTAATGCTTGTACAATTGCTAATAGTTCTTTGTCATAAGTGGAATATTTGAGCTCAGAGTGTTTCAGCTTAGAACTAGAATATGCTATTGGATGTTTGTCTTGCATTAGTACGGCTCCTATTCTTGATCCGCTAGCATCGGTCACAACTAGAAAGAATGGTCTATTAAAGTCAGGCAATTGTAGAACAGGGGCATTGGTTAATGCACGTTTCAGTAAGTCAAAGGATTTCTGCTGAGTTTCAGTCCATTGATAAACAATTCCTTTCTTAAGAAGTTTGGTTAATGGTAAAGCAAGTAATGAAAAATTACGTACAAACTTCCTATAGAAACTAGCAAGACCAAGGAATGAGCGTAATTCATGCACGTTTTTAGGAACAGGCCAATGCAATATTGCATCAATTTTCTTAGGATCAACTTTAATTCCTTCTTTTGATACAATATGACCTAAATACTCAATTTCTGTCTTAAAGAATTCACTCTTTTCAGGATTTGCAAACAATTGATTTTCTTTCAGTAATTGAAAAACTAATGATAAATGTTCATAATGCTCTTTTTCACTTTGACTAAACACCAAAATATCATCAAAGAAAACAATCACACAATACTGATATTTCAGAAAGATACGGTTCATCATTCTACTGAAAGTAGCAGGTGCATTAGTCAATCCGAATGGCATGACTAAGAATTCGTAATGGCCAAATTGTGTTCTGAATGCAGTCTTAAATATGTCAGATCTATCTAGCCTCACCTGATGATATCCAGATTTAAGGTCAATTTTACTAAATATAGAAGATCCTTGCAGTTTGTCCGTAAGGTCATCAACTCTAGGTATAGGATACCTATTCTTTACAGTGATCTTATTTAATGCTCGGTAGTCAATACACATACGATAAGTATTATTCTTTTTCTTGACTAAGAGTATAGGTGCACCGAATGGAGAACTGCTAGGTCGAATTAAGCCTCTATTTAATAATTCTTCAACTTGACTCTGGATTTCTTTTTGCTCTATTTGATTGTGCCTATATGGTGCTTTGCAAGGTGGTTGTGTGCCAGGGATTAAATCAATCTTATGGTCTTCTGGACGTGAAGGAGGTAAACCTGGTGGTAGGTCTTCTGCAAAATAGTCCTTAAAATATGCAAGAAATTCCTTATGCCTAGGGTGCATATGATTTTCCTTTGCTTGCAATTCATTCACCCAAATGAGATATGATTTAGTACTCTTGCGTAATGCACGTTTTGCTTGAGTATGCGAAAGCAGTGGAAAAATATTAGATGCATGCATACCATATAATATAATAGATTTTCCTTGAAAATTAATCTTCATTGTGTGCATGGAATAATCTATATTTGGATTATGCTGGTGTCTCCAAGGCATTCCTAAAATAATGTCGCTTGACTGTAATGGGACAACTAAGAAATTTCTTCTTTCAATATATGAACCAATTTGAATCTCTAAATCTTGTACTTCTTGTATGCCATTGTACCTAGTGCCTAAAAATGCAGCTTTTATGCGATAATGCGTAGGTACAGTCTGTAATTTCAATTCCTTTACCAATTTTGCTGAAATAAAGTCATGAGTACTACCGTCATCATGCAAGATAGTTCTTTCCTTTCCATGCACCATACATTTCATAGTCAATAATGAATGTGGAGTAGGCATACCTGGTAAAGTGTCGGAAGTAGTAGTAGGATCATCCTCATCTTCAGTGAAATCTGGCATATCCTCATGCTCGTCTTCGTCCATGGCTCCAAGATAGTTGATATGTGCTGGTGGCTTCTTTGAATGACAATTTGCTGTGAGATGCCCTGGCTGGTGACACTTATAGCATACTATTGGTTTGGCTTTGGTTACATTATTTGCAATGGCTGGAAGTCTGGGTACATTTGGATTTGCTTGTGGAATAGTCTTAGGATTTGGATTGACATTGGATGATAATGCAGGTGGTTTAGGCCAATTCTTGCGGAAAGATGGTGATGAGAAACGACCTGGATTAAACCTTATAAAATTGGAATTGAATTGTTTAGATCCATAATTACCATTGGCTTGGAATTGCTGTGGTCGTCTGTCTCTTTCGCGTAACTTATCTTTAGTATCGTGAGCTAGTGAGATGGCGTCTTCAAGGGTAGCAGGCTTGAACATGTTCACTTCAGCGTACTAATGTCCAAGAAGTCCAGACATATACTTCCGCTTATGTGTCGTCTCTGGTACGTCTTCAAGCATGCGTAGCTGTAGGAGTGCATTCCAAAAACGCTCTGTATACTGTGGAATAGGCTCACGATCCCGTTGTTGAAGTAAATCCCATTGCTTGATAGCCTTCTCATGAAATTGCGGTGGAAGGAAATTCTGCATGAATATCTTCTTGAAATCTTCCCAAGTAGCAGGACATTCTATGCTTTTGCGTACTACAGTCCACCAAAGTGATGCTCTGTCTATCAGATGATTAGTAACACACTTGATTTTATCTTTTTCTGGATAAGTTTCCTCATGGAAATAGTCATCAAACTGGCTAATGAATGATAAAACAGTCTTTCCTTCTCGTATGCCATTGAAAGTGCGAAATTTGAAACTTCGTTTACTTATCTTTGATTCCTTGCGAATGGTTTGTGCTTCAAGAGTGGCGTCGATGGTACGTCGAATCAAATCTTCAGCTTGAGGTTCTTCTTTGTCGGTGGACGGTCTTTGTAGTTTTGTCAATTGCGCTTGCAATGCTTGCCTAGCCCTTAGCTCTTCTTCCAATTGCAGCATGATTAGATCCAGCTTTTGTTCCATGGTAGGCTCAGGTAGGTCATCTTCAGCCATAGGATCATCCATATGTGGGGTCGTCATCCTGTAAAACTCAATAAACCTTTCTCACTCAAAATCAGGTTAGCGGGATGAGCGTAGCTCAAATTCGGGGTTACAAGGCTATGTATTTTTGGGTATTTCTTTCTCAATTTTCAGAAAATCTGCAATATTTCCGTCTTCGTTTGCTGAAAATACTTCAGCGGACCTGTAGATAGGTAGAACACCTTGCCACGAACAACTTTCCAGTTCAGAGTTTTTTCATAGGAACAAGCCTTTTGGGAGTTTTAAGCACTAGTCGGTTCTGACTCCAATTGACTAGTCTGACTTGCAGAGTTGTAGACTTAGCCGACTTACAGAGTTGCGGACTTGCAGAACTTAGGCCGACTTGATGAACTTGCAGGACTTGATTCCATTTGACTTGCAGAACTTGACTTTTGAGGTGCAGGACCTGAAGTTTGTCGACTTGTGTGTCTTGTAGAACTTGATGAAAGCTTAAGGATTTAAGCTTAATAGCTTAAGCTATGGAAGGGGGGCTTAATAGGCAGCAACGACGCGAATCGTGGGGGGGGGGGGGCGTTTTTCTCCACGACGCGTGATTTTCTGAAAGCCTTCTTGCAGCTCGATGAGAATTTATGGAATTTCCTTAAGCTTTTAAGCTTTATGACTAAGCTTTTGAAGCAATTAGATATGAACTTCTTACTGTATATCCACGACTTGATGAAAGAGATGGATGTGTGGTCCTCCGCCTGCACAGCCTGGTCCTTTGCGATCTTTCAGTAGAAACAGGGGTTCTTGATCATCAGAAGTCTGCCTATATTGACGGTTCACGACGAGATTGACTGTAGAGCCCGATCGTTCCTGGAGCTCCGCCTTCGCTCAAGATTGGTAGCGATTTGAAGCTCTTGATCTCAGCTCTGCTCTGATACCACTGGTGCGCAGATTGGTCACAGAATGCTCACGTAGTGAATCCCGGAAGGTCCCCAAGAACAATGAACTCTACCTTTTTGCACAAAAAACAATGTAAAAGCATGAACGACAAGAGGCAAGAGACCAATTGGGTTCAATCTCCCCCATGCCTTGTGTGAGCGCTTCACAAAGCATGTATTTTATGTATATTTCCATCTTCATGCTCAATAATAGCCCAATTTACAAAAATATGACAAGCTTTTAGCTTTTGAGTTTGCTTTCTACAAAAATAGGAAATAAAGCTAATGGACGGTGCCCATAGAGTCTGGCACGCCCAATCTCAATGTCCAAATAGAAATAACATATCCATGCGCATAGACGCATACAAAATAATAATCAATAATCGATGTCTCAATAGACATAACAAAATATAGGCGTGGCGCCTATCAAAATATAATCCAAAGGTCGAATACTCGCTAGACTCCAATGCTTTCCTCTACCACTGCTGCTATCTCTACACATCAACTGAAGCATTCACAATCGTTAGTAAAATAATACAATTAAACTGACAAAAGTGAATACCTAGCAGTCTTCAGCTACATAAATAAATCAACTGGTTAGAAATAAATCCTAACCTTAATTTATTACGAGTGCGCACTCTAAACTCATAAACGTTTATTAATTTAATATGCATTTTGCGGAATCACCCGCTATGAAATCACCCACGTACACACTAAATTAATGAAACGCCCGAAAAGGATAGGCGTCCCCATCAACTTCTCGCACAAAGAATCCTCTTTGTGTATGAGCCCCGGTCATCTAAGTTTACGGAATCCACCGTAAAACCTCACGGAATCCACCGTGGCACGGAATCCACCGTGGAATATGCCTCCTAGCATCAGTGCAGCACATGACCAATTCTGTGACAAGTGCAGAAGAAAGAAACGATGTGTGGTATGTTGACTCAGGTGTATCAAACCACATGACAGGTCATGCAGAATGGATGCAGGATGCAAGGAAAATGGAAAAACCAGGATTTGTGGAGACTGGTGATGATACTGCACATCCTATTGTGCAGATTGGAAAAATTCCTTTGTCTATGCAAGATGGGAAAAAGAAATACCTATCGGATGTATTTCATGTCCCGAATATCACCAAGAACCTAGTTTCTGTTGGTCAAATGGTTGAGCACGGCTTGCACGTCAGATTTAACTCTCATGGATGCTTTGTTGAGGATATGAAAAATAAAGGTCACTTGATAGCAAAAGGAAAGAAGAAGGGCAGAATGTTTACATTGGATGCAGACATGTCTGAATTGAGTGCAGCAATGTTTGCACATGGGACCGGTGTAGTTGCAGATATTGATATCTGGCATAATCGCATTGGTCATGTTAATGTACAATGACTTAAATCAATGCAGGCCCAAAATATTGTTGCAGGATTGCCTAAATTCAAGGTTGCAGAAATGCATAAGGTATGTGAAGCCTGCCAATTTGGAAAATAGGCAAGGAAACCATTTCCTAGACATGTTCAAGAGAGTAAGAAGCCATTGGAATTAATCCACTCTGATGTGTGGACTACTAAAGCTGCATCTCTTGGAGACTGTCATTATTTTGTCACTTTTATTGATGACTATAGCAGAAAAGTTTGGGTGTATTTTATGAAAAAGAAAAGTGAAGTTTTTGGGCATTTCAAAACTCTTAAAGCTATGGTTGAAAAAGAAACAGGCCTGTAAATAAAATGCCTAAGGTCAGATGGAGGGGGAGAGTACCTCTCAAATGAGTTTGCAAGGTTCTTGCAGGAGCATGGTATAAAGCAGCCATATTCATGTAGTCATATCCCACAACAAAATGGAATTGTAGAAAGAAAAAATAGGCATATTGGAGAGGTATCTCATGCCATGCTCAATGAAAAAGACCTGCTTGGGCTGAGGCAGTTGCTACAGCAGTCTACATAATGAACAGGACTCCCACTGTAGCAATACATGGGATGACTCAAGAGGAGAGGTATACTGGTAGGAAACCAGATATTTCTCATTTGAAAATTTTTGGTTGCATTGCCTATGTTCATGTGCCAGATGAGTTGAGATCCAAGCTGGATCAAAAAGCTGAGAACTGCATCTTTATTGGTTAGTCTCTACAGAGCAGAAAGGGTATAGATGCTATAACCCTTCTACTTGTAAGTTTACAGTGAGCAGAGATTTTTTTTTAATGAGATGAGTAGCTGGTACAAACCAGTAAATGTGATTGATGATGTAGATGCACAAAATTCACAGCAGCAGTCACAAAATATTAGTGGACCTGGAGCGTCCTCTAGTAGTGGTTCACATTCTTCGCCATGGACAGGCAGATTGAGATCAGGAGAATCTTCTCAAAGTAATGTAGATAGTGGTATGCAGGTATCACGAAAAGGAAAAGAGAAGGTAGATCAGCCCATGTTTGATGTGAATGCAGGTCACTCTTATGTGGATGGTGAATCCAGTGGCTCAGAACAGAGTATTGATGATGAGTTGGGTATTCCTTCTATTGTTACACCTGGAGTAAGGAAGACCAGGGATGTTTTGAGAGCACCTGGGAGTGAACCTACTTTGCGTAGGTCTACCAGAGCTAGGTATCCTGTGGATAGGCTGAAATATGATGGATTTACAGCCATTCACTATGTAGATATGGTCAAAGTGATACATGAACCAGAACCCACTTCTTTTGAGCAAGCCATGGGAAAAGAAAAATGGGAGAAAGCCATGGATGAAGAAATGGATGCCTTGGAAGAAAATGCTACATGGGAATTGGTACCTTTGCCTAAAGGTAAGAATGCAATTGGCTGTAAGTGGGTTTATAAGGTGAAGCACAATGAGATGGTTCTGTGAACAAATACAATGCAAGATTAGTAGTCAAGGGGTATGCACAAACATATGGCATTGATTATGAAGAAACATTCAGCCCGGTTGCAAGGATGGCAACCGTAAGAGCAGTTATTGCTATGGCTGCATCAAAGGAATGGTCTTTACATCAGATGGATGTAAATAATGCCTTCTTGCATGGTGATTTGCAAGAAGAGGTATATATGGAGCAGCCACCAGGTTATGTGCATGTTGTTCATCGTGAGTTTGTTTGCATGTTGAAGAAAGCATTGTATGGCTTGAAGCAAGCACCTAGAGCATGGTCTGACAAGATAGGACAACATCTTGTCACTATTGGCTTTCAGATTTCCAAGGTAGATTTCTCACTTTATGTGAGAAAAGCAGAGAAAGGTATTATGCTGCTTGTCATTTATGTTGATGATTTGATTATCACATGTGATAGTGATGAAGATATCCTTCATGTGAAAATGCTATTGAAGTAGAAGTTTGAGATGAAGGATTTGGGAGAGCTGCGTTATTTCTTGGGCATTGAGGTGATAAGATCACCAAGTGGGATATGGCTCTTATAGAGGCAGTATGGATTGGACATGCTGTCCAAATATGGGATGATAGGCTGTAAGCCTATTTCAGTTCCTTTGGAGCAGAATGTGAGGCTGAGCGCAGATGCAGGTGAGCTTCTGGAAGACCCCACTATGTACAGAAGCATAGAAGGAAGTTTGATTTATATGACTATTACCAGGCCAAATTTGAGCTATGCTGTTGGATTGGTAAGTCAATTTATGCAGACTCCAAGGAAACCACATTTAGATGCGGCTAGATGCATACTCAGGTATGTGAAGTCCACATTGCAGTATGGACTACTTTATGAGACTGGGATTCAGATATAGTTGTATGGATACACTAATGCTGATTGGGCTGGTAGTATTTCTGATAGACGATCTACTAGTGGATATGTGTTCTCTTTTGGGAGTGCTGCAGTCACTTGGAGTAGCAAGAAACAGCCTACAATTGCCTTGTCAAGCACAGAGGCTGAGTACAAGGGTGCAACAATGGCTGCATGTGAGGTAGCTTGGTTGCATAAGCTACTTTATGATATACATCAGCCTACAGATGGGCCAGTTGTCATTTATTGTGACAACATGAGCAGTATACACTTGGCAAATAACCCAGTCTATCATGCTAGAACAAAGCACATTGAGGTGCATTATCACTATGTGTGGGAGAGGGTTTTACTAGGTCTTATTGATCTAGTTTATGTCAGCACAGAGGATCAAGTAGCTGACATATTTACGAAGGCATTGGGCGGCGCAGAGAAGCTGCGAAAGTTCAGAGACCTACTTGGTGTGCAGGAATTGGGATTGAGCTCGAGGGGGAGTGTTGAGATATCGAGCTCCACTCGTGATATGCCAAGGTGACTGTTGTGCATTTATGTCACCGACTTGTCAGTTTTGCAGATGCGGTTGGTACACCGCCCATGAATAATAGCTAGATGACAGCTATCCTTATCTACTCTAGTTCGTGGCTCAGTTAGTATGCCACCTTAGTTAGTTGAATTTGGTTTGAGACCCATATATAGGGTTCTTCTATTTCTATGTACTTGAGTTCTTTTGGCTTACACAACTAAGAAGAGGAAAACTGTTTTCAGCCTCCTTCCTTCTCTCCCATAATCTTGACAGCACACATACATGGGATTCTATAAATCTTCATATCCTGCTGGCTGATCCATATACACTTCTTCCTACAAATCACCATGCAAGAAGGCATTCTTCACATCCATTTTCTGCAATCTCCAACCTTTGGCTGCTACAAAGCAATCACACATCTGACAGTCGCCATCCTAGCAATTGGACTGAAGGTTTCATCATAATCTATGCCATATGTCTGGGCATAGCCTTGTGCAACTAGCCTAGCTTTGTACCTACTAATAGAACCATCTACATTGTGCTTAATCTTATAAACCCACTTACATCCAATAGCTTTCTTGCTCTTCGGCAATGATACTAGATCCCAAGTTTTATTGGCCTCAAATGCAGCCATCTCCTCATCCATTGCTGCATCCCAATGAGTATGACCAACAGCATCCTCAAAACAAGTGGGCTCAACATCCTCAACTAGTTTCACCATATAGGCATAATGGTGAGTTGCATAACCTTCAAAACCAAATATTTTAACAAGGTATCTGACGCTGCTAGATCTGCATACCACCGGATCACTCAATGGAGCCTTTACATTATTATGAGCTCTCTGTACACTTGGTGTCCTGACAGAAGGAATACCAAGCTCATCATCTAAGCTCTCTGAGCCACTGGAGTCTCCATCAAGAACTGCATCAATGCCATCTGACACTTTATTCTTTCCTTTGTCTTTATCTGTAGTGCTACTAGATGCACCTAAAGATGTAGAGCTACTCCTTAGTCTCCCAAACCATGGACTACTAGGTGATGTCTCTGGTCCACTAAGAGTCCGTGATTCTTGCTTTTCATCCTGCACATGAGTGTCATGATCATCGTCATCATCCAATGCATCACCACTAGGTGCATACCAACTGCTCATTTCATCAAAGATGACATCCCTGCTCACTCTGAACTTACATGTGACAGGGTTATAACAACGATACCATTTCCGTGCTAAAGAGTATCCAATAAAGATACATTTTTTTGCCTTTGGATCAAGCTTCTTCCGTAGCTCATCTGGCACATGAACATATGCAACACAGCCAAATACCTTCAAGTGCGATACATCAGGCTTCTTGCCAGTAAAGTATTCTTCAGGAGTCATCCCATGAACTGCAGCTGTGAGAGTTTTGTTTATAACATAAATAAGAGTATGAACAGCCTCAGACTAATAATGCTTAGGCATATTCTTTTCAGCCATCAAGGCGCGTGCAACTTCTGCAATACCATTTTGCTATGGGATATACCTGCAATATGCTTGTTTTTTCTTTCTGCAATACCATTTTGCTATGGGATATACCTGCATGTGAACTGTCTCTTTATCCCATGAGACCTTAGAAAATCACTAAACTCATTCGAGAGGTACTCTCTCCCTCCATCTGACCTCAAGCACTTTACTTTCAAGCTTGTTTCTCTTTCAACTGCAGTCTTGAAAGCTCTAAAGTGCTCAAACGCTTCACTCTTTTCCTTCATAAAATATACCCACAACTTTCTAGAACAATCATCAATGAATGTGACAAAGTATGAACTGCCTCCAAGAGATATATTTTGTGTAGGTCCCCAAATGTCTACATGCACAACATCAAGGATATTTCTGCTTACATCTCTGTCATATGAAAAGGGTTGTCTTGCCTGCTTACCAAACTGACATGCTTCGCATACCTTATGAAAATCTGCAACTCTAAATGTAGGCAAACCTATAACCAACCCTTTGGACTGCATTAATTTCAGCCTTTGTACATTTGCGTGTCCAATGTGTTGTGCCAAATTTCAATATCTGCAACAATACCTTTTCCCTTAGCTTACATAGCAGCATTCATAGTAGTAATTCCAGCATCCAAAGTGAACATACATCCAACTCTACTTCCCTTTGCTACTAACCTGCACTTGTCATTGAAGTCTTCTACAAAGCAGCCCTTTGCATTAAATCTGACTTACAGCCCTTGCTCTACCATCTGACCGACTGACACCAAGTTTTTTGTAATAGATGGTACATGTAATATATCTAAAAGACTCTTTGTCTTATCATCATGCTTTCTGACATATACGGAAGTTACAGAAGACTTTCAAGCCTTTTCGTTGTTAAGTCCACCCAAGTTAGATGACACCAAATCATCATCATCGGGCATTGCATCAATCGCTGCCAAGGCATCTGCAATGCTCCTTACCTTCAATGCATACTCATTGATAGACATCTTTCCTTTCTTCAATGTATTCAACTCTTGCTTGAGTTGAATCTTTCGTGCCTTTGTATTTACAGAAAACATACTTTCAAGTATGGTCCAAGTTGCATATGAATTCTCTGTATTTCTAATATGTCCAAGCATATTATTGTCAATTACTATAGATAGCCAATACATGACCTTCTTGTCTTTTGCATTCCATTCCTTCCGTGTCTTTCTCTCTTCTACAGTTGGAGGATCACTCACCTCCGGCTCCTTTTCTTCACCTGAAAAAAACTCGTAAAGGCTTTTTCCAATAAGGAAGTTTGTGACACGGAACTTCCATGAAGGGTAGTTGTTCTTGTCGAGCTTCTCAATGATGGGGCTTCCACTGTTCTCTACCATTATCACAAAACTAATACCAAACAGCAAGCAAATCTTCTGCAGTGTAGAACAATACTCAAGACAGTCTTTTTTTTACTATTTGCCCAACAATACATACAATCTGCAACGAGTTTGAAGATAAACCTTGTGTTTATTTGCTGGTAAACACCTTTGAGCTTATAGATCTAAAATTTGTAACATGTGCACCTGTATACGACAGACACAACTGAAATTGCAGGGTATCTCGAACTGCTGTCCGAAACCTTGCAGCTCTAAATGGGGGCCTCGAACGGCCTCAGATGCCCAAAAAAATTGCAGGAAAGCCCTAAAGGGACAGTCTGTAGAATACACAGCGCTCTTCACACACGCCAAATCTGGTTGCAATTTGAGATTTTTGCTCTGCCTTGCTTCCGATGCCTCCACATGCACTATCCAAGAGAGAGAGTGGAAGGATGGGAGAGCTTCTCACCCGTGGCTTGCTTACTCAAACCTTGCCTCTTCTCCTTCACTTTAGCCTTCAAAATCAACCTCTCTTAGTGGCCCGGCTTTGATACCATGTTAAGAATCGCGTGGTGGGGGGACTTGCTCAAGATGCTGTGCCGAACACACAGAATGCACAAGGAGAAGCTCACTTAAGAGACAAGAAGAGAGATGGAGGCCAAAACTTTTTCTTGTTGGTTTCTTCTTCTTCTTCCACACACTTTACAATGTACACAAAGTATAGATAAGATACAACATAAAGGAAAGTGGGCTACTAAGTCAAACAATGCATAACCAACTACACTAGTCGACTAGCGCTATAACTATGCCAGCTGTAAATAGGTGTAACAACATGAATATAGTAAGTAATGAGTCAGTGGCCATATGACAGTCATAATGACCACCAATGTGCTAAGTGTAGATGTGTGGACCCATCTAACCAAGCAGTCCATCATCAATGTCTGCATGTGTTGAGCTTGTCATCTCAGCACATTTTTATCCTCTTCCTCTGGAGGCTCTGTCTCTATCTCTGTAGAGGCTTTGTAGGAGAAAAACAGATCTTCTGCCTCTGCATCTGCTTCTGCTCCTGTCAGATCTTTTGACTCTGCTTTTGTCTCTAGCTTTGTATCTGCTATTGTCTTTGTATCTGCTCTGTCTCTGCTCTGTAGAAGCTCTGTATCTGCTTTGAACACAATATTAGTGAGTTTGGGAATTTCCCAATTCCCTTGTTTTGAATACTAAAAAGGTGGCACTCGGATAACATGCCCATAACTTTCTCAAAACCATATGTGGTGACTATCATTGGAAAGCGCTTGAAAAATGGAATCTATAGAGCTATAGAGCGCTCAATTTGGAGTTATAGTGTTCAAGTTATGACAAATCCAAAGATTTGACCACGTGTCCCAAGCTTACGAAAAATTCCCGTATTCTCCAATACGGTATTTTTGCCTCTGTACTGTCTCTACTCTGTAACTGTACTGTCTCTGCTCTGTCTCTACGACTGTCATGTAACGCGGAGAACAATACATCCATGCTTCTATTTCACTATTAGAGGTGATTTAAGAATTTAATTCTAGTTGAGGCAGGAGGTATTCTCCCATGGAAAAGGATTTTACATCTCGTGGCAGTTGGCTTACAGTGCCCACTGTTAGGAACTGTGCCTCTGTTTTCTTAGGAAAGATCTACCTAACAGCCTCTTCATCTCATGATGTACCATCTGTTACCTCATTGGAGAAGTCGGTTATGACTTCAATGGATATGGATCCATTGCCTTTTCACAATCCATAGAGCTTTAACACCATTTTATTGGGTCCTCTGCCTAGGGTTAGGGTTCCTTTGAACCCATCCATCCTGGCTCTTGCTTCAAAAAGCCAAGGTCTTCCCAACAGCAGAGGGTATGAGGTCCCATAAGAATTTGGTTTAACCACCAGGTATGTCAGCCAATAATCTCTTCCTACAAGGGTTGTTTTTACGTATGGGAGGATGCCCAACGGTTTGACTCTGCTTTGATCTGCCAATCTAATAAGCCACTGTGTAGGTTGAATTCTTTACAACCCTAAGTCCTTCATTGTCACATCCGTCATTATGTTTTTTGATGAGCCTCCATCAATCAATGCATCTAAAATAAAGCATCCTTCTATCCATACACTAATTTTTAGGGTTCCAGGCTCTAGGAAGACATTAGCCACATCTACTTCCTTTACAGGCTCCGGGGCCTTATTGGTCTTGGTTGCTGTTGAAGGAGCGATCCTTAGTCCACGCCTTCTTGTCAAGATGCTTTTGAATCTCTTTCGGCAAGCTAGGAGACAGCATCAGCAACTTCCGGAATGTTAAGTTTGGTTTAAAAGTGTGTCTAGGTCCTTAACCAAGTCATAATATTTAAAAGGATCCAAAGGGTTCTCTAGCTTGCTGGGGAAGGGGGCTACACCCATTTTTATCTTTCCTTTTTTTTCTAGTAATTGTAGCATCGACACTTCCTCTGTTTCTGGAAGTACTTCTGTATTATCCATCTCTTGGGCCTCTAGTCCTGTCTCTGGGAATGTCTCTGTAACTCTCTCTGGCACTGTAGTGCTTTGTACTGCACTGTTCTGTTCTGTACTACTATGTCCCTCTGTAGGTAGGTTGAACATCATAGTCTTGGCAGGAGAATCATTTTCGTTCTGAACCAGTGGTTCCTTCTTCTTGGTGCGCGTAAGAGTGGCAACTTCCAACTCTACCAAATTGGAGGCAGGCTCTTGTACCTTTTGTTGGCTATCAGTGGCATTGGCCTTTACAGGGGCTGGACTTGGACAGTCCTTTGCAGTGTGGCCTTCACCTTTACATCGACTACATAAGGGCTTGTAGTCCACAGATCGCCCAGGATTTGGACAATTCGGGGAGATATGTCCATTTTCTCCACATCTGTAACATTCCACCTCTGATCTTTGACCACCACCAAACTGTCGTCCTCTATAACTTTGAGAGGGAAACCTCCCTGGACAGAAATTAGGACCAAACTCCCTAGGCTTTGGTCCAATATCCTGTGTTGTCATTTTGGATTCCAGCAAGTTGAATCTTGCATTTTCATCCTTCTGTCTTCATTCATGCATCTCTTTCAGAGTGCAAATATCCTCTGTATGGTTCTTCCGCAAACAATAGGAACAGAAGGCTCTAGGAATGGTTGGTTTTCAGGTACATTCAGTGGCTAGATGTCCCACTTGATAACACTTTCCGCACCATGTATTAGAGCGCATCACATCTCTTCCAACTCCCACGGGAGTGGATATATTAGCAGTATTCACCTTCAGTGTCTGTAAAACTGCTCTATAATCACATCCAGAAGCTCTTTCTTGATACTTGCAAAACTGAGTTGGATAAGTAGTCCTTCAGATTTTCACCTCCTGAAGTACTTGTAGTAGGGTTTTGGGAAGCGTCTGTAATTACTGCATACACTAGTTGGGTCGATCCAAAAGGTCCTCTGTTCTGGCTTTGATTCAGAGCTCCTGCTGAGACTTGGGGTTGTTGATTCCAGTTGTTGGTAGGATTCCACTGTTGTTGAGTCACCATTGGAGGAACTGTTTGAGGCCACTGTTGCTATGGTTGAACCATCATTTGAGGCACTGTTGTTTGCGGTGACCACACTGGATTAGGTGCGTTATAGTGCAGCACTATTTGTATCTGGGAATAGGGGTAGGGAACTGTCCCTAGGACTGCATTTGGTGGGTATACCATTCTTGGCATGGGAGGAGGTAAGACTCATCTTCCTAGAGTCATTGATAGCCTTGCTTCAACTTCGTCATACAACCTTGCACCTTCCACTGCAGCTTGCAATGGTCTTCTCAATTCTACGAACTTGCAAACTTCTGGTTGTAGGCCCCTAAGAAATACTCCTTTTTCGATTCCTTCATCCAAATGATGGTTAGTCCATCTCTTCAAGATGGATTCCATTCACGAGACATAAGCTTCTACTATTTTCCAAAGGACTGACTTAGGTTCATGAACTCCTCTCGCATTCGCTCTTCAAAACCTTCATGCGTGAATTTAGTGAGGAATGCCAACTTTAGGTCTCCCATGTGCCAAAAGTTCCTGGTGCTTGTCTCTCATACCACTGAAACGCTGCGCCCTTGAAAGTGGCAGGGAATATTGCTAACCAATGCTTAGGGGTTCTGGCATTGTTAAGCCACACATGCCACCATAAATTCTGCTACATGAAGATCACGGTCTTCATTGTACTCTCCCTTAAAAATTGGCAATGGGACTACATTTGCTGGCCTGTTCATTAATATTTCCAGGATGAATCTGACTAGGAAGGGGACCTTGAGTTGCCATGGAGACTTCTGTAAAGAGTGCTTTTAGGGCGTCAAAGGAGGCTTCTGCTAGCTCATTCTCAGCTTTGATTTTTACTTTTTCTCTTCTCACATACCTCTGGACTCATTCTAACGCTTGCCTCTTTATTGCGTCATTCATCAAGGGGTTGACTTCAACCAGTTGGTCTGGACTCAACATGATAGTATCAGAGAGGGCTTTAGTCTCTGATGGATTGTCTGGCCAACATCTCCTCTACTTCCTTCTTTTCAAGATCTTTGAATTCAGCTTTCAAACCACTATAGAGGGGAAGATATTCTATTTTGAAAGTATCAAAACTCATTCTTCTTAGGATTGTTGTTGCATCATTATAATAATGCTAGCTTCTGAGGGTTTCAACAGTGTATGTTGTGAAAAACATATCCCACATATCTTGTTGTTGAGCATCCATGAACAAATTCCAACTCTTTCCCTTCTTGTCTTTGTGAACCTCCATAGACCACGACTCCTCCTGAAGCTTCTTCAAGATCCCCCACTTGATGATTTCTGGGAACTTCTCAATCAATGCCAAATCTTCCATGGATGGTCATTCTCTCTATTTTTTCTCTTCAGTTTGTTCCCAAGCAGTTTGCCACCAAGATGCAATTTTCGACTACTTCAACAGGAAGAGGAAACAGTCCACCAAATAGAGCATGCATCATGATGGTGATATGTTTCTGCCATTATGGGATGAAGTTCTTGTGGAAAGTGGCTTTGACAATGAGAAATTCCAACTCTTCAATGAAAGAAGGAACTTTGCAAACATCCATTGAATTCTCCTCTTCTTGGCCATGCCATTTCCTTCATTTTCAGCCTCTTCTGATGCTTGTTGATTGCAAGTTTCCCTGGCTACGGACCAAAAACATGGAGCCCCAAGAGGAACACCAAGGAAAATGGAATTCTCTTGCAAGAAAATCTATCTTGTAACATCAATAAGATTTTATTTCATTCTTTTGATCATCAAAACAAAGAAAACATCAATTCTTCACTCAGCATCATAGTAGATTTCTCCCACAGATTTAATAGAATCAATCATAATCTTCAACATCTTCATAGATACCATCAATAGAAAAAAGAACACAAAGGAATACACCATATTTTAATGGAAATAAATCGCATATTATCCTTCTTCAAAATCTTCATAGTTCTCTCTCTCAATCTCTCATATATAGTTATACTGTTTTGATAGAATTGTCTATCTCTGACTTTCTCTCTCTCTCTCTCTCAATATTACATCATATCCTCACTATAATACTCTCTTAATAACTCTCAATAATCCTTCTTAGGTTGTGGATGCACCTCCCAAGAGGTATGTTTGATATGAAGAGCCACCAGAGACACTACAGTGTCTTTTCATAGCTCACTACTGTCATTGTCACTTAGTCTTCTCTTCAGTCCTTCAGCAGCTGTTGCTTCCACTTGTTTTAGCTATTTTGAACTTGGATTCATACTTTCCAAAGGTTATAAAACTTTCCCAAAGTCACACATACATTCTACAAAACACTTACAAAAGGTCTACAGAATAGTTACAGTACAGTACCAGAGTAGCTATAGTACAGTTACAATACAGTTACAGTACAGAGACAAAGCAGAGACAAAGGCTTTACAGAGGGTCTACAGAAGGTCATCAGAATCTCATAACTCATAATCAAACCATTCCAAACTATCAAAAACTATTTAATAAACTTCCAAAATATCTCAATCTTCATCAACCATCAATCCATGCTTCATACAAAAGAAAATCAGAACAATACAGAAGCTATACAGAAGGTATACAAAACCAATCAGAACCTCAACAAAACCTATCATAACATCACAAAGCTTCATATCTTCGCTAAGAATCATCATGAACTTCTAAAACATAATCAATATCATCCAAAACACTCTCAAATACTTCCGTTAATAACCATACATCACTCTAAATACATAGAAAATCAATCATTCAGACCTCAAAAACAACAAAAATCAGTCAAAAAATCAGTCTTCTCCACTCTCAGCAGTGCTCCAGACACTACAAGAGAAAGGCCCTATAGATGCACACTATACACGCAAAAAACCAGGCGCATTTATAAGCGTGTGTATCAGCACGTCTATTTACACTAGTATACAAAACACGTCTATATATCCGCATTTATAAACACGCCTATATATGAGAAAATAAATGCACATATTTTTCATTTCTCATAAAGTCCCTAAATATGACCAAACTCGTAACAGCTAGTATTTTTTTGAATACATTACCAACTTTATTATTTCTGAGTATTACAAATATACATCCAATCATTCAAAGCTAATTATATATATGTGCTCTATATACATCCAATCATGCCCTATACAAATGTGATTGGATAGGACATGATTGGATGTATAGACGACATAATTACTAGAGAAGTGATTGATACATGCACATGTTGCATCTATTGTGCACTTAACCTAGCCATGCCTAACTTATAGATCAAAGGTTGACTTATGCACGTGCAATAGAGAGAGAGAGAGAGAGAGGGAGAGAGGGAGAGAGAGACACAAAGAGAGAGAGAGAGAGAGAGAGAGAGAGAGAGAGAGACAAAGAGAGAGAGAGAGAGAGAGAGAGAGAGAGAGAGAGAGAGAGAGAAGTGATCGACACATGCACATGTCGCATCTGTTGTGCACTTAACCTAGCCATGCATAAACTTATAGATCAAAGGTTAGTTGGTGATTTAAGAGAGTATCCTAACTTTTTAGGGTAGTCCCTTGACTCTCATTAGTCTCAACAAATTTGCATCACAATCAATACAATCAAAGCGAAAGCAAGACATGCATGCCAATTCATAGCATGAGTAGAATGATGCAAATAAATTAACTTATGCATGTGCAATAGAGAGAGAGAGAGAGAAGTGATCGATACATGCACATGTCACATATGTTGTGCACTTAACCTAGCCACGGCTAAAACTTATAGATCAAATGTTGACTTGTGCATGTGCAATATATATATATATATATCACTACAACAAAAAGGCCTCATAGACACACATTTAGACGTGATTTTTGAATATAGAGAAAATCTTACGGGCGCGTCTATCCGCCCGTCTATTTACACGTCTACCATTTTGCGTCTATAATCGCATGTATCAACGAATTTACAGGCACAAATAGACGTGCAATAGACACACATATACACGCGCATATAGACACGTTGGTAGATGCGTTTTTACAAGCATTGATAGGCATGAACGGGAAAACAAAAAATGTCCTTTAAAAAAAGATATTTAATTTCTTTTTTAAATTTGAATTATGAAGCGTGTGTATAAGCACGTGTAGTCTGCACTATAGACGCACATATAAACGTGAATTATCTGCAATTTAGACGCGCGAATAGACGCGCAAAACAAAACTGGAAAAAGAAAACCAGAGAGCATGTGGTTGCTCTCTGGTTTTTTTTTCCCCCTCCCATACATTAGATTGTGCATTTGGGAAAAAGACAATGTATCTTACGGGCACAAGAATTGAAAATAAAAGTCCATGTATTCATTATATATCAAAAGCATTTACATGGGAAGTTTAAGTGCTTGCGACCTAAAGCGTGGCCGCAAGCAGTAGGCTCAAAGATGGATCATGCGTATACAAGAAAAGAAGGCCTCATGAGGAGGTATGGTGCTCCTCTACGAATCTGAAGAGGAAACATCTTTGCTAGTATCACCATGGCTACTAGCATCGCTATGCTCCACATCCGGGTTCACCTACACACACAAAAGATCACGGTTGCTTACATAGACAAGGTGGAGAAAAAGTTATAATTAGCTATACTTTTAATAAGAAAGTAAGAAAAACATACCTCCTCTGACTGTTGAATCCTCATGGCCCAATTGTATTGGTCCTCAGTGATGAGACCCTCCTCATAGAAGTGAAGCCATGTGGCTGCGCGAATATGGCCTCGATGGTAACCTACCTCTCTAGGAGTAGGTATCCTACCAACGATGGTAGTTTGCAAAACATTTAGATATATACAAACAATTATGAGTCACAATATATTAGAATAAAATATATAAAAATTTAAAATAAATATAAATTTTAAAAAACTAGAAATCAAAATATACTTACAAACTCTGCCTCCCACGACTCTCTACCGCCCGATCCATAATGCGACGATCCCATGGTTTCCATTTGGATCCGTCGTGCCTTTGCGTGCTGGCGACTCTTCACTTTCTTTGCTGCTTTCTTCTTGGCTTTCTTCCACTCTATGCGGTGGCACATAGGTGGTTGGCTATAGGCTCCACGCCCCTCCTCCTACCTTCGCAGTGAGTCTCTGGCCCGTGTCATGAGGTGGGATCTTTTATTGTAAAGCATATCCCTCACTTTTGTGCATCCCCAATCATCAGAGAATCACTGACCCTTAGGATTTGGGTACCTCCTATGACTGCCCTCAACACCACTTGCCACAAGCCGCTTTTCTGATTTTTGAAGGCAATGAAACAATCTTTATATGTCGCATGCACGACGCTCCTCATATACGCCATTACATCCCTTCCTTCATCATCATGAAAGATGCCACCAGCATCTGTAACTCTATAGTACTGGCGTACAACCTCCTCTATGTGATCTACTGGTGAGGGTGATCGCTCGCCACCTGCTAGGCAACCCCCACACAAGCCTCGTCCTCCCCCTCGACTCTCCCTCCTCCCTCTCTGTTAACTACCCTCTGCCTCGTTGGATGCACGTGCTTTTGCAGATGCACGTGCTTCTGCAGATGCTTCTGCTTCAGCTGATGCATGTGGAGCACATGGAGTACCTGCATGTAGAGTTTGGGAAGTAGTGCTAGGCAAAGACGTCAGAGGCATCCCAGACATGACACTGAACATCTCGTCCGCTGTGGGAGAGCGGCCAAGGTGTCTGGTCATCTCTCCCATAAAGTCTTCCCTACTAGGAAAACCTCCAAAAAATGCATTGACCCCCCTGCCAAAGGAGACCAATGTATCATTCATGCGATCCAAATCCGGGTCATTGCTAGATGAACCAGGATACGACATCTGCAAAAAAAACATAGGAAAAAGACAAATTTATTTGCATACAAAAAATCATATATTACCTACATTTTCAAAGAGCTTTATTTAGACATTGAGTATAAAACTTAAGTGCTAATGCTTCTCATAAACAAGAAAACTGATAAACACAAACATGGGATTGGTCACATTCATCATTGCAAAAATATATTGTTTACTATCAGAACTGGGAGACCTGGCGCGTGTATCCCTGCGTCTAAATTGCAGGTTAGACGCGCCCTCAGACGCTCTCCAAAGTCAACCTTCTTTCCAGCGCCTCTATCTTTGCATCTAAGATACAGTACAAACACGCTGTCAGACGCACATTCCAGGTCAATGCGCGTGTATAATCACATGTAGACTGTAGGTCAACCTTTTGTCCATAGTGTGTGTATCATCGCGTGTACACTGCAGAGCACACGTGCTCTAAGACGCGCCCTCATATGCTATGGGAGGAAACATTTTTCGTGTCTATATCTGCGTCTACACTGAAATGTAGACGCGCTATCAGACGCACTCGGTCGACCGATTAATGCAATATGTAATGGAATCACAAATCCTAAATACACAGATAGAGCATAGAGAGGAAGAGAGAAACAGAGAGAGAGAGAGAGAGAGAGAGAGAGAGAGAGAGAGAGAGAGAGAGAGAGAGAGAGAGAGAGAGAGAGAGAGAGAGAGAGAGAGAGAGAGAGAGAGAGAGAGTCACCTTGGGTGTTTGGTGTGGCGGGTGGTGGCGCTTCTTCCTTCTCCTTCTTCCTCTCCTTGGTAAGTTACCCTCCCTTGATGCTTGCTTGCTTGCTTGCTACTTCTTCTTGTTCTCCTCTCTCTTGTTCTTGCTTTCTTCCTCTCCTTGGCTTTCCTTTTTCCCTTCTTGTGTGTTTGAAATGAAAGAAGAGGTGAGTCATGAGAAGGTGAGGCATGAAGAGACTAGGTGAGGCATGAAGAGACTGCATGTTGGCTAAACTCAAGCTTCAGAACCACAAAAAATGCAGGAAAGGAAAGGCACAGTTTGAAAAGAAATGATTTAAGTATGGTTTGAATTTTGACGTGTGCGTCTATTTTTGCGTGTATATGTGCGTCTATTGTTCAGATAGACGCGAGTATAGATGTAAAAATAGATGGGAACATAGACGCTAATATAGACGCGTATGTAAACGCGGATATAGACACACATTTAGGCTTTATCATAATTTTTTGTTTTTAAGATAAGTTTTAATAGTGAATTCTTATCATAAGTTTTAATGTATTTATGATGATTTTTGTGTATTTAAAATTGAGATCTTATGTAAACATATGAATGATAAATATTTTAATTTGATGTTGTCATGAATTATTAGGCTTAATCATGTCGTCGTCATCACCTAGTGTGGTGCATGCTGATGAGTCAATGAGCACATCCTCAAGTGAGGATGAAACATTGCGTCTTCATAATCGAGATGCATGGCTACGACGAAAAATTAAATGCAACTAGAACAGCAACTAGCATCGAACCCCAGACACGAACTAATTTATGCAGAAATGTCAGATACAAAGTGGATTCATGCTGCACTTGGTTCAAGGAGAATGGGAAATTAGAGGGATGCAAAGCTCGACCTCTCTACCCATAAGGCATAGTCCCATTTAGTTCCCTTAAAGCGGTAGAAATTGGGACTCTGGTATCCTAGATTTTAGGTCAACGTTCCTTGCTATTCATTTGCTTCAAGCAAAGTTCCTTGCTATCCATTTCGCTTGAGAAAAGTTCCCGGCCAACCAGGACCACCCATCCGTATGACAGACCCATGGCCACATCCACCGCACTTTCCTCAGGGTTGCTTTAGTTGTCTAATTACCTATCACTTTTAGTTGGGCATGCATCAAGCAGCTTCCTTAATTAGCCAGTTAGACACGGGTTCCTTCACGTAATCTTAGCACTTGACATAGAAAAACAATGTCAAACAAGTTCCTTTTCAACAGGTTATCTTATTTATCTTTCGAAAGCATCATATAATCCAGCCCGTAGGCTAATCCACCATAATCTACCCGAAGGCAATCCATAATCTGCTCGAAGGCTATCCAGCAATCCGCAGGGATTACGAATCCAAGATTCCGCCCGTAGACTAGTATGCGGGCCTCGAGATCCAATCCCGTTGGCCTTTTGTGCAAAGCTCGGAAGGCAAAGGATTTATGGCTAGAGCCCCCCTCTGGCCGTAGAATAGTATGCAGGCCTCGAAATCCAGTCACATTGGCCTCTTGTGAAGGGCCCGGAAGGCAAGGGATTTATGGCCAGAGCCCCCCCTGGCACCCAAATGTCCTCCTGCTCCAAGTAGCGCCCAACGGAGAGACCTCTCATGACAGGTTTGGTCCACCTTCGTGGCGCGGCTAACAACCCTTTAGTTAGGCTCAGGCAGAGAGTCGAGGGTAATTAATGCTACCTCTCCCTTCAGGTCTTCAACCTGAAGCATTAATTATATTTCTATCTTTTAGTTCCTTGAGCAAACAATGAGAACCATGCTCCTAAACTATTACAAGCACAATCAATCCAGTGGTCATTTATTTGGCCAACTGCTAAGGAGTGAATCCTTCTCTCCGAATGCATCCAGCATCTAATCCAGGATCAATTGCGACTTGGAAAGACTCCCAAGGGTTTGTTTGTTCACCCTTTTGTCCTTGGGTTAGGGCCATACATAGTGGACTTGTCTACTATAGAACGAGGCTATGTATACTGGCAAGCCAGTCACTTAAGTAGAAGATATTGTGGGAAGCTCATGATTCCCCTTTCTTAGGACATCATGGCGATGCCAAGACTCTCAATGCAATTAGGAAGAGCTACCATTGGGAAAGGCTTAAAGGTGACGTTTTCAAATATGTCATTGAGTGTTTGTCTTGTCAACGTATCAAAGCCGAACATGTCAAAATGCTAGGAAAGTTACAACCACTTGACATTCCCCAAATGAAGTGGGAATTCATCAGTATGGACTTTGTTGTTGGCGTACCCCAAGTTTAGGGAGGATACAACTCCATCATGGTTGTGGTTGACATGCTGACTAAGGTTGCACATCTTATTCCAGTAAAGATAAACTATAAGGCCTCAGAAATTGCAAGGGTGTTTATCAAGGAGTTATTCAAGCTACATGGGCTACCCAGAAGAATCATCAGTGATCGTGATTCTCTCTTCACATCACACTTCTAGAGAGCTATCTTTGAAGCCATTGGGACTCAACTCTAATTTAGCACAGCTTACCATCCCCAAACCGATGGCCAAAATGAGTGAATCAATCAAGTCATTGAGGATATGCCAAGGGCAAACTACTATCGTGAGCCAAAAAGGTGGATTCAGTACTTGCCTCTGGTTGAATTTGCCTACAATGCTTCTTACCAACAAAGCATTTAAATGACCCCTTTTCAAGCATTGTATGGTCATAACTATCGAAGTCCCCTAAACTTCTCAGATCCAATCTTGAGGGTTGAAGCTTCAAGGTAGATGTTGGAGGAGATGGATGACCAAGTAAAGTCAATAAGACAGGACATCCAAGATGCAAAGGTGTAACGTGTCCACTAATATCACCCAGGACACGTCTTAGCAGTCCATTGAAAAGGATGTCTAGAAAGCTCCACCCCGCACTCCCATGGAATGTTACGGGTTTTTCGATCTAGGGCTTCCCACGTCTGCCACGTAGTGAAAGTATTCTAGCCGTTCCCACTTAGGATCAACCGGAGTTAGGGTTTTCCTGATTGGTCATTACCTAACAACAACTAGCGTCGGACCCAAGTGAACTACTTTATGCAAAAACACGGCATCTGAAGCGGATTCACACTGCACTTTGTTCAAGGAGAATGGGAAACGAGAGGGATGCAAAGCTCAACCTCTCTACCATAAGGCATAGTCCCATTCCGTTCCCCTAAAATAGCGTAAATCGGGTAAGACATAACTCTAGGTCATCGCTTTCATTGTTCGTGTCCTTTGATGATCATCCCGTTGTTCTTCGAGATTTGAGAAAAGTTCCCGGCCAACCATGACCACCCAACCGTAGGACGGTCGGACCCATGGCCCATCCTCCGCACTTTCCTCGGTTTGTTTTAGTTAGGTAATTATCTAACACGTTAGTTGGACATGTAACAATCAGCTTCATTAATTAAATTGTTAAGCATTGGTTCCTTCACGTAATCTTCTCACGTGACATAGAAAAAAAAAAATCAAACAAGTTCTTTATTAACATATCATCATATTTTTCTTTGAAATACAAGGAGTTCCGCCTGTAGGCTTGTCCATAATCTGCCCGAAGGCTATCCAGTAATCCACAGGGATCACTATTCCAAGCTTCCGCCCGTAGACTAGTATGCGGGCCTCGAGATCCAATCCCGAGTCACGTTAGCCTCTTGTGCAAGACTCGAAAGGCGAGGGATTTACGGCAAGAGCCCCCCTGGCACCTAAGCATCCTCTTGCTCCAAGTAGAGCTCAATGGAGAGACCTCTCACGGCGAGTTCGGTCCATGTTCCTGGAGCGGTCAACAACCCCCTTGGTTAGGGTCAGGTAGGCAGTCGGGGGTAACTGAAGCTGCCTCTCCCTTCAGGCCTTCAACCTGAAGTATAGATATTCATTTAATTCATAATTCATAAATCAAATAGTGCTCTAAAATCTCTAGCAAGCACAAACATTTCCATTAATCGATCTTGTTGTTGGCAAACTGCTAAGGAAGGAATCTTTCCTTTTGAATGCATCTAACACTCGATCCGGAGTACCTTGCAAAAACTCTACCTCCTGCAAATCTGCTAGAAGGGCTATAGAGCCATTCTTTCCTGAACATAAAAGAGCTCATGATGAGCATCATAATACAACATCAAATGACCCTTCACAAATTTGTACTTCTTAGCCCGAAGGTCATGAAGGGCTTTCATAATCAAACTCCTACAAAGTGATTAACCACTTTGCTAAATGGTCAAGTGGCCACAATTAATTCAACACATAGTGTAAGTCCTTCCGCCTTCGTAAAGAATACTACCTTCTCATAAAGAATATAATGCTGAAATTTCTTCGTCTCACAAATGCCATACCAAGGCACAATTTCTCCTTGTAAGTAAAATTGAATTTAGATATTTTCAATTTCCTACTAGCAAAGGCAATCGGATGATACCATATCTCTTTCCAAATTTGAGCTAAACAGGAACTGATACTATGCATTGTGGCTACTAAAAAGATATAGAAAACTTCACCTCTTCTGGGTGCTTTTAGAATTGGCGCTTTCACTAATTCCTACTTCACATCCTTAAAGGATACTTGACAAGCTTCATTCCAATCAAAAAAATAGTTAAAGGATAGGAGGTTTTTCAATGGAAATGCTCTTTCTGCCAGTGCATTAATAAATCTCCAATAATATCCCACTAATGATAGAAATTTGTGTAATCTTTTGAAGTATACGGCAGGTTCATAGTGATTATGACCTTTATCTTATATGGGTCAGTTGCAATACTAGTCGAGCTAACCACATGGCCTAGTAACAAACCATAGAATACCGCAAGGACACATTTTTTAGGATTAAGAGCAATTCAAAATTGTCTGCAACACTCAAAACATTTCCTCAAAATCAATTATCTTTCTCTCATAGTGGCTACTCCCAGATCGTCAATAAAAACTTTTAACTCCTCAGGGGAGATGTCACCAAAAGTCTTATCAAATGTATGTTGCCAAAAACCAAGTGCATTGCATAGACCAAAGGCCATCACATGATATGAAAAGGTACCAAAGATAGCGACAAACGTAATTTTCAATTTTTCTTCCTCCCTAATAGCCATCTGGTTGTATCTAGCAAAGCAATCCATATATGAATAGACTTTCCTACCTGTTAATTGATCTAAAATAAGATCAATGAATGTGAACGAATATTAATCCTTAACTCTTTGCTTATTACACTCTCTAAAATCTACATAATGATGAATCTGATTGTTCTTCTTCTTCTTAATAACAACTAGCGAACACCACTTTGTATGTTGAACCAAAAATATCAGGTCAACTTTTCATAGTTTTGTCAATTCTTCGAATAGATTGTCCCTTAGTTCAAAAGGCATACATCTTACTTTGTGACGCATAAGGGGGCGACTACCCTCCTTTAGAGGAATGGTATGAATTGTTGAGATATTTGCAATCACACCCACTATGGTCTCTTTGTATGAAATAGTTCTAGGCTTAGGGCATGTAGGAAAACTGAATCCCATATGCACAAAAAGGGAAACTGCTACCCATCCAACAACTATAAAGCATTGTACTTGACTACCACTTTTTTGATATATGATGAATGTAATAGCATGATGCTTTCTATTTTCAATTAGTATATTTTCATTGTTATTCTATACACAAGATTGTGTTTATGAGTCCAAGTAGATCTTGGAACCTAATTTACTTGTGTAACAATCAAGTCCACTGTCTTTGTCATCATGAGTTCATTCTTCTTCTTCCATCCACCATAGCTCCCTGCCATGATCTAGATCCTACATCTTTTCACATGGTATCAGAGCTAGTCAAGCATGGCTCAACTCTCCTCTCTGCTCCTCCAGGTCCTCATAGTCTGAGATCAACTCAGGATAAGTACATGACTTCATTTTTCACTTCATTTTCATCTTGCACCTTGTGGCAGCCATAGCCAGTTTGCACCCTATCTCCTTTGAGCCCTTGGATCTCTTCATAGAAGCCATATCTTTGCAAGATTTCTTTTGGAGATATCTCCGTCAAACAATGGTGCTTCTCTTTGTCACATCAAACCCTAATATTGTTGCCTCTCCAGACAAGCATTATGTGAATTCTAGCTTGTTGCCTATTCTGTGCCATCATCAGGTCGTACTGCTACTCCTGTGAGCACATGTCATGACCTTCCTTGCGATCATAGGAAAATTGAGGGTTGGCTAATGAGCTCTTTCCCCATCAAAGGATTCATTAAATGATTCCCTCTATAGGCTGATATAATTAAAAAACTAGTCAATTGTTAAACCGTAGAAGAAAACTCCATAGCCATTTCAACATCAAGCTCTTGAAATTCTTCAGTTTCTCTCTCTTCCAACTCAAATCATATGCCTACCACTCTGATCTGAGTCCCACTTAGTGCCAACAAAGATTTGAGCATCTAATCAGGAAGATTTGGAAGACCTTGAAGATTTGAAGCACTCATCGGAAGGACAAGCATCAAGAATAGTGAGATTTCATGCTATCACTACCTGTGTTTTTTAAAACACCTTGCAAGTCAACTTGGTTGCTAGCCATCTTCAATTAGTTAAGGAATTTTTGAAGTCATTCAAGATCAACTCCTTGCTATCCATTTGGAGCTAATACCCTATCCTGGGAATGTCAAATAAGAAGACTTTTATATGGCTACTTCCAATGAAGAGTAACATTACTGTTGTTGCTCATTTTAATTACATAGAAGATGTTTTTACTCTACCTGCAGGAGAAAATGGAGCTGCTCACACTCAAGTGTAATCAATGATTCCATCTAAAGATTTTGAAGACACTTTAGCTACCTTGGTCATCATGCAAACCTTAGAGATGACACCTTTTCTTGAAGGGGACATGAACATGAAGACAAATGCAAGCAAAGTCAATAAAGAAGCAAACTAGGAGGACCATAAAGGAAAGCACCAAAAGAGCAAAGTGAAGAACAAGTACAAGATCAAAAATAGCAAGTTGGGCTACATCAACAAGAAGATCTATAATGAATTGAAGATCTATGTCAAAAGAAACGTTGAAAATTGCAAGGGCCTAACGGTCCTTGAACCAAATTTTCACTAGACTTTTTCCGCCTTGTAATGCCTAGCCCAAATGTCTTTATCATAAGCTTGTAAACTCCTTATGTAGCCATGTACTACAACCTCTGTACAATTTGTGAGGCCCCTGTTACAGCCTCTAGATGTCCATCATGTCTGTGGTACCCACACTTAGCTTTTTCTACGATAGCCTTTGGTGTTTTGCCATGTTTATGGTGTACCCACAGTTTGCAGGTGTTGCTCTCACTAAATCCTCTACACACTTTGTACTTTATGGTTGTGATTGAGGAGGGGTGTTGAGATATTTGCAATCACACCCACTATGGTCTCTTTGTATGAGATAGTTCTAGGCTTAGGACATGCAGGCGGAATGAATCCCATATGAACAGATAGGGAAACTACTACCCATCCAACAACTATAAAGCATTATACTTGACTACCACTTTTTGGATATATGATGAATGCAATAGCATGATGCTTTCTATTTTCAATTAGTATCTTGTCATTGTCAGTCTATACACAAGATTGTGTTTATGAGTCTAAGATTCCATCTTGGAATCTAATTCACTTGTGTAACAATTAAGTCCAGTGTCTCTGTCATCATGATTTCATTCTTCTTCTTCCATCCACCATAGCTCCCTACCATGCTCTAGATCCCGCGTCTTTTCACATGAATATCTAGGCTAGAAGGAATACCCCTCAACTCATCATAACTCCAAGTTAAGATATTGTGGAATTCCTAAATCAAGGATACATAGTCCTTCCTTTCTTCTGAATTCAGCATGGACCCTAATTTAATTGGCCGTGAATCATTCAATGTACCAAGGTCTATCTCAATTACATCTGCATCTCCTAGCCTCTCTGGAAATTCTATTGGCTCATTTGAAGTTACTTGATAGATGTAGTGGACCCCTCATTGGATTCATCACTTGTTTATGACATCTCACTAGTGGATGGAGCATCCAATGTATCAAACTTCGATGAGGATAAATGAACTCTCTCTCTTTGAGAGATTTGTTGAGATATCGAGCTCCACTCTAATATGCCAGGTTGACCATTGTGCATTTATGTCACCGACTTGTGAGTTGTTGCAGATGTGGTTGCTACACCGCCCATGAATAATAACTAGATGACAGCTATCCTTATCTACTCTAGTTTGTGGCTCAGTTAGTATGCCACCTTAGTTAGTTGAGTTTGGTTTGAGACCCATATATAGGGTTCTTCTATTTTATGCACTAGAGTTCTTTTGCCTTATACAACTAAGAAGAGGAAAATTGTTTTCAGCCTCCACCTCTGTGTGTATTCCCCCATTTGTGCAAGCAAGAAAGCTACAAGTGAGACTCCTTCCTTCTCTCCCACAATCTTGACATGGTATCAGATCCTTGTTTGTGGTAAGGAGGTCAAGAAAGCAAGCCAAGTTCGCGGTGTTCTGGTAAGAGGACCGATGTTGCTTTCATTTTTCTGTTTTGGGAGCAAGTCTCTATAGATAGCATAGCTGGAAAGTGCAAGAGTGCATTGTCTCAGATTGAGACGCCCTTCGCGGTGTAGCAGGAGGGTAGTATATGCTGCAAGATAGGGCTTTAGCCCTGGGTTGCTCTATTTTTTTGATTTGAGGCAATTTCGGGGCCTGTTTTGGAGGCGGAAGTTTTCTGCATAAGCTTAGGAAAAATGCCCAGTTTTATGCTGTGCGACCATTGTTCTACAGGTTGGTGAAAAGTTATGTAGAAATTGCATCGTATGCCTGTGTGTAGAGACATTGGGAGTTGCACAATCATCCTTGTTGCCTGTTGATGCAAAGTCGTCACTAGGAAGTGATTGTGTGGTCAAATACCACTTTCGTCAGTTTTGCAGATTTGCCCTTGTGAGGTTGGAGCTGTATTCTTTGCAGTGACAGATTTTTTTGCAGTGTTCTGTAATGGCGTCTGATTCTCTTTCACAGATTGTCACTGAAAAGCTTGACAAGAACAACTTCCAAACATGGAGGTTTAGAATGACGAATTTTCTTACGGGAAAAGGATAATGGGAATTCGTTGCAAGAAATGAAGAAGAACCAGTTCTTCTTGATGTTCCCAATCAATAGCAAATGCAAGCATTTAAAGCATGACATGAGAGAGCCAGGAAAGTTATGTACTCGCTGTCTATCAGCATTTCAGACTCTATGATTGTGTATATTCAAGATGCAAGTACGCCAAAGGAGGCATGGGATACTTTGTCAAAAATGTATAGCACAAATACGGAAGCCAAGAAAATGTAGCTCAAGCAAGAGTTGCACAATGTGCAAAGAGAAAGTATGAGCATCAATGACTATCACATGAAGGTGAAGAAGATTACAGATGCACTTGCTTCCATTGGGTCATGAGTGGAAGATGATGATTTAGTTTCTGTGACCTTGAATGGTCTAGGAAAGGATTATGCACAGTTCCGAACATCCATTTCCGCCCGTGAAAGATTTCCTGATTTTGAGGAGTTGATTGCTTTTCTAATTTCTGAGGAGCAGAGAAATGGTGGTGCATCTTCTTTAGGAGGAACTTCAAAAGAAGCTGTCTTCTACTCAAATACTGGAAGAGATAGAGGCAGAGGTAGAGGAGGCCAATTTGGAGGCCATGGTAGAAATCGGAATATGCAGCAAACTCAAGAAAACCAGTCCTATGGAGGAGGATGTGGTAACTCTAGAGGCAAGGGGAGCCAAAGAGGTTGTGGTAGATGGCAAAGAGGCCAAAATGCAAACAACAATGTTGAATGCTACTACTGTGGTAAAATGGGTCATATGGCTAAAGACTGCTATAAAAAGCAGAATGACATCATGAATGGAAAATTGCAACAAGGGAATTATGCATCTTCTAGTAGACAGGGTGATGATAGAAATGATCATTTGTTTATGGTGCAGCACATGAACAATTCTGTGACAAGTGTAGAAGAAAGCAACGATGTATGGTATGTTTACTCAGGTGCATGAAACCACATGACAGGTCATGTAGAATGGATGGAGGATGCAAGAAAAATGGAAAAACTAGGATTTGTGGAGACTGGTGATGATACTGCACATGCTATTGTGCAGATTGGAAAAATTCCTTTGTCTATGCAGGATGGGAAAAAGAAATACTTGTTCGTCCGATGTATTTCATGTCCCGAATATCACCAAGAATCTGGTTTTAGTTGGTCAAATGGTTGAGCAGGGCTTGCAGGTCAAATTTAATCCTCATGTATGCTTTGTTGAGGATATGAAAAATAAAGGTCGCTTGATAGCAAAAGGAAAGAAGAAGGGCAGAATGTTTACGTTGGATGTAGACTTGCTTGAATAGAGTGCAACAATGTTTGTAGGGGTGAGCGAGCACATGGTCATCTAAATGCTGGTTACGGGTGATGGCCAAAACCCTAAACGAGATAGGTGCCACATAATTAGGGTCATATTTGATGGTTTTAACTGCCTTGCATTGCTTAGCATTGGTCATTATCCGACAAACTTTTTTCTCCCATCGGATTCTCAGAGCAAACCACTGCTACAAGAACGTGGAAGGCGAGCTTGCCATCTGCGTGAGCTCTTGCAACTTGTGTTCTGAAACAGAACTAAGAGGCTTACGATATGAAGTGATTAGTCTTCTGAGGGCAGCTTGCTCCTTTGAGATTTCATCATTTGCTATATCAGTTCCACAGCAATTTTGGGGAATTTAGTGGTCATAAGTTCGTATTCTTGCCAAGTGCATGGTAATGCACGAACATCCGAAGCAAGTGTTTTGTCAAGAAGACCTAGGTCTAGCCTCTGATAACTTCTAGCGAATGTAGTGAAAGTTTTGTCCAACATCTTGATGCATGTTATTAAGTCATCCCCAGAAGTCGCGGCAAGGTCTTTAGCCAAGGAGAGGAAAGGTCGTATCGCGTAGGAAGGTTTGAGGCCTGGTGGTGGGGATGGTGCAACTGAACTGGATAGTGGTGACTTGATGGACCTAAAAACGGGCCGGCACTGGCTCATGCACTAGCCGGACCTCGTCACTATGCGCAAGACAACCCCTCGGCCTCGCGGCCAGGAGCGTCTATCAAAATCTCTGCCTTCCTAAACATTGCGTTTGTAATACTTTGTAGTCCAACTGATCCTAACCCAATATTGCTCCTCAGAGGGAGTCCCTTTCACATAGCCAAAAGGCTCGAATCACATACACATGGGGTTCCTCCTACGGTTGAATGCCGTCAACCCTCTACGACTCTCCTACACCTCGGGGATTGGCCCCTCGATGCGCCGCTCAACATTTAGACATTTCGCACAAACGTCACTCAAGGTACCAAATAAACGTATCCAGGAATATACCATTGTCCTTACTTGACTTCCCCTATAACCCTCGACTAGCCTACAGCATAGGAACCTCACGCTCTCAACGGTGGGTCAAGGGCCTACTGAAGACAATTGCTATGCATATCCAGGAGCTAACTCTGATACTTTTAATTTCCTCTAAATGATCATGCAAAGAGGTGGGTGCCTAGTGCTCGAACATTTTAAAAAACCAGCAGCGTGTAAGTGCAAAACATCTCTTTCATGCTTTTCTTTCTAACCGCTTTGTGCTTCGCTGCAACACCTAGCACCGAAGTGATCTTCGTGCTACTAGGTTTTA
The DNA here is from genome assembly GCF_053477565.2 of Lygodium microphyllum. Lineage (NCBI taxonomy): Eukaryota > Viridiplantae > Streptophyta > Polypodiopsida > Schizaeales > Lygodiaceae > Lygodium > Lygodium microphyllum. The sequence continues at coordinate 11,340,867 of NC_141143.1, forward strand.
ATTTTTATCATTATTATTCCGTCCTAGATGCAATGCATATAAAATCAGCAAATTATTCCTCATGCTCAGCGGCATTTAACCATTTTTTCCACAACTCTACCCTCCCCCGCTGATAGTGCATCATTACATTCATTTCTTTTAGGGTTTCCTTGTCATTTTATATGGAGAAAGGAAGGAAACACGCACTAAAACATATAAACAAGGCTGAACTGAAGCATAACTTCATGCCCCAGCCTTGCTATACATCAACAAACATAAATCCTATTTTTCTATATTTTTCGTAGCCCCAAATGTATTTTTCCCCTATTTTTCAAGGGTTTTTTATCATTTTCCCCCATTTTCTTCATTTTCTTGTATTTTTTAAATTGCTGAAAACGAAAACCAGTTTATGGGCTGTGGCCCTTAGTTCATTTGCAACAAAATTGAAAGATTAGTTGATGTGTATCGACGGTTTTCCCCATTTATACGCCCAAAACCCTTGTTTTTCCCCATGTTTCATGGTTTTACGTGTTTCTTGACATTATTTCGAGCCATGAAATGCATGTTTTTCATAATTTCTAGTTATAAACAGTAAGAACTCAGAAGAATCAGCAACATAATCAAATCTTAGTCCATATGAACGGCATTCCATCAATCAAAAGCATAAAACACTAAATTTTCTTTGTAATTTTTTGGTTTACCGCTTAAACGCGTGTTTCGGGTTTTATGTCCATGGCTGTAGATCAGGAAAACAGCAACACTTCATGTCCAGCAACATCACAAATCACCATTCTCAGCCCGTGGAGCAATCGGGTCCATGCCGGACAAGTCTCCATCATTCTTTCTTCATTGCTCCTTCCCACACATGAACTGCCTCTTAGAAGAGAGAGAGGGAGGAGAGAGAAAGACTAGATTTCCATCTCAGCATTCAGGCCATCAATTGAGGAGCAGAGAATGGCGATAAGATCGGCCTACAGAGAGGATTGAAGCCCCAATGTCGATTGGGTAGGGTATTCACAGCCAGCATGTTGCCTCCATCCACCCCATAGCGCATTTTTCGGCCGTTGACAGGCGCCATGCTTCCACGTTTTTTCCTCTCCTTTCTTGCCCATGATTTGTGCTACATTTTAATGTTACATTCCCCCCCCCAAGGGTCATGACCACTTGACCAAAGTTTGGTCCACCTTTTCAAATCTTGACCCCTTTGTGGCCTTTTCCCCGTCCGGACTCGGAATCGAGCTCTGAAAAATCCTGGGCGTCCGGCTTGGCATCCCGCATTGGCCAGTAGCTTGTGTCAATCCGCACGACTGTCTGAAAAATTATGAAAAATCAACAAGTGTCGCTCGGGCGCCTTTAAAGCACTTTGGCGCTTAAAATCGTCCTAGATCGAGCCGCCGCCTTTGACGGTGAATATTTTTCCCTTGATCTTCATAATTTTTAGCTATTTTTAAGCACTTCCCGTCACCTAAATTCCGCTCTCATGACTCCATTATTGGTGTCACAGGTTGGGCTTTGCACTTCAAAGCACTTTGAGGTGCTGTAGGAAGCTCTGGGGGCATGGGAGTTGTGCTGGGTTCTGAGTGAGTAGTCATGGGGGTTTTTAAGTTCTCTGGATTAGGTAAGTTTAAGGCTTGTGGCGTTTTCCTTGGTCAATAGATGAGCTGGGGCTTACTAGCCACATCGGGCAATGGTTTGCTGACTATGCCCTGGGCACCACGTGTGCAAGCCTCCCTCACTAGGGTGAGATTGCTTGTAGATGAGCTTTTTAACTGGCCATTTTTAGGCACCCAAATCCATGGGTTTCCCTCATAGTATCCTTGTGCTCGCAAGAGATCTTTGGGGATCCATCGTGGTGTGGTTGTGTGTCTACATTGTTAGCGTCTAGACTGTCTCTTAGGCCGTGTGGCTAACTATTTTGGCGTTTACGATCACGTTTGGGTGGTCTACCCGGATGTGGTCTTTGCCATTTTGGCACCCATATAAGCTTGCATTCCTTGGCCTTGTGAGCACTCTTGGTGGGTTTGGGCCTAGGGTCGAGAGCCTGGCATGAGGCCTTAGTTTCCATCTGTTTAGACTCGGGCTGAAGCGTGGTTGTAGGGGTTTCTACCAGTGGCTTCGTAATGTTGGAGGAGTCGGGACAGCCCTTGCTGAAAGTTGTCACTATACGCACATTGCCTATAGCAAGATGAATGTGGTTTAGGTTGTAATCCACATTACAGTTCGTTTGCTTCTTGAAAGTGCGACCTAATAGTGACATATTACTGGCTCCTTTAGTGTCAGGCAATACATGGAAGAAAGCTGGTAAACTTTCAAACTCGATAGAAACGAACGACTACCTTGCACTTCCCTAGGAGTGAATAAGCATTACCCCCAAACGGGGTGAGTTTGGCATTAGTGGGGTGTAGTTTCGGTTGACCAATGCGTGTGCAATGGTCATGTCTCAAGATGTTGTAGTCAGCACCTTCATCAATCAAGGCATCGAAAGAATACGTCACTCCTGCTGTGACTGTGATTTGTAGATACGTCGGTGCCACTGCTTCTTCATCCTGATCTGTAAGGTTGGTTATACTAGCCATGCAGACGTTCATTGGGGGTTCTAACATGGGTGGATCATGTAATGGATGGGAAGGAGGATAGTACTTCTTTATGTGGCTGCCATTAAAAAAGCCTATTTGACATGCTTGTCAAACCACATCTTTCGTCGAGCCTTCTCACAAATCAAAGAGTGAGTGGCGAGGAGTCGGGTCTTCGTTAGGCGCTCTAGCTCCACTACGCGATTGGTCCAAGCCTCTCTTCCCTCCCAATGCTCCTGGACTGATATCCTTAAGCTAGGGATGAATAATTCTAAGGGTAAAATGGCTTCAGTTCCGTACGTCGGCCTAAAAGGCGTCTGTCCTACAGTTGTTTTATAAGCCATGCGATAGGCCCACAGGGCCGCCATTAGCTTGTTGTCCCAGTCACTTCTTGAAGTAGACATGACCTTTGTAAGCACATTGACTAAGATTTTATTCATGGATTTGACTTGGCCATTAACCTGAGGGTAATAGGGAGAGGACTTTCGATGAATTATTAGGAAGGTAGAGAGCAAGTGGAAAATCACCTCATTAATGAAGTGCATGCCTTGGTCGCTTAAAGTTCGATTGGATAGCCAAACCATGAAATGACCTGCTCCCACAAGAACTTTGTAGTGGTTCTAGCATCATTCTTCCTCGTGGCTCGTGCCTCTACCCACTTCGTTAGATAATCGGTTGCCAGTATGATGTAGCGAGATTGGGAATATTGTGCCGCAGGACTGATAGGTCCAATAAAATCGATGCCCCATTTTTCAAAGGGTTGTCGGGCTATGACACGGGTCAAATCCATCTTGTCTTTCCGCACAGGAACTTTGGTCCTTTGGCACTCATCGCAGTGCTTTAGGAATTTAGCTGCGTCGCGGAAAAGGGTGGGCCACCATAGTTGGGATTGTAGCACCTTTCGGGCTATTGTGTCCCCATTTCTGTCCATGAAAGATTTCCTGATTTTGAGGAGTTGATTGCTCTTCTAATTTCTGAGGAGCAGAGAAATGGTGGTGCATCTTCTTCAGGAGGAACTTCAAAAGAAGCTGTCTTCTACTCAAATGCTGGAAGAGGTAGAGGCAGAGGTAGAGCAGGTCGATCTGGAGGACGTGGTAGAAATCAGAATATGCAGCAAACTCAAGAAAATTAGTCCTATGCAGGAGAACGTGGTAACTCTAAAGGCAGGAGGAGCCAGAGAGGTCGTGGTGGATGGCAAAGAGGCCAAAATGCAAACAGAAATGTTGAATGCTACTACTACAGTGGTAAAATGGGTCATATGGCTAAAGATTGCTATAAAAAGCAGAATGACATCATGAATGGAAAATTGCAACAAGGGAATTATGCATCTTCTAGTAGACAGGGTGATGACAGAAATGAGCATTTGTTTATGGTGCAGCACATGACCAATTCTGTGACAAGTGCAGAAGAAAGCAATGATGTGTGGTATGTTGACTCAGGTGCATCAAACCACATGACAAGTCATGTAGATTGGATGCAGGATGCAAGGAAAATGGAAAAACCAGGATTTGTGGAGACTGGTGATGATACTACACATCCTATTGTGCAGATTGGAAATATTCCTTTGTCTATGCACGATGGGAAAAAGAAATACCTGTCGGATGTATTTCATGTCCCGAATATCACCAAGAACCTGGTTTCTATTAGTCAAATGGTTAAGCAGGGCTTGCAGGTCAGATTTAATTCTCATGGATGCTTTGTTGAGGATATGAAAAATAAAGTCGATTGATAGCAAAAGGAAAGAAGAAGGGCAGAATGTTTACGTTGGATGCAGACATGCTAGAATTGAGTGCAACAATGTTTGCACATGGGACCGGTGTAGTTGCAGATATTGATATCTGGCATAAACGCATTGGTCATGTTAATGTACATCGACTTAAATCAATGCAGGCCCAAAATATTATTGTAGGATTGCCTAAATTCAAGGTTGCAAAAATGCATAAGGTATGTGAAGCCTGTCAATTTGGAAAACAGGCAAGGAAACCATTTCTTGGACATGTTTAAGAGAGTAAGAAGCCATTGGAATTAATCCACTCTGATGTGTGGACTACTAAAGCTGCATCTATTGGAGGCTGTCATTATTTTGTCACTTTTATTCATGACTATAGCAGAAAAGTTTGGGTGTAATTTATGAAAAAAAAACTTGAAGTATTTGGGCATTTCAAAACTCTTAAAGCTATGGTTGAAAAAGAAACAGGCCTGCAAATAAAATCCCTAAGGTCAGATGGAGGGGGAGAGTACCTCTCAAATGAGTTTGCAAGGTTCCTACAGGAGCATGGCATAAAGCAACAATATTCATGCAGTCATACCCCACAACAAAATGGAATTGCAGAAAGGAAAAATAGGCATATTGGAGAGGTATCTCGTGCCATGCTCAACGAAAAAGACTTGCCAAATTTTTACTAGGCTGAAGTAGTTGCTACAGCAGTCTACATAATGAACAGGACCCCCACTGCAACAATACATGGGATGACTCCAGAGGAGAGGTATACTGGTAGGAAACTAGATATTTGTCATTTGAAAATTTTTTGTTGCATTGCCTATGTTCATGTGCGAGATGAGTCGAGATCCAAGTTGGATCCAAAAGCTGAGAAGTGCATCTTTATTGGTTACTCTCTGCACAACAGAAAGGATATAGTTGCTATAACCCTTTTACTCGTAAGTTTACAGTGAGCAGAGATGTTGCTTTTGATGAGATGAGTAGCTAGTATAAACCAGTAAATGTGATTGATGATGTAGATGCACAAAATGGTAATGTTGCACATAATTCACAGCAGCAGTCACAAAACATTAGTGGACCT